>NC_053391.1:136706149-137955737 GCF_905171765.1 Bufo bufo | reverse complement strand
CTCCAGTTCAGTCACATTCTTAGGCTTGCGCGCTGCAACTGCTTTCTTTAAGTCCCACTAGAGGTTCTCAATCGGATTTAAGTCTGGTGACTGCGATGGCCACTTCAAAATGTTCCAGCCTTTAATCTGCAACCATGCTCTAGTGGACTTGGAGGTATGCTTGGGATCATTGTCCTGTTGAAAGGACCAACGTCTCCCAAGCCTCAGGTTTGTGACGGACTGCATCACATTTTCATCCAATATCTCCTGGTACTGAAGTGAATTCATGGTACCTTGCACACGCTGAAGCTTCCCTGTACCTGTAGAAGCAAAACAGCCCCAAAGCATGATTGACCCCCCGCCATGCTTCACAGTAGGCAAGGTGTTCTTTTCTTCATAGGCCTTGTTCTTCCTCCTCCAAACATAGCGTTGATCCATGGGCCCAAACAGTTCTAATTTTGTTTCATCAGTCCACAGAACACTATCCCAAAACTTTTGTGGTTTGTCCACATGACTTTTGGCATACTGCAGTCGACTCTTCTTATTCTTTGGAGACAGCAAGGGAGTTCTGGCATGGAGGCCTTCATTACGCAGTGTGCGCCTTATTGTCTGAGCTGAAACTTCAGTACCCACATCTGACAAATCTTTTTTCAGTTCCTCAGCAGTCACACGGGGACTTTTCTCCACTTTGCGCTTCAGGTAGCGCACAGCAGTCGAAGTCAGCATCTTCTTTCTGCCACGACCAGGTAGCGTTTCAACAGTGCCCTTTGCCTTGAATTTGCGAATGATGCTTCCTATGGTGTCTCTTGGTATGTTTAACATCTTTGCAATCTTCTTATAGCCATTGCCCTTCCTGTGAAGAGAAATCACCTCTTCTCTTGTCTTCCTGGACCATTCTCTTGACTTAACCATGTTTGTAAACACACCAGTAAATGTCTAGAAGGAGCTGAGTATCACAGTCCTTTTAAATCTGCCTAATTGGTGCTTATTATGCTTGATTGCTGCTCCTTGACATCCACAGGTGTTTTCAATACCTGATCGAAAACACTTGAATGAACCTCTGTTCTTAAGAGTGGTAGTCTTTAAGGGGTTGAATAATTGTGTCAATGAAGAAATCACAAAAAAAAACATTTAATACTGTATTACAAAAACAATTGATGTCATTTTAGTTGCATTTGGTTCTTTAAAAAGTCCTTGTAAGATTTCATTCTGAACACAATTACAAATGTACACTAAATTCACTAAAACCCTTTACAGCATTGGGGGTTGAATAATTTGGAACACAACTGTAGGAGCATGAGGAGCGGCACGATCAAGTTATAGGCAGCACGTACTGTGGAGGAAAACAATCAGCACATCTCACATGGAGTTAACAAATTCGCATAGAGGATAGAACTAGTAGGAGCTAGTAGGAGACTAGCGCACCCACCTGCGCTACAAATCAGCTCACAGAATATTAGTGCTTGAGGAGATACCAAACTGTTGCCAAAGCTGGAACATCTCGCAGGCAGAGACATATTTAGATACAATGTGCGCTCTGATAAGCTGATACACTTGGAAGGTGTGTGTAAGCTGATACACTTGGAAGGTGTGTGTGTGTGAGTGATAGGGCTCCACAATAAATCCATGGTTGAGACTGACTCACAATAAACTAATGACACAAATAATTACAAATAACAAAACAAATAAAAAATAACAAATAAATACAAAATAAAACAAATACATTGGTGATCATAATTGCCCCCTTGAAAGCTGCCACCACATACCTAAAAGTTTCCTGGTCATAGCACGCCCAAAGTAATGCACCTGATAGGTACAAATATATCAAATAAGGGCTGTATTGGACAAGCTCTGTGAGTTGCTAGCAGCAACCATTTGTAGACAACAGTCAAACTCGACATCTCACTGTGCCCTGACAATTTTAATAAGGAGTTTCCTTATTGAGTGTATATTTTAAATAAAAAAAAATAAAGATTTAGTTTTACTATTAGTTAGAGACCCCTAAAGGGATTGTTGGTTCAATAGAGCGTTCAGTAATTTTCTATTATTGTCACGGCTGTATGTGAGCAACAAGAGCATACACAGTAAATAGAGCTACTGACCGGACCCAAACTAGGGAGGATAAAGGGTCACCCCTGTCAGACCCTCAAAGCTCTCCCTATGCTGCTAAAGCACATGCCCGGATCCAAATGGTGGAACGAGGCATGCCCGCGTACCTAAGACTGATGACCACTGTAACCCCTACAATAGTGGAAGGGGCACGGCCACCGGTGCCCTGCTCAGTATATGGAGGGAACCGTGGTCGCCTCAGATCCAGTCAGAAAATAAACAGATACACTACAATGTCTGCACACTTAGCTGAAGGAGCTGCAGCAGCAGAGAAGACGGATCCAAAGACAGCTGGCAATATCCGGAGTACTTGCTGCAGCAGAACACAGGTCCAGTGAAATGATAGCTTACAAGTGAAGATACTCAAGCAAGAGCTACAACTCAAATGAGAAATATAATCCACACCCTACAAGAGGAGGAGGGGTGATTTAAAGGCAGGGAAATCAAACGCAGGAGGAACAGCTGGGAGGAAGGAAACAGAAAGTAAAAACCTCATCACAGGGGCGGAGAAACAGAGCAGTGAGAACTCCTCCAAGCTCTAGTAGTGACATCATCACAGGGGTGGAGAAACAGAGCTGTGAGAACGTCTCAAAGCTCTGGTAGTGACAGTACCCCCCCCCCCCCCGCCTCTACGGGTGGACTCCGGACACCCAGGACCCACCTTCTCAGGATGAGCCCTATGAAATGCCCTGATGAGGCGAGTGGCTTTAATGTCCGACACCGGAACCCACATCCTCTCCTCAGGACCATAACCCTTCCAATGAACGAGGTACTGAAGAGAACCGCGGACAATACGAGAGTCCACAATTCTGGAAACCTCAAACTCCAGATTGCCATCAACCAAAATCGGAGGAGGAGGCAAAGAGGAGGGTACCGTGGGCTAGACATATGGTTTTAAGAGAGATCTGTGAAATACATTATGTATCTTCCAAACCCGTGGAAGATCAAGACGGAAGGCAACAGGATTGATGACTGACAAGATTTTATAAGGTCCAATAAACTTGGGACCCAATTTCCAGGAGGGAACCTTCAGTTTAATATTTCTTGTAGACAACCACACCAGATCACCCACATTCAGGTCCGGACCAGGCACACGTCTCTTATCAGCCACACGCTTATACTTCTCACTCATCTTTCTAAGATTACTCTGAATCTTTTGCCAAATGGTAGACAAAGACGAGGAAAATCTCTCCTCCTCAGGTAAACCAGAAAGAGCCCCTCCCGAGAATGTCCCAAACTGCGGATGGAACCCATATGCACCAAAGAATGGTGACTTATCAGAAGATTCCTGACGACGGTTGTTCAGAGCAAACTCAGCAAGAGGGAGAAATGAACACCAATCCTCCTGGTTCTCTGCCACAAAACAGCGCAAATATGTCTCCAGATTCTGATTGAGGCGCTCAGTCTGACCATTCGACTGCGGGTGAAAAGCAGAAGAGAAGGACAGCCGAACCCCCAGGCGAGAACAGAAAGCCTTCCAGAACCTGGACACAAACTGCGTGCCTCTATCGGAAACAATATCAGAGGGAATGCCATGCAATTTAACAATATGGTCGACAAAAGCTTGCGCCAACATTTTAGCATTGGGTAAACCAGGGAAAGGTACGAAATGAGCCATCTTGCTAAAACGGTCCACCACCACCAGGATCACCGACTTCCCTGAGGAACGAGGAAGATCCGTGATAAAGTCCATGGACAGGTGTGTCCAAGGACGGGAAGGTATGGGTAACAGGAGAAGGGAACCTGAAGGCCATGAACGAGGGACCTTAGCGCGAGCGCACGTCTCACAAGCAGCCACAAAACCCTCCACCGACTTACGAAGAGCCGGCCACCAAAATCTCCGAGCAATGAGATCTACCGTGGCTCTACTCCCGGAGTGACCAGCAAGAACAGTATCATGATGCTCCTTGAAGAGTTTATGACGTAGCTCAGGAGGCACAAACAACTTCCCAGAAGGACAACGGGCAGGTGCCTCAGTCTGGTCAGCCTGGACCTCGGCCTCCAAATCAGAATATAGAGCAGAAACAACTACCCCCTCCGCCAAAATGGGACCCGGGTCCTCGGAGTTTCCTCCTCCCGGAAAACAGCGAGAGAGAGCATCAGCCTTCACATTTTTGATCCCAGGGCGGAATGTAACAACAAAATTGAATCTGGAGAAGAACAGAGACCATCTGGCCTGTCTCGGATTCATACGCCTGGCCGACTCCAAGTATGCCAGATTCTTATGGTCGGTATAAACGGTGATAGGGTGCCTGGCCCCCTCCAACCAATGGCGCCATTCCTCGAAAGCCAACTTGATGGCCAACAACTCCCTATCTCCCACATCATAGTTTTTCTCTGCCGGGGAGAGTTTTTTAGAGACAAAGGCACAGGGTCGCCATTTGGCAGGAGAAGGGCCCTGGGACAAAACCGCACCCACACCCACCTCGGAAGCATCCACCTCAACAATAAAAGGTAAGGAAACATCGGGATGCACCAAGACGGGAGCAGACGCAAAACTCTCTTTAATCTTAGAAAAAGCTGCAAGCGCCTCCTCCGACCAAGAGGAAAAATCCACCCCCTTTTTTGTCATGTCAGTAAGGGGTTTGACAACAGAGGAATAATTCAAAATGAACTTTCTGTAATAGTTCGCAAAACCCAGAAAGCGCATCAATGCCTTCTGATTCTCAGGAAGCTCCCACTCAAGTACAGCACGGACCTTCTCCGGATCCATGCGAAAACCAGAAGCAGAGAGGAGAAAACCCAGAAATTGAATCTCCGATACCATAAAAAGACATTTCTCCAGCTTGGCGTATAATTTATTTTCCCGCAGAATCTGCAGAACCTGAAAAAGATGATCCTGATGGGTCTGAACATCAGGGGAAAAAATCAAGATATCATCAAGATACACCAATACAAATTTCCCCATTAAATGGTAGAAAATACTATTAACAAAATGCTGAAAGACGGCCGGAGCATTCATCAGGCCGAAAGGCATAACGAGATTCTCGAAATGCCCGTTAGGGGTATTAAAGGCCGTTTTCCATTCATCCCCCTCTCTGACCCTGACCAGGTTGTACGCGCCTCTCAAATCCAATTTGGAAAAAACCTTGGCCCCAACAATTTGGTTGAAGAGGTCCGGGATCAGAGGAAGGGGATAGGGATCGCGAATCGTGATACGGTTCAGCTCCCTAAAATCTAGGCAAGGTCTCAGAGAGCCATCTTTTTTTTTTAACAAAAAAAAAACCCGCGGCAACAGGTGATTTTGAGGGACGAATATGCCCCTTATCGAGACTCTCTGAGATATAGGTTCGCATTGCGATTCTTTCCGGTTGTGAGAGATTGTAGAAGCGTGCTTTTGGCAGCTTGGCGCCGGGAATGAAGTTAATGGGACAGTCAAACTCCCGGTGAGGAGGTAGCTCCTGAACACCGCTCTCGGAAAACACGTCCGAGAAATCAGAGAGAAATGATGGCACAGTTTTAGTAGACACCTCTGCAAAAGTCGCTGTGAGACAATTCTCTCTACAAAAGTCACTCCACTCATTTATTTGCCTTCCTTGCCAATCAATAGTGGGGTTATGTCTAGTGAGCCAGGGTAACCCCAAAACTAGAGGAGAAGGCAATCCGTTAAGGACAAAACAAGATATATCCTCCCACTCTTATTATCGCTCTTAGTACAGTTCAAGAATCTCCTAGACGGACAAACATTTGCCAAATGACCTATGCCCCCACAACAAAAACACACCATACTCTGAGGACTAAATCCTCTTTTATCAGGGGCAAGTCGACCTAGCTGCATGGGCTCCTCCTCAGAGGGGAGCGAGACAGGATGAGGCCCCTGCACACTGAATGAGTCCGCACCACTGCCCCTAGACTGACAATGGCTGGACAGAGAGGTCTCGTTTCTTTCTCTTAGACGCCTGTCAAGGCGTACCGCCAATGACATGGCAGACTCTAAGGACTTTGGTCTCTCATGGAAAGCAAACGCATCTTTCAATCTCTCTGAGAGACCATGACAGAACTGACTCCGGAGTGCAGCATCATTCCAACCTGAATCAGCTGCCCATCTCCGAAATTCAGAACAATAAAGCTCCGCAGACAGTTTGTTCTGGCATAAAAAATGTAAGTTAGATTCGGCCAGAGCAACACGATCCGGGTCATCATATATCTGCCCCAGGGCCACAAAAAATCTTTCCACGGATCGAAGGGAGGGATCCCCTGATGGCAGCGAAAAAGCCCAAGTCTGAGCATTACCCCTGAGCAGGGAGATGACAATCCTCACCCTCTGCTCCTCATTACCAGAGGAGTGGGGACACAAGCAAAAATGGAGTTTGCATGCCTCTCTGAAGCGAACAAAATTCTCACTGCCCCCGGAGAACGTTTCCGGAAGTGAGACCTTTGGCTCGCAACAGACTCCATGGGCCGGAGCAGAGCCCAATGCTTGGAGCTGAGTCATAGATTGACGGAGATCCGCTACCTCCAAAGAAAGACCCTGCATGCGGTCAACCAGGCCAGAAAGCGGATCCATGTCAAAAAGGATGGTTTTGGTGGATTATAATGTCACGGCTGTATGTGAGCAACAAGAGCATACACAGTAAATAGAGCTACTGACCGGACCCAAACTAGGGAGGATAAAGGGTCACCCCTGTCAGACCCTCAAAGCTCTCCCTATGCTGCTAAAGCACATGCCCGGATCCAAATGGTGGAACGAGACATGCCCGCGTACCTAAGACTGATGACCACTGTAACCCCTACAATAGTGGAAGGGGCACGGCCACCGGTGCCCTGCTCAGTATATGGAGGGAACCGTGGTCGCCTCAG
Source organism: Bufo bufo (assembly GCF_905171765.1). NCBI lineage: Eukaryota > Metazoa > Chordata > Amphibia > Anura > Bufonidae > Bufo > Bufo bufo. The sequence continues at coordinate 137,948,849 of NC_053391.1, read as the reverse complement.
ATCCAGTCAGAAAATAAACAGATACACTACAATGTCTGCACACTTAGCTGAAGGAGCTGCAGCAGCAGAGAAGACGGATCCAAAGACAGCTGGCAATATCCGGAGTACTTGCTGCAGCAGAACACAGGTCCAGTGAAATGATAGCTTACAAGTGAAGATACTCAAGCAAGAGCTACAACTCAAATGAGAAATATAATCCACACCCTACAAGAGGAGGAGGGGTGATTTAAAGGCAGGGAAATCAAACGCAGGAGGAACAGCTGGGAGGAAGGAAACAGAAAGTAAAAACCTCATCACAGGGGCGGAGAAACAGAGCAGTGAGAACTCCTCCAAGCTCTAGTAGTGACATCATCACAGGGGTGGAGAAACAGAGCTGTGAGAACGTCTCAAAGCTCTGGTAGTGACAATTATGTAAGCCTCGCAAAGTGACTTCAGACCTGAGATGGTCTTTAAAAAGTTGGTTTTTGAAAATTTCTGAGAAATTTCAAGATTTACTTCTAAACTTCTTCTAAGCCTTGTAACGTCCCCCAAAAATAAAATGTCATTCCCAAAATGATCCTAACATGAAGAAGTCATATGGGGAATGCAAAGTAATAACTACACTGCTCAAAAAAATAAAGGGAACACTTAAACAACACAATGTAACTCCAAGTCAATCACACTTCTGTGAAATCAAACTGTCCACTTAGGAAGCAACACTGAGTGACAATCAATTTCACATGCTGTTGTGCAAATGGGATAGACAACAGGTGGAAATTATAGGCAATTAGCAAGACACCCCCAATAAAGGAGTGGTTCTGCAGGTGGTGACCACAGACCACTTCTCAGTTCCTATGCTTCCTGGCTCTCACTCCCAGATCAGGACCCATTCAAGTCAACAGGACCGCCAAAAATGTGGATGCACAACCATCTGTTATCCGCGTCGGTTTTTGTACAATCAGTTGCCTGGTGACAAGCATATATACCAGTATCCTGGGTGGGGATATTAAAATTACACCCAAAAAAACAGAAGACACATGGAAACAAAAACGGACAACGGAACAACGGATCCCCAATTTGCGGACCGCAAAAAAAAACTTTTATGTGCATGAGGCCTTCCTGTCTAAAAGTAAGACAGCGTAAACATAGACAGGCTTAACCCCTTGTCAACATGTGATGTACTAGTATGTCACAGCAAGAAGTGACTTTCCACAAATTGACATACTAGTACGTCTTGATGATCGGGGCCCGGCTGTGACTAACAGCCAGGACACTGCTTAATCCTCCCGCATGACTGTAAATGCTGATGTCGGCAACTTGGCCCCTTATATACTATGATCAACTCTGACCATGGCATATACGATATTTACAGATGGAGGGGTCTCCCTCTGTCTCTCCATCAGCCCCCTGCGCTGCAGTGACAGGAGGCCAATGGCAACCCCAGGCCACACAAAGGGCTTGGGGTCTGCTATGTGCGGAAGCCTGTGAGACACAGCCCCCAGACTGTTTCAATGTAGTACAATGCCGGGATCAGACCCTGAAATGTTGAAGTCCTTTTACTGGGAGAAAAATAAAAATTAAATACAAAAGTGTTTTATAAAAATAAAAGTTTACCTAAAAAAGTGACCCTTTCCCTTCATGAACTGATTTTTAATAAAAATGAAAAATTTTTATAAAAACAAATGTATTAGATATTGTCGCATCCATAACGAGCGGCTCTATAAAAATAAGACCTACCTCCTAATGTGAATACCATAAAAAAAATATAAAAACTGAAAAAACAGCCATTTTTTGGTTACCTTGCCCCAAAAATGTAATATTGGATGATCAAAAAATCATATGTACCCAAAAATGGTACCAATAAAAACGTAAACTCTTCCCGCAAAAACGAGCCCCAACGATCGGCAGAAAAAAAAAAATGAAATTGGAAACACAAAAACATGATATTTTCTTTTTTTTAAATGCTTTATTATGTAAATCTGAAACAAAAAATAAAATGGACATATTTGGTATTGACATGTCCATAACGACCTGCCCAATAACAATAACCTATCCTGTCAGGTGATCGCTGTAAAAAAAACAAAAAATAAAAATGGTGCCAGAACAGCCATTTTTTTGTTACCTTGCCCCACAAAAAAAGTAAATTTGCATGAGCAAAAATCATATCTCGTAGTTTCCAAAATTGGGCTACTTTTTGGGAGTTTCTACTTTAGGGTGCATCAGGGGGTCTTTAAATGCGACATGGTAACTTAACCACCTCCCGATCGCCTAACGCAGGGATGCGTCCTGCGGGCGGCCGGGTTATTCCTCCTGGACGCATCGGCGCGTCATATCTCGAGACGCGAGATTTCCTGTGAACAGCCTGCCAGCGGTGATCACCTGGTCCTCTGGTGGTCCCTTTTGTTTGGATCGACCACCAGAGGACACAGGCAGCTCTGTAAGTAGCACCAAGCACCACACTACACTACACCCCCCCTGTCAATTATTAACCCCTTATTAACCCCTGATCACCCCATATAGACTCCCTGATCACCCCCCTGTCATTGATCACCCCCCTGTAAGGCTCCATTCAGATGTCCGTATGTGTTTTGCGGATCCGCAAAACACGGACACCGGCAATGTGCTTTCCGCATTTTGCGGATACGCACATTGCCAGAACTATATAGAAAATGCCTTTTCTTGTCCGCAATTGCGGACAAGAATAGGACATGTTCTATATTTTTGCGGAACGGAAGTGCGGACCCGGAAGTGCAGATCCGCAATTCCGGATCCAAGCGGGACAAAGTCTGTCCCCATAGAAATGAATGGGTCCGCAATTCCGTTCCGCAAAATGCGGAACAGAATTGCGGACGTGTGAATGGGGCCTAAGGGTCCCTTATCACCGCCAGTTAGTTAGCCACTTGTTAGGTAGTTAGCGCCCAGCCCACCGCAGTCACTGATTAGTCGCTGATTAGCGTCATCGCTGTCGCTAATCAGCACTAGTACTATATAGTATCTGTAAGTGATCAAGACTGATCACAATCAGATCTATATCAGTACATTAGGGTCACAGTGTTCGCCCGATCAGGCCTGATCTTGTGCGCACACTTGCGTTCAGTCCGCCCCACCACAGTGACAGAAATGTTTTTTTTCTGATCACTGCAAAAACACAGTAAAATCGCTGCGGCGCTATAAAGATCACTTTTGAGCTTTTTGGATCTTATTTTTTTTTGCAGAGATTTTTTAATCCACATAGATCGATGCGAATGAAGAAATCTGTGCCGTTCATATGTGCCCATATGCTCAATATAAGGCCTCATGCACATGAACCATGCCGTTTTTTTGCGGTCCGCAAACTGCGGATTCGCAAAAAACGGAAGGCGCCCGTGTTAACTTCCGCAATTTACGGAACGGGCTCCGGCAATATAAATGCCTATTCTTGTCCGCAAAGCACGGACAAGAATAGGACATGTTATATTTTTTTAGCGGGGCCGCGGAACGGAGCCACGGATGCGAACAGCACATGGAGTGCTGTCCGCATCTTTTGCGGCCCCATTGAAATGAATGGGTCCGCATCCGAGCCGCCAAAACGGCGGCTCGGATGCAGACCCAAACAACGGTCGTGTGCATGAGGCCTAAGGAGAATAGCAGAAACTCCTAATGCTGGCCATACATGTAATGATTGCGGAGACCCTCAAATGCCAGGGCAGTACAAACACCCCACAAATGACCCAATTTTGGACACCCCAAGGTATTCCGCTGAGGGGCATATTGAGTCCATGAAAGATTGAACTTTTTGTCACAAGTTAGCGGAAAGGGAGACTTTGTGAGAAAAAAAAATAAAAAATCAATTTCTGCTAACTTGTGCCAAAAAAAAAAATCTTCTATGAACTCGCCATGCCCCTCACGGAATACCTTGGGGTGTCTTCTTTCCAAAATGGGGTCACATGTGTGGGGTATTTATACTGCCCTGGCATTTTAGGGGACCTAAAGCGTGAGAAGAAGTCTGGAATCCAAATGCCTAAAAATGCCCTCCTAAAAGGTACTCGTTGGACTTTCGGCCCCTTTGCGCATCTTGGCTGCAAAAAAGTGTCACACGTGGTATTGCCGTACTCAGGAGAAGTAGGGCAATGTGTTTTGGGGTGTCTTTTTACATATACCCATGCTGGGTGAGAGAAATATCTCTGTAAATTGACAACTTTGTATAAAAAAATGGGAAAATAGATATTTCTCTCACCCAGCATGGTATATGTAAAAATCCACCCCAAAACAAATTGCCCTACTTCTTCTGAGTACGGCGATATCACATGTGTGACACTTTTTTGCAGCCTAGGTGCGCAAAGGGGCCCAAATTCCAATGAGTACTTTTAGGATTTCACAGGGCATTTTTTACGCATTTGGATTCCAAACTACTTCTCACGCTTTAGGGCCCCTAAAATACCAGGGCAGTATAAATACCCCGCAAGTGACTCCGTTTTGGAAAGAAGACACCCCAAGGTATTTCGTGAGAGGCATGGCGAGTTCATCTAAAATAAAAAATTTTGTCACAAGTTAGTGGAATATGAGACTTTGTAAGAGAAAAAAAAAATACATTTTCCGCTAACTTGTGCCAAAAAAATATATATTCTAGGAACTCGCCATGCCCCTCACGGAATACCTTGGGGTGTCTTCTTTCCAAAATGGGGTCACTTGTGGGGTATTTATACTGCCCTGGTATTTTAGGGGCCCTAAAGCGTGAGAAGTAGTTTGGAATCCAAATGCGTAAAAAATGTCCTGTGAAATCCTAAGGCCCCTTTCACACGGGCGAGTATTCCGCGCGGATGCGATGCGTGAGGTGAACGCATTGCACCCGCACTGAATATCGACCCATTCATTTCTATGGGGCTGTTCACATGAGCGGTGATTTTCACGCATCACTTGTGCGTTGCGTGAAAATCGCAGCATGCTCTATATTCCGTGCTTTTCACGCAACGCAGGCCCCATAGAAGTGAATGGGACTGCGTGAAAATCGCAAGCATCCGCAAGCAAGTGTGGATGCGGTGCGATTTTCACGCACGGTTGCTAGGAGACAATCGGGATGGAGACCTGATCATTATTATTTTCCCTTATAACATGGTTATAAGGGAAAATAATAGCATTCTGAATACAGAATGCATAGTAAAACAGCGCTGGAGGGGTTAAAAAATAAGAAAAAATAATTTAACTCACCTTAGTCCACTTGATCGCGGCCCGGCATCTCCTTCTGTCTCCTTTGCTGAACAGGACCTGTGGTGAGCATTAATTACAGGTAAAGGACCTTTGGTGATGTCACTCCGGTCATTACATGATCCATCACATGATCTTTTACCATGGTGATTGATCATGTGATGACCGGAGTGACGTCACCAAAGGTCCTTTACCTGTAATTAATGCTCACCACAGGTCCTGTTCTGCAAAGGAGACAGAAGGAGATGCCGGGCCGCGATCAAGTGGACTAATGTGAGTTAAATTATTTTTTCTTTTTTTTTAACCCCTCCAGCGCTGTTTTACTATGCAGTCTGTATTCAGAATGCTATTATTTTCCCTTATAACTATGTTATAAGGGGAAATAATACAATCTACAGCACACCGATCCCAAGCCCAAACTTCTGTGAAGAAGTTCGAGTTTGGGTACCAAACATGCGCGATTTTTCTCACGCGAGTGCAAAACGCATTAGAATGTTTTGCACTCGCGCGGAAAAATCGCGGGTGTTCCCGCAACGCACCCGCACATTTTCCCGCAACGCCCGTGTGAACCCAGCCTTAGGCCTCTTTCACACAAGCGTGACGGATTAGGTCCAAATGCGTTCAGTGAAACTCACACTATTTTGCAAGCACGTTCAGTCAGTTTTGTCTGCGATTGCGTTCAGTTGTTCAGTTTTTTCCACGCGGGTGCAATGCGTTTTGATGCGTTTTTCACGCGCGTGATAAAAAACTGAATGTTTACAAACAACATCTCTTAGCAACCATCAGTGAAAAACGCATCGCACCCGCACTTGCTTGCGGATGCAATGCGTTTTTCACGCAGCCCCATTCACTTCTATGGGGCCAGGGCTGCGTGAAAAACGCAGAATATAGAACATGCCACGATTTTCACGCAACGCAGAACTGATGCGTGAAAAACAACGCTCATGTACACAGACCCATTGAAATGAATGGGTCAGGATTCAGTGCGGGTGCTACGCGTTCATGTCACGCATTGCACCTGCGCGGAAATCACGCTCGTGTGAAAGGGACCTTAGGAACACCCGCGATTTTTCCGCTCGAGTGCAAAACATTGTAATCACCATGGTAAAAGATCATGTGACGTACCATGTGATAACCGGAGTGACGTCATCCCAGGTCCTTGAACTATAGTTAATGCTCACCACAGGTCCTATACAGTAAAAGAGACAGACGGAGATGCCGGCTACGCGAGCAAGTGGATTAAGGTGAGTTAAATTATTTTTTTAACCCCTCCAGTGCTGTTTTACTATGCATTCTGTATTCAGAATGCTATTATTTTCCCTTATAACCATGTTATAAGGGAAAATAATAATGATCGGGTCTCCATCCCGATCGTCTCCTAGCAACCGTGCGTGAAAATCGCACCGCATCCGCACTTGCTTGCGGATGCTTGCGATTTTCACGCAACCCCATTCATTTCTATGGGGCCTGCGTTACGTGAAAAACGCACAAAGAGGAGCATGCTGCGATTTTCACGCAACGCAAAAGTGATGCGTGAAAATCACCGCTCGTGTGCACAGCCCCATAGAAATGAATGGGTCGGTATTCAGTGCGGGTGCAATGCGTTCACCTCCCGCATCGCATCCGCGCGGAATACTCGCTCATGTGAAAGGGGCCTTAGGCTTTACAGGGTTGCTCACAATTTAGCCCCGCCCCAAAATGCCAGAACAGTAAACACACCCCACAAATGACCCTATTTCGAAAAGTAGAGACCCCAAGGTATTCACTGAGGGGCATAGTGAGTCCGTGGGAGATTTTTATTTTTTTTGCCAGAAGTTAGCAGAAATGGAAACTTTATTTTTTATTTATTTTTTCTCAGAAAGTGTCATTTTCCGCTAACTTCCGCTAAAATTAAATTATACATGAACTCACCATGCCCCTCCGCGAATACTTTGGGGTGTCTTCTTTCTAAAGTGGGGTCATTTGGGGGGTATTTATACTATCCTGGCATTCTAGCACCTCAAGAAACATGACAGCTGCTTCAAAATGTGGAAATTCACATTTTTGTACCATAGTTTGTAAACGCTATAACTTTTGCGCAAACCAATAAATATACACTTATTGGATTTTTTTTTTATCAAAGACATGTAGCACAATAAATTCTGACACAAACTTGGATAGAAATGTAATTATATTTGAACAGTTTAACCAGAGAAAGTTAAAAATACACTTTTTTTTTTAGAAAATTGCAGCCTATTTTGATTAATATCGGAAAAACTAAAAATCTTAGCAGCAATCAAATACCACCAAAGCTGTATTTGTGAGAAGAAAAGGAGGTAAAATTCATTTGGGTGGTAAGTTGTATGACCGAGCAATAAACCGTGAAAGTAGTGAATTGTAAAAGTGGTCTGGTCATTAAGGGGGTTTAAGCTAGGGGGGCTGAGGTGGTTAAAATTATCCCAGCAACATCTGCTCTCGAAAATCCATATGTTGCTCCTTCCCTTCCGCGCCCTGCTGTGTGCCCATACAGCAGTGTACGACCATGTGGAATTAATAGGCTAGATAGGATATTTTCTTAGCGGTCACAGACGCTGCCCCCCAATGTGATTCTTTCTGTGCAGACTATAAGAGGCACAGCACACTGGTGTACATACGCTATAGCAGAACCAAGGGGGAGACGTACATTGTATCTATTGCACCTTGCTACACCAGGGCTTGCAACAGATTGTTGGTAGACTAGTCCCTGGTGCTTTCAATGGTATCAGATGATGGTGCATAAATGGATACACTCAAACTGGCATTTTAATTTGCAGTTACAATTATTGGCTATACTGCTAGGCTTTGATACTACACCTAAGGGAGCATTCACACGACCGTGTTTTTCTTCCACGCCCCTTCCGCGTCCGTTTCGCAATTTTTGCGGACAATGCACGGACCCATTCAATTCTATGGGTCCGCAAAAATTGCGGAATGCCTTTCATTGTCAACCATGTGCTGTCCGTTCCTTTTATTTCAGAACATGTCCTATACTTGGCCGCAAATTGCGGTCCGTGACCCCATAGAAAGTCATTGGGTCCGTAAAAAACGGATAGCACACGGAAATGCATCCGTATGTCATCCGTTTTTTGCGGACCCCTGGACTGAAAACATTATAGGAAACCCCATTTCAGTCACATGTGGCTGCACCAAGGACCAGGAAGAAGAGAAAGGAGGCTGCAAGAGAATTATGGCCATCATCAATGTTGAGAAGCTCATCAATCTTGTACAAGAACAGCTCCTATTATGGGACACCAGTTCCGAACTATACCATGACCGTGTCCGAAAAGATGCGGCATGGGAGAAACTAACAAAGGAGCTGCATCCCGAGGAGTGGGAGAAAGCAAGCAAGGTCCAGCAAAAGAACATGGGTATGTTTAGACCTGTGATGTTACCATGTGCACCCCAAAGTATGTGACAACACTAAGTGCACCACAAAGTATGTTACAACACCAAGTGCACCCCAAAGTATGTTAAAACACCAAGTGCACCCCAAAGTATGTTACAATGCCAAGTGCACCCCAAAGTATGTTACAACACCAAGTGCACCCCAAAGTATGTTACAACGCCAAGTGCACCCCAAAGTATGTTACAACACCAAGTGCACCCCAAAGTACGTGCTCCCCAAAGTATGATACGCCACCCCCCCGATGTACCGCAAAGTATGTGACGCGGGGGGTGTCACATACTTTGCGGTACATTGGGGGGCGTCACCGCAAAGTATATGACAACATCAAATGCACCCCAAAATATGTTACAACAGCAAGTGCACCCCAAAGTACGTGCCCCCCTAAGTTCACCTCCACAGGATGATACGCCCGTACCGCAAAGTATGTGATGCCTCCCAGTGCACCACAAAGTATATGACATCAAGTGCACCCCAAAGTATATGACAACATCAAGTGCACCCAAAGTATGTTACAACACCAAGTGCACCCCAAAGAATGTGACACCCCCTAATTCACTGCAAAAATAGAATCTAAATATATAATTATTTTTTTTTACAGTAAAAATAGCAAAGACAAGGTGGAACAGCACCTGTGATCAGTTTAGAAGGGAGTTGTCGGAAACTTCATGTAGCGGTGACGCGGGTGCAAAGAAACGTCCCTACATTTACACCAAGCAGCTGCGGTTCTTAGGAGATATCATGGAGTTGTGGCCGTAAGTAAATATATATTATTACATTTTTATTTTTAAAAGTGACGTACTCTTATTACATTGGTGGCGAACCTATGGCACGGTTGCCAGAGGCGGCACTCGGAGCCCTCTCTGTGTGCACCTGCACACTGGAAAAAGTCTATGGTGTACCAATATGACTTGTAATTTCCCTGCCATTCATCACCGAGGCCCTTGCTGGGTTATCTAGGCAACCTGTTAGCAGGGATGGGCAAAATGCGGCTCGTCAGCTGTAGCAAAATTACAACTCCCAGCATGCAAGCATGTGACCATGGCGGCCATTTTGAAGTCGGCCATTTTGAATCCAACTTTTGTTTTTTCAATAGGAAGAGGGTCATGTGACACATCAAACTTATTGGGAATTTCACAAGAAAAACAATGGTGTGCTTGGTTTTAACGTAACTTTATTCTTTCATGAGTTATTTACAAGTTTCTGACCACTTATAAAATGTGTTCAATGTGCTGCCCATTGTGTGTCACGGTGTGTATGTGAGCAACAAGAGTATACACAGTAAAAAGAGCTACTGACCGGACCCAAACTAGGGAGGATAAAGGGTGACCCCTGTCAGACCCTCAAAGCTCTCCCTATGCTGCTAAAGCACATGCCCGGATCCAAATGGCGGAACGAGGCATGCCCGCGTACCTAAGACTGATGACCACTGTAACCCCTACAATAGTGGAAGGGGCACGGCCACCGGTGCCCTCCTCAGTATATGGACGGAACCGTGGCCACCTCAGATCCAGTCAGAAAATAACCAGGTACACAACAATGTCTGCACACTTAGCTGAAGGAGCTGCAGCCGCAGAGAAGACGGATCCAAGGACAGCTGGCAATATCCGGAGTGCTTGCTGCAGCAGAACACAGGTCCAGTGAACTGATAGCTACAAGTGAAGATACTCAAGCAAGAGCTACAACTGAAATGAGAAATATAATCCACGCCCTACAATAGGAGGAGGGGTGATTTAAAGGCAGGGAAATCAAACGCAGGAGGAACAGCTGGGAGGAAGGAAACAGAAAGTAAAGACTTCATCACAGGGGCAGAGAAACAGAGCAGTGAGAACTCCTCCAAGCTCTAGTAGTGACATCATCACAGGGGTGGAGAAACAGAGCTGTGAGAACGTCTCAAAGCTCTGGTAGTGACATTGTGTTGGATTGTCAATGCAACCCTCTTCTCCCACTCTTCACACACTGATAGCAACACCGCAGGAGAAATGCTAGCACAGGCTTCCAGTATCCATATAAAGCCAAAAAAGAAAGCCTCACTATGATGCCGTAGGGTAGGGAAAACGGGAAACCAATCATACAAACCTAAAAGTGTTGCTAAAAAACAACCATAGCATGCCCAATATATTCAAAAAATATATGCTTTATTTAATCACAAATGGATCATAATTGTACAGATATAAAAGATTACACAAAAAATGTTTTGGAAAAATCAGCAGAAAAACTGGATGCCGTAGTCCCCCGGCCGGTGTCTCAACAACCCACCAAAAAGATGGAACACATGTCAGGTGTATGTATGGTATGCATTGGAGTGATTCACAGATAAGTGGTATAAAGTACTAGCCACTAAAAATAGCTGTGATCATCCCTCCATTGCATAGCCGCTATGCGAGTGTACAGGTGTAGAACCCCTAGTAATACACAAATGGCAACAAGGAGTGAAGTAATATCTATCTGGAATACTCAAATAAATGCGTCTCCATACACCAAACCATCTAATGAAGGCTATAAATAAATGAATCCTTGAACTCTCACTGCTATCTGGCAAATTCTTCAGGGCCCTCTTCCATTGTGTATTTATTTTATTGTATTATCATATGGATGTTTTTATTGTGACTGAAGCAAAGTCTTTTAATTTAGGATTTAACAACTAATCTTTATTTGCCGTCTCTTGTTCCCTTATACGGAGTGCCCCTCATTTATCTACTACTATTTTTGTCTATCGTGCGGTCTGGGTGGACAGAGAGGTGAGCACCCTCATCTATTCGGTCTATAGGTTGAGTCGCTGGTCTATACTATAAATAAACCTCGCTTATAGGCACCTGATGGAAGAATCATAACATACCAAGAGACATGATGGAGGGCAGAGACAGCAGGCACAGGACAGGCTGGAAACCCCGACGCGCGTTTCGCCTCAGCTTCGTCCTCCTAATTTATTTATTTTTTTATTACAGCACTGTTGATAATCTGGAGGAGCAAACCGGGTCGGTAGATTCGGATGAGACCCAAATAGAGACGCCGAAATCACCGGATGACGCCACAACAAACCCACCAGAGATGTCACAGCAAATTCAGACATCAAGTGGTCCAGAGGAAACACCAGCAGAGATCCGTCCAGCACCAAGACGCTGGGGCCGGAATCCTCCTGTGCAAGCACCAACAGATAATCGTGCTGTCATAGATAGTCGAGTACTAGACTATCTAAATAGAAATCAATCAGAGAGCCCTGAGGAATTAATGCTCCGATCTCTGGCTCCATTCCTCTCTCGTGTGCCAGAAGTGCGTCGGCCCGTGTTTATGTCTACCATGAACACGATCCTTGATATCTTCTCATGGCCCCAAGACCCCGCAGAATTGGTACATATAATAGAGCAATACAAACGGAGAGTAATTGGAACACTATGGGTTCCAATAAGCACCCCTGGGCCTCGTCAATCTGTGTCCAGATGCCCTGTTACTTCCCTACCACTGTACAGCCATGATTGGCCAGCAGCTCTTATACTGGCCAGATAAACCAACGTGAACATGAAGAGGGACGGGCCACCTCCACAAGGCCTGCAGGGCAATTTACTAGGGAATTGTTTGACTTGTAAAATTCTATTTTTGTTTTATATATACCTATCTTCAGACATAAAGTTTATTTGGGTTCTAACGTATTTGTGCAATGTATTTAAAAAAAAAAAGGGATGTGAAACCTCTCATTTTTTGAGTACAGTTAGGAGCCTCTATTAAGGCTTTTTTCGCACAAGTGGATGCCATGCGAGTAATCCAATGTGTGAAAGAGTGCGATACCCCGTTCCGTGTGGTAAGCACGTTGATGTCACCGCAGGTCCTGCAGAATGAATATAGAGAAACCTATCTCTGTACATCCAAATGGTATATTTTAGCTTCCCATTACATCAACCTCATAGGTGACATAGTACCCGGATATGGTCCCAGTGTATGATAGGTATGTATCCACCGGGTGACACCAATACCTATCACATACTGGGACCATATCATGATGATATGCCCCCATCTCATACATGAGCTGAAGTACTGATTTTTATTAGAATCATTTCATGGCAATGGTTGATAGTAATGAGGTATTAGAGGGTATCTAATGGCAAAATCTAATTTTAGTTTTTAATATGTAGACAAAATAGTTTTTAAAATTTAGATTAGAAAAAAAAAAATTCAGTAGAGAATTAAATTTGAATTTGCCATTGAAAGATACCCCAGCCCGCAAGCCCACGTCAAGGGTCCTCATTCTCTTGCGAGCCCCTACTCTAACAATAACAACTTGGAAACGAACTAAACTAAACTAACTGATCAATATTGTTCTGAGTCTATAATCATTTAGTGCCTGCCATGAATTGCTTCTAACTGCCATGACAATGTGCCCTCTGGGCTGATAAAATAGTCAGTATATAAATCACGAATATGCAGGCCTGATGATCCTGGTCTTCCATGCAGCGTCTGGTCCAGGCCAAACGATGAAGAGGTCATGTATTGGTCCAGGTCTGCATCGAAGGAAGCATCGTACATCCTGATGAAATTGTGAAGAAGAACACATGCTTGAATCACTAGGGTAGCATTCTCAGGATCCATAAAGACCCTCCACTTATTGGAAAGTAGTCCAAAAGCGCACTCAGCATAACGACGTGCACGGGTCAGCCTGTAGTTGAAGACAGACCTCCTTTCATCTAAATCACGTCTTGGGCCGCATCACATGTGGTGTCAGTGCAAAACCTTCGTCAGCCACAATGACAAAAGGAGTGACGTCCACAATGACGTCCAGCTGATCCAGGCAGTCTTCTTGGCTGTGGCAGGTCGAGTTGGTTGGACTGAAGCCGTTCACCCATTCTGGAAGCACAAAATATTCCTGCATCAGAAGTGCTCCCATAGGCCCCGATGTCGACAATTATAAAATTGTAGTCACTGTCAACCAAGGCCAACAGGACCACAGAAAAATATTACTTATAATTGAAGAATCGGGACCCTGAGTGAGCCGTCTTCTTCACACGTATGTGCTTTCCATCCAGCGCCCCAATACAGTTTGGAAACTGGGCACATTGTTCAAATCCCTGAGCAATACGTAGCCAATCTTGCACTCTGTGCTCCGGTATCACCATCTCTCGAAGTTGCTCCCAGATTACTTTACAAGTGTGTGGAACGATCATAGAAATGGTAGAAATCCCCAGCAAGAACTCAAAGTGCAGTGAGGCAAAAGAGTTGCCTGTTGCCAGGAATCTGGTAAAAAAAAAATGGATTCAATTAACTCATACATATGAGGAGGTGGAAAAAAATAAAAGTGTACATACTTTAGAATATTGGTATTTACCGCAAGGTGACGATTAGCCTTTCTTCAGGTTATATGCTGCGCCTCATATTAGGCTCCATTCACACGTCCGCAAATGGGTCCGCATCCGTTCAGCAATTTTGCGGAACGGGTGCGGACCCATTCATTCTCTATGGGGACGGAATGGATAAGGACAGCACACAGTGTGCTGTGCGCTGTCCGCATTTGCGTAGCGCGGCCCCGATCTTCGGGTCCGCAGCTCCGCAAAAGATAGAACATTTCTATAGGGGTGCCGGGCGGGTGTGTTGCGGGTCCGCAACACACCACGGACGTGTGAATGGAGCCTTAGTGTTCTGGAAGAGGAGACCAGGACGAAGAGACTCCAGCAGACGGTCAAAGGTGGACACCAACATCCGGCAAAATAGATGAAATTTCTCCGGGTGTTGCCTCAAGTCGGCGTACAAAGTATGAAAGTGGCGCTTCCTGCACCGTTGTGAGACAATGGGGTGAACCCAAAGGCGCTTCCTACTCGGTTCCTCATCCAACATTGGTGACTGCTGTCCGTATCGCTGAGAGAGAAGCCAGTACAGGAGAACTGTATCCGCACGTGTTTTGGGCATGCTGAACCAACAAAAATCGCCAGAAAGCTATGCAAGCAAAACTGAGGATTCTAACAAAGCACAATACGCTCTAAAAGCAGTAGAAAATGGCGCCTGAGCGATCATGTGACCTTGTTATGTGAGTTTGAAAGGGGTTGGACATTTAAATTTGTCAATTTTAACCCTTCCGTTTTTTTTTACGGACCGTGAAAAACGGATGACACACGGACTTACGGAACGGAAAGATAACTGAAGGCATACGGAACACAGGGATCCGTGATTTGCGGACCGCAAAAACAACACGGTCATGTGAATGCTCCCTAAGGCCTCTCGCACACGACCGTATGGTTTTGCGGTCCGTTTTAAATGGAACGGTTTTTCCGTTTTAGTGTTTCCATTCTGTTTCCATTTCGTTTTGCCGTTATGTTTTTTTCCGTTTGGCTTCCGTTTGTGATCAGTTTTTTGGCGGATCGGAAACGGAAGCATACAATAATGTTTAAACAGTAAGTACATAAAAAAAATTGGGCTGGGCATAAAATTTTCAATAGATGGTTCCGCAAAAACGGAACGGATACGGAAGACATATGGATGCATTCCCTTTTCTTTTTTTTTGCAGAACCATTGACTTGAATGGAGCCACGGATCGTTATTTGCGGGCAATAGTAGGACAAGTTCTATCTTTCAGCAAAACGGAAACGGAATGCATACGCAGTACATTTCGTATTTTTTTGCGTAACCATTGAAATGAATGGTTCCGCATACGGACCGCAAACGGAATCCGCAAAAAACGTTCAAGAGGCCTAAGTGGGTATTAGGTCCGATATTCCCAGACCTTCTGTTATAAACGCCTGTATTGGTCTGGGTCCATGGCAATGTGCAGCTATCTATTTAGCACACCTTCATCGGACCTCTGTGTCCTTTCAGGTAGCGGCACATACCCTGCTATCAATTTAGGACCCAGCTCCCACTGTCTGTTTTTGAAGTATTATACAGGGTTCAGCCTCTTTTAATTTATATAAAGATTTTTTGTTTTCTTTTAACCGTCTCATACAGTGATTTTATTTATTCAGACGGACAATCAATGTCTGCCAGCCTGCAAACTGCAGTGCTGCATGCCACTGAAAACAAG
Organism: Bufo bufo; assembly: GCF_905171765.1. Lineage (NCBI taxonomy): Eukaryota > Metazoa > Chordata > Amphibia > Anura > Bufonidae > Bufo > Bufo bufo. The sequence continues at coordinate 137,933,262 of NC_053391.1, read as the reverse complement.
TTCCACCAGCAAACCCTGAACAGGCCCTATTAGTAAATCTGCCAACCCCCTGCATAGGAATAGTGGAGGGTGTAGAAACAAAAACATGAAGATCCCGCTTCAGCTCTGCTACACCACAGGTTGCCGAGACACGCTCCGCCCTCCACCGCCTTCCCATCGGATGGGGCGGGGCGTCTGCCGCCATATTTACTAAGGGAGAAACCGAAACCTGACGGAAAGGGCGGATGAGACGAAAAGAAGACAGCCAATCAGAGAAGCACAGACTGAACATCCACCAATGGGAATGCACAGAGGGCTGACACGACTTCCGGGGTTGCTTTTTGGCCTGGACGCTGCAGGTAGTAAGGTGCTGTTGTCTGGGCGGAGAGCGGAGCTGGCGGGCGGACTCGTGCGGCGGGGATGCGGTGAGCATGTGTCTATGAGCGGGCCCGGAGCAGCGGCTGAGACCTGGAGACGTTAAAGGCCGGATGTTACATACACGGCTGGGCTGTGCAGGACGCATCCCTTCAGTGTACGGGCTGGTAGGTGAGTATTGTGTGCACTGCCTTTACCGTAAATGGATTTGTGCTCCTCCCATGTGATCCCAGCAAACCTGAGACCCTCTGTGCTGCTGTGATATTGTATATCCCACTAGTGTGCATCCAGTGTGCAGTGCTTTCTGGTTCTGTAGTTTAGCCCACTGTCAGACAAGTCTCTGAGCACTGCCTTCTATACAGCCTGCCCTCTTCCAGGGAATGAGCTTTCCCCGCCCCAGAAGTGCCACCACTGCCGTATAGTGCAGCTGAATAACGTTCTTTGTGCCACCATTTAAAAGGCTTGTCCACTCCTTGACTATCAATGGCCTATGCTCAGGATAGGACATCAATAACCAATCGGTGGGGGTCCGGCACCCTGCGTCCTCACTGATCAGCCGTTTCGTAGTAGATTCGTCCATTGTGCAGTGGATGTAGCTGGTTACTGTGGCATGGCTCCCGCTGAAGTTAATGGGAGCAGCGCTGCACCCACTAGCTCTGTCCACTGTAGAGTTATGTAGTTCCAGCGCTGGAGCTACTCCAAAACAGCGAGGTGTCAGACCCCCCCCAATCAGATATTGAAGGCATCTCCTGTGGATAGGCGATGCATAGTAAACCAGTGGACAGCCCCTTTAAGACCGCTTTTAGATAAGCGAGTGTCACGCTCTGAACTCTTAGTGCAGCACCCGTCCTGAACTTCCAGCACTGCCAGGGTTGCATAGCATTATATGGATTTATGATGCCATGTAACCCTTAGGCCCTTTTCACACGGTCGAGTTTTCCGCCCGGGTGCAATGTGTGAGTTGAACGCATTGCACCCGCACTGCATCCGGACCTATTCATTTCTATGGGGCTGTTCACATGAGCGGTGATTTTCACACATCACTTGTGCGTTGAGTGAAAATCACAGCATGTTCTATATTCAGCGTTTTTCACGCAACGCAGGCCCCATAAAAGTCAATGGGGGTGCGTGAAAATCACAATCATCCGCAAGCAAGTGCGGATGCGGTGCGATTTTCACACACAGTTGCTAGGAGACGATCGGGATGGGGACACGATCATTATTATTTCCCATTATAACATGGTTATAAGGGAAAATAATAGCATTCTGAATACAGAATGCATAGTACAATAGGGCTGGAGGGGTTAAAAAAATAATTATATATAATTTAACTCGCCTTAATGCAGGTTCAGTTTTTATCGCGCAGGTGCAATGCGTTTTGCACGCGCGTGATAAAAAACTGACTGTGGTACCTAGACCCGAACTTCTTCACAGAAGTTCAGGTTTGGGTTAGTTGTAGTGTAGATTGTATTATTTACCCTTATACCATGGTTATAAGGGAAAATAATAGCATTCTGAATACAGAATGCATAGTACAATAGGGCTGGAGGGGTTAATTTTTTTCTTAACTCACCTTAATCCACTTTTCGCGCAGCCGGCATCTCTTCTGTCTTGTTCTGTGAGCAATAGGACCTTTGATGTCACTGCGTTCATCACATGATCCATCACCATGGTGATGGATCATGTGATGAGCGTAGTGACATCATCAAAGGTCCTATTGCTCACAGATGAAGACAGAAGAGATGCCGGCTGCGCGAAAAGTGGATTAAGGTGAGTTAAGAAAAAAATTAACCCCTCCAGCCCTATTGTACTATGCATTCTGTATTCAGAATGCTATTATTTTCCCTTATAACCATGGTATAAGGGTAAATAATACAATCTACACTACAACTAACCCAAACCTGAACTTCTGTGAAGAAGTTCGGGTCTAGGTACCACAGTCAGTTTTTTATCACGCGCGTGCAAAACGCATTGCACCTGCGCGATAAAAACTGAACGGATCGCAATCGCAGTCAAAACTGACTGCAATTGCGTACCTACTCGCGCGGGTTTGCCGCAATGCAGCGGGATGCATCCGGACCTAATCCGGACACGCCCGTGTGAAAGAGGCCTTAGAGATCTGGAATGTATTGGATAACACTGACACAATGCTGTCAGTGTTATCCAATACATTTCAGACCTCTAAGGGTTACATGGCATCATAACTCAATACAATGCTATGCGACCCCGGCAGTGCTGGGAGGTCAGGACGGGTGCTGCGCTGCGAATCCGGAGCGTGACACTCGTTCATCTGGCAGCAGTCTAAGGGTCCATTCACACAGACACCGGCAATGTGCGTTCCGCATTTTGCGGACTGCAAATTGCCGGCCCTCTCATAGAAAATGCCTTTTCTTGTCCGCAATTGCGGACATGTGTGTTGTTGTGTTTTTTTTTGCGGAACGGAAGTGCGGATCCGGATGCGGACAGCCTATTCCTGCCCCATTGAAAATGAATGGGTCCGCACCTGTTCTGCAAAATTGCGGAACGGATGCAGACCCATTTTGCGGACGTGTGAATGGACCCTTAGTGTTAGTTAAAGGCTATGTACAATGCAATTTTTTTTTTTTCTGATTGTATTTTACTCATTTTTGGCTAAAATCATTTTTTCTATTGGCCTTTATTAAAAATATTGAGCTGTTCTGTCACAAAACTGTTTTTCTAGCTGTGTGACTGGTACTTTCACTTTGTGCCGGTCATCTAATAAACCTTATCTCTAACCTACTGAGAGGTCATAAACTCTTATTTAAGCCACATTCTTATCAGTAAGGTAAGATCTGAGCTATAATGAGTGTTTATAATGTCAGAGAGCAGAGCTCCCATTTGTTCCTGGTCTGATGGAAAATCTAAAGGCTGCTACTAGAGCATGTCGGCTCTGTACAGAAAAAAAGGGCTCCATATTTTTAATAAACACCAATAAAAAAATATATATTTTTAGCTCGGAATGAGTACAATGCAATAATAAAAAAATTCCCCTAAAGGTGTACATGGCCTCTAAGAATTACTTTGGTTGCTGCGCATACTGTATGCTAATTACCTGCGTGCCGTCATGGAGGTGGAGCTACGTGACTGAAGTCACCATGGATGATCACTAAACGGTGCACCTCATTTCAGTGCCCTGGATGCTGCCATAGGAGGCGTATCAAGGCCTCAGGGGTATCAACCAGAATGGTTGTGTTTGGGGGTTGAAAGTTAATGACAGATTCCCTCTAAAGGGGTCTTCCTCTGTTAGAAGGCCGTGACATATCCTAGTCTTAGGCTCTGATGAGGTCCTGACCTCTGGTATGACCACTAATAGATGGGGCTGTGTTTTTGTTTCCTGTGGCCAGGAGTGCAATGCTTGGAACATCAGTGATGAAGCTGCAGTACTTTAAGGGGTTGTCTGAGATTTTGGTATTGATGGCCTATCCTCAGGTTGGGTTGTCAATATCAGATCGGTGGGGCTCCGACTCCCGTGAGCGCCGCAGCCTCTTCTAGGCCAGTGACGTCAAGTTAATGGGGCTGAGCAGCTATCTAGTGGATGATGTTGGGCTTGATAAGCCTCCACGACCTCCTCACATAGCTGCTCAGCAGGTGTCCTGGGTGTTGGACTTGCGCCGCTCCTGAAGATAGGTCATCAATATCAGGATCTCAGAAAACCCCTTCTATCAGCAGGTTTGTTCTGCCCTATCTGAGACCCTGATTTGATCAATGTTGATCAACTTTTCATAACTTGGTTTAGTTTTGAGCCGCGTTGGTAGTCTGCGCAGGCCCACATGCGTGCAGGGCAGTCCTTTGACATGCAGCTCCGCTTGCTGCTGATTGACAGCCTTCTCACCATGCACAGTATAGAGGGAATGTTTATAATCAGTGGTGGGAGCCACAGCTCATCAATCTGAAGGACTGCCCTGAATGCACACAGCAGTACGCAGACAATATCCTCAGCTTCTGCCTTGACTGATAAAGAGCAATTGTATCAAAACTGCTGCAAGCAAATTACACATCAGCGTCTCCATCACTCATTTATGCTGCCCTCAAGTTTTCAGCATTGGCCTTCAGAGAACTGGTGGGAGTCCCAGCAGTCAGACCCCTGCCGATTAGAAAGTGATGCCATACAAAATATACCTTAAAGGGAATCTGTCACCTGCTTTTACCATTTTAAGCTGTCACCATCGCTATGTTCACTAAAGTACCTTATTTCCAGCATAAATCCTCTAGCGTTCACATGGCAATAGCCCGATCACTGCTGTATTATGTGTTTGCCCCATTACCAAAGGAGGGGATTTCAGTAATAAACAAAGGCTTGGTATGTAGAGCTGTAAATAGTCATTAAAGGAGAACTGTCACACTCAGACCCTAATTCCAATTTTCATATATGTAGTTACTAATAACATGATATTCCAGAATCAGTTACTATTAGACTGACTTACCCCATATTTAATAAGATTCAGCCCTTAGCAACCAGTCTGCATAAAACTGCAATTTCACTATTCAGTTAAGATGGCCGCCACTGCCCTCACCCTGAGGCTAATCCCGCATGCCCTCACTCGCCAGTAACAATAGCCCCCCAAAAGTGTCAGTAACCAGAGCCCTCCCCCTAAAGGGTTAATCTCCTGCAGCACAAAGGGGTCCTCTTACCACATGTTGCTTTCATTTATACACTGAGCAGATGGCAGATCTCCCTTCCCTGGTCTGCGCTGCTTCAACTCTGCATTCTCCAGCTCTGCTGAGTGAGGGAGCGTCTGCCAAGCGCAGGGACAGGGAGAAGTGCACACAGCCCAGGCACTGTTATCAGCTGCTGGGGAGGACCTGGCTTTAATCATTTACTTACAGTCCCTGGCTGTCAGTAATGTGACCCTGCACGCTGCGTGCTCCGTCCTTCAACAGATAGACGGACCATGCCTAGCAACCCTATTTTAAGCACAGGTAAAAGTAGGCAGTACAGGGGACAAAAATGTGGAATTAAGGGGTAATTGAATACACAGTGAAAAGTTGAAATAGGGGCACCAAGGTGATATTAATCACCACAATCCAATACTCAAAAAAAAAAACAAAAAAAAAACGACAGTTACACTTTAAAGGTGTATTTCAGTTACTACAAGTTATCCACAATCCCATGAATGGGCCCCCCATCCTAATGATACAGCAGGTCGATCATGGGCCCTGCTGCGCCATTCATTCTCTACAGGACTGCTCTCGGCTGTCTCCAGCAGCACCCTAAAGAATGAATGGAGCAGCAAGGTGCATGCCTAACCCACTACTCCATTAGGATGGGGGAACTGCACCCCTGTTCTAAGAAAAGGTGGGGGTCCTAGATGGGGGATAACTTGTAGTAACCAGAGTACCCCTTTAACGCTGAGGTCCTAAGTTTAAATGCCATTGAGCCTGCTTTAGGTCCCTAAAACTGCTGCTGACTGCATGGAGCAGAGATGACACAGTACACATTGACATATATTTGTCACTGTGCACCAAGTGCCCTCCTGCTTCTCACCATGTTTGGTCATTTCTAATAAAGTTGAATTGCTAACACGTATTACCTGATTTTCTTTTATTACTAGGATAGGAAATGCTTTTGGATTAATAATGTAATGTATTTCTTAGGTGATTCATGGCCGGGGACGTGGAAGGGTACTCTTCTTCAATCCACGATAGCAGTGTCACTGCAGGATTCAGGGCACTGTACGAGGAAGGCCTGTTGGTGGATGTCACCCTTGTGATAGAGGATCACCAGTTTCAAGCGCACAAAGCACTGCTGGCAACTCAGAGTGACTACTTCCGTATCATGTTCACTGCCGACATGAGGGAGCGTGATCAGGACAAGATCTACCTTAAGGGATTGACCGCTACAGGCTTCAGCCACGTGCTCCAGTTTATGTACTATGGTAACATTGACCTTAGCATGGCCACCGTCCATGAAATCCTGCAGGCGGCTATGTATGTGCAGTTGACTGAAGTTGTAAAGTTTTGCTGTTCTTTCCTCATGGCTAAAATTTGTCTGGAGAACTGTGCAGAGATTATGAGGCTTCTGGATGACTTCAGCGTTGACGTTGAAGGTGTCAGAGAGAAGCTTGACGTGTTTCTGTTGGAGAACTTTGTTCCTCTTATGGCTAGACCTGACTTTCTCTCCTACCTTAGCTTTGAAAAACTCAAGAGCTACCTGGACAATGATCGTCTGAGTCGGTTCCCCGAGATTGAGCTGTATGAAGCTGTTCAGGCTTGGTTGCGACATGATAGGAGGCGCTGGAGACACACAGATTCCATCATTCAGAACATCAGGTTTTGTTTGATGACTCCATCCCATGTCTATGAGAAGGTTAGTGAGTTTAAAAGCACTAGACAAGAATCTTCACTTAGCTAGGGCTGCACAACATCAATAGGTAAGATATACGCTTGTGGGATAACAAACTAGAGAAATGTACTAATTAGGAGACTATCAAGGACGAGCTGGCCTCCGGTTTTTTCTTTCTGTATATCATTTGATTATTTTAATTTTTTTTGTCATTTGTTACTTTTTTTTTTTTTTTTTATTTAATTTTTTTTACAGCAAATAAAATATCATGTGTATGTATAGAAATATATTAGCATTGTCCTTCTTAAATCAGTTATCAGTTATTATCCTTTTTTCTTTTTGTCTTGTATTTAGTAGCAGGTTTTTATTTTTGGTTTCAGTGGTTGGCCCTAGAGCTGTCTGAAATTGCAGTTCCGGTTATTATATGCATCGCTGAACCTGACCCTTTCATACCGTTGAAATAAAGCCCATGTATGAGTACACAGAACATAGGCACACCGACTTATATCCTGTCTGTATAAGGCTAACCAAAGTACAGTACACGGCCAAAAGTATGTGGACACCTGGTCCTCACCTGTACAAGCTTGTGTACAGCTTGGAGTGAGACCCTCTTTTTTTGTTGTTGTATGAGCAGTTACACTTAGGAAGGCTTTCAACTAGATTTTGGGTTATGACAACTGGAATTCGTATCCAGTGAGAAACCTTTTTTACAAATAATTCTTTGCTTGCAGTTGGCACTCCAATCCATCCCAAAGATGTTTGATGGATTTGAAGCTCTCCACAACTCTGCAAACCATTTTCTTCTGTGGACTTTATTTTATACACCAGAAATGTACTTAAGGGCTTTCAACATTTCTAAATCCAAAGAGCCAACAGATTGTTCTGAAGAGATCTCCTGGCGTTGATACATCCATGAGGCTGGTGGTAACTCTTGAGACATGTCTTCTGGCAACGTTCCCACTGATCCTGGTCTCTATGGCAGTATACTTTACATCAATCTTGCCAATGCTCAGCATTGTGCGTGGTCATCTCAGGCTTTTATTTAGCTGCTTGGTCATGGAAACCCCATCCATGATTCTCCTGTGAACACTTCTTGTGTTGACCTGTCCAGGTCAGTTTGGAAGTTGCTATGGTGTGCTGCAAGTGCAAACAAGGACAAATTATTATGCACCTCAGCATTTTATGAGCCATTTCTTTACACTTCACAATACCAGTGCTTACTTTTGACCTGCCAGCTCTAACACGGCAGACATTTGATAAACTCATATTTTTAGATGTCGTGTCCCATCACGGTGCCATGTTTAAAATAACTTTCCTCTCCAATACTTTAGTCATGCATGGTTTTATACGAGACCCTTTGCAGATTTTGCCAGTGGATGTGGCTGGTGTGGCCAAAACCATAGATTGAATGAGGTGTTTACCTGCTTTTGGCCATGTCTGTATGAGGATGTCTCTAGGGACACTATATACATGTTGATAGAACTTTATAGCAGTTCTCTAGACAGAAGTAGAGCCAATCTAATATACCAGGCTCTAGTACGTGTGGGATAGTTGTCAAATTATCATATGATTTGGAGAGCCCAGAGGTTGTCCATGGCCCTGCTTTTCTCGAGAGCCTAACACCCAGCCTTCTCATGATCCACATTTTAATTTATAGGATCATGTAATATCCATCAGATGGAGTAATTCTGTATTCTTGTAACAGGCAGATCATGACAACGCTGTGTGGGTGTTAGTCACTGAAAGAAGCAAGCTGAGCAAACCTGTATTGTTCTCTGTGTGGGAAACTACTTTTGAGAAATCTGGATTTTGAGGGCATACCACCAGTGGTATTGAGTTTGCTTTATGTCCTGCTCTGTGTGTTTTCATCTAGAAAAAGAATATATACAAGAAATTGTTAGTAACCTATTTAAATTGAACACATTGCTGTAGGGACTTTCAGTGCCGTTTCCAAGTTCTCCCTTTAGGCTCCAGACCAACACTACGAAGTGAGAATTTGGCCTAACGCTAGATGCGCCCAAAGGACTCCTAGATCTCTCGTTCTAGCAAATCAGCAATGCTGCATTGAGGATGGATCACCATTGTGTCTATAATTGCTCAATTATGTATTTTATATTCTGAATGTTTTCATATATTTGTACAGTTCTAAGCATCCCTCTTATCTTATGAATGCGGGCACTGAAATGCACAATAATGCAGTGCAGGTGTTCCTTGCTCTCTGTGTATGTGTATTTGTGCATATTACATGTATGTTTGTCCATTTTTGTATTTTTATTTTTTTTATTTTTTTCCATAGGTAGTTATAAAAAATTTTTATAGCAGTGTTTGGTAGAATTTAGGAGGAATAGAAAAGAACAAGAAAATAAGACCTCCCTTATTTGTGTTGGCTTTAACGAGGGAATAGTGATTTACTATTGTGCTACTTATCTTTAGTCACCTGGCCAAAAATAAGGGTCATTTTAAAGGGGTTCTTCTGGCTACAGACATTGATGATTTGTCCTCAGGAAAGGTCATTAATATTAGATCAGTGAAGGTCTGACAGCCGACACCCTCATGCTGCCAGAAACTGTGCAATGTATGGAGCTGAAGGCAGACTGCTCCATACGCTCTGTAGTGGCCGTACTGCATCTCGGCTCCCGTTCAAGTGAATGGGACGTAAGCTTCAGTATGCCGGCACCGGAAACTACACATTACATGGAGCCTTTTGCTTCCTCTCCATAACAGTTTTGGGTGGTGCCGTCGCAGCCTGAAACAGCTGATTGGTGGGAGTTCTAGATCACCACACCACCCCATCTAATATTGATGGCCTATAATGGAGTGTAGGTTATCAGTATCTGTAGCCTCGAGAATCTCTTCAATATTCTGACATGAGTGCAGCGCAGAAAAACTGCACTTGTAAATCCTGCATAGCATTTTCTCACATAGATCATCTGTGGTTTTTTTTTTTTTGTTCTTTTCAGGTGAAAACCTCTGAGTTTTACAGATATTCACGCCAGTTGAGGCACGAGGTTGAGCAGGCACTAAACTACTTTCACAATGTCAGTGAGCAACCCTTAATGGACATGAAATCCAACCACATTCGTTCAGCTAAACCTCATACAGCGGTGTTCCGAGGGATGATTGGACATAGCATGGTAAATAGCAAAATCCTCCTCTTGCACAAGCCACGCGTCTGGTGGGAACTTGAAGGACCTCTGGTGCCTCTACGACCTGATTGCTTGGCTATCGTCAACAACTTTGTCTTCTTACTTGGAGGAGAAGAACTGGGCCCAGATGGCGAGTTCCATGCGTCATCAAAAGTATTCAGATATGACCCACGTCAAAACAGTTGGGTGCGAATGTCTGATATGTCTGTACCTCGGTCTGAGTTTGCCGTGGGTGTGATTGGGCGATATATTTATGCAGTGGCCGGAAGGACGAGAGATGAAACCTTTTATTCGACAGAGCGCTATGATATCATAGAAAACAAATGGGAATTTGTAGACCCTTATCCGGTCAATAAGTATGGCCACGAGGGCACAGTCCTCAACAATAAGCTGTTTATCACTGGTGGGATTACATCCTCTTCAACTTCCAAGCAGGTTTGTGTCTTTGACCCAAGCAAAGAAGGAACGGTAGAACAGAGAACTCGGAGGACACAAGTGCACATGAACTGCTGGGAAAATAAGTGCAAAATGAACTACGCCAGATGTTTTCACAAGATGATATCTTACAATGGCAAACTTTATGTCTTTGGTGGCGTATGTGTCATTTTACGAGCGTCTTTTGAATCTCAGGGCTGCCCCTCTACAGAGGTTTATGACCCTGACGTGGATCAGTGGACTATTCTGGCATCGATGCCCATTGGCAGGAGTGGCCATGGAGTAGCTGTGCTGGATAAACAGATCATGGTGCTTGGCGGACTCTGTTATAATGGTCATTACAGCGACTCCATCCTTACTTTTGACCCGGAGGAGAACAAATGGAAGGAGGATGAGTATCCCAGAATGCCTTGCAAGCTGGACGGCTTACAAGTATGCAGCCTCCACTTTCCAGAATATGTTTTAGAGCACGTAAAACGTTGCACTTAACAGTAATCTAAAATAAACTCCTGTTCCCTTTTTTTTTTTTTTTTTTTTTTTATGTCTTAAGCAACTTGGATCTTTACCCTTTCTATGCTTTATGTAAAGATTAAATATTAAATGCTTTCAGTGAAACAGGGAGCAATCCGTTTTGAGAAGTCCGAAACTACTAATGGGTCTGGCCTGAATCTTACTTAATATCAAATTGGTGTGAGTATGTTTTATACATTAATTTTTTTTATTTTTATGATCTTACTTGAACTAGTCAAGGTTTTTTGTTTTTTTTGTATTGACATGGGCTAAAAACTTTCCTGTACAAATATCCCCCTTTAAATATCTGCATGACTCAGGCCTTTTGCTACCTCTAATATTCTTTCTAGCTGAAATTTGACCTCTTCATCAGGTCCATAAACGGGATGACCCGAAAACCACGGCAGCTGTAAGAGATGGTGCACAAAGCACAACTATTTGAGGTTTGCAGAAGCCTCAAATTAAAGGGAAAACTTTTAGCTAATAAATGTGTATTATTGCACAAGTGACTTTCTTCAAACCTCCAGTTTCTCTCTACCGTTGGAGCGTGCACACCCTATGTAATATGGATCATAACGTTAGTATTGATAAGGCTTTTAAAATGTTAACAGATCCACTAAAACTATATAAAATACAGGTTGAGTTATGTAAGTAAAATATATATACTACTGGTACCGTCTTAACATTTACACGTGTATACTAACGGGACAAGCCATTAAGTGTAAGTTGGGAAGCCCTGTTTTTTTTTTTTTGTTTTTTTTTGTTTTTTTTTAAAATCCGGTTCTCTCTTGCATCCTCCAGTTTCCAAATTGCTGCTTTTTTTCCTCTTAGGCCTCATGCACAAACTGCAGATCCGCAAAAAAAGCAAGCCGCCCGTGTGCCTTCTGTAATTTACGGAACGGGCGGCCCATTGTAGAAATGCCTATTCTTGTCCGCAAAATGGTCAAGAATAGGAAATGATATATAATTTTTTTTGGAGGGGCCACGGAACGGAGCAACGGATGCGGACAGCACACGGAGTGCTGTCCGCATCTTTTGCGCCCCCATTGAAGTGAACGGGTCCGCACCCGAGCCGCAAAATCTGCGGCTCGGATGCGGACCAGAACTATGGTCGTCTGCATGAGGCCTTAAATAGGAAAAGGGAGGAAACCAGTAAAATATTCTTTGCCACAAAAATAATGGTGCAAAAAAAATAAAACGACTCATGGGGTCATTCCTGAACACGTTTTATACTTGTGCTTTAAATGTCCATATTCTCGATAGACCTCTTAAGGGTCAGTTGAACTGATTTAAGGGTCTATGATGCTGCAAGATCATTGAGCAGTTGAAGTTCAAGTACATTACGCGTGTCTGAGGTTTTAAAGGGTTACTCCTATCTCAGTCATTCATGGCATCAATCCAGTAGAAGTGAGTGGAGGGAGCTGTGCCCGTGCGTTCAGGAAACCTGGTCAGGGGTCTCCTGTTCTGGAGAGAGAAGGGACTGGGTTCAGCCTTTATCCTGTGAATATGATCTATATGTCTGAGATGGGATTACCCTTTTTTTTTTTCTTTTTTTTAATTATAATCCCTAAATCAGTTGTTTGTTTTTAAAAGTAGGAGCTTTATTCTTCCAAGTTGGGGATCCCAGATTCAGAAGATGCGATTTATGGGGTAAAGAACATTTATGTAAAGTTATATAAAGATCCTAATACTTGGTACAGTTTATATTCCTCCAGCTGCTTCATATATACACTGTACTTTAAAGGGGTTTTCCAGGTTAACACTCCAGCGGTGGTAAAACTACAACTCCTAAGATGTACACTTGCTTGGCTGTTCTCAGAACTCCATAGAAATGAATGGGGCATGCTGGGAGTCGTAGTTTTACCACAGCTAGAGTGCCGGAGGTTAGGCATCACGGGCCTGTCCTCAGGATAGTTAATATCAGATCGCTATGGGTCTGGCATCCGGTAACCTCACCATTCGGCTGTTCAGAGCCACCACTGATAATGGGGCTGGATTACTGCCGCAGAAACCTAGCACAGCCACTGACAGCTGAGCTGCTGCAAGTAATGGGTGTTAGACCCCCACCAATCTGAAATGAATGATTTATCCTGAGGATAGTCCTTAATATCGTTAACCCCGACAACCCCATTAAGACTATGTCCACTTTATGCATCATTTTATGTTTTGTACACAAATATGATCTAAATAAAAGTTGAGTAATTTTATGACCTCATTCCTTTGTATTTGCTGTGCTGATTCTGAGGTGCAGCCTGTATTCTAGCCAAGAGCTCCATTCACAACTCTGCCGGTTGAGGTTTGGAAACGGTCAGCATGTTTTTTTGGAAGCAATACACTAAGAATTAGAACTGAGGTCCTATAATATTTAGTTTTTTCAGCAGCAGACTACTGAACACTACCAGGGAATAAGAGTACCTTTCCTGGATTGCAAATGTGAAGCCGGACAGAAATACTAGGAGATTTAGGCTCTGAGGCCTACAAAATTGTAAATTTGTCCTGTAACTTGTGACCAATAGAAGATAGTTAAAGGGGTTAGCCTGAAAACGATAATTATGACTTTATCGTCAGGATAGGTCATGATTATCTCATCAGCGGGGGGTCCAGGTCCCGGCATCCCCGTCGATCAGCTGTTTTAGTGAACGGCTGTGCTCACCGTCGTTGATCATAGTCCAGCATTTTACACTGGTCTGTGGTATCCCCTGTGCTGTCTTCTCATAAAGTAGGCAGTCTGTTTGCCTAAACCAAAGCCAGCCAGGAGCTAGCGTAGAGTTCAGTTTTCTTTCACACCAGAAACACGCCGAACCGACTGCTCCCACCCCGATCCCAACCTTACCACACGGCTTCCTCAGGAAAGTGTCAAGAACAGGGACCATGCCTCCCATTTGAACATAGCGGCAGACATGCATATCCACCACTCCATTCAACTCTATGGTACTGCCACAGGGTTGCTAAATACAAGCACTCTATTTCCAACAGCCGCATAGAGCTGAATGGAGGGGCAGCTCACACATGTGACCGCCACTCCAAGCAGGGGAGCATGGGCCCCTGTTCTCATCATTATCAGGGACCCCAGCGATTGGAACCTTGCCACTTATCCCGTATCCTGTGGATAGGTGATAAATTGTCTTAATGGGACCATCCCTTTTAATGTTTCCGTTTCCACTTTAGGTTCTATCCGTTTTAAACGTGGATAGCACCCGTACATGAGCCCTTAGGCTATGTTCACACGTGTCTGATTAGCTTTGGATTTTCTGCAGAAAAAAAATGCACCAAATGGTGGGATTTTTTACGCTGATTATGTTGCTGAAATGCTGCTTAATTGGGTGCGTTCACACGACCGTATTTTCGGTTCGCAACTGATCCACTTTTTTTTTTTTTTGTGTCATACATAGCCCCTGTATATTTACCCCCTGAGGAACCCATACTGCTGGGGGAAACGCGTCGGTGTGTGTGTGTTGTGTTTTTTTTTTTTTTTTTTTTTTTCTCTCTTCTTTTGGGGGCCTTTTCCTCATTTCATTGTCGGGGCATAACGGCTGAGGTACGAGGACAGAGTCTCCACCACTGGGATTCGTCTCTGGGCTTAGGGGCACGATAGGGTAATACTTAGGGTAAGGTTTCTCCCTTCCCCAGTGACCCCCGAGCTTGTTCCTCACTATATCTTGTAATTTACTCTGTATCTTTAAATGATTGATTGGCATTGTATCCTAATCCTAGTTTGGGCATTAGTTTTAAGAATTACCATTTAGTCATTAGTCTCGATCAGTGCGCAGTCCCTGCTCGGAAACAGGTGGCAGGTCTCATGGCATTTGACAAATGTTGTGTTTGATGGAGGCAAGTCTGGTGAGGGCTGGACGGCTGAAGTGCACTAAGGGCAATGTCCTAACGTGAGGTTAGTCATGAGCAGGCATCAGGGGAAGGTTAGAATTCTGATCGACTTTCTGCTTCCTGGGTTAATTATCTAAAAGTTTTTAGTAGTAAATCTAATATGTTGTGTCTTTTCCTTCAACATAAATGTAATAAATATTTATTTTTTTAAAGTGCACATAAGCTCTATAGTCATTTTAAATGTCTTTTAGTACCGCTAAATAGCTTTTTCTAGGTGAGATATACAGATGTAGCAAGCGCCAGCATCAGTGGGTTAACGTGTTAGACAGTTAAACTCGATGCCAACTTTAAGCTTTAGAAGCTTTGCAGGTTGTTAAGGGGTCGTGTAGTGAGTTTAAATGGATTACCTATCCTCGGGATCAGATTGGTGGGGTCCCCTCCCCGATCAGCTGTTTAAAGAGGACCTTTCATGGGTCCAGACATTATGAAATAACTAGCAGGATATGTAGGGCACTGCACGCATGTAATATTGCTTAGGCCTCTTTCACACGAGCGAGTTTTCCGTGCGGGTGCAATGCGTGACGTGAACGCATAGCACCCACTGAATCCTGACCCATTCATTTCAATGGGTCTGTGTACATGAGCGTTGTGTTTTTTTTTTTCACGCATCAGTTCTGTGCATGAAAAACGCAGCATGTTCTATGGCCTCATGCATATGATCGTTTTTCGGGTCCGCATCCGAGCCGCACTCCGTGTGCTGTCTGCATCCGTTGCTCCGTTCCGAGGCCCCGCAAAAAAAATATAGCATGTCCTATTCTTGTCCGTTTTGTGGACAAGAATAGGCATGTCTACAAAGGGCCGCCCGTTCCGTAAATTGCGGAAGGCACAGGGGCGGCTTCCGTTTTTTTGCGGATCCGCGGTTTGCGTGTGCATGAGGCCATATTCTGAGTTTTTAACTCAGCCCTGGCCCCATAGAAGTGAATGGGGCTTCAGTGAAAAAACGCATTTCATCCAGAAGCAAGTGCGGATACAATGCGTTTTTCACTAATGGTTGCTAGGAGATGTGGTTTGTAAACCTTTACAGCGCGCCGGACAGACAAACTAGTAAGCAATATTACATCAGTGCACAGTGCCCTACATATCCTGCTAGTTATTTCATAATGTCTGGACCCATGAAAGGTCCTCTTTAAGGAGTAAGTGCTGCCTGTACAAGCTCTGCTTCCTCTTCAAGATTTCCCTGCGCGTCGTCTCGTTTGTAAAGACGTCGCAGAGTAATTACAACCAGTGAATGGGACGAGTAGTTGAAAACACACTGCGCCGCCACTACAAACGAGACGCGCAGTGTGATCTTGAAAAGGAAGCCGTGCTCGTACAAGTGCCACTTCCTCCCTAAACAGCTGATTGTGCCAGATGTCGAAAACCCCCCCCATATGATATTAAAGACCTATCCTGAAGATCGGTCATCAATATAAACCCACTGTGCAACCCCTGTAAGTGGAATTCATCTTGTAGAGAAAATTAATACGAGCCACTTGCTAATATATTATCCATAATGCTTCCTTTGCTGGCTGGATTTGTTTTTCCATCACATTATACACTGCTTGTTTCCATGGTTACAGACCACCCTGCAATCCATCAGTGGTGGTTGTGCTTGCACACTATAGAAAAAAAACACTAGCCTATATGTTCTCCTACCGTCCCGGCCACCAGAGAGGCTGACTCTCTTTTTCCTATAGTGTGCAAGCGCGACCACTACTGATGGATTGCAGGGTGGTCTGTAATCATGGAAACGAGCAGTGTATATCGTGATGGAAAAACGAATCCAGCCAACAAAGGAAGCAATATGGATAATAACAATACATTAGTAAGTGCTTTGTATTAACGTTCTCTACATGATAAATGCCACTTACTGAAGTGAGACAACCCCTTTTAAACTATGGTAAGCAAGCATGATAAGCTTGTGTGTTAACACGCCAGGAATTACTTTAACAACTGCTATATCTGTATGTTCTGGAGACCAAATTTATGTTTTAAGAAATGTCTATTTAGCAGCTTTTTTTTTTTTTTTTTTTTTTTTTTTTCCCCCACTGTCCTCCAATACTTTGCTAACAACACTTCTTAGAGCATCCCACTGCTTTCACTGTAGTGGACAGCTGCGGTCCTCCAGGTCATCCTTTCACTGTAGTGGACAGCTGCGGTCCTCCAGGTCATCCTTTCACTGTAGTGGACAGCTGCGGTCCTCCAGGTCATCCTTTCACTGTAGTGGACAGCTGCGGTCCTCCAGGTTATCCTTTCACTGTAGTGGACAGCTGCGGTCCTCCAGGTCATCCTTTCACTGTAGTGGACAGCTGCGGTCCTCCAGGTCATCCTTTCACTGTAGTGGACAGCTGCGGTCCTCCAGGTCATCCTTTCACTGTAGTGGACAGCTGCGGTCCTCCAGGTCATCCTTTCACTGTAGTGGACAGCTGCGGTCCTCCAGGTCATCCTTTCACTGTAGTGGACAGCTGCGGTCCTCCAGGTCATCCTTTCACTGTAGTGGACAGCTGCGGTCCTCCAGGTCATCCTTTCACTGTAGTGGACAGCTGCGGTCCTCCAGGTCATCCTTTCACTGTAGTGGACAGCTGCGGTCCTCCAGGTCATCCTTTCACTGTAGTGGACAGCTGCGGTCCTCCAGGTCATCCTTTCACTGTAGTGGACAGCTGCGGTCTTCCAGGTCATCCTTTCACTGTAGTGGACAGCTGCGGTCCTCCAGGTCATCCTTTCACTGTAGTGGACAGCTGCGGACCTCCAGGTCATCCTTTCACTGTAGTGGACAGCTGCGGTCCTCCAGGTCATCTTTTCACTGTAGTGGACAGCTGCGGTCCTCCAGGTCATAAAGCTGGGCACTAGGTTTATAATCCTAACATGCTCTTTATAATATATGCAAAGCTGTTGTCTAATAACACGAGCCATTCCAGACACCTGCACAACACCTATATATTCTCCTGAGATTATTATAAAGAGCATAAATAACAGTTAATACAAAGTATGTTAGAATTATAACTTACTTGGAATTATAAATTTTTATTCTAATAATTATTATATCAGGAGAATATATAGGTGTTGAGTATTCTGGTATGTCTTGCAGATAGAGGTATATCCGTTATAGGTATTGATCTGTAAATTGCAGCCTGAAGTCAGAGGCTTCAACTTTTTATTTTTTTTTATATAAATTTTCAGTGATAATGGCCAAAATCGTATTTAAAGGGGACTCATCACCACTCCTGACATGACTTGTTTTTCTAAATTTTATTCACCATGCAATTGTGATTCTGTAACATGTTATGTTCCTCGGTTATTACGACTAGAAGTTTATTAAAGGGGTTATCCTGGAAAAGATATGATGCTCAGGATAGGTCATCATGATCACATCACCGGGGGTCCAAGTCCCGGCACTTCCGCCGATCAGCTGTATCAGGGAGCCGCTGCTCTGACCGGATCTCTGGTGAGCAATGCAGGCTCCCAGCAGCTTTCCAAGGCAGCGCTGTACATGGTATAGTGGCAATGCTTGGTTTTGCAGCTCAGCCCCATTGACTTGAATGGGGCTGAGCTGCAACTAGGTCATGTGACCGATGTATGGTGATGTCGCTGGCCTACGAAGAGACTGCAGCGCTCCAGGCCTCTTCTAACAGCGATCAGCACACCTCTTGGCTGAGCTGCTGCTCTGCTATGTTAACAGCTGCCATGTGAACCATAGGAAACTGGAGTCTGGAGGTGACTCATGGACTTTCATTAAATAGTGTTGTGTGCATGCTCTGTGACCTGTGTAGAGGTCATTTTGTCCCTGCTCTTAATTTCACATGGGATACGCCAAGGCACGGATCAGCAACCTTCAGTACTACTACTCCAGCTGTTGTGAAACTACAACTCCCAGTATGCACACTTACTCAGCTGCTCTTATAACTCCCATAGAAGTGCAAGGAGGATTCTGGGAGTTGTAGTTTCACAACAGCTGGAGCGCCGGGCCAAGAAGACAGCCTTTTAGTGTCGCTGTAGGCCCGAAGAAGAGTAGTGACTCAAAACAGCCATCGCCATGGCCTTGTCACATGCTTCATCCTCTGTATGCCTCGTGTTTGATGTGACGAATAAAGAGCAGTTTTTTTTTACTGGTGGTGAGTACCCATTTGACGTTTTATGTGGATTTTATAAAATATTTCCTGACGATACATTTCCTTTTAAGTTCACTATGGGGAATGGGCAATTAACCCAAAACAATTAAGTATAAATGTGGTATTCATCATATGCCTTTTTTTTGCAGATCCATTAGGGGAGATTTATCAAAGCCTGTGCCTTCTTTGCCGGTCTTGATATACCCTGGGATGCAGCTACCGTAATTTATGATAGCACCAATGCCTAGTCATAAATTAGGCACATCCTTTAGCAGTCCATGCCCCTAAACAGCATCTACTATAGCTCAAAGCTTCTTTTGCAGCAAAAAACTGGTGTAAATGAAAATTAATTTCTTTGCTGTTGGTTATGCCCCTTTTTCTGCAGTTGCCATCCCCATTTGGAAAAGTGAGAGGCGTAAAAAGAGTCACTTGCGACTTTTTAAAGCCACTTTTCTGGTGCAAGGGAGATGATAAATATCCCCTATATACTTTAGTGGGTTTGTGGTCCCCATTTTGAGGATATACAGTTGCAAGAAAAAGTATGTGAACCCTTTGGAATGATATGGATTTCTGCACAAATTGGTCATAAAATTAATCTGATCTTCATCTAAGTCACAACAATAGACAATCACAGTCTGCTTAAACTAATAACACACAAAATTAAATGTTACCATGTTTTTATTGAACACACCATGTAAAAATTCACAGTGCAGGTGGAAAAAGTATGTGAACCCTTGGATTTAATAACTGGTTGAACCTCCTTTGGCAGCAATAACTTCAACCAAACGTTTCCTGTAGTTGCAGATCAGACGTGCACAACGGTCAGGAGTAATTCTTGACCATTCCTCTTTACAGAACTGTTTGTTCAGCAATATTCTTGGGATGTCTGGTGTGAATCTCTTTCTTGAGGTCATGCCACAGCATCTCAATTGGTTTGAGGTCAGGACTCTGACTGGGCCACTCCAGAAGGCGTACTTTCTTCTGTTTAAGCCATTCTGTTGTTGATTTACTTTGGGTCGTTGTCCTGTTGCAACTCCCATCTTGTTTAGCTTCAGCTGCTGGACAGATGGCCTTAAGTTCTCCTGCAAAATGTCTTGATAAACTTGGGAATTCATTTTTCCTTCGATGATAGCAATCTGTCGAGGCCTTGATGCAGCAAAGCAGCCCCAAACCATGATGCCCCCACCACCATACTTCACAGTTGGGATGAGGTTTTGATGTTGGTGTGCTGTGCCTCTTTCTCCACACATAGTGTTGTGTGTTTCTTCCAAACAACTCCACTTTGGTTTCATTTGTCCACAGAATATTTTGCCAGTACTGCTGTGGAACATCCAGGTGCTCTTGTGCAAACTGTAAAGGTGCAGCATTGGTTTTTTTTTGGACAGCAGTGGCTTCCTCTGTAGTATCCTCCCATGAAATCCATTCTTGTTTAGTGTTTTACGTATCGTAGATTCGCTAACAGGGATGTTAGCATATGCCAGAGACTTTTGTAAGTCTTTAGCTGACACTCTAGGATTCTTCTTCACCTCATTGAGCAGTCTGCGCTGCGCTCTTGCAGTCATCTTTACAGGACGGCCACTCCTAGGGAGAGTAGCAGCAGTGCTGAACTTTCTCCATTTATAGACAATTTGTCTTACCGTGGACTGATGAACATCAAGGCTTTTGGAAATACTTTTATAACCCTTTCCAGCTTTATGCAAGTCAACAATTCTTAATCGTAGGTCTTCTGAGAGCTCTTTTGTGCGAGGCATCATTCACATCAGGCAATGCTTCTTGTGAAAAGCAAACCCAGGACTGGTGTGTGTTATAGGGCAGGGCAGCTGTAACCAACACCTCCAATCTCATCTCATTGATTGGACTCCAGTTGGCTGACACCTCACTCCAATTAGATCTTGGAGATGTCATTAGTCTAGGGGTTCACATACTTTTTCCACCAGCACTGTGAATGTTTACATGGTGTGTTCAATAAAAATAACAACAATAATAACATTTAACTATTTGTGTGTTTATTAGTTTAAGCAGACTGATTATCTATTGTTGTGACTTAAAATATGATCTGATCTTCATCTATGACCAATTTGTGCAGAAATCCATATCATTCCAAAGGGTTCACATACTTTTTCTTGCAACTGTATTCTATCTTTTTGCGAAATGGTTATATAGATGCCGATCCATGTGTCTGTCCCACAAAGTGATAAAACATGTCCTATACATGGCCGCGATTACCTGATGAAATGCTCTTTCATTGGGTAATCGCATCATTCGTGCGGTCACAAAAGATTTATCATAGTTGGTGAAGTCGAGTTGGTGAAAACTTGGAATAATACTATACGGACATCCGTCTCAGTACATTATTAGAAGGTATGGGCTCCGATGAGCCGAAGTAAGTTATTCGTGAAGTCGCACGTGACTTCGTGAAAAAATAAAATCAGCTACCGAAGTTATTCAAGTGGAAAACCACTTTAAAATTTGAAAACTGACTTTGCTGCTCTTCTTAGGTATTAGTCTGATACATACTAGTTCTGTACGGAGACAGATCTCCGTACAGTAGTATTCCGAAGTTTTGAACGAAGCGACTTCGGATGAAGTGTTCCTTCCCGACAATCGCCTGCTTGTCAGTGACTCAGAACGCTGTATTTACATGCAGCGATATCTTACACAGTATGAGGATGAGCGATCGCTAATACCATCGCTCTGCCCCATACAGACTCGTTTACACAGCAGATTTTTGTGGCACAAGTTGTACTTTCTATGGCATACGATGTAGTGCAAAGCTGAAAAAATAATATCCAAATAGGGCGAACTGAAAAAATGAAATTCCGCCATTGTATTATGGGTTTTGTTTTTATGCCGTTTTCTATGTGGTAAAATGACATGCTAACTTCATTTTGTGCGTTAGTAGGATCCCAATGATGGCAAATTTATATTGGTTTTTCTTGTGTTTTTCCGTCTTTTTTTTTTTTTTTTTTACCCCATAACCTTTTTATATTTACATCTATGGAGCTGTGTGAGGGCTCAGTTTTGGCGAGATTTATTATTCATTGGCACTACACTTTTCAACATTGAAATGTCAACACAAAGAAGGAAATTATGGAAATCACATGGTAGATGTGTTAATGGTAGGCGAATGATAAAAAAAATGGAAACAAAATCTTGAAAATATCTCCATTTATTAAATACTCAATAAGCACCACACAAAACTCACACTTGCCTTAGCATGCCCCCAGTGAAGTTATTAGTGGTTGTCTTTTGAATGTTCTGCCACCCTGAATCCACTTGGGCATGCAAATCATCAAGATCCGCTGCTGGCAGCTCCCTTTGCAATTACTGACCAGTGACGTCCCAGATGTGCTTGAAGCGAGAAAAGGTCAGAGATGCTGCAGGACATGGTAGCATGTTTAGGCCACCCAAGCTGCTCACAGTAGCATAAACATGTGGCCTGGTGTTGTGCTAATGAAAAACAGCTCCTGGGACACTTTGGAGAAGTGGCTGTACCACTGGTTCCATGATCAAATCAATGTAACGCAGAGCTGTTTGTGTACCTGAAATAAAGACTAGATGGGACTGGCTAACATATATTATGTCACCCCACAACATAATTCCAGCAGTAGAACTGGTGTGATGTTCCCTTGTGAAGGCCTTCATGGCGGTGCCTATGTGGTCTCCGGACCAATCTCTGGCTATCATTGCATTTGAGGTAAAAGGGGGGACTAATTACTGAAGGGGATAGACTTCCAGCCTCAATTGCTAGCTTGCTGTGCACCATGATAGCCTTTGAGAGTGGTGGTGTGAACTAGGGCTGAAACGATTACTTGATTGAATCGAGTAATTCGACACAAAAATCCTTGATGCAAATTTTTTCCATCAAGGATTTGTTTGTGTCATATGACCACGGAGCGGGAGTGAAGCGCTTGTTATTACTTACTGCTCTGTGGTCACCCGCCGGCCCGTTCCACGCTGCTCTGGATCCTGACACATCAGGTCATGGTGCACGTAAGGGCGCACTATGACCCGACGTTGTGTGACATCAGGACGACAGTGCAGTGCGCTGAGAAGATGATGGAGGAGCTGTGGAGCCGAGCCCCTACAAGAAAGGTATTTTATTTCACTGGCGCTGGGAAAATGGCACTAAAGGGGGACAGCCTGGTGGCACTGAAGGGGGACAGATGGCCATGGAGGCACTGGGGGAGGAGGACATGGCAATGGAGGGGCAGATGGCAGTGGGGGACATGGCATGGAGGAGCTGATCTGATGGCACTGGGGGAAAGGAGACATGGCATGGAGGGGCTGATCTGATGGCAGTGGGGGACATGGCAATGGAGGGGCTGAAGGCACTGGGGGAACGGAGCTGATGGCACTGGGGGGAACTGATGCACTTGGGCTGATCACACAGTGGGGAACGAAGGGTGTTGGGTACTAATGGCAGGAAAACAGTCTATTAATTCATTTTTTTCTTATTAGAGTACTCAATTGTAAAAATAAACATAATATATTTCTGAAATAATAATTTACTACAGCCCTAATGTAAAGTCAATGGAACACCTGTAGCTGGACTTGGTCTGTAGCCCAAGATTGTGCAAATCTCTTGTGTTTGCCGCCCTAGGCTTGGGATGTGATTTCCAATTTCACTTGCAGTACAGAATGGATCACTGCACTCCATTTTTCTAATCAGACTATTTGTCTGTGCAGAGGTTCACTTCTGTGCACCTCTTGCTGTCATTTCAGTTTGTCATCTCAACCACTGGGACACGTAATGTTAAACCACTGGCAGAGTGATAAACCATGGTCTCAGTTCAAGGATTCTTGTCTCTCTGTTTGCAACAGCCACGCAATGCCTAAGAATCTAGTATAAGTGTGTCTGTGAAGGTTTTCATTTATCCAGGTCATGGTATATCTGTAAAAGAGGAAACAAGGACAGTGCAAAACAAAGAGAAATGGGTGCAGAATCTTTCAGACCGGGTTCTCACCCAGCCTGAGATGGATGTCCTTGCTAAAGGGTTGAATTTTGCAATCACACCAAGAACCATACCAAAAGTTGATATTATTTCAGCCACTGAAGCCTCAATCCACAGCAACAAAGTACCACAGGGTGAGGCTGAACAACTTCACCTTAAAGTGTCTGCAGCTTTGGCCAGTGCCAAAACACCTCCTTCAAACTTGACTAGAGAAGAAAGGAAGGCGGTTACATCCCTGAAGAAAGACACAAACATCACCATCCTGCCTGCGGCTAAAGGAAGATGCACGGTTGTACTTATTACATCTGACTACGATGCCAAGGTGACCACACTCCTGGATGATAACAACACATATGAGGCCCTAAGACGAGACCCAACCAGTGGCTACAAGAAGAAGGTTATAGAACTACTACAGCAATTAGAAAAGTACAAAATCATTGATCGGGCCATGTATCATCGCCTCTACCCTGGGAAAGGCCCTCCCTGTATTTATGGACTTCCTAAGATACATAAGGATGGGACCCCTCTCAGGCCAATTGTCAGCAGCATCAACTCTGTGACCTACAATGTGGCAAAATACTTAGCCAGAATCCTAGCGCCCTTGGTTGGAAACGCACAACATCACATACAGGACTCTCAGGATTTCACCACCAAAATCCAGAACTTGGTATTGGGCACAGAAGAAAAATGGTCTCCTATGATGTTACGTCCCTCTTCACCTGCATACCCACTACAGAGGCAATTGAAACAGTTGCTACTAGACAACACCTTAGGCTGAGTTACAGGCTTTCACCGACCACATCAACTCAGTGGATCATAACATCAATTTCACGCGGGAAGATATGCAGAACAACAAACTGGCGTTTCTGAACTGTCTTATAACAGTGGAAGAGGGAAGGAAGCTGGGAATAGAGGTTTATCGAAAACCAACACACACAGACCAGTACCTGCTATTTGATTCCCACCATCGTCTAGACCAGTGTTTCCCAACCAGTGTGCCTCCAGCTGTTGAAAAACTACAACTCCCAGCATGCCCTCACAACCAAAGGCTGTGCGGGCATGCTGGGAGTTGTAGTTTTGTAACAGCTGGAGGCACACTGGTTGGGAAACACTGGTCTAGACCACAAACTGGGAGTCATCCAGACTCTACACCACCGGGCAGAGAAAATCCCGACCAGCACAGAGGCCAAGGCGAAGAAATTCAAACACCTCAGAGGGGCACTTAAAACTTGTGGGTATCCAGACTGGGCCTTTTGTCAAAACAGAAGGCAGGAGGAGAAAGAGCACTACCAGTGAGGGCGAGAAGCATGACAGACGCAAGAATATGATTATCCCATATGTAGCTGGGGTGTCTATAAAAAAAA
This sequence comes from Bufo bufo, assembly GCF_905171765.1. Lineage (NCBI taxonomy): Eukaryota > Metazoa > Chordata > Amphibia > Anura > Bufonidae > Bufo > Bufo bufo. Next base: position 137,908,221 of record NC_053391.1, on the reverse strand, counting down.
AAAATCATTTTGAGTTTCTCAAACATCACATTCCTGTCTGCTTTAAACCCAGCAACACACTGAGGCAACAACTGGTTCACCCAAAAGAACGCCTAAACACAAGATGGCCAACATTGTGTAAGCAGTCCAGTGTAATGAATGCTCAGAACTGTATATCGGCTAAACAAAACAACAACTACATCAGCGTATGGCTCAGCATAGAAGAGCCAAAACCTCTGGTCAAGATTCAGCCGTGTACTTACATCTAAAAGAAACAGGTCACACCTTTGAAGACAGTCAAGTACGTGTTTCGGATAAGGAGGCCGATTGGTACAAACGAGGTGTGAAGGAGGCCATCTACGTAAAAATGGAGAAGCCAAGCTTGAATAGAGGCGGGCGGGGGGGGGGGGTTAGACATCTATTGTCTGCCACATACAATGCTGTCTTGACACCTTTTTCTGGGAGGTCATTATCACCTACTGACTCCAATTAGGATAATGGAATTAACACCTTTGACCCCATGCTGGGTATAATGACCTCTGACCCCATGCTGGGTATAATTACCAGATGTTGATTCAGTCACATATTTATTCCCAGAGAATTCTTGTACAGCCACTCAGAATTGAGAAAGCTAGTTGGAATAACGAGTGAAACGTTTTCAAGAAATCTACAGTAAGTCCAGTTGCCTTGATAGTATAAGTGTGTAGAGCAGTTTTTAAATGTGATGCAAGGAATGCACACCAGTTTTTTGGTTTTTTTTTTTAGCACAAAATGCACCAAAAATCTGGCACATTTTCAATAGCAAATATGCCCCAATCTATCGTCATGTAAACCATTGTTGGCTTCTTTTTTTTCCTTTTTTTTTCTTTTTTTTTTACAGTTTAATATTAATTATATTGATCAATATTTTTTCACACATCTTTGCATAAATCAATAATACAAGTGACCACAAGAAACTTTGTAATACTTGTTATCATAGAGAAATATCTAGTTCTCATGTTATCAACGGTTTACCTCTCCTTTCCACCCCACTTGTTAAATGCTTTTCTCTTTAAAATTTGCTTTGAATCTGTCTAGGACATGAGCAGCTCACAGAAGGATCAGATTACTCATGTCATTATAAGTCTAAGGCAAGGAGAGAGCAGGGATTTTGAGACTGGCATAGAGAGACTGCTGCAGCTAAATAGAAAGTTTATATCTGAGCCCATGCTTTTATCACATCAGTACACTCCAGTACTCTTCTGGAATGTCATCCATGATTCTGGGAATACTTCTGAGTAAGAAAAGGTTAGGAAGCATATTCCCCCCTACTTTTTGTGTGCAGTGGATGGGAGCTAGTCTACATTCATCAGATCTGGGAGAACTGCATACTAGATGTTCAGCATGCACAGGGGAAAACTGCAGATACATGCCTTATAGTGGCCAGGAATATTGATAATTTTTGTTTGTTTTTGCGGACCCATTGAAATTAGTGGTTCCGTATACAGTCCGCAAAAAAAAAACTTAACGGACACAGAAAGAATATATGTTCGTGTGCATGAGGCCTTATTTGTTCCTATAGATATTATTTTTCTCTATTTTCATGTTCACTTTCCGGTTCTTCACATCTCTGGTTGCTTCACATTTTCTAAATCTTACATTGAATCCATTTACAATTACCTGATATTATTTATCTGAAGAGTTTAATAAAAAAAAAAAATAATACAAGAGGTGCAGAAAAATAAAAATTCCCCAATCTCCTTGTACTCATTGATTTTACTGTGTGTATTAATGAGTATTCCGTGGGGACACCATAGAAGCATGCCTTATTTTTGTTATTGATTTTGGATCCCTCACGAACATTGTAGCTTATTCTTCTGTGGAAACCATGGATGCCATCCGTGTTTGGATCATTGCTGTAATAAACTCTGGAAATCAGTTTACAGCGTCCTCCGAATATGGATGATCAAACACAGACCAAACAAAGATTTTTCACAGCTGAACCATTCACCATCTTGTCATGGATATCATGGACATGTGCAAGAGCACTTAGTATGTGCTTTAAAAAAAAAAAAGAATGTTCTATGGCACTTGTTTTATTCACTAAATTAAAAAAATGCATTCTGATATATTCTTGGTCTGCAGAGACTGGATAGACAGGATAGCCTGTTATTACCCTATAGTAGAACTTGCCCTAATATTTAGTAAAGGTAAAAGAGGACAGTTGTTCTGTACCTAATATACTACAATCCCCTCTGAGTGACATTGCCAATGGCTACCTATCTGAAAAACAGAAACCTCCTGTTTGTCTGTGAGCCATAGATAGGTATGTCACCGCTGGTAGTTGGGGCTAATCCTATATCGCCCTTCCCTCATAAATGACACAGCTTAGTGCTGCTCATAGATCTGCATATTAATTTACAAAAGACCTAATATTTTTGTTGCCAGAATATACTTATTGCCATTGTTCACAGAGGTAAATTTTACATGAGATTTGCCATGGTTTTCTTTCCTGCTAACTACGCCCATTTGTCCAAAGTGGCAAGAATGGCATACAAATCACAAAAAGTCAATCGTTGCATGAGCAAGAATTCTGGCATAAAGGGAGTGATACATTCCCACCACTGTGAAGGAAATTAGTGTATTATAGTGACCAATTACAATCTAGGTCGGGGGGCACAGTCACCCGATAGACAGAAACACATCTGATCGGAACGCTGTACATCGCTGGATTAAAGGTCCTGCTACACTAGAAGGAGAAATCAGAAGTGGTTTATTATGCAGTCCGGATGCAATGCGTTTTTCACTGATGGTTTGCTAGGAGATGTTTGTAAATTTTCCATTTTCTTTTTTTCGTGTGCGTGGAAAACACATCAAAACTGATTGCACTCGTGCGGAAAACACTGAACGCAATTGCAGACAAAACTGACTGAACTTGCTTGCGAAATGGTGCGAGTTTCACTGAATGCATCCTGGCGCAATCCGTATCATTCGTGTGAAAGAGGCCTAAGGAACATGGGGGGAGATTTATCATTCTCTGTGTCTGAAAAGGTGCAACTTTTTAACTGAGACTTTTTAAAAAGTTGTCCCATCTCCACTTTTTGCAGTCCTCGCCACTTTTCTAAAAGGGGAAGGGGGAGTAGCCAACACCGCGACAAATTTATCTCCATGTACGCCAGTTTTCTGGAGTAAATTAAGCCAGAAATCTACGGCAGCTCTGAGCTGTCGTAGATTTCTAGTTAGTGCACGGGCTGCAGGAGGATGCGCCTAATTTATGATAAGGCCTGCACCTTGTCATAAATTAAGCACATCCTCCGTCAGCGTAGGTGGTATCGAGACAGACTCCTAAAGTACCAGTAGTGATACATCTCCCCCATAGCGCTCAATGAGTGCTAGGCAGTGAATAGAGGAAGCCGCTATACACCACTCACTCCAGTTTTAAAGTAAGTGGATGTGGTTAGCTATGTTAATGAATTTCACTTCAGATTTATCACTGGGGCTGTTTTTCTTTTGTTTGTCTTAAAGACGCATTTCTAAACAAAAGTGTTTTAAGCTTAAAGGGGTTCTCCGGGAATTGAGAAAATGAAAAATACATAAATATTAATTTATTATAAATATATTCCCAAATACCTTTCATTAGTTATAATGACTCGTTTTGTCTAGGGAGCAATTATTAGGAGAAATTAAATGGCCGCTGTCCTATTAGTACACACAAAACCTGTCCTTATCACACAGCAGGACAAGTTACTTCACAACACTGACCTAAAGAGCGGCCTCATCCTCCTCTCTATTCTGTCAGTATACAGCTGATAAGATCAGCTAAATCACTGTAAGAATGAAGTGCAGAGGGGAGGGTGTGGATAATGAGCAGCAGCTATTATATGCAGTCTCCATTACCACAGCCCGTCCTCTCTCTACTTCATGTCTCCTCATGAACTCTATTCCTACAGATTCAGCTGAAGATTTCATCATCTGTATTCAGGATCATAACTCCTGACAGGTAGAGCAGAGAGGAGGATGGGACAGCTCTTTAGCTCAGTGTTGTGGAGTAGCTTGTCCTGCTGTGTGATTAGGACAGATTTTGTGTGTACTAACAGGACGGTGGCCATTTTGTTTCCCATGATGATTGCTCCCTAGACAACATGAGCCATTATAAATAAAGGTATTTGGGAATATATTTATTATAAAGTCATATTTAAGTATTTTCATTTTCTTAATTCCTGGAGAACCCCTTTAAAGATGCTCCAAATTTAACAAACAGACTCAAGTATTACTCATGAGCAATCCCCACCCCTTTCAGGTTGAAATGTATAATTGTATGAGTTGGCTACAATGTATATGGCTGTGTACATGTGCGTCTTCCTTGTTTTCATCAAATACCATTGACCATAGTGTAAATCTGCATATAGACTGTAGCGGCACATCCTAGTCAGTCAATGTAGGACGGTGCAGATTCCCTAAGTGTCCAGTCTATCCACAAGTCCAGAAATAGGGACAGTACTCATAAGTTTAGATGCAGTCAGTGTTTGGTGAGTTTTTGGTCAGTGATTTCCATCAGTGATTGTAAGCCAAAACCAGGATTGGAGCCTCAACAGAGATAAGGTATAAGGGAAACGTTTGTACCTGTTCATGTTCCGCACCTGGTTTTTGCTCACAATCACTGCTGGAAATCACTGACCAAACACTGGGGGTTATTTACAAACCCTTTTATACCAGTTTTTGGCCTAAAAAAGACACAAGACCCCTTTTTTCAACGCCGGTGCGATAATATTTTGTAACATCAGCATTTTTATTCCGTCCTTGCCACTTGGGAGTGGTGGGGGCCGGGACTTCGGCTCCGGCAAATTTACTATCATTTATGTCTGAAAACCAGGCGTAAAAGAGAAGTAAAAACTACTTCAGTCAGCAGTAGTTTTACTCCAGGCACACGCCTCGTCATAAATTAGGCGAATCCTCTGGCAACGCAGGAGGGAGAAACAAAGAACAGTAAAAAGCTGGTCTTTGTAAATGACCCCCACTGACTGTGTGAAAGTGGCCTAATTTATTTAGGGATCCAGAGTCACAAGTAATAAAGCAGTAAAGTGATGTTTTGGGCTTTTTTCACGCTTAGGAATGAGGAGATGTAGAGGGACCTGTGGTCAACGTGATGGGAATTTGTATGCAATGAGTTTTGGTTAGACAATATATAAAGGTGGTTACCTTCTTGTCGAAACTCACCTAGGAGCTTTCTTCTTGTAAAACTTTTTCAACTTGAATAATTATGCATTTAGCATCTCCTAGCTTCACATCAGCCATTAGAGATGAGCTAATTTCATATTTTGAAATTCGTTCACGCTTCATTTGGTGGTAAAAGCAGAATTGTGTCATGGATTCCGTGACATATTGGGCTGCAAACCGGATCCGTCCCGTTTCCGTTATGCAGGGGAGTCCTCTCCTGCATAACTGAAACGGGAGGGATCCGTTATGCAGGCCATAGACTTCTATTATGAAAGGCATTCCGATATGCATTCCATCATAGAATTGCATTATGGCCGGTGGTAATGGAATCCATAATGTAATTCTGCTTTTACCACCAAACGAAGTGTGAATGAATTTCATAACCTGAAATTCGCTCATCTCTAGTGCAGTGGCGTCTCTAGCTTTCAAATTTTGGGGGGGCACACTGGGGGCCAGGACAAAAGTAGGGGGGGCAGCTATAACGATACATTTACACAAGTACGCTTAGAAATGCTGCAATACTTTACCCAATACCTAAAACCGCAACAGGGAAGAAAAGTCCTGCTGTCTGTGGTTTAAAAAAAAAAAAAAAAAAAAATCACTCAGATTTCAACATGTCCTAGCTGCCTGTGGATGACACTTTTATAGGGAGGGGGATCTGTGGATGACACTGCTATGGGGGGGGGATCTGTGGATGACACATACCGTATATAGCATCTTATGCTATATGTGTCATCCACAGATCCACCCCATGACAGGGTCATCCCCATTTCCCCCTCTATAACAGTGTCATCCACAGATCCCCCTCTCTATAACAGTATCATCCACAGATCCCCCTCTCTATAACAGTGTCATCCACAGATCTCCCTCTCTATAACAGTGTCATCCACAGATCTCCCTCCCCGCCGCTCACAGGAGTGTACATTTGACATTTCTAAACTGTAATCCATATCCTGCAGTAACTAACTTTAAATCCGGATTCAAGGGCCGCTCATCTCTACTAGTACCTTAACCTTACACCACTCGGCTAGCTTCGATAACAGGGCCAGGCTACAGCCTTCAGGTACTGCCTGTTAGTTGTTACCGAGCGAGTGCTGATTTCTGCAAGTCAGAGGATACGGATTACAGTTTAGAAGAAATGTACACTCCTGTGAGCGGTCCAGTGGCGGATCCAGAGGCTGGTCTCGGGAGGGGCACTTCCAGATTATTTTCTGTCCACCGCCACAGAACAAGGGTGCTTATAGAACAGACTCCACAGTGTAGAGGTATACTGTATATTGTGTGGCACAGTGTAGCGGTATACTGTATATTGTGTGGCACAGTGTAGCGGTATACTGTATATTGTGTGGCACAGTGTAGCGGTATACTGTATATTGTGTGGCACAGTGTAGAGGTATACTGTATATTGTGTGGCACAGTGTAGAGGTATACTGTATATTGTGTGGCACAGTGTAGCGGTATACTGTATATTGTGTGGCACAGTGTAGAGGTATACTGTATATTGTGTGGCACAGTGTAGAGGTATACTGTATATTGTGTGGCACAGTGTAGCGGTATACTGTATATTGTGTGGCACAGTGTAGAGGTATACTGTATATTGTGTGGCACAGTGTAGAGGTATACTGTATATTGTGTGGCACAGTGTAGCGGTATACTGTATATTGTGTGGCACAGTGTAGCGGTATACTGTATATTGTGTGGCACAGTGTAGAGGTATACTGTATATTGTGTGGCACAGTGTAGAGGTATACTGTACATTGTGTGGCACAGTGTAGAGGTATACTGTACATTGTGGGGCACAGTGTAGCGGTATACTGTACATTGTGGGGCACAGTGTAGGCTATATGTGTATAACAAACATATTTCACATGAAAACTTACAGTTACTTGGCTTGGCCCTTGGGGATCTCGGACGCCACTTCACCACATTGGCCGGGGGCTCGGCGGAGCTGATGTTCTGTTTCATCCTAATGAGAAAGATTTCATAATAAGGATTTGGAGAAGGGGCAGAGGGATAGCAGAGCAGGGAGAGGCTGGTGCTGCTACTAGGGGGCTCATACCATGGGGGAGTAATAAAGCCCACCTTAATGCCCCCCCAGTAGAAATAATTCTCCTTATAATGTGACAGTGCAAAAATACCCCCTTGTAATGCCCCCAGGTGAGCTAATGTCCCCTTAATGGGCCAGTGTAAAATACCCCTATATAGTGCCCCCAGTAAATGCCCCCATAGTGCTCCTCTCCCCCTTCCCTCCTAGTGCCCCCCATAATGTACCAGTATAAAATGCCCCATATATAGTGCCCCAGTAGATGCCCTCAGTGTCCCCCATAATTTGCAAGTATAAAATACCCCTTCTTAGTGCCCCGGTAGATGACTCCATAGTACTCCTCTCCCCCCTTCCCCATAGTACCCACCATAATTTGTCCCAGTATAAAATGCTACTGTACAGAGCCCCCCATATAAAATACCCCTTCTTTGTGGCCTCAGTAGATGCCCCTATAGTGCCCACCAATAACGTGCCAGTAACAAGTGCCCCCATCACGTGCCAATAACAAGACCCCTCCATCACGTGCCAGTAATAAGCTGCCCCCTCCAATGTGCCAGTAATAAGCTGCCCCCCCAATGTGCCAGTAATAAGCTGCCCCCCCAATATGCCAGTAATAAGCTGCCCCCCCCAATGTGCCAGTAATAAGCTGCCCCCCCAATGTGCCAGTAATAAGCTGCCCCCCCAATGTGCCAATAATAAGCTGCCCCCCCAATATGCCAGTAATAAGCTGCCCCCCCAATGTGATGTGCCAGTAATAAGCTGCCCCGCCAATGTGCCAGTAATAAGCTGCCCCTCCCAATGTGCCAAGAATAAACTGCCCCCCCAATGTGCCAAGAATAAGCTGCCCCCCCCCAATGTGCCAAGAATAAGCTGCCCCCCCCCCAATGTGCCAAGAATAAGCTGCCCCCCCCAATGTGCCAAGAATAAGCTGCGCCCCCCCCCCCAATGTGCCAAGAATAAGCTGCTTCCCCCCCCCCCCATGTGCCAAGAATAAGCTGCCTCCCCCCCCCAATGTGCCAAGAATAAGCTGCCTCCCCCCTCCCCCCATGTGCCAAGAATAAGCTGCCCCCCCCCCAATGTGCCAATAACACTGTTGTAAAAAAAAAAAAAAAAAAAATCATACTTACCTCTATGTCAGCGATGCGATGCAGGCCTCTTCTTCCGGCCTGTGTCCCGCGCTGTATGGCTCCGCCTGCGGCCTCTGATAGGCTGCCGGCCTAGTGCCTGCAGCCTATCAGAGAAAGGGGAAGGGACACGCCTCTCCCTCCCCTGCCGCAGCACACAGGCCGGCAGATGAATATGGAGATGAGCGCAATGGAAGCGCTCATCTCCCTGGCTGTGCCCGACTGCGGCGGCTAACTTGGGGGGGCACGGGCATTTTAGTTGGGGGGGCACAGCATGATGTAGGGGGGGCCGTGGCCCCCTCTGGCCCCCCCCTGGCGACGCCACTGCTCTAGTGCCCATGTTTACCTCTGTGAGAAATAGAGCTGTCTACTGGGCTATTCCATGAAATACGAATATGCAAACCTCAGCAGTTAAATCGTGGCCTGTGCATGTGGCGAATGCTCCCTCAGTACATGTTTTGAAGATAGGTAGGGAACCCACTTCTAGTTGATGTTGGTGGCATGTCCTATCGATATGCCGCCAATGTGGGAAATGGGTCAAATTTTTTTATGAGAACCTATAAATCTTTATTGTTATTTAGTAGTAACATTCTTCTTCATTATGCTCATAGTAATGTTGGACCTCTTAGTAAATATACATTAGGTGGCATTGTTTTAATCATATGAATGTTTGTCAGTCTCTGCAGTGGTAGCATTTGGCTAGGTTCTTCTCAGGTGCACTCCCAGTAAGTGCAGACAGATCTAATGCAATATAGCCATAATTTGCTGAAACAGGGGCTGATAGCCATGTCTTTTTATGTCTGAGACCCACTCGTCTATGCAAAACTAAAAAGACATGTCCATTGTATTTTAACATATTGTACCAAGAATTACTGCACTTGAACTAAAGGCTAGACATTTCAGGCGTTAGTCCATAGTTTTTGGGTACTTCTGGAAAAATAAGTGGTGTTGCATGAAAAGTCATAAGCAGGTTAAAGGGGTTACCCCATGATTAACATAAAAACCCAAAATCTGATATCATATAGTATTGTAGTGAATGGAGCTGGAGCGGACTTACGGCGGCACAGTGGACTAGCGGTAGCACGGATCTGGCAGGCTGTTCCCCCGCCGGAAAAGGCTACCGCAAGTGTGTAAGTGGCCTTAGGGGCCATGCACATTCTCAGGGGGAAAAGTCCTTTCTACTGCAGTTGAAGGATGGAACTGAGCATGTGCTTCCATCTCAGTGAGCTGGACACAAAGTAGAAAAAGGACAAACAGCAGGTGGCGCTATACAGATAGATTTCAGTAAATAACTCAGTGGCTATAATACATGTGTAATTCCATGCAATTACAAAAGTATTCAGATCTAGGTGCTGGTTTTGGAAAATGTAGAATTTTCTTCATTGGACTACCCCTTTAAAGGGGTTATCCGACTTAAATAAATCTATTCTAATTGCATTTATTGTAGACCAGTGAAAGATTCTTAAAATCACTTTCATTACCTATCTATCACTGTTTGGCCTGTTCAGTTCAGGGTCATGTTACACCTGACGTCAGTAACCCTGCTCTGCTGGTGACGTTTCGTTTACAAGCTTCTCTCTGCTTGAGGGAGTGTCCAGGCTCTGTAAACGAGACGTCAGAGCCTCTGGTGCCCTCCCCCCTCCCCCCTCCCCCTCCAGCTCTTGTCACTGCCTCGGCTCTGCTATGCGATCACTCATGTGCAGTACATACCAAGGTGATCTCTTCTCCAGCAGCACAGGGTATGTTTGTCCCTCCTGCATTCACTGGGGCTAGAGGTGGCAGTTTGTAAACGTTCCCCTCTGCATCTGGGGATCGTTATTACAGCCCTGGGTCCCCCCCCCCCACACTAGTACACATTCAACACCCCCTGGGAAATATAAATAAATTATTGGCCATCATTATTATGATCATCATCATCATTATTCAGCTATATAAAATCCTTATCTGCCACCAATATATGGATTTATCTAAGCAATATCCATATTGAATATATATTTGAATAATATAGATATTGCTTCGATACAGATAATGCTAATGATATTTTCACACTAGCGGCAGGACGTATCCGACAGGCTGTTCACCCTGTCGGATCCGCCCTGCCGCTATTTGACGGTGCCGCTGGACGGATCCGTTATTGCAATTCATTTCTAGACAGATCCGCACCTGGATCCGTCTACAAATGCTGTCACTTGTCACACTGATCGGCGGATCCAGCAGGCACGCAGCTCCGACGACGGAACTGCCGTGCGGATCCGGCGTTGCAAAACAACTGAAGGACGGATCCGCCCTCCCGGTCTGCGCATGCGCAGAACATGAAAAATGTGAAAGAGCCTGACAGAGGGATCCGTCCATCCACATGACAAGCGGATAGACGGATCTGTCCTTCCGGTCTACGCATGCACAGAACATGAAAACTGTGAAAAAAACTGCAAGAGGGATCCGTCCATCCGCATGACAAGCGGATAGACGGATCCGTTATTGCAATGCATTTCTAGACGGATCCGCACCTGGATCCGTCTACAAATGCTGTCAGTTGTCACACTGATTGGCGGATCCGGCGGGCAGCTCCGACGATGGAACTGCCTGCCGGATCACACTAACGCTAGTGTGAAAGTACCATAAAAATCCAGGACTTTTAGTCAAGTGGCCGCTCGCTGTGCACTGCCGTGCTGCGCCATAGCTCCACCACCGTCCCCTTTATAGTCAATGGGGACAGAGCGGCAGTCTAGCGGCACGGAAAAATAGCGGCTGGCCGGATCCGACAGGGTGAACAGCCTGTTGGATCGATCCTGCCTCTAGTGTGAAAGTACCCTTAGGCTCCATTCACACATCCGCAAATGGGTCCACATTTGTTCTGCAATTTTGCGAACGGGTGCGGACCCATTCATTTTCTATGGTGACGGAATTTGGAATTAGTGCAAATACGTCCTCCTTGATATACTGTAATAACAGAAAGAAAATTTTTAGACTAGAAACAAAACCAAACATGAAAGAAATGTATGTAAAATAACATAACTTACACTGTGCAGCTGCAATGTGACAGGAAGATCTTCTGCCCTGTGTGTGTATTTATTTATTTTTATGCAAAGTGCAGAGCAGGGGGCGGGAAAGGTCAGGTTGTTCACGCCCAGAAATATTCATGAGGCAGAGCTCAGGCTTTGTTGTTACACGCCCCCTCACCTTGTACTTGAGCATGTAAACAAAGCAATGACTGGACCATGAAAAAGTGCAAATATGGGTTTTAACTTGATGAAATCAAGCTTAACCAAATTATATGTATATCCTGATGGATTTTAAGTGTTTTTTTTTTTTTTTTTTTATTAACTCGGATAACCCCTTTAAGCATTAAGGCATTTGCTTATTGTACCATTAATTAAACTCTTAAAATACACTAGAAGTGCACCTTTGACTATATTGTACAGTTTGCATTGGGATAAAATCTACATTAAAAGGTGAAAATAATGTACTTTAACTCTCATCTAGGGGTTATAGAAGAATATGTTCTATTTTGTTCTCATTCACAATTGTTCACATCCTCCAGCAGCCCAGAGGTCAGCTACCTTCGGCACTCCAGCTGTTGAGAAACAACTCCCAGCATGCAGACTTGCTTAGCTATTCTCAGAAATCCCATAGAAGAGAATGCTGGGGATTGTAATTTCATAAGAGCTGAAGTGCTGAAGCTTGCTGACCCCTGAAATAGCCCTTGCTGTCTCAGTGATTTGTATTCTGCCAAGTGTGGCATCTAAGCAGACTGTACTGGATTCAATGTCCACCAGCTGATTTGTGAATGCAGTACTGGGGAGTGCAACTAATAAATAAAGGGTCTATGAGTTTTCATATGTCATGGAGACGTTTCAAAGATTTTGATCGGTGAGGGTGTATATGCTGAGACCCCCACGAGCCACTCAGACCCTCATGGATGAAAACCTTGAAAATGTCTCAATGACATTTATGAAAACTCTGTGACCCTTTAAGCAAGATACTTAAAGGGAATGGCCACACGAAGCAGCCTCACGAACAGTTTCTTTATAAAGTGTTTGAAAAACAAATTGTTTTGTTTTCCATAACTTTTATAATAGAATATTTTAATGTTTAATTTTTGCAAGTTGACTGAACCTATTTTATATGATTTCACTTATTATTTCAATCTTCCAGGAATAAATCTCAGCTAGTTTGGTATATTTTGGCATTCGAAGATTTCTACCACAGTTCTTGCCATTAATGGCGTTTCTATCACTATAAGATTAGTTGCTGTTGTTTTTTTTTATGGTGCAGGCTTATGTATGTTCCGCATAGCAAGATTCGATGTTTTTAGAATCGGGTACACAGAATTTTTGTTAGATCTATACCGTTTTTTCTGGGCCTCAGGTATATGTGCCTTTTTTTGTATGTATTATGTACCACATATCGTGCACTGGTTGGAAATGCAGTGATGCATTTCTGTAAGAAAACCTTTTACTACTAAAACCTTATTTTTACTTTCCTTTTTTAATCCTAACTACTTGTGTATAGTTCCATCCCAATATTACACGATACACCTTGTTTACCCCATGATTTTTCATTTGCAATACACTGTACTGCACTGTAATACACTGTAAATTCATTTATTTATATCCGTGCTCATTCTGGGCTTTGGAGTCCAGGAGATGGTCCTATCAGTGATTGACAGCCTTCCCTCTATAACTGTGTATACACAGAGAGCTGTCAATCACTGATAGGACCGCCTCCTGGACTTCAAAGCCCAGAATGAGCAGAAATTTAAATGAATAAAAGTTAAACTGAATCTTTTCCCATAAAACTATATGATCGATCTGCTCAGCTCCTCCTGCTCTATAACATGCTTGCTGCAGATTATTTAGCATTTTCAGGGTGACAAGTTCCCTTTAAAGGGGTTGACCCACTATAAAAACTTATCACCTTTTGGATAGGTGATAAAGGTCTGATCGGTGGGGGTACAAGAGGCATTGGTTAACTGTACTCCGCTACATTGAGATAAGCTTAATGGCTGCGCTCATGTGGAACCATCGCTCCATTTACTCAGGAGGGACCCCATTCTTATATATAGTAGGGATCCTAGTGGGTGTACCCCCTCCCATCAGATTCTTTTCACCTACTGTGTGGATAGGTGATAACGACCCCTAGAATAGGGAAAACCTCTATAAACTTGATGTTTTCCGAACAGTTTTTGTGAAACTTCTTCTTTTTTTTTTTTTAAATAAAGATTTGAAATAGATCAAAGGAAGTAAGAAGTATCTGGATAAAAACTGATACATTTAACGGATGGAAACGTATTGTCTTACGTTTCCATCTTCTATTAACTGCAATGTAAAAAAAAATGTATACGTTTCTATACATTTTTTTTGTGCAGGACAGAAAAGCATGGTATTCTACATTATTCTATCTTGCAAAAAAAAAAAAAAACAGAGTCTAAAGTATGCACTTTTGAACTAGGTTTGCCCAATTATAGTCTATGGGTACTTCTAGGGATGAGCGAATCGACTTCGGATGAAACATCCAAAGTCGATTCGCATAAAAATTTGTTTCAATGTCAACTTGTAGGATGACAGGCCGAACTGGATGGACAAATGTCTTTTTTCGGCCTTATGTACTATGTTACTATGTTACTATGTTAATACTGTACAGAGCGAGCGCTCCGTACAGTATTAGAATGTATTGGCTCCGATGAGCTGAAGTTATTACTTTGCGAAGTCTTGCGAGACTTCGCATAATAACTTCAGAAATAGATTTATACTGTAAAAAAAAAACATTTCCCGAACTCGGGTTCGGTTCCAAGGTAGCACTTGGAACCGAAGTTTTATGCAAATCGACTTCGGATGTTTTCATCTGAAGTCGATTCGCTCATCCCTAGGTACTTCAAGCCAGACGTTTCTATAAGTTTTTTCTGTTTACATATGTATCCGCTTGACATACAGCAAAAACGAGATGTGAACAGCGCCAAAGCTGCTACAAGATGAAGAGACTTGTGATACAGACAACTGAACCCATTGAGAACACAGCTTCTGTTTTCTCTATGGCACTATGGACCATAAATAAGTAAGGTTACCAGGGTGCAAGATCAATTCTAAACTTTCTCATTCACACAGTTGTATCTATGCTCCGTATTTCGTGGGACAGATGGAATTGGATCGAAATAGATGGACACCATGTTTTTTTTTTTCTGAAGCAGAAACTGCAGTAGGAGGATCAGCTGCAATAACAGTTGGTTCTCTCCCCGTGAATGTGAAGGGTTAATACATAGGATGTATGGGTGTTTTTAGAGTGGGCCACTCAAAGTTTTGTTAGATCACTCGTTCAGAGCTAAGATATGCATGCATACATTTACGATGAATTTGTTTGAAAGCTCCAGTTCATTGGAGCATTTGTGTGTATCAAGATTTGTTCTGAAATAGTTTTTGGCGGAGATTTATCAAAACGGGCGGCGTTGCCAATAGCAATCAATCAGATTGATCCGTTCATCCTTTACACCAGTTTTTATAAACCTTCACTTTTGTGTTTTTGTGCTCACCACACACAAACTGTGTTGGACAGTGATCTTTCGGGCTTCAGAATATCTGAGATGCCTAATAAACATTGGAGCTAAATCCCAGATCCTCACTGATGATCACTTAAGATATGTCTAAATTACATGTCAGAAAACAGTAAAATTTAAAGCGCCCTTTAAAATACACACTATTGGGGTCGTTTATTAAGCTGAAATACGCCTATATTAGGCGTATTTCAGTCGCAGATTGCGGTGCGACGGCAAGTTGAGCCGCAATCTGCGACTTCTCCCCACTCACGCCAGGTCTAAAAAAGTGGGCATGGGAGGGGAAGGGGGGGCGTAAGCTGTCTTACATTTAGAAGCGTCGGTGGATTCGGCAAAGTTATGAACAGGCCGGCCCCTCTACATAACTCTGGTGGATCCACCGCCAGCTTAGGGGTTTATTTACTTATGCCTCTTTACACTTAGCGCACATGACACACCAGCATTAAAGGGTGGTTTGCTTTGTACTCAAATTTCAGAAGATCTATATACGGGGTGGCCTAAGAAGCGCTAAAACACTTCAGGGCTGTGCATGCACTGAAAGCAGACACAAGCAATAGAATCTCCTTTATCTGTGCCTGTCCAGTAGAAGACGCAGCCACCATTTTGGGAAGCTGTGGACGCCGCGGTTTGTTTACATGCATTACCCGTTGGCTTCATCGTTACATGTTTTGCAACATATCCTGTGGCTACAATCCCACTTAGATGAGATTCACTCAAAGCCGAAAGTCACAAGTTCCAACAATTCACACTTGAAGAAAATTAAACATGCAATAGATACCCCAAAGAAATTGGACCATCTTAAAGGGCATCTGTCAGCAGATTTGTACCTATGACACTGGCTGACCTGTTACATGTGCGCTTGGCAGCTGAAGACATCTGTGTTGGTCCCATGTTCATATGTGCCTGCACTGCTGAGAAAAATTATGTTTTAATATAGGCAAATGAGTCTCTAGGAGCAACTGATGTGTTGCTGTTTCACCTAGCAGCTTCTCTGTCTCTGCAACTGCTGCTCCCTCTCCACTTTGACAGGGTAGGGCAGTGTAAACATCATCATGTCCGGCCCTGTCAGGCTACTTTCACATCTGCGCTTTCAATTCCGCTATCGAGATCCGGCGATTGTATTATTGTAACGGAAGCATTTTTGCAGATCCGTGACGGAGCCGCAAAAAAACCCGCTAGTGTGAAAGTAGCCTCAAAGTGTAGAGAGCAGAGCCTCTAGGTGTAACAGCAACACCCCTTTTGCTCCTAGAGTCTCATTTGCATATATTAAAATATCATTTTTCTCAGCAATGCGGGCACATATGAACATGGGACCAACACCGATGCCTTCAGCGGCCAAGCGCACATGCAACAAGTCAGCCATTTCATGGGTACAAATCTGCTGACAGATGCCCTTTAAGGAAGCCAGCTAAGTGTATCTACTGTATGTTTTCTTCAAGTGTGAATTACTGGAATTTCATCTAAGTGGGGTTGTAGCGACAGGATTTGTTGTATAGGTTTGTTTGGGGTGGTTGCCCCCACCCCCCCCCCGCCCCCTTTTAAGTCCTGTGTGGCTCCCCTGATTTAAATTTTGTGGGTTATGTGACTGTTGTTCTATTTTTACTTGATTTTAGCGGTAAAGCTTTAAATAAATCGATCTACAGCAGCAGACTCTTGATTTATCCCATGGACGTTCCTGTTAATGATCAAATATTATTAAATCTCTAACATTTATGATTTGTAAAGATTCTGTGTTGACTGACAAACATCACAGTTCAAAGCTCAAATCCATAAATAAATGCAAACACTGCATGACAGATATTAAACTATATTATCTATTGTACATTTATAACCTATGTATTATCCATATTCTGAACTAACTAAAAGAAAATGTATCTATGCGCGTAATGTATGGTGTTTTCATTTCATCTCCAATATAACCTATCTATCTAATCTCAAAGATCTCACTGGGCAGTTTATAATTTTGAGATTTAACAATTTCTCGGTCTTCTGAATTAATATTCGCTATTAGTACACTTCTACAACAGTGCTTGAACTGGCGCAGAGGCTGCTGTAATCACAGTACTTTATTACTTCATACAATACATATAGCCAGGAAGAGCTATGCCACTTCTTGGTCCTCTGTACTACTAAATGGGAACTAAAAAATATGTAACAAGTATCCCTTAGTAATACTTTTCAACCAGGTGTTAATTATTGTACTAAGAGTGAGGCAGATAAATAAAAACAACAGAATTTCACATTTTTAAACAGTTCAGTGACTAAGCCATGTTCTGAAATTTTTTCTGAAAATGTACCACTGAAAAACTCTCCTCCAGGGCTAATTAGTAGAGCTTGACATAATAAAGATTCTAACTTTTTATAAATGTTTTACTCTTTGAAACTTGTTTTGGATGGGTATCTTAATATTGTTTTATTATAAACTATGTACAGTTGTGTATAAAGAGATGTAAATAAAATTTTTAGTCTTCAAGCATTGCAAGTTGTTAGTTCTTTCTTATAGCTGATCATCTATGTCTTCTATACCATGATGTTTGGAAGCAGTAAAGAGCCTGAGCCATGGTAAGTACAGGGGATTTATTATTGTGTAAACTGGGAGAGGGGGTGGTCAAACTGACCTATTTCCATTTATTTGTAAGATATATGGATAGGTGCCTAGAGATCTAAGATTAAGATCATAAGACTACATATCAATAGCTGTGCAGCACAGGAGCCGACTTACCCAGTGCTCAGAATGTGTGCCTGAATAAATAAAAAAAAGAAAGAAAAAAGAAAACCTAAACTGTTCACGTTACTTGGGCAAACGCTCTGTGTGCTGGACGGTTGTTGATGGGGTAATATGAGAAGAGCAAGATGTGTGAGGCAAATAATAGTGGTCTTAAAGTGTGACTGTCATATTTTTTTAAAACTTTGCTAGTTTAGTAGACCTAGGCATGTATACCTGAGTTAGTCTGTCAATGACTGCCAAAAGATCTGTAATTACCTTATAATAACAGCTTTCATTAATGTCCACTGGTCCCTTAAAAGACCATTGCTAGGGCTTTTCTGTCTTCCCTTCAATGTGAACAGAAGACAGAGGGGTGGTCCTCCAAACTGCATGCCTGCATTAGGCTTCAGAGTGAGGAGGCGTGTCTCTCAGTAATCCAATCTGATTGGCTGGCAGGAAGATGCTGGCTAAAGAAAGTGTGTATGTGAAATGAGGGAAGGCAGTTTTGGCCTCGGAGAAATGGTAGAGGGGCCATTTTGAGAAGACCCTCATTATTGGGTTCAAAACAGCCGTAACTAAGGGAAAAGCTCAAATATGACCGTTACACTTTAAAGGAGTTGTGTGACTGACTTTTTTCAAAAGCTCCATAAAGCCCTTAAATATGTTAAAGTAATAAACTATCATATACTTACTCCTTAATTCACAGCTGTTTCAAGCTCTGCCGCTCAAGTCCTCACCTCTGGTCTGTTTAAATGGCTGCAGAGGTGACATAGCCTTAAACGGCTTGTGAGAGCTGCAACGAATCAGTAGCTATAGTGGCAGCACGCCTAGTTATCGTAGCCCATCATACACCACCAGGCTATGATTTCAAATGCCCACACACTTAACTGAGACAACTTATGTTGTGTGAGACACCTGTGCTGCATTAAACACAACATATGTAACCCCATATTTTATCTTCCTATATCTCTGTACAGATTAATTATTTTGCCAAAAGAAAGATAACAGAAGAGCCTATCAAAAGGCACAATCTAATCATCAATTATACACAGTACAATATATTCAATATCATTTACACAGTTCACACCTGATTGTAGAAATGAAATTATAAGAGCTTTTACAGGTGTACAGGGGATGGCAATTCAGATTCTTCCAAAGACAGGCTTTGACTCCAAGCATAAAGTTTTTCTGCTTCTTCATCCCAGTCATCATCAGAAAACATAACCTGGTTTGATTGCTGTTGTTGCCCCAAGGATAGCTGTTGGCTGACAACTCTTGTATCATCCTGATCCTAGAAAAAGAGAGAAGCCGTCTAAGGGTACTTTCACACTTGGGTTAAAGTTTTCCGGTATTGAGTTTCGTCATCGGGGCTCGATACCGGAAAAAAACTGATCCGTTTTATCCTAATGCATTCTGAATTGAGAGCAATCCGTTCAGTCCCTCTTACGTTTTTTGGCCGGAGAAAATACTGCAGCATGCTGTAGTTTTCTCTCCGGCCAAAAATCCTGAACACTTGCCGAAATGCCGGATCTGGCATTAATTTCCATTAAAATGCATTAATGCCGGATCCGGCCCCAAGTGTTTCGGCTAAACAGATCCGGTTTTGCGGTCTGCGCATACGCAAACCTTTAAAAATGAGAGAAAAATAAATCAGTTTTTCCGGATGACAACCGGAAAGACTGATCCGGTATTGCAATGCATTTGTGTGACAGATCCGCATCCGGATCCGTCTCACAAATGCATGCGTTTGCGTCCGGATTGCCGGATCCGCTAGGCAGTTCCGGCGATGGAACTGCCTGCCAGAATCCTCTGCCGCAAGTGTGAAAGTACCCTTACACAAATGATCATGATGTCCCGGTGTTAAAAGTGGCGGCTCAGTGGTTAGCATGGGGTTCTGGGTGGAAATATGACCAAGGGTAACATCTGCTTGAAGTTTGTATGTTCTCCTTGTGTTGGTGTGGATTTCCTCTGGGTCCTTCGGTTTTCTAAAGACATACTGATAGGGAATTTAGATTTTGAGCCCCACTGGGGACAGTAAGTGATTAAAATATCATTGATGGTTAAGGAGTCAAATGTCCAACAAGCATATATAGGTATGATTATTTGGTGTCCACAAATTTTTGGCTATAAGGAATAACAATCTATGATGGTTGCGGTGGATGTATATTTCCAACCATCATCTTGGTTTCTACGGATGCAGTGATCACGGCTCTACACTGTTAACATAGCCCACTGATGGACAGCTGAGGGTCTTCTATGGAGCAGATGTGGTAAAGTATGACGGTCTTTACAATGTGGCACAACAGTTTACGGGGTTTTGGCAAATATTGTGGCCAACTTGCTAATTTTCCTGTATTTTACATGTTGATATTAATAAAAAAAACATCTTATGACTACCAGAAATACCTTTTTTGTTCTCATAAATCATTTTTTAGGGAAAAGTTGCTTTATTTGTCATTTTACCTGTTCTTTTCCTGGACCATAAATTCTCTTCATTTTTGCTACTTTTAGGCGAGCCTTATGTGATCGTCGGGATGAATTTCTTGGTGCCAAAGAATAGAGAGATGAGAAGTGGGTCGAAATGGCTGATGATGGGGGTGGCACGGGTGATCTATATGAAACAGGAAAATTTAGGTTAACAGATTACTTGAAGAAATAAATACATCCTCAGTGAATTTTGTCATTAATATTCCTTTCATTGCAGCTACTAATGGGATGATTTTATGGTATTTCCCAGTGTAAAGGCAATCTGTCACCACGGGCCTTCCTATTAAATATAGAGCACCGTTGGATAGTTGACTGCTCACCAGAATAAAAGATTTCTATCCCCTTCCCAATCCGAAACTCAGTTTCTCCAATATCTTGTTTTCCTAATGAGCTGTTTGGTGCAAAGAGGGTTCCTTCTAGCGACTATCCCCTCCCTCCTTGCTTTGATTGACAGTGGCCATGTAATCTTGTTGGGCCCTGTCAATCAAAGCAGAGAGGGAGGGGCTTGGTTCTAGAAGAAGCAAAGCTTTAGTGTGACAAGAGCAATCAGGATGCCCTTGTTGCACCAAACAGCTTATCTACATATAAAAACAGGATATTGCAGGAATGGAACCTTGGTTCTGGAAGGGGATGAAAACATTTTATTCTGGTGAGCAATGCTGCAGCCAATGACTATCCTCAGCGTTATACTGCTGCTGAGGACAGTGATTGGCTGCAGCAGTCACTTAGTGTCCCCAATGCAGTTTGTAAACAAGTGGTGGAGGGACTGAACCAGCACTACAAAGAATGCCTCTGGAGAAGGGGTGAATACAAGGTGATTTTTTTACTTTAGACTATTGCAGGCCTTGTCCAAGATTTTTCATTATCTGGGACAACCCCTTTAAGTAAATATTAAAGGGTATTCCAGTTTAGCAACTTTCAGCATCAATTGACAGGAAACAACACGTTCTCACTTACTAAGGCCTCATGCACATGACCGTATCAGTTATTGCGGTTCGCAAATTGTAGATTTGAAAAACACAGATACCAGCCGTGTGCATTCTGCATTTTCCGGATCCACACGTCCTCCCCTTTGTTATAAATGCCTATTCCTGTCCGAAAAAGGGACAAGAATAGGACATGTTCTACATTTTTGTGGGGCCGCGGAAAGGACATACAGATGCAGACAGCACACAGTGTGCTGTCCAATATCTCTTGCGGCCCCATTTAAATGAATGGGTCTGCATCGATCCACACAAAATGCGGACCGAAACTACGGTCATGTGCATGAGGCCTAATAGTGATTGATTATCTGTAATGCCCCATTTTCCAGCACTCCATCGCAGTCAATGACATCATGTCTAAATCTGAGGCGTGTCAAGACTTGTAAGGTTCTGTCCTGTAGACACATCACCAGTGACCTATGCCTCTCAGGGTAGTGTTTTGCTTATTCTCCTGAACACTGCCCTGTAGACGTGATGTCAGCAATCATGCTGTGTCTTAGGGGGGATTTTTTCAGAGTTCCATACAGGCAAACTGTGTGCCCCCACTCATTTTTATTTACGCTGTTTACTAATCACCATAAATAATATGTTAATAATCTGTAATTTGCACATGAACACCACTATTTTATGACTACTGCAACAAGTAAACGTAAAAAAAAAAAAACAGTAATCCTATAAGGCGTAAAAAATTTCAAGCTTTACAGCAGATCTTTTCAGTGGGTAAGGTAGCTGTTTACTGTACAGAAGGGCTGGGGTTTAAATCTCACTTAGACCAGTAAAATAATCTTTATCATAAAAGTTATGGCAAAAAATAGATTTTTTACCTTTCAGATTTCATGTACGGTAAAAGTTACAATTTTCTACAAAGTTATTGTTACTAAAAAAAAAAATAACGAAGCAAAAACCATTAAAGAGGGCCATATATGGCTTTAATATCCCTCCACATTCAGCTAAACCAGACCGAATAACAAACTGTCCGAAGTGTGGTTTGGGATACACCGACTTATTTCATGGTATTTGGTCATGCCCGTATAGCAGGCGATTGTGGGAAGAGGTGGGGGAATTGGTCCGAAGGTTCTGGGGAAGGGAATTTTTATTGACCCCCCCAATTGTATTTATTTCATTATGGGAATGGTGAGGTTGGCCGAGAAGGTCTACCCCGCTTATTTCATATTATATGTATGATAGTAAAACGAAGTATCCTACAAAAATGGCTTCAAGGAGATGCATCGGGGTTGCAGTTCATAATAGAACAATTAAAAAATGTATTTCATATGGAAAGATTGAATACCCTAGATGCGAAAGAACGTCAAGCTAAGGGTTTGTTTTTATAAATGGAAACCTTTTATTATTCACTGTATGTCTGATGAAGAAATACAACAAATTATGAAACCGTTCACACTCACTGAGTGGTACTTAGATGGTCAACTGAGGGGGACGTTGGGCCGCCTGTTACTCCAGTCTTCTAGCTCATCTTAGTTACATGAAAAGATTACTTGATTATGCTAATGTAATTTGGCTGCTTGTATTGGCTGAACTTTATTATTGTATGCCTAATGCCCCTATGTAAATGTGTTGAATTGCTCTTTTTGCACTCACTGTGCTGTTCTATGTTCAGAGGTATGCACTCTGGATGTGATGTCTGTCTTTTGAAAAGTAATAAAGAATTATAAAAAAAAAAAAAAAAAACATTAAAGAGGTTATCCGAGAAAAAATATTGATGACCTAACCACAGGCTAGATCTTCAATATCACATCAGCAGGGGTCTGAGTCCTGGCACCCCTGCTGATCAGCTGTTTCGGGAAGCCACTGCGCTCACTTACCAAGTACAGCGCTGTACATCATATAGCAGCCATGCCTGGTATTGACTTGAATGGGGCTGAGCCGCAACTAGGCCATGTGACCAATGTACGGTGGCATCACATGGCCTAGGAACAGGCTATGGCGCTCATGGAGCGCCCAGACTCTTCTAACAGCTAATCGGCAGGGGGGTCCTGGTTATCGGACCCCTACTTATCTGATATTGATGACCTATCCTGAGAACAGGTCATCAATATAAATTCCCAGATAACCCATTTAACCCCTTAGGGACCGGGCTCATTTTCACCTTAAGGACCAGGCCATTTTTTGGAAACCTGACCAGTGTCACTTTAAGTGCTAATAACTTTAAAACGCTTTGACTTATCCAGGCCATTCTGAGATTGTTTTTTCGTCACATATTGTACTTCATGACACTGGTAAAATGAAGTCAAAAAAATTATTTTTTTTTGCACAAAAAAATACCTAATTTACCAAAAATTTGGAAAAATTTGCAAATTTCAAAGTTTCAGTTTCTCTACTTCTGTAATACATAGTAATACCCCCAAAAATTGTGATGACTTTACATTCCCCCTATATCTACTTCATGTTTGAATTATTTTGGGAATGATATTTTATTTTTTGGGGATGTTATAAGGCTTAGAAGTTTAGAAGCAAATCTTGAAATTTTTCAGAAATTTACAAAAACTCAATTTTTAGGGACCAGTTCAGGTCTGAAGTCGATTTGCGAGGCTTACATAATAGAAACCACCCAAAAATGACCCCATCTAAGAAACTACACCCCTCAAGGTATTCAAAACTGATTTTGCATACATTGTTAACCCTTTAGTTGTTGCACAAGAGTTATTGGCAAATGGGGAGGAAATTTGAGAATTTCATTTTTTTGTCTAATTTTTCAATTTAACCCATTTTTTCCACTAACAAAGCAAGGGTTAACAGCCAAACAAGACTGTATCTTTATTGCCCTGACTCTGCCGTTTACAGAAACACCCAATATGTGGCCGTAAACTACTGTACGGCCACACAGCGGGGCGTAGAGTGAAAGGTGCGCCGTATGGTTTTTGGAGGGCTAATTTTGCTGGACTGTTTTTTTGACACCATGTCCCATTTGAAGCCCCTCTGATGCACCCCTGGAGTAGAAACTCCATAAAAGTGACCCCATCTAAGAAACTACACCCCTCAAGCTATTCAAAACTGATTTTACAAACTTTGTTAACCCTTTAGGTGTTGCACAAGATTTAATGGAAAATAGAGACACAATTTAAAAATTTCTAATTTTTGGCAGATTTTCCATTTTAATATTTTTTTTCCAGTTACAAAGCAAGGGTTAACAGCCAAACAAAACTGATTATTTATGGCCCTGATTCTGTAGTTTACAGAAACACCCCATATGTGGTCGTAAACTGCTGTACGGGCACACGGCAGGGCGCAGAAGGAAAGGAATGCCATACGGTTTTTGGAAAGCAGATTTTGCTGGACTGTTTTTTTTACACCATGTCCCATTTGAAGCCCCCCTGATGCACCCCTAGAGTAGAAACTCCAAAAAAGTGACTCCATTTTAGAAACTACGGGATAGGGTGGCAGTTTTGTTGGTACTATTTTAGGGTACATATGATTTTTGGTTGCTCTATATTACACTTTTTTTGCAGCAAGGTAACAAGAAATAGCTTTTTTGGCACTTTTTTTTTTTTTGTTATTTACAACATTCATCTGACAGGTTAGATCATGTGGTATTTTTATAGACCAGGTTGTCACGGACGCGGCGATACCTAATATGTATACAATTTTTTTTATTTATGTAAGTTTTATACAATAACTTAAAACCAAAAAAATGTTTTAGTGTCTCCATAGTCTAAGAGCCATAGTTTTTTCAGTTTTTGGGCGATTATCTTGAGTAGGGTCTCATTTTTTGCAGGATGAGATGACGGTTTGATTGGCACTATTTTGGGGTGCATATGACTTTTTGATCGCTTGCTATTACACTTTTTGTGACGTAAGATGGCAAAAAATGGCTTTTTTTACACTGTTTTTATTTTTATTTTTTACGGTGGTCACCTGAGGGGTTAGGTAATGTGATATTTTTATAGAGCCGGTCGATAAGGACGCGGCGATACCTAATATGTATACTTTTTTTTTATTTATGTAAGTTTTACACAATGATTTCATTTTTGAAACAAAAAATATCATGTTTTAGTGTTTCCATAGTCTGAGAGCCATAGTTTTTTCAGTTTTTGGGCGATTATCTTGAGTAGGGTCTCATTTTTTGCGGGATGAGATGACGGTTTGATTGGTACTATTTTGGCGTACATGCGACTTTTTTGATCACTTTTATTACCTTTTTTGGGAAGTAAGGTGGGCAAAATTTCAATTTTCTCATAGTTTTTATTTTTTTATTTTTATGGCGTTCACTGTGCGGGGAAAGTAACATGACTGTTTTATAGATCAGGTCGTTACGGACGCGGCGATACCTAATATGTGTAGTGTATTTTATTTTTTTAATTTTTATTCAGTGATAAATGTTTTTTTTTTTATCTTAACTTTTTTCACTTTTTTTTACATTTTTTTGACCCAGACCCACTTGGTTCTTGAAGATCCAGTGGGTCTGATGTCTGTATAATACAGTACAGTACAATATATATTGTTCTGTACTGTATTTTACTTACACTGAACAGATCTATGCTTTTAGCACAGATCTGTTCAGCACCATGGACAGCAGGACGCCTGAGCAGGCGTCCTGTTGCCATGGGAACCTTCCCCGTCTGCCACAACTTCGCAGACGGGGAAGGGTAAGCACAGGGCTGAGGGGGGCTCTCTGGGGGCTCTCTCCCTCTCCATCGGGGGGCTGCAAAGGCACAGCAGCCCCCCGATGGAGAGGGAGGGAGCTCCCTGACCGATGACAGTTAACTTTTTCCATACAGCGGTCCGTACGGACCGCGGTATGGAAAGGGTTAAACGGCTGACATCTGCACAGATGTCAGCCGTTTATACCAGGGTGCCAGTAATGTGCTGGCACCCTGGTATACCCACTAGAAGCCAACGATCATTCATGGGGAGGCGGGCGGGGGATCGCGATCCCGCCTGCCGTACCGCCCGCCTCCCGCAACGCCCCCACCCCTAACCAGGGACCGTGGGGATCAGAAACTGCAAAAAGCGCAGCAAACCGCAGGTCTGAATTGACCTGCGGTTTGCTGCGATCGCCGACACGGGGGGGGTCACATGACCCCCCCTGGCGTCACAGGATGCCAGCTGAAGGATTTCAGCCGAAATCCCGTTCCATTTAACCCCTGGGGCGCCGGAATGCCTATTTAAAAGTTAGGACGTACCGGTACGTCCTTGGTCCTTAAGGACTCGGGAAATAGGGCGTACCGGTACGTCCTATGTCCTTAAGGGGTTAAAGTTTCTGTAGCATACTTTGTATGAAATATCACAAAACAGTATTTGGTATCCCAGTAATCAGAATAAAACACACACAATATAGTGAACACTGTATAGCGATTGGTAAATTACGCAAGGTTTCCTCTTCATTCCAGTAATATACTATTTATTTAGTGTTATGCCTGTGAAGAAAGTAGCTTTTAAGGCACTGAAAATTCAGCTCTTCCAACAGAGTAGGTCTATAGTGTAATGGTAACTCTTCTGCCTGACATATAGGAGGTCTGGGGTTCAAATCTTGATTAGACCTGTAAGAGGGCCTCTCTCCCAACCCATATCCAATACAACTTCATTAGTATTCACTGAAGTATATACTAATGAGGTTGCTAGGCCCTGCTTGGATCTGTGATGTTCCAGCTGGGAGGGGAAGGAGAGACCTGATGCTAAAGACACTCCCAGTGAATCTGTCATAGTGCGGTTCACGGTGACGTTTTCCGTCCTATGCATGTGCCCTTGCGTACTGGCTGCAGGCCGAAATCCTGTGCAGGCTGGTTGCTAGGAGCTGCGTGCTGGCTGCGGGGTCTGTTGTGAACCACCTGTGTATGTTTGCTCTCCCCGTCTCTGTGGTGTCGCGGGAGGTTGTTTCCCCGTGATGCTTCTGATTGTCTGTGGTGCTGGGTTGGTTGTGCTCTGGCCTACTGGCTGTGGGTGTTTCCGTGTATGCCGGTTGCCAGGGGCACCGCCTGGTTCTGTACTTGTGTATCCTGTTGTTCTGAGCTCCAGTTCTGATGGGATTAACTCCCCCTGTCTGTTGTGCCTGGGTGTGGCTTTCCAGGTGCCTTGTTACCCAGCTATTTAGACCTCTGAGCTGTGGTTCTGGGGTTCAGTCTTTGTCAGTCTGTCCTGTCTGTGGCTGCTAGGTGTTGCACATCTCTTCTGTTCCTGGGGGTTTTCCATCTACCCTTCTGCGTGGTGTCGCCTGGTTTTGCATCATATGTCATGTTCTGATCTGTACCTGTCCTGTCTGATGTATCATGTTATGGTCTGTTATCCTGTTCTGTTCCGTGCATCGCCTAGCAGTGCGTAACTGCATCTGAGAGCCTAGCAGTGCTTAACTGCTTCCAATGTATCCTGTTTCATGTCTGTCCTGTAGTGCCTTTGGCTTCCGTCCCCGTTCTGTTCATGTCTGTCTGTTGTTCCATCCTGCCTTCGGAAGAGGGTTCCTGTGTTCCCTAGAGGGGGAATGCCCGTATGCCTGATTGCCCATTCTCTGTTCTGTGCAGCTCTGCCCGGGGCTGCTTAGCTTCTATTGCTTGCGGCGCAGGTAACTGCTTCTGTCTCTGCTCTAGCCTGTTATGTGCCTTGTCTCTTTGATCTGGGGTTCTCCATGTATTCCGTTGCTCCTGGTTACGTCTTGTAAGGGATCGCCTCTTATTCGGGGGTCATTCTCACAAGGATCTTCATAACCACTGGGTTTCTGGTCCAAACAGTGCAATTTATTTTACACTCTTCATACACAACATGGCATAAAACAAAAGCCTGCCCGTCTGGGCTCTACCTAAACATAATAAACATCGTATCCCTAACTCGGCTATACGATAGCGTTCACACATGGAACCAGGTGCGGCTTATCCCAGACATACAGTCCACCAGCCCTCAGGCTGTAACAAATGCAGTACCTTTGGAGGGGGTTGTGGTCTAGCAGTCCTCCTGACTCTGACCTTTTGCATAGCCTTGTGGCCCCTCAGCTTTGCCTAGCTGAGACCACACTGACAGAGCCTCACCAGGCCTCTGTCTGCACACTCTCCAGAGTGAGACACACCCAAGATCCATTAGCAGGATTAAATAGGATCCCTGGACATGAGCATGCCCTAAGTCCCGGACTGGAACCTAGGGAAACAACACCTCAATGTTCACATTGCCACAGTCTCTATGTGCAGCTCTGCCTGGGGCCTCTTTGCTTCTATTTGCTTGCGGCGCAGGTAACTGCTTCTGTCTCTGATGTGCCTGTATGTTTATACTACCTGCCGGTACCTAATTCAGGTACCTCCTGGTCTGTCTGGACCAGCTGCCACTGACTTGGTTTACGCTCTGGAGTAGCCCCTGGAAACTACCTTCGGCCCATGCCTTTCCTCACCATCTAAGGCTCTAGTGAATACCCGGTGTTGCTTAGTCATGCCCTTCCAGAGTATTGCCAGTCAGTGGCACAGTGGGTCCTCACCCGTTGTTCCATGTAGTGCGCCTGTGTTCCCTGACGTCCCGGAGGTCTGCCTTGGACCCCCGGCACGTGACAGAGTCTTGCGCTGGGATGTAAACTCAGGATTCCGGTCACAGATCGCAATTATGCTGGAGGAGTCAAAATACACTCAGAACTTCATCATCTAATTTATATACAATTCTGGTGTTATTTTTTTTTTTTGTGTAACCAGAAAACCCCTTTAAGAAATTAAGACAAAAAAACACAAAGTAAAGTATTACAGCCAGGAAAAATGTGAAGTCAAACACAATAAATATCTTCTCTACCAAAGTAATAATGTCTGCATCATATAACCTGACTTGTGTGACAGCACTAAGCTGTTGGCGCTGTACATCTTCAGTGTAAGGTAACTGAAGGAGAAGCTTCATTTCCTCTTTGAGTCTACTGGACAGGATTCCTGATTCTGCATAGTCCACTATGTCATACATGATGGTTGTCCTTGGCATATTTTTCAATGATAATCTTCTCCAGCAGTTCTCCCTCCCTCCTTGATGAGCTGGAGTCTCATCAAGGTGACTTGTATACTGAAAAATAAATAGGGTATTGTAAATTTGTGAAGCTGACAGATATATTGTATGTCCACAGTGGAATATTACTGCAGATTTTATCCTATGCTTTGTAAAGCATGAGAACCACAATGGAAATCCACCGTATAAATTGACACGGCTGTGGATTTAAAAGGCTGATTTCTTCTATAGAGCTTTTACGCAGTATGTGGATGAGATCTCTTTAAGGGTTTGGCTACATGTCGACATTACATATAATGTATTTCAATGGTGTTGGAATGCGACATGCTGCAACTGCAACGCGACAATTGCAGAAAATCCAAGTCAGATTTTTTACGAAAGTCGAGTCGCAGCATGTCACATTGCGACATCATTGAAATACATTGTATTAAATGTTGTGACATTTATGTCGCACAACAAATGTCACCATGTACCCATAACCTTTTATTTAGCCGTACCCTAAAGTGTTTGTCCTCAGAATAGGTCTTCACTATCTGATCGGGGGGGGTCAGACTCCCGGAACCCCCGCCGACGTCATGTTCATCAGTCACATGGCCTAGGCTCAGCAGTAATTAAAGAAGGTTCCCATGGAGCGACTAAAAGCAGAGATCTTAGAATTCATAAGGAATTCATTAGGGAAGGTAAAGTATATTGAAAACTTGTGTGCTAGGACTCATTTAAAAAAAAAAATTAATAAACATTTAAAATCCACACCTCATTGTCTGTAAAAAGAACTGCAAAACCTGCGATGTGTGAACAAAGCTGTAAAGAACCCTTAGGCCTCTTTCACACGGGCGAGTTTTCCGTGCGGGTGCAATGCGTGAGTTGAACGCATTGCACCCGCACTGAATCCTGACCCATTCATTTCTATGGGGCTGTTCACATGAGCGGTGATTTTCACACATCACTTGTGCGTTGTGTGAAAATCTCAGCATGCTCCTCTTTGTGCGTTTTCCACGCAACGCAGGCCCCATAGAAGTGAATAGGGCTGCCTGAAAATCGCAAGCATCCGCAAGCAAGTGCGGATGCGGTGCGATTTTCACGCACGGTTGCTAGGAGACGATCGGGATGGGGACCCGATCATTATTATTTTCCCTTATAACATGGTTATAAGGGAAAATAATAGCATTCTGAATACAGAATGCATAGCACAATAGGGCTGGAGGGGCTAAAAAAATTAAATAAAAAATAATTTAACTCACCTTAATCTACTTGTTCGCGCAGCTGGCATCTCTTCTGTCTTGTTCTGTGAGGAATAGGACCTTTGATGACGTCACTGCGCTCATCACATGGTCCATCACATGATCTTTTAACATGGTGATGGATCATGTGACGGACCATGTGATGAACGTAGTGACGTCATCAAAGGTCCTATTCCTCACAGAACAAGACAGAAGACTGCACACTTATGTACATGGCAATAAAGTGCAGCAATCTGCAGTTCAGCAATCTTCTGCGCTCTCCCTACAGTCTCCCTGCTCTATGCTTGTACTCTCTGTTAACAGTTTTCAGCATCATCGTCCCTAGTGAATGAGAATCTTGTCACATCTCTCCCTATGACAGGAAAATGCAGCGACCGCGCAGGTCAACATTTATAGGGCTCTGCCTAGCTGTGGCTACCTGCAGATTGGCTTACACGGCATTATGGGTGTTTTAACACGTGCAGCCGCCATTTTAGGAAAACCAATTAGTTCCCATGAAGCGCAAGGAAATTCGGATTCGTTTAGAAGCAAAGTTTTCCTAAATTTTGGACCGTGATTATCCATATTACCTCCTTTGCTGGCTAGACTCATTTTTCCATCACATTATACACTTCTCGTTTCCATGGTTACGACCACCATGCAATCCAGAATCTGTGGCCATGCTTGCACACTATAGAAAAAAGCACTGGTAGTCGGGACCATAGGAGCGCACATAGGCTGGCGCTTTTTCCTATAGTGTGCAAGCACAGCCACAGATGCTGGATTGAAGGGTGGTCGTAACCATGGAAACGGGAAGTGTACAATGTAATGGAAAAATGAGTCTAGCCAGCAAAGGAGCCAAAATGGAGAATAACAATACATTAGTAAGTGCCTAGTATTAAAGGGAGTCTGTCACCACAATTTGCCCTTATAGACTGCTTACATAGCGCTGTAGCATAACTATAGGTCAGTCAAATGGTAGCTTTGTCTTTTTTTTTGAATGTTCACCAGGGGCAAAAACTGAGTTTTATTCATATGTAAATGAGGGGACCTAATCCTCTGATTGCCATTTCTATTCAGTAAAGGGATTTAATGCATTATTAAACAGAAAATTCTGGATATTCCTATGTAGTGCTGCCAACTGCAGGCTTTTGGAATATACCTGTGATAGCCACCAGAGCCTACAGCCTTCCACAGACAACAAACAGTTCTCCCGGTTTTTCAGTGCTCAGATGCTGTGCTCACATTTGACCACGGCATCTGAGGGGTTATCGCCAATCGCAGACATTAGCCCCAGGTGTCTTCTGTGTGAAACAGCAGGCACTTGGCAGCTATGGCGCCCGCTCCACAGTGGGCTCCATCTTTAAACACCTGACATCGGTGGATGTCAGGAAGGGGTTAATGGACGTTGCGTGTGACAAGCGACATGGCTGTGTTTTCAAAGCCAAATCGCAGTTCTTAAAGGGGTTGTCCAAGTTACGTATAAAAAAAAAATACAGCACTTGTAAATCTAACGGGCAGCAATATATAGATAAGCTAGGCAAGTTGAAGTCAAACAATTTCTATTTCCTCATTTCCCTGGTTCTCTTCTGGGCCTTTGTTTATCTGCAGTAATAACAATCTGTGAGGTTTTTCTCATTAATTTTTGTGCCCCTCCCCTTGCTCTGCAGAGGGAGTGAATAAAAGCTGCCCTGAGTAAAATGTCTGACTGCTGGGATACTCAGTAGCATGTTTTATGTGTAGGACTACAAGTCCCAGCTGTACAATGACACTGCTGATACACACAGGATCTTCCCCCTACCTGTTCTTGTCCAATGCTCTGCAGAGCTCCTGTGCCCAGCATTTGTCTCTTCACTGCCTGCAGCTGCTCTGCAAAACCTCCAGCCCTGAGTCTTTGCTTCTGAAGGGGTTAATCTTTCCTGAAGAATCCAGGCAGAGGGAGACACAGGGCAGACAGCAGCATACAGCTCAGGGGGGTGTGGCCAGCACAGTGACGACTCCTGCACAGACACAGACTAGGCTTGTGTATAAGACATGATCAGAGCAGTGAGAGAAGCTGACATCACAGGCCATGTGACCCTCAGTGAAATCTGAGAAAGAAGCCACTGCAGATTAAGGAAGTTAATTGTAAACCCCTTACATGTGATTAGTTAGAAACATACAAAGCACAAAAAAATAACTCAGACAACCCCTTTAAATAGTCGACACATGTCGCCGTGTAGCTATACTCTTACTCTCAAGTTCACAGTTTTATGTCTCTTACTTGCATGTAATCTTTAAAGGTTGCCACATCCACAACATCTGTTATTCTGTATTTCTCATGTTCAAGCTGATCACAGATCATTTGCTCATAATACACACGGCGTCCCATCAATTTGCAAGCATCAGTGGCAGCCTACAAAATACAAAGCATAATTGATTTTAAAAAATCATGACATCATTTGTGTTTTAGAATGGCCAATTTCTGACCTTAACCCCTTTGCTGCCAGTGCCATGGCCAGCGGGTCTCTGCTGTTTCAAATAGCAGAGACCCGCGGCTAAAGACCGCGACCGCAAATAATGCTGATCATGGTCATTAAAACCTTTTAGATGTCGTGATCAAGCCTTCTAGATGCCGTGATCAAGCTTCTTACCGGCATCCTCTGTGGTCAATGAGGATGCCGGTAATTGATTTCAATTCACTGGGTCTCTCTGAAGAGGCCCAGTGCATTGAAGCTGCAATTCTTATTTTGGCCAGAAGGTGGCAGGCCAACATAAGAAATGAGCAATTCTGCACCAATATGGATATAAATAAACATAATGGCACAGAATAAAAATAAATAAAGTTTTGTAGCCTCAAAAACGACCTACAAAATCATAAAGTTTAAGAAAAAACTTAAAAAATAAATAAAAAGATTTCAGCGGTGTGTCACTCATGAACTAAAAGTAAATGGTTGCTGAGAACCAGCATCATAATCATTGCAGCTCAGGCCTTGAGAAGAGTCAAATCTACCTGAGAAGAGTCCTGGTTATTATAATCTCCTGCTCTCTCACCCATCTGCTGATGATTGGCAGTTCTCTCCTAGAGAGAAAACTAGGTAGAAGCCTGTCAGTCATCAGCAGGTGGGCAGGAGAGCAGGAATTCATGAATAACCAGGACTCTTCTCAGGAGGCCGTGACTCTTTTCCAGGCCTAGTCTGCAATGATTGTGATGTTGGTTCTCGGCAACAACTTACTTTAAACTTTTAAATGAGAAGACCGCTGAAATCAACTCACCTGTCTCTACTTTATTCTGCTGTTAGTATGGGTAGCATAAAGTTGATGACAGGTTCCCTTTAAATCACCCCCCTTTCCATAGAATAAAAAAAAAAATACATAAATAACAAAAAATATAAACAGCATGGGCATCACTGCGTCCGAAAAACGCCTGTACTATTAAAGTATAAAAATATTTTTCCAATACGGTGAATAGCGTAATGGAAAAAAGGGTAAAAATAGCCGATTCGCCATTTTTTCATCACTTCTCTTACTGAAATTTTTTTTTAAATAAAATGTGATCAAAAAGTCACACACACTCCAAAATGGTATCAATAAAAACTGCATATTGTCCCGCAAAAAACTAGCCCCCACACAGCTCAGTAGATATAACTATAAAAAATTCTGGGGGTCAGAATATGGTGATGTAAAGGTTTTAAAGGGTTTCTGTCATGTGCTAATCTCAGCAGTAAATAACAGTATGCTTTATAACTCCCTGCCTGCCGCCGTTCTCTTAAAATAAAGACTTTTAAAATAGTTGCTTCAGCACCTAGAGGCTCTGTCTACGCACCCTATGGCACGCCTAGGTCCAGTTGATTGACTTTTGAGTTCTCCTCAGTGTCCCGTAAATCTCGCGCCTGAGCCTTCCAGTTTAGTATTCGGCACAGGTGCAGTGAGTGAAGGACGCGCTCCTGCTGCTGGCTTCCTCACTGCGCCTGCGACCGGCATACACATCCACTGATGAATATCTCCAAAAAATGAGGCACCACTTTCTATCTATCTATCCAGTCTATCTGTGTGTCTACACTACCTAGCTGTCAGTCTACCACACATCTATACTGAACAAAAATATTAACGCAACACTTTCGGTTTTGCTCCCATTTTCCATGAGCTGAACTCAAAGATCTAAAAAATTTGTTACATACACAAAAGTCCCAGTCTCCAGTCTAAATCTGTGTTAGTGAGCACTTCTCCTTTGCCGAGATAATCCATCCCACCTCACAGGTGTGGCATATCAAGGTGCTGATTAGACAGCATGAATATTGCACAGGTATACCTTAGACTGCCCACAATAAAAGGTCACTCTGAAATGTGCAGTTTGATCACACAGCACAATGCCACAGATGTTGCAACGTTTGAGGGAGCATGCAATTGTCATGCTGACTGCAGGAATGTCTACCAGAGCTGTTGCCCGTGCAATGAATGTTCATTTCTCTACCATAAGCCGTCTCCAAAGGCGTTTCAGAGAATTTGGCAGTACATCCAACCGGCCTCACAACCGCAGACCACGTGTAACCACACCAGCCCAACATGTTCACCTCAATGATCGTCTGAGACCAGCCACCCGGACAGCTGCAGCAACAATTGGTTTGCATAACCAAAGAATTTCGGCACAAACCGTCTCAGGGAAGCTCATCTGCATGCTCGTAGTCCTCATCGGGGTCTGGACCTGACTGCTGTTCGTCTCGACTTGAGTGGGCAAATGCTCACATTCGATGGTGTCTGGCACGTTGGAGATGCATTCTGTTCACGGATGAGTCCCGGTTTTCACTGTTCAGGGCAGATGGCAGACAGCGTGTGTGGCGTCGTATGAGTGGTTTGCTGACGTCAACGTTGTGGATCGAGTGGCCCATGGTGGCAGTGGGGTTATGGTAGGGGCAGGCGTATGTTATGGACAACGAACAGAGGTGCATTTTATTGATGACATTTTGAATGCACAGAGATACCGCAACGAGATCCTGAGGCCCATAGTTGTGCCATTCATCCACGACCATCACCTCATATTGCAGCATGATAATGCACGGCCCCACATTGCAAGGATCTGTACACAATTCCTGGAAGCTGAAAACATCCCAGTTCTTGCATGGCCAGCATACTCACCGGACATGTCACCCATTGAACATGTTTGGGATGCTCTGGATCGGCGTATACGACAGCGTGTTCCAGTTCCTGCCAATATTCTGCAACTTCGCACAGCTATTGAAGAGGAGTGGACCAACATTCCACAGGCCACAATCAACAACCTGATCAACTCTATGCAACGGAGATGTGTTGCACTGCGTGAGACAACAGATACTGACTGGTGCGGACCCATTCATACAATTCATACAATTTTGCGGAACGGGTGCGGACCCATTCATTCTCTATGGGCCCAGACGTGAAGTGGAGAGCACACTATGTGCTCTCCGCTTCCGCATTTGCGGAGTGCGGCCCCGAACTTCCTGTCCGCAGCTCCGCAAAAGATAGAATGTGTCCTATTCTTGTCCGCAGCTGCGGACGAGAATAGGCATTTCTATAGGGGGTGTCGGCCGGGTGTGTTGCGGATCCGCAACACACCACGGACGTGTGAATGGACCCTTAGACAGATTTGTGAACAATATTTGGGAGTAATGGGTCTTTTGTGTATGTAGAAAATGTTTCAGATCTTTAAGTTCAGCTCATGCAAAATGGGAGCAAAACCGAAAGTGTTGTGCTTATATTTTTGTTCAGTGTATGTAATATATCTGTTTACATTATCTATCTATCACTATTTTTTTACATACAGTACAGACCAAAACTTTGGACACCTTCTCATTCAATGAGTTTTCTTTATTTTCATGACTATGAAGGCATCAAAACTATGAATTAACACATGTGGAATTATATACATAACAAACAAGTGTGTAACAACTGAAAATATGTCATATTCTAGGTTCTTCAAAGTAGCCACCTTTTGCTTTGATTACTGCTTTGCACACTCTTGGCATTCTCTTGATGAGGTAGTCCCCTGAAATGGTCTTCCAACAGTCTTGAAGGAGTTCCCAGAGATGCTTAGCACTTGTTTGCCCTTTTGCCTTCACTCTGTGGTCCAGCTCACCCCAAACCATCTCGATTGGGTTCAGGTCCGGTGACTGTGGAGGCCAGGTCATCTGGCGCAGCACCCCATCACTCTCCTTCATGGTCAAATAGCCCTTACTTTCAAAGTTTTCCCAATTTTTCGGTTGACTGACTGACCTTTATTTCTTAAAGTAATGATGGCCACTCGTTTTTCTTTACTTAGCTGCTTTTTTCTTGCCATAATACAAATTCTAACAGTCTATTCCTATTATTTCCTATAAGGAAAAAAATAGAACATGTAAAAAACAAATAAAAGCGGCCAAACTAGAGACCGAGAGATTAATTGCCAAAGAGAGTAAAACTAACCCTAAAATGTTCTTCAATTATATAAATGTTAAAAAGTATAAATCTGAAGGTGTCGGTCCTTTAAAGAGTAATGAGGGGGGATTCGCAGAGAGCGACGAGGAGAAAGCAAAGCTGTTAAATATTTTTTTCTCCAATGTATTCACTGAGGAAAATAAACAGATGAAATGCTGAATGTTGACATAAATTCCCCATTAAAAGTGTCCTGTCTGACCCAGGAAGAAGTACAACAGCGACTTAAAAAGATCAAAATAGACAAATCGCCAGGACCGGATGGCATACACCCCCGTATCCTAAGGGAATTAAGTAATGTCATAGCCAGACCCTTATTTCTGATATTTGCGCACTCTATACTGACAGGGAATGTCCCACAGGATTGGCGCATGGCAAATGTGGTGCTAACATTCAAAAAGGGTCCAAAAACAGAGCCTGGAAACTATAGGCCGGTAAGTTTAACATCTGTTGTGGGTAAACAGTTCAAAGGTTTTCTGAGAGATGCTATCTTAGAGCATCTCAACGGAAATAAGCAAATAACGCCATATCAGCATGGCTTCGTGAGGGATCGGTCATGTCAAACTAATTTAATCAGTTTCTATGAGGAAGTAAGTTCTAGACTTGACAGCGGAGAATCAATGGATGTCGTGTATCTGGACTTCTCCAAAGCATTTGACACTGTACCACATAAAAGGTTAGTATATAAAATGAGAATGCTTGGACTGGGAGAAAACGTCTGTAAGTGGGTAAGTAACTGGCTCAATGATAGAAAACAGAAGGTGGTTATTAACGGTACATACTCAGATTGGGTCACTGTCACTAGTGGAGTACCTCAGGGGTCAGTATTGGGCCCTATTCTCTTCAATATATTTATTAATGATCTTGTAGAAGGCTTGCATAGTAAAATATCAATTTTCGCAGATGACACTAAACTGTGTAAAGTAATTAACACTGAAGAGGACAGTATACTACTACAGAGGGATCTGGATAGATTGGAGGCTTGGGCAGATAAGTGGCAGATGAGGTTTAACACTGACAAATGTAAAGTTATGCACATGGGAAGGAATAATGCAAGTCACCCGTACATACTAAATGGTAAAACACTCGGTAACACTGACATGGAAAAGGATCTAGGAATTTTAATAAACAGCAAACTAAGCTGCAAAAAACAGTGTCAGGCAGCTGCTGCCAAGGCCAATAAGATAATGGGTTGCATCAAAAGGGGCATAGATGCCCGTGATGAGAACATATTCCTACTACTTTACAAATCACTAGTCAGACCACACATGGAGTACTGTGTACAGTTCTGGGCTCCAGTGAACAAGGCAGACATAGCAGAGCTGGAGAGGGTCCAGAGGAGGGCAACTAAAGTAATAACTGGAATGGGGCAACTACAGTACCCTGAAAGATTATCAAAATTAGGGTTATTCACGTTAGAAAAAAGACGACTGAGGGGAGATCTAATTACTATGTATAAATATATCAGGGGTCAGTACAGAGATCTATCCCATCATCTATTTATCCCCAGGACTGTGACTGTGACGAGGGGACATCCTCTGCGTCTGGAGGAAAGAAGGTTTGTACACAAACATAGAAAAGGATTCTTTATGGTAAGAGCAGTGAGACTATGGAACTCTCTGCCTGAGGAGGAGGTGATGGTGAATAAAATAAAGGAATTCAAGAGGGGCCTGGATGTGTTTCTAGAGCGTAATAATATTACAGGCTATAGCTACTAGAGAGGGATCGTTGATCCAGGGAGTTATTCTGATTGCCTGATTGGAGTCGGGAAGGAATTTTATATTCCCCTAAAGTGAGGAAAATTGGCTTCTACCTCACAGTTTTTTTTTGCCTTCCTCTGGATCAACTTGCAGGATAACAGGCCGAACTGGATGGACAAATGTCTTTTTTCGGCCTTATGTACTATGTTACTATTCAGTAGGACTATCAGCTGTGTATCCACCTGACTTCTCCTCAACGCAACTGATGGTCCCAACCCCATTTATAAGGCAAAAAATCCCACTTATTAAACCTGACAGGGCACACCTGTGAAGTGAAAACCATTTCAGGGGACTACCTCTTGAAGCTCATCAAGAGAATGCCAAGAGTGTGCAAAGCAGTAATCAAAGCAAAAGGTGGCTACTTTGAAGAACCTAGAATATGACATATTTTCAGTTGTTTCACACTTGTTTGTTATGTATATAATTCCACATGTGTTAATTCATAGTTTTGATGCCTTCAGTGTGAATCTACAGTCGTGGCCAAAAGTTTTGAGAATGACATAAATATTGTAAATGGGAAAAGTTGCTGCTTAAGATTTTATAATAGCAATTTGCATATACTCTAGAATGTTATGAAGAGTGATCAGATGAATTGCATAGTCCTTCTTTGCCATGAAAATTAACTTAATCCCAAAAAAAACTTTCCACTGCATTTCATTGCTGTCATTAAAGGACCTGCTGAGATCATTTCAGTAATCGTCTTGTTAACTCAGGTGAGAATGTTGACGAGCACAAGGCTGGAGATCATTAGGTCAGGCTGATTGGGTTAAAATGGCAGACTTGACATGTTAAAAGGAGGGTGATGCTTGAAATCATTGTTCTTCCATTGTTAACCATGGTGACCTGCAAAGAAACGCAAGCAGCCATCATTGCGTTGCATAAAAATGGCTTCACAGGCAAGGATATTGTGGCTACTAAGATTGAGGTACAATCAACAATTTATAAGATCATCAAGAACTTCAAGGAAAGAGGTTCAATTCTTGTTAAGAAGGCTTCAGGGCGTCCAAGAAAGTCCAGCAAGCGCGAGGATCGTCTCCTAAAGAGGATTCAGCTGCGGGATCAGAGTGCCACCAGTGCAGAGCTTGCTCAGGAATGGCAGCAGGCAGGTGTGAGCACATCTGCACGCACAGTGAGGCGAAGACTTTTGGAAGATGGCCTGGTGTCAAGAAGGGCAGCAAAGAAGCCACTTCTCTCCAAAAAAAACATCAGGGACAGATTGATCTTCTGCAGAAAGTATGGTGAATGGACTGCTGAGGACTGGGGCAAAGTCATATTCTCCAATGAAGCCTCTTTCCGATTGTTTGGGGCATCTGGAAAAAGGCTTGTCCGGAGAAGAAAAGGTGAGCGCTACCATCAGTCCTGTGTCATGCCAACAATAAAGCATCCTGAGACCATTCATGTGTGGGGTTGCGTCTCATCCAAGGGAGTGGGCTCACTCACAATTTTGCCCGAAAACACAGCCATGAATAAAGAATGGTACCAAAACACCCTCCAACAGCAACTTCTTCCAACAATCCAACAACAGTTTGGTGAAGAACAATGCATTTTCCAGCACGATGGAGCACCGTGCCATAAGGCAAAAGTGATAACTAAGTGGCTCGGGGACCAAAACGTTGACATTTTGGGTCCATGGCCTGGAAACTCCCCAGATCTTAATCCCATTGAGAACTTGTGGTCAATCATCAAGAGGCGGGTGGACAAACAAAAACCCACTAATTCGGACAAACTCCAAGAAGTGATTATGAAAGAATGGGTTGCTATCAGTCAGGAATTGGCCCAGAAGTTGATTGAGAGCATGCCCAGTCGAATTGCAGAGGTCCTGAAAAAGAAGGGCCAACACTGCAAATACTGACTCTTTGCATAAATGTCATGTAATTGTCGATAAAAGCCTTTGAAACGTATGAAGTGCGTGTAATTATATTTCACTACATCACAGAAACAACTGAAACAAAAGATCTTAAAGCAGTTTAGCAGCAAACTTTGTGAAAACTAATATTTGTGTCATTCTCAAAACTTTTGGCCACGACTGTACAATTTTCATAGTCATGAAAATAAAGAAAACTCTTTGAATGAGAAGGTGTGTCCAAACTTTTGGTCTGTACTGTATGTGGTACAGCTTTCCGACAGGCTGTTTCGGCATAGAATGTTGGGAATCGTCCAGTTTCTGTCCGGCCAATTCTCTGCATATTTGCTGTGTTGCCACTGGATCTCCACCGGACACCATTATAGTGCCGCAAATGTGAAAGTAACCTAATCTGTCTGACTACAGTATCTATCTATCTATCTATCTATCTATCTATCTATCTATCTATCTATCTATCTATCTATCTCATGTGACTTCAGTATCTATCTATCTAACCCATGTGACTAGAGTAGCTATCTATCCATCCAGTCTGTCTGTCTACAGTATCTGTCTACAGTATCTATCTATCTATCTATCTATCCATCTCATGTGACTACAGTATCTATCTATCCATCTATCTATCTATCCATCCAGTCTGTCTACAGTATCTATCTATCTATCTATCTATCTATCTATCTATCTATCTATCTATCTATCTATCTATCCATCCAGTCTGTCTGTCTACAGTATCTATCCATCTCTCTGTCTGTCTTCAGTACCACCGTTCCTGTAATGGTCTGCAAATGTGCCGCCAATCACCTGATTAACAAGCATCTATCTACCTAATCTGTGTGTGTCATATCTATCCACATACTCTTTACCTCACTTGAAGGGATAATTATTCTCTTTCCAGTGATATACCGGTTTCCATGGCCCCCAGAATTGTGGAAAATCTTAAAAACAATGAATGGTGGAAATTCATAGCCTGCAAATCTGCAAAAGAGAAAAATGCTACGTTTCACTGTACAGAGTTTATTCCTGGGACAGTGGATCAGTTTATATCTCATGATGAGGATGGAAACCTAATATTTTGCTATTCAGAAGTAAATATTGCATGCACTAATTAACCCCTTAAGGGTCGGGTCAGTTTTTTTTTTTTTTAATTTAGTTTTTTCCTTTCTTCCTTCCAAAAGCCACACCTTTTTACATTTTTCTTTCACATAGCAATATGAGGGCTTAAAAAATAAAAACAATTTTTTTTGGGCTTTTAGATTACAGTGTTCACTGTATGCCAAAAATGACAAGACACTCTTATTCTGTGGGTTGGTACGATTACGGCAATATCAAACTTGTATAGTTTTAGTTACAGTTATAGTTAAACGTCATGCTTAACTTCTTTAAAAAAAACTAAACTTTTTTAAACAAAATTTTATTTGCATCTCCATTTTCTAATACCCATAAGGCCTCTTGCACACAACCAAATGTCTTTTTCAGTATTTTGCGGTCCGCAAAAAACGGATCCGCAAAAAATACAGATGACGTCCGTGTGCATTCTGTTTTTTGCGGAACGGAACAGCAGGCCACTAATAGAACAGTCCTATCCTTGTCCATTATGCGGACAATAATAGGACATGTTCTATCTTTGAACGGAATGGAAAAACGGAAATACGGAAACAGAAGGCATACGGAGTACCTTCGTTTTCTTTTTTGCGGATCCATTGAAATCAATGGTTCCGTATATGGAACGCAAAAAACGGACCATAAACGGAAAAAAAAAACAGTTTGTGTGCAAGAGGCCTAACTGTTATATATTTGTGTCCACAGATGTGTGTCAGTGCTTGTTTTTTGAAGGACGAGTTGTATTTTTATTGGTACCATTTTGAGTACGTATAACTTTTTTTCAATTTTTTTTTTCAATTTTTTGGGGGGGAGGGAACCAAAAGATGGCGAATTGTGAGCTTAAATTTTTTCCATTACGGCGTTCACCGCACAGAAAAAATATTTTGATAT
The DNA here is from genome assembly GCF_905171765.1 of Bufo bufo. Classification (NCBI taxonomy): domain Eukaryota; kingdom Metazoa; phylum Chordata; class Amphibia; order Anura; family Bufonidae; genus Bufo; species Bufo bufo. The sequence goes on along the minus strand of NC_053391.1, from coordinate 137,865,981 downwards.
TTTAATATTTTTGGGTGCAGCAATGCCTGCTGTGTTTATTTATTCATTTTTATATGTAAAATCGGGAAAGAGTGGTTTTCATATTTTGGTGTTTTTTCATAATTTTTTTCATAGTTTTTTTTAAAGGGTAACTGTCATATTTTTTTTTTTATGTAATTGAATTGGTTTGACTAAGTTTACCTTAGTTCCCTAGTTAATACTTTTGTATTGGTATTGAATTACCTAGTGAGTGCAGCATGTTCTTTCCTCCCCCAGGCATAAAACAGCGTTGCTACATACAGAAGACGGAGGACATAGTAGTGGGCAGTCCTGAACGCTGCGTGTGCGCTCCCGTCGGAACGGGATAGTGCCGATATTCGCGATATAAATTTGCGATTAGAATATTCGCGATAAAAATTTGAGATTTGAATATTCGCGATCAACTACTCAGGAGGAAGAGGGCGTGTTTAAGTCTGGAGAAAGTCGATTGGTAGGGGGGGAGGCTGCGCATTCCCGAGATGAGCCGAATGAATTCTGGGTAGTTAGGGAGGGAGGTCTTAGCCTCAGGGTAAGGGCATCGGCGGCCATCTTGAGAAGATAATCAGAAAGAAGTCTTGTGAGGAGCGGTTGCTATGGACAGACTCTTATTAAACAAGTGGTATGTGAACCCAATAATTAGTGATTATGGATTATCACCACAGCAGCAACAACATATATGAAAATTTAATTATCCTCTAACTTTTTTTTTCTTTTTACACTGTAATCTTTTTTTAGATCAGATATTTTTTTATTATAATTTTCAAAAATAGTTCACAAAATTGCCAATTTGCAAGTTGTACACATACAGTCAATTCCAAGGTATAAACATTATATCCCCAAACCAACCCCCCACCCACCCCACTCGAGATAAACTGGCAGACAGTGTATATTGTGTAGACAATTATAGCAAAGATACAGTAGTACCGATCATACATACATGGTTTAAGTACCGGAATAAGAAGGGGCATTGAGGCATTTCTAGCGTATCAACTGCATAACCCCCAGGACATCCACCAGACATAAACTCCTACACTCTCACTGTGTAACACTTCCCGCACCTCTAGTAAGAGCAAGCCAGGGACTACACACTCCAGATCTATCGATCCACAATTCCCAAATAGCCTCAAATTTCGAAATGCAATTTCGCTTAAGATATATCCTCCATTTCCAAACGTATTATAAAATCAGTTTTGCTGATTTGCTGATGAATCCATTTTGCTGCCAGTGTTTTATGTGCCTGATACAAACCGGATTCCAAAAAAGTTGGGACACTATACAAATCGTGAATAAAAACTGAATGCAATGATGTGGAGGTGCCAACTTCTAATATTTTATTCAGAATAGAACATAAATCACGGAACAAAAGTTTAAACTGAGAAAATGTACCATTTTAAGGGAAAAATATGTTGAATCAGAATTTCATGGTGTCAACAAATCCCAAAGAAGTTGGGACAAGGCCATTTTCACCACTGTGTGGCATCTCCCCTTCTTCTTACAACACTCAACAGACGTCTGAGGACCGAGGAGACCAGTCTCTCAAGTTTAGAAATAGGAATGCTCTCCCATTCTTGTCTAATACAGGCCTCTAACTGTTCAATCGTCTTGGGCCTTCTTTGTTGCACCTTCCTCTTTATGATGCGCCAAATGTTCTCTATAGGTGAAAGATCTGGACGGCAGACTGGCCATTTCAGTACCGGATCCTTCTCCTACGCAGCCATGATGTTGTGATTGATGCAGAATGTGGTCTGGCATTATCTTGTTGAAAAATGCAGGGTCTTCCCTGAAAGAGATGACGTCTGGATGGGAGCATATGTTGTTCTAGAACCTGAATATATTTTTCTGCATTGATGGTGCCTTTCCAGACATGCAAGCTGCCCATGCCACACGCACTCATGCAACCCCATACCATCAGAGATGCAGGCTTCTGAACTGAGCGTTGATAACAACTTGGGTTGTCCTTGTCCTCTTTGGTCCGGATGACATGGCGTCCCAGATTCCAAAAAGAACTTCGAATCGTGACTCGTCTGACCACAGAACAGTCTTCCATTTTGCCACACTCCATTTTAAATGATCCCTGGCCCAGTGAAAACGCCTGAGCTTGTGGATCTTGCTTAGAAATGGCTTCTTCTTTGCACTGTAGAGTTTCAGCTGGCAACGGCGGATGGCACGGTGGATTGTGTTCACTGACAATGGTTTCTGGAAGTATTCCTGAGCCCATTCTGTGATTTCCTTTACAGTAGCATTCCTGTTTGTGGTGCAGTGTCGTTTAAGGGCCCGGAGATCACGGGCATCCAGTATGGTTTTACAGCCTTGACCCTTACGCACAGAGATTGTTCCAGATTCTCTGAATCTTCGGATGATGTTATGCACAGTTGATGATGATAGATGCAAAGTCTTTGCAATTTTTCGCTATGTAACACCTTTCTGATATTGCTCCACTATCTTTCTGCGCAACATTGTGGGAATTGGTGATCCTCTACCCATCTTGGCTTCTGAGAGACACTGCCACTCTGAGAAGCTCTTTTTATACCCAATCATGTTGCCAATTGACCCAATTAGTGTTAATTGGTCTTCCAGCTCTTCGTTATGCTCAAATTTACTTTTTCCAGCCTCTTATTGCTACTTGTCCCAACTTTTTTGGGATTTGTTGACACCGTGAAATTTTGAATCAACGTATTTTTCCTTTAAAATGATACATTTACTCGGATTAAACGTTTGATCTGTCATCTACGTTCTATTACAAATAAAATATTGACATTTGCCATCTCCACATCATTGCATTCAGTTTTTATTCACAATTTGTTTAGTGTCCCAACTTTTTTGGAATCCGGTTTGTATAACATTCTATCTATTCCGGTAATAATAGGGGTTTGAAAATTCTCAGACTCAAAAATGCCAAGTAGGCACAATTTAGGGTTAGGAGAGAAGTTTGTACCAAATACTGTACTGAGTAGGTCTATAATATCTCCCCAATATCTATTTAAGGCACTGCAGTTCAATAGCATGTGGATTACGTCAGCCCCCTCCTCCCCGCCCTTCGGACAAGAGGAGTCCCCACTACAACCAATCTTACATAGAAATAATGGGGTCTTAAATACCCTATGAATCATTAGTAACTGCGACAATCTTGCTGCTTCACTGAGGGAAAGGCAAGGGGTCATAGCTAGTGTCTCCTCCCATTGGGTATCCTCTATAGCTCCTAGATCTTTTTCACACTGTAATTTTACCTTAAGCAAGAATTTTTTCAGGAATTCTCCATGTAACGGCTGATAGACAGTTGAGATAGCACCCTTCACTGGCCCCGTCCCAACGACCTTACTGAGCAGCTGGTTAGAAGTAAATTGCAGGGAAGATGTTCTGGATTGTGTATCTATATTCTAGAGCATGTCTAAGCTGCAAGTATCTGAAGAAATGAGTCGAGGGTATTTTACACTGTAATCGTAAGTTCCCTTAGGGGACTTGAACATGCGATGCTCTCATTGCTTGTCCCATAGACTGCGATAGAATACTACTGCAGTCTATGGGATTCTGACAGGCTGCCTGCTGGGCACGGATTTTCAGGCAATTATCCATGACAGGTCTGGGAAGCTTCACAAGGAGACTGTTCAGAGTCCTGCGATTTGGCTATGGCAGCTCCGATCAGAGGACAGAGGGAACCTCCCCTATTGACAACAGCAGCTGAGTGGTGAAATTACTTGGATCGGCGGAATCACCGATCCCAATCACTGCCAGTGGGTGCCTGTGTATTATACAGCCAGCACCCACCATGTATGGAATGAGCTCATTGTGTGTGCTCTTTCCATACAACCCCACAGGATACGCCATAGATGAATGTCCCACCTCTAGCACCAGAATGGGGCGCTCACAAACTACAGCACAGCGAAAACTAAAGCAAAGGGATCCACTAACCCGCTAGATCCTGGAGGACGTCAATCATATTCTCAGCTTCCCAGCAGAAGAGATTACCAAGTCTTAGGCCTTTGGTGTTTCTCATACAGTTGCCTATAACAAATCTTACCTGAATCTTATTTTACACTGCATCCCAGGATCTTTTAGTAATTCAGCTTCCAGGGGACTGACTTTCTTGAGGATTTCATATGTTGCAAAGGTTTCCTGTAAAACAGTTCATTCAAAAGGTTGTTGCAGATTTCAGTCAATGGTGGAGACCTTGCTAGAGTGAATGGGACTTCGCTACAATACCAAACAGAGCCACTACCCAATGGACAGCGCTGCGCTTGGTAAGCTGCGAGGAGGCCGCAGCGCTCACTGAAGTGCTGCGGCCTCCTCAAGCAGCTGATTGGCTGGGATGCCAGGTGTTGGATCTCCGCCGATATAATATAATTGACAATGAATGGGGACAAAACTGAAGTGTTGTGTTGCAGTTTTAAGACCATGTGCTGGATCTGAAAACCGGTCAGCACAACACAGATGTGAAAGTAGCCTGTTTTTCACATACCATTAGGGTACGTTCACAAGTCCGTAATAATGGGTCAGCATCCATTCCGCGAATCGCGGAACGGGTGCGGACCCATTCATTCGCTAGGGGGACGGAATGGATGCGGAGAGCACAAAATATGCTCTCCGCATCTCCGGAGCGCACCGCCGATCTTCCAGTCCGCGGATCCGTAAAAAAATAGAACATGTCCTATTCTTGTCCACAATTGTGGACAAGAATAGGCATTTCTATGGGGGGGTGCGGGCCGGGTGTATTGCGGATCCGCAATGCACTATGGACGTGTGAATGGACCCTTACAGCACTTCAGAAATGTAATCAAAAATCAGTAACCCCTTTAAAGGGGTTGTCCAGCTTTTACTCAGTGCTGGCCTGTCCTCAGGATAAGCCATCACTAGCTGATGGTCGGGGGTCCAACATCCCGCACCCCCGCTGCTCAGCTGTTTAGGTCTAGCTCCAGCATCAGATATGCACAGCTCCATCAACTTTGTAGTGGACAGAGCTCGTCACTGCAGCACTGTAGTCACAAGCTCCCTCCACCACAGAGTTGGCTGCATACTTCCAGCGCCAAAGCTTCAACTAAAACAGCTGATCAGTAAGGGTGTGGGATGTCGGACCGCTGCCGATCAGCAAGTGATGGCCTATCCTGAGAACAAGAAGCTGAAGAAGCCCTTTACATATGGTAGGATATCATAGGAATGTATTGCACTTTATTTAATGGTTTTATTACATCGTCATTATTGCTATTATTCTACATCGTGATGAGCAAAGTTTTCAAAAATTTGATACGACTGCCCCGCCCAACTTCGATAAGAAATTCGATTCGTTTTGAATTACTTCCTAACAAATCACATTCCGGTGTATGGAGTAGACGCAATGATGTTGAACGGTGATCGCGCTGCCCCCCCCCCCCCCCGTCATTTAACCCCTCAATGCTGATCGTCACATTCAGCCTATCACTGATGACGTCACCACACCCGCCCAGTGCGATGACGTCACACGTCAGCGCGCAAGAGAATAGGCACGTTTCAAGATGGCCACGCTCAAATGGATGAGGTGATTATGTTTTTTCTTTTTTTATTGCCATTTCAGGAAAAATTGATTTGTTACCACAAAGCGCCAAGAAATTCAGATTCGTGCCGGATCGAATTTTTCGGAAATTCGGATTGGATTCAACCTCGTTAACTTCGATTCGCTCAACAATAATTCTACAGTAATAATATTAAAACGTAGGTTTATACTTACCGCCGCTCGGGCTGCATGTTTGAGGAGTCTAAAAATCTGTTTGTTGCGGTGGCACCTCCATGCTCTTTGAATTCGAATAGCAGCAACGCCAATATCAACCCTGAAGAATACAAATAAAGCACAATGCACAGCGTCAGATTGGGGTTCCCTGGACCCCCCAGAAGAAAAGAGTTTGAGGGCTAGTCCAGGGGCCGACATACCACAGGTGCAGCCGGTTCATTGCACAGGGGCCCAGAGCAGGAGGGGGCCCCTTCTTACCGGCGTCAGGGGGAGATGAGCGCTTCTATTGTGGAAGTGCTCATCTCTATTCATCTGTATCGCTGTCCTTAGGATGGCGATACAGATGGATGCTGCGGCGGGGCAGGGGAGAGGTGTCTCCCTTCCCCAGTCTTCTCATAGGTTGCAGGCCTAGTGCCTATAGCCTATCAGAGGCCGGAAGAGGCCTGCATTGCATCACTGAAAGTAGCAAGGAGGTAAGTAATAAGTATATGTGTTTATTTTTTTATTTATTTACACTTTGCTAGGGGCCCTATCTGGCACTCATGGGGGTGTCTACTGGGGCACTATCTTATGTACTGGCACACATGGGGGGCACTATGGAGGAGGAGCAGCACTATGGGGGCCCTATTTTAAATACTGACATACATGGGGGCACCATGGAGGGGGGAGTACTATTGGGGCCCTATTTTATATACTGGCACACATGGGGGAACTATGGAGGGGGAGGAGCACTATAGAGGGCCCTATCTTAGTTACTGGCACACATGGGGGGAACTGTGGAGGGGGAGGAGCACTATAGGGGGCGCCATCTTATATACTGACACACATTGGGGGCACTATGGAGGGAAAGGAACACTATGGGGGGCCCTATCTTATATACTGGCACACATGGGGGGAACTGTGGAGGGGGAGGAACACTATGGGGGGCCCTATCGTATATACTGGCACACATGGGGGCACTATATGGGGGAAAGAACACTATGGGGGCCCTATCTTATATACTGGCAGACATGGGGGGCAATATGGAGGGGGAGGAGCACTTTGGGGACTTTATCTCATATACTGGCACACATGGGGCCCACTATGGAGGGAAAGGAGCACTATTGGGGTCATTATATAGGGGCATTATACTGGCACACATTATGGGGGCATTTTATACTGGCACATTGTCAGTCACCATAATAGGGACAAGGGGAGGTGCACTTTTGGTGCATAATATAGGAGTATTTTATACTGGTGCAAATTATAGGGCATTATGGGGACTTTGGCTCAACTGGGAGCACTAAGAGAGTTTTTTGGGCACACAGTAGGGGGCATTGGCACACATTATGAGGGTACTATGGGGACATTGGCTCTACAGGGGGCACTAAGAGGAGGTATTTTTTTTATACTGCCTCACAACAGGGCACTTTTATGTACTGGCGCAGATTATAAGGGGGCATTTTTCTACTGTAACACAAAGAGTTATAAAGAGAAGTATTACTGCCGGGGGCATTATGGTGGGCTTTGTTACAGTTGAGGGACTATTAGGAACTTGAATACTAGTATGAGCACTATAGGAGCATTATTACTTCTGGGAAACAGTGGGGACATTATTACTATGTGCTGTCTGGTAGATAATTATTTCTATTGGTGGGACTTTGGGGAGCACTGTTACTGTGGGGGGCACCCTGGCACAGTATCAGCTTATCACAATTATTTTTGGGGAACATTATGTTCACACACTATTAGTGTCAGGGACACTGTTTCCTGGGCGCAGTTATTTTTTAGGACACTGTGTGCCAATAATTATTGAAGGGGAACTATCTGTGTGTAACCTGTATAGGGAGCACAGTGGGCACAGTATTGGGGGTGTTAATTAGGTGGGAGGATGATGGAAAACTAGGAAACTAAGATGTCAAACCCTGCAGAGAGAAGAGATGACTGAAAAAAATCCTCATGGCGGTCTGGTCTGAAAGGAGAAGATGAGGACAGAGAACATCGACATCAAAGAAGACGTCACTGGATGTACGAGGTATGTGGACCTGTATTAGGCTACCTTCACATCTGAGTTAGTGATTCTGGCAGGCTCTCCCAGCAGAGAACAGCCTGTCGGAATGCTCCAGCACTGCTGAATGCAGACAGAATGTCCGCCGGCCCCATTAACTATAATAGGGTACGGCAGAGATCGGCCACAATCGGGCAAAAATGCAGAGAATCAGCGGGACACAAACCGCTGCATGCCTGAGTTTGTGTCCGGCCAATTCCTTGCATTCTCTGCCGGATCAGGTGGCCGGAGCGCAGTGCTGCAGGTGTGAAAGAGGCCTTAAGACTACTTTCACACTTGCGGCAGTGTGATCCGGCGGGCAGTTCCGTCGTCGGAACTGCCCACCGGATCCGCCGATCTGCCGCTGACTGAAAGCATTTGTGAGACGGATCCGGATGCGGATCCGTCTCACAAATGCATTGCAAGGACGGATCAGTCTCTCCGCTTGTCATGCGGACAGACGGATCCGTCTTGTATCTTTTTTCACATTTTTACCGGTCTGCGCATGCGCAGGCCAGAAGGACAGAGCCGGCATTCCGGTATTTTGAATGCCGGATCCGGCACTAATACATTCCTATGGGAAAAAATGCCGGATCCGGCATTCAGGCAAGTCTTCAGTTTTTTTCGCCGGAGATAAAACCGCAGCATGCTACGGTTTTATCTTTCACCTGATCAGTCAAAATGACTGAACTGAAGACATCCTGAACTGATTACTCTCCATTCAGAATGCATGGGGATATGCCTGATCAGTTCTTTTCCAGCATAGAACCCCTATGACGGAACTCTATGCCGGAAAATAAAAACGCTAGTGTGAAAGTACCCTAACCTGTATGTTTTTTATTGCTACAAGTAATGTTAGGACGGAAATGGTTATGTTGAGAACTTGGCTTGGAGGAGGGGGGGGGGGGGGGGGGGGGGGAGCCGGGCCCCAGGCACATTCTTTGCACAGGGGCCCTCTGCTGTCTGTGTCCGCCCCTGGGCTAGTCCTCCATCTATGCAGAACACCCAGGACCTCCGCAAATCAGCTGTTTGAGAAGGCACCGGCTTACCAAGCACAGCGCTGTACATTGTAGACTCAGCCCGATTCACTTCAATGGGGCTGAGCTGCGCTTCAGTCTCATAACCGATGAACACTCGGCCTATGGAAAGGTGAGAAAAGGCCGTGGCGTTACTGTGAGCGTCGCTGTTTTCCCAAACAGATGATTGGCGGGGGTCCTGGGTGCTGGACTCCTACAGATCAGATACTGAGGATAGGGCGTCAGTATTAAGCTAGGGCGTCGCAGTAATGTCGCGCAACAATTTTTATAATGATAGTCTATGGTGTTGCACTGCGACATGCTGCGACTACGACACGACAGTCGCAAAAAAAACCATCCAAAATTGATTTTTCTGCGACTGTCATATTGCAGTCGGAGCATGTAGCAGTGCGACACCATAGACTCATTATAAAAATGTTGCGCGACACATGTCGTCGTGTAGCCCTAGCCTAAAGGGCGAGTCATTTTTGACATTTATTTGACACAACCCCCTGATTTCTGAAGCTCTGGACACTTACTTGTGTGTCACTTCTGCTTGCAGTGCTTTAATTTGATCTTTCCTTGGTGGCAGTGACTCTACGGAAGTGCTGTCAGGCAGGCTGATAGAGATGGATGTGATGGACATGGCAGGATATCCAGGATCTGTGGTGGAGGAAGAGAAGAGAGGAGCTGCGGTCACAGAAGTCCTATGTGCCATGTGATGGAGCACTGTTCACATACCTACTCCTTACTCCCCAGAATCGCTGCGTCTACCGTCGCCATGACAACCATGAGATTCTACGTCACATCCTAGTTCTCCTGTAAACTTCCCTACATAAAGATGGCGCATCCTGCGTCAAGCTTTTGGCTTCCGCTTCCTAAATCTATCCTAGACTATGGCGTTGATCGCGTGTTCCCCTCATAACGGAGGGCTGTTGAAATAAACTCGTATTAGCTTGCGTGAAATGTTTTCTTCTGGTCAAATTAGACGTGAAACCTTGACGTTTTACAAGGGTTGTCCCATGCGAGACGCCGTCGCAGCGCACATACGCGTTGCTAGGGGTCTAGCGGTTGCTAAGGGCTTCGCGGCCTGGTTTCCTTCTGCAGCCTGACCTCCACTCCGCTGTCATGTTCAAGGTGAGAAATGAGAGGAAGCTACAGAGCTGCCCTAGGTTTATGAGGAGATCTCCACGTGTACTCGGCATGGCTGTCAGTGAATAGACTGCAGATCCAGTCACCCGAATGGGGCACCTTGACCCTTGTGTCCCATGTGCGTCCTGTGGCTGCGGGTCCCCTTCTCATGTCATTAGGGCTAGATCTGGGTCTGACAGTACTGGGACCATTATGTAGTAATAACTGCAGGGTAAGAAATGGAGCAGAACACAACCCCTCACATCTGGTATAGTAAGGAATGTTACTCCATCAGGTGGACTCCTTTATCATTCCATAGTCCCTTAGTTTATAATGGCAGAACAATCTTGGCGCCACTTATTCCTATATTATTATATGATTCGCTGCTGCTGAATGGAAGAAAATCTGTGGGCGTACCAGTAGTGTGTTGCCCCCACCGCCTCGGTTCGTTTATTGTAAGATGTATTATGCCCCTGTTTACCCCATTAAGGACCGGGCTGATTTTTTAGTGTCTCCACATTCTGAAAAGCCATTTTCTTTTATTTTTTGGGCGACTGTCTTATATAATGGCTCATTTTTTGCGGGATGAGATATCGGTTTGATTGGCACTATCTTGGGGTGCATATGACATTTTGGTCGCTTGCTTTTACACTTTTTGTGATGTAAGGTGACAAAAATGGCTTTTGACACCGTATTTATATATATATTTTTTTTGCTGTGTTCACCTGAGGGGTTAGGTCATGTGTTATTTTTATAGAGCGTGTTTTTACGGACGTGGCGGTACCTAATATGTATACTTTTTTTATTTAGGTTTTACACAATAATATTTTTGAAACAAAAAAATCATGTTTTAATGTCTCCATAGTCTGAGAGCCATATCTTTTTTAATTTTTTGGGCGATTATCCTATGTAGGGGCTCATTTTTTGCGGGATGAGATGGTGGTTTGATTGGTACTATTTTGGTAGGCATATAACTTTTTGATCGCTTGCTATTACACTTTTTGTGATGACAAGGTGAGGTGACAAAAATGGCTTTTTTGAGACTGTTCTTATTAAATATTTTTACGGTATTTACCTGAGGGGTTAGGTCATGTGATATTTTTAAAGAGCAGGTTCTTACGCACGCGGCGATACCTAATATGTATAGTTTTTATTTATTTTTCGTTAACACAATAACAGCATTTTAGAAAACAAAAAATCATGTTTTAGTGTCTCCATAGTCAGAGAGCCATATTTTTTTTTCTTTTTGGGTGATTGTCTCATGTAGGGGCTCTTTTTTTGCGGGATGAGGTGGCGATTTTATTGGTACCATTTTGGCATACATACGACTTTTTTTATCACTTTTGTTCCCTTTTTTGGGAAGTAAGGTGGGCAAAATTAAAATTTCATCATATATATATATTTTTTATGGCGTTCACCGTACGGGGAAATTAACAGGACCGTTTCATAGATCAGGTCATTACGGACGCGGTGATATCAAACATGTGTAGTGCATTTTATTTTATACATTTTTAATCAGTGATAAATGTGTTTTATATTTTTTTTGACCCAGACCCCACTTGGTTCTTGAAGATCCAGTGGGTCTGATGTCTGTATAATACAGTACAGTACACTATACTATACAGTGTACTGTACTGTATTCTCACTTTACACTTAGTCTGATCAGACTTAGCCTTACCATGGCAAGCCGGAAGCCTGTGAAGGCGTCCGGTTGCCATGGTAACCATCACCCACTGCCACAACAGAGCAGCGGGTGATGGGGAGGGGGGCCCTCTTCCTCTGTGATCCTGTCAAGAATCTGGCGCTAAAACGGCACAGCAGCCCCCGATGGGAGAGGGAGCTCCCTCCCTGTTAACCCCTTCCATACAGCCGTCCTTACGGACCACGGCATGGAAGGGGTTAAACGGCTGCCATCACAGCACAGATGTCAGCCGTTTCAAGCAGAGTGTCAGCAATGTGTCACAGGACCCCCCTTGAGATTGTCGCAGAGTGCCTGCTGAATGATTTCAGCAGGCACTCTGTTCCGATCACCACCCGCCGCGCAGCGGTGATCAGGAATACACAGGGCGTACAGGTACGCCCTGTGTCCTTAAGTACCGGGACATCAGGGTGTACCTGTACCCTGTGTCCCCAAGAGGGGTTGTGCCCCTAATACGTGGTGGATTTTGGCGAAGGCCACTGTGTGAACTAGCCCTAATACTGCTATGTGCATGGACTCTTAAAGGGGTTGTGCCACTAATAACACTTAGGCCTCATGCACACGGCCGTGGCTGTGTTTGATCTCAGGGTGTCTGACCTCTGGGACCCCCAGCGATCGCAAAAAACTGAGGTCTGCAAGAGCCCCATGAGAATGGAGTGGTGGGGCGCATGTGCCTCCTCGGTTAACTTATATGGGACTTCTGAATACAGTGCTGGTAGCAATCCCATAGACGTGAACAGAGCGGCGGACACACATGCACCCCACCGCTCCATCCGCATGGGGCAGTACACAAGCACTTGTGGACCCCATTCTCGTGATTGCTGGGAGGTCTGCAAGGGCCGTCAAACTGTCCCACAAGGATGCGCCTCATCATAAATTAAAGGGATATTTAGTAAATTATAGGGATCGACCGATATTGATTTTTTAGGGCCGATACCGATAATTTGTGAACTTTCAGGCCGATAATTGATACCGATATTCTGTGAATTTTCATTTTTGAAAAAAATAAATTCCTACACAAACCTGTTGAAAATGAATATGTTTATTGTTAATGTGTATTTTTTTTATTTTTTTTTTTAAATCTTTCTTTTTCATTTATACTTCATATTTTGGTGTTTTTTTGTTTGTTTTTTACTAACTTTTAGCCCCCTTAGGGACTAGAACCCTTGTCCTATTCACCCTGATAGATCTCTATCAGGGTGAATAGGACCTCATACTGTGCTTTGTGCACACAGCAGCATGGAGCTTACCATGGCAGCCCACTGCCATGGTAACCGATCAGAGCCCCAGGCTTACACTGCTGGGGCTCCGATCGGAGGGGAGAGGGGACCCTGTGGCCACTGCCACCAATGATTAATACTGGGGGGGCTTGGATGGGGGGGGCGCACTGCGCCACCAATGTCTTTAATACTAGGGTGGGGGGCGCACCGCGCCACCAATGTTTTTAATACGGGGTGGGGGGGGCGCACTGCGCCACCAATGATTAATACTGGGGTGGGGGGCGCACTAGCGCCATAGGTCTTAAAGCATACCTAAGCTTTCTGGTGATTTTTATTTTTTTTAGAATCAGCTTCAGTGAGTATTAGAGCTACGCCGGACACTTGTATGAATTGTATCTGGCAGTCTACCCCTCTGCAGGCTCCGTATCGAATTTGCAGTTATCCCTGAGATAGGGAACAGAGACTAAGGGCTCTTTCACACGAGTGGATGCCGTGCGGGTAATCCGCTGCGTTAATGAGAGCCAGGACCCGCTGCGGAAAGAAGTACGGAGCAGTAACATGATTGAAAATGACAGTGAGATAAAGTTGTCACCGTGATTTTGTAGTAAAAAGAACACAGAGAGCCACGGAGCATTAATAACCAGGTTAAGGCCTCTTTCACACGGGCGTTGCGGGAAAATTTGCGGGTGCGTTGCGGGAACACGCGCAATTTTTCCGCGCGAGTGCAAAACATTGTAATGCGTTTTGCACTCGCGTGAGAAAAATCACGCATGTTTGGTACCCAAACCCGAACTTATTCACAGAAGTTCGGGCTTGGGATCGGTCTTCTGTAGATTTTATTATTTCCCCTTATAACATTGTTATAAGGGAAAATAATAGCATTCTGAATACAGAATGCATAGTAAAATAGCGCTGGAGGGGTTAAAAAAAGAATTAAAATAATTTAACTCCCCTTAATCCACTTGCTCGCGCAGCCCGGCATCTGCTTCTGTCTCCTTCTTTGCTGATTGTAGGAACAGGACCTGTGGTGACGTCACTCCGGTCATCACATGATCCATCACCATGGTAAAAGATCATGTGACACAGTGACCTCCACAGTGCCCACCCCTTTAACAGTGACCTCCACAGTGCCCTGCTCCTTTAATGCTAGGGCTACACGACGACATGTGTCGCGCAACATTTTGTTTTTAATCTTTGGTGCTACAGTCGCGGAAAAGTCCATGCGACACATGTAGCAGTGTAGTTGTGCCCTATGTGTCGTGCGACTTATTGTCGTTGTGTAGCCCTATCCTAAAGCTGACCTAGAGCAGTGAAGAAAAATGACTGGGTTGTTATGGAAACCTGGAGTAAAACTGTGTGTATGTGGAGACTAAGGGCCGGCGAGCTTCTATTGGCTGATAAAGGACATGTGACCGTGTGTATGGCAGTTGGGATATAAAGAGAAACACCTGCAGGCTTCTATTGGCTAATGTAGGTCATGTGATGTGCCATATTTGCTTTTTTTGGGAATATCTCAGGAACGGTACGTGCTAGAGAGCTGTGACCCCCACAAGATTTCTTTCCAGGTAGCAAGGGATGTGTATACCAAGTTTAGTTGAAATCGATGGTTGCGTTTTTGAGTGATTGCGGAACATACATACATTGTATATATATAATGTTTTTATATAGCGCCACCATATTCCGTGTCACTTTACAATTTAGAGGGTTCATGTAGACATCAAGAGACATCACAAAACTACCGGGTAATAAATAAAACACTAGGAGTGATGGCCCTGCACGCAAGAGCTTACAATCTATGAGGGAATGGGGGGAACACAAAAGGTAAAGTTGTTTGCTTTACGAAGTGGTCCGGCCACCTATGTACTAAATAGAGTTGTGCAGGCCGAGCTGCATGAGCTAGAGCATTGGGTGTGGGGATGAGGCCTCTTTCACACGAGTGTTACGGATTCTCTCAGGATCTGTTCAGGAAAATACGGATGGTTTTGCACATGAGTTCAGTCAGTTTTGTCTGCGATTACGTTCAGTGATTTTCGTTTTTTCCACGCGGGTGCAATCAATTTTTGATGCATTTTTCACGCGCGTGAAAAAAAACGGAAGAATAACGATCTACATCTCCTAGCAACCATCAGTTAAAAACGCAGTGCATCTCGATGCAATCTGTTATTCTCGGAAGCCGCATTCACTTCTGTGGAACCAGGGCTGCGTGAAGAACGCAGAATATAGAACATGCTGCGATTTTTCCTGAACAGAGAAATGACGTGTGAAAAACGTCACTCATGAAATGAATGGGTCAGGCTTCTGTCCGGATGCTTTGTGTTTTCTTCACGCATCGCACCCCGACGGAAAACTCGCTTGCGTGAAAGAGGCCTTACTGTCAGAAGACGGTGTCAGTTCAGAATAAGGATTGGGGGAGCGGGGTAAGAGGGGAAGAGTAGGATTAGGGAACACGATAAGCCTGCCTGAAAAGATGTGTTTTTAAGTCACATTTGAAGCTAAGGAAGTTGGGAATTGGGGCTCATTCACACAACTGTATATTTCATTGGGGCTGCAAAAGATATGGACAGCTCACCGTACTTCCGTTCCACGGCCCCGCAAAAAAAAGATAGAGCATCTCCCTCGGACAAGAATAGGCATTTCTATCATAGGGATGGAACGTACATGGCCGGTATCCAAGTTTTGCGAAGCCACAATTTGCGTACCACAAAACATATACGGTCGTCTGAATGAGACCTTAGCCGGATTATTTGGGGAAATCCATTTCTAAGCACAGGTGCATCTCGAGAAAAGTCTTGAAGATGGGAGTGAGAGATTCATATTATGGAGGATGTCAGGCTACTTTCACACTAGCGTTTTTCCTGGATCCGGCAGTTTTCAGCAAAAACGCTTCCGTTACTGATAATACAACCATCTGCATCCGTTATGGACGGATCCGGTTGTATTATCTGTAACATAGTAATGATGTCATTAACTCCATTGAAAGTCTATGGGGACGGATCCGTTTTCTATTGTGGCAGAGAAAAACGGATCCGTCCCCATTACCTTGCATTGGGAGTCATGCCGGATTTGTCTTGCTTTGCATCCCAGGACGGAAAGCAACTTCAACATGTTGCGGTTTGCTCTCCGGTATGGGAACGCAACTAAACAGAACGGAATGCATTTTGGAACATTCCGTTCTGTTCAGTTTTGTCCTTATTGACAATGAATGGGGACAAAACAGAAGCGTTTTTTTTCCGGTATTGAGCCCCTATGACGGAGCTCAATACCGGAAAACTTAAACGCTAGTGTGAAAGAACCGTTACTCTTAGGTCATTGGCAGAACAGAGAGTACGAGTAGGGTGGTAAACGGAAATAAGTTTTAAGCATTAGAACTCCAGAAAAACGATATAAATGTGATATCGTAGTAATCGGACTGACCCAGAGAATGAAGGTAATGGGTAACTTTGACTGCATAGGGAGTGCCGTAAAACTGGAACTCCTAAAACTGTGGCAGAATTGTGTTTTTTCCAATTCCACCCCATTTGGAATTTTTTCCAGCTTCCCACTACATCGTATGTAATAGTAACTGGTGCCCTTAGAAAGTACAAGTTAGGCATCATGCACACGACCGTTGTGTGCATCCGCGTCCGTGGTTCCGTTTTCCGTTTTTTTCGTGGACCCATTGACTTTCAATGGGTCCGTGGAAAAATCGGAAAATGCACCTTTTGGCAGCCGCATCCGTGATCCGTGTTTCCTGGCCGTGAAAAAAATATGACCTGTCCTATTTTTTTTCACGGTCAACGGTTCACGGACCCATTCAAGTCAATGGGTCTGTGAAAAATCACGGATGCACACAAGATTGTCGTCCGTGATCCGTCTCCGTGATCCGTGTCCGTTTTTTCCTATCATTTCAATGGCAAACTTGACTTAGATTTATTTTTCATGTCCGTGGATCCTCCAAAAATCAAGGAAGACCCACAGAAGAAAAAACGAACACGGATCACGGAACAACGGAAACCGTTTTTGCGGACCGCAAAAAATAACGTCTGTGTGCATGAGGCCTAATCCTGCTAAAAACAAGTCCTGATATGTGAACTGAAAAATAAAAAAGTAATGACTCTGGGGAGTCAGGGAGTAAAAAACGGAAAATCTCCTCAGGAAGGGGTTAAAGAGTAACTAAACGTTTATTAAACTTTATTTGAAAAAAAATATTCAAAATGGCCTTAAGTTCATTTTTCTAATACACTTTATTCATTGATTTCGTTGTTTTACAAACTCCTGGGTGCCGATTGTGCGTCCGATTCAGTACATTTGTACATCGCTTTTAGCTGAGCGCAGTGGGAAAAGCAGGAGCCCACTCGGCTCGGCTAATCCTGGCATAGCACATATATACAGGGTACCACTGTGCCATCACTTAGCCAAGCTGAGGGGGCAGGAGTAGTGATGTGTGCCCCCCCATGGCTCCCGTACCTAGGACTTTGGGTGCCAATTTGCTGAGTAAAACAGCAAAATGAATTAATAAAATTATTTTTAAAACATTTTTAAATAAAGGTTAATACAATTTTAGTTACTCTGATGTCTAGTTTTTATCGTTAGCCTTTTTTCTGCTGCTATTCACATCTACAGTCACCAGGGGGCAGTAGAGTAGCTTTGTTTTTGCTGTAACCTAATACGCTTAGCGTGGAGGTATTCTACACAGGAGAAGAATTTTGTTTGCTCTTGTCTGTTTTGAAAAGGTCGTACTTTATACTGTGCTATGCTCTTGGCAAACAGGATGGAGGTTTTTGTCTTGTCTCTGCTACGTACAGTATGTGTAGTATTTGGTGGTTTGTATTTTTTTTTCTTTTTAATCCCTTGCTATTCAATACATCGCCATGAATTTAAAAAAAAACCTATGGCAGAAATCTGAGGCTGGAATTCTTATTTCTGCTATGGATATGCCAGCGGATCTACCCGCGGATTAGCCACATGTAATTTAATGGAACTAATCTCTATCTTTTCTGGGCGTAATCCGCAGCGACAATGAATAGGCAGGATTTAGGCATGGAAGTAGGTGAACATAGCTTTCTGCATAGATCATTAGCTGTCATATATGACGGCTGGCGGTAGTTTTTGATGGTTAATTTACATGATGTTATTATCAAACAGGCTGACAAGGGGGGGGGTCTGTGGTCGTGATGGATCGAAGCAGAATCCATGTTGGAGGATGAGAATACTTACCTTAGATTGCATCGCGACCCCACCCCCCAATATCAGCAGGAACTACTGCCACTTTTGTCTCTCGGCCTGGAGAAAGGCTTTTTAAGACATAAACAGATAGATTCTATATTTGTTCAACATTTAAATTATTCCGATATTCCATTTGCTTCCCAAAATTCATAAAGGAGGCTTTCCTCCGGCCCTGAGACCTATAGTGTCAGGCATTGGGTCTTTCTCCGAGAGGCTCTCGTTGGGTGGACAGTATTTTGCAACCCTTAGTTCAATGTATTCCAGGTTTTTTAAAAGACACTCGTGCCGTACTCCAGGCATTTCATGAGTTTACGTGGCAACCGGGTTATTCCTGGATTACGGCAGATGTCATGTCACTTTATACGGTTATCCCTCATAATCTGGCTCTTGTTTCTTTAAAATGGTTCCTAAACATATGTGCAGATTTTTCACTGCAATTTCCGGATTATGTCTGTCAGGTAGTATGGTTTTTGCTGGGCCACAATTTTTTTTTATGTTCGACCAGTCTTTTTTTCTACAGCGAACAGGAGTGTCCATGGGGGCCAAATTCTCGCCCTCCATGGCGAATATATAAATGGCATGGTGGGAACATCATTATCTATTCTCGGAAGGCAATCCATGGGGGACTTCCCTGAGGTGGTACGGTCGCTACATCAACGACCTGCTATTTATATGGTCGGGCGATGTGGCGGCCAAGCCGCTCTTCGGGATCTTCCTAAACAATAACAATTGCCATCTTAATTTTTCGGTTGAGGGAAATATCTACACCATTACATTTTTGGACTTAATACTCATTGGTGACGCCAGTACCAATGTTGTGTCCACCTCTACTTTTTGCAAGGATATAGCTGGCAATACAACCCTGCCAGCTACGTCGTGTCATCCTCCTCATGTCATCCACAATGTTCCAAAAGGTGAATTCATCAAAGCAAGACGTAATTGCTCTGATGACCAAGCTTATTGTAACACCCCAGAGTTGTGTTACTACACGCCTCTACCCCGCTACTATCTTCTAAGAGCTTTCACACTGTCATCTGATGTGATTTTGCTTATGTTCTCCACAAATGTGCATTTAAAACCATGTTAAATACCATTGTTCAAGTCATTTTCCTGGTATACCAGCAGGTGGCAGCATCATTAGTAGAGATAGTTTCAATGTTATGGCAGTTCAGAGTGGAACAATCCTGTTCTATTCTGCCCCCACCCCCTGCTGAAGAGAAGTGGAGGATTCCATCTTCCTGCAGCAAGGGAGGGGCAACCAGTTAGAACCAGAGTTGTTACCTCCTGTGAGACTTGATCATATACATGTTGTTCATTGCATAACATGTTCGATTTGTCACCTTCAATACGTTGGTTGTGCTACTAACAGCCTGAAAACCAGAATCCGTAAACACCTGTCAGACATACCTTTTATCAAAACAAGGAATGTCTCAGCAGTGAGTCTTCACTATGCGCTTGTTCACCAGGGTAACGTAACAGGCCTGGAAAGAGTGAACCCTCCCAATAGAGGTGGGGACCATAAACGCAAGTTACTAAATAGAGAATCATATTGGATCTTTTGTATGGGCTCTCGTGTCCCTTCAGGTTTAAATCGTAAGCAGGATCTTATTTTGCATTACTGATTTAGGCCTCTTTCACACTTGCGTTGTCCGGATCCGGCGTGTACTCCACTTGCCGGAATTACACTCCGGATCCGGAAAAACGCAAGTGTACTGAAAGCATTTGAAGACGGAACCGTCTTCCAAATGCGTTCAGTGTTACTATGGCACCCAGGACGCTATTAAAGTCCTGGTTGCCATAGTAGGAGCGGGGAGCGGGGGAGCGGTATACTTACAGTCCGTGCGGCTCCCCGGGCGCTCCAGAATGACGTCAGAGCGCCCCATGCGCATGGATGACGTGATCCATGTGATCACATGATCCATGCGCTTGGGGCGCCCTGACGTCACTCTGGAGCGCCCGGGGAGCCGCACGGAAGGTAAGTACACTGCTCCCTGCTCCCCACTACACTTTACCATGACTGCCAGGACTTTAGCGTCCCAGCAGCCATGGTAACCACTCTGAAAAAGCTAAATGTCGGATGCGGCAATGCGCCGAAACGACGTTTAGCTTAAGGCCGGATCCGGATCAATGCCTTTCAATGGGCATTAATTCCGGATCCGGCCTTGCGGCAAGTGTTCCGGATTTTTGGCCGGAGCAAAAAGCGCAGCATGCTGCGGTATTTTCTCCGGCCAAAAAACGTTCCGTTCCGGAACTGAAGGCATCCTGATGCATCCTGAACGGATTTCTCTCCATTCAGAATGCATTAGGATAATCCTGATCAGGATTCTTCCGGCATAGAGCCCCGACGACGGAACTCTATGCCGGAACACAACAACGCAGGTGTGAAAGAGCCCTTATTCCTGTCTCTCATGTTGATTATCATGTCTGTAATAATATTGGTGTAGCTTTACTCTTTTTATATAAATGTATGCACTACTGAATGGGGGGGGGGGGGGGGGTATGTTACATTAATTTTACTCACCTGGTAATTAGTGGCTACGCCTACTTAAACCGGAGTGTGGGTTTTCACTTTTGTCATGAGGAAGGATCGTGATTAGTTGATCCGAAACACGTAGATGTGAATGCATGGCTGTCACTATTTGGAAGCTGGACTTCTGCACTTTTTTCTTTGTTGATCCTAGTTTTTGATGAAGCCTTATGATCATAATAAAAAGTAAGTAGGAATCAGCATAAATTGTCGCGTTTGGACTCCTTTTAGAGTGCATTCGGACATGGCCAGATGGCTGTGGACTAGCGGTGTAATGTAATGGGATGGCCATGCACATATGGAGCCTCCGCTTCCCTCTTCATCCCTCTGTTTTTAGCTATACTACAGTGAATGAGAAACTGGGGCCCCCATTCAATTCCTCACTGTTTTCCAGACCTCTGCCTGCTGCCAGTGAATGGAAACATGCATTGTCTATACATTTTGAGGCTATACCCCTCTTCTGAGGGACTATCATGATATGGTCAGAGCTTGTTCACGTAAAAAGGGGGGAAAGCCCTTTAGCTACATTAGATTACGGCTCTGTTCACATCACACTTTGGCTTTATGTTGGAGGTGAACATTGGAAGTACCGGTATAACCCTACATATACCTCTGAAATATGCCTCTGTAAAGCCATACACGTCGGCAATTGGCCACAATGTAAAGGAAACCTATTTTGCGTGCTTTGCATTCTCTGCGGTGGCTCTTTGTAAAGGAAAGTGAAAACTGGTAAGCCGCCATATGCCACCCAAAATGATACTCTTTTGTCCTATGATGGGTCAATGGAGACCTATGGTTATGTGCGGTTAAGTGTGTGGGCCTTTCGGGCAAATACAGCGAACAGAAGTCTAATAATGGTATCTATGACCTATATATAACTGTATACTGTAGTTATAGGGGGTGATTTACCCTGGCCTTCTCAAAAGCTTTCTGGCATCAAAAATGTGAAAACATTTGCGGACATTTTTTTAAATTAAAATGCCAGTCTTAATAATTGCTCCCTGTAGAGTTTACTATATTAATGGAATGAGTCCTGCTGTGTGGTAATGTCCAGTAGGACTGAGCTGGAGATGACTTCCTTTGCATTGGTTGTATTGTTACTTACGCTGAGGCCAGCCTTGATGCATATAGGAAATCCTCCTAATCTTAAGGCTGATTAGATCTCTTCCAGGAAGCTTGTAGATGAAAATAATGTTTTATGTGAATTTCCTGCTAAGTGACGGTTCTTTGGTTATTTGATGTGAGCTGCCTGTTTCTCTGTAGGCTTTACATAGAGAGTAATGACAATATGTCCAGGTTAAATCGTCTGTTATTTGTAGAGGACCACGTCTGCAGCAGAGCTGTAGATGAAATATATTTACCGACATTGCTCCTTCCTTGTCCTAAGTGTGTCCCATAGTCTAATATCCTGATCTCAGGCATAATATATACTACAGGGAGAAATCCATTAGAAGTCATCCCACCTTATCAAATGTGTGATGTAGAAAGAAGCAAGAGCACTTTGAGGATCTATAAGAGAACTTCCTCCTATCATGACAAATAGTCAGTAACTACCTGGTGACATCTTGTCCACATCCATGGGCTCACAGTGCTACAACTATGTGGACATCAGACCATATTTTGGGGATTGCATACTGCTACCGACTGAATGAGTTCTCCCCATGTATATCTACAACCTTTGTTGTATTTGGGGGTTGGGTCCCCACAAGGTCTCTATGACATCACGGCACTAGACAGAATTAAAGGACAGGACATTTTGACATCAGAGTCTCTACGGTATTAGGCTTTCTGCCACTAAAAGGTCTTTTCATTTCCTTTTGGTAGGTGCCCTTTTTAAGCATATTGAGTCCATGTATGTGATAGACACTTTGTAAGGCTGAATGTTTAATGAAGGGCTTGTCCATTTAAGAAAACCCATTTATATATACCTTATTGGGTAATTCTGTGTTAAATGGGTTTTCTGAGTTCATGCTAAATACAGAAAAGTACCTAAATCTGCCTGAATTTTGACCAAATGATGCTACCAGAAACAGTTCTTTTTTTATTTTCATTATCTTTCATTAACTTTCTGTCCGATAGATCTCAAATAGTAAGTGTGAGTAAACATGTTTCTTCCCCCCTCATCTTGAATGTTGGCGTCCCACAAGGCTGTGTCCTGAGTCCATTGCTCTACTCATTATATACATATGATTGTGTGACCACCTCCAGTTCCTCTGCAATTATTGAGTTTGCTGATGACACTACTGTGGTAGGTCTGATCTCCAACGAGACTGCCTACCTGGAATTTCTACATCTGTAGAGCGAATAATCTGCACTGAACTTCCTGATTTGCAGCTCATTTATAATGAGAGATACTTGACCATGGCCATGAAGGTGGTGAAAGACCACAGACACCCAAATAACGGTCTATTTTGTCTTCTGCGGTCTGGGAAACGTTACCGCATTTAAAAAGCTAACACCGAGAGAATGAGGAAGAGTTTCTACGTGCAGGCCATTCGGATGCTGAATCAGAACATCATAGAGGGACAGAGAAATAAATGAATGTTCAACCTGTAGCTAAACAATCATGAGGCATTTTTATTGTGCTATCGATGTTTTTAATGTAATGATACGCTACTCTTTTTTTATTTTAATGGAAGGTCGTTTTAGCATTTCACCGCACATTATACTATATATTGCGCTGTGTATGACAAATGAACTTGAACCAAGCATCCAACACCTTCTCTGCCGAGCTTTCCCTCAGAATGGAACACCGTAGCCTAGGACATGGGAGATTTCTGTTTTGCACCATAAATGCGAGACACTGATCCTCGGTTTGTGTAGTCTCATCCACTGCTCACTTTATGTTTTCCTTTTTTCTGCTGATTATTTTATATTAAATGGGATTTACTATAAATGTCTGGCCTAGTTGGCCTTCTGTTCTTAGGGCACTAAAAGACCACATCTGCATTCAGGTTAGGCAGTATGGATCTTTCTTACATGTACCAAGAGTGTACTTGATTTCCAGAAGTATATGGTTTAATAATGTCTATTAACCATATATCTATGAATGTCAAGAGCCTCAACAGTCCTTACAAAAGGTCCTTAATATGGAACGACACTGGGACTCTTGGTGCAGGTGTACTCTGCATGCAGAAAACCCATTTTGCGAAAGGTAATTCGCCTAAATTTGCCCACAAACAGCATCTTCATATTTACTACTCTAATGCACCCAGGAAAAGAGCAGGAGTGTATATAGCGGTTCGCGATTCAGCGACGTTCTTAGAAAAGGAAGTGGTTATTGACAATCGGGGAAGGTATATTGCGCTCATCTGCATCATTAACAACAACTTATGCACTATTATTAATGTTTATGTATCAAATTTCTCCCAGATATCCTATCGGAATTCACTGATGAAACACTTGAGACCTAAATACAGGGTAAACTATTACTATTTGGGGATTTTAACATTATAGTTAACCATGATTTGGAATTCACGTTGCAGTGCAATAGACCTTCCCCGTGTCTAAGTCCATGGTAAACTTAACATGACTTATGTGACGATTGGAGATGTACGCATGATAACGAAAAAGACTTCACGTTCTACTCCTACCGTGATAATATATATACCAGGATAGATATGGTTCTTCTTACTAAATGGCTATTTATTGACATGCAAAATCCTTATTATTACATGGTCTGATCCTGCCCCTGTTTCACTTGTCTTGAGCACTCCTGCCCATCCAGCCAATACGGCAGCTTAATCCATTTATCCTAACTGTGCAGAAGATAAAACATAAACTGCAGATTTAGCAGAATTTTTTTCAATTAATACCCTTTCCACATCCAGCCCCTTTATTCTTTGGAATACTCATAAAGCCGATACGTGAGGCCTTTTAATTCAACAGACGGCACACTTTAACAAAACGCATATCAAGGAACTCCATGATTTAGTGGTGAAGACTGCTCAACTATAAGCTTCTTATAAGCTTAACCACGTAGAGTCAAAGATGTCAGTTCTAAATCAAGAATAACGGCCCTTCAATCCAGATCCCAACCCGGTGCCATAGCCAATCCTTATGACATAGCGAAGGCATTTTACACATATTATTATGATGTATATAACCTGCAGGAAGATGGAACAACACCTCAACCCACATTAGACAAAATCAACACCTTTTTACAGTCGGTTCATCTACCCTCACCTAAGCCCAAACAACTCACTTAATAATGAAATAACTCATCAGGAAGTTTCTGAAGCGATAACGTCTTTGAAAACTGGTAACGCCCCAGGCCCTGATGGCTTCTCAGATGAATGTTTCAAGTATTTCTGCGACACCTGGACTCCACACCTTTTGTAATGTTTTATAATTTAGCTATGTCTGAAGGCACATTCCCTGAAGAAATTCCAAAAGCTAATATTATTACAATACCTAAGCCAGGGGCCTCCAAACTTTCCCACCAACTTTGACCTTAAAATATATGCAAAAATATTAGCAAATAGACTTTTGCCCATGTTACCATCCCTCATAAAAAGGGACCACCAGGTGGGTTTCACTCAGGGCCGTCAGTCACCGGACAGAACTAGGCGTCTTATCAACCTGATATATCATGCCAATATGCATAGAACGCCTTCTCTGCTACTTTAATTAGTTGCAGATAAGGCTTTCAGCAGGGTACAGTGGGGGTACGCCGTTGCTGGTTTAGGCAGCTTGGGCTTTGTGGAACCAATACACTCAGCCATTCAAGCCTTATATTCATGCCTTTCAGAAAAGGTACCAGTAAATGGCTTCATATCAGATCCCTTCCAAATCTCAAATTGCACTTGCCAAGGGTGTCCCTTGTCCCCACTAATCTTCTCTATCATTATGAAACCACTAGCAGAAAGGATTAGATCAGCTAACTTCATGATAGACTCCATCTCCCACAAAATCACTCTATTCGCAGACTATGTCATACTTTTACTTACTTATGTGCAGTCATCTCTCTAGGAGCGAGGGGTATATTAGAACAGTTTAGTGCAATTTCATATTACAAGATCAATGTCATTAAATCTCATATGTTAGGCATAAATCTGACTCATTCAGGTAAACAGTCTCTTTCAACAGCATTTTAATTTCCATGGGTGGACCATTTGATTCCACATCTGGGCATTCATCTCACTCCCATAGTCGAACAACTAATCCCAGCTAATTTCCCACCTCTCCTTTCCTCTCTCCAAAAAGAATTAGATTGCCTTGCCAGGTACGAGTTGGGCTGGATCAGTAGAATTGTTCTACATAAGATGCTCATCCACCTCGTATATTGTATGTATGACAGACCTTAGTGATTCCCATAGATGTTTTCAAGTCTTTTCGCATGCAAATGTCTTCCTTTATATGGCATCGTATGAGACCACATGTGGCCCTCTCTACATTGACTAAACACACGACACTAGGAGGTATGGGGATGCCATATTTAAGTATTACTACGACTCTTTTTTTAATAGAAAAATCTAGGTATTGGACACAAGCTAAAACAGACAAGTTGTGGAGTTGGAAGTGAGTCTGTCTCGTATTAAAAAAGCAACTTTAACAGCATGACAATTGGCCATATCGTCATTAGATAGCTCCACACGGGCGGATTGGCCATAGACCTTACAGGGAAAGTTCCTGGTGGGCCGATGTCCAGGGGGCCGCCTGAGTCCTCCTCACAGCCCGCCAGTGGAAGTTTTTGGGGATGTATTTTGTGATGGACTGTGATATTTGGCACTGTTGGGGTGGTATAATGTGCCACGATATGGTATTACTGGCCCTGCCTTCCATCAACTTGGACCTAGTTACAAATCAGGGCCTCTTTTAGTATTTCTTCCAGGGCCACTTTAAGTTCCTAGCCCCTGGCTCCACACCTAGATTTTTGGAAGGACCAGGGAATGTGTGAGATAAGTAATAAAATCATGTCCTTTTTGCTGCTTCAGAGTAAATTTCATCTTCCAGCCGAAGAACAATACAAATACAACCAAACTGCATCCTTCCTTTCAAAATCGCCAAAGCCCGAACAACTTACCTCACTGTATAATCAAATAACTCAGCAGGAAGTTTCCTATTAAAATAACACTCTTTCACTTCCCGACCCTTTGAGGGCAATTATTCCACCTTCTCTCCCACTATATAATAGAGGGATTTAATGCCTCATTCACACGTCAGTGTTTGGTCAGTGATTTCCATCAGTGATTTTTGAGCCAAAACCAGGTGTGGGTCTAAACACAGAACAGGTGCAGATCTTTCTCTTATACCTTATGTCCGTGGAGGCTCCACACCTGGTTTTGGCTCACAATCACTGATGGAAATCACTGACCCAAACACTGACGTGTGAATGAGGCTTAAACGATTTATTCCTCACTCACGAAGAATATGGCATTTCAGAAATGCCCACAGATGTCTCAATGGGAAAGGGATTTCTCTAAAACATTTACACAAACGGTGTAGATGATGGCGATGAGTTGGGCACAGAGCTACCTCTTGTGCATCACACCGGGAACAATTTCATAAATTGCTCCTTCGCTGGTATTATACACCTTTACGCCTCTCCCGTATTTATTCTCCTACTTCACCTCAATGTTGGGGAGGATGTAGAGGCGAAGGTTGTAGATTTCCTGCCTGAAACGTCCTTCTTTTGGGATTCTGTCTCCCAATTGCTAAGTGATTTATACTCCGTCATGAGTGATCTCCACCCAGAATTAGCGTTAGTAGATATTGATAGGTCCCAGCTCACTTGCAAAACTGTTGTTTGCCGTGTCCTGCATGCAGTTAGAATACTAATAGCAAGAAATTGGAAGGGAGCGGTGCCTCCCACAATAGCGGAGATTCATTCCATAGTGTCTGATAATTGTGTTTTTTAAGTATAGCGACATACTAGAGAGGAACGTCAAAGACATTTCACTGTCAATGGTCCAAATGGGGTTCTCTACACCCTTTATTGGGTCCTATGACATTCACATTGTTATATCTATACATCCTTTCCAAGGTAACGAATACTCCTGTAATAAAACCAGTGTCAAGTACACTCTCCTTAAGATTCTTTATTGCCCTTTATTTTATTTTCATTGTGTTGGATTTTTTCTTGTTGTAAGTTCTGCACTGACCATAACGCTCATCAGGAGACCTGAAATGCAAATGCCAAGGACTTTGTGATCATTTAATTAATCTTTATTTTACTTGGATTGTGAATACCTGTATCCCAATTGCCAATCGTACAACCTACTTACATATGTTGCTTTCACATGTCAAACACTTGTCTCTTGTATTGAAAATACCTTACTAAAAATGTCTTTAATAAAAAAAAAAAAAGACAAAATAGGAAACAAAGAAACTAAGGGGGTCATTTATGATGAGAAGTACGCCTCTTTTTTGGTGTACTTTTGTCGCAGATTTGGTCGCAAATGGGATTTGCAGCCGGATCTGCGACATTTCCCTGCTCACGCTACTTTTTGGAGGTGGCGGGGAAGGGGGCTGGATCGGCCAGCCCGTCTTATTTATCATTGAAAATGCATAGAAAATTACTTAAAACTACGCCAGCAAGGGAGCTGGTCTAGATTTAAGCAAGTCCCACGGCCAGCACCTAAGTTATGTAGAGGCTGGTGCCTGGCTACTTTCACACTCGCGTTTGGGCTTTCCGTTTGTGAGATCTGTCTAGGGCTCTCAAAAGCGGTCCAAACGGATCCGTTTTGCCCTAATGCATTCTGAATGGAAAAGGATCCGCTCAGAACGCATCAGTTTGCCTCCGATCCGTCTCCATTCCGCTCTGGAGGCGGACACCAAAACGCTGCCTGCAGCGTTTGGCTTTTTGCTTGACGAAACTGAGCCAAACGGATCCGTCCTGGCACACAATGTAAGTCAATGGGGACGGATCCGTCTTCTCTGACTCAATCGGGCACAATAAAAAACTGAACCGTCCCCCATTGACTTTCAATGGTGTTCAAGATGGATCCGTCATGGCTATAGAAGACATAATACAACCGGATCCGTTCATGACGGATGCCGGCGGTTGTATTATTGCAACGGAAGCGTTTTTGCAGATCCGTGACGGATCTGCAAAAAAACGCTAGTGTGAAAGTATCCTTAGGCGCATCAAGCGCCAGCACAGGGGTATTAAGACCAGAATCTAAAACTCCGGTCTTAATAAATGACCCCATAAGATATTACAATAGAAATAAGAAGCTTACAGAGACGTGTGGCTGCGCCCCTGTTATGTCCCTGCCATACAGTCTTGTAGCTTGTGCTGAAAATCAGAACCATTCGTGCTGGTCGGTTGCCATCAGTTTTGTTATGCCACAAACCATGCATAAAGAAAAACTTGTTTCATTCACCGCAGTCTTTTGCACGGTTGCCAAGAACTCCCACACGCAGGGCCGAGCCCCGAGACATACTTGGTGAATTCATTCCATGTGCAGCCAAGCCCTTGAATCATTTTATTTGATGTAGCAAAATGGATGAAATCTGACTTTGTTCATCATTTTACAGGATGGAAACAGACGTGTAATATAAACATTATATCAATAAAATGCCGGAAAGAAAGCAACAGCAGTCGGAGTAATGAAGTCTTACTTCAGGGAAATGAATGAGATTGTCTGTGCCTTGTACCATGAAGACATTTTGCTACAATGTAAACAGGAAAATAATGTTCCCATGATAGCACAATTCAACACTGATATTTTTTTTCTTAAAGGGGTTGTCCACTCCACTCCATTACTATCGGTAGCCTATCCTCAAAACATGCCGCACCACGCCAATCAGCTTTTTCAGAGTAGCCCCAGCACCAGATCTACACAGCTCCACCTGTTGTGTAGTGGAGGGAGCTGGTAACTGCAGCGCTGGTCCCATTGAAGTGAATAGGCCATCAATAGTAAAGAAGTGGACAGCCCGTAAATTGTGTTGGGAAGCCGGCTTCTTCAGTTGGCCAAATGCCACATTTCAGGCGAACGGACCAATGGTGCACTTCAGTCTCCACAGAGATGAGCATGTGTGGGACTCGAGCAGAATAGGGTCAGATTTACCTTACTAATAGGCCTGTAAAAACTTCATGGCTACGAGAATATAGATATTACTGTTGTGGTGGCCACATGCGCGTGACAGATGCAGTTTAAATCCTGTTCACACATCGGGAGAGATTTATCAAAACTGGTGCAAAGGAAAACTGGCTTAGTTGCCCATAGCAACCAATCAGATTCCACCTTTCATTTTCCAAAAGAGCTCTGAAACATGAATGGTGAAATCTGATTGGTTGCCGTTGGCATCTAAGCCAGTTTTCCTTTGCACCAGTTTTGATAAATCTCCCCCATTGTCTTTATGCAGATTTGGGTTGCTCTCCTATTGTATTTCATTTTGGACTGACACTTACAGGTCTTCTCCTGAGCGTTGCTTCTAGAAGATAATCTCCTGTGCATTACAGGCCCATGTGTGCATGAGGCCTAAGGATCAGTGTTGTATGGGTGGTGTCACACACAGCTTTTTGTAAAAGTTTTTGAGCCAAAGCCAGTAGTAGGTTGGAAGGGAATAAGAAATCTAAAGGAAGGACTTAGGCCTCCTGCACACGGCCGTTTTTTCCCCCCGTTTACTGGCCGTTTTTTTTGCGTTCCGTATACGGAACCATTCATTTCAATGGTTCCGCAAAAAAAACGGAATGTACTCCGTATGCATTCCGTTTCCGTATTTCCGTTTTTCCGTTCTGTTTTAACATAGAACATGTCCTATTATTGCCCGCAAATCACGGTCCGTGGCTCCATTCAAGTCAATGGGTCCGCCAAAAAAACGGAACACATTCGGAAATGCATCCGTATGTCTTCAGTTTCCGTTCAGTTTTTTGCTAAAACATCTATTGAAAATGTTATGCCAAGCCCAATTTTATCTATGTAATTACTGTATACTGTATATGCCATACGGAAAAACGGAACGGAAAAACGGAACAGAAACGGAAACAAAAAACGGAACAACGGATCCGTGAAAAACGGACCGCAAAACACTGAAAAAGCCATACGGTCGTGTGCAATAGGCAATAATTTCACACGAGTGTGTTCAGATTGGAAAAACTCTCCATGGGATGGCCACATTTCCCCCTTCTTTTATATTTTTCATTCCCTTCCAAACCATTTTTGCATTTTTGTTAAAATAAACCTGCCACAGAAAGCTGCGTGTGACACCGGACAACCTTCTCTGCTGCATGGTAGCAATAGTCTTTAGATGTAAAAACTATGGGGGTCATTTACGAAGCTGAAATACGCCTATATTAGGTGTATTTCAGGCGCAGATTGCTTACGCCGCAATCTGCGCCTTCTCCCTGCTCATGGCAGGTCTAAAAAAAGTGGGCGGACTGGTAGGCCCGTCTCATTTACCATTTTCTACGCCTGTTTCTGGCATGTAGGACATAGATGGAAGCCGTCTTACATTTAGAACTGGGGGTGGATCCGCCGAAGTTATGAAGAGGCCGGCGCCTCTACATACCTCCGGCGGATCCACTACCAATACAGGGCCCCTATGTTCACATCTGTGTCAAAGCCTCTGTTGCAGATTCCACCATTATAGCGTTGCGTGTAGTTCTATAACACCCCCGTTATAGGGGGCATGGTTTTAGAAGTCTCCCTGCGATAATTCGTCTTCTTCTAGATCAGGGGTCAGCAACCTCTGGCACTCCAGTTGTCAAACTACATCTTGCATCATGCACACTCCCACAGAAGCGAAAGGAGCATGCTGGGAGTTGTAGTTTCACAACAACTGGAGTGCCGAAGGTTGCTTCTAATCAGGGTCTTCTACCCTGGTGATGGAGAGTCACCTCTGTGTGGAAGAAGGGACTTGACACGTGCCACAAAATGGTACCAGAATAGACCCCACTAGCGTCATCTGACAGGATTTGGGGGCACTTCGGTTATCCAGCTTATGGTGTAGTTGGGTTTAGTTTCTACATTTTGTCAAATCATGTATATTTAGTAGGCATAAAAATAGGCTTTACCACGACAGTACGTTATGATAGGTTTCATAATTTAGTTCCTGTTTAGTCTGGGATTGGCATGTTTAAAATGTCCTGGCACGTCACCATTTCCCGTGTGTAATCTTCTTTGGCACTTCTTCAGAAGAAGCGGTAATTAGAGATACAAGTGTTGGTATATATGCTCTTCGATAAAGGAACGGCTGTATCCTGAAAATGTTAGAGGTCAGTAAGGCTCCTTCAAGTAAAGCCTACTGACTATTGTTGTAGATAAATACTTTTGTTTGGTCTTCTAAATTCAAGATCTACAGTGATCACTATAGTGAGAGAAGGGGCTCAACACAAAGTTATGTCTGGGCGCAAGCAAAATATCTTTTCTGTCTAATAGCTCATGACCCATTTCTTTTATGAAAACATTATACAAAAAGTAGCCAGTTACCATTATACACAGAATTGTGCCGCAGAACTCTACTAATCACAATGAATTGGTTAATTTAAGTCTACTTTTATACTCGTGTTTTGGCTTTCAGTTTGTGAGATCCGTTCAGGGCTCTCACAGGCGGTCCAAAACGGATCAGTTTGCATTCTGAATGCAAAAGGATCCGCTCAGAACGCATCAGTTTGCCTCCGTTCCGTCTCCATTCCGCTTTGGAGGCGGACACCAAAACGCTGCCTGCAGCATTTTGGTGTCCGTGTGAGGAAACTGAGCCAAACGGATCCGTCCTGGCACACAATGTAAGTCAATGGGGACGGATCCGTTTTCACTGACACAATCTGGCACAATAGAAAACGGATCCGTCCTCCATTGACTTTCAATGGTGTTCAAGACGGATCCGTCTTGGCTATGGTAAAGATAATACAAATGGATCCGTTCTGAACAGATGCAGACGGTTGTGTTAACTGAACAGATCCGTCCATGATGGATCCACACAAAACGCGAGTGTTAAAGTAGCCTAAGGGTGGGTTCACACTAGCGTTAGGGATTCCGTTATGGCTTTCCGTTTTAACAGGGTTATAACGGAATCGATAAGACGGAAGGGCGGATCCGTTTTGCTGCCCATAGACTAGCATTATGACGGAATGCATAACGGAAGCCTTTAAAAGGCATTCCGTTTTGCTCCGTCCTAATAGAAGTCTATGGGAAAACATAACGGATCCGTCTGTCGACAGGACTTTGTTTTCCGGCTTGCATAACAGGACCCAGACGGATCCGTTATGTTTTCCCATAGACTTCTATTAGGACGGAGCAAAACGGAATGCCTCTTAAAGGCTTCCGTTTTGCCTTCCATCCTATGGATTCCGTTATGTTCCTTTAATAAACCTGTATTTATCTTCTTTTTTTTTTCAATTTAACCCTGTTATAACGGAAAGCCATAACGGAATCCCTAACGCTAGTGTGAACCCACCCTAACATGCACATACTGTATTTCAGCTACATATCAACACATTCATTATTTTTCTCGTATAAGCCGGAGGTCAGCACCTTATACGCTTATCTGCTACCCATTAGACACGACTACTAGACACTAGTACAGACTGGCATATTCTTGCCTAATCTCTTTTGCAGAAGAAGATATAACAAGTGACCTTCTCTGTTAAGATACAATGAACTTGAATAGCCTTTTTCTGGCACTGCAGGGACACTTACTGTCGCACTGTATACCATATAGCATGTGAAAAAGTAAGGACATGCCATGTATTATTATTATTTTTTTATTACATATATGGACATATTTAATCATCTGGATGATACATTAGAAACATTTGATAGCATGCAGACATTGCAGATGCAGTGTTTTTTCAATCAGCCATTTATAAGGGGGAGAGGACAAATTGAACATAATCCCCGAACAGGAGGTTTTACTGGAGCAAAAAATCCAATAGGTTTGTTTCTCTGTATTTCTGACTCATTGACCTACTGTACATACTTAGGGCTCATGCACACAACCGTATGTATTTAGCGGTCTGCAAAAAAAAAAAAACTGATGGCAGCCATGTGACATCTGTGTTGCATCCATTTTTTTGCCGTCCATTGTAACAATGCCTGTCCTTGTCCTCAAAACAGACAAGAATAGGACATGTTTTTTTTCGGAACCGACATATGGACAAAGAATGCACACGGAGTCATTAAAAAAAAAATTCAAGCTCCATTAAAATGAATGGTTCCGCATACGGACCTATAAAAAAAAAACGGAACGGAAACGGAAGAAAAATATGGTCGGGTGAATGGGCCCTTAGGGCTCATGCATATGAACGTATTTTGTTTCCATGTCCATTCCATTTTTTTGCAGCCCGTATGTGGAACCATTCATTTCAATGGGTCCGCGAAAAACACAGAAATAACTCCATGTGCATTCCGTTTCCTTATGTCCGCATGTCAATTTTGCAAAAAAATAGAACATGTCCTATTATTATCTGCATAACGGACAAGGATAGGACTGTTCTATTATGGCCAAGCTGTTCCTTTCTGCAAAATGCGGAATGCACACGTACCTCATCCGTATTTTTTGCGGGCCGCAAATTACATATGGCCGTGTTCATGAGCCCTTAGTGATATTCTTAGCAGTTTTTCCTAATAACTATGCTGCTCTGACCTCCTATTGATTTCCATGTTGCTGCTATGAATCCTAAATGTACTGATCGCGCTCTTTATTCTACAGGCAGTGACATTTCTGGCTGTTCCCTCTAGCCTGAGTTTCGCCACTCTCCATGTACATGCATCCAGTGAAACAAAAGCCCCTCAGAAGACACTCCTAAAAGTGGAAGAGGTAAATGATCATTGTACAGACACAAAAAAAAAATTATGGAGGGGGCAACCTTTTTCTTACACTGGGGGGTGTATAATTTGAAACACCGGATTCTGTTGAAAAGAGGCTCAATACAATTACACTAGCCAATGCAGCAGTGTAGGGAGAGCGACTGCACATAGACTTAAACTACCTGACAAGTAGGGGATCTGCTAGAGCCCTTTTACATGGGCAAAAAGAGCAGGAAGTGATTGGGAATGAGGACATTCATTCCTGATCATTGCTTGCTCTATAGCTGCATTTAAAGAGGACCTATCACCATTAAATACAGTGCAATCTGCTGGCAGCATGTTAAAGAGCAAGAGGAGATGAGCAGATTGATATATAGTTTTGTGGGAAAAGATTCAGCAAAACCTTTAATTTTATACATTTAAATCTGTACTTTTTCTAAACTTAAGACCACCTCCTTGTAAAACTATCAATGACTGACAGCAATCTCTGTATACATACTCACACAGGGAATGCTATCAATCACTGATAAGACTGCCACTGTACAGCTGAGCTCAGAAAGAGGAGAGATTTAACCCCTTTACCCATTCACTACCGTTTGTTTTTTTTATTGTTTTTTCGTTTTCATTTTTCATCCCTATCTTCCTTGAGCCATAACTTTTTTAGATTTCCGTTCACATAGCAGTATGATGGCTTACTTTTTAATGCCACTATTAATTATGACATACAATGTAGTGGGAAGCGGTAAAAAAAAATTCAAATGGGGTGGAATTGGAAAAAAACACAATTCCTCCATCGTTTTACAGGTTTTGTTCCCACGCCGCTTTGTTTGTGGCAAGGTAAGAGATGCAATGAAAAAATGGCAAATTGGCCATTTTGACCCTTTTTTCGCCGTATTGGAAAAATATTTTTATTTTTTAATAGTACGGGGGGTTTCAGTCGCGGTGATACCCATGATGTTTATATTTTTTGTTATTATACGGAAAGCGGGGTGATTTAAACTTTTTTTATATTTTTTTAAAAATGTTATATATTTTTTTAAGTTTTAATTTTTATAATGATTTTAAAGCTCATATATGAGCCTACAAAATCTGTTTTTTAATTTTTAACAATTATGTATTTTTAAAATTAGTTTATTACTTGCCTATTGCTCATTTCTTATGTTGGCCAAAATAAGAATTGCAGTTTGAATACTCTGGGTCTCTTAAGCGAGACCCAGCGCATTCAAATCAATTAGCGGCATCCTTACTGGCCACAGAGGATGCCGGTAACACCCTTCCGGATTTTTGAGACTTTAGATGCAGTGATCTCACTTGATAACTTTTTTAATTTTCTGTTCATATAGCCATATGAGGGCTTATTTTTTGCGGGATAAGTTGTGTTTTTTAATTTCACCATTTTATTTACCATGTCTTGTATTGGAAAATGGGGGAAAAAAATGTTTGTGGGGTTAAATTGAAAAAAACAACCCTCAATTGACTGCATACTAAAAATGACATGGCATCCTTACTCTGCGGCTCAATACGAGGATCCCAAACTTGTATAGTTATTTTTTTGTTTTACTACTTAAAAAATAGATACCTTGAGAAAAAAAAATCTAAATTTTCTTTGCATCACCATTTTCTGACAGACATAACTTTTTGTATTTTCGTCCAAAGAGCTGTATGAGGGCTGTTTTTTGCAGGACGAACTGTAGTTTTTATTGGTACCATTGTTGGGGGGCATCCAACTTTTTGATCACTGTTATTAATTTTTTTTGAATAACAGTGACAAGGTGACCAAAAAAAATGGATAATCACGTGTTTTTATTTTTATTTTCCATTACAGTGTACACTGGGCAGGGAAAATGTTTTCAAATTTCAATAGTTGAGGCATTTTCGGACACGGCGATACCTGTTATGTCTATTTTTAGTTTTTTATACACTGCTCAAAAAAATAAAGGGAACACAAAAATAACACATCCTAGATCTGAGTTAATTAAATATTCTTCTGAAATACTTTGTTCTTTACATAGTTGAATGTACTGACAACAAAATCACACACAAAAAAAAAAATGGAAATCAAATTTTTCAACCCATGGAGGTCTGGATTTGGAGTCACACTCAAAATTAAAGTGGAAAAACACACTACAGGCTGATCCAACTTTGATGTAATGTCCTTAAAACAAGTCAAAATGAGGCTCAGTAGTGTGTGTGGCCTCCACGTGCCTGTATGACCTCCCTACAACGCCTGTGCATGCTCCTGATGAGGTTGCGGACGGTCTCCTGAGGGATCTCCTCCCAGACCTGGACTAAAGCATCTGCCAACTCCTGAACAGTCTGTGGTGCAATGTGACGTTGGTGGATAGAGCGAGACATGATGTCCCAGATGTGCTCAATTGGATTCAGGTCTGGGGAACGGGCGGGCCAGTCCATAGCATCAATGCCTTCGTCTTGCAGGAACTGCTGACACACTCCAGCCACATGAGGTCTAGCATTGTCTTGCATTAGGAGGAACCCAGGGCCAACCGCACCAGCATATGGTCTCACAAGGGGTCTGAGGATCTCATCTCGGTACCTAATGGCAGTCAGGCTACTTCTGGCGAGCACATGGAGGGCTGTGCGGCCCTCCAAAGAAATGCAACCCCACACCATTACTGACCCAATGCCAAACCGGTCATGCTGGAGCATGTTGCAGGCAGCAGAACGTTCTCCACGGCGTCTCCAGACTCTGTCTGTCACATGTGCTCAGTGTGAACCTGCTTTCATCTGTAAAGAGCACAGGGCGCCAGTGGCGAATTTCCAATCTTGGTGTTCTCTGGCAAATGCCAAACGTCCTGCACGGTGTTGGGCTGTAAGCACAACCCCCACCTGTGGACGTCGGGCCCTCATATCACCCTCATGGAGTCTGTTTCTGATCATTTGAGCAGACACATGCACATTTGTGGCCTGCTGGAGGTCATTTTGCTGGGCTCTGGCAGTGCTCCTCCTGTTCCTCCTTGCACAAAGGCGGAGGTAGCGGTCCTGCTGCTGGGTTGTTGCCCTCCTCCACGTCTCCTGATGTACTGGCCTGACACTACGCTGACAGACACAGCAAACCTTTTTATCACAGCTCGCATTGATGTGCCATCCTGGATAAGCTGCACTACCTGAGCCACTTGTGTGGGTTGTAGACTCCGTCTCATGCTACCACTAGAGTGAAAGCACCGCCAGCATTCAAAAGTGACCAAAACATCAGCCAGGAAGCATAGGAACTGAGAAGTGGTCTGTGGTCACCACCTGCAGAACCACTCCTTTATTGGGGGTGTCTTGCTAATTGCCTATAATTTCCACCTGTTGTCTATCCCATTTGCACAACAGCATGTGAAATTGATTGTCACTCAGTGTTGCTTCCTAAGTGGACAGTTTGATTTCACAGAAGTGTGATTGACTTGGAGTTACATTGTGTTGTTTAAGTGTTCCCTTTATTTTTTTGAGCAGTGTATATTTTTATATGTAAAATCGGGAAAGGGGGTGATTTAAAGCTATAATACTTTTGTGTTTTTTAAAATGTTTTAAACTTTTTCCCCAGTAACTATTAGCCCCCTTTCGTTGGGCTATGAACCTTGGATTGTCAGAATACTTATAAATTTATTTATGTAAACAAGTTAGGATCTATAATGACGGAAATTCCAACTTCTTTTCCACAAATAAAAAGCTAACAAGAGCTCGTGATTTGTGCTAAGTTGATGACCAGGAAAACAGCTGTATGCAAAATATATATATATTTATTAATAATATTTCAGCGCAATAAAAATAATAATAATAAAATATATGACGATAAAAATTAGTGGCAATTAAAGAATAATCAATGATATGCAATCAAGAAGACAAAACAACCTATAGGGTATAGATATAATCAATAATCAAACTGGTATCTTGGTAATAACTGACGCAAAAGAAAACTTGAGATTGACACTTGATTTCTCACAGCGAACAGATTTTCCTGTTTCAAAGAAAAGTTAGGCTTTCACCATGTTATATAATATATCCATTCAATTAGACCATCTGACTAGAACTACAATCAGTTCTCTGGAGATCACACAATTGTATATATATCAATTGTATAGATCAGTGGTCGGCAAGCCGCGGCTCGCGAGCCACATGCGGCTCTTTACACACTTTAATGCGACTCTTCTGCAGGGCTCCAGATGCCATTTGCGACTGGACCCGCCGCCGCAGCTCTGCTCAATACAGCGGCGGGCACAGGAGATGATCGTTCTCAGCAGCGCAGGAGGAGTCTCTCCCTCCCCCCTGTGCTGCTGCCCCCGCCGCTGCCAATAAGAAGAGACGGGAGGAGGAGGGGAGGGGCTGTGGCCACTGCGCCACCAATGAAGAAAACTGACCTGTTAATACAAATACAGGAGGCGGGTGCCGGAATCAAATAGCCGGCACCCGACCTCTATGACAGGGAGCTGCGATCCGCTGCAGTTGAGTTAACCCTTCAGGTGCGGTACCTGAGGGGTTAACTGCCGCTGATCGCAGCTCCCTGTCACAAAGGTCGGGTGCCGGCTATTTGATTCCGGCACCCGCCTCCTGTATTTGTATAAGAAACGTTGGTGGCACAGTGCGCCCCCCCCCCCCCCCCCCCCCAGTATAATAAACGTTGGTGGCACAGTGCGCCCCCCCCCCCCCCCCAGTATAATAAGTGCGCCCCCCCCGCAGTATAATAAACGTTGGTGGCACAGTGCGCCCCCCCCCCCAGTATAATAAACGTTGGTGGCACAGTGCGCCCCCCCCCCCCCCCCAGTATAATAAACGTTGGTGGCACAGTGGGAAGTGCCAATGAGGGTTAAAAATAATAAAAGAAAATTAACTCACCTCCTCCAGTTGATCAGGTAGCTGCCGGTCTCCTGTTCTTACTTCTTTCTAGTTTCTTCAGGACCTGTGGTGACCTCACTGAGCTCATCACATGGCCCATTACCATGGTGATGGATCATGTGATGAGCACAGTGATGTCACCCAGGGCCGATCCTACACGAAAGGCGCCGAGCGAGCCGCCGGGACTTTTTTTTTTTTGACTTTTTTTTTTTTTTAAGCCGAGCCGCCGATTCGCCGAGGAATCTGCGAGCCGAGCGGGATGTCAGTGACGACGTGACGTCAGAGCCCGCGGCGCGCCGCCTCTGCGGCTGGAGATCATATAGCTCCGCTCGGCTCCACCCACCTCTGCCATCTTCAGACAGCGTGGTAGCTAGGAGGCAGAGGAGGGACTGGAGCGAGCGGACAGCGGAGCATTTTAAAGCTGCTGCTGCCTGATTCAGCTGAGCTGATTGAGCCTGCCCAGTGCCTTGAATGCCTTCTGCCTGGTCTGGCTAGACAGACTGAGTGGCGTGCCATCGATCTGATCATCTGCCTGCTGGCTGCTGCAGTGCCTTGCGAAGTGGGTGCTGACTGCACCTGACCTGGCTGGCTTCCCTGGCTGCACCCTGTGTGTAAGTAATACTGTTACTGTGTGCCATTAAATGCAACCATTGTGCCAATCAACATGCAGCCACTGTGCCCATCAACATGCAGCCACTGTGCCCATCAACATGCAGCCACTGTGCCCATCAAAATGCAGCTACTGTGCCCATCAAAATGCAGCTATTGTGCCCATCAAAACACATACTGTGGCCATAAAAACACAGCCACTGTGCTGTGCCTGTCAAACGCAGCCACTGTGCCCGTCCAAACGCAGCCACTGTGCCCGTCAAACGCAGCCACTGTGCCCGTCCAACGCAGCCACTGTGCCCGTCCAAACGCAGCCACTGTGCCCGTCCAAACGCAGCCACTGTGCCCGTCCAAACGCAGCCACTGTGCCCGTCCAAACGCAGCCACTGTGCCCATCCAAACGCAGCCACTGTGCCCGTCAAAATGCAGCCACTGTGCCCATCAAAATTCAGGTCACAAAGAGGGCCTCTGTTAGAGAGCCCCCCCTCCAGGATCCATTAGACCCCATTGTAGTTGCCTAATATATCCCACCCCTTGACATGTGTCATTGTAATAATATAATCAATGCTATTCACTTCACCTGTCAGTGGTTTTAATGTTGTGGCTGATCAGTGTAGTATACATTTGCTTTTCCCCTTAGATGTCTTGCATGTTTTGCAGTGCTTTTTGTGATTTTAAACCCTCCTTTTTGCATGCAGTTTTTATGCATTTTGTGTTTTTTTTCCTCTTTAAACACACTGTATATAGCTGGTTGCTAAGGAGGAGGCCGGGAAGCAAGCCACTTTAAGTTTATTTAACTTTATTTAATTGATATTTGCACTTGATTGTATGCATGAATCTGTTATTTGCACTTTAGTTATTGTATTTATTGAAAATGTAAAAAGTACAGAATCAAATTATCTTGCATATTTTGCATCTGTTATTATAGATTTTCTGCTACCTCATTTTCTGTTCAAAAATGTTATATTGTTCAGTTCATATTTATAGTCCAAGTACACTATTTGTACTATTTGCACTATTTGATTTACATGCACTTGACACAGATTTGTCAATAAAAAAAACATTTATTTTGACTTGTCAAAGCCGTTGACTAAGTTATTGTCAAAGCAAATTGGTGGGGCTGAAGTTGTTGCCATAGAAACATTGTAAAGGGGAGGAGTTAGTAAGATAACCACGCCCATGTGGGGGGCGCCAGAAATATTTCTGCACCCAGGCGCCTGTGACCCTAGGATCGACCCTGATGTCACCACAGGTCCTGCGTCCTGAAGAAACTAGAAAGAAGTAAGAACAGGAGACGGAACTTCCGGTTCCGGCGCTGGTATGAGGAGACGCGTGTAGCGGAGCTCCGCCACCTTCCCTAACAGCCTTACCCTCCGATCACCGCCTACGGGCTCAAGTAACCACACTAAGTGTGGCAAGTGTTGACAGGCAGCGCTGTGTGCATGGAGAGGTACCTGCTACGTAGCGGGAAGAGACCGGAGGACGGAGAAGAGCCGCGGCCGGCGCCGCTGCATAAAGAGGACAAGATGGCGGCCGAGACTGAGACCACGCCGAGGGTAGTTGATTTGAGTCAGCCCC
This sequence comes from Bufo bufo, assembly GCF_905171765.1. Taxonomy (NCBI): domain Eukaryota; kingdom Metazoa; phylum Chordata; class Amphibia; order Anura; family Bufonidae; genus Bufo; species Bufo bufo. The sequence continues at coordinate 137,824,721 of NC_053391.1, read as the reverse complement.
TGATATCCTCACAAGAGGACTTGTTCCAGTCTACCCCGCTGCCAGCTGCAGATCTCAAAAGGCTGGCATTAGAGGTTGCGGCCCACCTGGCACCTGATCTCAAATCTACGCTGGCGGCGACGATACAAGACTCCCTTACAGAGCTGCAGGAAGCCTACAGCCAGCAGGGGTACCGCATAGACGAACTGGAGCAGAGGACGGCATGTGTGGAAGAAGACATGCAGGGCACACAGTCACGTATAAAAGTGCTGATGCAGACGGTGAATGAGCTAAAGGATAAGGTCGACGACCTTGAAAACCGCTCACGTCGCAGTAACCTCAGGTTAGTGGGTCTCCCTGAGGACATACCGGGCACAGAGCTTAAGCATATTTGTGAGTCAGAACTCCCCAGAGCGCTGGGACTGTCGATTCCCCGTAAAGTGGAAAGAGCGCATAGGCTGGGGTCACTGCAGAGCCCTCCGGAGGGACCCAAGGAGTTGGCTAATCGCCCGCAGAGAGGCAGACAGGTCATAATGAAATACCTCGATTTCTCTGATAAAGAGGACATTATACGCGCTTTCAGGGCGCGAAAAGAGCCTCTAACCTATAGGGGGCAGAAGATCATGCTTTTTAATGATTACTCGGCAGTGATCACTAAGAAAAGGAGAGGTTTCAGCGAAATTTGCACTTCACTGTTCCAGAGGAAAATCCGTTTTCAACTACTATATCCGGCAGTGTTAAAAGTGAAGTGTGCGGATGGAGTCTACAGGAACTTTAATAATGCCTCAGATGCTGCAGCTTTTTTTGCCCAAGGCCCATATCTCACCGAGCCTGAGGAGCCGGTGGAACAAGGAAGAAGAGCGTCGCAGAGTCCACAATCAGGCTTTCAAGGGACTTCCAGAGGCAAGCCGCAACGGAGAGAAGAGACCCAGCACTTTTCGTCTGGCAATCAGCGGAAGCAGCGAAAATGAGGGGTGTCATGCCTCATGTATCCGTGCCTGCGTAAAGGGGGTGTAAGAAATAAGCGAGGGGGGGAAAAAAAAAAAAAAAAAAAAGGAGCTGGTGGCCTTCAATCCTCCACTATAAGCTATTCAGGGGAAATGGTATGGGAGGGTAAAATGGTACCAGAAAAAAGTGAAGTCCAGGATGTAATGTTTGTTTCACTTGCCTTTGCAGGTTACTCAGGGATGTTTGTTTCTGTTTGTTGTTTTAGTTATGTTAATGCTGTCCTGCCAATCTCTTTGTCTCATACAATCGACAGTGGGGGGGAAAACCTTTTAAAAATGTGGGGTAATGATTAAGATAGTAACATGGAACGTCAAGGGCCTGCGCTCCCCGCAGAAACGCATAATGGTGCTGCGCCATCTCAAGCGCTTGAAGGCAGATATTGCGGTTCTGCAGGAAACGCATCTCCTGGAGGAGGATTTTATGAGAATGTCAAGGCTCTGGGTGGGCAAGGTTTATGGTTCTCCGGCTATACAGGGCAAGGCAGGTGTGATCACACTGGTACACAAGAACCTACTAAATAGGGTCCAGGGTTACACTGCTGATGATGAGGGCAGGATATTGATTCTGACATTGAAAGATGGGAGCAGGAATCTCAACATATATAATGTTTATGCACCCAATGTACAGCAAGGTCGTTTCTTTGCCTCCCTGAGAGATAAGATACTGGCAGATCAGGTGGGCAATATATTGGTAGGAGGAGATTTTAACGCCACAATGGTAGAAAGTGAAGACCGTAAGCAGTCAGGGGCGTTGAGGAATAGGGCTCATGGGAGAGGTGGGGTTTTGTCTTCCCTCACAGAGGACATTGCTTTGGTGGATACATGGAGGGTGTCACACCCAGATGAAAGGGACTTTACCCACTTCTCCCATGCGCAAAACTCGTGGTCTCGTATAGACTACTGGTTGGCCAAACCAGAACTCTTGTCCAGAGTCAGCGAGGTAGCTATTGAAAACCTGGTGATCTCAGATCACTCGCCAGTGGTTCTGTCTCTGGCGGATATGGAACCGAGAGGGACAGAATACATTTGGAAATTCCCGTCTTTCCTATCTGAGGATGAGACCTTTATAGAATTACTACGGGGTTGGTGGCTGGAATACAGCACTACTAATCAGGAGCATGAATCTGACCCCCTTCTTTTCTGGGAAGCAGGCAAATCAGTTATACGGGGCAGGTTGATAGCATATATAACAGGCCTCAAGAAAGCTACAAAGGCACAATTTATCAAGTGTAGCCGGACAGTTCAGGGTTGCTATAGGGTTTTTGTGCAATCTCCTTCGCCAGAGAACAAGGAAAAGTGGAGCACAGCAAGAGAGGAGTTCGAGATTTGGGCAAAGAGAAAGGAAAGCTTTCACACAGCTAGATGGGAACTAGAGTTGCACAAGTTCGGCAACAAGGCAGGCAAACTCCTGGCAAATCTGGCTAAGGGGCGTAGACAAACAATCCCTATCACCCATCTACGTGACTCAGCAGGGAAAATTAGATCCCAACCCCCCGATATCCTAAAAATTTTTAGGAGTTACTATTCTGATCTATATAGTAGACCTCCAGACAATGTAGGCTTGGGCCCTAGTATCTTGGAAGGCTTAAATCTCCCAGTGATAGCGCAGGAGGATCTAGACCAGCTTAATAGGCCCATCACGGAAGAGGAAATCCTGAAAACAATAGCACTGCTACCTGGGAATAAAGCACCAGGCCCGGATGGGTATTCGGGCGCCTTCTATAAAGCCCTTAAAGCGCAAATATCACCGATACTATCTAAACTGGGTAATGTCCTCTTAAAGGGGGGGAGGTTATCTGCTCAAATGAATATGGCGCACATACGCATGCTCCCCAAGGAGGGCAAACCAGCTGAGGACCCCGCGTCATACAGACCTATATCCCTTATAAATCAGGATGTTAAAATCCTCTCGAAACTTATGGCCAATAGGTTAGCAAGCATCCTCCCGAGCCTGATCTGCCCTTCACAGGTTGGTTTTGTTAGAAACCGGTCAGCGGTCGCCAACATCCGTAGGGTCCTGGCGGTCTTGGATGAGGTGGGCCGGGGGAAGGGAGGTGTTTCGACGCCCTCCATAGTCACTCTCGACGCTGAAAAAGCTTTTGATAAGGTAAATTGGGAGTGGCTATGGAGGGTGTTGGATAAATTTGGGGTGAGAGGCTCTTTTAGGGAATACCTTACTCAGCTTTACACAACTCCTATGGCCAGGATAGGCATGCAGGGCTTTCTCTCTGATCCTTTTAGCTTACATAGGGGTACAAGGCAGGGCTGCCCTTTATCCCCCCTGTTGTTTGACCTGGCGGTAGAGCCTCTGGTCCGTTTCCTAAACTCGGGCGGGATTTTCGAGGGTATTAAAATAGGTAACTCTGAACTGAAGGCAATTTTTTTTGCAGACGACATACTTCTATTCATGGGCAACCCTGTGACAGACCTACAGGTAGTTCTGAGCAGCATTGCAAAATTTGGTCAGTTTTCAGGGTTCACGATAAATACAGCCAAGTGTGCGCTTCTACAGCTTGGGAGAGGGGAAAATACATTAAAGCCTGGGAGCACTCTAGAGGGGATACCGGTGGCTAAAGGTCACATTACATATTTAGGTATCAAGATAGGTTCTAGGGCAGATTCATTATACGGCCTGAATTATACCCCCTTATTGAGTAAAGTGACTAGGGAACTGCGAGGATGGCAGAACCTGCCCCTGCCCCTATTGGGCAGAATCCATTTAGTCAAAATGATCAGCTTCTCCAGACTCCTTTATCCTCTCCAGACTTTGCCCTTGCTGATTAAGCATGTAGACATCTGTAGACTTCATGGTGAGGTGACACGCTTTATCTGGAAGGGAAAGAGACCACGTATAGGTCTGAGGAAGCTGATGGCCCTGAAACTGAAAGGGGGAATGAACATGCCGGATGTCAGGATATATAACCAGGCATGTCTTCTTAGACACATTATTGACTGGCTACGCCACACAAGTTTCCACTCTGATTATTCTTTGGAGAGGGAACTTTGCGCACCATGGGATCCCTGCACCCTATTACATACGGCTTTGAGAGCCCTACCCATGCATCTGCGGAATTCGATTATCTTCCGCCACACATGGGCAGCATGGAGAACTATTAGGAAGAGTCTACGACTGTGTCAGGGAGTCTCGAAATACTTACCTCTGTGGGGACATCCGGAATTTGAACAGGGAAGGAGGAATGCTTTATTTAAGGAATGGAAGCAGAAAGGAATACTGACGGCCCAGCAGTTGTTACACAAGAATGAGAATAGATGGTTATCATGTCAGGAGGTTAGGGATGCTTATCACCTGAGTCCTTTTCAAACTATCCAATACTCCCAGGTTAATAAATTCTTAACTGATAGGCTGAGGGATGTCTCTAAGGAAATTGTGACGAATGACTTTGATAAGATAGTAATGAAGGGTACAGGCCCGCAATCCATTTCTCTATTGTACTCCCAATTAAGGTTGATTTTGGGGGATGGACTACCACGTCTAGCTTTTCGCCCATGGGTTGGTATATTAGAGGACAACGAGGCAGGGGAGAAGATTCTTAAGGGCTGGTGGGCCATGAGGAATTCAGTCATAAATGAAGTTTGGAGGGACACACATTTCAGGATAATGCATAATGCTATTTACGCTTTTAACCTCCCGGCAGGCCCCAACAGGTTAGACAGGATTACTAGTTGTCCTAAGTGTAAGGTCATGCACACTGATCTATTTCATGGTCTTTGGTCGTGCCCCCGCATACAGGATCTGTGGAATCAGGTGGCACAAATATCTAAGGATAGTTGGAATTTGACGGTCCCGTTGAACCCTATGACCTTTCTCTTTCATTATTGGGAGGAGCTAAAGGATGGAGTCCTTCTGGAGCGGAGACTGCCGACCCTTTTCCATGCACTCTGTATGGTAACTAAGAGGAGCATTTTACAACATTGGCTCCGGCCTTCGGTCCCCTCAAGGGATGACATATTAACATGCCTTAAAGAACTACTGAATCTGGAGCGAGGGGATGTTATGAAACATAAGGAAGGAAAGGGAGGCAAATTTCTAAAGAGGTGGAGAGGCTTTCTGACACAGTTCTTCTCTGACTCAGATATTGAACACATCATGAGACCCTTCACTTTGACAAAATGGTATTTGGAGGAGCAGTTGAAAGGGTCGCTAGGCCGATTGGCACAATAACAGGTTTCCTACAAACACCCACATTGTTACTAATATGATGATATCATTGCTTTAAACCATGTCTGACGAAAGGTATGGCGATTGTTTTGGCAGGAGGATAGTTAGTTTTGAATAGGGGTAGGGGGGGGGGAGGGCAATTGAGTTTTCTCAGAGTGGGGGAGGGGGGGGGGTTATTTTGAAAGGTCAGGAAAATAATTGAAGTGAAGGACAACTTGTTTGGAGTCTCTACTGTATACATAGACATAAATGTCTGTTTTCTGAAAATATTTTGTAACAAATATGCAATGCTTCTGAATTGTACTTTGTATATGTCCTTACTTTTGAAAATAAAAAATTTTCTTGGAAAAAAAAAAGAACAGGAGACGATCAATTGGAGGAGGTGAGTTAATTATTTTTTTATTTTTTAACCCTCATTGGCACTGCCCACTGCGCCACCAATGTTTATTATATTGAGGGGGGGCCGCACTGCGCCACCAATGTTTATTATATTGGGGTGATGGGGGGGCGCACTGCGCCACCAATGTTTATTATACTGGGGTGTTGGGGAGGCGCACTGCGCCACCAATGTTTATTATATTGGGGTGATGGGGGGGCGCACTGCGCCACCAATGTTTATTATATTGGGGTGATGGGGCGCACTGCGCCACCAATGTTTATTATATTGAGGGGGGGCACACTGCGCCACCAATGTTTATTATATTGGGGTGATGGGGGGGGCGCACTGCGCCACCAATGTTTATTATATTGGGGTGATGGGGGGGGCGCACTGCGCCACCAATGTTTATTATATTGACCTTCTACTATGCATTCTGTATTCAGAATGCTATTATTTTCCCTTATAACCATGTTATAAGGGAAAATAATACAGTGAATAGACTTTCATCCTAGGAACCATGCGTGAAAATCGCACTTGCTTGCGATTTTCACACAGCCCCATTAACTTCTATGGGGCCTGCGTTGCGCGAAAAACGCACAACAGAGCATGCTGCGATTTTCACGCAACGCACAAGTGATGTGTGAAAATCACCGCTCATGTGCACAGCCCCATAGAAGTGAATGGGTCCGGATTTAGTGCGGGTGCATTCCAGTATTTTGAATGCCGGATCCAGCACTAATACATTCCTATGGGGAAAAATGCCGGAGCCGGCATTCAGGCAAATCTTCATTTTTTTTTCGCCGGAGATAAAACCGTAGCATGCTACGGTTTTATCTTTTGCCTGATCAGTCAAAATGACTGAACTGAAGACATCCTGATGCATCCTGAACGGATTACTCTCCATTCAGAATGCATGGGGATAAAACTGATCAGTTATTTTCCGGTATAGAGCCCCTGTGACGGAACTCAGTGCCGGAAATGAAAAACGCTAATGTGAAAGTACTTTAAAATATTAAGTTTAAATCCCCCCTTTCCCAATTTTACATATAAAATATATAAACAATAAATAAATAAACATATTACATAGCCTTTTTAGTCACCTTGTCACCCCAAAAAATAGGATAGGACTGTTCTATTATGGGCCGAATGTTTCATAAAATGCGAAATGCACGCAGCTTTTTTTGGTGTTTTTTTTTTTTTTGCACGGTATTGAGTATCACAATACTTTTTTATGGTGACGAAAGCGAATCAAAATTTTGGTTTCAAAACAACCCTACGCCGATCTGATCGGCGTAGCGTTGTCACGATACCAACATTTTGATTCAGTTTCGATTTGGCGACTAAAAATTTGATTTGGCTCCTAAATTTTTCAGTTCAGGAGCCAATGGCTACTAGGAATTTTTTTTAGTCTGGAGCACTGTTCTGTGTGCCGGGCGCCCGCTCCCCTCCCTCCTCTCGGGGGTGGCAGCCTGCGGCTGTCCTGCCTACATGTGTGCCGTGCGGCGCTCAGGCCAAAGGAGACGTCACTGACTGTATTTTCGGTTTTAAAAATGTGGCTCTCAAAATAAATTTCAATCGTGGTTTTGGCGAGATTTGGCTCAGTTGAAAAAAAAGGTTGCCCACCACTGGTATAGATTAATCTTCCTAGATTGGAAAGGCACCATTGATGCTGCAGGTACAATTATCTCTAATCAATCTAGTTCCTACAACAAACAATATGGTCTATTTACAAACATGCTAATATTGAAAAGGCGCATTCAACTTTTGCAAATTAAATCCTTATTAGAAATTAAACAAATAAAAGTACTGGTAAATTGAGCTTGAAGATATTTTCCTTTCCTCTCTAACAACAGCCCTCTTGGAGATCAGCAGATTTGTGTAGGTCAGCCTCCCATAACCTTCGGTGATCCAGGGTTTACCATGAAAATTTAGCCAAAAACATATATAATGGGATAAGAACCATTTGGCCCATCTAGTCTGCCAACAGTAGGGAAAGGGATGAAAAACAAAAACTAAACATAAAAACCTCATCACCGCTCTGGCACCACCTCACTAATGGTCCCTGCCGGTCTCTGCTTGCTTCCTGCAGTCACCGGAATGATGTATGACAAGTGTATGATGCAGGGAGCAAAGACCAGTGTGGACCACGGAAGTGGCAGTGCTGCAGCAGGGGATTGAATAGATAGGAATAGGATTTTTTATTCTTTTTAATAGTATCTCATTTTTGTTGTGCCATTCCTTGCTTCCAGCAAACCCTTTTGTTTCCCAATTAGAGGAGTCATGTAGTCCGCCCGGCAGTGTGTGATTGTAAACAAAAGAGCCTTTGCCCGGCGCGATCTAGCGCAGAGCAAAGGAGAGCATCGGAGCATGAACTGCTCCAATGCTCAAGTCAGGGGGGTTGCCGGGGGGAAAATGGAGGGATGTCCGGGTTCAGCTCTAATCCCGGACAACTCATTTAAAGGGCTTCTGTCACCCCACTAAAGTCATTTTTTTTTTTTGGGGGTAGCTAAATTACTTATCCTGCGATATATGAAAATATAAGGGTGTTACTTACTTTGATCCAGCAGTTTCTTGTAAAAACGAACTTTTATAATATGTAAATTAGGTCTCTACCAGCAAGTAGGGCGGCTACTTGCTGGTAGCTGCTGCAGAAAACCGCCCCCTCGTCGTGTTGATTGACAGGGCCAGCCGGGATCTCCTCCTCCGGCCAGCCCTGTCGGCATTTCAAAAATTGCGCTCCTGTGTTCATTCGGCGCAGGCGCTCTGAGATGAGGAGGCTCGCCTCCTCAGAACTCCCTCAGTGCGCCTGCGCCGATGACATCACCGAAATAGAAGAAGTCATCGGCGCAGGCGCACTGAGGGAGTGCTGAGGAGACGAGCCTCCTCATCTCAGAGCGCCTGCGCCTAATGAACACAGGCGCGCGATTTTTGAAATGCCGACAGGGCTGGCCGGAGAAGGAGAACCCGGCTGGCTCTGTCAATCAACACGACGAGGGGGCGGTTTTCTGCAGCAGCTACCAGCAAGTAGCCGCCCTACTTGCTGGTAGAGACCTAATTTACATATTATAAAAGTTCGTTTTTACAAGAAACTGCTGGATCAAAGTAAGTAACACCATTATATTTTCATATATCGCAGGATAAGTAATTTAACTACCCCCCCCAAAAAAAAATGACTTTAGTGGGGTGACAGAAGCCCTTTAATCCAAGTCAAAAGTAGACAACCCCAGTGCTAAATAAGTTCTGTTACTGTCGAGCCTCCCATATTGCTGTGCTTATCTGAAGTGCTGATACTCACACACACTCGACTATTTTATGTATGTTAGTTTATGTATTTTACGTAGATGTTTCATCTATTTTACTCTTCAATATTTGCAGCTTTCCCTATATTCCAGTCCATCCCCAGAAACCAGATATGTTGAAGACAAGAAAACAGAATTGGAGGAGGGTATTTCATGGTTGAGAGCATCTACTGCACCATATACTAAGTGGTGTCAGGTACTGTAAAGATTTCTACCCTCTTAACTGAGTCAGATTCAAAGGTTATGTGCGTAGAAAAAGAAATGTAAGTGTAAAATCACTGTTACTGTCCCATCCTGGAGATTCTTGGCAAATCAATGCTATACATGTCCGATAGTTGTGGTTCCTACCTCGGTAACCCACTCCTATCTCAAAAACTGGACTGCCATGAATAGAGAACAGACAGCACAGGCGCGACATCCTCTCCATTTACTGCTATGGGACTTCCAAAAACAGCTAAACCAGCATCTAGGTTATTTTTGCAAGTCCCATAGCGGTGAACAGAGAGGTGGCTGCACATGAGTGGGTTTCTCTGCGTTCACTTCAGGGCCAGAGATGGGTTCTGCTCCCGTCAGACATTTATGGCAAATCCTACTGTTGCAATTGTCCCAGGTGGGAATGCCCTGTTATGGAATTAATATGGAGATATACATGAAGAAAAATGTGAACAGTAGACACTGCAAACAGAGACGCGCTGATTACAATATCCTTTAATTTCTTAAAATTATAGTTTGTTAGTTGAATTCATAGTTACCAAACATGGCCGCTCAGGTCTCTACCTCCGCTCACTGTCTTCTCCTGTATAAGTTCCCTCTGGTAAATTCCCCTCTTTCTGAGCCGTGCTGAGGCCTTCTATATCTCTTGGTGGCTACATCCAGTCTCCAGTAAAAAAAAACTGTGTTGGTTAAGGTGGATTTACACGTCCAGATAATCGGACAGATTATCGGGAACGAACGTTCCCGCGAACACTCGTTCTCAGCAGTCTGCCCCCTCTAAAGGTGCAGCCGATCACCTGATGAACGAGCGGAAAAAAAAAGGATCCTGAGCATCCGTTAAGCATATTTTGCATCCATTTTAGCCATTTCCATCTAAGATCCGTTTTTACAGTCTAAAGAAAAACAGATCTAAGACGGAAATGGTTAAAACGGATTCAAAATGTCCATAACGGATGCTTAAAATACAGGATAATTTTTTTTCTGATCTTCTGAAGGATCAGAAGAACAGAAAATGAAAAGTGACGTGAAATCAGCCTTAACAGTGATATCACCTAAACGCTAAGGGCTGTTTCACACGAGCGGATGCCGTGCGTGACATCCACTCCGTGAATGACAGCCAAGACCCGATGCAGACTGCAGAGGCACGGAGCATTAACATGACTGATAATGCTCCGTGCCTCTCTGTGACCTCTTTACTACGAAATCACAGTGACAACTTTATCTCACTGTGATTTCGTAGTAAAGAGGTCACAGAGAGGCACGGAGCATGATCAGTCATAAGGCCTCTTTCACACGAGCGTGACGGATTGGCTCCGGATGCGTTCAGGGTGCGTTCAGTGAAACTCGCACCCTTTTGCAAGCAAGTTCAGTCAGTTTTGTCTGCGATTGTGTTCAGTTGTTAAATTTTTTCTGCGCGAGTGCAATGCGTTTTAATGCGTTTTTCACGCGCGTGATAAAAAAACTGAAGGTTTACAAACAACATCTCCTAGCACTTGCTTCCGGATGCAATGCGTTTTTCATTGAAGCCCCATTCACTTCTATGGGGCCAGGGCTGTGAGAATATAGAACATGCTGCGTTTTTCATGCAGCGCAGAACTGATGCGTGAAAAAAAATGCTCCTGTACACAGACCCATTGAAATGAATGGGTCAGGATTCAGTGCGGGTGCTATGCATTCACGTCACGCATTGCACCCGTGCGGAAAACTCGCTCATGTGAAAGGGGCCTATGGGTTCTGGTGTCAAAAAGTCGCAAAAGAGGTCTTTTGTGACTTTTTGCAAACATTTTTGACTTTTTGCATTTTTACACCACTCACTCTAGTTTTGTGAAATAAGTGGAAAAGTGGGTGTGGTTAGTTATGTTAATGAGTTTCACTCCAGATTTATCATTGTGACTTTTTAAAAGTCGCAATCTCACTCCAGGAGGAGGGTGGAGTAGCTTCTCTAGACAGAAGTGTTAGAGAAGTGTTTGATAAATGTGGCACAAAGTACTCCAACACAAGCAAAACTGACTTCAAATATTCCTGTCATGATAAATTTACCCCTAAGTCCTTGTAATGCCTGATCCATGTGCCATAAATGTCTGAGATGTGGTACCCACACCTATCTCCAGAACTGGGGTTACACAAACCCCCGTTACGGCTAGTGTTGAGGCTTTATCAATGGAGTGGTGACTGCGCATGCGCGTCTCTCTCCATTCTCTTTTGTGGGAGTTCCAAGAACAGGCGAGTGCACATTATTTGTTGAGTCTAATCTGGATTCACAAGGCTGGCCCATTAAGATCAACATAATACAAATCCAATGCTATAATTCACTTTTCACAGGTAGCACACCATTAGGTATATTTTCACCAGTGTAAGTTTTCAGATTAAACACACGTTTGTTCAAAGGGGTTGTCTGGTTTCTGGAGGAAACCGGGTAACACATGCGAACTGCCCGTCTGCTTGCAGTTATGCTTTCTCTTTTTTTATTTTTATTTAAATTTTTCTCCCTGCAATAAAGAGTAGATCGTTACTTACCTTCCAGGCTGTTTACCCGGCTGCAGAGGTGACGACTGCTGCAGCCAAAGACCGAAGAGGCCAGTAATTGGCTGCAGTGGTCACATGTTGTCATGGTGATGTCAGAGCTGCAGCCGGGTAAACAGAGCCCAGCCGTTAGAACCAAAGGGACGACGTGGTATCTGTCAGGTAAGTTACAATTTATTCTTAAAGGGGTTCTGCACTTTGTTTAAACTGATGATCTATCCTCTGGATAGATCATCAGCTTCTGATCGGCGGGGTCCGACACCCGGGACCCCCGCCAATAAGCTGTTTGAGAAGGCAGCGGCGCTCCAGCAGCGCCGCGGCCTTCTCACTGTTTACCGCTCAAACAGCTGATCGGCGGGGGTCCCGGGTACCGGACCCCCGCCTAACAGATGCAGATGATCTATCCAGAGGATAGATCATCAGTTTAAACAAAGTGCAGAACCTCTTTAATTGTACGTGGATCGCATGTGTTGTCTGGTTTCTTACCATGTCTGGTTACCATTTATTTCCGGGTTAACCCATAGCTTATGGTAAAGATTTCCATACAATCTAGGTGTGTCACGCTGTTATCATCATCGCCATGCTCCTCATGTAGTACGCTAATATGATAGCATTACAGGGAGTGCAGAATTATTAGGCAATTTGGATTTTTGAGGATTAATTTTATTATTGAACAACAACCATGTTCTCAATGAACCCAAAAAACTCATTAATATCAAAGCTGAATATTTTTGGAAGTAGTTTTTAGTTTGTTTTTAGTTTTAGCTATTTTAGGGGGATATCTGTGTGTGCAGGTGACTATTACTGTGCATAATTATTAGGCAACTTAACAAAAAACAAATATATACCCATTTCAATTATTTATTTTTACCAGTGAAACCAATATAACATCTCAACATTCACAAATATACATTTCTGACATTCAAAAACAAAACAAAAACAAATCAGTGACCAATATAGCCACCTTTCTTTGCAAGGACACTCAAAAGCCTGCCATCCATGGATTCTGTCAGTGTTTTGATCTGTTCACCATCAACATTGTGTGCAGCAGCAACCACAGCCTCCCAGACACTGTTCAGAGAGGTGTACTGTTTTCCCTCCTTGTAAATCTCACATTTGATGATGGACCACAGGTTCTCAATGGGGTTCAGATCAGGTGAACAAGGAGGCCATGTCATTAGATTTTCTTCTTTTATACCCTTTCTTGCCAGCCACGCTGTGGAGTACTTGGACGCGTGTGATGGAGCATTGTCCTGCATGAAAATCATGTTTTTCTTGAAGGATGCAGACTTCTTCCTGTACCACTGCTTGAAGAAGGTGTCTTCCAGAAACTGGCAGTAGGACTGGGAGTTGAGCTTGACTCCATCCTCAACCCGAAAAGGCCCCACAAGCTCATCTTTGATGATACCAGCCCAAACCAGTACTCCTCCTCCACCTTGCTGGCGTCTGAGTCGGACTGGAGCTCTCTGCCCTTTACCAATCCAGCCACGGGCCCATCCATCTGGCCCATCAAGACTCACTCTCATTTCATCAGTCCATAAAACCTTAGAAAAATCAGTCTTGAGATATTTCTTGGCCCAGTCTTGACGTTTCAGCTTGTGTGTCTTGTTCAGTGGTGGTCGTCTTTCAGCCTTTCTTACCTTGGCCATGTCTCTGAGTATTGCACACCTTGTGCCTTTAGGCACTCCAGTGATGTTGCAGCTCTGAAATATGGCCAAACTGTTGGCAAGTGGCATCTTGGCAGCTGCACGCTTGACTTTTCTCAGTTCATGGGCAGTTATTTTGCGCCTTGGTTTTTCCACACGCTTCTTGCGACCCTGTTGACTATTTTGAATGAAACGCTTGATTGTTCGATGATCACGCTTCAGAAGCTTTGCAATTTTAAGAGTGCTGCATCCCTCTGCAAGATATCTCACTATTTTTGACTTTTCTGAGCCTGTCAAGTCCTTCTTTTGACCCATTTTGCCAAAGGAAAGGAAGTTGCCTAATAATTATGCACACCTGATATAGGGTGTTGATGTCATTAGACCACACCCCTTCTCATTACAGAGATGCACATCACCTAATATGCTTAATTGGTAGTAGGCTTTCGAGCCTATACAGCTTGGAGTAAGACAACATGCATAAAGAGGATGATGTGGTCAAAATACTCATTTGCCTAATAAATCTGCACTCCCTGTATTTATATCACCATCCTGCATTTTTTTCTTTACTTTTGAGAGTTTTTGTTCCTCTCAAAATACTAGACTCTCTGAATATACCCAGCTTTGCTGCATTTTCTGTATATGGCCCCTTTAAATCTGTATTGGGTAGGTGTGTGAAAACTCCCTCCACACATTGAACTATTTCCATCTTATTTACGCTCACCTTCATTCCACCGATATCCTGTGCCTTTTAAATGTTCATTTGGCCTTTGGTGAAAGGTTTTTCTGGATGATTTTTCTCTCTTAACCCCGCAAGCTAGGTCAAGGGTCTGCAACCTCTGGCACTCGGACAACTCGCTGTTGTCAAACTGCAACTATCAGCATATGCACTTGCTCGGCTGTTCTCGCCCATAGAAATAATGGAGCCTGCTGGGAGTTGTAGTTTCACAACAGCTGGAGTGCCGGAGTGCACTGGTTTGGTTGGTAAAATCTGAAATGTTCTGTGATCACGAGGGATTTAGTTGCCAGGTGCCCTTGTATGATTTTAACAAGATCTGCAAAACTGCATTCAGCAGTCTTCATGGGGGTTGTCAGACTGCGCAGAAGAGCGTAAGTTCCCCCTGCACCCATGCACCATCTTCTCAGGAGCAGTGCTATAAGCTGTGAAATATACAGCAGCCAGTTATCTATAACACCATTTTACAAATACAGGTGGCCATCTTGGAATAGTGCTTTGATGACCGAAACAAATCGGGCAAAGAGAGAGATGAAAAATGGTCACCGTCTTTTCACATGAAGAAAAGGAACTATTTTTTTTAGCAGCTTCTCGTCTGTAGTGTTATCAGTCAGATATGCTGTATCATTGCATTATCAGATAAAAATACATACGCGAGCTGACCGGTCTTCCTTATCCAGTAATTACAGGAAGAATTAACTGCCAAAACAAGGCAAAAGAAAGCGGAGTGAAACACGTATACTAAATCAACCCATAGTGCCGATACAGGGTGTAAAGGCATTTACATGGGGCAATTAGCAGAAAGGAGCGTTCCTATGAACACACCTACCCGATAATTGACCTGTGTAAACGTTCTCCCGAGCACCCGAAGAACGAACAAAGGCTCCTTCATTGGGTGATAGCATTGCTGGTGTTGACACCTAAATCATAATTTCTGAGCAGAAGATTATGCTGTGTAAATGGGGATCTGCTCCCCACAAACAATGATTCTCTATGGGGACAAGCATTCGCAGTAGTGATCGCTCATCCCCATACAGAGGAAATGATTGCTGCATATAAATGAAGCTCTCACCGCCTATGACAAGCTAGCAGTTATCAAGAACAAACAGTTAGTTCCTGATAATTGCCTGCTATGTTTACCTATGTCAAGGGGTCTTAAAGGGTTGTTCATCTTTTGGGTAGACCCCCCCCCCCCCAGCATGGCAGAACCTGCAAAAGGAATCATACTTATCTGATCCCCAGTGCTAGGTTCTGGCTTTTTGGTTCCTCCGGCACCACTACAGGTCTCAGGTCTCCCTGCGTCAACAGCCGGTTTGATGTGGGTCACATGGCCGCTGCAGCGATGATATGTCTCCCATGTGTCATATCACTAGGACAGGTGACCTGGGGAGACCTGAGAGCTGCAGCAGCACTGGGGAAGCGAAGGAGACAGAACCCAATGGCGGGGATCAAGGAAGGTCTGGCCCCCATGCTGGGGGGTCTGCCCAAGTGGCCAGCAGGGGTGAACAACCCCTTTAAGAAAGATATTTATCTGATAGCTATCTAACACATAATGGCGCCAGTAATGCAATTGTCTTTTTTTTTTTTTACTTATTTATATAGCGTCAACATATTCTGCAGTGCATTACAGACATCATTATCACTCTCTGTGTTCCCTATCAGTATGTCTTTGGTTAGTGGGAGGAAACCCATGCAAACATGGGGAGAACATACAAACTCCATGTAAATGTTGCATTTCATTGGATTAAAACCTAGGACCCCAGCGCTGCAAGGCACCAGTGCTAACCACTGAGCCACCTGTGTATATTTGTTTTGATATACACATTTCTGATTTGGCATGATCAGCCGGAATTCATACTGGATGAAGCAGTAATATTGCTTTCTGAACTGTTCGTTCTGACGAGAATTTACTTAAAGGAGTTTTCCGGTAATTAAGAAAATGAAAATACTTAAATATTACTTTATTATAAATATATTCTCAAATACCTTTCATTATTTATAATGGCTCGTTTTCTCTGGGGAGCAATCATCAGGGTAAACAAAATGGCCGCTGTCCCATTAGTTCACACAAAACCTGTCCTGATCACACGAGGGCAAGTCACTTTACAACACTGAGGTAAAGAGCTTCCTCATTCTCCTCTCTGCTCTACTTGTCAGGGATTATGATCCTGAATACAGATGATAATAACTTTAGCTGAATCTCTGGGGAATTTAGTTCATGAGGAGACATGAAGTACAGAGAGGATGGACAGGACAGACTGTGGTAATGTGTTGCTGTGGTAATGGAGACTGTAAACAAGTGCTGCTGCTCATTAGCCACACCTCACCCTCCTCTTATGTCTCCTCATCATATTGATTCCCACAGAGATTCACCTGTATTCAGGATCAGGATTCCTGACAAGTAGAGCAGAGAGAAGGATGAGGCAGCACTATGGCTCATTGTGGTGAAGTAACTTGCTCTCCTGTGTGATTAGGACAGGGTTTGTGTGTACTGATAGGACAGCAGCCATTTTATTTCTTCTAATGATTGCTCCATAGGCAAAACAAGCCATTCTAAGTAATGAAGGGTATTTGTGAATATATTTATTATAAAATAATATTTAAAGGGGTTCTGCAGTTTGTTTAAACTGATGATCTATCCTCTGGATAGACCCCCACCCGGGACCCCCGCCGATCAGCTGTTTGAGAAGGCAACGGCGCTCCAGCTTCGCCGCGGCCTTCTCACTGTTTACCGCTGGCCCAGTGACGTCACGACTAGTATCACTGGCCTGGGCGCGGCTAAGCTCCGTTCACTTGATACTAGTCGTGACGTCACTGGGCCAGCGGTAAAAAGTCAGAAGGCCGCTGCCTTCTCAAACAGCTGATCGGCGGGGTTCCCGGGTGTCAGACCCCCGCCGATCAGATGCTGATGATCTATCCAGAGGATAGATCATCAGTTTAAACAAACTGCAGAACCCCTTTAAGTATTTTCATTTTTTTAATTCCTGGAGTATCCCTTTAACCACCTCAGCCCCCCTAGCTTAAACACCCTTAATGACCAGGCCACTTTTTACACTTCTGACCTATACTACTTTGACCGTTTATTGCTCGGTCATGCAACTTACCACCCAAATGAATTTTACATCCTTTTCTTCTCACTAATAGAGCTTTCATTTGGTGGTATTTCATTGCTGCTGACATTTTAACTTTTTTTGTTATTAATCGAAATTTAACGATTTTTTTGCAAAAAAATGACATTTTTCAGTTGTAAAATTTTGCAAAAAAAACGACATCCATATATAAATTTTTCTCTAAATTTATTGTTCTACATGTCTTTGATAAAAAAAAAATGTTTGGGTGGCGGCTGAAAAATGGTTTGGGTAAAAGATATAGCGTTTACAAACTATGGTACAAAAATGTGAATTTCCGCTTTTTGAAGCAGCTGATGACCCCATTTTGGAAAGTAGACACCCTAAGGTATTCGCTGATGGGCATAGTGAGTTCATAGAACTTTTTATTTTTTGTCACAAGTTAGCGGAAAATGATGATTTTATTTTATTTTTTTCTTACAAAGTCTCATATTCCACTAACTTGTGACAAAAAATAAAAAGTTCTATGAACTCACTATGCCCATCAGCGAATACCTTGGGGTGTCTTCTTTCCAAAATGGGGTCACTTGTGGGGTAGTTATACTGCCCTGGCATTCTAGGGGCCCAAATGTGTGTAAGTAGTTTGAAATCAAAATTCTGTAAAAAATGGCTGGTGAAATCCGAAAGGTGCTCTTTGGAATGTGGGCCCCTTTGCCCATCTAGGCTGCAAAAAAGTGTCACACATGTGGTATCTCCGTACTCAGGAGAAGTTGGGCAATGTGTTTTGGGGTGTCATTTTACATATACCCATGCTGGGTGAGAGAAATATCTTGGCAAAAGACAACTTTTCCCATTTTTTTATACAAAGTTGGCATTTGACCAAGATATTTCTCTCACCCAGCATGGGTATATGTAAAATGACACCCCAAAACACATTCCTCAACTTCTCCTGAGTACGGCGATACCACATGTGTGACACTTTTTTGCAGCCTAGATGCGCAAAGGGGCCCACATTCCTTTTAGGGGGGCATTTTTAGACATTTGGATCCCAGACTTCTTCTCACGCTTTAGGGCCCCTAAAAAGCCAGGGCAGTATAAATACCCCACATGTGACCCCATTTTAGAAAGAAGACACCCCAAGGTATTCAATGAGGGGCATGGCGAGTTCATAGAAAAAAAAAAAATTTGGGCAAAAGTTAGCGGAAATTGATTTGTGGGTTTTTTTTCTCACAAAGTCTCCCTTTCCGCTAACTTGAGACAAAAATTTCAATCTTTCATGGACTCAATATGCCCCTCAGCGAATACCTTGGGGTGTCTTCTTTCCGAAATGGGGTCATTTGTGGGGTGTTTGTACTGCCCTGGCATTTGAGGGTCTCAGCAATCATTACATGTATGGCCAGCATTAGGAGTTTCTGCTATTCTCCTTATATTGAGCATACGGGTAATGAGATTTTTTTCTTCCGTTCAGCCTCTGGGCTGAAAGAAAAAATGAATGGCACAGATTTCTTCATTCGCATCGATCAATGTGGATGAAAAAATCTCTGCCAAAAAAAAAAAAGGAGGGGAAAGGCGTCTGCCAGGACATAGGAGCTCCGCCCAACATCCATACCCACTTAGCCCGTATGCCCTGGCAAACCAGATTTATCCATTCACATCAATCGATGTGGATAAATAAATCATTGCCGGGATTTTTTTTTATTTTTTATATGTACAAAGTGTTTGCCAAAGAATATGAACACCGCCACCTCCTCAGCTCATATGCCTCGGCAAACGTATCTTTTACTGCAGAGGAGAAATCTCGTCTTGCAGCGCCGCATACACTGACTTTTGTGTAATCTGACAGCAGCGCAATGCTTCTGTCCGAATGCACATCAGTGCTGCAGCTAGTCGATCGGTTGGTCCACCTGGAAGGTAAAAAAAACAAAACAAAAAAAGAAAAAAAAAGGCCGCAACGCAATAAATGTATTAACTTTATATTAAAATTTGAACAGAACATATAAACTTTAACTTTTTCAACTGAACGTTAACTTTTTTACTTACCGGTAATTTTTTTTTTTTTTTTTTTACCTTTATAGAACAAACCTCTCCTTCCCCATGGGACAATGTGCAAAGCGCAAATTGCCCAAAGATGTGGCGAAGTACGTTATGCACTTTATCCCAGGTGAAAGGAGAGGTTTGCAGCAGCTGTGAGTAAAAGGGCCCTAATAGCCCTGTGTGCCTGTCCTGTGAGATGCAATCCCCATGCTAAGTGTACCTGTGTGTGGTACTTCCGGAAACACTCTCCAAAGCATAGGGCAGGGTGGTCAGGACAGTCAGGACAGAAATAGCGGGTGTCACGCCTTATTCCACTCCTGCTACAGACACAACATCTTTTTCGGGTTGACGGTTGGGTTGAGGTACCAGGAACGACACTGGGGAAATGTCGCTCGTGTAGACGGCTAACTACACTGGTGGATGGGGCCACGGAACCTTCTGGATACAGGAGGTTCTCGATGATCTCTTCCTGAAATTTGAGGAAGGATCCTGTTCTCCCAGCCTTACTGTAGAGAACAAAACTATTATATGCAGCCAATTGAATTAAATATACAGACACCTTCTTATACCAGCGTCTGGTGCGTCGGGAAACTAAATACGGAGACAACATCTGGTCATTGAAGTCCACCCCTCCCATGAGCAAATTATAGTCGTGGACACAGAGGGGCTTTTCAATGACACGGGTTGCTCGCTCAATTTGTATTGTCGTGTCTGCGTGAATGGAGGAGAGCATGTAAACGTCACGCTTGTCTCTCCATTTCACCGCGAGCAGTTCTTCGTTACACAAGGCAGCCCTCTCCCCCCTTGCAAGATGGGTGGTAACGAGCCGTTGGGGGAAGCCCACGTGACTAGTTTGCGCGGTGCCACAGGCGCCAATCTGTTCTAGGAACAAATGCCTGAAGAGGGCCACACTTGTGTAGAAATTGTCCACATAAAGATGGTACCCCTTGCCAAATAAGGGTGACACCAAGTCCCAGACTGTCTTCCCACTGCTCCCCAGGTAGTCAGGGCAACCGACCGGCTCCAGGGTCTGATCTTTTCCCTCATAGATCCGAAATTTGTGGGTATAGCCTGTGGCCCTTTCACAGAGCTTATACAATTTGACCCCAAATTGCTTGGGATGTATTGTTTGAAGCCAAGGCGCCCGGTAAAATGTATTAGGGACTCGTCTACGCAGATGTTTTGCTCTGGGGTATACAAATCTGCAAATTTCTGGTTGAAGTGGTCTATGAGGGGCCGAATTTTGTGGAGCCGGTCAAAAGCTGGGTGGCCTCTGGGACGGGAGGTGGTGTTGTCGCTAAAATGCAGGAAACGCAGGATGGCCTCAAATCGTGCCCTGGACATAGCAGCAGAGAACATGGGCATGTGATGAATCGGGTTCGTGGACCAATATGACCGCAATTCATGCTTTTTGTTAGACCCATGTTGAGGAGAAGGCCCAGAAAAATTTTAATTTCGGAAACTTGGACTGGTTTCCACCGGAAAGGCTGGGCATAAAAGCTTCCCGGGTTGGCGGATATAAATTGTGTGGCATACCGATTTGTTTCTGGCACGACTAAGTCCAAGAGCTCCGCAGTCAAGAACAGCTCAAAAAATCCCAGGGCCGAACCGATCTGAACTGTCTCAACCCGAACTCCAGACTGGGCGGTGAAAGGGGGAACTAATGGTGCGGCTGAAGTTGGTGACTGCCAATCAGGATTTGCCAGCACCTCAGGGACTCTAGGGGGTCTACGGGCCTGTCTGTGCGGTGGCTGCGACGGGGTAACTACTGCACGTGCCACCGTACCAGCTTCAACTGCCCTTCTGGTGCTCGCCACTTCACCATGTTGTACGGCAGTGCTGGTACTAGGTCCAGGAAGGGCTGCGCTGCTGGTGTATGCCTCACCACGTGATCCGACAGCGCCAGCCCCACTCTGCTGCTCTTGAAGCGGATCCTGCGCAACCTGTGGTCTAGCGACACGGGGCCTGGTACGCCTGGTTCTATCAGGGACCTCCACCTCCTCGTCCGAACTTTGGGTCAGAGAGCCACTGCTTTCTACAGGTTCATATTCTGACCCGCTAGATTCGTCAGATGAGGGTTCCCATTCCTCATCCGACTGGGTCAGAATCCTGTAGGCATCTTCAGAAGAATACCCCCTGTTTGACATTTGGACTACTAAATTTAGGGGTATTCCCTGAGACTACCCAAGAAAAAAAGCAAGCCTGTCTTACAAAGGGGAGGCAAGCGAAGTACCGGAGGCCGCTGCGGTTGATAAAAAATATCAAAACTGATTTTTTTTATCGCCGCAGAGCTTGGAAAGTGATTGTGCAGTGATCAAAAAAATATATATTTTTTGTCACTGCGGCGGGGCGGGCGTGGGTGAACGCACGTGTGGGCGACCGATCAGGCCTGATCGGGCAAACACTGCGTTTTGGGTGGAGGGCGAGCTAAGGTGACACTAATACAATTATAGATCTGACTGTGATCAGTTTTGATCACTTACAGATACTATAAAAGTACAAATGCTGATTAGCGATACGCTGATCAGCGAATCAGTGACTGCGGTGCGGTGGGCTGGGCGCTAACTTATTTCTAACTACCTAACCAAGGGGCCTAAACTATCCTAAAACCTAACAGCCAATACTAGTGAAAAAAAAAAGTGACAGTTTACACTGATCACTTTTTGTCTTTCACTAAGTGATTGACAAGGGGCGATCAAGGGGTTAATTTGGATGATGGGGGTGATGGAAGGTGATCTGGGGCTAAGGGTAGTGTTTGGTGGGTACTCACAGTGATGTCTGCTCCTCTGCTGGAACCAACCGACGAAAAGGACAAGCAGAGGAGCAGACAAGCCATTTAACACATCATATTTACTAATATGATGTGTTATGTGGCTTCTGATTCGTTTTTTTGAAAATCGCCAGCCTGCCAGCAACGATCATTGGCTGGCAGGCTGGTGACGAACTTGTCCTCTAACTTTTGCCGGCCCGCGATGCGCATGCGCCGGCCGGCTTTGAGCGAAGTCTCGCGAGATGACGCGTATATGCGTGACTGTGCGCAGCGCTGCCGCCTCCGGAACGCAATCCTGCGTTAGGCGGTCCGGAGGCGGTTAAGGCCTCATGCACATGGCCCGCAAACCAGGGCTGTGGAGGCGGAGTCGAGGGGTCGGAGGCAATTTTGGGTACCTGGAGTCGGAGTCGGCAAAAAATGAACCGACTCCGACTCCTACTAGATTTAAATTGGAATAAAAAATAAAAAAAAGTTTATATGTCCCAATTCACAAAAAGTTATAATTAATTACCGTATTTTTTGCCATATAAGACGCACCTGCCCATAAGACGCACCTAGGTTTTTGAGGAGGAAAATAAGAAAAAAAATATTTTGAACCAAAAGGTATGCTTTTGGTGGGTTTTGAACTAATGGTGGTCTGTGGATGACACTGTTATGGGGGCATCTGTGGATGGCACTGTTATGGGGGCATCTGTGGATGGCACTGTTATGGGGGCATCTGTGGATGGCACTGTTATGGGGGCATCTGTGGATGGCACTGTTATGGGGGCATCTGTGGATGGCACTGTTATGGGGGCATCTGTGGATTGCATTGTTATGGGGCCATCTGTGGATGACACATATATAGCATCTTATCTTATGTGTCATCCACAGATCCCCCCCATAACAGTGTCCCTGTGTAGTGAATGGGGGCTGACATCTGTTTCTGTAATGGCAGCGGGGCCCGGTGCCTGCTTCATTCATAAAGTGGGCGGAGCAGGCGCGTGACGTAGTGAGCTACGCTACGAGCACCCACCCGGCCTCCTGACTGCCAAGAAGTTAGTAGTAAGTAGTACAGCGCTAGATTTAAGATGATTGGAATACTTTAACAATACCCACAAGTTAGATATGATTACCGTATACCTCGGTGTAGTAGAATACAGTGACTGCACCGGGCCCCGCTGCCATTACAGAAACAGATGCCGGCCCCCAGCCCCTCCTCCCTCTCAGCCTATTCACCGGACGGTCGCAGCATTCGCCCCATAAGACGCACTGCTATTTTTCCCCCACTTTTGCGAAAAATACGGTACTTCTCTACTGTAAGAATAAAGGCCAATGCATGCAGTGCGTCACATTGCTGCAAAACGAACACGTTAAGTGACCGTGAAGAAGCATGCTTTTCATATGCTTCACTATATGGCACGCAACGCACAGTTAAGTAGCGGCAATACTCATACTTTCCATTGTGTTGTGTTCCGCTGTTACAGGGAACGCAACGCCCATGGTTAACCTAGCCTCTCACTGATAACTGATTAAGTAAATATGTTTTTTCCAGGACTAGACACTTGTATAAGTGAAGGGAATGGATAGTCAATAGCTCAAGACTGAAGCTGTAAACCATTTGAAAAACTGCTGTCATTCAGCTAAGGCTATAAAAACTTGTAAACTCAGATTGTTAGCTTAAACTTTAAACATGACTATGGGATTCTACTAGGGAAATCATGTTTTAAAATAAATGCCCCTTCCTGGATCCTCCCATTGCTCTATCTTCAGCAGAAGATCAGCACACAAAGGAGAAGGCAGCAGCTTCCTAGCCAGTAGTTCTGTGGGTCCGCAATTCCGGAGATGCGGAACGGAGTCACGGAACTGAACCCCGGAAGCACTACGGAGTGCTTCCGTGGTGTTTCTTTCCGTGGTTCCGCACCACAAAAAATATGACATGTCATATTTTTTTGCGGTGCGGACATACCACGGACCCATTCAAGTTGAATGGGTCCGGGCCGCTGCACGAATTGCGGTCCCCAATGCACGGAACGGCCGCACAGCGGCCGTGTGCATGAGGCCTAAGCAAGATCTGCAGCATTTTACAGTACCAGAGACTAGGGTGAGTCTTTGAGAAATCTCATCCACATGCTGTATAACAATCTGCAGCGTAAGTTGACTTTCTGTGCAGACTTCTAACACGGCCTATCCATTTATGCTGTGGATATCCACCTGGGATTTCACTTTTCATGATGCATCTGGTGAAATCCACGATAAATCTGCTATGAGTGGCCACAGCCTAGAGGAGTTTTCTGCATTTCACAAAACTCACAGGTACATAGGGGGTCATTTACAATCGCATATACGCCAGTTTCCTGGTGTATATCTGGCGCAGATCTGCAATATTTCCCCGCTCACGCCAGGTCTATAAAAGGGGGCGTGGCAGGGAAGGGGACGGCTGGTAGGCCCTTCTCATTTATCATTGGTGTAAATTTAAGCCAGCAAGGAAGCTGTCCTACATTTAGACTGACGGTGGATAGGCCAAAGTTATGTATAGGCCAGCGCCTCTACATAACTTCGACAGACCACCATCAGCTAAAGAGGCTAAAACACCAGTCTTAATAAATGACCCCCATAATTATTACAATCATGCATATTCTTTAAAATGGTCTTTTATATAGAAAGCATTTTACATAAATTCTCTATTAAATCTCTATTTAAAAAAACATGCTACGATCAAGAATGAAATCACATAACTACTATCACCAGTCAGGGAGCGGATCAAATACTCCTCCCCTTTATTAAGTTTATGAATGACACCACGTGTCCCCTGCCACCAATCAGGAAGCAAGATAAAACACCCGCCTTCTCTCTTGTCTTTTATGAATGGGGATCACATGTTTTCTTTACCCAATCAGCAGGAGGACTGACTTTACTACATACTCGCTTGACGTAGA
Source organism: Bufo bufo (assembly GCF_905171765.1). Lineage (NCBI taxonomy): Eukaryota > Metazoa > Chordata > Amphibia > Anura > Bufonidae > Bufo > Bufo bufo. The sequence goes on along the minus strand of NC_053391.1, from coordinate 137,799,972 downwards.
TTACTCCATTTAATAAAATCCTCACTTTTCTCCTTCATCCTTTGTCTATTACGATCTATATGGTTCTAAGTGCGCTTCCTGACGGAATAGGCTCGCTCTCAATCACTTCATTACAGAGAATATACTTCGTTCTTTTCGTCCCCCCGATATGGAAATATGTTTCATGATCTTCATTCCACACAACATGACTTGATGTCCCACTCTATATTCAGTCCCAAAGGTTGTAGTGCCTGTAGATTCTAAATAAAAGAGAGGTAGAGTGGATATACAATCTACAGGGAGGAGGCGGATTATTGTATCTTCCACAGTGGTATTTGACTGGTTGCTCCTTGGCATATTTGTCAGGCTGTGGCCGGATCTCCGCCAACCCCCATTATAGTGAACGGGGCCGGACAGAATTCCGACAGAGCATGGTTGTGCCCGGCAGGGATGGATCCGACAGGCTGTTGGATCTGTTTCACGCATATGTGAAACAAGCCTTACATATGCGCGTTATTCAGCTCAGCCTCGGCATGGATGTGTTCTGGATGGGAAGAGGGGAGTAATTCACTGCCAAAAGAATTAGATTTGGGGAAATCCAGCTGCCCAATCCTTCTATCCCCCTAGTACCTTTGTTATCTGGGAAGTGCTGTCCTGCCTGGTACCTAGTCTTATAACTTGCCTGGTCTCACCAAAATCAATGGGTTCGGCCTACATTAATCTAATTATTGCAGCTTAAAAGGGTTCTCTAGGCATGTCTGCTAATCTGTAGTTGGTACTCACCTGTCAAAGGAAGATATTTTAGATAGTACTCACCAGTCCCTCATTCCGGCTATGCTGCCGTTTCCGCTGCACTGACCCAGGCTGCATGCTCTTCCACCCAGGTCCCGCCCAGATGTGGCCACTTCTTTTCCTGTTGCATTTACTACTATGCAGCTGATCAGGAATAGAAGCAGCCACATCCAGTCGGGTCCTGGGCGGAAGAGCATTCAGCCTGGGTCAGTGCAGCGGAAACGGCGGCATATCCGGGATGAGAGACTGGTGAGTACTGTCTAAAAGATCTTCCTTCCACAAGTTAGTACTAACTATGGAGATGCCCAGAGAACCCCTTAGTGTTATGTCACAGTTAGACGACTTAGGCCCCTTTCACACAAGCAAGTTTTCCGCGCCATGAAGTGAACGCATAGCACCCGCACTGAATCCTGACCCATTCATTTCAATGGGTCTGTGTACATGAGCGTTGTTTTTCACGCATCATTTCTGCCTTGCGTGAGAATCGCAGCATGTTCTATAGTCTCCGTTTTTCACGCAGCCCTGGCCCCATAGAAGTGAATGGGGCTTCAGTGAAAAACGCAATGCCCCTGGATGTAATCCGGGTGCAATGCGTTTTTTTACTGATGGTTGCTAGGAGATGTTGTTTGTAAACCTTCAGGGTTTTTTTGCGCGCGTGAAAAACGCATCAAAACTGATTGCACCGCGCGTAAAAAACTGAACAACTCAACGCAGTCGCAGACAAAACTGACTAAACTTTCTTGTGAAATGGTGCGAGTTTCACTGAACGCATCCTGAGCCAATCCATATCGTTCGTGTGAAAGAGGCCTAACAGTATACAGTTTAGATATCGGAGGTCATTTACTAAGGCTTTGTGTCTGTTTTTTGTTTTAAAAAAAGACACAAAATTTGTCCCAAATGGCATTTTGCTCAAAAATATAGCAACTTTTTTATGTTTTACATCCCTTTTACCACTTATTTAAAGAGTCTATGGAGCGGATCAGAATGGACAGGGCAACCACAGCCCAACACATTTTATATAATTTACGCCAGAAAACTGGCGTAAATAACAACTGAAACCTACACCAGCATAGGTCACAGATAAGTTCTACGACTAGGTACAGGGCAGGATAATACTTCCCAGATTCAGGAAATACAGTGCCACCTTTTGTGCAATTTAGAGCGGACATTTAAAAGAGGTTTCACCGTGTATGGGAAAAAAAATTTGAAAATGAACTTCTGTTGATGCTCAGATATGTTCCCCTGATTGTTAGGCATTTTTGTTTCAATTGTGAGATTAGCTCCAAATTTCTTTCACCTGTATAATGGGTTCTTTCTAGGGTACAGCATGTTATGATGTAGAACCTAAACTAATATTTGCATGGCCAGCTCTGAATATTTCCAGGGTTTAATGAACAACTTGAACATAACAAGAACAGTTGTGTTTTTAAAGTGATTTAACCCCTTTTACCCCAGGCCAGTTTCCGCGCTCCTGCCCAGGCCATGTTTTGCAAATCTGACATGTGTCACTTTATGTGGTAATAACACTTTTATTTATCCAAGCCATTCTAAGATTGTTTTCTAGTGACACATTGTACTTCATGATGGTCATAAATTTGAGTCAATATATTTCACCTTTATTTATGAACAAAATCCCAAATTTACAAAAAAAATAAAAAATGCGCAATTTTCAAAAAATATTTTTTTTCTGCTTTTAAAACAGAAACTGATACCTCATAAAATATTTATTACTTAACATTCCCCATATGTCTACTTTATGTTGGCACACCAGAATCTCATTTTAAGTGATGCTTTAATACATAACGTGTGGTTACATCATTTTGTGTTTAAATCCATCGGAACATATAACAATATAACTGGCCGGATAGTCCCAGTGTTTCGTCGGATGATGACCTTTATCAAGGGATCTGTGGTCTAGTAGTGAAGGAAAGTGTACTCGCATCCAGATTCCTTTGCAGGAAAAGTTGACGTTTTTTATTGGTACCATTTTTGGGTACATTTTTACACTTTATGGGGCAAGGTGACCAAAGAAAATGGGTTGCTTTGGCATAGTTTTTATTTATTTATTTTTACAGCGTTCACCTGAGGGGTTAGGTCATGTGACATTTTTATAGAGCAGATCGTTACGGACGTGGCAATACCTAATATGTATACTTTTTCTTATTTATTTAAGTTTTACACAATAATAGCATTTTTAAAACTAAAAAAATGATGTTTTAGTGTCTCCATAGTCTGAGAGCCATAGCTTTTTTTATTTTTTGACCGATTGTCTTAGGTAGGGTCTCATTTTTTGCGGGATGAGGTGACGGGTTGATTGGTACTATTTTGGGGGGCATACGCCTTTTTAATATCTTGGTGTTGTACTTTATGTGATGTTAGGTGACAAAAAATGGCTTTTTTGGCAGTTTTTTTTTTTTTATAACTGTGTTCAGGGGTTAGGTTATCTGATATTGTTATAGAGCTGGTTGTTACGAACACAGAGATACCTAATACGTATACTTTTTTTTATTTATTTCACTTTAACACAATAATAGCATTTTTGAAACAAAAAAATGATGTTTTAATGTCTCCATGTTCTGAGAGCTAGAGTTTTTTAAATTTTTTGAGCGATTTTCTTATGTAGGGGCTCATTTTTTGCGGGATGAGGTGACTGTTTTATTGGTACCATTTTGTGGGACATACGCCTTTTTGATCAGTTGGTGTTGCACTTTTTGTGATGTAAGGTGACAAAAAAGTCTTTTTTTGACTTTTTTTTTTATTTTGTATTATGGTGTTTATCGGACGGGGTGAATCATGTGATATATTTATAGAGCCGGTGGTTACGGATGCGGTGATACCTAATATGTGTGTTTTTCCTTTTTTTTCTATTTTTTATTATAAAATTGGGGGAAAGGGATCTAGAACGGATTTTTCAATGGGGCCGGAAAAGATGCGGACAGCTCCGCAAAAAAATAGAGCTGCCGACAAGAATGGGAATCCTCTATATTGTGCCGGCCATGTGCGGTGTCAGTGTTTGCGGTCCACAAAACACTACGGACGTGTGAATGGACCCTAACACTGAGTAGTACACTAACAGGTTGCCTAGGAGACCCAGCCTGGGGCTGGATCTCCTCAGCCCCCGTAGAAGGTAGGTCCCGATGCCGTGCATTGGGCAGCCTGTGCACGGCATCGGGCTACCTTGTAACCCATCGGATCCCCGCCACAGCAGCGCGAGGACTCGATGGGCTCCCTCACCCACCACATGCACCTTCTATGCTGCACTCAGCGCTGACCGCGGCATAGAAGGGGTTAATTTGCCGGCATCTGCTTTTACAGCGATGCCGGTGGATACAGCAGGGCCTGGCTATCAGGGACTGCCGGGCCCCCGCTCCGGTGCCTGCCCGATCACCATTACGTAATAGTACGTCAAAATGCGGCAAGTCACCTGCCGCCATGACGTACTATTACGTCATATGTCGGGAAGGGGTTAAAGACACAGGAATATCTTCATTATTGCAAACAAATTCAGGAAGGATTTAGACCCCTCACATCATATTATCATGTATGTTACAAACTATTACTTTCCCCATGATATTGATCCTTGCTGAGTCTTCAGGGGGAACGCTATGGCAAATTAATGTTTAGAAAAATACCTTTAAAGGGGTTGTCTGGGTTCAGAGCTGAACCCGGACATCCCCTTCTTCCCCCACTCAGCCCCTGTGACATGAGCATTGGAGCATTTCAAGGGCTTTTTCTGGAGATCTGGTGATGTACCGGGCTCTCCATGGGTAAGCTAGGCAGAGGCTTTCTCCTAGCATTGATCTTGGCGGTCCTTAGCGGTGCCCTAGCCTGCAAAACGGCTACAGCAGCACTAAAGCCCTCCCATCAGAGTCAGTGACATCACCAGGAACACACTGCTAGGCAGAAGTGTTTAATTTCCTCTTGTCCAAAAAAAGTATTTTAAAAAAATGTGTGCGTAAGGGTAGAAAACTTTCAGTAATGCAATATTAAAGAGGATGAATCATATAAACAAGTCCTGTGTATATGCATATGGGTGTTATGGGGAGGTCCCCTGTTTCAGACCCTACTCTATAAGCCAGAGGACAGGTCTGCTGTCTGTTACACATGGCTTGTCCAAGTATTACATGGGAGACCATTAATTTGAATGGCCACCATTTAATGGTGCAGTGGCAGCTTCCCCGACAATAACAGCTTATTATCTTAAGTTAGAGAAACTGAATCTGGCAGGCACTTATTCAGAGAGGAGAAACCTGTATTATAAACTTTTTGGATCGTTGGCCACCGAATTAAAGGGGTCTTCTGGGATTTTGATACTGATTACCTATCCTCTGGATAGGTAATCAGTATCTGATTGGTGGGAGTCCAATACCGGGGACCCCCACAGATATAATATCAGCTGTTTGAGAAGGCACCAGCGCTCCTGTGACAGCTCTGTGCTTGGTATCACGCTCAGCCTCATTTATTTCAATGGGGCGGAGAATGATACCAAGCACAGCTGCTATACAATGGATGGCCGTGTGGTTGGTAAGCTGCGAGAAGGCCACAACACTCACAGGAGGGGCCGCAAAGGGGCCGCACACCAAAGGTGGTGATCCGGCTGGGGCCAGGGGGGCAGAAGACTTTGGACAGGTGAATAGGAGACTGCCCACAGTGCCCCCCCCCCCTTCCCCCAGTACCATCTCCTCCCCCCATATGATGGTCCCCATGTGGTCGCCCTGTACTATGGGCGCTAATCGGAGCCCGGTAAATGTTTAAATGGTACCTGGTGCAGGGCTCAGGGGGCTGCCCCTGCTGTGTGGCGCTTCCTTGGTCCAGCGGCGGCGTCCTCATCGCGGCTTTCACAGGGCCGCCGGGTCTATTAGTAATTGAGCCCCCCCCCTTATTTTTCCCTAGCCGGCGTCTGGGTTCGGCCGGGGATGCCGACGTTTGTTCCGGAAAGCGCGGGGGCAGGGCCTGAGAGCGAGTGGACGTGGCCTGACTGGTGATGAGAGCTGGCGTCATTTTTTGGGGCTTGTTTTCCCCACCCCATGCCAGCGGCAGAGCAGAGGGATTTAAAGCACCTGGCGGGACGCTGATGGTGTTGAATGTTGGGGCGTTTGTCGGCAGAAGACGGGAGACCAAACCCCCTGCTCGTTCCTGCTCTCCAAAAGAAAAGGAGGACCAGGGGTTCCCGTAAAAACCTCTGTCTCCCGCCAGCAATCGCATCACCACGGCCGCCCCAACGAAAGTCCCCTCTGTTCCGGTGTAGCGTACCTCACCAAGGGGCCGCACACCGAATGTGGTGATCTAGCTGGTGCCAGGGGGGCAAAAGACTTTGAGGCAGTCCTCTGACCGGTCCGATTCTGGGGATCATGGGGTGCGTGCCCATCACGGCCATCCAACAAAACGGGACAGAACATCCCCCCCCCCCAAAGGGTGTCTGTGTCTCCCGTTTCCTCGGTCTCTCTTCCTCCTACTAGAGAGTCTCACTCCGACGTTTCCTCAGCTGAAGAGGCATGTTCTCAGGAGAGAATGTTGTCTCACCGGAGGGTCAGTCGCCCAAACTATCCACCATGGTGGACAATTTAATTACGGCAGTTATTGAGACGTTGCAGGTTGAGGATCTAGCTCCGTCATCTGCCAGCGCGGGTGTTTCCTTTAGGAAGTCCCGTCATTCGCACAACTGTTTCCCCAGCCACCAGGAGTTTGATTCCTCTCTCTCCAAGGAGTGGAATTTACCTGATAAACATTTCATGTTGCCAAATTGCTTGAACATCTTTTTCCGGAGAATTTGACTAAGAAATTGTCGGCTCCACCTATAGTGGACCCGCCAGTTTCCCGCTTGGCTAAACATACTACCTTGCCAATGGCGGATGGGGCTTCTTTTTCTGATATCAAAGATAAGAAGCTGGAAGCGTTTGCAAAATCTGCCGTGTTAGTCTCATGGGTGAGCAAGTCCCCTCAGAGGAACTTGCAGATGTGGCCCTGCAGCTCTCGCATTCCAGTGCATATATTTGTGAAGCATCTTTGTATGCGGCCAGGTTTATGGCTAGCTCGTCAGCCCTGTTGGTGGCTATTCGCCGTACCCTATGGCTCTCATGCTGGGCGGCAGATAATGCTTCAAAGAAGACCCTGACGGCCCTCCCATTTACCGGCAGCAGACTTTTTGGTAAGCGCCTGGTTCAGATCATTTCGGACCCTACAGGTGGTAAGAGCACCCATTTACTACAGAACAGGGGGCGGTCTAATAAGACAAAAAAGCGGAAGCCTTTTTTTTTCCGTCCCTTTCAGAGTTTTTCCGGTCCCAAGGGAGCGTCCGATAAGTCGGCCGCAGGCCAGAAGCACAAGCCTTCCTTCAAGCCGCGGCCTTCCTGGCATTCCCGTCAACAGGGCTCCAAGTCCTTTAACCCTAAGAGCTCCGCTGCATGACGGGCGGCTCCTGGCGCCCTCCGTTCGGGTGGGTGGCCGGCTTCATGTGTTTCGACATGTTTGGCTGGCTCACGTCTCAGATGCGTGGGTGAGAGAGGTAATTGCAGAGGGCTACAAGCTGGATTTCAAATCCTCCCGCCCGTCCTGTTTTTTTTCAGTCTCCTTCGGCCTCTCCCGCAGCCGCAGATTTTTTTTTTCTGCTAATTCACACGCTGCTGCAGCAAGGAGTGATTGTTCCGGTTCCTGCGCAAGACCGTTTTCAGTGGTTTTACTCCAATTTCTTTGTGGTTCCCAAAAAAGAGGGACCTCAAGGCTCTCAAGTGTTTTCTTCGTGTCTGCAGATTCCAGATGGAGTCACTGAGGTTGGTCATTGCGTCCATGGAACCGGGAGAGTACCTGTCCTCGATAGACATCAAGGACGCTAATCTTCACGTGACAGCTGTCTCCCGTTTGTTTGTTTTTTTGCCGCGACTTTTGGCTTTCCTGCAGTCGGGCATGGACTTGGGGCTGGCTCTCAGCTCTCTCAAGGGGCAAGTGTTGGCTCTCTCCATTCTTTTTCAGCAAAATTTACCTTCGCTTTCGGAGTTTCAGACTTTTCTGCAGGGGGTGGCGCATGTTGCGCCTCCCTTCCGTCCTCCATTGGATCCTTGGGAATGTTAATCTAGTGTTCAACGCTCTCCAATCTTCTCCATTTGAGCCTTTGCAGCACGTGTCGCTGCGCTTCCTGTCTTATAAGGTGGCTTTTTTGGTTGCAAAGGTGGTCCTTTGCCATGTGCAGTCTCCTTCTTGCCAAAGGTGGTGTCGACATTCCATCTAAATGAGGAAATTATTCTTCCTTCTTTTTGTCCAGACCCGTCTCATCCTCGAGAACAGTCGCTCCATACTCTGGATCTGCTGCGTGCAGTGCGTATCTATCTGTCCCAGACGGCATCTTTCAGGCGGACAGATTCCCTGTTCATGATTCCAGTGGGGCCGAGACGAGGGCTGGCAGCGTCAAAGACTTCCATTTCCAGATGGATTTGTTTGGCTATTGTGGAAGAGTACCGCGTTAAGGACCGGGCCCCGCCCTTCCGGGTGACTGCTCATTCGGCTCGGGCAGTGGGAGCCTCTTAGGCGATGCATCACGGGGCTTCGGCCCTTCAGGTGTGCAAGGCGGCAACCTGGTCATCTTGGCATACTTTTTCTACGTTTTTCAGGCTGCACTACTTTGCATCTTCTGACGCTTCTTTGGGGCGTAGAGTTTTGCAATCAGCGGTTCTCTGATTGGCAGGGGGGTTGTTGTTAAGCCCAACCCCCGGGATCTGCTCTGGAACGTCCCATAGTCAATGCCTGTGTCCCTCAATGAGAAAACTAGATTTTTGTACTTCCTGTAAAATCTGTTTCTCTTCCGTTCATTGGGGGACACAGCTCCCACCCAGTTTTTTATTTATGGGCCTTTTCGGGCCTGGGTGGTTCTGGGTTTGCACATAATTTGATTTTCTTATGTCTGGCTTCTCCTACTGCTTTTGCACTAAACTGATTAGCTTGGTCCCTGCAGAAAGGGATATAGCTGAAGAGGGAGGAGCTTACACTTTGTGTGCTTAGTGTCCGCCTCCTAGCGGCAACAGCTATACCCATGGTCAATGCCTGTGTCCTCCAATGAACGGAAGAGAAACAGATTTTACGGTAAGTACAAAAATCTAGTTATTGTTTACTGGTGTGTCCTGGGACAAATGAGCACCAAACGAAAGCCAAGTTCATTGCACAATATTTGATGTGATCTGCCCTTTGTTCTTGATTTAATTTAATTCTTAAAGGGGTTGTCTCACTTCAGCAAATAGCATTTATTAGGTGGAGTAAGTTTATAGAAACCAATACTAATGTATTGTTAATATCCATATTGCTTCCTTTGCTGGCTGGATAAATTATACACTGCTCGTTTCTATGGCTACGACCATCCTGCAATCCATCAGTGGTGGTTGTGCTTGCACACTATAGGAAAAAGCACCAGCATATGTGCAGTACCACAGCCACGGCCACCAGAGAGGCCAGCGCTTTTTCCTATAGTGTGCAAGCACGGCCACCACTGATGGATTGCAGGGTGGTCATAACCAGGGAAACGAGCACTGTACAGTGTGATGGAAAAATTAACCCAGCCAGGACAGGAGGCAATATGGATATAAACAATACATTAGTATTGGCTTGTATTAACCTCCTCTACATCATAAATGATATTTGCTGAAGTGACACAAAAAACAAAAACTGCAATGATATAAATTATTCCCTTGTAATATGCATTTAACCTTTGCAATTAGTCAATTCAAAGCAGTTTTCTGGGTTCAGGATATCGATGGCCTACATTAATACAGACTGGTGGGGTTCGACTAACAGCATCCCAGCTGATCAGTGGTTTGAAGGGGCCACAGCACTCATGTGCGCTGTCCATCGACCTGTCTACCTGCATGCTGTCACTCAGTGGCAATGGTTCAGGATATGGCAGCTTTGTCCCACAGTAGCACCCTTGCACCTACAAACTGCTGATTGGCAGAGGTGTTGAGAATCTGACCCCCACCACCCTATCCTAGTAATAGACTTTCAGTATCCTGAACATTGAAAACCCCTTTAACTTGGATCATATGTTATTGGTTGGGAGAGGACTCGATACACGTCTGTTATACAAGATTGTTTCATTGTACTTATCATTCATTTTGTTCCATTTTATCAAGGGCAGTGGGCATAAAATTAAAGTGTAACTGTCATTCTTTTTTGTAATGTGTAGGGGCAGTGATACTGGCCATTTTTGTAATATACAGTTGCAAGAAAAAATATGTGAACCCTTTGGAGTGATATGGATTTCTGCACAAATTGGTCATAAAATGTGATCTGATCTTCATCTAAGTCACAACAATAGACAATCACAGTCTGCTTTAACTAACAACACACAAAGAATTAAATGTTACCATGTTTTTTATTGAATACACCATGTAAACATTCACAGTGCAGGTGGAAAAAGTATGTGAACCCCTAGACTAATGACATCTTCAAGAGCTAATTGGAGTCCAGTCAATGAGATAAGATTGGAGGTGTTGGTTACATCTGCCCTGCCCTATAAAAAAACACACACCAGTTCTGGGTTTGCTTTTCACAAGAAGCATTGCCTGATGTGATTGATGCCTCGCACAAAAGAGCTCTCAGAAGACCTACGATTAAGAATTGTTGACTTGCATAAAGCTGGAAAGGGTTATAAAAGTATTTATTTCCAAAAGCCTTGCTGTTCATCAGTCCACGGTAAGACTTATTGTCTATAAATGGAGAAAGTTCAGCACTGCTGCTACTCTCCCTAGGAGTGGCCGTCCTATAAAGATGACTGCAAGAGCACAGCGCAGACTGCTCAATAAGGTGAAGAAGAATCCTAGAGTGTCAGCTAAAGACTTAAAAATGTCTCTGGCATATGCTAACATCCCTGTTAGCGAATCTACGATACGTAAAACACTAAACAAGAATGGATTTCATGGGAGGATACCACAGAGGAAGCCACTGCTGTCCAAAAAAAACATTGCTGCACGTTTACAGTTTGCACAAGAGCACCTGGATGTTCCACAGCAGTACTGGCAAAATATTCTGTGGACAGATGAAACCAAAGTTGAGTTGTTTGGAAGAAACACACAACACTATGTGTGGAGAAAGAGGCACAGCACACCAACATCAAAACCTCATCCCAACTGTGAAGTATGGTGGTGGGGGCATCATGGTTTGGGGCTGCTTTGCTGTGTCAGGGCCTGGACGGATTGCTATCATCGAAGGAAAAATTAATTCCCAAGTTTATCAAGACATTTTGCAGGAGAACTTAAGGCCATCTGTCCACCAGCTGAAGCTCAACAGAAGATGAGTGTTGCAACAGGACAACGACCCAAAGCATAGAAGTAAATCAACAACAGAATGGCTTAAACAGAAGAAAATACGCCTTCTGGAGTGGCCCAGTCAGAGTCCTGACCTCAACCTGATTGAGATGCCTTGGCATGACCTCAAGAAAGCGATTCACACCAGACATCCCAAGAATATTTCTGAACTGAAACAGTTCTGTAAAGAGGAATGGTCAAGAATTATTCCTGACCGTTGTGCTTGTCTGATCTTCAACTACAGGAAACGTTTGGTTGAAGTTATTGCTGCCAAAGGAGGTTCAACCAGTTATTAAATCCAAGGGTTCACATACTTTTTCCACCTGCACTGTGAATGTTTACATGGTGTGTTCAATAAAAACATCGTAACATTTAATTATTTGTGTGTTATTAGTTTAAGCAGACTGTGATTGTCTATTGTTGTGACTTAGATGAAGATCAGATCACATTTTATGACCAATTTGTGCAGAAATCCATATCATTCCAAAGGGTTCACATACTTTTTCTTGCAACTGTACTTTAATAGCTGAAATTGTACATTTCTATTAGAAAAATAGCTCTAAAGTTACCCATTTTGTGCCTTTATACAGGCCTAGAATCCGCCAGATAATTTCTAACAAGCGTTCATAGGAACACAGTGTAAGGGTGCCACAGATGAACGAATGAAACGCTCGTTCATAGGGTAATATGCTCGTTTGTGCAGGCACCTAAATCGTTGTTTGCTGGCAGCAGACCGTGCCGTCTAAACAGCCTCTGCTGCTGGTAAACAGTGAGTCTGTATGGGGATGAGCAATGGCATTAGCGATCATTCCTCCCCATACTGTGGAGGAGATCATTGCATGTAAATGGAGCGGTCTCCTTCATTGACTAGCCTTCTGAATGTAAAGAGACCTTTAGCAACGCTCCCTGTCTTCTGTTTACTGAACTGTGGAGGCATGTTCCATATTGACTGTTACTGCCCTCACTGCCTCTCTCCACATATATATATATATATATATATATATATATATATATATATATATACACTCACCTAAAGAATTATTAGGAACACCTGTTCTATTTCTCATTAATGCAATTATCTAGTCAACCAATCACATGGCAGTTGCTTCAATGCATTTAGGGGTGTGGTCCTGGTCAAGACAATCTCCTGAACTCCAAACTGAATGTCAGAATGGGAAAGAAAGCTGATTTAAGCAATTTTGAGCGTGGCATGGTTGTTGGTGCCAAACGGGCCGGTCTGAGTATTTCACAATCTGCTCAGTTACTGGGATTTTCACGCACAACCATTTCTAGGGTTTACAAAGAATGGTGTGAAAAGGGAAAAACATCCAGTATGCGGCAGTCCTGTGGGCGAAAATGCCTTGTGGATGCTAGAGGTCAGAGAAGAATGGGCTGACTGATTTAAGCTGATAGAAGAGCAACGTTGACTGAAATAACCACTCGTTACAACCGAGGTATGCAGCAAAGCATTTGTGAAGCCACAACACGCACAACCTTGAGGCGGATGGGCTACAACAGCAGAAGACCCCACCGGGTACCACTCATCTCCACTACAAATAGGAAAAAGAGGCTACAATTTGCACAAGCTCACCAAAATTGGACTGTTGAAGACTGGAAAAATGTTGCCTGGTCTGATGAGTCTCGATTTTTGTTGAGACATTCAAATGGTAGAGTCCGAATTTGGCGTAAACAGAATGAGAACATGTATCCACCATGCCTTGTTACCACTGTGCAGGCTGGTGGTGGTGGTGTAATGGTGTGGGGGATGTTTTCTGGGCACACTTTATGCCCCTTAGTGCCAATTGGGCATCGTTTAAATGCCACGGGCTACCTGAGCATTGTTTCTGACCATGTCCATCCCTTCATGACCACCATGTACCCATCCTCTGGTGGCTACTTCCAGCAGGATAATGCACCATGTCACAAAGCTCGAATCATTTCAAATTGGTTTCTTGAACATGACAATGAGTTCACTGTACTAAAATGGCCCCCACAGTCACCAGATCTCAACCCAATAGAGCATCTTTGGGATGTGGTGGAACGGGAGATTCTTGCCCTGGATGTGCATCCCTCAAATCTCCATCAACTGCAAGATGCTATCCTATCAATATGGGCCAACATTTCTAAAGAATGCTATCAGCACCTTGTTGAATCAATGCCACGTAGAATTAAGGCAGTTCTGAAGGCAAAAGGGGGTCCAACACCGTATTAGTATGGTGTTCCTAATAATTCTTTAGGTGAGTGTGTATATATATATATAAGCTCCCGTTCCACCACATCCCAAATATGCTCTATTACGAAACCGGCTGGGGTGTGCCTGGAGCCGGGTATGAGAGTAGCCTAAAAGGGGGCTACCCTAAGGAGGACCCTTGAAATGAAGGGAATGGGTGGGTGGGACCAAGAACCGGAACGCCCACTGTGATGAGGTAAGTGGGGGTTTAATTAGGCTCAAGCCCCTCCCACAAATGCAGGCTGAACCTCAGCCTTACCAACTTGTGGTCAAGGCTAAATACGAAACTTGGGCAGCGTGCCTGCCTGGAACCTAAACCGGCTGGGGTGTGCCTGGAGCCGGGTATGAGAGTAGCCTAAAAGGGGGCAAAATGACAACAATATAGTTAAGGTGTAAGACTTTATTACCTTATAACACCAAAGACCGAAATGCCTGCGAAATCTCCACCTGCGGGTTAGGTATGTATCTGGTGAAGCAAGACGAACGCCATCTCCCCATCTTTCGGATGACGTGGGCGGGGACCCCCTGCCGGGAAGCCGCGGAGGCTGCACCAATGCGGAAGGAATGACCGGATATCGCTCCTGAGTCCAATCCTAAGCCAGCAGCCACCGTGCGGATGTGGCTGATGAATTGCGCCGTGGTGAGAGCTCCCTTCAGATGGGGTAGCAGAGGGCTGTGAGGTGGCGCATCCCGGAGGGCGAGGATGAGCTGGTCAAACACCTGTAACGGGCACCATTCATTACTAGTGGGAAAAAACTGGACCTCCACCGGGGGGCCAGTTTGACTGGTTTTGGTGATAATTAACTTCAGCGCGTAATGGTCAACCACCCTCACCAGCTGCTCTCTGTGCAGGCTGCACCGTCCCGCCGTACTGCACGTGAACTCGCCTGGCCTAAGGAAGCCGTAAAAAGCTAAGTACATGGCAGCTTTGATGATTAAGCTGGAAAAGGGCCCAAAAGGAGAACCATCCAGGGCTGAAGATAATTTCCGGAACATCTCCCCCGTGACGCCCTGCCTGCGGGACGAGGGATTGGACCCACCCTTCTGGACCCCTCGTAAGGTGGCCTTGACTGCGTGCGCAGAAAAAATGGACCCGCCCCCTGAGTTGCGGAGCATGGTGTGGTGTTGGACGCCCGCTAGGTACAACTTAATGGTGTTGTAGGAGAGGTGTAACTGGTGGTGGCAATGGGCGATGAAGGCCATGATGTAAGGAATGTCCGCCAGGCCAGCCTGCGGGTGCAGACGTGAAAACTCCTGGAAGGTTTTCAGGCCTGAAAGGTAGTTCCTGGCCGTGTTTGGGGCAAGGGACTGCTGCGCCAGGTCCCTTGCTGAAGAGACGAGCATGCCTAGTCCATTGTCAGGGAACTGAAAGGCGGGGTGGGATATCTGCGTGGCTCGGCCTCCGGCATGACCTTGAAGAAGAGTTCAAAATTAAACCTAGACAGCGCGTCGGCTGCCACATTCCTCTCCCCCGGGATGTGGCTACAATGCACATGGAAGTTATGTGACAGGGCCAGCCAAACCAGCTGGCGCAACAGCGCCATGATCTTGGGGGACTTGGCCCTGCCCTTGGCCAAGATGTCGACCAAGGCCTGGTTATCTGTCACAAACATCACCGGCAAGTTAGCCCAGAGGTGGCCCCATGCCTGAGCAGCTGCCACGATGGGGTACAATTCCAACAGAGAGGAGGTGCGGATGGATTCAGCCTCCTCTAAGATGGTACTGGGCCAACGATCCGCTAGCCACTGGGAACCCCAAATGGCAGCGTAGCCGCAAGATGCAGCTGCGTCTGAAAAAATGGTCGGGCAGGAGGAAGACCAAGGTGATACGAAAAAGGAGATGCCGTTCCATCGGGACAGGAACAACTCCCACATGGCCAGGTCTGCCATGGCCTGGCCGTCCAATCGGATGATGCTGTCCTGTTCAGGTGCTGAGGGAAGAAGCTGGAGCAGCCTTGACACAAAGGTTCTTCCCTGGGGCATAATCCTGGAGGCAAAGTTGAGCCGCCCCAGAAGAGACTGCAACTTGACTCTAGTGAGGCATCCCGTGGCTGTCGCATGGGAAATGACCTCCCGACACTGTGAGTGTTTCTCCTCCGGTAGGCTGGCTTGCAACAGAACCGAATCCAGGACGATGCCCAAGAATGAGACCCTCGTGGCAGGACCCTCAGTCTTTGACTCCGCGATCGGAACAGCCAGACTGGCGAACAATCCGAGGAGGACGGTGAGTATGCCAGACCCGCCCTGCGGATCCTCGACAACAAGAAAATCGTCGAGGTAGTGGATGACCGACCGGAGGCCCCCGTGATGGATGAGGATCCAATGCAGCGCCTTGGCCAGCTGGTCGAATAACCATGGGCTACTCTTGGATCCAAACGTGAGCCTGTTGGCGAAAAAATACTGGCCGGCCCACTCAATGCCGTAGAATTGCCATAACTGCGGCAGGATGGGAAGGAGTTTAAATGCATCCGCAATGTCAACCTTTGCCAGCCAAGCGCCCCTACCATGCGACAGGATGGCCTGGATGGCGTCGTCCACTGAGGAATAACGCATGGAAAATTCTTCCGAGGGAATCAGAGAATTAAGGCTCGGAATACCGGACACATGAGGGGCGGACAGATCATAAATTAATCTTTTTTTATTAGTGTTCTTTATTGCCACTAAGCCGATGGGGTTAATGCGCCATGAGGAAAACAGGATGCGTGGGAACGGGCCTATGAGGAACCCCTTGGATACTTCCGACTGGAACAACTCGCTAGTTGCTGGAGGGTCCAGGGTGGCGGACAGCAGATTCCTGCCCTCCCAGGGCACCTGCGGCAGAGTGATGAGCCCTGTGTGGAACTCCTGGCGGAAGCCTGCCAACAGGAAAGCCACGAAGTCCTGATCGTGGTGATCGCGAAGGAGTGCCGCCAAGAGGTCCACGTTGATGTCCGCTAGTCAGGAACCTTTGGAAGATTTCTTTGGGCAGGCGGACCGTGGGTGGGCCCTGAAGCACAGGGAGCAGACGTGGAGTGACCTGCAGCTGGCATATGAGCACCCCCCTGAATTAAAGTTATTGCAGACCTGGCTCTTCCCCAGGTAGACAATAGGTCTGCCGAGCTTGTCTGTGGAGGGGTTGGATGGAAATAACCCGGAGGTCCCCGGGATGGCCCTGTCCTGAGACAGGTGCGCGGTACTGGGGCACCATTCCGAGGAGTGGATAATCGACTGACAGGTCGCACAGTTGGGAGCCCTGAGGCCAGCGAAGTGACGGCAGAAGAGCTCGGTGTCAATCAAGGACCAGCTGGTGACATACTGGAACTGGGCCAGAGCTGCCGCCGCCTTAGCTGCAAAGGACCGGTGGTAGTCATAGAAGGCCGACCCACCATACTTGTGCCCTAGGTCAGTGACCAGGTACAAATAGCTGTCCAGCACCTCTCTTCTCTCTGGCTGTGCGGTGCAGACGATGTCCCTGAAGAGGCTGAAGGCCAGGACAAATTCCGGGATGGACAACTTGCGGTTGAACCGCGAATCCTTGGCCCGAAGGACCACCGACACATCGCCACAGTTGATGACCCGGTTCTCGGGAACATCTTGAGCGGCAATGAGGATTGATGCCAGATTGACATCTTTCCCTGCCAGGATGTCTCTCTTAACGTTATCAGGAATGAAGTGAGAGGGGGACACATGTGGAATGGGTCTTGGCGTACCTGTAGCCAGCCAGCCTGATGTAGAGGGAGTCATCAGCGGAACGGGAGCCGGGGGTACAACGGGTGGCCGGGATTCGACCTCCGAAACCCTTGCCCGAACATCCGCCACCGAGTCCACCAGGGAATTCAGGGTCGCCTGTAGCTGCACCAGGGACAAATGGATGGCCGACGCCTCCGGCTGCACTGCCGCAGTGCTGGGGCTGGTCATAAGCAGTTTGTATAGCTCAGCCTTTCTTGCGGTGGCCGGATGTGGAATGCCTCTTCGGTTTAACTCGGCCAACAGTTTTGGGATGGTCCAGCTCCGAAGGGATGAGGGACCCGCTTGGCTTGACACGATCGAGCCGGAGATGGAAAGGCCGTCCTCCATGTCCGAGGCTCGAGACATGGCAGAGCAGCTAAAAAAAATACAAGGCATGACAAAATAAAGGAAAAAAAAAGAGAGGGTGACGACGTACTGGAATTTGGATTGGTGCACGACAGAGAGACACGTACCGGTAACGGAATTCACGAGACGGCTCAGTCGAACCTGGCCTAATCGAACAGACGAAGACAATTAACGCGTGGTTATGACTTGACTGGGACCGAGGTGGTGCCAGTGCGAACTTACCTGAACAAGACCGAAAGGAACGGAGAACTGGGAACAAACTTCTGTAAATAAAGCAACAGGCGAAAAACATTTGAAAGTGCAGAGGACCCGGGTGCCCACCAACCTGCGGAACCAGGCGAACTGGCCAGGCTGGGGCTCACCCTAAGGCCAAGTTACCATCCGAGCGCATCGGATCGAACACCTGACCGAAAAGAGAGCCGCCTGAGCGTACCAGGCGGTTTGACAGGAGAGAAGGCGCGTAGCCATGAAATAGAGGCTGCGCGTAGCAGCGGCCCGCGAAGGGCAGTGGTAAGCCATGAACCTAGGAGTTACGGAAAGCAAGAATGACCAGGGGTTGAAGCCGAGGACGGCCCCTTTGGAAGACTTGAAAGCCGAAGGACAGGTGCGTGAACCCGTGTGATAGACAAGAAAAAACGTGAAGACCTGGGCGTACCAGGAGTGAACCGAGCCCCGGGCGTACCAGGAAAGGAGGAGGCGCCACCAACCGTGACCGGACACCCGACTGTGACCGGCCGACAAAGACTTGGCAACATGACCAAACCCGGTGGCCTAGGCGAACCAGGAAGACCAGACACCCTGGCCGTAACCAGGTGCCCGAGGTGGGGTGGAGCCAGATCGGTCCTACGTGGGACACCTATCCTTGTCTAAACAGGGGAAATCCTTTTTTTTTTTTTTTTTTTTTTTTTTTTTAAGCGGGTTTTGTCGATACCGACTATATGGCGGGTTTTGTGCTGTAAATACTTCTATATATATATATATATTATTCATTTTTTATTTCTTATTTTTTTTATTTATTTCTTTATTTTTTTCTTTGACGTTTATGTCTATGCGGACTATATGGCGGGTTTTGCAGAACGTACTTTATTTTCATTCCCCTTTTTTTTTTCTTTTTTTTTTTGTGTTGACACAGACTATGTGGCGGGTTTTCTGTACATACTTTATATTAATTTACTTATTTCATTTATTTATTAATTTATTTATTCATACTTCTTTCCTCTCTTCTTTCCCCCCTCCCCGTCTGGCCTGGCTGCCCGTGAGCCCGCGCCCAGCGTGGAACGCAAGCTGACATTGCAGCCAGGGAGACCGGGCAGGGGGCGGGTGACGTCACTGGAAGCGCCGGAAGAGGAGTGCGTTCCAGCCTGGAACGCACGCCTATGTGCACCGGCTTCTATGCCGGACCCGAGGTGCAGCCTCGCCCAGGAACACAACCCCTCCCCCCCGACGATCGGGTAGATGTCGTATAGCGTAGATTCGTCCCTGCTGCTGCCGGAAAGCTAGTGGAGCGGGCGGGGACCGGGACCAGGAAGTGCGTGCGTTCCACCCTGGAACGCACGCCTTCGTGCGCTGTGCCGGGAACGAGGTGAGCCGGCCAGACCAGGGAAACCCCCCCCCCCTTTTCCCCGGCATGGATGAGCCGGGCCGGCTGCCGGGTGCGCTTCCTGACGCCATACCGCCAGCAAACACAGGGAGACGAGCGGAGGAGGGGACCCGGAAGCACGTGCGTTCCACGCTGGAACGCACCGGTAGCATGAGGCGGAGGGAGGGTGCCAGACCGCCGCAGTCCTTGCCCTGCGAAAGAGCCCCCCCCCCCCCTACTTACCACCAGGAGACACGAACTCTGCAAGAGGCGACCGTAGGTACCAGGAAACACACGAACACTAGCCAGTGAATGACCAAGAACCGGAACGCCCACTGTGATGAGGTAAGTGGGGGTTTAAATAGGCTCAAGCCCCTCCCACAAATGCAGGCTGAACCTCAGCCTTACCAACATATATATACAGTGGATATAAAAAGTCTACACACCCCTGTTAAAATATCAGGTTTCTGTGATGTAAAAAAATGAGAAAGATAAATCATTTCAGAACTTTTTCCACCTTTAATGTGACCTATAAACTGTACAACTCAATTGAAAAACAAACTAAAATCTTTTAGGTGGAGGGAAGAAAAAATATAAAAATATGGTTGTATAAGTGTGCACACCCTTAAACTAATACTTTGTTGAAGCACCTTTTGATGTTATTACAGCACTCAGTGTTTTTGGGTATGAGTCTATCAGCATGGCACATTTTGACTTGGCAAGATTTGCCCACTTTTTTTGCAAAAACACTCCAAATCTGTCAGATTACGAGGGCATCTCCTGTGCACAGCCCTCTTCAGCTCACCCCACAGATTTTTAATCGGATTCAGGTCTGGGTTCTGGCTGGGCCATTCCAAAACTTGAATCTTCTTCTGGTGAAGCTATTCCTTTGTTGATTTGGATGTATGGTTTGGGTCGTTGTCATGCTGAAAGATGAAGTTCCTCTTAATGTTCAGCTTTCTAGCAGAAGCCTGAAGGTTTTGTGCCAATATTGACTGGTATTTGGAACTGTTCATAATTCCCTCTAGCTTAACTAAGGCCCCAGTTCCAGCTGAAGAAAAACAGCCCCAAAGCATGATGCTTCCACCACGATGCTTCACTGTGGGTATTAGGGATCGACCGATTATCGGTTTTACCGTTATTATCGGCCGATATTGAGGATTTTGACAGTTATCGGTATCGGCATCTATTTTGCCGATATACCGATAACGTATTGGGAACACAGAACGCGCTGCTCTCAGCGCTCTCTGTGTTCCCTCCGCAGCATAGGGGAGAAGGAAGCAGTGTCTCCCTCCCCCCTGTGCTGCTGCTGCTGCCGCCAATGACAGGAGAGAAGACAAGAGGAGGGGAGGGGCTGTGGCAGCTGCGCCACCAATGAAGATACCTCTCTCATTAATTCATATACAGGAGGCGGGAGCTGGCTGCAGAATCACATAGCCGGCTCCCGACCTCTATGAACGGCAGCTGCGGTCCGCGATACTTAACCCCTTAGGTGCCGCGGATCGCAGCTACCGCTCATAGAGGTCGGGAGCCGGCTATGTGATTCTGCAGCCAGCTCCCGCCTCCTGTATATGAATGAGAGACTTATCTTCATTGGTGGCGCCCCCCCCCCCCCCAAGCCCCCCCGCAGTGCGCCCCCCATCCCAATAGTAAAAACATTATTAATCATTGGTGGCAGTGGCCACAGGATCCCCTCTCCCCTGCTCCTCCGATCGGAGCCCCAGCTGTGTAATCCTGGGGCTCCGATCGGTTACCATGGCAGCCAGGACGCTATTGAAGCCCTGGCTGCCATGTTCAGCTCCCTGCTGCTGTGTGCACAAAGCACAGAGCAGCAGGGACAGTGTGAGATCCTATTCACCCTGATAGAGATCTATCAGGGTGAATAGGACAAGGGTTCTAGTCCCTAAGGGGGCTAAAAGTTAGTAAAAAAAAACACAAAAATATTAAGTATAAATGAAAAAGATTTACAAAAAAAATAAATAATAATACACGTTAACCATAAACATATTAATTTTCAGCAGATTTGTGTAGGAACATTTTTTTTTCTCTCAAAAATAAAAATACCCAGAATATCGGTATAAATTATCGGCTATCGGCCTGAAAGTTGACAAATTATCGGTATCGGCCCTAAAAAATCAATATCGGTCGATCCCTAGTGGGTATGGTGTTCTTTTGGTGATGTGCAGTGTTGTTTTTGCACTAAACATATCTTTTGGAATTATAGCCAAAAAGTTCAACCTTGGTTTCATCAGACCATAACACCTTTTCCCACATGTTTTTGGGAGACTTCAGATGTGTTTTTGCAAAATGTAGCCTCGATTGGATGTTTTTCTTCGTAAGAAAAGGCTTTCGTCTTGCCACTCTACCCCATAGCCCATATATGAAGAATACGGGAGATTGTTGTCACATGTACCACACAGCCATTACTTGCCAGATATTCTTGAAGCTCCTTTAATGTTGCTGTAGGCCTCTTGGTCGCCTCCCAGACCAGTTTTCTTCTTGTCTTTTTATCAGTTTTGGAGGGACGTCCAGTTCTTGGTAATGTCACTGTTGTGCCATATTTTCTCCACTTGATGATGACTGTCTTCACTGTGTTCCATGGTATATCTAATGCCTTGGAAATTCTTTTGTACCCTTCTCCTGACTGATACCTTTTAATAATGAGATCCCTCTGATGCTTTGGAAGCTCTCTGTGGACCATGGCTTTTGCTGTGGGATGCGACTAAGACAATTTCAGGAAAGACCAACTAGAGCAGCTGAACTTTATTTGGGGTTAATCAGAGGCACTTTAAATGATGGCAGGTGTATGCTGACTCCTATTTAACATGATTTTGAATGTGATTACTTAATTCTGAACACAACTACATCCCCAGTTATAAGAGGGTGTGCACACTTATGCAACCACATTATTTTAGTTTTTTTTTTTGTTTTCTTCCCTTCACTTAAAATATTTCAGTTTGTTTTTCAATTGAGTGGTACAGTTTATAGGTCACATTAAAGGTGGAAAAAGTTCTGAAATTATTTATCTTTGTCTCATTTTTTACAGCACAGAAACCTGACATTTTAACAGGGGTGTGTAGACTTTTTATATCCACTGTGTATATATATATATATATATATATATATATTGTGTAAGGGATCGTCTCTTTTCAGGGGGTCACACTCACAGATATCTTCGCAGACACGGTTATAATGTCCAGACTCTTGCTTTATTTCAGACACTTTAGCAAAGCACAGGTTACGAAGTCGCAGCTTCAACTTATAACGTGTGACATCCACACAAAATAACAAACCCTTGCCCGGCTAGGCTCTAACTAAACACATAAGTGTATCCCTGACTCATCTAGAGAGCCCTGTTCACACATGGAACACAAATGCGGCTTTCCTCAGCCATTCAGTCCAGCAACCTCCAGGCTGTGACACTTTAATACCTTTTGGGGGATTGTGGCCCAGTAGTCCTCCCGACTCTGGCCTCGTGATTCTTGTTTCACAGGCGTCACCGCGTCCCCCAAAGTTCAGGCTATCGCCTAGCCTCGTGGCCCCTCAGCCCACCTGGCTGAGACCACTCACAGAGAGACTCACCAGGACTCTGCTTCACAAAAACACTTCCAAAAAACAGATTAAATGGAATCCCTGGATGTGAGCATGCCCTAAGTCCCGGACTGGAGCATGGGGAACAGGCACCCACCCAACACATTGCCTGTTCCCAGTAAAAGCCCACCCTGAAATAACTGAACCAGCTACACTATCTATATATGGTGTCCCCCAACTACTTTAGTGGACACCTGGACTAGGGCTTTTACTCCACCAAGGCCGGGCCCCTTGGTGACACGCTCCTGGTGCAAACAACACCTCAATGTTCACATTGCCACTATATATATATAAAAAAGAAAAAAGATGGCAGCACCGTCACAGAAAAAAGGGAATGGAGGGTGCAAAAAGCCCAATGTGGATAAAAGCCAATCCAATGATGCAGACGTAGAAAAAGGGCAGCACTCCAATAGATAAAATATCAAAAAACTTTATTTACCCATAAGGCTGTAGCGACGTTTCGGCTCTAACACAGGAGCCTTCCTCAAGCAGTAATATAAAAAGCTGTATGTATGTATGTCTGCTAAAGGAATCCGCACAGTGGCGTTTACAATCACAGAATTTTGCACAGCCGCCTCCTGTGACTCGAGAAACGTCCTAGACTATGTTTTGAGGGGAAATTTTCACCCCGCACTTTACAATTATTTGCCAAAAAATACGCTTAGTAACCTAACCGCCAAACTACAGGAAGCATTGTCTGTTGGCTGTTGTGGCAGTTAGCCTCGATATTTATCAGGTCGCATATAGCAGCCAATCACAGCTCAGCTTCTATTTTGCTACAGGTCATTAATATGAGCTCTGATTGGTTGCTATAGGCAGCGAAGGACATTCTTATTATAAGACAGCTTATGTGTGAGTTAATATGATTTCGATTGCGGCGCTTAGCTAACGTTGTTGTAGAGGCTGATGTAACTCATATGACCTTAAGTGTAGACTAATTCTGTGGGGTTTTATATACTGTCAATTAAAGACAATAATGCCCTGTAAGAAAAGGAATTACATTGGATGATTGTCATCAGATACTAAGAGGAAAGCCATATAAAGCAGCGGGTTATTATGGAAATCACTGTTAATGAGACAGGGTACTGTGAAGGTCACAAATAAAGGGTGGGCCGCTGTGGCGGTCACTGTTAAAGGGGCGGGTGCTGTGGAGATTACTGTTAAGGGGGCGGGGGACTGTGGAGTTCACTGTTGAAGGGGCAGCTGCTGTGGAGGTCACTGTTAAGGGGGCAGGTTATTGTGGAAATCCCTGTTAAGGAGACAGGGTACTGTTGTGGTCACTGTTAGAGCAGCAGGATACTGTGAGATCACTGTCAAGGGAGCGGGGTAATGTGGACGTCACTGTTAAGGGACCGGGGTACTGTGTCAGTCACTGTTAAAGGAGCGGGTGCTCTGGAGGTCTCTGTTAAAGGGGCAGGGAACGGTGGACATCACAGTTAAGGGGACGCTCTGCTGTAGAGGTCACTGATAAAGGGCAGGCCCCTCTGGAGGTCACTGTCAAGGGGGTGGAGTGCTGTGGAACTCACTGGTAAAGTGGCGGGTTGCTGTGAAGGTCAAAGTTAAGGGGCTGGGATGCTGTGAAGGTCCCATTTTAAGGAGGCAGGGAACTTTGGGTGGGGTCAGTGTTAGGGGGTGGGGGACTGTGGAGTTCACTATTAAGGGGGCGGGGTGCTGTAGAGGTCACTGTTATGGGAGATACTGTCTATCTTTTAACGACACACAGAAACATTAAATGAAATAGATTAAATATACCCATGCGAATCCGGGTCCTACTGCTAGTATATATATATATATATATATATATATATATATATATATAAAAATATGTGTGTAGAGACAGTGAGGGCAGCAGCAGTCAGTGTGGAACATGTCTCCATAGTTATGTAAACAGAAGACCGCTGCTAAAGCACCAAAATGGTCCACTTTAGAGCTATTTTTCTAATAGAAATGTACGATTTCAGTAATTGAAGTATATTACAAAAGTGGTCAGTATCAGAATGGTCAGTAGTCAAGATTGCCTATTCATTGAACAGTTGTAAGACTTAAACAGAGAGAAAACTTGTTAAAGGTTATGGACACCTTTAGGACAATTTTTTTTTTAAGGTTGCATTTTGCTCATTTTTTCAATAGGTCTTTACTAAAAATGTTCAGCTGTTTCTGAGATACAGGGTTAAAAATCAGTCTGTTTGCAGGCTATCAGTTTCTGTTTTCTTTGAATCCTGTCATCTGCCTGCTCAGGTGTAGCTCTTATGTCTGATCTACTCAACTCAAAAACACTCATTATAGCATATATAACATTATAATATATATAACATTTTTAATAAAGACCTATTAAAAAAAGATTTAAAAGCCCCAAATGAGTAAAAGGTAATAATAAAAAATGCCCCCAAAGGTGTATATAGCCTTTAAACCCCAAACAGAGATGAACGGTGCTGAGAAAGAGGGGAGTACTGTAAATTTAGGCTGTTGTTTACATCACTTTTTAGGATTTACAGACACGGATTATAGTCATAGGATCTCATTTATCCCCTGTATGCCAGAGTGTGTCCTTTTGGCATACTGGTGGTATTTGCCAGCATATGCTTTTCAATACAGAGGCATCCTGAAAGAGGGGTTTACTGCACAGTATGTATTTCTTTAGCAGTGGAACGTTTAGGCAATGTATGTGACTATATTGTATATAGTGGTATACATAAGGAGTTTAAGTTTGGGAGATTTTCATTGTGTATGTGCTGAACGTACACCAAAAAATGAATCATAGCCTTATTGGCAAAGTGGAATTACACATTACAGGGAGGCATAAGAGGGGGCTCTTTCTACTAGAACACAATTTTATCAACACCAGTGTCTTGATCTACTTAGCAGTTGCTTGAGATGTGTCAGAATTATTAAGAGGCGCATCTCGCTAGGTCCATGCTGGCGTAGGCTTCAGGTGTCCTTTGCGCCAGAAATCGGGCCATACCCCACCACTCTTTGGAGCCACTATTCTCACGCAAGGAGGCTTGATAATATTTACCTTGCTCCAAGAATGTCTTTACCTATTACAGATACATTAAATTTATGAAGTTAGGCTCTGTTCACATGTGCTTCATGGTTCTACTGTCTGTCTTGTTGATGGGGAAAAATAGCACTACATTTGTGAGAGTACCAACTAACTTTTTCATATCTTGGACCATCTACATTATCCATTTTTGAGAAATATATGACATGGTATATAATTGTAGAAGTCTCTACATATGGTAAATAGGTTAGGCCTTTTAACCATATGCTTTGGAGGCAATATTTGGGACCTTCGTCACAGATTCCATCAAAAACAGAGAGAAAACTGCATGCACATGAAAGAGGCCTTACAGAATGACATTGGTTATCAAAAGCTTGTACTCTAGTTTCAGACACAGAAAGGAATTTACTTGTTGAAGTTATTGATAAGTGTTGAGTATATTCAGAGTATATCATTTTGTTCAGACAAACGTGAAATTATGAAGAAATACATTCAAAACAAATACTGGTATTTGAATTTGGGTTTCTTAATTTTTTGCTATATTGATATTGGTGTTGCAGTCGTGGTGAATGTCTAACCGTACCAAATCCTAACTAGTAGAAATTGCTGACCTTTTCTTCACATTCCATTTCACACATCATATTTCCAATGATTTGGCACCAAATGATTAGTCACATATTTTACTAATAATTTTCTTACTTATTTTATGCAGGATGTGTATGCAAAGGCCAAGCCTAAAGTTGAGACTTCTGTAGAACACTCAAAAGGTAAAAACATTGCAAGCGTTAAATCCCCACTATAGAAATGTATCAGTAAGGTTATAGAATGCATGCATTGAAGTCAGTAAAAATGGTGCATATTTTGACAAATTTATTAAAACATCGCTTGGGGGGGGCGTGGCTAGAAGCTGTCATGAGCGGACGCGTCTGAACATCGCTCCGGCTCCCGATCTGAATCCTGCCTAATCCTGGACGCTGACAACGTCAAAAAGCCCACAGTACGGTCCTGCAAAGTGAGGGATCTTGCCGAACCTAACTATGAGCCCCAGCAAAGCGCAAGCGGCGGCGGAGCGCTTAAAAGAATATGCCCGACAAGAGGCCCAAAATGGCGCCGGACCCGCCGCCACACCACGCGCTCAACATACCCGCGGGCAAGCGGCTCAGCAGACGAACAGTGAGGAAACAGAAGCGCCTGAACTTACACTGAAAGAGGTGCATGCACAACTCATGTCTGCAATCCTGTCATGCCAAACATCCTTCACTACAAAGATAGAGGAGGTAAAGGTAGACCTTGGCCTACTCAGGCATGATGTACAGCAACTTAGAGAGAGGGTACGAGGTGCAGAGGTAAGAATCTCTGATTTAGAAGACATAACTCGACCCTTACCAGCAAAGATTCAAAATGTGGAGGGATCAGTCGCTTTATGGAGACAAAAGTGTGACGACTTAGAGAATCGTGCCAGGAGAAATAATGTTTGCATACTGGGCATGCCTGAGAAAGCAGAGGGTTCGGATCCATCCACTTTCTTGGAGAATTGGTTTAAAGCTACTTTTCCGGACGCAGCATTTTCCATGGTGTACGCAGTTGAGAGAGCCCATAGGGTTCCGGCACGACCTCCACCACCTGGTGCTCCTCCTAGACCTCTACTGGCTTGCATGTTGAATTGGAAAGATAGAGACCTTATCCTCAGCCAAGCAAGAATCAAGCACTCTATCATGTTTGAAAACGCAAATATTTCACTTTTTCCTGATTTCTCGGCCTAACTCCAGAAGAAAAGGGCGACCTTTGTATCAGGCCTCCTGCACACGGTCGTTTTTTTTCCCGTTTACCTGCCGTTTTTTGCGTTCCGTATACGGAACCATTCATTTCAATGGTTCCGCAAAAAAAAAACGGAATGTACTCCGTATGCATTCCGTTTCCGTATTTCCGTTTTTCCGTTCCGTTTTAACATAGAACATGTCCTATTATTGCCCGCAAATCACGTTCCGTGGCTCCATTCAAGTCAATGGGTCCGCAAAAAAAACGGAACACATACGGAAATGCATCCGTATGTCTTCCGTTTCCGTTACGTTTTTTGCTAAACCATCTATTGAAAATGTTATGCCCAGCCCAATTTTATCTATGTAATTACTGTATACTGTATATGCCATACGGAAAAACGGAACAGAAACGGAAACACAACGGAAACAAAAAACGGAACAACAGATCCATGAAAAACGGACCGCAAAACACTGAAAAAGCCATACGGTCGTGTGCCATAGGCCTCAGTAAAACGGCATGTTCGTGACCTGAACCTACCATATGCAATGGCGTATCCGGCTCGCCTACGTGTGACGGAGGATGGGAAATCGCACTTCTTCACAGATCCGAAAGAAGCAGATGACTGGGTATCCAGGAAAATGTGCAGGGCACCGCCGATCTGAAGTCACTGGACTTAATTGCCCTTTCTTCTTTACTTTCTTTTGATTTGAAGAAGAGGTCTTCTCCATCAGAAGTTACTTACCGTTAGTTTCTTATCACGGTTTCGGGTTATCTGATATAAACTCTTCTCAAGTCATTATTCACGACCAGTGCAGAGTGAGTCATAATGCTTTAGTCAGCAGCTACCAATAATTTGTCAGCTTAATGTATAATACGCAAGGAGCCGGTCAGACACCTGCATAGATTTTGAACAACCTGAACTATGCAGGTCCCTGAACACATAGCCACTGGGAGATTTTTCTCCCATCACTGTTGTTATATCCAGCATAATGCCATATGTTTTGGGATATCTTTTTTCTGTTATATGTTCCATTGTTTTGTTAGGGCAAGATGTAATAATAGATTGCACCTGAAAACTGGGGTACACTCTCTGAAAAATCTGAGAGCAGATTACTTTCACATAGCCCTGATAATGCATGTACATCCGAGAACATTATGGCCACCCTGAGTGTTATTTCCTGGAATGTGAGAGGGATGGGTAACCCAGGGAAAAGAATTGCAATATTCTCACATATCCGTAAATATAATTCACAGGTCCTTGGCCTACAAGAAACCCATCTGACAACAGACACAACCGGTAGAATCAAAAAGCCTTGGGTGCAGTGGATGGGGAATGCTTTTGGTAGCTCACATTCCAGGGGGGTTTCACTGTTGGTGCACCGTTCCATTAGATGGGAGCCCCATAATGTAGAGATGGATCCAGAGGGAAAATATATTTTTGTTTTTGCTCATATAAACTGTGTCCCATATGTGCTCTTGAACATATATTGTCCCCCTCCAGCTAATGTATCAGTTCTTCAGACCGCAGCAGGTTTTGCAGTTCAGTATCCGCATGCCAGACTGCTATGTATGGGGGATCTTAATATGGTAGTGAATAACCAATTAGATAGATTTCTAGCTGGGTCCACACCTGTTTCACATAATACTACCACTGCTTTATCCGCCTGGATAGAGGAAATGGGATGGATGGACCTTTGGAGGGTAAAACATCCAGATCTTGTAGAGTATTCATGTTTTACCCCCTCAAAGGGAGCGCTATCAAGAATAGATTATATGATAGGCACCCCCAACATTTATATGGACCTAGCAGATATCTTTTATGGCCCTCAAGGTAATTCAGACCATGCACCGGTGATAGCCAAATTTAATGTACCAAATACTACAAACCTCCAAGCCAAAATGAGAATATACCCGTTTTGGCTCGCTCTAATGACAAAAAATGACAGAGTACCAGACCAACTTGGGGTATTCCTAGAGCTTCACGATAAAGAAACAGACCCTCTACTATTGTGGGACACCCTAAAAACCTACCTTAGAGGTTGTCTCAAATCCTCAATCACATACATCAAAAAAGATACACAGCGGAAAGAGAAGGCACTGTGCATTAGTGTCAAGGAATCGGAATCCCAGTTCACATCTGATCCCTGAGGCAAACAGGAGTGATTGGTTACAGAAGGGAAGACTATATATGAATTATCTTAAGGAAAAAAGCAGCCGTAAATTGTTTTTCTTTAAACAGCAAGCTTTTGAGATGGGAGATAAAGCGATTAAGATCTTGGCCCATATTGTTAACAAAAACATGGCTGGCCCACCGATTCTCCGTATATGGACATCTGATGGTATCATACAAGAAAGTTTAGAAGGCATAATGAAAGGTTTTTGTGAATTTTACCAAGCCCTATACCAATCTAAAGCATGTCACTCAGAAAATGAACTAGATAAATAACTTGAGGAAGTGACACCTCCTCACCTCACTACTTGTGAGAGAGACACACTTGATAAAGACATAACGTTAGAAGAAATTCACGAAGCTATTACGGGATTAACAAAAGGGAAGTCACCCGGGCCAGATGGGATCCCCCTGGAAGTTTATTCTAAATATATAGATATCTATATCTGTACAAAGCGGCTCAACAAATAGGGGAGCTCCCAATTTCTCTATATGATGCTTCCATAGTAGTGCTATTGAAACCTGACAAGGATCCACTGGATTGTGCATCATATAGGCCCATATCCTTATTAAATCTAGACTACAAAGTGCTCACAAAAATATTGGCCAACAGATTAAATAAAATAATACCCCAAATTATTTATGAGGATCAGACTGGATTTATTCCGGGCCGCTCGACATCCAATAATATTCGCAGAGCACAGATTATAGCACAAATAGGTGTACAAAACAGTAGACAATGGGCTTATGGCATCATTAGACACGGCTAAAGCCTTTGACTCCTTAGAGTGGCTGTACTTGTTGGGGATTCTGGAAAACTTTGGCTTTGGAACAGTGTTCCTTAAATGGATCTAAATAATATATAAGAAACCCAGGGCACATATACTGAAAAATGGCAATGCCTCATCCTCTTTTCCACTGGAACGAGGCAGGGATGTCCTCTTTCTCCCCTATTGTTTGCTATAGCCATAGAACATATAGCCCTTAGAATACATCAGGATCTTGTATTTCATGGAATGGCGGTGGGGGAGAGGGAGGATAGAGTTGGTTTATATGCGGACGACCTTATTTTATTCATGAGCGCAGTGGAAACCACGTTGCCAAGGGCTATTGAACTTATAGAGAAGTTTGGACGATTTTCTGGATTACACATAAATTGGTCTAAATCAGCACTTATGCCTCTTTGGCAAACTACCTGGCCTGCGGTTTATCATAATCTTCGGGTAGTGGAGCACTTTAAATACTTAGGCTGGGTTCACACCTGAGCGTTTTACAGCGCGTTCCTACGCGCTGTAAAACTCTCAACAGGCAAGAACCAATGCTTCCCTATGGGCATGGTTCTCACCTGTGCGTTTTACAGCGCGTACGAACGCGCTGTAAAACGCCCTACGCCCCAAGAAGTACAGGAGCTTCTTTGGGGTGTAGTGTCGCGCGTTCCCATACATAGACTTCCGGGAACGCGCGACAATGGGCGTTCGCTTACTTCCGGAGCCGCGTATGTGACGCCCGGAGAATCGCGCATACAGAGCGCTCAGGTCAGTACGCTCAGGTCTGAACCCAGCGTCAGGCATTTTTATCACTAAAGACCCAAAGGACTCATACTCTCAAAAATTTGCCCCATTAGAGGCCACCTTTATCAATATATTTAAGGTATGGAAGTCCCTTCCCTTGTCAATAATGGGAAGAATAAACCTCATAAAAATTATCCTACTGCCTAAAGGGTTATACTTATTAGAACATGCATGCACCCCAATATCCCACAGTTTCTTTGATCGTATTCACTCCCTGATGGTTAATTTCATCTGGGGGGATGCTAGACATAAACTTGCCCTCGCAACACTGCAAAGATCAAAACAACAAGGAGGAACGGCATTACCAAACTTCCACTTCTATTTCCTGGCGGGTCAATTGAGATACTTATCAACATGAGTTACAGGAGAGTCGCACCAGAATGCAGAATATTATTTACAATATCATCTGGGTATTTCCTCATTGTGGCCAGTTCTTGAGAATATAGGTTTAATTTCTGGACGTGCGGTACAAATACATAGGCTGGCTCATCAGGTGTGGAGGGATGCAAAACTCCATCAGTACAAAGATTGGGCAGGCATTATACCATTATGGGATAATCCATTGTTCCCACATTTACAAAACATCGAAGGGATAAGTATCTGGAAAGAGCATGGAATAACCACACTTCGATATGTTTATCAGGACGGAGTTTTCCTATCCTTTTCTCAACTTCAGGAACAGTTTGGATTGATACGTTCCCAATTTTTTAGATATCTACAAATAAGACATGCCTTCAGGGAACAATTCAAAAACAGTGTAAGAGCTATATCCTCATACCCTCTAATAGGAGTTAAGTCACAGGGTCCCAAAGGAATAATTTCCGCACTCTACACGCACCTTTTGGGGAATCATATGTCGTCACAACCAATGTTGGCCGAGGTTAGATGGAGAAAGGACATTCCTCATCTTACCACAGACGATTGGTCAGAGGCACTAGAGGCCACTACTAAAGTCTCTCCCTCCGTAAACAATAGACTTATACAATTATTTATACTGCATAGGAGTTATTTAACTCCCACCAGATTGCATAAGATGGGTAGGATGAATCACTCCAGGTGTCTTAGATGTGCACAAGCAAATGCCGACTTTTGGCATATGATGTGAGAGTGTAGTTACATCAGAGCGTATTGGCAGGCAGTGCTTAATATACTTTCAGGCATGGGACCTATACCACTATGTCATAAGGTGTGCCTGTTGGGCATATTAGATGAAGATGGGTGGACACACTATAATAAAATATTCTTAGGAGAAGCCCTGTTCCTAGCCCGAAAGGTTATAGCTCTTAAATGGATGGCAGACCACCTGCCTACCATTGGGCTTTGGAAAAAGTTAGTAACTCAAGTGAACCCTATAGAGAATGTGATGTTTATACATAGAAAATGCCCTCAGAAATTTCTGAAAGTGTGGGGAACTTCGTGTGAATCGCCACTGACATTGCCTAACAATATCTTGTTACCTGATATTTAGTCTAAAAAAAAAAAAATCACCCATTACACGCACCTTTATAACATCCACCGGCTTTATTGTACTGTATTTGCAATGTACAAAATGAATAATGCTGCTCTTACACATAAACATATGTATCATTTGAATGTGAAATTATTTCATTGTTCACGTCGCTCTTGTATAGCATATTGACAATCTTGTACTATTGTATATGTACTGATGCCTTAACTTGTTACTTTTCAATAAAACGAGTAAAAAAAAAAAAAAAAGCCACTTGGTTCTAGTAAAGCTATAAAGATTTTACTTCCTTATGTCGTCTCATTCACATTATATAGTGGTGTGACAAAGTTAGGGTACCTATGGTCAAAATTACTGTTACTGTGAGCAGTTAAGGAAGTTGAAGATTAAATGGTCTCCAAAAAACATACAGTTTAAAGATGAAACACACTTTTCAACATGTTAAGCAATATCAGTGTATTATTTTTGTTTTGTAAAATTTTAGAGTGAAAAAAAGGAAAGTACCTTGCAAAAGTATGGGAACCCAAAGAGATTTCAGTGCTCAGATAACTTTGACCGAGGTCTCAGGCCTTAAATAGCCTGTTAGGGTTAAGGCTCGTTCATAATTAGATAATTAGTCCTCTCCTGCATAACGGAAATGGGACGGATCCGTTTTGCAGCCCATAAACTTCTATTATGATGGAATGAGTAACGTAATGCCTCTAAAGGCATTCCTTTATGCATTCCGTCATAGAATTGCGTTATGGTCCATGGTAACGGCATCCATAACGCAATTCACCTTTTACCAGTAAACGAAGCGTGAACGAATTTCATAACCTGAAATTCGCTCATCTCTATTCATAATCATCATTAGGAATGGCCAGGTGATACAAAATTCAAAGCTTTATAAATACCCTGACTCTTCTAACCTTGTCCCAAAAAACCGGACCCATGGGTTCTTCTAAGCAGCTGCCTAACACTCTGAAAATGAAAATGGTCGAAGCCCACAAGAAGATAGCATAGCGTTTTCAGTTTGCCATTTCCTCACTTTGAAATGTAATTAAGAAATGGCAGTTACCAGGAACAGTGGAGGTCTTTTGACTATAAAAGACCTTCAGGAAGATTTATCAGACACTGGAGTTATGGTACATTGTTCTATTGTTCAGCGACACCTGCACAAATATGGCCTTCATGGAAAAGTCATCAGAAGAAAACCTCTCCGACATCTTCTTCACAAAATTCTGCATCAGATTTTTGCAAAACAACATCTAAACAAGCCTGATGCATTTTGGAAACAAGTACTGTGGACCGATGAGGTTAAAATAGAATTCTTTGGCCACAATGAGCAAAGGTATGTTTGGATAAAAAAGGGCACAGAATTTCTTGAAAAAAACACCTTTCCAACCATTAAGCATGGACGTGGATCATTCATGCTTTGGGGTTGTGTTGCAGCCAATGGCACAGGGAACATTTCACGGGTAGAGAAAATAATGGATTAAATGAAATTCCAGCAAACTCTGGAAGCAAACATAACACCAACTATAAAAAAGCTGAAGTTGAAAAGAGGATGGCTTCTACAAATGGATAATGATCCTAAACACACCTCTAAATCCACAATAGACTACCTCAAAATGGCGCAAGCAGAAGGTCCCCTGATCTGAACATCGTTCAAAATCTGCGGATAGACCTCAAAAATGAAGTCCACGCAAGTGCTCTGCATTATGTCACGTTGCATTAGAATCGAATCATCTCAGAAAGACAGTTGAAAATATGTACTGTATAGTTTGCATTTAATCAGAGCTATTCACACTTCACTTAAGAATGATCAATTTATATAAGTAGGTTTAATACTCAAAAACAAACTACTTAACCACCTCCGGACCGCTGTACGCACAGACGCGTCCTGGAGGTGGTTGATTCATTCCGAGTGGACGCGCCGGCGCGTCCTCTCGCGATGGCCGAGATTTCCTGTGAACGCGCGCACACAGGCGCGCGCGCTCACAGGAACGGAAGGTAAGAAAGTGGATCTCCAGCCTGCCAGCGGCGATCGTTCGCTGGCAGGCTGGAGATGTGATTTTTTTTAACCCCTAACAGGTATATTAGACGCTGTTATGATAACAGCGTCTAATATACCTGCTACCTGGTCCTCTGGTGGTCCCCTTTGTTTGGATCGACCACCAGAGGACACAGGTAGCTCAGTAATATGTTGCACCAAGCACCACACTACACTACACCCCCCCCCCGTCACTTATTAACCCCTTATTCACCCTTGATCACCCCATATAGACTCCCTGATCACCCCCCTGTCATTGATTACCCCCCTGTCATTGATCACACCCCTGTAAAGCTCCATTCAGACGTCCGCATGATTTTTACGGATCCACTGATAGATGGATCGGATCCGCAAAACGCACATGGACGTCTGAATGGAGCCTTACAGGGGCATGATCAATGACTGTGGTGATCACCCCATATAGACTCCCTGATCACCCCCGTGTCATTGATTACACCCCTGTCATTGATCACCCCCCTGTAAAGCTCCATTCAGACGTCCGCATGATTTTTACGGATCCACTGATAGATGGATCGGATCCGCAAAACGCACACGGACGTCTGAATGGAGCCTTACAGGGGCATGATCAATGACTGTGGTGATCACCCCATATAGACTCCCTGATCACCCCCCTGTCATTGATTACCCCCCTGTCATTGATCACCCCCCTGTAAAGCTCCATTCAGACGTCCGCATGATTTTTACGGATCCACTGATAGATGGATCGGATCCGCAAAACGCACACGGACGTCTGAATGGAGCCTTACAGGGGCATGATCAATGACTGTGGTGATCACCCCATATAGACTCCCTGATCACCCCCCTGTCATTGATTACCCCCCTGTCATTGATCAACCCCCTGTAAAGCTCCATTCAGATGTCCGCATGATTTTTACGGATCCACTGATAGATGGATCGGATCCGCAAAACGCACACGGACGTCTGAATGGAGCCTTACAGGGGCATGATCAATGACTGTGGTGATCACCCCATATAGACTCCCTGATCACCCCCCTGTCATTGATTACCCCCCCCTGTCATTGATCAACCCCCTGAAAAGCTCCATTCAGATGTCCGCATGATTTTTACGGATCCACTGATAGATGGATCGGATCCGCAAAACGCACACGGACGTCTGAATGGAGCCTTACAGGGGCGTGATCAATGACTGTGGTGATCACCCCATATAGACTCCCTGATCACCCCCCTGTCATTGATCACCCCCCTGTCATTGATCACCCCTCTGTAAGGCTCCATTCAGACATTTTTTTGGCCCAAGTTAGCGGAATTTTTATTTTTTTTCTTACAATGTCTCATATTCCACTAACTTGTGTCAAAAAATTAAATCTCACATGAACTCACCATACCCCACACGGAATCCAAATGCGTAAAATTTTTTAGACATTTATATTCCAGACTTCTTCTCACGCTTTAGGGCCCCTAGAATGCCAGGGCAGTATAAATACCCCACATGTGACCCCATTTCGGAAAGAAGACACCCCCAGGTATTCCGTGAGGGGCATATTGAGTCCATGAAAGATTGAAATTTTTGTCCCAAGTTAGCGGAAAGGGAGACTTTGTGAGAAAAAAATAAATAAAATCAATTTCCGCTAACTTGTGCCAAAAAATTTTTTTTTCTATGAACTCGCCATGCCCCTCATTGAATACCTTGGGGTGTCTTCTTTCCAAAATGGGGTCACATGTGGGGTATTTATACTGCCCTGGCATTCTAGGGGCCCTAAAGCGTGAGAAGAAGTCTGGGATCCAAATGTCTAAAAATGCCCTCATAAAAGGAATGTGGGCCCCTTTGCGCATTTAGGCTGCAAAAAAGTGTCACACGTCTGGTATCGCCGTACTCAGGAGAAGTTGGGGAATGTGTTTTGGGGTGTCATTTTACATATACCCATGCTGGGTGAGAGAAATATCTTGGTCAAATGCCAACTTTGTATAAAAAAATGGGAAAAGTTGTCTTTTGCCAAGATATTTCTCTCACCCAGCATGGGTATATGTAAAATGACACCCCAAAACACATTCCCCAACTTCTCCCGAGTACGGAGATACCAGATGTGTGACACTTTTTTGCAGCCTAGGTGGGCAAAGGGGCCCACAATCCAAAGAGCACCTTTCGGATTTCACAGGTCATTTACCTACTTACCACACATTAGGGCCCCTGGAAAATGCCAGGGCAGTATAACTACCCCACAAGTGACCCCATTTTGGAAAGAAGACACCCCAAGGTATTCCGTGAGGGGCATGGCGAGTTCCTAGAATTTTTTATTTTTTGTCACAAGTTAGTGGAAAATAATGATTTTTATTTTATTTATTTTTTTCTTACATAGTCTCATATTCCACTAACTTGTGACAAAAAATAAAAACTTCCATGAACTCACTATGCCCATCAGCGAATACATTGGGGTGTCTTCTTTCCAAAATGGGGTCACTTGTGGGGTAGTTATACTGCCCTGGCATTCTAGGGGCCCAAATGTGTGGTAAGGAGTTTGAAATCAAATTCTGTAAAAAATGACCAGTGAAATCCGAAAGGTGCTCTTTGGAATATGGGCCCCTTTGCCCACCTAGGCTGCAAAAAAGTGTCACACATCTGGTATCTCCGTACTCAGGAGAAGTTGGGGAATGTGTTTTGGGGTGTCATTTTACATATACCCATGCTGGGTGAGAGAAATATCTTGGCAAAAGACAACTTTTCCCATTTTTTTATACAAAGTTGGCATTTGACCAAGATATTTATCTCACCCAGCATGGGTATATGTAAAAAGACACCCCAAAACACATTCCTCAACTTCTCCTAAATATAGAGATACCAGATGTGTGACACTTTTTTGCAGCCTAGGTGGGCAAAGGGGCCCATATTCCAAAGAGCACCTTTCGGATTTCACTGGTCATTTTTTACAGAATTTGATTTCAAACTCCTTACCACACATTTGGGCCCCTAGAATGCCAGGGCAGTATAACTACCCCACAAGTGACCCCATTTTGGAAAGAAGAGACCCCAAGGTATTTCGTGATGGGCATAGTGAGTTCATAGAACTTTTTATTTTTTGTCACAAGTTAGTGGAATATGAGACTTTGTAAGAAAAAAAAAAAAAAAAAAAGAAATCAT
Source organism: Bufo bufo (assembly GCF_905171765.1). NCBI lineage: Eukaryota > Metazoa > Chordata > Amphibia > Anura > Bufonidae > Bufo > Bufo bufo. The sequence goes on along the minus strand of NC_053391.1, from coordinate 137,762,324 downwards.
CATTTTCCGCTAACTTGTGACAAAAATAAAAAGTTCTATGAACTCACTAGGCCCATCAGCGAATACCTTAGGGTGTCTACTTTCCGAAATGGGGTCATTTGTGGGGTGTTTGTACTGTCTGGGCATTGTAGAACCTCAGGAAACATGACAGGTGCTCAGAAAGTCAGAGCTGCTTCAAAAAGCGGAAATTCACATTTTTGTACCATAGTTTGTAAACGCTATAACTTTTACCCAAACCATTTTTTTTTTTTACCCAAACATTTTTTTTTTATCAAAGACATGTAGAACAATAAATTTAGAGCAAAATTTATATATGGATCTCGGTTTTTTTTGCAAAATTTTACAACTGAAAGTGAAAAATGTCATTTTTTTGCAAAAAAATCGTTAAATTTCGATTAATAACAAAAAAAGTAAAAATGTCAGCAGCAATGAAATACCACCAAATGAAAGCTCTATTAGTGAGAAGAAAAGGAGGTAAAATTCATTTGGGTGGTAAGTTGCATGACCGATCAATAAACGGTGAAAGTAGTGTAGGTCAGAAGTGTAAAAAGTGGCCTGGTCTTTCAGGGTGTTTAAGCACTGGGGGCTGAGGTGGTTAAAGAGGTAGTCCAGTTTAAGGGGAAAAAACATTTTTGAACATCTTGTTAGGGAATTCTGAGTTAATAGACAATTCAGAATCCTCATCTGGCAACAGTAGACCCTTGCCCTGGAGGATGAGCCCTGCATCCCAGATTACCCTTTGTATGGACAATATGTAATTATGGTACTTAATTTCCTCTGTAGTGGTGCTTGACTCTTTTCTTTCCAGGTTCCCCTACAGGTTAAGTTGATCATGTTGGGGTCTCAGGATGGGGTTACTTTATGACATCCAAAGTGGACAATCCCTTTAATGCTGATGCAATACATTCATGATAAAGCAATGATAAAGCCTACTTCTACTCTGAGTAGAATCCCTGCCCCCATTTCCTTGTATCAAGTCTCACCTCTTTGGTTCTCATAATTGTCTTACATATATAGTTATCAGGTTCCCATGTCATACCTGTCTTTGTTAGGGCTCATGCACACAACCGTTGTTGGCAAACAGCGGGTCTTCAATATACGGACACTGGCCGTTCGTGCACCGCATCACGGATGCAGACCCATTCACTTGAATGGGTCTGCAAATTGGAAGGTGCGGTGCGAAATGGTAGTACTTCCGTGGGTTGCACTTCTTCTTTTTTGCGGTGCTGACCGTTGGATGCGAATCGCAGACCTTATTCAAATGAATGGGTCCTGCATCCGCACACAGCGGCCCTACGGTCATTGCGAACCACAGCACGGGCCAGGCCCCCGCACGTTCGTGTGCATGAGCCCTTATACTGTATTTCTTCTCTGAAAAGATTTACTAATTACCAGGAAGATATTAACTTGCTTTCCTTGATTCTAGTGACATATGAAATGCTAAGAGATGCACCACCAGGATTCTACCCCAGGCTTGGCTTGATTGGGTTTGCTGGAATCGTAGGATTATTCCTTGCAAAAGGTTAGTGGATCCAGATTCAAAATATCTTGGGCATTTTACTCTTTTATTGTTTCCTTCCCTTTGCTGCCAGGTCCTCATGGGCAACAGAGGACACATGATGATGAAATTTATAATGATCTTTATTTATGTAGTGCCAGCATTTTCAGCAGTGCTTTACGCTTTAGAGGGTACAAAACCAGACGTTACATAGCAAAACTAATAATTAAAAAAAGGCATGAGGACCCTACTCTTTACAAAAATTCTCATGCTTATTTCTAGGCATGAGATTTAAATTGTTTCGGAGCTCTGTGTCTGCGCAGCCTGTTTAGTCCTTGCCACCCTCATCATTATTCCTGGCGCGGGTGGCTCTGGATCACCTTAAGAGCCTGGCACTAACTGTATCCAGGCTCCCGCTGTAACAACAAGGATCAGAAAATAACGCCAATTTCGGGTGGTTAACTCCCTAGATGTTGCGGTCATTAGTGTCTAGACAAAAGACGGAGATGGCTTACTCTTCCACCACTGGCCCCTTTGAAGCACAATTGTGGGGTGCCAATGCATTGCCATGACAGCCAGCCACAAACACAGCTTAAGGCTTCAGTGATTTGGTCAGGGATTTCCATCACTGATTGTGAGCCAAAACCAGGGGCTGGTCAAAAACACAGAACAGTTAAAAATCTTTGCACTATACCTTATGTCTGTGTAGGTTCCACTTGGTTGTGGCTCACAATAACTGATGGAAATCGCTGACCAAACACTGAAGTGTGACCTAGGCCTAATAGACTGCCCATCACTGTTACAGTGAAAGGCTAAATGCATTGGTATACTTGTGCATTATAAAAAGCCATATCTCCTAGTGAGGATATAAAAAGAATAACTAAAGTTAATCAATAGTTAAAGTAATAAAATTTATTAAAAAAATAATAATAATTCCCTAAAAAGTTTTTATATTTTCTAGTGGTAAAACTTGCGCACACGTATATGATATTACCGTGCTTGCACCAACAAGTACTGTATAATAAAGATGTTAGCGTCTTTTAAACCACCCCATGAACAACCTAAAAACATAAAAATACGGAATTTACTGCACTCAAAATAAGTAAATAAATATTAATCAATAAGTCCCATGTACCCCAAAAATGGTATAAAAACTACATGTCGCCTTGCAGAAAACAAGTCCACATAGGGCTACAACAGCGCAAAGAGTTGTGGGTCTTGGAATGTGGCGACATAACAAGATGTGCTGTTATTATGCAAAAGTAGTAAAAAACAAATACAACCTTACATGTTTGGTATTGCCATCATCGTACTGACCCACAGAATACCAGTAACATGCTAGTTATGCCACACAGCGAATTTAGTAAATTTAAAGAGCAGAGAACCACGGCAGAACTGCTTTTTTTCCCATTACCTTCCCACAAAGCTAATAAAAGTTCATAAGTGTATGTATCTCTATAATATTCAACACAGAATCGGTAATGCAAGTTACGTTTCACAGTTACATCATATTCACAGTGGGTGGAAATGTTGTAACTGAAATAAAACTTCAAAGTTTATTAGGTATACATTAAAATAAAGGGGGAGGGTATGCGAGCCCTACCTCGATGTGTACAAACAAACAAAAAATTGACGGTAAACTAGTCGATACTCTGAACTATAAATGCGGACCACCAAGTATCCCCTCAGAGTTCCCTTACGTAACAACAGTGGGATTGTTGGCTGTCTCAAGGGATATAACCCAGAGTGTACGCAGCTGACTAACGCGCTGCACTCTGCGGTATATATGGTATCTATTGATGAAGCTGCTGTGACGCAGTGTGTCTTCAACATATTACCAGCCACTATCAGTTCAGAGATAGCATGTAACCAGACACCTAACAGCTACTGATCCTATGGTCTGGGAGTGTGAGTGACTTTAAAGACTTTTTCACTGACCTGAATAAGAATGACCTGGGACTATATTTCACGTCGGAAATCCATCAAAACCACATCACCTTTTTAGATCTTAACATATTTAAGAATCCTGAAGGGAATATAGGCACACGTCTGTTCCGGAAGGACACAGCCACTAATAGCCTCCTACGTTGGGACCGCTGCCATCTTGTAGCTCTGAAAAAAGGTATTCCCAAAGGGCAGTACTTAAGATTACGCAGAAACTGCTCTAGGGTGGCAGACTACCGGGTGGCGGCTAGGGACCTTCAGAGTAGGTTTACGGATAGCGGATATCCACGGCAGGTCTTGACGAACGCATACCAGCATTCACTTGCTGTAAACCGCGATACACTGCTGGTACCATGTACCAGAGGTAGCGATGATAACCAAGTCCGGATTATTGCCACATTTGATGAGGCTCAGAGAGATGTACGCGAGGTCCTCACCCGCTTTTGGGGCATCCTTAAATCGGACCCAGATGTGGGACACCTTGTAGGTGATACCCCAAGTATTACCTTTCGCCGTGGCCTGCAGTTTAAGAGATCGTTTGGTGCACAGTTTTTTTACAACCCCACAACCGGGGACGTGGCTCGATCGCCAACCGAAGGGCACGTTCCCCTGTAGTGGGTGTGTGGCATGCGGTTCAATTGAGAGGGGGGACAGTTTTATCAGTACTGTGACACAAAAAATATTTGCAATTTGGTCATTCATAAATTGCAGAACCAGATGGGTCATCTATCTGGCAACGTGTATGTGTGGCCTCCAGTATGTAGGCAAAACCATACGGGAGTTCCGACGGAGGATAGGGGAACATCTCACCGATATCCGCAATGATGCGGATACCCCTATCGCACGTCACATCTCCATAAGCCACTCTGGTAACGTGGAGACGATGAGATTTCAAGGTTTTGAGGTCATTAGAAGAACTCCTAGAGGAGGGGACTTTGATACTAAACTGTTACAGAAGGAGGCAGAATGGACGTTCAGGCTACGAACCACACGTCCAGGAGGTCTGAATGAACACATCGCATATACTTGTTTCATTTAAAGGTGATATCTGGTTCTGTAAGGGCTATTTGACCATGAAGGAGAGTGATGGGGTGCTGCGCCAGATGACCTGGCCTCCACAGTCACCGGACCTGAACCCAATCGAGATGGTTTGGGGTGAGCTGGACCGCAGAGTGAAGGCAAAAGGGCCAACAAGTGCTAAGCATCTCTGGGAACTCCTTCAAGACTGTTGGAAGACCATTTCAGGAGACTACCTCTTGAAGCTCATCAAGAGAATGCCAAGAGTGTGCAAAGCAGTAATCAAAGCAAAAGGTGGCTACTTTGAAGAACCTAGAATATGACATATTTTCAGTTGTTTCACACTTGTTTGTTATGTATATAATTCCACATGTGTTAATTCATAGTTTTGATGCCTTCATAGTCATGAAAATAAAGAAAACTCTTTGAATGAGAAGGTGGTCCAGACTTTTGGTCTGTACTGTAGCTTCACAGTACCTTTGGTGCTGAGGCCTGTCAGTATGTATTTTACTGCCGATTGGTCCCTGTTGACATATGGGAGTGTGTTTACACTCTATAGAGGATCGCGTCGCCGAGATGGGGGAGGGCGGAGGCGTTCAGTCTGTGTGACACGCCTACTGCTCTCCTATTCGCCGGCAACCGCTGGATCCGCCCCGTTGGGGAGGGGTTTCCCCTTTTTGACAAGCTGTAAGCCGCGGCCGTATTACGGCCACCCTAGCGCCGATGCCGTAGCCTCACCACATGAGGCATACGCCTTTCTTTATGTTTGTTTGTCCTGAACTCTGGTTACCCAGCTCCTGATGAGCCTAATAGGCGAAACGTAGACTAGTGAATAGGGCACAGGTTCAGCGCTATCCCCTTCATGGGGACATAGGATAGATAGCCGCTATGTTATTGTAGCCAGACAATCCTACGGCACAATAATAGAGGCAGTGAGGGGACTATATAATATTGGTGGGGAGGCTAACATTATGTTACCCACTGAATTTAAGTAGATCCCAGCCTTGTAGTTGTTAGTTGTCTGGTTACATGCTATCTCTAATATGTTGAAGACACACTGCGTCACAGCAGCTTCATCAATAGATACCAGTTATTATATACTGCAGAGTGCAGCGCGTTAGTCAGCTGCGTACACTCTGGGTTATATCCCTTGAGACAGCCAACAACGTGCTGGGAGCTCTGAGGGGATACTTGGTGGTCCGCATTTGTAGTTCAGAGTATCGACTAGTTTACCGTCGATTTTTTGTTTGTTTGTTTGTACACATCGAGGTAGGGCTCGCATACCATCCCCCTTTATTTTAACGTATGCCTAATAAACTTTGAAGTTTTATTTCATTTACAATGTTTCCACCCACTGTGAAAATAATACATAAGTTTATGTACCCCAAAATGGTGTCACTAATAACACAATTTGTACTCCTCCTTTGCTGAAATTACTTCTCAAAAATGCTAAGAGTGGTACTCTTTTACTCTTCTAGAAAAAAAGTTGTGCGATTTCTGGGAGAACAATGATTCACTCACGTCCCTGCTGTATGTGCTCCTAGATGGCTCCTCTTCTAAATGAACTGTTCTGCGCAGGCGCATGAGAGGATACGTCCAGGGGCAGCAAAGACAAAAGTGATGTGGGTGAATCACATCACCGCCAACATCTTGTGCCCTATGGATGTAGTGGGGGGGGGGGGGGGGGGGGGGGGGGTGACAAGTACTGATGAATATGCAGGCTTAGGGCCTTCTACACAGCAAAAGGGGTAAGATGTTGTGTGACGTACAGATGTATGTCACACAAGAAATAGACTACGACATATCTGCCATAAATCTTACAAACTGGCTATCCTCTTGAAGTATGGAGTCTAACAGAATGAAGTGGTCAGGAACCATATAGAAGGATCCCCTCTTATGGATCCACAGGGGTCCATCATATTGATTATCCACAGATGTAACTGTTTATTCACACATCAGTGATTCACGTCCGTGTGCTATCTGTGTTCTCCATTGGCAGCACACAGATCTGTTGATATCTTTATGTGTATTTAGACGTGTTTTTTACAGATTTTTGGTCTGCAGGATAAACACAGTTGCGTGCACTACTTTGGTCCATTCTGTGGACAGAACGTGCCCATTCTATTCAATGGGGCTGTAAAAACCAAAGAAAGCACATAGATACCATTCATGTGCGGTCCATTTTTCAGTAATCTAATGCATAGAAAACTGATAAAAAATTTTTTTGAAATAAGCCCTAAATGTGTTTTGCGAACAGCTGTCACTCTTCCTTTTGCAGGATTTTCTGGTTTGGCTAACATAAGCTAATTTGCATACTTTTTTCCCCATGTTGCATTGCTTGTAAATAAGTCTCTTGGTCTCTTTAATGAGAACCAGTAACGTTCACAACCCTGTGTGGATAGTAAACTGGAAGCACCAAAATTGGCATTTTTAAGACTCGTTGTAATGTTTGATTTATCAGAAATTAATGACATTTATTCTGAAAACAAACATGCCGCTTCATATGACCAAACTGACACCGCTACACAAATTTCATTTTATTCATACTTTACCTTAGTTTGTAGTTGAATGCATTCTGGATGTCTTATCTTAACCACTTGCCGTCACGGTAACGCGGATAGGCGTCCGGACGGCAGCACTCTCAGGTCTCAGTGACTCCTATTGGCGTCATCTCGTGAGACCTGAGATTTCCTGTGAACGCGCGCTCACAGGATTGCGCAGAAGACATATTTAACTACAGCCTGCCAGCAGCGATCATTGGCTGGCAGGCTGTAGATTTTTAAAAGATCCAATCAAAGAGGTATGTCAGATGCTATTTTGTAAATAGCATCTGATATACCTGCTACCTGCTCCTCTGGTGGTCCCTTTTGCTTGGATCGACCACCAGAGGACACAGGCAGCTCTGTAAGTAGCACCAAGCACCACACACACATTAAACACCCCCCCCCCCCTGTCACTTATTAACCCCTGGTCACCACATATAGACTCCCTGATCACCCCCCTGTCATTGATCACCCCCCTGTAAGGGTCCCTTATCACCGCCAGTTAGTTAGCTACTTGTTAGGTAGTTAGCGCCCAGCCCACCGCAGTCACTGATTAGTCGCTGATTAGCGTCATCACTGTCACTAATCAACACTAGTACTATATAGTATCTGTAAGTGATCAAGACTGATCGCAATCAGATCTATATCAGTACATTAGGGTCACCTTAGGCTCTACAAAAAACGCAGTGTTCACCCGATCAGGCCTGATCTTGTGCCCACACTTGCGTTCAGTACGCCCCACCGCAGTGACAGAATAATTTTTTTTCTGATCACTGCAAAAGCACCGTAAAATCGCTGCGGGGCTATAAAGATCACTTTTGAGCTTTTTGGATCTTTATTAGCAATCCCGGCTTTACTTCGCAATCACTCCTTTTTACTAGGCAGGTGTGCTCTTTTTCCTGGGTAGTCTCAAAGGAATACCCCCTAAATTTAGTTAGCCCAAAATGTCAAAAAAAGGGGTATTCCGCTGAAGAGTACTTTTAGGATTTCATATATACAAACTAAGAAGACAGGTTGGCATTAGCAGGAGGTGCTTCAAACCCACATGCAGTTGTGCATACATATAGGGGAGCAAATCCTGCACTTGTGGCCCGTTGCTAATGGCAATCCCCAGCAAAATGCATACAATGGAGGATGCCCGCGGCGAACCACAAGTACCACAATAGACATCCTACACAAGGTAACAAGTGCGGATGTAATAATTAATATAACAATATAACAAAACAATAACAAACAATAACAATTTTAAAATCAGTTTGAGGAATTAGTATTACTGCAGAGTTCACCTGTGTTTGTTATTGTTTTGTTATATTGTTACTTTTAGGATTTCACAGGGCATTTTTACGCATTTGGATTCCAAACTACTTCTCACGCTTTAGGGCCCCTAAAATGCCAGGGCAGTATAAATACCCCACAAGTGACCCCATTTTGGAAAGAAGACACCCCAAGTTATTCCGTGAGGGGCATGACGAGTTAGCGGAAATTGTTTTTTATTTTTTTATTTTTTCTTACAAAGTCTCATATTCCACTAACTTGTGACAAAAAATAAAATTTTACATGAACTCACCATACCCCTCACGGAATACCTTGGGGTGTCTTATTTATAAAATGGGGTCACTTGTGGGGTATTTATACTGCCCTGGCATTTTAGAGGCCCTAAAGCGTGAGAAGTAGTTTGGAATCCAAATGCGTAAAAAATGCCCTGTGAAATCCTAAAAGTACTCATTGGAATTTGGGCCCCTTTGCGCACCTAGGATGCAAAAAAGTGTCACACATGTGGTATCACCGTACTCAGGAGAAGTAGGGCAATGTGTTTTGGGGTGTATTTTTACATATACCCATGCTGGGTGAGAGAAATATCTCTGTAAATTGACAACTTTGTATAAACAAATGGAAAAAGTTGTCATTTACAGAGATATTTCTCACACACAGTATGGGTATATGTAAAAATACACCCCAAAACACATTGCCCTACTTCTTCTGAGTACGGCGATACCACATGTGTGACACTTTTTTGCAGCCTAGGAGCGTAAAGGGGCCAAAAGTCCAACGAGTACCTTTAGACTTTACAGGGTTGCTCACAATTTAGCCCTGCCCAAACTGCCAGAACAGTAAACACACCCCACAAATGACCCCATTTCGGAAAGTAGACACCCTAAGGTATTCACTGAGGGGCATAGTGAGTCCGTGGGAGATTTTTTTTTTTTTGCCAGAAGTTAGCAGAAATGGAAACTTTATTATTTATTTCTTTCCTCAGAAAGTGTCATTTTTCGCTAACTTGTGAAAAAAAATTAAATCATACATAAACTCACCATGCCCCTCCGCGAATACTTTGGGGTGTCTTCTTTCTAAAATGGGGTCATTTGGGGGGTATTTATTTATACTATCCTGGCATTCTAGCACCTCAAGTAACAGAAAGCTCAGAAAGTCAGAGCTGCTTAAAAATGCGGAAATTCACATTTTTGTACCATAGTTTGTAAACGCTATAACTTTTGCGCAAACCAATAAATATACACTTATTGGATTTTTTTTTATCAAAGACATGTAGCACAATAAATTCTGACACAAACTTGTATAAAAATGTAATTATATTTGAACAATTTTACCAGAAAAAGTTAAAAATACACTTTTTTTGAGAAAATTGCGGTCTATTTTGATTAATATCAGAAAAACAAAAAATGTCAGCAGCAATCAAATACCACCAAAAGAAAGCTGTATTTGTGAGAAGAAAAGGAGGTAAAATTAATTTGGGTGCCAAGTTGCATGACCGAGCAATAAACCGTTAAAGTTGTGAAGTGCCGATTTGTAAAAAAGGGCCTGGTCACTAGGGGCGGTATAAACCTGTGGTCCTTAAGTGGTTAAGCTCCATGTGTTGTGTAGTTTCCTAATGACATTTCAACTGTAGATATCATGCCATTGCCCACTTTATTGGTCATAAACATAGAACTGATAAGAAGAGTAAGGGCTCTTTCACGTCAGCCAAGGACCGGGCCAGTTATAGGGAACAAACATTGCTAGGAACTCTCATTCACCATATTTGGCCCATGCAAAGGTGCTGCCAATCACCCCACAAACTAGAGAAATTCTCATTTGTTGTGTGATCACTTCTTTAATGCTGCACCCAAAGTCATCAGTTTTTGAAAGCGCATCATGCTATGTAAACAAGATGTACAGTCGACGATATGTAGAAGGAATAGGGCATAAACATTCATAGTAATAATCATTCATCCCCCTTTATTTTGCATAGAGCCAGATAAAAGACACTTTAAAGAGTAACTAAACCTTTATATAAACATTTAATATGCTGTCCCTAATAAAACTATTTCTAATATACTTTATTAATCAATTTTCTATTTATACTACACTTTTTCCTACCTAAAGCGCACCATTCCCTGTGCGCTTAAAACTCAGTTCTCTGTACACCGCTGACAGCTCAGGGGAGTACGGAGTACATATTTTATGAATGGGCAGCAGCAGCGCTGTGAGTACGGGCAGAAGCTCATATTGCCAAGAGTTAGTAATCGTCCAGGGAGCACGGGCAGGAGCAGCAATATGCGCTCCTGCCCATACTCGCAGCACTGCTGCGGCCCCATTCATAAAATGTGTACTCAGCGGTGTACACAGAACAGAGTTTTAAGCGCACAGTGAATGGTGAGCTTTAGGTAGGAAAAAGTGTAGTAAAAATATAAAATTGATTAATAAAGTATATTTGAGATTTATTAGGGCATTAGGACAACATATTAAAAGTTGATCATAAGAACCACCAAGGAAAACCATTGTCAATGGAAGACTATGTGAGATAGGGATGTGCTGTTACAGTTCTGATGTTCCTTTCATAGTACATTAAAAGTACATTTAGTGGAGCTTCATTTGAAGAAAATACTAATGGTGACAGTTCATATTGTACAAGCTCTCCAAAGAGATGCATCTGTAATGTATGTGCTCCCTGGATCACCATAATAATTTTATTGGAACCACATGTACATCTTCTCTGATTCAAGAGAAAGTAAAAAAAAATGACCTAATCCATCCAGGTTTAGGTTAAAGGTAAAGTAAAAACAGCCTTTGAGTAAGTTACCAATCCTGACTGTATTGTGTACTTTTTAAGAATTGTAATCCCGTTTTACTGAGAACTTTTACTGAATGCATTTGTCAAAATTACAGGTGGTACCAAGGTAAAGTCCTGCTTCAAGATGTTCAGCTCCTTAAATTTAAAAACTATGGACACTTTTGACAAGAAAAATATTTTATATATGTTAGTGGTTACCTTGAGTTAAATACATTTTACTAAGCTTCAGGAAGCAATCTTTATTAATTTTTAGACCACCTGATATATTTAGTTTTCAACCTTCTCCTTGGAATGTTCTAATGTGGACAAGTCTCTGCTAGTAATACATAGTAGATATGATATGTGTCTCCAGGATGCTGCTGTCATCACTAGCTCTCAAGTATCAGCACACAATCGGTACTGTACTGATTTCTTCTTCTTCAGCCACTGAGGGATCTCTTCTTCAGCTTCAGAATTTGCCCCTCCACTACAGACTTTGTGGGTGCTCTACTTTCTCACTACACTTTTACACAGCCTGTGTGGTTCACCCCTTGCTCCTGCTAGCTAAATCATGTGTGCTTTCCTCTCTATCTGCAGCCTGTGTGATCTGCCCTCCATGAATGCTTTTTCCTTCTCCCCCCCCCCCCCCCCCCTCCTTGTTGCTATCTCCAACACAGAGAGAATAGAGAGTGTGGGTGAAGCCAGGAGCAGCACGCTGACATTTACATCTAGTAGGGCAGCTAGCTAGAAGTAGGTCTTTTACGAACGCTCTGCAGCAGTAAAATGATGGGACATGTTTAATGAGGACTGTTGAGAAAGCTCCTTAATTTGGAAGCTAGGAAACAAATGAATAATAAAAAAAATACTTCAGTGCAAAGGTGTTATTACTTTTTAAGCTGAAAAATCCTCCAATCCTATTGCATCATATTAGTTCTTCTTTCTTCTGTGGTCCAAACAGAGTCAACAGCAGAACTTGTTACAAACTCATTTGCTTCCCTTTCTTCCCAGAATTCCAGAGGGGCATGTATGGCCTATAAGTCTCTTCACGCCAATTAAGATGCTCTCTCCCCAAGTAGAGATAGTACCCCCCAAATCCTGACTTAGGCCTCTCACCCAGTTAAGCCAGTACTCTCTGCTCTGCACTGATCAGGGGCAATCCCCTCGAAGCAGCTGTCTGCAGATGAGATGCTGGCTTATTTAATATCCAAGTTGTCTCAAGGCCTATTTATAGGGTTGAACATTGACTTAGGATAGGATAGGTGCCTTACATCTGGTGGCATTAGAGGCGGAGCTTGTTAAGAGCTCATTTGCATCCCTTTCTTCACCTTTTTTTATTGTCACCATCAGGTTCAAGGATAAAGAAAATAATATATCCACTTGGGTTTATGGGAATTGGTGCCTCCCTTTATTATCCCCAGCAAGCGGCTACAATTGCCAAGGTAAGACTTATTTCTTGTGGGTTATATCTTTGAAACGTCCTACAGTAGGTGTGTTTTAAGAAACTGCAGTTTAGATTTTCTCCACTAGGAGCACAAATGTTATTTGCTTAGTCTTCTTGGTCATATTCTGACCTTTTATAGTCAGAAGTTTAGCAGCAGCTGTACAGGGCAATGCATTGCAGCATATTAGGGAAGTCTTATATACGACACACTAGATAATTTCTGCATTCAATACAGTTCACTAGCCATTGGTAAAATGCAGTCGTTAACATGAAACTGGGATACACATAACTCGTTCATAATGGAACTTCTAATGTAACATGGCCACTTTCAGCTACTGTAATAAAATTATAATGTTTGTGAGGAACAGAAGTATGTGAACACCCTGCGATTTTGCAAGTTCTCCCACTTAGAAATCATGGAGGGGTCTGAAATTCACATTGTAGGTGCATTTCTACTCTGAGAGAGAACAAAAAATAAAAAAAATTCAGGAAATCACATTGTATGAATTTCAAAGACTGTATTTGTCTTGCACTGCTGAACATAAGTATTTGAACACCTGAGAAACAGCAAGAATTTTGGCTCTCAAAGACCTGTTACTGTGCCTTTAAAAAGTCTACCTCTACTCCACTCATTAATCTAACTTAGTAGCACCTGTCTGAGCTCTTTAAAGACCCCTGTCCACCCGTGTCAGTCAGACGCCAACTACTACTGTCAAAAGACACCAGAGACAGAATTGTGGACCTCCACAAGGCTGTAAAAGGCTACGGGGCAATTGCCAAGCAGCTTGGTGAAAATAGATCAACTGTTGGAACAATTGTTAGAAAATGGAAGAGGCTAAAGACGACTGGGGCTCCATGCAAGATCTCACCTCGTGGGGTATCACTGATGATAAGAAAAGTGAGGAATCAGCCCAGAACTACAAGGGAGGAGCTTGTCAATGACATGAAGATAGCTGGGACCACTGTTTCAAAGGTCACTGTCGGTAGAACACTACGCTGTCATGGTTTCAAATCATGCATTGCACAGAAGGTTCCCCTGCTCAAGTCATCACCTGTCCAGGCCCCTCTGAAGTTGCATCTCAAGAACACCATCCCTACTGTGAAGCATGGGGGTGGTAACATCATGCATTGGGGGTGCTTTTCTGCGAAGGGGACAGGACGTCTGCACTGTACTAAGGACAGGATGAATGGGGCCATTTATTGCGAGATTTTGAGCAACAACCTCCTTCCCTCAGTCAGAGCATTGATGAATGGTCGTGGCTGGGTTTTCCAACATGACAACGACCCAAAGCACACAGCTAGGATAACCAAGGAGTGGCTCCATAAGAAGCATATCAAGGTTCTGAAGTGGCCTAGCCAGTCTCCAGACCTAAATCCAATAGAACGTCTTTGGCGGGAGCTGAAACTCCTTGTTGCTCAGCGACAGCCCCGAAACCTGACAGATCTAGAGGAGATCTGTGTGGAGGAGTGGGCCAAAATCCCTATTGCAGTGTGTGCAAACCTGGTCAAGAACTACAGGAAACGTTTGACCTCTGTAATTGCAAACAAAGGCTTCTGTACCAAATAGTAACACTGATTTTCTCAGGTGTTCAAATACTTATGTTCAGCAGTGCACGACAAATACATTCTTTAAAAATCATACAATGTGATTTCCTGAATTATTTTTTTAATTCTGTCTCTCAGAGTAGAAATGCACCTACAATGTGAATTTCAGACACCTCCATGATTTCTAAGTGGGAGAACTTGCAAAATCGCAGGGTGTTCAAATACTTCTGTTCCTCACTGTAATTAACTTTGCACATTTATCATCTCTGCTGAAGTGCCCTTGCTGCTCAACTGTGGGATTTTATTGAAAATTTGAAGCTCAAACACTGCATATTTTCAGTGGGATTCCAAAATGGTCGTATGCCAATCAGTGGGGTGGGATGGCAAAGAAGATACAATCATGACTTTGGGAGAGGTTTTTGTTTAAATTAGAAAAAAAAAGTAGGATTTGTGGCTTTGGCAGTTGTAATTGTTGACCTCAGCTGGAGCTAAGCTTTAGGGCTGTTTCACACGAGCGGATGCCGTGCGTGACATCCGCTCCGTGAATGACAGCTAAGACCCGATGCAGACTGCAGAGGCACGGAGCATTAACATGACTGATAATGCTCCGTGCCTCTCTGTGATCTCTTTACTACGAAATCACAGTGACAACTTTATCTCCCTGTGATTTCGTAGTAAAGAGATCACAGAGAGGCACGGAGCATTATCAGTCATGTATGCTCCGTGCTTCTGCTGTCCGCATCGGGTCTTGGCTGTCATTCACGCAGCGGATGTCACGCACGGCATCCGCTCGTGTGAAACAGCCCTTACACTGGGAAAACCCAGAGCTAAAGGCCCTTTTACATGTTCTATGAACTTTCATTCCCGATCATTGCATCGTGTAAACATGTCTGCTGGTCAGACATTCATTTATCAGCTGATTGCATCTTTTATGCAGACATTAGGATCGTCGGTGGCTGGCAGCACATTACCCCATGTAAATGAGGGTGTGATGCCTACAGTAATGAACCTGCATATGACCAGATGATCGCGTCAATTGTCAATACAGGGGCGTAACTACCATAGCGGCAGATCATGCGACTGCTTGGGGCCCAGGGCAATAGGGGGCCCAGTCTTAGTTGGGATTATCTCCTCTTCTACTGGAAGTGAAAACTTGGTCAGGACTCTACGCTCTAGAGGAACAACTTTTAGCAAATGAGGCAGTGGAAAAATGGCCCAAGGGTCACTGAAAGGGGTTTAAGTAGAAACCCTTCAGTCCTGTGTGGGCAGCCTGGTTTTATCCTTGCTACGGGGCCCTTAGTTTTCCATGTACGCCACTGGTTCCATGTGAATAAAACTAAAAGAGCAGCAATCAACTTGCAATTTGCTTTTTATGAGCAGGAAATATTCCTAAGGGTCTATTCACACGTCCGTAGTGCATTGCGGATCCGCAAATTGTCCCCATAGAACTGCCTATTCTTGTCCGCAATTGCGGACAAGAATAGGACATGTTCTATTTTTTCCGAAGCCGCGTACCGGAAGATCAGGGCCGCGCTCTGGAAATGCGGATGTGGAGAGCACATAGTGTGCTCTCCGCATCCCTTCGGTCCCCATAGAATGAATGGGTCCACACCCGTTCCACAGAATTGCGGAACGGAAGCGGACACATTCACGGACGTGTGAATGGACCTTAAAGGTGGCTTGTATTACACTGCCCAAGGATCGGCCAGATCATCGCTGACAAGCATTCATAGAAACGCCCGTTAGCGATTATCTACTTGTGTAAAGGTGCCGCCAGAAGTCGCGCTACATTTTTTCCAGAACAGTAAAAATACTCCTCTTACAATTTTCGCTGAGTATTTTAGCCGAGAAGGAGTATGAAAGTTGAAGTCATTTTAAATACATCATACGTAGCCTGCACTTGCCCACATCTGCGTTGGAGCCTGCGTTTGGATCCTCTGTCACAGATTTTGTCAACAAGACCAGACAAGAAATCCTTGCATGCAGGACTTTTTTGTCCAGTAAAAAGACAAGATCCTGAACGGAAACTGAGGGGACTCCATCATAGTCAGTGGAGTCTGTTCAGCTCTGTTCTGTCAGTTAGGCTGGAGTCACATGACGTTTCTGTCATACGTGTAACATACATGAAAAAACGTATTCTGTAACGGATACCTTAGTCAGATGCCATACTGTGGAATCCATCACCAGAGCCTTCCATTGTACAAAAAATGTATACATTTTTTTGGCTGGACTTTGCAGGATGAAAAGACGTGGTACACTACGCTTTTCCATCCGGAAAAAAACTTATACATTAACATATATGTTGTTGTTGTTTTTTTTTCTTTACAATGGAACTCTATGGTGACAGATGCCACAGTATGGCATAAGTCTGAGGCATCCCTTAACGTATAATTTTTTTTGTATATGTTAAATGTATGACAAAAATGTAATGAGAACCCACTGTCTGATCCAACAATTCCGTTATCTTAATCGTTCTGCTCATCTAACGGAACAGAACAACAGAAATAAATAGTGCAGGTGTGAACATGGCCCAAGAGGTAGGTATTTATGCAGGGGACCTTTACTGGTCTAAATAACATCAGGCAATTATAGCCAAGTGATTAAGTCCAGTCCATATAACCTATACACTGCACTACATACATCGGTGTGTGATGTATGGGGTGCAGCGTGTGATGTCTGTAGTGCAGTGTGTGATGTCTGTAGTGCAGTGTGTGATGTCTGTAGTGCAGTGTGTGATGTTTGTAGTGCAGTGTGTGATGTGTGTGGTGCAGTGTATGATGTATGGAGTGCAGTGTGTGATGTCTGTAGTGCAGTGTGTGATGTATGTTGTACAGTGTGTGATGTGCATGGTGCAGTGTGTGATGTATGTTGTACAGTGTGTGATGTGCGTGGTGCAGTGTGTGATGTATGTTGTACAGTGTGGGATGTCTGTAGTGCAGTGTGTGATGTTTGTAGTGCAGTGTGTGCTGTGTATGGTGCAGTGTGTGATGTCTGTAGTGCAGTGTGTGATGTCTGTAGTGCAGTGTGTGATGTATGTTGTACAGTGTGTGATGTGCGTGGTGCAGTGTGTGATGTATGTTGTACAGTGTATGATGTATGGAGTGCAGTGTGTGGTGCAGCGTGTCATGTATGTGGTGCAGTGTATGATTTATATGGTACAGTGTGTGATGTATGTTGTACAGTGTGTGATGTGCGTGGTGCAGTGTGTGATGTATGTAGTGCAGTGTGTGATGTCTGTAGTGCAGTGTGTGATGTATGTTGTACAGTGTGTGATGTGCGTGGTGCAGTGTGTGATGTATGTTGTACAGTGTATGATGTATGGAGTGCAGTGTGTGGTGCAGCGTGTCATGTATGTGGTGCAGTGTATGATTTATATGGTACAGTGTGTGATGTATGTTGTACAGTGTGTGATGTGCGTGGTGCAGTGTGTGATGTATGTAGTGCAGTGTGTGATGTCTGTAGTGCAGTGTGTGATGTATGTTGTACAGTGTATGATGTATGGAGTGCAGTGTGTGGTGCAGCGTGTCATGTATGTGGTGCAGTGTATGATTTATATGGTACAGTGTGTGATGTGTGTGGTGCAGTGTATGTGTATTATCAGTGAAATTGCAGAAGGCCTCGATAGTAAGCTGTGTCTTTTTGCTGATGACACAAAGATTTGTAACCGGGTTGATGTTCCTGGAGGGATACACCAAATGGAAAAGGATTTAGGAAAACTAGAGGAATGGTCAAAAATCTGGCAACTAAAATTTAATGTTGATAAGTGCAAGATAATGCACCTGGGGCGTAAAAACCCAAGAGCAGAATATAAAATCAGTGATACAGTCCTAACCTCAGTATCTGAGGAAAGGGATTTAGGGGTCATTATTTCAGAAGACTTAAAGAGGACCTTTCACTAGAATAAAACATCTAAACTAACTATACAGACATGGAGAGCGGCGCCCAGGGATCCCCCTGCACTTACTGTTATCCCCGGGCGCCGCTCCGTTCTCCCAGTATAGGCTCCGGTATCTTCATAGTTAGGCTCCACCCAGGGGAACCTGACGGCGTCTCCTTCTCCCATGCTGTAGCGCTGGCCAATCGCAGCGCTCAGCTCATAGCCTGGGAGGCTTTTTTCTCTCTCAGGCTATGAGCTGAGCGCTGCGATTGGCCAGCGCTACAGCATGGGAGAAGGAGACGCCGGCAGGTTCCCCTGGGTGGAGCCTAACTATGAAGATACCGGAGCCTATACTGGGAGAACGGAGCGGCGCCCGGGGATAACAGTAAGTGCAGGGGGATCCCTGGGCGCCGCTCTCCATGTCTGTATAGTTTGTTTTATTCTAGTGAAAGGTCCTCTTTAAAGGTAGGCAGACAATGTCATAGAGCAGCAGGAAATGCTAGCAGAATGCTTGGGTGTATAGGGAGAGGCATTACCAGTAGAAAGAGGGAGGTGCTCATGCCGCTCTACAGAGCACTAGTGAGACCTCATTTGGAGTATTGTGCACAGTACTGGAGACCATATCTCCAGAAGGATATAGATACTCTAGAGAGAGTTCAGAGAAGAGCTACTAAACTAGTACATGGATTGCAGGATAAAACTTACCAGGAAAGGTTAAAGGACCTTAACATGTATAGCTTGGAAGAAAGAAGAGACAGAGGGGATATGACAGAAACTTTTAAATACATAAAGGGAATCAACAAGGTAAAAGAGGAGAGAATATTTAAAAGAAGAAAAACTGCTACAAGAGGACATAGTTTTAAATTAGAGGGGCAAAGGTTTAAAAGTAATATCAGGAAGTATTACTTTACTGAGAGAGTAGTGGATGCATGGAATAGCCTTCCTGCAGAAGTGGTAGCTGCAAATACAGTGAAGGAGTTTAAGCATGCATGGGATAGGCATAAGGCCATCCTTCACATAAGATAGGGCCAGGGGCAATCCATAGGATTCGGTATATTGGGCAGACTAGATGGGCCAAATGGTTCTTATCTATGTTACTATGTTTCTTCTTACTGTATGGAGTTTTGCTATTGGTTATTGCAGGCACAGGCAGCATCGGTGCGCTGCCTGTGCCGTTCACAGCACGCCCTGCGCTGATGAAAGACAGGGAAAAGTCTAAAGCGTATTGGTATGCCTTAGACTTTTTTTAGGGAGTAAAACAGCCTGAACAAGCGTCTATGATGCTTGTACAGGCGTTATTGCGACCTCTGAGTGCCACCGATTACCCGATGAACGGGCAAACACTTGTTCATCGGGTAATCGCATCTTTTGTGCACTCACAAAAATCATTGTTTGCCAGAAGCCAATCATGCCGTCTAACCACGCACTGCTACCTGCAAATAATGATTCTGTATGGAGATTAGCGATGCTTTTTTCCTGACAATCGTCTGCTATATCTAGCAGTGTAACACAGCCATTAGACAGAATTTGGTTGATGGTTGAACAAACAAACATTTGGTGAAGACACAGCTATGGTCCATATTGGCCCTACATGTTCAGTGAAACCGGGCGATGGACAAAAATTATTGCAAAGAAAAATATTGAACAACAGATCTTTTGTCCGACTATCAGACAAAAATATTAAAAACAGCTGACTTCTTTTCAGATGTTGTTGGGCTGTCATCACTCTGCTAAAATGATCGTTCGTTGTTTATATTTCACCCAACGGATGCTCATTTTGGTTGAAATCGTCCATTTTGATCAACTTTAGACTAATGTGTATGGGCACCTTAAGAAAAAAGTCATTTCTTACTGGAATTTCCAACAACTTCATGGAGAGGAGCTTCATTCATGGTCAGTGAGTACTGCTGATGTGCCCAGAAATAATGGATGTGTTTTGCCTGCACAGGTGTCTTCTCTGGCCGGACTGCTCGACACACAAAGATCCTTCTATGACTGAAGCAGGACCTCACAGCTTATTAATAGTTTAGTTTCTGGGCTTCATCTGATGAATTCAGTTCTTAGTTTTTTGTTTTATACTTGTTTAGAGAATAACATCCATCTTTTCCTGTTCTATCAAACCCTACATGCAATTACAGTATGAATGAGTAAACCTTCCACGTGATGAAGATAGACAGGGAGACTTGGCTTGATTATGACTTTGCTTATTCTAGCTCCAAGTGGGTTTCATACAGCCCATTGATATAGAATGAAGAGAACTCTGTGCACAGCATATCTGCCAACAGACAAAATACTTATTGTCTCATGCGCTGGAAGAAAGCACTATTTGTTCAGCGGTATTTTATTCGTGCCCAGCTTAATAGACAGTCAATTTGGTTTTACTTTGAGTCACTGTCAGGACCTAATAGGGAGTTTCATTTCTTATGGAGAAGAATGTCTCGAAATATAAGTTCACTTAAAGGCCATTTAAAACTGTACAAGATTAAATGAAAAACAAGCATTTTTGCATTTTCCTTTCCTCTTGCAATGCCCGGACTTCTGCATTGTGCTGCTTTCACACAATCCTGTGATGGATGAAGCTTCATAACGTCGAGGACGTCACATTGGTCCTCATGTATGTACAGAAGCACCAGTAAGCACTGACAGAAGAGAACTATGAAAGATGTGACCACCAAAAGCTCGCGCGGGGGGGGTGAATGAATTAATAAAGAAGACATATGGAGACATAAGAGAATAGCTATGATCCAGTGCAAGGTGAAACATTGAAATATGGATTAATTTAGCCCTAATTACTGTACATTAATGGGGAAACCCCTTTGAGTCTAGTAGTAGACAAAGATTGTGGTGTACAATCCAGGCAGATGAATGGTGAAGGCACTTCCCGACCTCACAAAACCTCTTATACTGTGTGAAACGTAAAATACAAAGCATTCAAAGAAATGCAATTACAGAACAGAGGAAGTTCTCTTTTTTTCTCAGAATATTCAAACATTAGACCGCCCACTTGTGTCTGCTCGTTTGACGCCCGATCGCCGGCACATTTACGTTGACCACAAATAGCCCCAGTCTAAGGCTTCTTTCACACATCAGTAAATTGAGGAGGTGTGCTGTCCTCGGGGAACATGTATCCATTGATTTTAGTGTGTTTCTTCACACATCCTTGTTCTTTCACCGACCATGGGTCAGTAGAAGAACAACGGAGACATGCACTACTTTGGTCTGTGATGCGGGCCAAACATGGACACTGAAGTCTAGCATAGCATCCATGTTATGTCAGTGGTTTTCACCTACCATTTGTGATGTGATGACACATTGACGTCACGGACACAGTTGTGGGAAAAAGGTCTAACTCTTCAATCACAGTGCTGAATGCTAAGTATATGCTGATTTATCTGGTGGATCTTTTCCTTATTGAAGTCATTTGCGCAAAATACCACCAGGGATAGAATCTGCTTTGGTTTAATAAAATAAAGCCCAGCAAGCCGTCGGAGCGGCCTGCTACAGTATATCTGATTCACTGCTATAGTACATCTGGCCAGTACAGTGATGAATGGCATGCAGCTGTCTAAATGACACCCAGTTATTTATTTGCCTTTTTTTTTTTTTACTTATAGTTTTTACAAGAGAAAGCTGTTGCAGTTTTAATAAATGAGGCTCAATAACGTATCTAAATAGTTACCATCTGAGGAGGGAGATGTGATATTTATAACATATGGACGTTACTTCCTCGTGTACACTGACGCCTGACCCTGACGCCTGACCCTGACGCCTGACCCTGACGCCTGACCCTGACGCCTGACCCTGACGCCTGACCCTGACGCCTGACCCTGACGCCTGACCCTGACGCCTGACCCTGACGCCTGACCCTGACGCCTGACCCTGACGCCTGACCCCGACGCCTGACCCTGACCCTGACCCTAACATCTTAGTTTGACTTATGCTCTTCATAGGTCAGGGTCAAAGTTAGACTTCCTTCACTTGGCAGTGTCACAAACGATTTTAGGTTTACTGTGGTTTTGTATGCTACATCACATAGATGAACAAAAATCCCAAGCTCATACAAGGCAAGCTGGTAGCTCAGTGGTAATGCTGTTACCCCATGTCCAGGCTTTCTGAGTTCAAAACCCCTTTCAGCCTCTAAAAAATGTTTACATTTTATTATGCGTTAGATAAGAGGCAAATTTAAATGATGTGTGACGCTGATATCTGACTACCTTCACTTGTCAGGGTCACAAACGATTTTAGGTTTACTGTGGTTTTGTATGCTACATCACATAAATGAACAAAAATCCTAAACTCATACAAGGCAAGCTGGTAGCTCAGTGGTAATGCTATTGCCCCATGTTCAGGCTTTTGGTGTTAAAAACTCCTTTCAGCCTCTAAAAATTAAGCCCTAGATAAGAGGCAAATTTAAATTATGTGTGACGCTGATATCTGACTTCCTTCACTTGTCAGGGTCAAAAAGGATTTTAGGTTTACTGTGTTTTTTGTTATACTACATCTCATAGATCAAAAAAATCACCACCTTTGCTGTCTAAAGCTATAGCTTAGTGGTAAGACACTTGCTTTGCATGTAGTGTTCATGGGTTCAAAACCCCTTTAAGGCTTTTAATAAAATTTATATTTTATAGAGCTCTATATCAGAGACAAATTCAAGTGGTGTGTGATGTAAGTAGTCCTATTTTATTTAGAGTACATGGGCAGCACTATAGTAAAGGGGGCGCTAATTTACTGTATCTTCATCTATTTCCAGATGACTGAGGTTTTTTTCGTTTTTTGTTGTCTTGAAACAGTCATTGTACAATATAATAATGTATTCTTATTTCTTAGCAAGGAGTCTAAATATCAGATCTGTAAATCACTTGATTGCAATTATTTGTCGACATCTACCCAAACATAAGCTGCAAAGATATGACCACTAGGGGTCTCACTAGTCCACTGTGGTTAGGCATGGTCCAGCTCTCCCAGCAAATACAAGCATAGTTTGGGCCTGTTCTGGAATAGCTGATGAGGAGACTTGCCAGATTCATTGTCTCTTGACAGATATGCAAACCAAATGATCTTACTGTAAGTCTGCTCTCCTCCGCTATCTTACATGGCTTATACATTGATTCACCTCTATCAAGTGTGTATGCAGTTCCAGATTAGCTAGAATCACTGTATTTCTGGGACCCCTGAAAAAGTTGATTAGTCACTGTATACAGGGAGTGCAGAATTATTAGGCAAGTTGTATTTTTGAGGATTAATTTTATTATTGAACAACAACCATGTTCTCAATGAACCCAAAAAACTCATTAATATCAAAGCTGAATATTTTTGGAAGTAGTTTTTAGTTTGTTTTGAGTTTTAGCTATTTTAGGGGGATATCTGTGTGTGCAGGTGACTATTACTGTGCATAATTATTAGGCAACTTAACAAAAAACAAATATATACCCATTTTAATTATTTATTTTTACCAGTGAAACCAATATAACATCTCAACATTCACAAATATACATTTCTGACATTCAAAAACAAAACAAAAACAAATCAGGGACCAATATAGCCACCTTTCTTTGCAAGGACACTCAAAAGCCTGCCATCCATGGATTCTGTCAGTGTTTTGATCTGTTCACCATAGAGTTGTTGCGATACCAAATTTTTGATTCGGTTTCGATACCATGAAAAAGTATTGCGATACTCGATACCATTCGATACCACGCGAAAAAAATAAACAAAAAAAGCCACGTGCATTCCTCATTTTTAAAAATGGCGAATCGCGCAGTTTTTATTTTATTTTTTCTGTTCCGGCATTCACCACCTAGATTTTTTTTTTATATTTTAATAGTTTGGACTTTTCTGACGTGGCGATGTAATATGTTTATTTATATATTTTATATGTGAAATTGGGAAAAGGGGGGTGATTTATACTTCATATTTTAGTGTTTTTTTTTTTTTCACTTTTTATTTAATAACTATTTCCCCCCTTAGGGGCTAGAACCTGGGATCTTTCATCCCTTTTCCTATTCACCCTGATAGATCTCTATCAGGGTGAATAGGACTCCACACTGTCCCTGCTGCTCTGTGCTTTGTGCACACAGCATCAGGGATGTTACCATGGCAACCAGGGCTTCCTGGCTGCCATGGTAACCGATCGGAGCCCCAGGCTTACACAGCTGGGGCTCCGATCAGAAGCTGCCACTGCACCACCAATGAGGGGGAGTGGAGAGGTCCCTGTGGCCACTGCCACCAATGATTTTAATACTGGAGGGCTGAGAGGGGCCGGCGCACTGTGCCACCAATGATTTTAATGGGATGGGGGGATTGAGGGGGGGGGCACACTGCACCACCAATGATTTTACCCCTTTATACAGGAGGCGGGTACTAGCAGATCAGCGGCAGTTAACTGCCGCTGATCGCAGCTCCCTGTCAGGGGCAGGGTGCCGGCAATGCGATTCTGCTGCCGGCACCCGCCTCCTGTATGTGTTAAAGACTACTGTATATGAGTCCAGACTTTCACTATTAGGCCACACAGAGCGGCGCCCAGCGATGTCTCAGCACTCACCATTTAGTCCTGGGCGCCGCTCCGTTCGCCTGCAGTGCCCCATTACTGTCTCCTCTCCTGCTCCACATGCTGCTGATTACTATCGGAGCGATGGGAGGAGACATCAGCTTCACTAGTGGGCGTTCCTTCTCCCTGGCTGTAGCGCTGTCCAATCGCAGCGCAGGAAGAAGGAACGCCCACTAGTGAAGCTGATGTCTCCTCCCATCGCTCCGATAGTAATCCTATCATTGGTGGCGCAGTGCGCCCGCCCCTCCTCCGCCCCTCTCTTCTCATTGCCGCCCCTCCTCCACCCCCTCTCTTCTCATTGCCGCCCCTCCTCCGCCCCTCTCTTCTCATTGCCGCCCCTCCTCCGCCCCTCTCTTCTCATTGGTGGCAGCGGCAGCAGCACAGGGGGAGGGAGGACAGCTTCCTTCTCCCCGTGCTGCTGAGAGAGAACATGAGCGCGCCGATAGCAGCGCGCTCATGTTCAGAGATACTAGACTGCGCAGAAGCGCAGCCCAGTATCGAAAAAACGGAAATCCCGGTATCGTATCGATACCGGGACAAAAGTATCGATTGGGTATCGAAATTTCGATACCCGCAACAACCCTAGTTCACCATCAACATTGCGTGCAGCAGCAACCACAGCCTCCCAGACACTGTTCAGAGAGGTGTACTGTTTTCCCTCCTTGTAAATCTCACATTTGATGATGGACCACAGGTTCTCAATGGGGTTCAGATCAGGTGAACAAGGAGGCCATATCATTAGATTTTCTTCTTTTATACCCTTTCTTGCCAGCCACACTGTGGAGTACTTGGACGCGTGTGATGGAGCATTGTCCTGCATGAAAATCATGTTTTTCTTGAAGGATGCAGACTTCTTCCTGTACCACTGCTTGAAGAAGGTGTCTTCCAGAAACTGGCAGTAGGACTGGGAGTTGAGCTTGACTCCATCCTCAACCCGAAAAGGCCCCACAAGCTCATCTTTGATGATACCAGCCCAAACCAGTACTCCACCTCCACCTTGCTGGCGTCTGAGTCGGACTGGAGCTCTCTGCCCTTTACCAATCCAGCCACGGGCCCATCCATCTGGCCCATCAAGACTCACTCTCATTTCATCAGTCCATAAAACCTTAGAAAAATCAGTCTTGAGATATTTCTTGGCCCAGTCTTGACGTTTCAGCTTGTGTGTCTTGTTCAGTGGTGGTCGTCTTTCAGCCTTTCTTACCTTGGCCATGTCTCTGAGTATTGCACACCTTGTGCTTTTGGGCACTCCAGTGATGTTGCAGCTCTGAAATATGGCCAAACTGGTGGCAAGTGGCATCTTGGCAGCTGCACGCTTGACTTTTCTTAGTTCATGGGCAGTTATTTTGCGCCTTGGTTTTTCCACATGCTTCTTGCGACCCTGTTGACTATTTTGAATGAAACGCTTGATTGTTCGATGATCACGCTTCAGAAGCTTTGCAATTTTAAGAGTGCTGCATCCCTCTGCAAGATATCTCACTATTTTTGACTTTTCTGAGCCTGTCAAGTCCTTCTTTTGACCCATTTTGCCAAAGGAAAGGAAGTTGCCTAATAATTATGCACACCTAATATAGGGTGTTGATGTCATTAGACCACACCCCTTCTCATTACAGAGATGCACATCATCTAATATGCTTAATTGGTAGTAGGCTTTCGAGCCTATACAGCTTGGAGTAAGACAACATGCATAAAGAGGATGATGTGGTCAAAATACTCATTTGCCTAATAATTCTGCACGCAGTGTACAGAGCTGTGTCCTGGATTATACATATGTACTGTATATATGTGTATTATACACACAGTGTGCTATAGCTTCACCACACTGAGATCTGCCCATAAAACTGATGTACATATTACTGCTTTATCCACAGACACAATATATGATCATACAGATCGCAGTACTATCTGATAGCTTCTAAGTATAGAAAAACCATGTGGTAATGTCCCTATCTGGTTATGTTATAGCTTGGAGGTTATATTAATGGCTTTGCATGTAGATATCCCAGGTTGAAGTCCCCAGAAAGACATATTTTTTGTTTCTTTAATAGCATATACTATAATAAATAATATGTCATTACCCTGTAGGATACCAGCGCTGTACATGTATGCCGCTGGAAACATGGTCACAAATCCCAGCGTCGTACAGGTACAGCGTTCTGATCGGGCGGCCACAGGAGCTACTCCCTCCCGATCAGCTGCAGGGGTCCGGCAGTCACTGATAGTTGGACCCCTGCTGTATGCACCGGCATTGGTGAAAACACTGATGACGGCTCATTAATCCTTGCACTGCCGCAGTCAGCGCTGACCGCTGCATGTGCGGTATCCTGCCGGGTGCAGGGTGTCCATCGGGTCCCCGTGGTGCTGTGACGTCAGCCTGCTGTCTAGCCCTGTCAGTCAATGGGGGGAAGGGGTGTGTGCAGAGCACAGGGGGTGTTACAGAGCATTGCTCAAAATATTCAGCCCCGCCTCTGAGTGCTCGAATTGTTTATTTGCATATGAATAAAAACACAGATATCTCTGCAGCTATTTATCATACATAATCAGCATAATGAGCCCTACCAGGCAGTATGTATGGTCTAATAGGGTTGATTCTGGTGCTAGAGCCTCTTTAACCTCTTACGGACACAGGGCGAACAGTTACATGCCTGGACATGGGGCAACAGCATTACCACTGAGCTACCAGCTTGCCTTGTATGAGCGTGGGATTTTTGTTCATCTATGTGATGTAGCATACAAAACCACGGTAAACCTAAAATCGTTTGTGACACTGACAAGTGAAGGAAGTCGGATATCAGCGTCACACATCATTTAAATTTGCCTCTTATCTAGGGCTTAATAAAATGTAAAAAAAATTTAGCGGCTTAAAGGGGTTTTGAACACAGAAACACTGGGTATGAGGCAATTAATTGCTTTACCACTGAACTATCAGCTATGCGCTCGTATAACATTGTAATGTGTTAGCTTATAGCATTTTAGGCACAGAGCTATAAGCTGAGCAATAGATTTAGCATACAAATACATAGTATATCTATAACTCATTCTAACTTTGACCCTGACCTATGGAGAGCATAAGTCAAACTCAGGTGTCAGGGTCAAGGGTCAGGTGTCAGGGTCAGGTGTCACATTGGCATTATTTTGATACTTGACTATAATATCTGACCATGTCCTAAAATGAACACTGTATGGCTGGATCAGATCTGGTATACCATGTCGTGCTGTAGGGGGAATGTTACACATGGGCATCTGCAGAAAAATACTGACATTTCATTTACTTTAGATTTTATATGCCGAATTATTATACCAGTGAATCTTTGCGTAAAACCTTGGTAGCGTGCTTTAAGATTTATATGATAGCTTTATATGTTACCAGTCTCCTTTATTATTATATGCTGTGTCTAACTAAAAGCTGTATGGACATGCAGTATGTGGTACTTGATGCACCATTTCCATGTAGGCAGCACATATCCAATAAAATCTTTGTCATTTTCACTGACACAAAAATGGCTGTAAAACTTCCCTATACATGTACTGTATGTCCTGCTCACTGAAGTGGACGCACATGCTCAGTTCCATCCACAACTGCCTCCAGCTGCAATAGGAAAGACACACTCCCTGAGAACTTGCATGCCCGCTAACCTGCCAGCAATGGGAGCAATGAATGGGGATATCTCTGGATCCGTGAGGCACAGCGCTGATGCTAAGTTTGTTAGAAAGAGACTGTCACATCCTATATGATATCGGATTTTCATTTTTCATTAATCATGAGATAACCCCTTTAAGTTTCTGGATGAGAAATAGACCCTGGTGTTCTCTCAGTAGATAGAAGAGCTGTCACAGATGGCACATGTATTCTGTTGAATTTGAAATGCTCGTTCATCGGGCAGTTCAGATTTTTAAGCATGTCTAATTATGATCTGCTGTCCGCAAACCACTGTACAGCATGGCGACGAGCGTTGGCATAGTGATCGCTGCTCCCCATACTGCGGAAGAAATTGCCTGATGTAATAGCAGCGGTCTCCTCCGCTAGCTAGCAAGCGATTGCTGGGAGGGAACGCTTGCTGATCTACTTGTCTAAGGCTACTTTCACACTAGCGTTAATATTTTCTGGTATTGAGATCCGTCATAGGGTCTCAATACCGGGGGGAAAAAAACGCTTCCATTTTGTCCCCATTCATTGTCAATGGGGACAAAACGTAACTGAACAGAACGGAATGCTCCAAAATGCATTCCATTCCGTTCTCATACTTTCCGTCCTGGGATGCGGAGCAAGACGGATCCGTCATGACCCACAATGCAAGTCAATGGGGATGGATCGGTTTTCTCTGACACAATAGAAAACGGATCCGTCCCCCATTGACCTTCAATATGGAGTTCATGACGGATCCGTCTTAGGCTACTTTTACACTAGCGTTGTTTAAATCCGGCGTTCAATTCCGACACCGGAACTGCCCACCGGATCCGGAAAAACGTGTGAAAACGGATTACATTTGAATCCTGATCAGGATTTTGATGACAATGAAAAAATGCATTGGAAAAAACGGATTCGCCATTTATGGACTTTAACTTTTTTTTCACATTTTTCTGGTTTAACATGCAAAAGCCGGATCTGGTTTGACTGAACACACGGCGCCGGCGTCAATGCAAGTCAATGGGAAAAAGACCGGATCCGGCGTTCAGTTTTTTTGGCCGGAGGTAAAAATACAACATGCTACGGTTTTCTGAAAAGCCTGATCAGTCAAAAAGACTGAACTAAAGACATCCTGATGCATCCTGAACGGATTACTCTCCATTCAGAATGCATGGGGATATGCCTGATCAGTTCTTTTCCGGATTTGAGCCCCTAGGACGGAACTCTATGCCGGAAAAGAATAACGCTAGTGTGAAAGTACCCTTAGGTATGTTAAAGATCTGTTCATAACGGATGCAGATGGTTGTATTATCAGTAACTGAAGCGTTTTTGCTGAGCCCTGCCGGATCCAGGAAAAACGCTAGTGTGAAAGTAGCCTTATATAGGCTTTACAAGTGAAGGTTCACCAAATGTGCTTTATACCGGTGCGCTGTGTATAATGTTTTAATAATGTATGCACTTTTTCTTTCAAGGACACTGGTACTGTCTTGTATGACTGGAGTCTGCAAGGATTTGTTACTTTAGAGTCTTTGTGGAAAGATGGTGGGAAAAAGAAATCCTCCAAAAAACATGAAACGGTAAGATTGTATCTACCTGGAGGCTATACAGCTATGCATATTCATGAAAATAAACCAATGTAGAAACTGGCATTACTGTATTTACTAGTCCATTATCATCCTCTATAAGGTCTTGCTGCAAAAGTCACCTGAGGGCAAAATGCTAGTATGCTTATGTAAATGGGCAGGTAGTTATTAATACTCTTGCTATGTACATCCAATATTACTGATCTTTTTTTCTTTAAACACTAAAGGTGGATTTAGACAATCGATAATCGTTTAAGCGATCGCCGACCCGAGCGACTACCGACCGAACGTTCTAGCAGACAACTAGCATTTAAATTAAAGGATTATCATGTAAAAAATTTTTATTTCCGATCGTAATATCATTGATACGCCTGCCTACACAGGGCTTTCTATCATCATGCTCATTTACATAATGCAATTCAATAGCGACAAATGATTGTACTTGTTCGCATCAACGATTTCACAGACGTTGAGCGAGTGTTTTTGGTCAGATCGCTTAATCGTTAGAAACATTTACATTCCACAGTTCTCGTCCATCTTCCATCACTTGCGTTCTAATCGTAATGATTATGTGCTCGTCTAAGTCCACCTTTTAGTCCTTACAAATGTAAATTGACTCTCAGTTAAGATCCTTTTACACAGACCGATCATAGGGTCAGTTACCGGGGATGAACATGTTTAGAAATGATCATTCCTGATAATCCCGCTGTGTAAAGGTATCTGCAATCACCCGACAAATGTTTGTCAGGTAATGGTATCATTTGGCAGGCACCTAAAATCATCATTTATAGGCAGCATATGTTCCTGTTTAAACAGGGATCTGCTACCTGAAAACTATTCTCTGGCAGTATAAATGTACCCCCGATTACCCAATAAGCGAGCGTTTCTGTTAATAGATCATTTGTGCGGTCACAAAAATTGTTTGCCCGCTGCAGATTGTGCTGTGTAAACGCGATCTGCTGCCGGCAAACAACTAGTCAGTATGGGGACGAGCGATGGCATTAGTACACTGCGTGCAGAATTATTAGGCAAATGAGTATTTTGACCACATCATCCTCTTTATGCATGTTGTCTTACTCCAAGCTGTATAGGCTCGAAAGCCTACTACCAATTAAGCATATTAGGTGATGTGCATCTCTGTAATGAGAAGGGGTGTGGTCTAATGACATCAACACCCTATATCAGGTGTGCATAATTATTAGGCAACTTCCTTTCCTTTGGCAAAATGGGTCAAAAGAAGGACTTGACAGGCTCAGAAAAGTCAAAAATAGTGAGATATCTTGCAGAGGGATGCAGCACTCTTAAAATTGCAAAGCTTCTGAAGCGTGATCATCGAACAATCAAGCGTTTCATTCAAAATAGTCAACAGGGTCGCAAGAAGCGTGTGGAAAAACCAAGGCGCAAAATAACTGCCCATGAACTGAGAAAAGTCAAGCGTGCAGCTGCCAAGATGCCACTTGCCACCAGTTTGGCCATATTTCAGAGCTGCAACATCACTGGAGTGCCCAAAAGCACAAGGTGTGCAATACTCAGAGACATGGCCAAGGTAAGAAAGGCTGAAAGACGACCACCACTGAACAAGACACACAAGCTGAAACGTCAAGACTGGGCCAAGAAATATCTCAAGACTGATTTTTCTAAGGTTTTATGGACTGATGAAATGAGAGTGAGTCTTGATGGGCCAGATGGATGGGCCCGTGGCTGGATTGGTAAAGGGCAGAGAGCTCCAGTCCGACTCAGACGCCAGCAAGGTGGAAGTGGAGTACTGGTTTGGGTTGAGGATGGATTCAAGCTCAACTCCCAGTCCTACTGCCAGTTTCTGGAAGACACCTTCTTCAAGCAGTGGTACAGGAAGAAGTCTGCATCCTTCAAGAAAAACATGATTTTCATGCAGGACAATGCTCCATCACACGCGTCCAAGTACTCCACAGCGTGGCTGGCAAGAAAGGGTATTAAAGAAGAAAATCTAATGACATGGCCTCCTTGTTCACCTGATCTGAACCCCATTGAGAACCTGTGGTCCATCATCAAATGTGAGATTTACAAGGAGGGAAAACAGTACACCTCTCTGAACAGTGTCTGGGAGGCTGTGGTTGCTGCTGCACGCAATGTTGATGGTGAACAGATCAAAACACTGACAGAATCCATGGATGGCAGGCTTTTGAGTGTCCTTGCAAAGAAAGGTTGCTATATTGGTCACTGATTTGTTTTTGTTTTGTTTTTGAATGTCAGAAATGTATATTTGTGAATGTTGAGATGTTATATTGGTTTCACTGGTAAAAATAAATAATTGAAATGGGTATATATTTGTTTTTTGTTAAGTTGCCTAATAATTATGCACAGTAATAGTCACCTGCACACACAGATATCCCCCTAAAATAGCTAAAACTAAAAACAAACTAAAAACTACTTCCAAAAATATTCAGCTTTGATATTAATGAGTTTTTTGGGTTCATTGAGAACATGGTTGTTGTTCAATAATAAAATTAATCCTCAAAAATACAACTTGCCTAATAATTCTGCACTCCCTGTAAATGCAGCAGTCTCCGCCACCAGCGAGCAGCTTCCTTCCCAACAATCTGCTGCTGTATCGTCCCGTGTAAAGGGACCTTTAGAATAAACTGTTTTTAGTAGACAGATGCTGAGGCAAGAGTGCAGGAGAGGTCCAGAGTAGAACCTCCAACAACACTAATGATGATCTCACCCCTGCCTTTGAAGGCAATAACACTATGACACAAGCATCATATGTACTAGCGCTCCTATAGGTGACATATAGGCAAATCAATGAAACCCCCCTGATAATATCATGAGCACCAGTGTCATCGTCCCTTCTGTGAAGCCTTATTGGGCACACACCAAGTCTTTGGAATGGGCAACCTTTCTCCAAGGTGCAGCCACCACAGTTCTCTGCCAGCTGAAGGTCACTGTGCTCAATTTATAGAACTGCCAACCTCTTTCTTTATTGACAGGGCTAGGTTTTAGCATAGCTATCTCACCTGGCCCTGTCAATGAAGATGGAGCGGCTGGCAGAGGAAGCTCAAGAGGATAAAGGGTGCACAGAATGACTTGGGCTCACCCTTGGTGCACTTAAAAGTACTTTCTGTCCAGAATGAACCGACGGGTCACTAAATGAAAATTATCATTACATTCAGCTGATCTAGCCCTACAGGACATTGTGCTTAGAGTTTGGCAGTGAATCGACCAGTGACAGACTCCTTCCCTTTCCATTTCCCAATAATGGTGTTTCCTGCCTACTCCAGCATAATATTCATGAGGTATCTTCCGTGCAAGCAGAAGTCTCTCTTCCCCTCCCTCTCAGCAGTATGATCTCTTACTGCCTTCTCAAACAGCAATGTTCCTCTTTAAATGTGGCTCTTCAAAAAAAATGGAAAATTGTGGTGTCATTATAGTGAACAGGCTTTCCCTTGTGCCATAAATACCTAACAAGTTCTACCTCTGAAAAATGCCATAATCTGCATAGACTTTAATGGAGAGGTGGCCCCAATCACTCAAGAGTCAAGCTCTGGCGCGACCACTTTACATTCTGTGGATATGCCATAAATGCTTCTTTTCTTTTGAAATAGTTTGTAGGATGATTATTGCTGCAGAAAATATTTTGTGTAAAGTTCAGCTAAATGAAATATGAATTGTCTTAGGATGTGAAAAAGCAGAACTGCTATTACTTTGTGATTGGATTTTCATGTTATTTCAGATTCATAAGTATAATGGAAATGTCACATTGAGAGAAGAACACAATGGCCACAGTTGAGGCCTAGTGTAAAATAACATTTTCAGTATTCAAATTTTCAGAGAAAATAAAAGTAATTTTTCTTCTTTTAAAGCCTGCGAGTTCAGACCAAGCCGTAAGCAGTGATCCATCACCATCTGACAGAACACAGCCAGAGACTAAAAGCTCCAAGTAAAGGTGAGTTTTATATATATATATATATATATATAAAGCTGAGTGTATGTACGTATGTATGTATGTATGTATGTCTGCTAAAGTAATCTTCACCGTCGCATTTACAATCACGAAATTTGGCACACAGGTACATCAGGTGTCCAGGAAGGTTTTAGACCGGGTCTCAGCTCTCTAGCACATACCGTTGCAATTGCCAATAGAAGCCTGGTCACGTGACCCTTATCAGCCAATAGAAGCTTGCAGACCCTTAGTCTCCACATACACACAGTTTTAAACCAGGTTTCGATAACAACCGAGCCATTTTTCTTCACTGCTGTAGGTCAGCTTTAAAGGGACAGTGCGCTGTGGATGACACTGTTAAGGGAGCAGAGTGCTGTGGAGGTCACAGTTCAGGGGCAGGTAGGGTGGCCATTCAGGCCACCCTCAAAAGATGGACTTAAAAACCCCACCCCGGTCCCACTAAGCCACGCCCCCTATCCGCTTAGGCCACACCCACTCCACAGCCGCCGGGGATTGAAAAAATGAAGGTAAAAATCAACTTCTGTCAGCTTCAGGGGTGGGAGGGAGGATGACTTTCTCCCTGCAGTTCACTCTCAGAGAGCACAGTGCTGCTGTCCGAGTGAGCTGTTCAAAAGGACATCCCTGTGTCCGTCCATGCCCTGCCCCGGACGGAGCACAGGGAGTCTGAAAGCCAGACTGTCCGCCCTAAAACCAGACCTCTGGCCACCCTAGGGGCAGGCTGCTGTGGACGTCACAGTTAAGGGGACGGTCCACTATGGAGGTCAGTGTTAACGGGCAGATTGCTGTAGAGGCCACTGTTAAGGGGGCAGGGTGTTGTGGAAATCACTAATGAAGGGGCGGCTGCTGTGGAGTTCACTGTTAAAGGGGCTGGCCACTGTGGAGGTCACTGTTAAGCAGGCAGGATGCTGTGGAGATCACTGTGAAAGGGGCGGGCGCTGTGGAGGTCTCTGTTAAGGTGTCAGGGAAGGTGGAGGTCACAGTTAACGGGACAGTCCGCTATGGAGGTCAGTGTTAAGGGGTGGGGTGCTGTAGAGGTCACTGTTAAGGGGACGGCATATTGTAGAGGTAACATTTTAAGGGAACAGAGCTCTGTGGAGGTCATTGTTAAGGGGACTGGATATTGTGGAAATCACTGTTAAGGAGACGGGGTACTGTGGAGGTCACTAATAAAGGGGCAGCCGCTGTGGAGGTCACTGTTAAAGGGAGGGCGCTGTGGATGTTACTGTTAAGGGGACAGGCCGCTGTGGAGGTCACTGTTAAAGGGGCGGGCACTGTGAAGGTCACTATTAAGGGAGGAGGGGACTGTGGAGGCCACTATTAAAGGGGCAGCAGGGTACTGTGAGGTCACTGTTAAGGCAGAGGGGTTGTCACGCTGGACAGGATACAAGATACCACAGAAAACCACAAACAAGTGTCTAGGCCAGAAGCTGGGGATAAAGGTCACCTCCTTACAAATCCCTACCAGCTCTCCCTAGACTACTGTGCCCACGTTCAGACCCTGAAGGTGGGAATAAACGTGCCCCCATGCCTAAGGCTGAAGATACCCTAAAATCCCTAAGATGGTGACAGGGGAAAAGAGACAGCCTGCTTGCTCAGGACCTGGAGGAGGCAGGCGTCTCCCTTACAGCCTAGACAGAACACACAAAAGAAAACCAAAACCAACTTATCTGGTCACAGAGCAGAAATGGCAAATCCTTCCTTCCTTCCTTCCTTCCTTCCACAGAGCAAGATAGAAGCTATAACCCGCACAGGACACTGGGAAGAGGCGTTATTTAAACTCCTACAAACGACCCCACCCAGAGCACCTGAAAAGAGGCGGATACAGCTCAACTCCAAAACAAAAACAAAAAACTACACACGTGCTGCTAACCTGGCAGACCTCCGCACATAACCTGAGCAGGGCATGACAGGGGTACTGTGAGGTCACTGTTAAGGGAGCAGGGTACAGTGGAAGTCACAGTTAAGGGAGCAGGGTACTGTGGCAGTCACTGTTAAAGGTGCAGTCGCTGTGGAGGTCTCTGTTAAGGGGGTCGGGAATGGTGGAGGACACAGTTAAGGGGACTATAACCTATGGTCAGTGTTAAGGGGTGGGTGCTGTAGAGGTCACTGTTAAGGGCCGGGCCCCTGTGGATGTCACTGTCAAGGGGGTGGGGTACTGTGGAACTCACTGTTAAAGGGGCTGCTGTGGAGGTCCCATTTTAAGGAGATGGGGCACTGTGGGGGGTCAGTGTTAAGGGTACTTTCACACTTGCGTTTGATTCCGGCAGGCAGTTCCGTTGCCTGAACTGCCTGCCTGATCAGGCAAACTTTATGCAAACGCATGTCATTTTTTCTGACCGATCAGGCATTTTTCTGACTGATCAGGATCCTGATCAGTCTGGCATTTTTCTGACTGATCAGGATCCTGATTAGTCTGAAAAATGCCTGATCAGTCAGAAAAATGCATTGCAATACCGGATCCGTTTTTCCGGTGTCATCAGGCAAAACAGATCCAGTATTTATTTTTTTCTCATTTTTAAAGGTCTGCGCATGCACAGACCGGAAGGACGGATCCGGCATTCTGGTATTTTGAATGCCGGATCCGGCACTAATACATTCCTATGGGGAAAAATGCTGGATCCGGCATTCAGGCAAGTCTTCAGTTTCTTTCGCCTGAGATAATACCGTAGCATGCTATGGTTTTCTCTTTTGCCTGATCAGTCAAAATGACTGAACTGAAGACATCCTGATGCATCGTGAACGGATTACTTTCCATTCAGAATGCATGAGGATATGCCTTATCAGTTCTTTTCCGGTATAGAGATCCTGTGACGGAACTCTATGCCGGAAAAGAAAAACGCTAATGTGAAAGTAGCCTAAGGGGTGGGGTCTGTGGAGGTCACTGTTAAGGGAGCTGGGTACTGTAGATGTCACTGTTATAGTGGATACTGTCGATATCTTTTAACGACACACAGATACATGAAATAAAATAGATGAAATATACCCGTGCGAAGCCGGGTCCTTAAGCTAATCTGTATATGCAGTACAGACCAAAAGTTTGGACACTCCTTCTCATTCAAAGAGTTTTCTTTATTTTCATGACTATGAAAATTGTAGATTCACACTGAAGGCATCAAAACTATGAATTTACACATGTGGAATTATATACATAACAAACAAGTGTGAAACAACTGAAAATATGTAATATTCTAGGTTCTTCAAAGTAGCCACCTTTTGCTTTGATTACTGCTTTGCACACTCTTGGCATTCTCTTGATGAGCTTCAAGAGGTAGTCCCCTGAAATGGTTTTCACTTCACAGGTGTGCCCTGTCAGGTTTAATAAGTGGGATTTCTTGCCTTATAAATGTGGTTGGGACCATCAGTGGCGTTGAGGAGAAGTCAGGTGGATACACAGCTGATAGTCCTACTGAATAGACTGTTAGAATTTGTATTATGGCAAGAAAAAAGCAGCTAAGTAAAGAAAAACGAGTGGCCATCATTACTTTAAGAAATGAAGGTCAGTCAGTCAGCCGAAAAATTGGGAAAACTTTGAAAGTAAGGGCTATTTGACCATGAAGGAGAGTGATGGGGTGCTGCGCCAGATGACCTGGCCTCCACAGTCACTGGACCTGAACCCAATCGAGATGGTTTGGGGTGAGCTGGACCGCAGAGTGAAGGCAAAAGGGCCAACAAGTGCTAAGCATCTCTGGGAACTCCTTGGAAA
Organism: Bufo bufo; assembly: GCF_905171765.1. Lineage (NCBI taxonomy): Eukaryota > Metazoa > Chordata > Amphibia > Anura > Bufonidae > Bufo > Bufo bufo. Next base: position 137,725,007 of record NC_053391.1, on the reverse strand, counting down.
GACTGTTAGAAGACCATTTCAGGGGACTACCTCTTGAAGCTCATCAAGAGAATGACAAGAGTGTGCAAAGCAGTAATCAAAGCAAAAGGTGGCTACTTTGAAGAACCTAGAATATGACATATTTTCAGTTGTTTCACACTTGTTTGTTATGTATATAATTCCACATGTGTTAATTCATAGTTTTGATGCCTTCATAGTCATGAAAATAAAGAAAACTCTTTGAATGTGAAGGTGTGTCCAAACTTTTGGTCTGTACTGTGTATATATATATATATATATATATATATATATATATATATATATATGAAACTCAAAAAATTTGAATATTGTGCAAAGTTCATTCATTTCAGTAATCCAACTTAAAAGGTGAAACTAACATGAGATGGACTCATTACATGCAAAGCGAGATATTTCCAGCCTTTTATTTGTTATAATTTGGATGATTATGGCTTACAGCTTATGAAACCGCAAAGTCACAATTTTGAGGTACCCTTTTCTCATGGCATATGGAATTTTTAGCTGACTCTAGTGTGATACTTTGAGCCTAGAATATTAAACCTTTTCACAAAATTCTAATTTTCAGCTGCATTAATGCAATTCCGTTTAATTTGCATTACTGAAATAAATGGACTTTTGCACGATATTCAAATTTTTCGAGTTTCACCTGTATATACATACAGGTGAAACTCAAAAAATTTGAATATTGTGCAAAATGTTCATTTATTTCAGTAATGCAACTTAAAAGGTGAAACTAATATACAGTTAAGAACAGAAGTATTTGAACACCCTGCGATTTTGCAAGTTCTCCCACTCCCAAATCATGGAGGGGTCTGAAATTCACATTGTAGGTGCATTCCCACTCTGAGAGACAGAATATCTGTATTATCACATTGTTTTTATGTTCCTTATAATAATTTAAATAGACCACATTGAGTAATGGCATGACAGTTGTTATACACCTATTTAGTCACTTATTTAAATGAGTGTTTTTTTAACATGGGGATTTTTCATAGATGATGCCATATGTCATTTTTTGTACCCATGTTAATTTTGATGTGATTTGATTGAGATCGCCGGTGTGGGGATCGCGCCTATACATCGACATGGTGGTTTTCTATTATAAACAAAATCACGCTACACAATATATTCTGGCTATGTGGTTGTGTTTCTCTAAACACATGTCCTGCACGTTGTTTGCTTACGTCAGCGGTGCGGACGTATTCTATTGGTAACCACGCTGCCTTCTTTGTTATGCGTTGTGACGCGAGTCGGCCGCCCTCTGATGACGCTCATGGACATGCGCACCTTTAACATTGGGACGCCAGCCACCATGCTGATGGTTACGTCATAGGTGGGCGCGACGTCGCGATGCGAATCGGCCGCTCTCTGATGACGCTTATGGACATGCGCACCCTCTACATTGGGACGCCAGCCACCATGCGGATGTCTACACGCGATCACTTCATACAGGTGAACATGTTGTATCAACAGATACTTATTTGAATCAGCTGACTAGTGTGATTTAGCAGCATTGTGATTTGATGTTATGTAGGTGTGTCACTTAATATTACTGTTGATTGGATTACCATGATTGTGGGAGGTACCAGTATTTTAGATTTATATGCTGGTTCTTTTAGTTGTAACATATGCTTGACAAAGGCTACTTTTAGCCGAAACGTTGCCATTGTTTTTATGCTATGCTGTGAAGTTATCAACCAATAAAGAAGAATTGCTGGACATGCTGCTGTGGCCTTCTTTCCTTTCTACACTGTACTAAGGAGAGCATAAATGGGGCCATTTATTGTGAGATTTTGAGCAACAACCTCCTTCCCTCAGTCAGAGCATTGAAGATGGGTCGTGGCTGGGTCTTCCAACATGACAACGACCCGAAGCACACAGCCAATATAACCAAGGAGTGGCTCCGTAAGAACCATATCAAGGTTCTGGAGTGGCCTAGCCAGTCTCCAGACCTAAATCCAATAGAACGTCTTTGGCGGGAGCTGAAACTCCATGTTGCTCAGCGACAGCCTCGAAACCTGACAGATCTAGAGAAGATTTGTGTAGAGGAGTGGGCCAAAATCCCTGTTGCAGTGTGTGCAAACCTGGTCAAGAACTACAGGAAACGTTTGTAATTGCAAGCAAAGGCTTCTGTACCAAATATTAACACTGATTTTCTCAGTTGTTCAAATACTTACAGTGGAGGAAATAATTATTTGACCCCTCACTGATTTTGTAAGTTTGTCCAATGACAAAGAAATGAAAAGTCTCAGAACAGTATCATTTCAATGGTAGGTTTATTGTAACAGTGGCAGATAGCACATCAAAAGGAAAATCGAAAAAATAACTTTAAATAAAAGATAGCAACTGATTTGCATTTCATTGAGTGAAATAAGTATTTGAACCCTCTAACAAAAAAAGACTTAATACTTGGTGGAAAAACCCTTGTTTGCAAGCACAGAGGTCAAACGTTTCTTGTAATTGATGACCAAGTTTGCGCACATTTTAGGAGGAATGTTGGTCCACTCCTCTTTGCAGATCATCTCTAAATCCCTAAGGTTTCGAGGCTGTCTCTGTGCAACTCTGAGCTTGAGCTCCCTCCATAGGTTTTCGATTGGATTAAGGTCCGGAGACTGACTAGGCCACTCCATGACCTTAATGTGCTTCTTCTTGAGCCACTCCTTTGTTGCCTTTGCTGTATTTTTTGGGTCATTGTCGTGCTGGAACACCCATCCACGACCCATTTTCAGTTTCCTGGCAGAGGGAAGGAGGTTGTCGCTCAGGATTTCACGATACATGGCTCCGTCCATTTTCCCGTTTATGCGAATAAGTTGTCCTGTGCCCTTAGCAGAAAAACACCCCCAAAGCAAAATGTTTCCACCCCCATGCTTGACGGTGGGGACGGTGTTTTGGGGGTCATAGGCAGCATTTTTCTTCCTCCAAACACAGCGAGTTGAGTTAATGCCAAAGAGCTCTATTTTGGTCTCATCAGACCACAGCACCTTCTCCCAGTCACTCTCTGAATCATTCAGGTGTTCAGTGGCAAACTTCAGACGGGCCTGCACATGTGCCTTCCTGACCAGGGGGACCTTGCGAGCCCTGCAGGATTTTAATCCATTGCGGTGTAATGTGTTTCCAATGGTTTTCTTGGTGACTGTGGTCCCTGCTAATTTGAGGTCATTAACTAACTCCTCCCGTGTAGTTCTAGGATGCTTTTTCACCTTTCTCAGAACCATTGACACCCCACGAGGTGAGATCTTGCGTGGAGCCCCAGAGCGAGGTCGATTGATGGTCATTTTGTGCTCCTTCCATTTTCGAACAATCGCACCAACAGTTGTCACCTTCTCTCCCAGCTTCTTGCTAATGGTTTTGTAGCCCATTCCAGCCTTGTGCAGGTCTACAATTTTGTCTCTGACATCCTTGGACAGCTCTTTGGTCTTTCCCATGTTGGAGAGTTTGGAGTCTGCTTGATTGATTGATTCTGTGGACAGGTGTCTTTTATACAGGTGACTAGTTAAGACAGGTGTCCTTAATGAGGGTGACTAATTGAGTAGAAGTGTCTAACCACTCTGTGGGAGCCAGAACTCTTAATGGTTGGTAGGGGTTCAAATACTTATTTCACTCAATGAAATGCAAATCAGTTGCTATCTTTTATTTAAAGTTATTTTTTCGATTTTCCTTTTGATGTGCTATCTGCCACTGTTACAATAAACCTACCATTGAAATGATACTGTTCTGAGACTTTTCATTTCTTTGTCATTGGACAAACTTACAAAATCAGTGAGGGGTCAAATAATTATTTCCTCCACTGTATGTTCAGCAGTGCAAGGCAAATAAATTCTTTAAAAATCATACAATGTGATTTCCTGAATTATTTTTTTTTATTCTGTCTCTGAGTGGGAATGCACCTACAATGTTGATTTCAGACCCCTCCATGATTTCTAAGTGGGAGAACTTGCAAAATTGCAGGGTGTTCAAATACTTCTGTTCCTCACTGTATGAGGTAGACTCATTACATACAAAGCAACATATTTCAAGCCTTTATTTGTTAGAATTTGGATGATTATAGCTTATGAAAACCCCAAATTCACAATCTCAGAAAATTAGAATATTGTGAAAAGGTTCAATATTCTAGGCTCACACTCTAGTCAGCTAATTAATCCAAATTACCTGCAAAGGATTCCTGAGCCTTTAAATTGTCTCTCAGTCTGGTACAGTAGGAATCACAATCATGGGAAAGACTGCTGACCTGACAGTTGTGCAGAAAACCATCACGGACACATCCATAAGGAGGGAAAGCCTCAAAAGGTAATTGCAAAAGAAGTTGGATGTTCCCAAAGTGCTGTATCAAAGCACATTAATAGAAAGTTATTTGGAAGGGACAAGTGTGGAAGAAAAAGGTGCACAAGCAGCAGGGATGACCGCAGCCTGGAGAGGATTGTCCGGAAAGGGCCATTCAAAAGTGTTGGAGACTTTCACAAGGACTGAGGCTGGAGTTAGTGCATCAAGAGCCGCCACCACACAGACGAATCATGGACATGGGCTTCAAATGTCTTATTCCTCTTGTCAAGCCTCTCCTGAACAACAAACAACGTCAGAAGCATCTTACCTAGGCTAAAGAAAAAAAGAACTGGTCTGTTGCTCAGTGGTCCAAAGTTCTCTTTTCCGATGAGAGCAACTTTTGCATCTCATTTGGAAACCAAGGACCTAGAGTCTGGAGGAAGAATGGAGAGGCACACAATGCAAGATGCTTGAAGTCCAGTGTGAAGTTTCCACAGTCTATGTTGATTTGGGGAGCCATGTCATCTGCTGGTGTTGATCCACTGTGCTTCATTAGGTCCAGAGTCAACGCAGCCGTCTACCAGGAGATTTTGGAGCACTTCATGCTTCCTTCCGCAGAGGAGCTTTATGGAGATGGTGACTTCATTTTCCAGTAGGACTTGGCACCTGCCCACACTGCCAAAAGTACCAAAACCTGGTTCAATGACCATGGAATTACTTTGCTTGATTGGCCAGCAAACTCGCCTGACCTGAACCCCATTGCCAAGAGAAAGATGAGAGTCATGAGACCGAACAACGCAGAAGAGCTGAAGTCTGCTATTGAAGCATCCTGGTCTTCCATAACACCTCAGCAGTGCAATAGGCTGATAGCATCCATGCCACGCCGCATTGAGGCAGTAATTGATGCAAAAGGAGCCCAAACCAAGTACTGAGTACATATGCATGATTATACTTTTCAGAGGTCCTAAATTTTTCTATTTAACATCCTTTTTTTATTGATTTCATGTAATATTCTCATTTCCTGAGACTGTGGATTTGGGGTTTTCATAAACTGTAAGCCATAATCATCCAAGTTACAACAAATAAAGACTTGAAACATGTCGCTTTGCATTACTGAAATAAAATAAATTTTGCACGATATTATTTTTCAAGTTTCACCTGTATACCACCTTGTCGCTGGTAGATGGGTCCAACATATTCATGATCAAAAAAGCTTCTACTTTTCTTACAGTAAGTATAATAGTAATGCAGTTTACACTTTCATGCTGTATTTACCATTCACCTGTGTCTTTGTGCATTAAGCAGTGTGCTGCTACTTGTAGTTCTACACATTTTGTTGCAGCCAAGGTAGCGTGCACCCCTTTTTGATATATATATATTTTGGAGGTGCTGATTTATTCTCTTTTGTATGTTATAGAGAGGTTGCGCTACATTTTTTCTGGAAGAGTAAAATACTGCTCTTACCATTTTTGAAGAGTATTTTTAGCGGAGGAGGAGTATGAAAGTTGCAGTAATTCAAATACATAGTACGTAAGCCGTATATTCTGTCAAAAAGACCAGACAAAAAATCCTCACATGCAGAACTTTTTTGTTCAGTAAAAAGACAGGATTCCAAACACAAACTGAACAGACTCCATCATAGTCTTTGGAGTCTGTTCAGCTCTGTTCCTGTCAGTTAGGCTGGGTTCACATAACGTTTTTGTCATACATTTAATGTACATGAAAAAACGTATACTTTAATGCAGTGATGGCTAACCTTGGCACTCCAGCTGTGGTGAAACTACAACTCCCAGCATGCTCCATTTATTTCTATAGAGTTCTGAGAGCAGCCAAGGAAGGGGGGCATCTTGGGAGTTGTAGTTTTACCACAGCTGGAGTGCCAAGGTTAGCCATCACTGCTTTAATGGATGCCTTAGACAGATACCATACTGTGTCATCCATCACCATAGAGTTTCATTGCACAAAAAAAGTATACTTTTTTTTTTTTTTTTTGCTGGACTTTGCAAGATGGGAAAAACAGGGTACACTATGTTTTCCCATCCTGCAGAGTCCTGCAAAAAATAAATATATACATTATCATATATGGGTTTTTTACGATGGTGACGGATGCCACAGTATGGCAGCTGTCTGAGGCATCCGTTAATATATGCGGTTTTTATATGACAAAAACGTGATGTGTACCAACCCTTACGTGCCTATCCAACACTTCCATTATGTTCTTTGTTCTGCTCATCTGACAGAGCAAAACAACAGAGATAAATAATGGTGGTGTTAATGCGCCCTAAGAGCTGGGTATGCAGGGGACCATTACTGGTCTAAACATCAGGCAATTATAGCCAAGTGATAAAGTACAGTTCAATATAGTGGATCATCCTTGTACTTTACCACTTGGCTAGAATATCTAGCTGAGTATTCACTGCACTACATACATCACACACTGCACTACATAAATGTGTGATGTATGCAGTGCAGTGTGTAATGTATGTAGTGCAGTGTGTGATGTACAGTATGTCGTGCAGTATGTGATGTACAGAATGTAGTGCAGCACGTGATGTACAGTAGGTAGTGCAGTATGTGATGTATATTGTGCAATGTGTGATGTACAGTATGTAGTGCAGTGTATATGATCATCACACATTGCACTACATACATCACACACTGCACTAAATAAATTAGTGATGATAAATTAGTGATGTATGTAGTGCATTGTGTAATGTATGTAATGCAGTGTGTGATGTACAATGTGTGATGTGTGTATGCAGTGTGCGATGTACAGTATCTAGTGCAGTGTGTGATGTGCAGTATGTGATGTGTGCAGTGTGTGATGTACAGTATGTAGTGCAGTGTGATGTACAGTATGTAGTGCAGTGTGATGTACAGTATGTAGTGCAGTGTGTGATGTATGCAGTGCTCGATGTACAGTATCTAGTGCAGTGTGTGATGTACAGTATGTAGTGCAGTATGTTATGTAGTGCAGTGTATGATGTACAGTATGTAGAGCAGTGTGTGATGTACAGTATGTAGTGCAGTATGTGATATATGTAGTGCAGTATGTGATGTACAGTATGTAGTGCAGTATGTGATATATGTAGTGCAGTATGTGATGTACAGTATGTAGTGCAGTATGTGATATATGTAGTGCAGTATGTGATGTACAGTATGTAGTGCAGTGTGTGATGTACAGTATGTAATGCAGTATGTGATGTATAGTATGTAGTGCAGTGTGTGTGATGTACAGTATGTAGTGCAGTATGTGATATATGTAGTGCAGTATGTGATGTACAGTATGTAGTGCAGTGTGTGATGTACAGTATGTAATGCAGTATGTGATATATGTAGTGCAGTATGTGATGTACAGTATGTAGTGCAGTGTGTGTGATGTACAGTATGTAGTGCAGTATGTGATGTACAGTATGTAGTGCAGTATCTGATGTATGTAGTTTAGTATGTGATGTACAGTATGTAGTGCAGTGTGTGTGATGTACAGTATGTAGTGCAGTATGTGATGTACAGTATGTAGTGCAGTATCTGATGTATGTAGTTTAGTGTGTGATGTACAGTATGTAGTGCAGTATGTGATATATGTAGTGCAGTATGTGATGTACAGTATATAGTGTAGTGTATATAATCACACACTGCACTACATGCATTACACACATCGATACATTGCTGTGCTGTCACCTTGTAGTGCACGTCAAACTGGATGCCTAGGCTCGGCTGTAGTTGTCCACCACTCTGGAAGTCCACTCCTCTTCAGCTCCACTCCATGTTGCAACTCTCCCCCTACTCTCCTGATACAGCAACTTTTGGGAGCCACACAATATCCAGCAGCCCACTCAAACCAACCAGTAACAAAGCTCCTTGCTGTAAGGTGCTTTCTTATTGGTTATCTCAGGCACAGGCAGCATCGCTGCGCTGCCCGAGATATATATATATACATACAGCAGGTCCATAAATATTGGGACATGGACACAATTCTAACATTTTTGGCTCCATACACCACCACAATGGATTTTAAATAAAACGAACAAGATGTGCTTTACCTGCAGACTGTCAGCTTTAATTTAAGGGTATTTACATCGAAATCAGGTGAACGGTGTAGGAATTACAACAGTTTGCATATGTGCCTCCCACTTGTTAAGGGACCAAAAGTAATGGGACAATTGGCTTCTCAGCTGTTCCATGGCCAGGTGTGTGTTATTCCCTCATTATCCCAATTACAATGAGCAGATAAAAGGTCCAGAGTTCATTTCAAGTGAGCTATTTGCATTTGGAATCTGTTGCTGTCAACTCTCAAGATGAGATCCAAAGAGCTGTCACCATCAGTGAAGCAAGCCATCATTAGGCTGAAAAAACCCAACAAACCCATCAGAGAGATAGCAAAAACATTAGGTGTGGCCAAAACAACTGTTTGGAACATTCTTAAAAAGAAGGAACGCAACGGTGAGCTCAGCAACACCAAAAGACCCGGAAGACCACAGAAAACAACTGTGGTGGATGACCGAAGAATTCTTTCCTTGGTGAAGAAAACACCCTTCACAACAGTTGGCCAGATCAAGAACACTCTCCAGGAGGTAGGTGTATGTGTGTCAAAGTCAACAATCAAGAGAAGACTTCACCAGAGTGAATACAGAGGGTTCACCACAAGATGTAAACCATTGGTGAGCCTCAAAAACAGGAAGGCCAGATTAGAGTTTGCCAAATGACATCTAAAAAAGCCTTCACAGTTCTGGAACAACATCCTATGGACAGATGAGATCAAGATCAACTTGTACCAGAGTGATGGGAAGAAAAGAGTATGGAGAAGGAAAGGCACTGCTCATGATCCTAAGCATACCACCTCATCAGTGAAGCATGGTGGTGGTAGTGTCATGGTGTGGGCATGTATGGCTGCCAATGGAACTGGTTCTCTTGTATTTATTGATGATGGGACTGCTGACAAAAGCAGCAGGATGAATTCTGAAGTGTTTCGGTCAATATTATCTGCTCATATTCAGCCAAATGCTTCAGAACTCATTTCACAGTGCAGATGGACAATGACCCAGAGCATACTGCAAAAGCCACCAAAGAGTTTTTAAGGGAAAGAAGTGGAATGTTATGCAATGGCCAAGTCCATCACCTGACCTGAATCCGATTGAGCATCCTTTTCACTTGCTGAAGACAAAACTGAAGGGAAAATGCCCCAAGAACAAGCAGGAACTAAAGACAGTTGCAGTAGAGGCCTGGCAGAGCATCACCAAGGATGAAACCCAGCGTCTGGTGATGTCTATGCGTTCCAGACTTCAGGCTGTAATTGACTGCAAAGGATTTGCAACCAAGTATTAAAAAGTGAAAGTTTGATTTATGATTATTATTCTGTCCCATTACTTTTGGTTCCTTAACAAGTGGGAGGCACATATTCAAACTGTTGTAATTCCTACACCGTTCACCTGATTTGGATGTAAATACCCTCAAATTAAAGCTGACAGTCTGCAGTTAAAGCACATCTTGTTTGTTTCATTTCAAATCCATTGTGGTGGTGTATAGAGCAAAAAAAAATTTGAATTGTGTCGATGTCCCAATATTTATGGACCTGACTGTGTGTGTGTGTATATATATATATATATATATATATATATATATACACTGCTCAAAAAAATAAAGGGAACACAAAAATAACACATCCTAGAATTAATTAAATATTCTTCTGAAATACTTCGTTCTTTACATAGTTGAATGTGCTGACAACAAGATCACACAAAAAAAAAAAATGGAAATCAAATTTTTCAACCCATAGAGGTCTGGATTTGGAGTCACACTCAAAATTAAAGTGGAAAAACACACTACAGGCTGATCCAACTTTGATGTAATGTCCTTAAAACAAGTCAAAATGAGGCTCAGCAGTGTGTGTGGCCTCCATATGCCTGTATGGCCTCCCTACAACGCCTGTGCATGCTCCTGATGAGGTGGCGGACGGTCTCCTGAGGGATCTCCTCCCAGACCTGGACTAAAGCATCTGCCAACTCCTGGACAGTCTGTGGTGCAATGTGACGTTGGTGGATAGAGCGAGACATGATGTCCCAGATGTGCTCAATTGGATTCAGGTCTGGGGAACGGCCGGGCCAGTCCATAGCATCAATGCCTTCGTCTTGCAGGAACTGCTCACACACTCCAGCCACATGAGGACTAGCATTGTCTTGCATTAGGATGAACCCAGGGCTAACCGCACCAGCATATGGTCTCACAAGGGGTCTGAGGATCTCATCTCGGTACCTAATGGCAGTCAGGCTACCTCTGGCGAGCACATGGAGGGCTGTGCGGCCCTCCAAAGAAATGCCACACCATACCATTACTGAACCAATGCCAAACCGGTCATGCTGGAGGATGTTGCAGGCAGCAGAACGTTCTCCACGGCATCTCCAGACTCTGTCACGTCTGTCACATGTGCTCAGTGTGAACCTGCTTTCATCTGTGAAGAGCACAGGGCGCCAGTGGCGAATTTGCCAATCTTGGTGTTCTCTGGCAAATGGCAAACGTCCTGCACGGTGTTGGGCTGTAAGCACAACCCCCACCTGTGGACGTCGGGCCCTCATATCACCCTCATGGAGTCTGTTTCTGACCGTTTGAGCAGACACATGCACATTTGTGGCCTGCTGGAGGTCATTTTGCAGGGCTCTGGCAGTGCTCCTCCTGTTCCTCCTTGCACAAAGGCGGAGGTAGCGGTCCTGCTGCTGGGTTGTTGCCCTCCTACGGCCTCCTCCACGTCTCCTGATGTACTGGCCTTTCTCCTGGTAGCGCCTCCATGCTCTGGACACTACGCTGACATACATAGCAAACCTTCTTGTCACAGCTCGCATTGATGTGCCATCCTGGATAAGCTGCACTACCTGAGCCACTTGTGTGGGTTGTAGACTCCGTCTCATGCTACCACTAGAGTGAAAGCACCGCCAGCATTGAAAAGTGACCAAAACATCAGCCAGGAAGCATAGGAACTGAGAAGTGGTCTGTCGTCACCACCTGCAGAACCACTCCTTTATTGGGGGTGTCTTGCTAATTGCCTATAATTTCCACCTGTTGTCTATCCCATTTGCACAACAGCATGTGAAATTGATTGTCACTCAGTGTTGCTTCCTAAGTGGACAGTTTGATTTCACAGAAGTGTGATTGACTTGGAGTTACATTGTGTTGTTTAAGTGTTCCCTTTATTTTTTTGAGCAGTGTGTATATATATATATATATGTGTGTATATATATATATATATATATATATATATATAATAAAGACAAAATGGGAGGCAGCACCGATCAAGATTTTAAATAGCCGGGTGCACGCTCAAGGGAATAAAGCTTACCCGAAATATAATGTACAAAAAAGAGCAGCACTCCAACACAGGATAAAATGAAATACAAAAAGTTTATTCACCTATGGTGTAGCGACGTTTCGGCTCCACAATTGAGCCTTTCTCAAGTGAGAAAGACTCAATTGTGCAGCCGAAACGTCGCTACACCATGGGTGAATAAACTTTTTGTATTTCATTTTATCCTGTGTTGGAGTGCTGCTCTTTTTTGTACTATATATATATATATATATATATATATATATATATATATATATACACAGTTGCAAGAAAAAGTATGTGAACCCTTTGGAATGATATGGATATCTGCACAAATCTGATCTTCGTCTAAGTCACAACAATAGACAATCACAGTCTGCTTAAACTAATAACACACAAAGAATTAAATGTTACCATGTTTTTATTGAATACACCATTATTATTATTATTATTTATTATTAAAGCGCCATTCATTCCATAGCGCTGTACATATGAGAGGAGGTATACATACATAATGCAGACAATTGCACTAATCATAAAGAAGACAAGTTACAAACTGGTACAGAAGGAGAGAGGGCTCTGCCCGTGAGGGCTTACAATCTACATGGTATGGGAGAAGGACACAGTAGGTGCGGGTGAAGTTGGTCATGGCGGTATAGAGGCAGCAGGGTCAATGGTTGTAGGCTTGTCTGAAGAGGTGGGTTTTCAGGTTTCTTTTGAATGATTCCACTGTAGGTGAGAGTCTGATATGCTCGGGTAGCGAGTTCGAAAGTATGGAGGATGCACGGGAGAAATCTTGGAGTCGATTGTGGGGAGAGGCGATAAGAGGAGAGAAGAGAAGGAGGTCTTGTGAGGATCGAAGAGTGCGTGTGGGGATGTATCGGGAAAGTAGCTCAGAGATGTAGGGAGGGGACAGGTTATGGACGGCCTTGTATGTATTTGTTAGTACTTTGAAGTGAATTCGCTGGGCAATGAGGAGCCAGTGAAGGGATTGGCAGAGGGGAGAGGCAGAGGAGTAATAGAGTGAGAGGTGGATTAGTCGTGCAGCAGAGTTGAGGATAGATTGGAGGGGTGCGAGAGTGCTAGATGGAAGCCACAGAGGTGAGTGTTGCAGTAGTCTAGGCGGGAGATGATGAGGGCATGTACAAGCATTTTCACAGATTCAAAGTTAAGGAAAGCACGGATGCGGGAGATGTTTTTGAGGTTGGAGGCGGCAGGTGGTGGAAAGGGCTTGGATGTGTGGTCGGAAGGAAAGGGCAGAATCCAAGGTCACTCCAAGGCAGCGGACTTGGTTGACCGGGGAGAGTGTGCAGCCATTGATTGTGATAGATGTGTTGGGGGGGGGGGGGGGTGAGCAAGATGGGGGAAAGATTATGAATTCTGTTTTATCCATGTTAAGTTTTAGAAAGCGAAAGCCGAAGAAGGATGATATAGCAGATAGACATTGTGGGATTCTTGATAGGTGGTGATGTCTGCACCAGAGAGGTAGATTTGTGTGTCATCAGCATAGGAGTGATACTGAAAGCCATGGGACTCTATGAGCTGTCCCAGGCCGTAAGTGTAGATAGAGAAGAGCAGGGGTCCTAGGACAGAGCCTTGTGGGACACCAACAGAGAGGGAATGAGACGAGGAGGTGGTGCAGGAGTGGGAGACGTTAATGTCCGGTCTGTGAGGTATGATGTGATCCAGGAGAGGGCCAGGTCAGTGATGCTAAGAGATGAGAGAGTTTGCAACAGAAGGGAGTGGTCAACAGTGCCGAAGGCAGAGGAAAGGTGAAGGAGGACAGAGTATTGTTTCTTGGTTTTGGCTGTTAGTAGGTCATTGGTAACTTTGGTAAGAGCCGTCTCAGTCGAGTGGTGGGGTCGGAAGCCAGATTGTAGGCGGTCAAAGAGGGAGCAGGAGAAGAGGTGAGAGGACAGTTCAGAATGGACATGTTGTCCAAGTAGCATTGAGGCCTACGGAAGAAGTGATATGGGGCGATAACTGGACAAAGAAGATGGGTCAAGTGAAGGCTTTTTGAGGATGGGTGTATTGGTAGCATGTTTAAAAGCAGAGGGGAAGACACCAGAGGTTAGTGATAGGTTGAAGAGATGAGTTAGGGCTTGGATAAACACTGTGGTGAGGTTAGGGATGAGGTGGGATGGGATTGGGTCAAGTGCACAGGTGGTCAGATGAGATCTGGAGAGTAGAGTGGAAAGTTTTTCTTCTGTAATGGTGGAGAAGCAGATTTTGGGAGAAGAGGACCGAGCAGTTGTGTAGAGGGTCTGGGGGGATTGTGTAGTGAAGCTTTCTCTGATGTTAACTATCTTTTGTTTGAAATATTTGGCAAAGTCCTCAGCTGAGAAGAGAGGAGAGGATGGGGGCGCTGGGGGATGGAGAAGGGAGTTAAAAGTGTTAAAAAGTTGTTTAGGGCTGTGGGACAGGGAAGATATGAGAGATGAGAAGAAGGCCTGTTTTGCAACAGCGAGTGAGGATTTGAATATCAGGAGGGATTGCTTGTATGCGGTGAAATGATCTTTAGAATGGGATTTCTTCCATCGCCGCTCAGCAGGCCTGGAAGCTTGTCTGAGTTTTTTGGTCAGGTTGGTGTGCCAGGGTTGTCTGTTAATTTTTCGGGTTTTGTTGTGTGTGAGGGGGGCAACAGTGTCCAGAGCTGTAGTTATTGTGGTGTTATATAGCGTGGTATCAGCATCTGGGTCTTGGAGGGAACAGATGGTAGAGAGTGGGAGAAGAGAGTCAGAAAGCAAGCAAAATTCCTGCGGGGGTGTGCTAGTGTGTGGACCGGGGGAGCAGCAGAAGAGACTAATGAAGAGAAGGTGAGTAGGTTGTGGTCGGATAGGGGGAGAGGCGAAGCAGATCCAGAGTGTGACCATCTCTGTGGGTGGGAGTAGAAGACCACTGTGATAGGCCGAAGGAGGAAGAGAGTGATAGGAGTTTAGAGGTGGCGGAGTGGCAGATGTCAATAGGGATGTTGAAGTCACCCATGATGATAGTGGGGATGTCGGCAGAAAGAAAGTGTAGTAGCCAGGTGTTAAAGTGGTCAAGAAAGATGGTGGCTGGGCCTGGGGTGCGGTAAATGACGGCTACTTGAAGGTTGGAGGGAGAGTAGATTCGAACAGAGTTTACTTCAAATGAGGTGAGCGTAATTGAGGGTGGCAGTGGAGTTGGGCTGTAGGAGCAGGTGTCTGATAGGAGAAAACCAACTCCTCCACCATGTTTGCAGCCGGGGCGGGGGCTGTGAGTGAATTGAAATCCACTATAAGAGAGTGCAGCAGGGGAGGAGGTGTCAAAGGGTGTCAGCGATGTTTCTGTGAGTCCCAGAAAGGAAAGATTTTGAGAGATGAAAAGTTCATGAATTTAGGACAGTTTGTTACAGACAGAGCGTGCATTGCATAATGCTCCTGCAAGAGGAACCAGAGGAGCAGAAATTTGTAGAAGGAGATTTGTAGTGGGACATGGGGGTGACAGTGGGGATTTGCTTAGGGGGGCCTGGATTTGGAGAGATATCACCAGTAATAAGGAGAAGCAGAAAAAGTGTTAATAGGTGAGAATAGGAGAGGGCATGAGGTATCTGTAGGTATCTGTGTGTGTTTGGGAAGGAACTGTTTTATGTAGGATGGAGGGAGAGATGAATAGTTCCCTGCTGGGTGAATGGATGTGGGGGTATTTCAGGAGGTTATGGAAAACTGGGAAGAGTAAGATGAAAAATGTAAACATTGTTTGCATTAACTATGTCTGTAATTACCTGTGGTCCCCTTCTGGTCCAATTATGGTATAATTCAGGATGTGCACTTAAGAGTTGAACTGTTTCAGTTCAGCAATATTCTTAGGATGTCTGGTGTGAATCGCTTTCTTGAGGTCATGCCACAGCATCTCAATCGGGTTGAGGTCAGGACTCAAGAAGGCGTACTTTCTTCTGTTTAAGCCATTCAGTTGTTAATTTACTTCTATGCTTTGGGTAGTTGTCCTGTCGCAACACCCATCTTTTGTTAAGCTTCACCTGGTAGACAGATGGCATTACGTTCTTCTTCAAAATGTCTTGATAAACTTGGGAATTCATTTTTCCTTCGATGATGGCAATCCGTCCAGGCCCTGACAAGGCAAAGCAGCCCCAAACCATGATGCCCCCACCACCATACTTCACAGTTGGGATGAGGTTTTGATGTTGGTGTGCTGTGCCTCTTTTTCTCCACACATAGTATTGTGTGTTTCTTCCAAACAACTCAACTTTGACAGCAGTGGCATCCTCTGTGGTATCCTCCCATGAAATCCATTCTTGTTTAGTGTTTTACGTATCGTAGATTCGCTAACAGGGATGTTAGCATATGCCAGAGACTTTTGTAAGTCTTTAGCTGACACTATAGGATTCTTCTTCACCTCATTGAGCAGTCTGCGCTGTGCTCTTGCAGTCATCTTTACAGGACGGCCACTCCTAGGGAGAGTAGCAGCAGTGCTGAACTTTCTCCATTTATAGACAATTTGTCTTACTGTGGACTGATGAACAGCAAGGCTTTTGGAGATACTTTTATAACCCTTTCCAGCTTTATGCAAGTCAACAATTCTTAATCGTATGTCTTCTGAGAGCTCTTTTGTGCGAGGCATCATTCACATGAGGCAATGCTCCTTGTGAAAAGCAAACCCAGAACTGGTGTGTGTTTTTTATAGGGCAGGGCAGCTGTAACCAACACCTCCAATCTCATCTCATTGATTGGACTCCAGTTGGCTGACACCTCACTCCAATTAGCTCTTGGAGATGTCATTAGTCTAGGGGTTCACATTAGGAATCGACCGATATTGATTTTTTAGGGCCGATACCGATAATTTGTGAACTTTCAGGCCGATAGCCGATAATTTATACCGATATTCTGGGAATTTTCATTTTTGAGAAAAAAAAAAATTCCTACACAAATCTGCTGAAAATTAATGTTTATTGTTAATGTGTATTTTTTTGTTTATTGTTAATGTGTATTTTTTTTTTAGTCTTTTTCATTTATACTTAATATTTTTGTGGTTTTTTTTTACTAACTTTTAGCCCCCTTAGGGACTAAAACCCTTGTCCTATTCCCCCTTATAGATCTCTATCAGGGTGAATAGGAGCTCACACTGTCCCTGCTGCTCTGTGCTTTGTGCACACAGCAGCATGGAGCTGAACATAGCAGCCAGGGCTTCAATAGCGTCCTGGCTGCCATGGTAACCGATCGGAGCCCCAGGCTTACACAGCTGGGGCTCCGATCGGAGGAGCAGGGGAGAGGGGATCCTGTGGCCATTGCCACCAATGAGTAATACTGGGGGGGGGGGGGGCGCACTGCGCCACCAATGTTTTTACTATTGGCCGGGATTGGGGTGGGGGGCGCACTGCGCCACCAATGATTAATACTGGGGGGCTTGGGGGGGGGGGCGCACTGCGCCACCAATGAAGATAAGTCTCTCAATCATTCATATACAGGAGGCGGGAGCTGGCTGCAGAATCACATAGCCGGCTCCCGACCTCTATGAGCGGTAGCATGCGATCCGCGGCACCTGGGGAGTTAACTACCGCGGATCGCAGCTACCGCTCATAGAGGCCGGGAGCCGGCTGTGTGATTCTGCAGTCAGCTCCCGCCTCCTGTATATGAATGAATGAAAGGCTTATCTTCATTGGTGGCGCAGCGGCCACAGCCCCTCCCCTCTTCTGTTATTGGTGGCAGCAGCAGCACAGGGGGAGGAGACACTGCTTCCTTCTCCCCTGTGCTGCGGAGGGAACACAGAACGCGCTGAGAGCAGCGCGTTCTGTGTTCCCAATACGTTATCGGTATATCGGCAAAATAGATACCGATAACGTTCAAAATCCTCAATATCGGCCGATAATATCGGCCAAACCGATAATCGGTCGATCCCTAGTTCACATACTTTTTCCACCAGCACTGTGAATGTTTACATGGTGTGTTCAATAAAAACATGGTAACATTTAATTCTTTGTGTGTTATTAGTTTAAGCAGACTGTGATTGTCTGTTGTTGTGACTTAGATGAAGATCAGATCACATTTTATGGCCAATTTGTGCAGAAATCCATATCATTCCAAAGGGTTCACATACTTTTTTTTGCAAATGTGTGTATATATATTAGATATATGTGTGTGTATTTATTACCCAACAGTTTTTTTTTTGTCTGTGGGTTTTAGCGATTATCATTGTTTTTCAGTCCCCAGGCTGTCAAATCATTCTGTCTAGTGCCTTATTGATTTGTCCTGTTTTGTGCTACCAGAAATGTTACAGCTATAAATGGTTGTGCATGGACTGAACAGATATCATTTGTTTACTGATTATTTAAAGAGGTTCTGTGACCTCTTTTTCTTCTGTGGAAAATCAGGAAGATCCTCTAGACATCACTAAGGGGCTATTTTTGTATGAGACTGGAAAGTTTTCTGCTGCCAGTGCAAACAATCTCTGTAGCAGTCCTTGACAAAGGCTGTATTTCTCATGTGCAGCGTTTTACCAAGCACAGATTTTCTTTTTTAACCACGTTACCAGCTAATGTGCTACAAATCAAATAGAACTTAAAACAGCTTGGGAGCCCTGAAAGTGTAATATGCATAGCAGAGAATGCTTGAAGAGGATGTACAAACTGCATACCTTATCAAATTGATCTCTTAGACCTGGTACGGCTGGTGTTTTTTGAGGTTACAGTAGGTGTTTGTGATATTGTGCTTTTAGCACGACAGCGTCGCGCTGATACTCGGCGACATGGTGCCGAGATCTCGCACTCACTGGAATAGTGACAGCACATCCCAGCAAGCGCGTCATAGAAGCGACGGGAGATCCGACTTGGATTCCCGCCAATTCTACACGTGTGCGGCGTTTGTTATGAATCCTGAGGGGGAAGTCCCCGCCGGATTTTAAATAAAAATCCGGCATGGGTCCCCCCCTCAGGAGCATACCGGGCCCTTAGGTCTGTTATGGGTTGTAAGGAGAGCCCCCCCTACGCCGAAAAAAACGGCGTAGGGGGTCCCCCTACAATCCATACCAGACCCGTATCCAAAGCACGCTACCCGGCAAGCCAGGAAGGGAGTGGGGACGAGCGAGCGCCCCCCCCCCCCCTCCTGAGCCATACCAGGCTGCATGCCCTCAACATGGGGGGGTTGGGTGCTCTGGGGCAGGGGGCGCACTGCGGCCCCCCCACCTCAGAGCACCCTGTCCCCATGTTGATGAGGACAGGGCCCCTTCCCGACAACCCTGGCCGTTGGTTGTCGGGGTATGCGGGCGGGAGGCTTATCGGAATCTGGGAGCCCCCTTTAATAAGGGGGCCCCCAGATACCGGCCCCCCACCCTAAGTGAATGAGTATGGGGTACATCGTACCCCTACCCATTCACCTGCAAGAAAAGTGGTAAAAACACAAATAAACCACACAGTGTATTAAAATATTTTATTTTTCTGCTCCGGAGGCCGCCCCCTTTCTTCTTTATTAGCTCTTTTACCAGGGGGGGCTCTTCTTCTTCCGCTATCCCGACGGGTCTTCTCCGCTATCCGGGGGGTCTTCTCAACTCTCCGGGGTTCTCCTTCTGTCTTCGCCGCTCTCCGTTGTTGACTCGGCGCACCCCGGTTCTTCGTCTCGCGAGATCTCGGATTTTAAAAAAAAATTTAGCGAGACGAAGAACCGGGGTGCGCCGAGTCAACAACGGAGAGCGGCGAAGACAGAAGGAGAACCCCGGAGAGTTGAGAAGACCCCCCGGATAGCGGAGAAGACCCGTCGGGATAGCGGAAGAAGAAGAGCCCCCCCTGGTAAAAGAGCTAATAAAGAAGACAGGGGGCGGCCTCCGGAGCAGAAAAATAAAATATTTTAATACACTGTGTGGTTTATTTGTGTTTTTACCACTTTTCTTGCAGGTGAATGGGTAGGGGTACGATGTACCCCATACTCATTCACTTAGGGTGGGGGGCCGGTATCTGGGGGCCCCCTTATTAAAGGGGGCTCCCAGATTCCGATAAGCCTCCCGCCCGCATACCCCGACAACCAACGGCCAGGGTTGTCGGGAAGGGGCCCTGTCCTCATCAACATGGGGACAGGGTGCTCTGAGGTGGGGGGGCCGCAGTGCGCCCCCTGCCCCAGAGCACCCAACCCCCCCATGTTGAGGGCATGCAGCCTGGTACGGCTCAGGAGGGGGGGGGGGCGCTCGCTCGTCCCCACTCCCTTCCTGGCTGGCCGGGTAGCGTGCTTTGGATACGGGTCTGGTATGGATTGTAGGGGGACCCCCTACGCCGTTTTTTTCGGCGTAGGGGGGGCTCTCCTTACAACCCATAACAGACCTAAGGGCCCGGTATGCTCCTGAGGGGGGGACCCATGCCGGATTTTTATTTAAAATCCGGCGGGGACTTCCCCCTCAGGATTCATAACAAACGCCGCACACGTGTAGAATTGGCGGGAATCCAAGTCGGATCTCCCGTCGCTTCTATGACGGCTCTGTCTCCATCGCGGCAAGCCAGCTCGGCGCTGGCTCCCGCGATGGGGCTCGTAGGTGCTCAATCTCGCCGAGAAAGAGAGCGAGATTGACACAAAATCGGGTTCACCTACTGTACATGCACACGTTCAGGATTCATGTGCGGAGAATCCGCACTGAAATCCGCAGTTGTTCGCAGGCAAATCTGTGTGGTCAATCCACATCAATTGGTGCAGATTTTCTGCATGCAGATTTTACTAAGGGTAATGAAGGTCAGGAAAAATAAAATAAATTTACATACTGCGGATTTTAAAATCTGCATCGCAGGTCACAAATCCGCACGGAAAAAATCAGCATCGAGTGCATTGAGAATTTCAAATTCTCATAGAATACAGTGTACATGACCTACGGTGCAGATTTTACGCGTGGAAAATCCACACACAATCCTGATCATGTGCATTTAGCCTGAAAGTCCATGACAGAATGACTGTATAATCATTCATGAAGGTTTTCAAGCCGGATATAAAAATTAGTATTTTATGAGTTCAACTAGAGGGTAAGAGGCCTCATGAGTTCAAGTGTATTTATGAGATAAACTCCATCTCTGCCCCTGCAGCTTGCACTGAGCAGTGTGATGTTTCAGCAGAGAAGGTACACTGACACGGACTTGTCAGTTAGGCTAGGTGTGTGGTCATTGAGTTGAGCTCATGAATGCTCTGAATTCATGTGCTCTCTCAGTATTTAGTAATAAAATATGAAAAAAGGATTATTCAGCCTTTCCAACATGGATTTTCCAAATAAGTACACCAGGCTCATCAGGTCCTCGAGATCTGTTAAATAATGTTTGCAGTGTGAAATCTGGTGACAGATCCTCTTTAAGGTTTCCAATCTCCCTTATATAATAATAATCTCTCTTATAAAGCTATGTATCTAATCGTCTCTGTTTAAATGTTAATTCAGATAGTAAAATATAGTGTAATATAACTTAAAGATAGTGAAGCTGTCATGCACACTGAAAAGTTGATGAGCAGGAAAATGGTCAGCCCTTTTTTGATGCTTTGGGACCAGAAGTGACAACAATCTGTTGTACTGAGGCAGGCTCCACAGACCTTTGTTCTTGTGCCCCAGAAAAATCAGTTCCTGGAAGTTATGCTATATATGTAATAATCACAGGGCCCAGAAGTCCCCATGTAACATCATTGTCCAATCATGCACTCAATATTGTTTGTATTTTTCTCTCTAAACTGGTCAGTAATTCTGTGCTGATTAATTTCTGTCCGTAAACACCACTAGAGGGAGCTTAGGAGCGTACTGCATACTGTTATACCTTGAACTGAACATTGTGCTGTAATCTACTATATGCTGGATAGTGGTGGCTACATATATATTTTAACACTATGTTTGTTCAGTGGATTTTTGATTCCTGTATCAGACAAACAAAGATCCAATCACTAAAAGCTATATTGAGACATTTATCAACACAGAACGTGGTATCTAAAAAGGACATGGTTTTAAAAGTGGAAATTAATTTTAAGATCCCTTCTAAAAGTTTCCCATTGTTGCTTTGATGCCAAAAATTTTTATTCCCCTGCAATCTTTTTTGACTCTACATTCAGCTATGGTAAAGTCTTATTTTGTGTACTATTCATTTCGCCATTCCTTCTTTTACAGATTTTCCAAATGATTTGCACTTTTGTTGTGGAACAGTTTCTAGTGCAACTCAGGAAATCCACAATTGCACCGAAGCATCTGAGGATCTATGTAAAACAAGAAATCCATCAACATGAAGCAATTACCATCCAAAGTCAAATTGTATAAAGTGTACATCAGCTAATAAACATGTTTGATTTGCAAATAGTTTGGGTTCTTGATTAAAATGAGTACATTTGTCATATCAGCAGTTTTTTTTATTATATAAGTTTATAAACCATTCTGAATTTTCTATATTTCTGTAGTGATGAGCGGCGGGGGTCATATTCGAATTTCGCAATATTTCGCAAATATTTTGTAGAATATTCGCGAATTCGAATATTCGTTATATTCTACGATTTTTTTACTCGAAAAATCGACAAGGTAATGCAAATTTTCGTAATGCATATTTTTATCGCAAATTTTTCAATTGCCGAGTAAAAACATGATTCCTCCCTAATTCTTGCTTGTGGGCCAACGAGTCATAGCACTATATCGAATATATTCGTTTTTTTCAAATATTCGTAATATTCTAAAACAAGAATATATAGCGAATATTCGAAAAAAAAATGAATATAGAGCAATTGAGCTATTATAGTGCTATAATTTTTTTTTCAATAGTTGACATTTTTTTCCAATCGAATATTCAGATGAGAAAAAAATTACAACTATTAGACGAAGATTATAGCACTATATTAGCTAAATTGCTCTATATTAGTTTTTTTTCGAATATTCACTATATTGCTATATATTCTTGTTTTAGAATATTACGAATATTCGAAAAAACAAATATATTCGATATATATTGCTATATATTTGTTTTTTAGTATATTCATAATTTTTCCCATTTAAAGTCATGATTCCTCCCTGCTTCTTGCTTTTGGGCCAATTACACAAGCAAGAAAGCGGGGAGGAATCATTGTTTTTACTCGGCAATTGAAAAATTTGCATGAAAAAAAATTTGCAATAAAAAAAATCTCGAATATTCGAAATTACGAATTTATATCACTATATTCTAAATATTCACGAATTTTCAAAGTACCTATATTCGCAATAAAAATTCGCTATTCGAATATTCGTGATCAACACTATATTTATGCATACATTTGACCTAAAACTACATCAGATTTTCACACAAGTATTAAAAGATCAAGATAAACAAATCAAACCAGTGAGTGAAAAATATTACACTTGGCCATTTACTGTATTTATTGAGGAAAATGATCCAATATCAGATGTCTGACTGGCTAAGGGTACTTTCACACTAGCGTTTTTCTTTTCCGGTATTGAGTTCCATCCTAGGGGCTCAATTACGGAAAAGAACAGATCAGTTTTATCCTAATGCATTCTGAATGGAGAGCAATCCGTTCAGGATGTCTTCAGTTCAGTCACTGTACGGTTTTTAGACGGAGAAAATACCGCAGAATGCGGAACATTGAAATGCATTAATGCCGTATCCGGCCCTAAGTGTTCCGGAATAAAGGATCCGGTTTTGCAGTCTGCGCATGCTCAGACCTTTATAAGTGTGAAAAAGATAAATACTGGATCCGTTTTTCCGGATGACAACCAGAGACGGATCCGGTATTGCAATATATTTGTGAGACGGATCTGGCAGGCAATTCTGTCGCCGCTAGTGTGATAGTACCCTAAAGAATGTGAACCTTTATGATTGGCAGATAGTTTGAAGGTGAAATCAAGAGTCATGTGTTTGACAATAGGATGACAATCGGGTGTGAGTGACCTGTTTTATTTACCCCTTCAGGACCCTGCCATTTTTCACCTTAAAGAGGACCTTTCACTAGAATAAAAAATCTAAACTAACTATACAGACATGGAGAGCGGTGCCCAGGGATCCCCCTGCACTTACTATTATCCCTGGGCGCCGCTCCGTTCGCCCGGTATAGGCTCTGGTATCTTCATATGTTAGGCTCCACCCAGTGGAACCTGCCGGCGTCTCCTCCCATGCTGTAGCGCTGGCCAATCGCTGCGCTCAGCTCATAGCCTGAGAGAAAAAAAAAACTCTCAGGTTATGAGCTGAGCGTTGCGATTGGCCAGCGCTACAGCCTGCGAGAAGGAGACCCCGTCAAGTTCCACTGGGTGGAGCCTAACATATGAAGATACCGGAGCCTATACCGGGAGAACGGAGCGGCGCCCAGGTATAATAGTAAGTGCAGGGAGATCCCTCGGCGCCGCTCTACATGTCTGTATAGTTAGTTTCGATTTTTTATTCTAGTGAAAGGTCCTCTTTAAGGACAAGGCCATTTTTTGCAAATCTGACGTGTCACTTTATGTGGTGATAACTTAAAAACGCTTTTACTTATCCAAGTCATTCTGAGATTGTTTTCTCGTCACATATTGTACTTCATGACAGTACTAAATTTGAGTAAAAATATTTCATTTTTATTTATAAAAAACATACTAAATTTACCAAAAATTTGGAAAAAAATTGGAATTTTCTATATTTAGATTTTTCTGCTTTTAAAACAGATAGTGATACCTCCTAAAATAGTTATTACTTTACATTTCCCATATGTCTACTTCATGTTTGGATTATTTTGTAAATGACATTTTCTTTTTTTGGGACGTTAGAAGGCTTAGTTTAGAAGCAAATCTTAAAATGTTTATGAACATTTCCAAAAACCCAATTTTTAAGGACCAGTTCAGGTCTGAAATTATTTTATAGGGCTTACATAATAGAAACCACCCATACCAAATATGACAACTTTTTTGGTTGTTTGTTTCAGTTTTACATAATAAAGCATTTAAAAAAATATATATTTTTTTAATGTCTCCATATTCTGAAAGCCATAGTTTATTTTTAATTTTTTGGGCGACTGTCTTATGTAGGGTCTCATTTTTTGCAGGATGAGATGACTTGATTGGCACTATTTTAGGGTGCGTATGACTTTTTGCTCGCTTGGTATTACACTTTTTGTGATGTAAGGTGACAAAAAATGGCTTTTTTTACACAGTTTTATTTTTAATTTTTTTACGGTGTTCATGTGATATTTCTATACAGCAGGTTCTTACAGATGCGGCGATACCTAATATGTATACTTTATTTTTTATTTATTTAAGTTTTACACAATAACAGCATTTTTTAAAGAGGACCTTTCACCAGAATAAAACCTCTAAACTGACTATACAGACGTGTAGAGCGGCGCCCAGAGATCCCCCTGCACTTACTGTTATCCCCGGGCGCTGCTCCGTTCTCCCGGTATAGCCTCCGGTATCTTCATAGTTAGGCTCCACCCAGGGGAACCTGACCGCGTCTCTTTCTCCTATGCTGTAGCGCTGGCCAATCACAGCGCTCAGCTCATAGCCTGAGAGGTTTTTTTTTCTCAGGCTATGAGCTGAGCGCTGCGATTGGTCAGCGCTACAGCATAGGAGAGAGAGACGACGGCAGGTTCCCCTGGGTGGAGCCTAACTATGAAGATACCGGGAGCTATACCGGGCGAACGGAGCGGCGCCCGGGGATAACAGTAAGTGCAGGGGGCTCCCTGGGCACCGCTCTACACGTCTGTATAGTCAGTTTAGAGGTTTTATTCTGGTGAAAGGTCCTCTTTAAACAAAAAAAATCATGTTTTAGTGTCTCCATATTCTGAGAGCAATAGTTTTTTGTTTTTTTTCCCGATTTTTTTATGTAGGGGCTCATTTTTTGCGGGAAGAGGTGACTGTTTTATTGGTACTATTTCGGGGGGCATACACCTTTTTGATCGCTTGGTGTGGCACTTTTTGTGATGTAAGGTAACAAAAAAATTTTTTTGTTTTAGCACAGTTTTTATTTTATTTTTTCTACGCCGTTCAGGTGAGGTGGTGGATCATGTGATATTTTTGGAGAGCCGTTCGTTACGAACGCGACAATACCCAATATGTCTGGTGTTTTTTTCTATTTTATTTTACAAATGTATGTGTTTTATTGTGGGAATTTTTTTTTTTTTACGTGAAACTTTCTTTTTCTTTTTATTTTATTATTATTTTTTTACTTTTTATTTTTCTCCCACTCTGGGACTTTAACTGCTGGGGTCTGATCCCCTCAGCAATGCATTAGAATACAACCTGTATTGTAATGCATTGGCTGTCAGCTTTTATGCTGTCAGCCTGCCTGTGAGACCCAGCCTAAGGGCTGGATCTCACAGGCTTCCGCAGAAGGCAAGCCCCGATGCCTATGGAAGGCATCGGGCCTGCCTTCTCTGCTATCGGGTCCCCGCCACTGCAGCGCAGGGACCCGATGGGGAAGCGGAGGGCACCCATACCCTCTGCATGCCTCGGCATACAAGGGGTTAACACACTGGCATCTGTGTTTTACATTACGGCGCTGGTCCTTAAGTCACGTCCACCAGCTCCATACATGTACGGCGAGGGACCTTAAGGGATTAAAGAAAAGTGATCTATCAGTCTGATCTTCACAACATGTTTGTGGAAGTGTCTCATGGACCACAGAAGAGTGTACATCAGGCTGGAAAAGGTTACAAAACATCTCTAAAGCACAATTCTTTCCCCAGTCTCACAGGTCCGCTGCCTAGGGATAACATTTTGATTCTGCCCTCTCTTTCAAGCCACATATCCAAACACTTACCTCCACCTGCCACTTTCAACTCAAGAGCTTCTCTTGTATTTGCTCCTTCTTCATCCCTTGGTTAACTTAAATGCGAGTACATGCCTGGTCAACTACCGCATAGACTACTGCAACATCCTACTTTGTGGCCTCCCATCTAGCACTCTTGCACCTTCCAGCCTATCCTCAACTCTGCTGCCCGGTTAATCCACCTCTTTTCTCATCTGCCACACCCCTCTGTCAATTCCTTCACTGGCTCCCCATTGCCCAGCAAATTTAGTTTAAAATACTTACAACTATATTTAAGGATAGATTCTCACACGTAATCTCCGATCCTCACAGGACCTCCATCTTTGTCTGTTCTTCACACAATCGTCTACAAGATTTCTCATGTGCCTCTCCCGTACTCTGGAACTCGCTACCCCAGCACATCAGACTCTCTCCCCAACATCCAAACTTTCAAAAGCAACCTGAAAACCCACCTCTTCGTGAGAGCCTACCACCTACAATGAGCATGCTGCCACTAGGGTGAGAGAATCGCGCTTCGGATCCAAGATCCGAAGTCAATTTTTTCCACAACTTAATTTTAATGCTGTATGGAGACCCGTCCCTGTAAAGCATTAAAATGTATGCGCTGTGCGGAGGCAAAATTTGTTAAGAACTTCAGGTTTCAATCCAGGCCCCTCACACACATTCAGTACCGAATTCGAATTGCTGTTTTAAAATGTTTTTAAAGTTGTTTTAACGAAGCCTGAAGTTCTTCACCGAAGTCTTGCGAGACTTCAGACTTAGCCAATTCTGCCTCCACACAGCACATACATTTTAATGCTGTACGGAGATAGTTCTCTGTACAGCATTAAAAAGAAGTTGGGGAACTAATCGACTTTGGATCTTAGATCCAAAGTGCAATTCGCTCACCCCTATATGCCACCATATGAACAGATGAGCAGCTTTTACCCACACCTTCTGTGTTCTTCCCCTTCCCTTGTACATTGTAAGCTTTCTCAGGCAGGGTCCTCTCCCCCTCTGTAGCAGTCTGTTTCGAAGTTCAGGCACATAGTATTTGTTTTGCTTTATATTATGTATGTATACCCCTCTTAGATGTACAGGGCCATGGAATGAATGGCGCTTTCAAATAAATAATAATAGAGTTGAGACCCCACCGATCCACAGTCAGACAGATCGTGTACAAATGGTGGAAATTCAAGACTTTTATTACCTTCCTCAGGAGTGGCCAACCAACTAACATCACGCCAAGGGCAAGGTGTGTATTAGTTTGCGAGGTAAACGCTAAGCATCTAAAGGCTTCATGAATCCACCATCAGGAGGACACCAAACAACAATGGTGCGCATGGCAACAATGTTTTGTGGATGGACGAGACCAAAATAGAACTTTTTGGTTTAAATGTGAAGCATTATGTTTGGCAGGGGCGTCATTAGGTCAAAACATTCGGGGCTGGAGCCCCGGATGTTTTGTCCAGTGCCACGAATGCAGGGCGGCCCGCGGCGCCGCCTCCTAGCTAATTTATTCACTTCACTTGCCTCTGTGTAATCTCGCACAGGCACACTGGCAGAGGCATCGTCGAGCGAAGTGCGCATGCGCCGTCTTCCAGCGCACCTCGTTCGACAATGCCTCTGCCAGTGCGCCTGTGCGAGAATACACAGAGGCAAGTGAAGTGAATAAATTAGCTAGGAGGTGGCGCGGGGAGTGGGATCTGTGGATGACACTTCAGGGGATCTGTGGATGACCTGTATGGGGGATCTGTGGATGACCTGTATGGGGGATCTGTGGATGACCTGTATGGGGGATCTGTGGATGACCTGTATGGGGGATCTGTGGATGGCACTGTTATGGATGATCTGTGAGGTTGCCCAGACAGCTAGGCCCTTCACTGTAGTTATTAACCCCATTCAGCAGTCTCCCATTCACTGAAGGGGGGACTGCGGAACGGAGTTAATAACTACTGTGAAGCCCCCCCCTTGGGGTGGTGAGGGCGTGGCTTCACGTGGGCTCGTGCCCCGGATCTCTTTAGACTCTAGCCACGCCCCTGATGTTTGGAGAAACGAAAACCCTGCATTCCAGCATAAAACCTGATATGTGAAACACTTTGGTGGTAGTGTTATGGTTTGGAACAGTTTTGCTGCACCTGGGCCAGGATGGCTTGCCATTATTGATGGAACAATGGAATTTTAAATTATATCAATAAATTCTAAAAGAAAAAGTCAGGTCTAGGGATAAGCAAATCGAGCTTTGGATCTAAGATCCAAAGTCGATTCGCTTAAAACCTTGTTTTGATGCTGAACGGAGATGCGGTGATAACGAATTCCCCCCCTGGAGCTTATACATTTTAAAGGGGTTATCCGATCCCTGAAATGCCCCCCCATATGCCCGTGCCCCTCACACACAATGTACTTAGCTCGCTTCCCTAACCCGCGTCACTTTTGAAGCCCGCAGAGCCGCCGCTGCATCCCCCTGTTGCACGGATGAAACATCCAGGGTCAAGGGGGGGGCAGCCAATGGCAGTCGGTGACGGGGACGAGCCTGTACATTGTGTGTGAGTGGCCTGGGTATATGGGTGGGGGGCATTTTAGGGGTCGGATAACCCCTTTAAAATTTATGGGCTCCAGGACGGAAATTTGTTATCACCGAAGTCTCGTAGAACTTTGGTGAATAACTTTAGGATTTGATTTTTCAATTCGAAAACCATTTTTAAACTTGGTTCTGAAGTCAGCTTGGGTACTGAGGTACTATCCGGTTCCGAAGCCGATTTTGGATTCCTGTTTTAAAATGGCTTTCAAATGAAAAAATTGAATGCCAACTCATTACAACTCGCTGGAGCCCATACATTTGAATACTGTAGAGAGATAAATCTCAGTACAGTATTCAAACGAAGTTCTGACCAAAGCTCGCTTCGCTCATCACTAGTCAGGACACCTGTCCTTCAGCTGAATCTCAGGAGAATGTTGTTCAAGCAGCAAGACAATAAACCTAAACACACAAGTCATTCTACCAAAGAAGAACAAAGTTAAAGTTTTGGAATTGCCAAGAATCATAAAGCAAGGGCTTACATAAGTTTTTAATGACAATTTTGTGCTCTTTTGCATTTTTTGTGGCCAGCTCCAGATGTTAGCAGAAAGTCTATGGAAAATATGAAATGCAGGACACAAGTGTTTTTTAGCTACTGGTGATTTTGTAAATTAGGTGGCTTTTTTGGGTCTCTCACTTTTTGGTTTGGTTTTGTTTTTTTGCATGCAGCATGTTAAAGCATTTGACATTTCTATTGATGTTTTGACATCTCTGTCGGGCATTCAAACACCAGAAAAAAAAAAAAACATGGCTCACACAGTTGTTTAGAAAAAAAAAGGTTGCTAAGAAAACAACATAAAACCAAATGCTGCATGGAATTTTAGAAACCCTAATATTTATTTTTCCTACTAAATCAACTTCTGGCTTTAGCTCAAAAACTGCATACAAATGCCTAAAAAGCTGCACATCAATCTGCATCAAAACTACATGATTGTTTTCAACCTAAAATGTCATCCACTATGCTGGTACGGTAATATGCTGTAGATCATCAGTTACGGAAATATCCACCATGTGCAGCATATTCGCAGTGCGTGAACATACCCTATAGCTTCACAGACTGCTACCTGCCCTAGGAGTTTATATTCATTGTAATTGAATGGCACCTATTAACTAATAAACAACTGTGTGAATCAAGTTTTTTATGGTGTTTTTTCCCTGAAGATCTAAAAAATTAACATGTTTTTTAAAAAAAAAAGCCATAGGAAAAAAAAACAAAATTTATAAAAAATACCAGTAAAAAAAAACGCTTGTCTGTTCTGTTTCATATACACTTTCTTTTTTTTTCACAAAAATATTTTATTGTTAAAATGGCATTAATTAAATTACAACAGCTGCTTTGTGGACGCAGCCACATATGGTGAAATACATATACATCAAACCATTAAAGAGTGGGCGCAGCCACTAATGAGTTAAGATACGCCAAAATTAAACAGACAACTTGTCCTACGGCACCCGCTTGGATGCTGCCAACGTAGAACGGAGAAATTTAAGATAAGGTAACACTGGGGAAGAAAAATCAAGACACATAATGACAAACCAAGGAAAAGGGAAGAAAAGAAAAGAAGGAAGAAAAGGAGAGAAGTGGATGGTCAACTAATTAGCTTCATTAGAAAACCGGATCCATGTAGAAAAACCTTTCTATGTTCAGAAAAGAAGGGTTAAGTTAACTAGGCATAGGGAATTTTGCAAGCCAAGGAGACCAATAGAAATGAAAATAACGTAACCTGTCGGTCCGCTGAGCCCACAGATGTTCGAATATAGCATGGGTGGAAATTTTTTCTATAAGGTCCTTCATGGAAGGGATTGAGGATGATTTCCATTTTTTAGCAATTAAGAGTTTAGCTGCTAGTAATATATGGCAAATCAGTAATCTTAATTGTCTTGGAATCAGGTCGAGATCCAATGAGAGGAGTGCCATAGCCGGGGAAAGAGAAATTTTGTGACCAGTCACCTCTCTCATCACGTCTCCAACTTCTGTCCAGAAGGGCTGGAGTGTAACACATTCCCAGAAGATATGTAATAGATTACCTGGAGATTTCTGACAGCGCCAACACACATTTTCAACATTGGGCTAGAATCTACTCAGTTTTGTGGGAGTAAAATACCACCGAGTGAGTAGTTTGTGATAGCATTCTAATAAGTTACAGCATTTTGTAGCGTGGTGTGTGGTTTTGATCGCTGCTAACCATTTAGATTTTGAATATGAGATCCGTAAATCTCTCTCCCAGTTCAAGAAGTGTGCTTTTTTAGACAAGTGTACATCTCCTATCACGGTTTTGTAAATTGTGTTTGTGGGAATCTGTGAAACCCCTTGCGTGCACAACAAATAGTTAAGAAGGACAACTGGAAGCATTACAACCCTGTTGGGCCACTTCGATAGAAAGTGAGCAATCCTAGAATAATTATACTGGTAAGAGTCTGGTAACTTAAAGGAGACCTGTAGGTCTGAAAACGACTTCATAACATCGTTATCGTAAAAGTCATTTAGTATCTGTATCCCCGCTTACCACCAGCCACTCACCGAGAAATCCACTATATAGTATTGCAGAATCTCAATGGGAACCTGAACAATTCTTTTTGGAGATGTCTGGTCAATACGTTGTAATAATAATTTCCACGTCTGTATGGATGATTTCAGAGTCTGTGCAGTGGGAAGCGGAAAGCTAGGATCTATAGCATGCAATAAAAGCAGAGAATAAAGTGGAATCCCTTTATTGAGGTCTACTTCTATCTGTTGCCAGCTAGGGGTCTGTTTTTGGCTACACCAATATCTCAGTTGTTTGAAGACAAAGGAGTCATAGTAACCCTGAAGGTTCGGAACTCCTAATCCTCCGTGGGATCTATCGCTGTAGAGTATAGAGGCCGCTATTCTGTGAGGGCCTTTTTTCCAGATAAATGAAAGCATTTGAGACTTAAATTTTGCTATAACTGCGGAGGGTATTGGGATGGGTAGAGTACGAAATAGGTATATAATCCTTGGAAGCACCATCATTTTATATATTACTATTCGCCCTAACCAGGATAGGTCCAATTTAGAGTAACAATCTATATCAGTTTGGAGGGAGTTATATAAAACATCAAAGTTACTTTTGATTAACCGTGTGAGAGGGAAGCAAATTTGTACGCCTAAATATGTGATTGAGTCTACTGCCCATTGAAAGGGAAATTCACTCTCCAATGCCCTTTTTAAAGATGGGGAAACCTTAACAGCTAGGATTTGGGATTTTGATTCGTTTATTTTATAGTAGGATACTTCTCCGAATTCCCTGATTATCTGCAATGTAGCCCTCAGTGAAGGCAAGGGGTCAGTTACGGTCAGAATGACGTCGTCAGCAAAGAGTCCTATCTTATGTTGTCTATTACCTGCTGAAATGCCACGAATCGAATCTGACATCCGTACCATTTCTGCTAAAGGTTCCATTACCATTAAGAAAAGGAAAGGGGAGAGAGGGCAACCTTGACGGGTACCGTTGGTAATTAAAAAAGGGGAGGAGAGGGAACCATTAGCCAGTACTCTAGCTGATGGGGTGGAATATAATGCTTGGATCGCATTTTTAATAGGGCCCCGGAAGCCGAATTTATCCAAAACCGCTGACGCAAAACCCCAATGTATACGGTCGAACGCCTTCTCTGCATCTAAAGTTAGAAGCAGAGAAGGCGTCTTCAACCCCCCAGCCTTTTGCAGCAGACCCAATATCCGACGGGTACCGTCCGGTGCCTCCCTACCCTTTGTGAAGCCCACCTGATCAGTACGTATTAACAAAGGCAATATTTTCAAAAGCCTATGGGCAATCAGTTTTGCATAGATCTTTACGTCACAATTGAGGAGAGAAATCGGGCAGAAGTTTGCAGGGGAGTCGGTCGGTTTACCCGGCTTCGGTATGGTAACTATCGTAGCCTACAACATTTCCGAAGGGAATTGTTCTCCAACTAACACCTTATTAAAAAGTTGCACAAGATGAGGTTGTAACAGGGGTGAAAACAATTGATAGTATTCATTGGAATACCCATCAGGGCCAGGTGATTTATTTGGTTTAAGAGATCTGATTGTAGCCTCAATTTCTGAAGCCAAAACTGGGGAGTTTAACTCATCAACCTGCTCTCTATTTAAAGAGGGAAGATGAACTTTTTGAAGAAAGGAGTTAATTTTCTCCAAGGATGGTTGATAAGTAGATGGATCTTTATTAAGGTTGTATAACTTAGAGTAAAAATGGCTAAAAGCTTCTGATATCTCATTTGGATGAGTAATTCTAGAAGTTTTGTCAGGTGCAATTAAGTAGGGGATATTTATCTTTTGAGAAATTAGTTTTATTTTCCTCGCCAATAACTTACTCGGTTTATTGTAGAATTGATAGTATGAAAGCCGCATATATGTTAATTGGCGATCGTAATCCATTTGTAGGGTGGAGTGAATTTCAAAACTTAGGGACATTAAATTCTTGTGGAGAGTTAAGGAAGGATCTGATCTGACCTGCTCTTCTAGCCTAGCTTCTTCATCCAGAAGGGCTGACAGCTTAGCCTCACGGGCTCTCTTGAAGTGTGAGCTCTGTTTTATCAATTCCCCTCTAATGGTGGCTTTGTGGGCCTGCCAAAGAGTAAAAGTGTTAATGTTTTTAGTATCATTGAAAGAGAAATAGTCTGCTATGGCGGATTCTGTAAGTGGTTTATACTTGGGGTGCCGCAGGAGGAAGGTGTTATTCCTCCAGGATTTTTGAGTATTAACAGGCAGAATTTGGGTGATTGAGCACGATATTGGTGCATGATCAGACCATGATGTGATCCCAACAGAAGATTTAGATATCCTGGATAATAGTGGTCTATCAGAGACAAACAGATCAATTCGGGAGAACGATCTGTGCCTTGCAGAATAAAAGCTAAATTCTTTAGAATTTGCGCTTAAACATCGAAATGTGTCATATAGCTGATTATCTCTCAACCAACGCCCCAGGGTTGGAGCTTTTAGCCTGGCCGGATTTGATGAGTCCAGAATACCATCTGGCACTATGTTTAAGTCCCCACAGATCATTAGATAACCCTTTTGTATAGTGCGTGTCTTCCTCAGGATTTTGTTTAAAAACCTTATAGGGGATTTTATTGGGGGCGTATACATTAACCAGGGTAATTGCAACCGAACCCACTAGACCCACCAGAACAATGTATCTTCCCCCCTGTCACGGAACCATGAACCAGACGTACAACAAGAGCTAAGTGAAAATAAGAAGGCTTTATTGAAAATAAAGCTGTAAAGCAAAAGTCCAAACGGATGGTGAAACCGAGCAGAGTCTTTGCGAAGCCAGAGGTCAGGAACCAGAAGGGTAGTCAGACGAAGCTAGGATCAGGAACCAGAAGCAGCAGCAGTCTTAGAAGCATGTGAACACAAGAGGACCAAGCAAGGAACTGAAGCCACAGACCTCCTATATATATGAGCTAGGCATCCAGCTCCTCCCAGGGGAAGGAGGAGCCGCAGGGTGGAAGGCTACAAGAAACCCAGAAACCTAAGATGGCCGCCAGCACATGTCAAACGAAGGAGAGCAGCAAGCAGGTAGAACCATGACAGTACCTCCCCCTCAAGGGCCCCTCCTCCGCGGAGCACAAAACGGTTTCTGAGGGAAGCGTGCGTGGAAGGCTCGGAGCAAGGCAGGAGCATGGACATCTGCGGAGGGAACCCAGGAACGCTCCTCTGGACCATAACCACGCCAATGGACCAAAAACTGCAACCGACCGCGGACCAGGCGTGAGTCCAGGATATTGCTCACCTCATATTCCTCACGATTGCCCACTTGGACCGGACGAGGCCGAGGAACCGAGGAAGTGAAACGATTACACACCAGTGGCTTCAACAGGGAGACATGAAACACGTTGGAGATCCGCATGCCAGGAGGAAGCGCAAGGGCATAGGCTACCGGGTTTACCCTGCGAAGCACTCGGAAGGGACCAACAAAGCGAGGCGCCAGCTTGGGAGTGGGCACTCGAAGGTTGAGGTTGCGGGTGGACAACCATACACGGTCTCCGACCTGGTAGGAAGGAGCAGGCGCTCGTCTGCGATCAGCCTGGAGTCTCTGGCGCTGCGCAGAGACCTCAAGGGACTTCTGGATCTGTACCCAAGAAGCACGTAGGACGGAAAGGTGATCCTCCACAGCCGGAATATCCTGGGGAGAGAATACCTCCGGTAACACGGCAGGTTGGAACCCATAATTGGCCATGAAGGGAGACGTCCCAGAGGAAGAGTTCACTGCCGTGTTCCTGGCAAACTCAGCCCAAGGCAGGAGGTCAACCCAATTGTCTTGGTGATCGGAGACATAGCAACGAAGGAATTGCTCCAAGGCCTGATTGGATCGTTCTGCGGCCCCATTGGACTGAGGGTGGTAGGCCGAGGAGAAGGAGAGATGAATCCCCAACTGGGAGCAAAAGGCGCGCCAGAACCTGGACACAAACTGACTCCCCCGATCCGACACAATCTCCTTAGGCAAACCGTGCAACCGGAAGACCTCCCTGGCAAAAATCGTGGCCAACTCTTGTGCAGAGGGTAACTTCTTGAGAGGAACACAGTGGCACATTTTGGAAAACCGATCCACAATCATGAGAATGACCGTATGGCCTCGGGATGCAGGGAGGTCCACAATGAAATCCATCCCCAGGTGTGACCATGGGCGCTCCCCGGTGGCTATGGGTTGCAGAAGGCCCAACGGAAGGTGCCGAGGGGACTTACTCTGGGCACAAACGGAGCATGCCGCTACATATGCGGCGATGTCGGAACGTAGGGAAGGCCACCAGAACAGACGTGAAACAGCCCAGGACAGCTGATTCTTTCCAGGATGCCCCGCGGTCTTGGAGTTATGGTAGGTTCGCAACAACCGAGTGCGCAACTCCTCAGGCACAAAACATCTGCCGTTGGGTCTCCCAGAGGGAGCACCAGATTGAGCCGCCAAAATCTGCTCACCCAGGGGAGAGGTCAGGCTGGTGCGAATGGCGGCCAGGATCTGATTCGGAGGTATGACCGAAGTCGGAATCGACTCCTCCCTGGACAGCTCGGAGTACTGCCGTGATAAGGCATCCGCCCTGATGTTCTTGGAACCGGGTAGGTAGGAGACGACGTAATTAAAACGTGACAAGAACAGAGCCCATCTGGCCTGACGTGGTGTCAATCTCTTGGCCTCAGAAAGGTAGGTCAGATTCTTGTGGTCCGTCAGGATGAGAACCGGAACCACCGAACCCTCGAGCAAGTGCCTCCATTCTTTAAGGGCCTGCACGATGGCCAATAACTCCCTGTCACCAATCTGATAGTTGCACTCCGCGGAAGACAGTTTCCGGGAGTAAAACCCACAAGGAAGCAGAGGACCCTCTGGTGTTCTACGCTGAGACAGAAGGGCGCCTACTCCCGTCTCAGACGCGTCCACCTCGAGGACAAAGGGCAACCCAGGGTTGGGATGCGACAGAATCGGAGCCGACACAAAGGCGGACTTTAGGACCTCAAAAGCTCGGATGGCCTCGAGCGGCCAGACCTGGGAATTACTGCCCTTCCTGGTCAGATCCGTGAGAGGCTTGGCCAGCATGGAAAAGTCCCTGATGAACTTCCGATAATAATTGGCGAAGCCCAAAAAGCGCTGCAGGGAACGAAGACCACTGGGCTGGGGCCACTGTAAGACAGCCGAAACCTTCTCAGGATCCATGGAGAACCCCTCAGCGGAAATGATGTAACCTAAGAAGGTTACCTGGGATCGGTGAAATTCGCATTTCTCAAGCTTACCGAACAGCTTGTTCTCTCGTAACCGTTGCAACACTCGTCTGACATCCAGAATGTGGGCCTCCATGGATTCAGAATATACCAAGATGTCATCCAAATAGACTACCACACACTGCTGCAACAGGTCACGGAAAACATCGTTGATGAATTCCTGAAAGACTGCGGGCGCATTGCACAACCCAAAGGGCATAACCAAGGATTCGTAATGACCGGTCCTGGTGTTAAACGCGGTCTTCCACTCATCGCCCGCCTTGATCCTTACCAGGTTATATGCCGCCCTCAGGTCGAGTTTGGTAAAGACCGTGGCCCCTTTAAGGCGATCGAACAGCTCGGAAATCAAGGGTATCGGGTAAGCGTTCTTGATCGTGATGCGATTGAGACCCCTGTAATCGATGCAAGGCCTCAACTCACCGCCCTTCTTTTTCACAAAGAAAAATCCAGCCCCTGCCGGGGACGAAGATTTGCGAATGTGTCCGCGTGAAAGCGCCTCCCTCACGTACTCCTCCATGGCCTCATTCTCCGCTACCGACAGTGGATAGACTTTGCCACGAGGAGGAACGGCACCAGATTGTAACTCTATGGCACAATCGTATGGGCGGTGCGGAGGTAGGGCAACCGCGCGCACCTTATCGAATACATCCCGGTACTCCTCGTATTCAGGAGGCAACAGAGAGTCCGAGGAAGTACACAGCAACTTGACAGACCCATGGATGCAACTAGCCCCACACTGCGGTGACCACGAGAGGATCTCGACCGATCTCCAATCGAAAGTCGGATTATGCTTCTGGAGCCAGGGGTACCCCAAGACCACCGAGTAGTGTGGAGACGAAATAACCTGGAGGCAGACCGACTCTCTGTGAACGGCACCAATGGCTATCCCCACTGGAAGGGTCTCATGAGTCACGTGTGGCGGCAGAAGGGGTCTGCCGTCTATCGCCTCAAGAGCCAGTGGGGAACCTCGAGCCTGCAGAGGAATGGAATTGGCGGCAGCGAACACACTATCAATGAACAAACCACCAGCACCAGAGTCCACCAACGCCTGGGTCGTCACCGAGCCCCCGACCCAGGAGAGGACAACAGTGATCAGTGGTTTGTCAACACGGGAAACCGGGGACGAGGAGACTCCACCCAAGATCTGCCCCCGACAGGATCTCAGGGTACGAGCGTTTCCCGGACGGTTCGGACATGCCAACCGAAAATGCCCACCGAGACCACAGTACATGCATCGGCCCTCGCGTCTCCGGAGTGCCCTCTCCCCCTCGGACAGGCGAGCAAACCCCAGCTGCATGGGTTCACCCCCAGACAAGTCATCCCCAGGAGGCGTGGGAGGAGAGGGAGGCACGGGTGGGACAGCAAACGTAGGCACCAATCTGTTAGAAGACCTCCGCAGGTTCTCCTTAAAGGAAGGTCTCTCCCTGAGTCTGGTGTCAATCAAAATCAGGAAAGAAATAAGAGACTCGAGCTCAACTGGTAGGTCCTTAGCTGCAACCTCATCCTTCAAGGCATCCGAGAGACCATGAGAGAAAGCAGCGACCAGAGCCTCATTATTCCAGCCCACCTCTGCTGCCAGGGTACGAAACTCAATGGCGTATTCAGCTACGGATCGTGAACCCTGTCTGATGGACATAAGGAGCTTCGCAGCAGAGGCAGCACGAGCCGGCACATCGAATACCTTCCGAAGAGAAGCAACAAAACCGGAAAACTCGGCAACCACCGGATTGTTGTTCTCCCATAAAGGGCTGGCCCAGGCCAAGGCCTTGTCCGAGAGCAGCGAGATCAAGAAGCCCACCTTTGATCTCTCAGTAGGAAAGGCATGTGGCAGCAACTCGAAATAAATGCCCACCTGGTTAAGGAAACCTCGGCACTGAGTTGGCTCTCCCCCAAAGCGCTGTGGAAGAGGGGCAGAACCGGTCATACCCCGAAACACCGCAGGCGCAACAACAGGTGTCGGGGTAGACTCTGGCGCAACAACCGGAGCGGCAGTAGGAGCGAGCCCAGGAGCGACAACCGACCCATCGGCAACGGGAGCGAAATGAGCCGTGCGTTCAAGCAGGGTTTGCAACGCCACAGCGAACCGACCCAACAGGTGATCCTGCTGATCAAGTCTGGCAACCAGCGTGGGTAGCGAGGATGGCCCTGTACCGTCAGAATTCATGGCTTGGTCCTAATGTCACGGAACCATGAACCAGACGTACAACAAGAGCTAAGTGAAAATAAGAAGGCTTTATTGAAAATAAAGCTGTAAAGCAAAAGTCCAAACGGATGGTGAAACCGAGCAGAGTCTTTGCGAAGCCAGAGGTCAGGAACCAGAAGGGTAGTCAGACGAAGCCAGGATCAGGAACCAGAAGCAGCAGCAGTCTTAGAAGCATGTGAACACAAGAGGACCAAGCAAGGAACTGAAGCCACAGACCTCCTATATATATGAGCTAGGCATCCAGCTCCTCCCAGGGGAAGGAGGAGCCGCAGGGTGGAAGGCTACAAGAAACCCAGAAACCTAAGATGGCCGCCAGCACATGTCAAACGAAGGAGAGCAGCAAGCAGGTAGAACCATGACACCCCCTCGTCACATAACACTTTATCAACCTGAAAGCCCAGGGAGTCTTTAATTGCAATAGCCACCCCTGCTCTTTTCTTGTTAGAATTGGCTAGTAAAATATTAGAGAAATACACCCCCGTATCCTAAGGGAATTAAGTAATGTCATAGCCAGACCCTTATTTCTGATATTTGCGGACTCTGTACTGACAGGGAATGTCCCACAGGATTGGCGCATGGCAAATGTGGTGCCAATATTCAAAAAGGGTCCAAAAACAGAGCCTGGAAACTATAGGCCGGTAAGTTTAACATCTGTTGTGGGTAAACTGTTTGAAGGTTTTCTGAGAGATGCTATGTTAGAGCATCTTATGGGAAATAAGCAAATAACGCCATATCAGCATGGCTTCGTGAGGGATCGGTCATGTCAAACTAATTTAATCAGTTCCTATGAGGAGGTAAGTACTAGACTTGACAGCGGCGAATCAATGGATGTCGTGTATCTGGACTTCTCCAAAGCATTTGACACTGTACCTCATAAAAGGTTAGTATATAAAATGAGAATGCTCGGACTCGGAGAAAACGTCTGTAAGTGGGTAAGTAACTGGCTCAATGATAGAAAACAGAGGGTGGTTATTAACGGTACATACTCAGATTGGGTCACTGTCACTAGTGGAGTACCTCAGGGGTCAGTATTGGGCCCTATTCTCTTCAATATATTTATTAATGATCTTGTAGAAGGCTTGCATAGTAAAATATCAATTTTCGCAGATGACACTAAACTGTGTAAAGTAATTAACACTGAAGAGGACAGTATACTACTACAGAGGGATCTGGATAGATTGGAGGCTTGGGCAGATAAGTGGCAGATGAGGTTTAACACTGAGAAATGTAAAGTTATGCACATGGGAAGGAATAATGCAAGTCACCCATACATACTAAATGGTAAAACACTCGGTAACACTGACATGGAAAAGGATCTAGGAATTTTAATAAACAGCAAACTAAGCTGCAAAAAACAGTGTCAGGCAGCGGCTGCCAAGGCCAATAAGATAATGGGTTGCATCAAAAGGGGCATAGATGCCCGTGATGAGAACATATTCCTACTACTTTACAAATCACTGGTCAGACCACACATGGAGTACTGTGTACAGTTCTGGGCTCCTGTAAACAAGGCAGACATAGCAGAGCTGGAGAGGGTCCAGAGGAGGGCAACTAAAGTAATAACTGGAATGGGGCAACTACAGTACCCTGAAAGATTATCAAAATTAGGGTTATTCACGTTAGAAAAAAGACGACTGAGGGGAGATCTAATTACTATGTATAAATATATCAGGGGGCAGTACAGAGATCTATCCCATCATCTATTTATCCCCAGGACTGTGACTGTGACGAGGGGACATCCTCTGCGTTTGGAGGAAAGAAGGTTTGTACACAAACATAGAAAGGGGTTCTTTACGGTAAGAGCAGTGAGACTATGGAACTCTCTGCCT
The DNA here is from genome assembly GCF_905171765.1 of Bufo bufo. NCBI lineage: Eukaryota > Metazoa > Chordata > Amphibia > Anura > Bufonidae > Bufo > Bufo bufo. Next base: position 137,684,398 of record NC_053391.1, on the reverse strand, counting down.
GAGGAGGTGGTGATGGTGAGTACAATAAAGGAATTCAAGAGGGGCCTGGATGTATTTCTGGAGTGTAATAATATTACAGGCTATAGCTACTAGAGAGGGGTCGTTGATCCAGGGAGTTATTCTGATTGCCTGATTGGAGTCGGGAAGGAATTTTTTATTCCCCTAAAGTGAGGAAAATTGGCTTCTACCTCACAGGGTTTTTTTGCCTTCCTCTGGATCAACTTGTAGGATGACAGGCCGAACTGGATGGACAAATGTCTTTTTTCGGCCTTATGTACTATGTTACTATGTTACTATGTAAATCCTTACGGGAGAAATCAGGATGTTTGTCGCGTACAAAATGAGTTTCCTGGACACATAAAATATCTATTTGTGAGGAGCAAACATCTTTCCAAAATGAGGATCTCTTATAAGGGGAGTTTAAACCCTTAGCATTAATAGACATTACCTTAACTGCCATAGAAATGGAAATTATCTAAGAGCTGAATACATAATACAAATCTTACATATTTAAGCTGAAGTGGTGAATGGATTACAAGCAAATGACCATCAAAAAGGAAAAGAAATATAGGACATAAAAAAAAAAATCAAACATTAGCAGATAGACAACCTGTGAAGAAAACATAGGTTAGGAACAAACTCGGTCTGGTCTATAGACAACCTGTGAAGAAAACATAGGTTAGGAACAAACTCGGTCTGGTCTAATGAGGGTTACAAGAACCTTGGACCAGAAAAATCGGGGATGAACAGTTCTGCCTTACTCCGCCATCCCTAATATTAATAATAACATCCTGACCTGGAGGAAATAGTGAACCATGGAGGTATTACTTTCAGGATCAGTCTCCCACTGAGGTCCAATCCTGGGCCAAATGGGTGTTTGTTTTCTTTCTTGCTGGAACCGGTGATGATGAACTACCAATGTTCCAAAATTTGAGCAAAGATTCGCCTTCTTCAGAGTTCCTGATAACATACGTTTTCCCGTCTTTGTGTAACAGAAGCTTCATCGGGAATCCCCACTTGTATGGGATTTGGAGATCCCTCAATGCTTTGGTAACTGTGGATAGCTGCTTTCTAGCTTGCAGTGTCGCTTGCGAAAGATCAGCGAAAATTTGAATGGACTGAAATGGCGCTGGTAAATTGCGATTTTTACTGACATAGGAAACTAGTTCCTCTTTTATGCAGTAAAAGTGAAAACGCGCAATAACATCTTTAGGCGTTGCAGCTGGTAGATGTTTAGGTTTAGACAGATGATGAGCCCTGTCAATCAAGAGCAGTTGAGGATCTTTATCTGGGAATACCAGCTGAAGCATTTCTCCCAAGTATTGTTGCAGGTTAGCTGGGGATATTGAATCTGAGATGCCCCTGAATTTTAAATTGTTGCGTCTATTTCTGTCCTCCAGGTCAGCCATCTTAGCTCTCAGCCCTGCCACTTCATCCTCTAGAGAATAGTGCGCATCAATAAGATCGTTGTGGGAGCTGGTTAATTCCCCCATTTTATTTTCAATGTGATTCACTCTAGATCCCATATCTTCCAAGGAGGAAGTAATAGAAGAGGCCACTTGTTGTAGCTGCGAAATGAGAGAGTGATGAACCGCTGACATCATCGCTTTTAGCGAGTTTTCTGACACTGTTTGATCAGAACAAACAAAGTTCTGCAGAGGGTCCAACACCGCATCCACTTTAGTTGTGGTCTTGGCTACAGCAGGGGATCGAGGCTTATCTAAGGGGTTAATACTACTTGCCACGTTGCCAGCTATGGAGTCACTCACCGGCGATACAGGATACATGGTGTCCCCTTGATCAGGCCTAGAGATATCATGGGGGTTATTTCCCCTTGCATCGGATCGATGAAGCGTTTGTGAACGCGTGTCTTGCCCCTCTGAGTCCCTGTATTTGGCTGCCGAAGGAGGAGAGCTTCTCTTGTCCGTGGGTGACCGGTAGTTCTCGGCCTCTTGCAGAGCTGGTGAAGAGACGGCGCGTAATGGCGGGAAGCCGCCATCAGGCTCCTGAGCAGAAAAGAAGTCTGTGAGGCGTCGGAGACCCGGACGAGAGGCTTTTTTCCTGGTCATCATGTCACTGTGCAGGTAGGAGACGATCTGGTGGTTCCGTCCCTCTTTTGCCAAGGTGCTTTGGGTCGCTTAACAGGGATGGTGAAGCGGAGCTCCCTCACCAAGCAGCCATCTCGGTCCGCAGCAGGCCACGCCCCCCTTTCATATACACTTTCAACTAACATCTGAATCTGGCATTTTTACTGCAATAAAAGCGCCAAAAACCACAAGTGCAAAACCCTCCACTTAAAACACAAAAGTGCACATGTGTAAACCCACCTTAAGGCAGACTAGACATATACTTAGGCTGGTTTCACACGAGCGAGTTCAACACATTGAACTCGCAGCAAGTGTCTGTGGAAGCTCCCATACTGACCCCCCTAGCACTGACGGGGTCACATAGCATTATATTGATTTATGATGCTATGTAAACCTTAGAATTCTGGAATGTGTTGTATAACAATGACAGCATTTTGTCAGTATTATAAAATACATTCCAGAACTCCAAGGGTTACATAGGGTTACAATCAATATCATGCTATGCGACCCTGTCAGTGCTAGGGAGGTCAGTAGGGGAGCTTCTGTAGACACATGCTGCAAGTTAAATGCGTTGAACTCGCTCGTGTGAAACCAGCCTTAGGGTACATAGGATATGGGTTTCTTTCTGCATTTAGGCCTTACATTTTTGTAACCAGAAGCAAAACTTGCAGGTTAGTTATTGTACAGTTGTAAAAGTTAATTATTAAAATAATCACAATTTAATTATAACTAGATATACTTTAAAACTAGGTCAAACTTCATTTGGCAAAATGCATGATCTTGTCAGGACACTTGCACATTTGTAAAAATAAGGGCTCATGCCTACGATAGAGCTATGTGCATGGAACCTGAATTGTAGGATATGGAAGCTGTCGTACAAGTTCCATAAGGTGCCATATGGTATGTACATAGACATTCACTCCTAGACATAATGCTTCAAAGGTCTCATGCACAAGACCGTAGCAGGCCCGAGCCTGTATTGCGGCCTGCAAACAGCTTCACTTGAATGGGTCAACGATTCGGAAGATACGGTGCGGAACATAGACAGATCAGAAGCCAAGGGAAGCACTACAGAGTGATTTAGTGGGCTTTGTCCATGCCTCCACACAGCAAAAAAGTAGTGCATGCACTGCTGTTTTTGCGATGTGGATCGTGGACCCTATTCAAGTGAATGGGTCCACGTCCGCAGACGGCGGCCACATGGTGGGTGCCCTTGCATTTCTGACAGCAATTTGCCGTCCACAGCACGGGCACAGCTGGCACACTGTTGTTTTAAGGACAATACTTTTTGATTATATATACAGTATATACTGCTAGACTCTAGTGTTGAGCCGAAACGTTGCGTATCCACATGGGTGAATTAAAGCATTTTCTTCATTTCTAACTGATTTTGGAGTACTGCCTTTTTATATATATAGACAGAGAGAGAGAGAGAGAGAGAGAGAGAGAGTCTGATTGATCACACCAGTTTTTGTCTGACAGTTAGCACATATGAAACTAAAGACAGTAGAGGTCCTGTTTACCTCTATGAAAAACCTATTACAGCTCCTTACAAAACAGAGACATAATTTAGTTTAAAAAAAATAACAATTCTTAGGCTACAACACCTATTGGAATTAGAAAAATGTCATTGCATAAAGGGATATTGTTGTGGTATTTTACCTTCACTACTGAAGATCTGGTTTGTCAATAGAATCTGATGTTACTGCAGTGTTCTTTTCCTGAAAAACCACAAAAAATACTCCATCTACAGCTACACACAACTTTGTCAAAATACACAATTTCAACCAACGCAAAAATGTAATCAGGTGTGAACAATGAACAATCATGTTAGCCGACAGTGGGTCATTGTCTGGAAAGACGTTGATCGTATTTAAAATTTTCGTGTAATAGGACTTAGCCCTTGACCGCGTATGGTGCAGTTGGCCATTAAACAAAAATTTATCCATGAAGGAAAGTTCCCAGTGAAAGATCGTTTGTCCTTCACCTGTTGTCTGTAAATAGAATTAACAACCAGTAGTAAGAGGTTTTATGGCACTCCGTGTTTGCACTTGATGGGACAGGATGGCCTTTGAGGACGCTTTCATGAATCAGTCTTCCAGATACAGCACGATGAATATCCCTTTCATTCTGAGGGCTGATGCAATGATGACTGACAGCTTTGTAAAAACCTTTAAGGCACTGGATAGACCGAAAGCAACACAGGTGAACTGATAATGGCGAACAATTCTTCCAAAAGAGATTGCTATGTGAAGAACAAAATGGCTTTTTTTTAACACATTTTTTTTATTTTTTACGGTGTTCACCTGAGGGGTTAGGTCATGTTTTTTTAGACCTGGTTGTTACGGACGTGGCGATACCTAATATGTATATATTTTTTTAATATATTTTACTTTAGCACAATAATAGCAGTTTTGAAACAAAAAAATTATGTTTTAGTGTCTCCATGTTCTGAGAGCTATAGTTTTTTTTTATTTTTTGGGCAATTGTCTTAGGTAGGAGCAAATTTTTTGCAGGATGAGGTTTTATTAATATCATTTTGTGGGACATACGCCTTTTTGATCGCTTGGTGTTGCACTTTTTGTGATGTAAGGTGACAAAAAGGCCTTTTTTTGACACAGTTTTTTTTGTGGTAGTTATCGGACAGTGTGGATCATGTGATATATTTATAGAGCTGGTCATTTACGGACCGGGCGATACCTAATATGTGGGGGGGGGGGTTCTGTTTTTTATTATAAAATAAGGGGAAATTTTTTTTTTTTACTTTATTAATTTTATTACTTTATTAATTTTACTAAAAACACTTTTTTTTAACTTTTTTTCTTTACTTTATTTCTGATGTTCACTTTTGGGGGTCTGATCCCCTCTGCAATGCATTACAATACATCTGTATTGTAATGCATTGCCTGTTCCTGTACTACAGTGAGTAGTACACGAACAGGTTGCCTAGGAGACCCAGCCTGAGGCTGGATCTCCTCGGCACCCGTAGAAGGCAGGTCCCGATGCTGTGCAAGGCATTGGGCAGCCTTGTCACGCATCGGATCTCACTCACCGGACACAAACCTCTTCTATGTCGCAGTCAGCGCACCCCGCGGCATAGAAGGGGTTAATCCGCCGACATCGGCTTTTACAGCGATGCCGGCGGATACAGCAGGGGCCCGGCTACCAGGGACTGCCGGGCCCCTGCAGTGATTACGCGTGCACCGCTACGGTGCCTGCCCGATCACCATGACGTACTATTACATCAAATTGCGGGAACGCAGTGGTTTTCATGACGTAGTAGTACGTCATGGGTCGGGAAGGGGTTAAGCAAAGTCTGACCCGGAAGAAAATGATGTGGAGCTTTTGAAAATTAATATAGAAATTCCTTTTTTGGAATATCATCTCTTGTCGATTCTGCTTCCACTGTTCTCTTTACCATCTTAATAAGGGAAGAAACCTTCTCTTTTAGAAGTAAATAGTAGTCATTAGGTTGGCCCCTGTAGTTGGAGCTGGAAACTGATTCTAATTCCCCTTCCGAAAGAATCTGTACATCTGAATCAGCAGTAACCATAGACGGTGGGTGAGGAGACCCCCATCGTGGACGTTTACTGGAACTATGGTGAGAACCTTGAGTTCTTGAAATGCTTCAGAAAGTGGATTTTGAAACTAGCCAAGAAAGTGTACGGTCCTGCATCCAAACATTGCATCTTCAGAGAAAGAGCATTGGCTGCAATATCGTCATCTGGCAGTGGCTTTGAGCAGTGGAGGCACAGTTTGTGCCTGTCTTTCCTCTTCGTTTTAGCCGATTCGCTGGGGGAAGACATCTGAAAAAAGGATAGGGCACAATAAGCCATGCTGCCTAACAAGAGAAAATAACTTGCTGCCAGATAACAAAAAATGCCTAGTGGTATGAAGTTAAAGAGGACCTTTCACCTCTCCTGACATGCCTGTTTTAATAGCTTCATGCATTCCCCATGTAATAACAATTCTGGAGAAGCTATTCTTATGACTCTGTGATGCGCCATTCCTTTATTATTCCTGCTAGAAGTTATGAATCAATTGCTATAAGCTTTCAGTAAGGGTACAGAGGGGAGGTAACCAGTTGGGGGGGGGGGGTGTCCCTGCACAGACTCACTCTATCCAATCAGTGATGCCATTGTCAGACTGTTCAGGGACCCCCCCCCCCCCCCCCAACATGTTACCTCCCCTCTGTACCATTACTGCAAGCTGCTAGCAATTCATTTATAACTTCTAGTAGAAATAGTAAAGGAATGGTACAACAATAGATGCTCCAGAATTGTTATTACATGGGGAATGCATGAAGCCATTAAAAAGGACATGTCAGGAGTGGTGAAAGGTCCTCTTTAAGCAAACACCTCAGGCTGAGGGATACTTGTCACACCTCTACACCAGCTGAAACTCTGCTGCCGGGCTGAGCACCATGACATGATGCCAAGGCAGCACTTATATTCAAAATTCCCTCCAACTGGACGTGACGCCGCGCCAGCCAGAACCTGAGCGCATGCGCACTCGTGCCTTACCCGGAGGGAGGAAACCAAGATGGCGCTCACCAGCAGAAGTGTTGCACACACGATTTGTCTGGTACTCCAGTGGAGTGTAGCACTGATCCAACACAAACCAGGGAGCGGTGGCAGCAGCTGGATAAAAAGTATAAGCCGAACAATGGCTACTAAGGCCAGATATAACTGGCAAACCGCGGTCCCACTAAGTAAGACTCCTGCCTTACCTAGCCGCATAAGTCTGTAGCGGGGGCGTGCTGAGCAAAGGAAACATGCCAACATTGAACCACACATATCTTCACGTGAGACAGAAGAAAAAAACACGTCTCGTTATTGTTTATTATAGTGTTCCATTCCTGGACAGTCTGGTTAATTTGAATATTCGATTGTTCTTTTTTCTTCTGTTCTAGGAGGGAAAAGGAAGTTTAACTCTTTAGCGTGCTGCAGCCGGACGATATGGAAATTACTAGTTTTGCTGACATTAAAACTATAGATCAGTCCTCCTGCTCTATAACATTCTGCCTGCAGACTGCACTGCATTTTCCTGGTGGCAGCTCCTATTTAATGAAGCATCTGCTACCAACTTCATAGGACATCTACATGACTGATGTGTAGCCGGTGTAGCAGGCTGCATAACCCTCCTGTGGTACAAAGTCCTGGTAGCCCCACAAGTAGGCATCTAATCTTAATTAGTCCCTATGCTCTGAAGATATAGTTTATTATTAATATTTATCCTGCAATATGTTTTTCATGGTAGAAAACATTTATTCCAAGAAGAATTGGTGTCCTGATAACAAAAACTATGGAAAATTATAGCAGCATTTATTAGGGTACTTTCACATTTGCGTCAAAGTATTGAGTTCCGTCCTAGGGGCTCAATACCGGAAAAAAACTGATCAGTTTTATCCTTATGCATTCTGAATGGAGAGCAATCCGTTCAGGATGCATCAGGATGTCTTCAATTCAGTCCTTTTACGGTATTTGGACAGAGAAAAAACCGCAGCATGCTGCATTTTTCTCTCCGGCCAAAAATCCTGAACACTTGCCGGAATGCCGGCATTTTTTTCCATTGGAGTCTATTAGTGCCGCATTGACGGATCCGGTCTGTGCATGCGCAGGCCTTTAAAAATGTAAAAACAAAAAATACAGGATCCGCTTTTCCGGATGACACCCTACAAATGGTTTCCGTTTGCATACAGATTGCCGGATACGGCAGGCAGTTCTGGTGACGGAACTGCCTGCCAGGATCCAGCAACACAAGTGTGAAAGTACCCTTATGTGATCTTTGGTACCATGGGGTCACCACAATCTACAATCAGTTTCCCAGTATCTATTGAAATCAATGATATGTAATGTACAGATGTGCTATTATATTAATATTACATATATTTATATAAATGTCTTGCCCTAGAAATGTATGTTTCATTTCATAGTAAGTTCTTATGTGTTCTGGACTTCTGATATGCAAATAAACCTATAACAAGTCGACTCTGATAATAGCTGTGATGCAAATAGGAGATAAAATACAGATATTTGGATCTTGTGCTTTCTTGCAGGTGGTGTCCGGTTCCTGCCTTTATTAATTACATCAGAATTCAGGATTGTAAGGCTTGCAGAAATACTTAATGATCAGGCCTACAAGTTCATATGCTGGTCAAAGTTTAAAGAACATTTCTTATATGGAACTTGTTACTATGATAGGAGCATTTACTTATATAACAGAATTCTGAAATCAGGGGTCTAAAGTGCACTCAGTGAGCATTCCCTTAAAGGGGTTGTCCAGGAATGTAATATTTATGGTCTATGCTCAGGATAGCACATTGATATTAGATCAGTAGTGATCTGACACACCGCACGCCCTGCCCATTGGCTAATTGGGCACACACTTTTGTTTGCAGCGGTTTAGACATTAATGGCTGTGTATTGAGTCATTTTCAGGGCACACAAAAATGTACACTGTTGACTGTTATACAAGCTGTACACTGACTACTTTACATTGTATCAAAGGGTCATATCTTCAGTGTTGTCCCATGAAAAGAGAATAAAATATTTACCAACATGTGAGGATTGTACTCGCTTTTGTGAGATACTGTGTGTGTGTGTGTATATATACAGTTGCAAGAAAAAGTATGTGAACCCTTTGGAATGATATGGATTTCTGCACAAATTGGTCATAAAATGTGATCTGATCTTCATCTAAGTCACAACAATAGACAATCACCATGTTTTTATTGAACACACCATGTAAACATTCACAGTGCAGGTGGAAAAAGTATGTGAACCCTTGGATTTAATAACTGGTTGAACCTCCTTTGGCAGCAATAACTTCAACCAAACGTTTCCTGTAGTTGCAGTTTAGACGTGCACAACGGTCAGGAGTAATTCTTGACCATTCCTCTTTATAGAGCTATTTCAGTTCAGCAATATTCTTGGGATGTCTTGTGTGAATTGTTTTCTTGAGGTCATGCCACAGCATCTCAATCAGGTTGAGGTCAGGACTCTGACTAGGCCACTTCAGAAGGCGTATTTTCTTCTGTTTAAGGCCCCTTTCACACGGGCGGGTTTTCCGCGCAGATGTGATGCGTGAGTTGAACGCATTGCACCCGCACTGAATCATGACCCATTCATTTCTATGGGGCTGTGCACACGAGCGGTGATTTTCACGCATGAAAATCGCAGCATGTTCTATATTCTGCGTTTTTCACGCAACGCAGGCCCCATAGAAGTGAATGGGGTTGTGTGAAAATCGCAAGCATCCGCAAGCAAGTGCGGATGCGGTGCGATTTTCACGTACGGTTGCTAGGTGACGATCGGGATGGGGACCCGATCATTATTATTTCCCCTTATAACATGGTTATAAGGGAAAATAATAGCATTCTGAATACAGAATGCTAAGTAAAATAGGGCTGGAGGGGTTAAAAAAAAATAATAATAATTTAACTCACCTTAATCCACTTGTTCGCGCAGCCCGGCTTCTCTTCTGTCTTTAACTGTGAGCAATAGGACCTTTGATGACGTCACTACGCTCATCACATGATCTGTGAAGAAGTTCGGGTTTGGGTACCAAACATGCGCGATTTTTCTCACGCGCGTGCAAAACGCATTACAATGTTTTGCACTTGCGCAGAAAAATCACGCATGTTCCCGCAATGCACCCGCACCTTTTTCCGCAACGCCCGTGTGAAACCAGCCTAAGCCATTCTGTTGTTGATTTACTTCTATGCTTTGGGTCTTTGTCCTGTTACAACACCCATCTTCTGTTGAGCTTCAGCTGGTGGACAGTTGGCCTTAAAGGGCTTCTGTCACCCCACTAAAGCGATTTTTTTTTTTGGGGCTGGTTAAATTAGTTATATAGCGATATATGAAAATATAATTGTGTTACTTACATTGATCCAGCAGTTTATTCAAAAAACGAAGTTTTATCATATGAAAATTCGGTCTCTACCAGCAAGTAGGGCGGCTACTTGCTGGTAGCTGCTGCAGAAATCCGCCCCCTCCTCTTGTTGATTGACAGGGCCAGCCGGGATCTTCTCCTCCGGCCAGCCCTGTCGGCATTTCAAAAATCGCGTGCCTGTGTTCATTCGGCGCAGGCGCTCTAGGATGAGGAGGCTCGTCTCCTCAGAACTCCCTCAGTGCGCCTGCGCCGATGACGTCTTCTATTTCGGTGATGTCATCGGCGCAGGCGCACTGAGGGAGTTCTGAGGAGACGAGCCTCCTCATCTCAGAGCGCCTGCGCCGAATCAACACAGGCGCGCGATTTTTGAAATGCCGACAGGGCTGGCCGGAGGAGGAGATCCCAGCTGGCCCTGTCAATCAACACGACGAGGGGGAGGATTTCTGCAGCAGCTACCAGCAAGTAGCCGCCCTACTTGCTGGTAGAGACCGAATTTGCATATGATAAAACTTCGTTTTTTGAATAAACTGCTGGATCAATGTAAGTAACACAATTATATTTTCATATATCGCTATATAACTAATTTAACTAGCCCCAAAAAAAAATATCACTTTAGTGGGGTGACAGAAGCCCTTTAAGTTCTCCTGCAAAATGTCTTGATAAACTTGGGAATTCATTTTTTCTTTGATGATAGCAAACTGTCCAGGCCCTGACGCAGCAAAGCAGCCCCAAACCATGATGCCCCCACCACCATACTTCACAGTTGGGATGAGGTATTGATGTTGGTGTGCTGTCACGCTGTGCCTCTTTTTCGTCACACATACACTGCGTGCAGAATTATTAGGCAAATGAGTATTTTGACCACATCACCCTCTTTATGCATGTTGTCTTACTCCAAGCTGTATAGGCTCGAAATCCTACTACCAATTAAGCATATTAGGTGATGTGCATCTCTGTAATGAGAAGGGGTGTGGTCTAATGACATCAACACCCTATATTAGGTGTGCATAATTATTAGGCAACTTCCTTTCCTTTGGCAAAATGGGTCAAAAGAAGGACTTGACAGGCTCAGAAAAGTCAAAAATAGGGAGATATCTTGCAGAGGGATGCAAATAGTCAACAGGGTCGCAAGAAGCGTGTGGAAAAACCAAGGCGCAAAATAACTGCCCATGAACTGAGAAAAGTCAAGCGTGCAGCTGCCAAGATGCCACTTGCCACCAGTTTGGCCATATTTCAGAGCTGCAACATCACTGGAGTGCCCAAAAGCACAAGGTGTGCAATACTCAGAGACATGACCAAGGTAAGAAAGGCTGAAAGACGACCACCACTGAACAAGACACACAAGCTGAAACGTCAAGACTGGGCCAAGAAATATCTCAAGACTGATTTTTCTAAGGTTTTATGGACTGATGAAATGAGAGTGAGTCTTGATGGGCCAGATGGATGGGCCCGTGGCTGGATTGGTAAAGGGCAGAGAGCTCCAGTCCGACTCAGACGCCAGCAAGGTGGAGGTGGAGTACTGGTTTGGGCTGGTATCATCAAAGATGAGCTTGTGGGGCCTTTTCGGGTTGAGGATGGAGTCAAGCTCAACTCCCAGTCCTACTGCCAGTTTCTGGAAGACACCTTCTTCAAGCAGTGGTACAGGAAGAAGTCTGCATCCTTCAAGAAAAACATGATTTTCCTGCAGGACAATGCTCCATCACACGCGTCCAAGTACTCCACAGCGTGGCTGGCAAGAAAGGGTATAAAAGAAGAAAATCTAATGACATGGCCTCCTTGTTCACCTGATCTGAACCCCATTGAGAACCTGTGGTCCATCATCAAATGTGAGATTTACAAGGAGGGAAAACAGTACACCTCTCTGAACAGTGTCTGGGAGGCTGTGGTTGCTGCTGCACGCAATGTTGATGGTGAACAGATCAAAACACTGACAGAATCCATGGATGGCAGGCTTTTGAGTGTCCTTGCAAAGAAAGGTGGCTATATTGGTCATTGATTTGTTTTTGTTTTGTTTTTGAATGTCAGAAATGTATATTTGTGAATGTTGAGATGTTATATTGGTTTCACTGGTAAAAATAAATCATTGAAATGGGTATATATTTGTTTTTTGTTAAGTTGCCTAATAATTATGCACAGTAATAGTCACCTGCACACACAGATATCCCCCTAAAATAGCTAAAACTAAAAACAAACTAAAAACTACTTCCAAAAATATTCAGCTTTGATATTAAAGAGGACCTTTCACTACTGTACAAACTAAAAACTAACTATATCAGTGGGCAGAGCGGCACCCAGGGGTCCCCGTGCACTTACTAGTATGTCTGGGCGCCGCTCCGTTCGCCTGGTATAGGCTCCGGTGTCTGCGCTCCCTCTGACTGATTTTTTGTATGAGGCGTGTCCCTTGCTGCAGCGCTGGCCAATCACAGCGCACAGCTCATAGCCAGGCTATAGCTGTGCGCTGCGATTGGCCAGCGCTGCAGCAAGGGACACGTCTCATACAAAAAATCTGTCAGAGGGAGCGCAGACACCGGAGCCTATACCGGGCGAACGGAGCGGCGCCCAGACATACTAGTAAGTGCAGGGGGACCCCTGGGCGCCGCTCTGCCCACTGATATAGTTAGTTTTTAGTTTGTACAGTAGTGAAAGGTCCTCTTTAATGAGTTTTTTGGGTTCATTGAGAACATGGTTGTTGTTCAATAATAAAATTAATCCTCAAAAATACAACTTGCCTAATAATTCTGCACTCCCTGTAGTGTTGTGTGTTTCTTCCAAACAACTCAACTTTGGTTTCATCTATCCACAGAATATTTTGCCAATACTACTGTGGAACATCCAGATGCTCTTCTGCAAACTGTAAACGTGCAGCAATGGTTTTTTTGGACAGCAGTGGCTTCCTCTGTGATATCCTCCCATGAAATCTATTCTTGTTTAGTGTTGCCAGGACCGGATGGCATACACCCCTGTATCCTAAGGGAATTAAGTAATGTCATAGCCAGACCCTTATTTCTGATATTTGCGGACTCTATACTGACAGGGAATGTCCCACAGGATTGGCGCATGGCAAATGTGGTGCCAATATTTAAAAAGGGTCCAAAAACAGAGCCTGGAAACTATAGGCCGGTAAGTTTAACATCTGTTGTGGGTAAACTGTTTGAAGGTTTTCTGAGAGATGCTATCTTAGAGCATCTCAACGGAAATAAGCAAATAACGCCATATCAGCATGGCTTCGTGAGAGATCGGTCATACCAAACTAATTTAATCAGTTTCTATGAGGAGGTAAGTTCTAGACTTGACAGCGGCGAATCAATGGATGTCGTATATCTGGACTTCTCCAAAGCATTTGACACTGTACTACATAAAAAGTTAGTATATAAAATAAGAATGCTCGGACTGGGAGAAAACGTCTGTATGTGGGTAAGTAACTGGCTCAATGATAGAAAACAGAGGGTGGTTATTAACGGTACACACTCAGATTGGGCCACTGTCACTAGTGGGGTACCTCAGGGGTCAGTATTGGGCCCTATTCTCTTCAATATATTTATTAATAATCTGGTAGAAGGCTTGCATAGTAAAGTATTTATTTTCGCAGATGACACTAAACTGTGTAAAGTAATTTACACTGATGAGGACAGTATACTACTACTGAGGGATCTGGATAGATTGGAGGCTTGGGCAGATAAGTGGCAGATGAGGTTTAACACTGACAAATGTAAAGTTATGCACATGGGAAGGAATAATGCAAGTCACCCGTACATACTAAATGATAAAACACTCGGTAACACTGACATGGAAAAGGATCTAGGAATTTTAATAAACAGCAAACTAAGCTGCAAAAAACAGTGTCAGGCAGCTGCTGCCAAGGCCAATAAGATAATGGGTTGTATCAGAAGGGGCATAGATGCCCGTGATCAGAACATAGTCCTACCTCTTTACAAATCACTAGTCAGACCACACATAGAGTACTGTGTACAGTTCTGGGCTCCTGCAAACAAGGCAGACATAGCAGAGCTGGAGAAGGTCCAGAGGAGGGCAACTAAAGTAATAACTGGAATGGGGCAACTACAGTACCCTGAAAGATTATCAAAATTAGGGTTATTCACTTTAGAAAAAAGACGACTGAGGGGAGATCTAATTACTATGTATAAATATATCAGGGGTCAGTACAGAGTTCTATCCCATCATCTATTTATCCCCAGGACTGTGACTGTGACGAGGGGACATCCTCTGCGTCTGGAGGAAAGAAGGTTTGTACACAAACATAGAAAAGCATTCTTTACGGTAAGAGCAGTGAGACTATGGAACTCTCTGCCTGAGGAGGTGGTGATGGTGAGTACAATAAAGGAATTCAAGAGGGGCCTGGATGTATTTCTGGAGCGTAATAATATTACAGGCTATAGCTATTAGAGAGGGGTCGTTGATCCAGGGAGTTATTCTGATTGCCTGATTGGAGTCGGGAAAGAATTTTTTATTCCTCTAAAGTGGGGAAAATTGGCTTCTACCTCACAGGGTTTTTTGTTTTTTTTTGCCTTCCTCTGGATCAACTTGCAGGATAACAGGCCGAACTGGATGGACAAATGTCTTTTTTCGGCCTTATGTACTATGTTACTATGTTTTACGTATCGTAGATCCGCTAACAGGGATGTTAGCATATGCCAGAGACTTTTGTAAGTCTTTAGCTGACACCCTAGGATTCTTCATCACTTCATTGAGCAGTCTGCGCTGTGCTCTTGCAGTCATCTTAACAGGAAGGCCACCCCTAGGAAGAGTAGCAGCAGTGCTGAACTTTCTCCATTTATAGACAATTTGTCTTACCGTGGACTGATGAACAGCAAGGCTTTTGGAGATACTTTTATAACCCTTTCCAGCTTTATGCAAGTCAAAAATTCTTAATCATAGGTCTTCTGAGAGCTCTTTTGTGCGAGGCATCATTCACATCAGGCAATGCTTCTTGTGGAAAGCAAACCCAGAACTGGTGTGTGTTTTTTATAGGGCAGGTCAGCTATATCCAACACCTCCAATCTCATCTCATTGATTGGACTCCAGTTGGCTAACACCTCACTCCAATTAGCTCTTGGAGATGTCATTAGTCTAGGGGTTCACATACTTTTTCCACCAGCACTGTGAATGTTTACATGGTATGTTCAATAAAAACATGGTAACATTTAATTCTTTGTGTGTTATTAGTTTAAGCACACTGTGATGTCTATTGTTTTAACTTAGATGAAGATCAGATCACATTTTATGACCGATTTGTGCCGAAATCCATATCATTCCAAAGGGTTCACATACTTTTTCTTGCAACTGTATGTATAGAGAGAGAGAGAGAAAATAAAAAGGAGAGGCAGCACCGACTGAAAGGGAGGGAAGGCTTCGTGCAGGCTCAAAGGGATAAAGCTTACCCAATATCAACAAGTATAAAGCTTGAGAAAGGCTCTGGGATAGAGCCAAAACATCGCTACACCATTGGGTGAATAAACCACTTCATTTTTTTCACTTATTTTTTGGAGTGCTGCTCTATATATATATATATATAATATTTTTTATATATATATATATATATATATATATATAATATTTTTTTTATATATATATATATATATATATATTTTATTTTTTTTAGTATTATTTTTGATTTTGATTTTTTTAAACAAATTTACTGTCAACTGTAACATATTTAATTATACATAGTTCTCCACAGTCCCAGATCCAGTGCGACAGTCCTGGATTTTGGCAGATATCCCGCGGTCCTGGGACGCTTGTAGCATATCCCAGATTTATACTGTATCTGCGTCCTGAGGATACAGATACAGTTGAATGCAATGGTGAAACAAGGAACTATCTGCTCCCTGCCTATGCGCTCCCCAGCAGCATGCGCAATGAAGTGCACCTGCTGAACTGGTGATCATCCCCCAGCCTGTGCACTCTCTCCTGCTCAGCTCAGCAGACAGCAGGCTAGGTGAGTATTACGTTTTTTTTATTTTTTATTATTTTATTAACACTACAGGGGCTTCATTACTGTAAGGGGGCACTAAGAGGCAGCACTACTGTAATGGGGACACTAAAGGTGGTTTAACTACTATGAAGAAGACACCAAGGAAGCATTCTACTCTGAAGGGGCACTAAGGGAGAATAACTACTGTGTGGAGACACAAAGGATACATAACTACTGTGGTGGGACACAAAAAGGACTGGGTGGGATTGGGCATGCATAGATAGGAATTGGGAAGAGTTAGAGGAGTGGTTTAGTGTAGCAACAATTTGCCGCAGTGCTTTTCTATGCAGCTGTTCTTGTCCCTTCTTGGGCTTTTCAAAAGTTGGGAAGTATGAATTTCGCTATACTAGAAAGCGTCATTCCCACCTTAGCTGACATTTCATACTGCAGCTTGGGCTGGCAGTTCAACTTCTGTAATTCATAACTCAATGTGAACTTTGTCACTATTGTGAAACCAAGGTTACACTCACACAGCTGAAATATCATTATGTATTTTTATTAAATGCAGTACAAATATCAGGATAGTTTTATGCTCATAAGCCTCAGGCTGTAGTTTTGGCCCGCATCTGATCTGCCTTTTTTGCAGATCGCACACAAACCCATTCATTTGTATAGGTCCACAAAAAATGTCACCGTGTGCTTTCAGCATTCGTGTGGCCGTTCCACAAATTATAGAACATGTCCTATTCTTGTCCGTTTTGCAGACAAGAATAGCCATTTTTACTGATGGATGAGAGAAAATTGCAGAATACACACGTCCTGTATACGTATTTGGCGGATCCACAGTTTGCAAAATGGATGTGGTGATGTGCACGAGACCTACAGCCTCATCACTATATATTTTTTTTTTCTCAAATCTTTATTTTATTGTTTTTGCCAGCATATTGAGAAGTAACAATAACAAAAGGGCAACTAGCCCAAATTCGAGGAAGCATACAAATTACATCGTATACATGGAGAAAATGTATCTGTAGGACATCATACATAGGAACATATTTGCTGTTAGACAGTATTTCAGAAAAGACAGCATAGTACATACGATTGGAAAATACAAGCGCATAGGTGACTAAGCAGGAGGCCTAAACAATAGCAATAAATTCAAAGGTTCTTACAAATGGGAGAAAAAACTGTGTGGAAAAGGCGCATTAAGGAGGCACTAAAACAAGGAAGACTTATCCAGATCTCGACCGACACCAGTCCATCCAAGGTCCCCATGTCACCAGGAATTTATCATGAGAGAGAGTCTCCCAGCTTGATAACTAAAATCATCACTATATTAAGACCAGTGGAAGAGCAGATCACTTCTGTTTGCAATGAAAAACAGGATATGGCAAAATACTGAACATAAATAATACGAGAAATCTAGCCTGGAAACTCTTTGTCCTACTGAACCTAAATTAAACCGGCCTATGGCGCTTTCACACATAGGATGTTGGTGGCATTTTTCTGTTCTGGCTCTTTCCAGCTCTAGATGAAGCTGAAGTTCTATAGGAAACCAAGCACTCTCGCTCCTCTCCAATCTATTCTGAACTCTGCTGCCAGGTTAATCCACCTTTCCTCTCATTCCCCCTTTGCCAGTCTCTTCACTGGCTCCCCATTGCCCAGCGAATTCAGTTTAAAATACTGACAACTACATATAAGGCCTTCCACAACCTGTCCCCTCCTTACATCTCTGACCTGGTTTCTCGATACATGAAAAGTAGTAAGAGATGTCCAACACCGAGATAAATAAAATCTTCAGTCTTTATTTCATAAATTTAAAAGAATTCAGTTTCTTCACATAGATGATGGTGACGCTACCAACGCGTTTCCATCTATACCATCTTAATCATGGTATGCGGTAAATGCAAGTATGATGCTCCTATATACCTGGGAAGCAAAAAACTGCACCAACCAGGTTAGGATTTTCATTACCACACAGGTGATTATAATGTCAGCCACTCCTTCCAGAAACTGGCAGTGTCTTCCAGAAACTGGCAGTAGGACTGGGAGTTGAGCTTGACTCCATCCTCAACCCGAAAAGGCCCCACAAGCTCATCTTTGATGATACCAGCCCAAGCCAGTACTCCACCTCCACCTTGCTGGCGTCTGAGTCGGACTGGAGCTCTCTGCCCTTTACCAATCCAGCCACGGGCCCATCCATCTGGCCCATCAAGACTCACTCTCATTTCATCAGTCCATGAAACCTTAGAAAAATCAGTCTTGAGATATTTCTTGGCCCAGTCTTGACGTTTCAGCTTGTGTGTCTTGTTCAGTGGTGGTCGTCTTTCAGCCTTTCTTACCTTGGCCATGTCTCTGAGTATTGCACACCTTGTGCTTTTGGGCACTCCAGTGATGTTGCAGCTCTGAAATATGGCCAAACTGGTGGCAAGTGGCATCTTGGCAGCTGCACGCTTGACTTTTCTTAGTTCATGGGCAGTTATTTTGCGCCTTGGTTTTTCCACACGCTTCTTGCGACCCTGTTGACTATTTTGAATGAAACGCTTGATTGTTCGATGATCACGCTTCAGAAGCTTTGCAATTTTAAGAGTGCTGCATCCCTCTGCAAGATATCTCACTATTTTTGACTTTTCTGAGCCTGTCAAGTCCTTCTTTTGACCCATTTTGCCAAAGGAAAGGAAGTTGCCTAATAATTATGCACACCTAATATAGGGTGTTGATGTCATTAGACCACACCCCTTCTCATTACAGAGATGCACATCACCTAATATGCTTAATTGGTAGTAGGCTTTCGAGCCTATACAGCTTGGAGTAAGACAACATGCATAAAGAGGATGATGTGGTCAAAATACTCATTTGCCTAATAATTCTGCACTCCCTGTATGTCTCATACATGCTTGCAACAAATACTCCACAATTATCCTTTGCTATTCTTTACACTGGCAATGGTCAAAGGTCAGTGATTACACATGCCCCATACATTCTTGCAGCAAATACTCCACGATTATACAATACCTACCGCGAGAAGATGTGACCTCAAAAGACTCCCCGTTGCGCGTTTCGCCCGATGGCTTCTTCCAGGGGGCGTGCACTTTGCATCTGTGTGGATTAATATTTACAAGATGCCTATGGATTCTTATTTTATGTTTTATCCACTTTGCACTTTCTGCAGTGTTAGTACTGCATGGGAGAGGCTTGTGGGGCCTCAGTCTTATTGATATACTGGGGCTTGTGTGTGGTATAACATTGATAATTTTCACATTAATGTACTGCTGTGTTGATGTTTGACCGACCATATGCTGCTGCTTATGATCTATTTTTAACCGCATGGATAAGGTTTAAAAGTAAGGTTTTTAACCGCATGGATAAGGTTTAAAAGTAATATAAGGAAGTATTACTTTACTGAGAGAGTAGTGGATGCATGGAATAGCCTTCCTGCAGAAGTGGTAGCTGCAAATACAGTGAAGGGGTTTAAGCGTGCATGGGATAGGCATATGGCTATCCTTCATATAAGATAGGGCCAGGGGCTATCCATAGTATTCAGATATATTGGGCAGACTAGATGGGCCAAATGGTTCTTATCTGCCGACACATTCTATGTTTCTATGTTTCTATGTTTCTATTACTCCCCCTAAGTATGCAAAAAAACTTTTCCACACATATTACAAAAGTGGAGTGAGTGGTGTAAAAATGCTAAATTTATTTTCGCAAGTGAGTGCAAAAAGTCCTATTTGCGAAGACCTGATAAATCAACACCTTTGTCTGCAGTACAAAACTAAGTACCGGAAATGTTATTAAAAAAGTGATGATGTGCCATGAGACCACTGCAGCCAATCACTGGCCTCAGCGGTCTCGAGGGTGTATAGCGCAGAGGAGGATTTTACCAGGTGAGTAACTGGTTATTTTATAACTTTTTGTTCTTTTAATTTCTTAAACTCTTGGATGCAGTTTTCAGCTTCATTATTTTTCTAGTATTCAGTGAGTTCACAGCTCTAGGATACCGGCATTTGTTCCCGACAACCTTTTAAATAAAGACTTCTTGAAATCTTGAGGAAAGTCTGTTCCAGAGATGTAATCATTCAGGAATGTTCTGTGTGGGAAGATCCCATAGGAGAATTGAAGTCCAATCTGATATTATCCACAGCTGTGATCACTTTCTATAGATTTCATGTAGAGAAATTACCTAAGTTGTTCTGAGGTAAGCTGAAGGGACCTTCAAATTAATAATTTTCTCTGTCTCTCCATAAACTTTATAGTCTGATGCTAAACTAAGGCTACTTTCACACTGGCGGCAGAAGGGTCCGGCAGGCTGTTTTGGCAGGGGAACAGCCTGCCGGATCCATGCTAATGTTAGCCCACCGTGCTGCCTGAAGTCCGCTCCAGCCCCATTCAGTATAATGGGGGCGGGCCGGAGGTCTGGCCGCAGCATGACAAACATGCCGAGGGGTGGCCGGACAAAAAACGTAGCATGTTGTAGTTTTTGTTCGGCCGCCTCTCTTCATGCTTGCCGTGCTGTGGCCAGACCTCTGGCCCGCCCCCATCAACGTCTCGTGGCCATCTTGTTTCCTCATAATTTACTCTCTGTGGCCATATTAGTGACTGCGCTATATACACTCACCTAAAGAATTATTAGGAACACCTGTTCTATTTCTCATTAATGCAATTATCTAGTCAACCAATCACATGGCAGTTGCTTCAATGCATTTAGGGGGGTGGTCCTGGTCAAGACAATCTCCTGAACTCCAAACTGAATGTCAGAATGGGAAAGAAAGGTGATTTAAGCAATTTTGAGCGTGGCATGGTTGTTGGTGCCGGACGGGCCGGTCTGAGTATTTCACAATCTGCTCAGTTACTGGGATTTTCATGCACAACCATTTCTTGGGTTTACAAAGAATGGTGTGAAAAGGGAAAAACATCCAGTATGCGGCAGCCCTGTGGGCAAAAATGCCTTGTGGATGCTAGAGGTCAGAGGAGAATGGGCCGACTGATTCAAGCTGATAGAAGAGCAACGTTGACTGAAATAACCACTCGTTATAACCGAGGTATGCAGCAAAGCATTTGTGAAGCCACAACACGCACAACCTTGAGGCGGATGGGCTACAACAGCAGAAGACCCCACCGGGTACCACTCATCTCTACTACAAATGAGAAAAAGAGGCTACAATTTGCACGAGCTCACCAAAATTGGACTGTTGAAGACTGCAAAAATGTTGCCTGGTCTGATGAGTCTCGATTTTTGTTGAGACATTCAAATGGTAGAGTCCGAATTTGGCGTAAACAGAATGAGAACATGTAGCCATCCACTGATGGCTACTTCCAGCAGGATAATGCACCATGTCACAAAGCTCGAATCATTTCAAATTGGTTTCTTGAACATGGCAATGAGTTCACTGTACTAAAATGGCCCCCACAGTCACCAGATCTCAACCCAATAGAGCATCTTTGGGATGTGGTGGAACTGGAGCTTCGTGGTGGAACTGGAGCTTCGTGCCCTGGATGTGCATCCCTCAAATCTCCATCAACTGCAAGATGCTATCCTATCAATATGGGCCAACATTTCTAAAGAATGCTATCAGCACCTTGTTGAATCAATGCCATGTAGAATTAAGGCAGTTCTGAAGGCAAAAGGGGGTCCAACATCGTATTAGTATGGTGTTCCTAATAATTCTTTAGGTGAGTGTATATATATTAATTCTGCCTTTGAATACCTCACCCGAGGAAAATACTTTTGATATATACACATATATTATATTATTTTACAGGTAATTATCTACCCTTACAGGCCTCACTATAAACTGTGAATTTCTGTTATTACAGTGCCCTCATATATATCTATTTTGGTAATGTCTGCCCCAAATCAAGACAAGGATACAGACTTTATGTCAGGGGACCAAATCCAAAATTTAATTGACCAGTCTGTGTCACGCTCTGTACAGGAAGCAGTGCGCTCAGCTATGTCATCTGTACAAGAGTAGGGCGTGTCAAATTTTTTTACTTTGTTTTTCATTAAATGAGGGTTGTCAAAAAATTGTGTTTTAGTTAGCAATTCACAATAATATTTACAAGAAATGGCAATTACATTGTTTTGCTTGGTAAATAGCTACTTCAATTTTGTGATATTTTGACGTTTTATGTAAAATTTGCAGCAAACTGTCTTCTTTCAAGAAGTGCCTTCTCATTATTTCTGTCTGTACTTCTGCTCTTAGGTTAAGAATATACTTATATTATACTATAAAATATGTAAAAAAAAAATGTATTTTTAATAATTTTTACTAATGTCATACTTTATCAATTTTTATCATAGTATCATACAAATAGTAACATTTTCTTGTCTTTCTTTTTCCAGGCACGAATAGTTTCTTCCACTTGCACAATATGAAAATTCGGAACCATGGCTAGTAAAAGGAAGACAAAACTGGCAACTTCCACTCACATGAGTAACTTCATTGGAACTGGTCGAGAAATGATGCCTTCTGAACTCCTAAGGCTACTTTCACACTTGCGGCAGAGTGATCCGGCAAGCAGTTCCGTCGCCGGAATTGCCTGCTGGAACCGTCAAAGTCAACATTACCGGATATTTTTCATGCAAAGGATCCGTCGTTCCGTCTATAGTAATTAATGCCGGTTCCGGTACGGCAGACACTTTTAGACGGATCCGTCTGCCGGATCCATCGTAATAGCGTATCCGTCTGTTCCGTTTCCTTCCGTTTGTAAACGGAAAGACGGATCCGTTATTCAAATTTCAGAGATAAAAAGATGCAATCTGTTAAGCAAATACTACAAGTGGCTATAAAAGAAAACCGAAGGTCACTTACCACTCAGAAGTTCCTTCTGCAGAGTGCAAAGATGATGCCAGGCCATATTAGTTTTGGATTTCAGGCTCTAATTCTGGTTTCGTGCTGGAGAAGACTTCTTCGAGACAGACAGCGTAGAAAGTGTTGCTATTGGGTGCATCCAATAACCTCTGCAAGAATAAGAAGGGGAGTTTTTGAAACTCTGTTTCCTGAATTGAGGAATTATCCTGACAAATTTTTAAATTACTTACGGATGACGGTAGAAAGTTTTGATGATCTTTTACAACGGGTGTCACCTCACATTCAAAGACAAGACACCACTTTCCGCCGCTGTGTTTCCCAGCAGAACGCCTGTTGTTGACCATAAGGTAAAGTAGATAAATATTATATATAGTACCAATTCTGTCTAAATTTTTTAAAGCTGCTCTTTGGTAGTGTAAAACTATAAAAAATTTAAAATTTTTACTATTTTCCTGTGATCATTGTACAAAGTGCATAGGCCACAAGTGATGATCAGCATTATTATTTTTAATTCTGCATCTTTTAAAGTTTCAATCCATATAACGAACGATGACAAATGAACTGTGATCAATATCGGTCACCATGGAGAAGAAACTTTTATCCTTTTTTTTTTTTACATTATTATTGTCTACATAAAAAAATCTTGATAAATATTAATAAAATGTCCCATAGAATTGTGTCTGATTGATATACCTTGTATATTATATATATTTTTTAAACACCTTAAAAAAAATTTTTTTTATAGGTTTCTTGCAACTGGAGAAAGTTTTAGCTCACTCCATTTCCAATTTCGCCTTGGCATGTCGACTGTTTCCATTATTGTGAAGGAGACATGCCGTGTTTTGTGGGATCAACTTCATGATGAATTTATTCCACATCCAACTAGACAGCATTGGACTGAAATTGCAGAAAAATATTGGGACATTTGTCAGTTTCCCAACTGCATAGGTGCAGTAGACGGGAAACATATAAGAATAATCAAGCCCCAAGGAACCGGATCAGAGTTTTACAACTATAAGAAATATTTTTCAATAATTCTAATGGCTATCGCTGATGCAGAATATTGTTTTGTTGCCGTCGACGTAGGGGCCTATGGACGCACCAACGATTCCATGGTTTTTAAAAATTCTTATATGGGCCGTAGTCTATATAACAGACAATTTGATTTCCCTCAGCCTCAACCACTGCCAGGTACTGATGCCCCACCCATGCCGTTTGTATTGGTTGGTAATGAGGTCTTCCAAATGTGTGGAAATCTTCTTAAACCTTATTCAAGCCGCGGATTAAATTTAACAAAACGGACATACAACTACCGCTTGACCAGGGCTCGAAGAATGGTTGAATGTTCATTTGGAATTTTGGTTGCAAAATGGCGGATTTTTACCAAACCAATTCATATGAAGGTGGAATCGGTGGACGAGGTTGTAAAGTGTGCTGTTGTGTTACACAACTACCTCCTTAACAAGGAACCACTCAATTTGGACCAGATACCGAAGGACAGCGAGATGGCAAGCATTGAAAGTTTTGGACCACGGTCAAGTGTTGCGGTATCACGGATGAGAGACTGTTTTGCGGATTATTTTTGCTCGGAGGCAGGAAAGGTGGACTGGCAGGACCGATTTGTATAAACATTTTGCATTTAATTTTGAATTACTGTTAATTTCTGTTTATTTGGTGGTTTACAGATTTTTGTATTAGTTTTCAATAGGATTTGTGGTTGAATAAATATTGTTTTTCAAAGTATTTGAAATTTTAATTATATATTATTTTTACCACGATAGAAGAGAAATACATTCTTGCTTTGCTACACTGATGTTATATTATTGTGTTGTTATATACTCATTTTCAATCTTCTATATTGCTAGAGGAGCGACACATCTTTGTGTAGCTCCGCTGGCGCTGGTAGATTTTAACAGGCCTGTTATTGTGTAGTAATCTGACCAACACTAGAGGAGCGACACATACTTGTGTCCCTCCGCTGGCGCAGGTAGATTTTATCAGGCCTGTTATTGTGTAGTAATCTGACCAACGCCAGAGGAGCGACACATACTTGTGTCGCTCCGCTGGCGCAGGTAGATTTTATCAGGCCTGTTATTGTGTAGTAATCTGACCAACGCCAGAGGAGCGACACATACTTGTGTCGCTCCACTGGCGCAGGTAGATTTTATCAGGCCTGTTATTGTGTAGTAATCTGACCAACGCCAGAGGAGCGACACATACTTGTGTCGCTCCACTGGCGCAGGTAGATTTTATCAGGCCTGTTATTGTGTAGTAATCTGACTAACGGCAGAGGAGCGACACATATTTGTGTTGCTCCGCTGGCGCAGGTAGATTTTATCAGACCTGTTATTGTGTAGTAATCTGCCCAACGCCAGAGGAGCGACACATACTGGTGTCGCTTCACTGGCAATTGGACATTTTTAAAGACCTTTCCTACATACACTAAAGTAATATCCCATCGCTGGTGGAGCAAACCAAGTATAGTTCACTTCAAAAGCGATGTGAGATGTTCACTTTTATTTAATATTTTTTTTAATAAATACAAAACAAATAAAATTTTGAAACAATGACATTTTTATTTTAAAAATAAATATTTTTTAATAATATAAATAACTTTTTGAATAAAAAAAACTAAAAAAAAAGGCTACAAATGCCTGTATGTAGGACCGGTGGGAGTGGTGGGAGTAGAAGGTTGGGTGGTGGTGGAGGTTTGAACACTGGTTGGTCCCCCTCGTTCCTGTGCCCCTGTGGACATAAAAGTGTGTGTTGTGGCAAGCACAACAGAGGGAGTATTCAATCTGGATGAGGGAGCGGGAGAAGGAGTTGACCGTGCAAGAGTAGAAGGAGTGTTGAAACTGGCAGAAGGAAAATATTGAGGAGGAGAAGGAGAAAAGTGGTGAGAAAAGTGCTCGGTGGAATGGGGAGGCTGGGATGGGGGCTGAGGAGGTAGGAAAGGGGGGTAGGTAGTTTGGGTAGGGGGTTGTTGAGGTTGTGATGGGGGATAGGGCATGGATGGGGGATAGGGCATGGATGGGGGATAGGATGTGGGGCGGTGCTGAACTTGCCACAAGACACTGTCCACCTGTCTTCGGGCCTCAAACAACTGGTCGGGCATAAATCGTTCCATCACGGGGAGCAACGAATACCAATAGGGATGCACAGGACCCAATTGCGACGTATGCACCGCCCCCTCCTGCAGACGTCGCACTTGTTCCTCCAAAGCGGCAATTCTATTGGTATATCCCATCAAGGACTCGTAAACGAGCCTTGTGAGATCCTCGTAGTCCGCCTGACGACTTCTACCAGTCCTCTGGCGACGCATCAATGCCTCTAAAAGTAGTGCCATTGTGGCCATTGTTGAGTCACCAGAGGGCACAGGTAGGGGAACATTGAGTCCCGACCAGCTGTTGGAGTAGGATGTGAGGGACCCGCTGTGGGCCGCTCTTCGGGGACCGCCTCTTGTGCTCCGGCCTCTGGAAGGACTTCACGATGAGCTTGGTGCGCCCGAGTACTGCTAGATGTGCTGTAAAAGGAAAAAAAAATAATTAATGGACGAATAGGGAACTATATGTGAATGTCCCAGACAGAGTGTCAAATGACAGTCTGCCTAGGCCACACACATAGATTGGAGATTAGTATTCATAATTATTATAAACATTAGAGCTTACCTTCGCAGCTGTAGGGTTCTACGAAGAAAACCTAATGCGGCCGCATACCGGTACGGCCGCTTTTGGCTTGCTCTTGAACCACTCGGGCGCTTGACCTCCTCGTTGTAGTCCTTCTTATAGCGGTCCCTAATTGACCGCCACCGCACCAGGATTGTAGTCCCTGTCCGCAAGAAAAAAATAAAATAATTAATATTATAATAATTTATTTCAGACATCAGAAATGGTTTAGTATTTGTTTGAACCTGCTACAACAACAATAAAAAAATTATTGATGTTCACTATAGGTAGCAGTGAGTGACCAACTTCAACCAGACACCAAACCAATTTTTAATGAAAAGTACACATGTGCATTATACTAGAGCAGGGGTACTCAACTAGTTTTATTAAAGGTCCACATACCTGGGTCTGCAGTCAGGTGAAGGTCCGAGCTGAACTCCAACAGTAAAGATGCCATGCGATCATGTGATCCATGCGCGTGGGGCGCTCAGGGCGCCCCGGGTAAGTCCCAGAATTAGTAATGGCCACATTAGTGCCCCAGTAAGAATAATGTCCCCATTAGTGCCCCCAGTAAGAGTAATGCCCCCATTAGTGCCCCCCTTCTCTGCTTTTCCAAAAAAAAAAATTAGCATTCACCTGGCTGCGGTGAACATTCGCTGCTGACTGCAAGCTCAGGACCGGTGCTCCAACGTGATGACGTCTTGTAGGTCCTGTCCTGAGCTTTTAGTGGAGGTAATTATTTTTTTTTTTTTACTAGCACAAGTAGCGGTGGAGGTAAATGCTGTACTAATGGGCGTTCCATGATGGAAGCGCTCATTAGTAAGGGTACTTTCACACTTGCAGCAGGACGGATCCGACAGGCTGCTCACCCTGTCAGATCCACCTTGCCACTACTTCGCCGTGCCGCTGCTCTGTGCCCATCAACTATAATGGGGATGGGGGCAGAGCTACGGCGCAGCACGGTGAGAGGCCGCCAGACTAAAAGTACTACATGTCCGACTTTTTCGTCTGGCGGCCTCACGCCGTGCACTGCCATGCTGCGCCGTAGCTCAACTCCCGCTATAGTCAATGGGAAGTGGCAGTCCGGCGAAATAGCGGCAGGACGGATCTGACAGGGTGAACAGCCTGTCGGATCCGTCCTGCCGCAAGTGTGAAAGTACCCTAACAGTCCTTACAGGAAAATTCTGGCACCGGCAAGGAAACTAAAATACCAGCCTTGCTGGTGAACTACTGGCCGGGTGGCAACCCAAGCCACAGAACAGACATATGATAGTTTTGTTCTGCATCCAATTCCCATTATTGGGGGATTGGATGCGGCCCCTTAATTACAATGGGGCCACAAGAGATGCAGACAGCACATTGTGAGTTAAGTGAGTTAACATTTTGTAGGACTACTACCCCTAGCATCAACTATCTATTTGCACCACATGCAGTGCCCATGCAAAACTACATAGGCACTGCATGTGGTGCAAGTACATAGTGGATGCTATGGGTGGTAGTCAAAAGGAGTACTACCCCTAGCAACCACTATGTACTTGCACCACATGCATTGCCTATGCAAAACTACATAGGCATTGCATGTGCTGCAAGTACATAGTGGATGCTAGGGGTGGTAGTCAAAAGGACTACTACCCCTAGCATCCCCTATTTACTTGCACCACATGCAGTGCCCATGCAAAACTACATAGGCACTGCATGTGGTGCAAGTACATAGTGGATGCTATGGGTGGTAGTCAAAAGGACTACTACCCCTAGCATCCACTATGTACTTGCACCACATGCATTGCCTATGCAAAACTACATAGGCATTGCATGTGCTGCAAGTACATAGTGGATGCTAGGGGTGGTAGTCAAAAGGACTACTACCCCTAGCATCCCCTATTTACTTGAACCACATGCAATGCCCATGCAAAACTACATAGGCACTGCATGTGGTGCAAGTACATAGTGGATGCTATGGGTGGTAGTCAAAAGGACTACTACCCCTAGCATCCACTATGTACAGTCGTGGCCAAAAGTTTTGAGAATGACACAAATATTAGTTTTCACAAAGTTTGCTGCTAAACTGCTTTTAGATCTTTGTTTCAGTTGTTTCTGTGATGTAGTGAAATATAATTACACGCACTTCATACGTTTCAAAGGCTTTTATCGACAATTACATGACATTTATGCAAAGAGTCAGTATTTGCAGTGTTGGCCCTTCTTTTTCAGGACCTCTGCAATTCGACTGGGCATGCTCTCAATCAACTTCTGGGCCAATTCCTGACTGATAGCAACCCATTTTTCATAATCACTTCTTGGAGTTTGTCAGAATTAGTGGGTTTTTGTTTGTCCACCCGCCTCTTGAGGATTGACCACAAGTTCTCAATGGGATTAAGATCTGGGGAGTTTCCAGGCCATGGACCCAAAATGTCAACGTTTTGGTCCTCGAGCCACTTAGTTATCATTTTTGCCTTATGGCACGGTGCTCCATCGTGCTGGAAAATGCATTGTTCTTCGCCAAACTGTTGTTGGATTGTTGGAAGAAGTTGCTGTTGGAGGGTGTTTTGGTACCATTCTTTATTCATGGCTGTGTTTTTGGGCAAAATTGTGAGTGAGCCCACTCTCTTGGATGAGAAGCAACCCCACACATGAATGGTCTCAGGATGCTTTACTGTTGGCATGACACAGGACTGATGGTAGCGCTCACCTTTTCTTCTCCGGACAAGTCTTTTTCCAGATGCCCCAAACAATCGGAAAGAGGCTTCATCAGAGAACATGACTTTGCCCCAGTCCTCAGCAGTCCATTCACTAAACTTTCTGCAGAAGATCAATCTGTCCCTGATGTTTTTTTTGGAGAGAAGTGGCTTCTTTGCTGCCCTTCTTGACAACAATTCCCTGTTGCAAGCATTGTGGAAACATAATAGATAAATTGACTCACCACATGTGGTATATATTCAGGGTTGCGATTTTACAATAGTTGGACGGACGAACTATATGAAGTATTTCGATTTTAGATCAGTTCAATTTGTCATATGGTAGACTGGTTTGGGCATACAATTGCCTTTCTATTTTTTGTGGATCGATAGTCCTTTTAAGTCTGGCCAGACTACTATTATCTTTATATTAAGGGCTTTTTTATGTTAATGCATGCATTTTAAAATTTAAAGTTTGTAATTTTATTTGTATTTTATATTGAATTAAATTACCACCTACTCCAGATAAGTGTGAGTGCCCAGCTTCTTAAATTTTTTTACATTTCTTGCTTATACTATACAGGGAGTGCAGAATTATTAGGCAAGTTGTATTTTTGAGGATTAATTTTATTATTGAACAACAACCATGTTCTCAATGAACCCAAAAAACTCATTAATATCAAAGCTGAATATTTTTGGAAGTAGTTTTTAGTTTGTTTTTAGTTTTAGCTATTTTAGGGGGATATCTGTGTGTGCAGGTGACTATCACTGTGCATAATTATTAGGCAACTTAACAAAAAACAAATATATACCCATTTCAATTATTTATTTTTACCAGTGAAACCAATATAACATCTCAACATTCACAAATATACATTTCTGACATTCAAAAACAAAACAAAAACAAATCAGTGACCAATATAGCCACCTTTCTTTGCAAGGACACTCAAAAGCCTGCCATCCATGGATTCTGTCAGTGTTTTGATCTGTTCACCATCAACATTGCATGCAGCAGCAACCACGGCCTCCCAGACACTGTTCAGAGAGGTGTACTGTTTTCCCTCCTTGTAAATCTCACATTTGATGATGGACCACAGGTTCTCAATGGGGTTCAGATCAGGTGAACAAGGAGGCCATGTCATTAGATTTTCTTCTTTTATACCCTTTCTTGCCAGCCACGCTGTGGAGTACTTGGACGCGTGTGATGGAGCATTGTCCTGCATGAAAATCATGTTTTTCTTGAAGGATGCAGACTTCTTCCTGTACCACTGCTTGAAGAAGGTGTCTTCCAGAAACTGGCAGTAGGACTGGGAGTTGAGCTTGACTCCATCCTCAACCCGAAAAGGCCCCACAAGCTCATCTTTGATGATACCAGCCCAAACCAGTACTCCACCTCCACCTTGCTGGCGTCTGAGTCGGACTGGAGCTCTCTGCCCTTTACCAATCCAGCCACGGGCCCATCCATCTGGCCCATCAGGACTCACTCTCATTTCATCAGTCCATAAAACCTTAGAAAAATCAGTCTTGAGATATTTCTTGGCCCAGTCTTGACGTTTCAGCTTGTGTGTCTTGTTCAGTGGTGGTCGTCTTTCAGCCTTTCTTACCTTGGCCATGTCTCTGAGTATTGCACACCTTGTGCTTTTGGGCACTTCAGTGATGTTGCAGCTCTGAAATATGGCCAAACTGGTGGCAAGTGGCATCTTGGCAGCTGCACGCTTGACTTTTCTCAGTTCATGGGCAGTTATTTTGCGCGTTGGTTTTTCCACACGCTTCTTGTGACCCTGTTGACTATTTTGAATGAAACGCTTGATTGTTCGATGATCACGCTTCAGAAGCTTTGCAATTTTAAGAGTGCTGCATCCCTCTGCAAGATATCTCACTATTTTTGACTTTTCTGAGCCTGTCAAGTCCTTCTTTTGACCCATTTTGCCAAAGGAAAGGAAGTTGCCTAATAATTATGCACACCTAATATAGGGTGTTGATGTCATTAGACCACACCCCTTCTCATTACAGAGATGCACATCACCTAATATGCTTAATTGGTAGTAGGCTTTCGAGCCTATACAGCTTGGAGTAAGACAA
The DNA here is from genome assembly GCF_905171765.1 of Bufo bufo. Classification (NCBI taxonomy): domain Eukaryota; kingdom Metazoa; phylum Chordata; class Amphibia; order Anura; family Bufonidae; genus Bufo; species Bufo bufo. The sequence continues at coordinate 137,653,246 of NC_053391.1, read as the reverse complement.
CATGCATAAAGAGGATGATGTGGTCAAAATACTCATTTGCCTAATAATTCTGCACGCAGTGTAGATTGGGTGAATCTGTTTGCTGTGAGCACCCCTCTTTGGATTCAGACGCGGTAGTGCTACCATTATACCCCTTTTAACAGTAGCAGATATTGTTTTGCAAACAATCCAACGTTCATCGTGGTTCGCATTTAGTGAAATGGTGCTTCAGACACATTTATGCTCAGAAGACCAAGAAGAAAGGAAAGCAGGGGTCCAGAAGATAATTGAAATAAGGAATGAAGATGATGATACACCAGGAGACCTATCTGTTCGGCCTAGGAAAACACCTGCAGTAAATCCAAATGCAACTTCCCTTTTGGAACTGATAGACTGGTCCGAAAAAGTATATGAATCTCCACTTAATTGAAAATTGAAAATATCAGAAATACGAAAGTTTGTTGAAGAGCCAATGCAAGTTCCAAAGTGGCCATGTCATGGACAGTCCATAGAGAGGTGTGAAACAAGTAACAGAGGCTTCTGGCAAAGTGTATACTCATGAGAAACTAGTAGGATTCATTAGAGGCCAGGAAGCAAGCAGAAGAATGATGTCTAGGAATGAATCGAAGCAAGATTTGATGAATATTGTTGGTTAAAGCTTTTTAAACTTTTTTACAATGTGTTTTCAGTGTTTGTTTTACTTCATTAAACAACTTTTTGAGCAAATTTTTGTGGAAATGTCAATATACATTATAATCAAGCACAAATTTACCAAGCTAAATGTTTATCAATAACGAAAAACCTTTTAAATTAGGATATTACACATCAAAAGGCCTCTCATTTACATAAATCCAAAACCAAAATTTTTATTTTTCTCCTCTAAATTGACACGTCCTAGTACAAGAGACAATTTCCAGGTCGGTCACTAGGGTGATTGCCCAGTCGGCACCTCCAAAATCCCCTCAGGCTACACCACAAACTCTATCTGAGGCGTTTTGGTCGGCGACTGACTCTACAACCAATTTGGCCAAAGGTTTTAAAAAATGTTTTAAAAAAATATATATAATCAAATCACATAAACCTGCCCTCAAACGGCATTTAATGAATGACGACCATACTCCCACAACACACAGACTAAGTCTGCTCATACTGGGAAAGGTCAAGCAATTCATGACGACGAACGGCTATCGTGCAGTACCCATACTGATGCACATGCTATGCATCAAAGAACCTCCGCCCGTGAGGACGATACAAATAGACGGTCTCGGACCGCCGTTAAAAGACTTAAACCAGACTCATATATGGAGTCTTCGGACAGGTCTTCTTTAGATCAGTCCGATATTTCAGACAATGAGGGCTATATTGACCTGGAGGAAGAATCAGACTTTGAGGAAGGTGTCTCTCAAGATCCTCCCTTGTCAGAGTCCTTAATTTTAGATGGCATGGGGAATCCTTACTTCGACCCTTCCTTAATTAAGCATCCCTGTTCCGGAGAGTGGGTCCCCAATCCACAGGTCCAACAATTTATTTCCCTATGGATCAAAAAAGGGCCTCTAGAAACAAATTAAGGTCTGAATGCCCGCGACCTACATTACCGGGAAACGCAGCTGCTACTCCCAACATAGATGGTATCCTTATAAAGTACCTGTTAAAAAAATAAAACAAAATTGAGAAAAAAAAAACAAGAAGGGGATAGACCGCTCGCTTCGAGCGTGTCAAGATAAGCTCCTGGATGTTTTAGGATCTCTTACCAGAATACTTGACTTGACTGAAGAAGCAGCAGTATCGGGAATGGTATTAGTCATGGCTATAGCCATGGTACTATTAGGCAACGCTAATGCTGCTCTCTGTGTGGAACGGCGACGTTCAGTGCTGAAGCGCTTAGACCCCCAACTGTTCAGATTGGCTACCTCCGAACCGAATCTTCCCACGAACGTCTCTCTTTGGTGAACCATTTATAAAAGAAAATAAATACGTGGGATTATTTTCCTCTCTAGACCGGGGGCACACACCAATTTAAAGAAAGTATTTCAGAACAAGGTTTTTACCCGTGCCGGGAAAGGAATTAGGAGCCGCTTTCCCAGCCAGACATACCAAAATTATAGAAACAGAGGTTGCTACCAACCTGAGAGAACAGCGTTCGCTGCTTAACCTCGCCTATTTCCACCATTCTTCCCCTATTGGGGACGATCCTGGCGTGGCCGAGGACAACGCGGTTTCACACGTCCGAGAGCATCTGGCGGTAAGTCCACACTCCCTTCATTCTTCTCTCATACCCCTAGGAGGCAAACTCTGACATTTTACCCATCATTAGGCTTTGATTTCTGCAGACTGCTGGATCCTCAATACGTTCCAGGGCTTCCAAATAGACTTTGTGTCCTGTCCAATACAATCACACCTCCCTCATCCCATACAATTTTCAACCAAAGATCGACTATTAATAGACCTAGAAATCAAGGAATTATGTTTCAAACAGGCAATAAATCAAGTTCCCTCCCATTCTTCCGGGTTTCTGAGCAACCGGTTTCTGGTCAAGAAGAAAGACGGAGGATTTCGCCCAGTAACAAACTTACGTCTATTGAACAATTTCATACAATACAGACACTTCAAAATGGAAGGGATTCACTTACTTCACAACCTTTTATTAAAAAACAATTGGTTGGTAAAAATAGACCTAAGGGATGCCTACCTGACGGTACCAGTCCATCCTTCTTCTCAGGCATTTCTCCAATTCGTTTGGGAAGGTCAGAGATGGCAGTTTACCTGCCTCCCATTCAGCCTTTTTTCAGTCCCTTGGTGCTTCACTAAGTTAATGAAACCGGTAGTAGCCTCCCTACGGTCCCGTGGAGTGCGCCTCATTATATACCTGGATGATATACTGATTCTAGCGGAATCCATATCACTGGCACATCTTCACATGAATTGGACCTTATCTCTTCTGACGGACCTTGGATTTCTCATCAATTACGAGAAATCAGTATTAACCCCCTCTCAAGAGGTCGAATTTTGGGGTTTTATGATCAATACCTAATCGGCCATATTGAGCCTCCCTTCCAAGAAGTTGAAGGTAATCCAGAAAGAGATTGGTTAGATTCTCAACAAACATATCATTTCCCTTCGGACCATTGTTCGTATAGTTGGCCTCCATACAAGCCATATTTCCAGCCCCTTTACACTAAAGGGCGCTTCGGCAGCTGAAAATTCAGCACTTTCGGAACGGTCTGGGTTATTCAGACGAGGTTCCCCTCTCGTCAGACGCCAGAGAAGAACTTCTCTGGTGGCTCCAACACGTTCAAGAGTGGAACGGGAAGACGATCTTCAACTCCGTTCCAGACCTTGTCATAGAGTCGGACGCCAGTCTTTCTGGCTGGGGCGCCAGATGCAGATCCAATTCCACAGGAGACAAATGGTCTCATTCAGAAGCTTTTTTAAAAATCAACTGCTTAGAACTTCTAGCCGGGTTCTTTGCTTTGAAGAGCTTCGCAGCCAACAGGTCTCATTGTTGTATACTCCTCCAGAAGGAAAACATTTCTGCCATCCAATACATCAACTGCCTGGGCGGCACGAGATCAGAAATGCTGGCCAGTATCGCAAAAGAATTTTGGCACTTTTGTCTGATCAGGAATGTTGTACTCAAGGCGGAGTATCTTCCAGGTTTATCCAATTCCATAGCGGATTGGAATTCACGGTATCTCATAGATGCGAACGATTGGCATTGAATCCAGCCATTTTCCATCTCCTCAATACTCTTTGGGGGCCTCTTTACCTAGATCTATTTGCTTCTCGCCTCAACCGACAAGTACCCAGGTTCTTCAGTTGGCATCCCTTTTGCTCTGATTCCCAGAGTTCTCCTGCAGGTTTCCATTCAAAAATCGACAATTGTTCTCATTACCCCTTGGTGGCCGACCCATTCGTGGTTTCCCCAAATTCTGGGGATGCTTATAGATATCCCGAGAATCCTCTCTTATTCTCCAAATCTTCTGTTGAACCCTTTCGGAGAAAAACACCCGCTAATACTGTCCCACCAACTGCCTCTAGTAGCCTGGCTCATTTCCGGCCTTCCAAAAGTGTCCCAAAACTTTCTCAATCAACTAAAGCTCTCCTTTTTGAAGCCTGGGCTCCAGGTACCAGAAAGGCTTACAGATCAGCCCAGAAAATTTGGGATGATTGGTGCAGTCAACGGGACTTGGATTCCGTACATGCCTCTCTCACCCACATCTTAAATTTTCTTTCTGCCTCTTTTGAGGCCGGTAAAGCATACCGCACCATAAACCTTTACCGTTCGGCTATATCTGCATCTCTTGTTCCCATTCAATCCTTACCCATAGGGAAACATTCCCTCGTCTGTAGATTACTTAAGGGTATCCGTATTAAACGTCCCCCCTTGCCAAAATACCAATCGACTTGGGACATTAACGTTGTCCTGGACCTTATATCGTCTTGGGGAGATGATGACTCTATCTCTAAAACTTTTATCTCTCAAACTAACTGTCTTATATCCATTAAAAGAGTCTCAGATGTAAAAACCCTGGATATCTCTAACAGATCCTATTCCCCTAACGATGTACATTTTACTATAACTAGACGAAATAAGACCAACGTTCATTCCATTTTCTACCCAGCCTTTCCACACAACGAGCACCTATGTGTGGTCAAAGGTCTACATTCTTATGAGTATAAGACTGCTTCACTTCGACATCCCTCCAAACCTCAACTACTGATCTCTTACTGCAAACCACACTTGCCGGTATCCTCTCCCACTCTAGCCCGATGGGTTAAACAAGTCATGTTCCTTGCTAACTGACATTTCGTCTTTTGGGGCCCATTCTCTTAGGGGAGCCGTTTCTACCAAACTTATTCAATCAGGTGGTTCCCTGGCTGATTTTCTTAAAGCTGCTAACTGGTCCTCTGAGTCTACTTTCCGAACCTTTTATTTTCATCCTATTTCTCATGTTTCTACGACCTTACTAGAATAGTTTCATAGTCATTGTTATTCTAATTGCTTATTTATTATGCCATTTTTGATTTGTAATAGACATTATATATATATATATATATATATATATACATATATATATATATTATATAGCAAGCTTTGAACTCGCATAATGGGAGCCTAGTGTACTGTAATAAAATTGGAGATTTTCCTAGCTATTGTGCTGGAAAATATAGATTGTATTAAGGACACGAGGCGAGCATTATCCCACCTTATTTAACCCATCCCTATGCTTTTATCTCATAATTTTCAGCTTACCAACAATAAAAAAGAATCTTTAGGCTTCCGGGAAATATCCATCGTCTACCTGATCTCCGAAAGAAGACATTCCACGAGAATCTTCTGACTTCCTTCCATAGACTCTCCATACCCAGACTTCTACTGTCATCCGATGCAGAGAAATTCCTGTTCCTGTGATTTTCATTATCTAACTTTTATCCATGTTATATTTTGTAATACTATAATCCACTGTTATACCTTAATAAAATCTATATTTTCCAGCACAATAGCTAGGAAAATCTCCAATTGTCAATACCAACATGGCTGACTTACTTGACTTTGATGGACTCTGTTTGGTGGGGGGGTTCGGTTTTATTGATTAAATATTACTCACACACATATTTATCTTCACCTCTGTGTTTTCAACCTCTATGTTTATCAGATTATTTACTTTGCATCTTTGTACACTTAAATTATTGTTAAAATTTATAAATTATTATATCTACCTGAAAATAAAAACAACACTTTCTGAGAAAATTGAACTTCACTACTTTTCGATGTAATCCCCCTTGACTTCAACACACTTATTCCACTTCACCTCCAGTGATTGGATGCCCTTAGAGTATAAGGAAACTTCTTGCTGCTGCAGGAACCCTGTTACCACCTCTTTGACTGCATTATCATCAGGAAATTGTTTCCCACACTGAAATCTATTCAGGTTCCGAAAGAAAAAGTAATCAGTGGGAGCCAGATCTGGACTTTAGGGTGAATGGTTAAGCTCTATGAATCCATATTCGCGGATAGCAACTTGTGATGTACGTAATTTGTGAGCTAGCGCATTGTCATGAAGCAGCAATACACCTGCTGACAGCTTCCCATGGGGTTTCTCTTTGATTGCCTCACTTAATGTCTTCATTGTTGAAGCATAGGTGTCTCCAGTAATTGTTGTCTTTTGTGGCATGAATTGTAGTAATGAAATGCTTTCTATATCCCAAACGCTTTCTGTATCCCAAAAAACTGCTGCACACAAAATTTCTTTGGAGTTGGTGACCCCTTGTGCTTCCATTGCATGGTCTCTTGTTTGGTCCCAGCATCATGGTGGTGAGCCTATGTTTCATCATCTGTAATAATTTGAGAATAGAAGTCTCCTGGATTTTCTCTAAGCATGTCTAAATTCTCTTGGCTAAATTGCAGGCTACAAGTTTTTTGCGGAGGCATCAACATTCGTGGTATCCACCGGAAACTGACCTTTGACATTATCAAAACATCATGAATGATACTGGAAACTGCGCCAACTGTAATGCCTTATTCATGAGCTATAACTTTGAATTTCACCCGACGATCTTCAAAATTTACGGCCTCCACTTTACGGCACATTTCCATTGAAGATGCTTTGACAGGTCTCCCTAAACGGAGGTCATCTTCAATTGATTCTGTACCCCATTTAAACATCTTAACCCAAAACTTGGTAGTAGGAAGGTGCATCATCACCATATACAGCAATCATCCTTTCACGAATTTCTTTAGGCTTCTTTTCTTTCTCTGTAAAGAATTCAATCACGGAATGAAGCCCACCACACATGCTACACACACCACCAACACACCGGACACATGCTGCGCACACTGCTCATATGATCACATGACTCACAGATGCCACTAATTCATCACACACATAGATGCACTCATATACTGTATTTTTACCACCACAACTATCACGACAAAATCAGACAAAAGATAGCACTTTAATCACATGTACACTCATAACTGTTGCCAAGTGGCAGGGCTTAAACCTGAGAAACCCCTTCAATACTAATCCCCACCCTTGTACCCACTAAGCCATGCCACTATTTGCAAAGCCTTGAAGATCACCGGACGGGCGACATCAAGCACACACAGAGTTGGTGTACAATAGAGTCCGGGGTTCCACTTCCTCAGTTTCTATTTACCGGTATACACAAATACAAAACCAATCAAAGGTTTATGGTATAGGACACTGAGCCAATCGGATTAGAAGAATCAGTGCATGATAGCCTCATGTCAGGACAGAGCAGGTTACAGTGGAATGTGTGGACAGGGTCTGCCTAGCCTTAGCCCTTGGCAACCGAAACAAGTCTTACAGCCCAACACCCACCTCCCACACCTTATATTGGATTATCCATAAGCAGTATGGAAAAGTTTGTTTAACCCTTTCAGGACCCTGCCATATTTCACCTTCAGTTTTTTTGGAAATTTGACATGTGTCACTTTATGTGGCAATAACTTTGGAACACTTTTACTTAGTGTACTTTCACACTTGCAGCAGAGGATTCCGGCAGGCAGGCAATCCGGATGCAAACTGATGGCATTTGTCAGACGGATCCGGATGCAGATCCGTCTGACAAATGCATTGCAGACTGGAAAGTCGGATCCGTTTTGCCGAAACACTTAATGCCGGATCCGGCACTAATACACTTAAATGTAAATTAATGCCAGATCCGGCATTCCGGCAAGTGCTCAGTATTTTTGGCCAGAGAGAAAATTGCAGCATGCTGCGGTATTTTCTCCGTCCCAAAAATTTAAGAGGGACTGAACTGATGCATCCTGAACGGATTGCTCTCCATTCAGAATGCATTAGGATAAAACTGATTAGTTTTTTTCCGGTATTGAGCTCCTGTGATGGAACTTAATACCCGAAAACAAAAACGCTAGTGTGAAAGTACCCTTATCCAAGCCATTCAGAGATCGTTTTCTCATGACACATTGTACTTCATGATAGTGGTAAATTTCAGTCAATATGTTTAATTTTTATTTATTTTTTTAAATCCCAAATTTACCAAAAACTTGGAAAAATGTGCAACTTTCCAAATTTTAATTTCTCTGCTTTTAAAACAGATAGTAATATCTCATATAATAGTTATTACTTTACATTTCCCATATGTCTACTTCATGTTTGGATCATTTTGTGAATGCCATTTTATTTTTGGGGGATGCTAGAAGGCTTAAAAGCAAATCTTGAAATTTCCAAAACCCACTTTTTTAAGGACCAGTTCAGATATGAAGTCACTGTGGGGCTTACAAAATACAAACCACCAATAAATGGCCCCATTTTAGAAACTACACTCCTTAAGGTATTCAAAACTGATTTTACAAACTTTGTTAACCCTTTATGTGTTCCACAAGAATTAAAGGAAAATGTAGATCATCTTTCAAGTGCACCTACCGAATTATCCCAGAATGTAATATTATAGATATGGAATCCACTTTGTCATCACTGTCTACTGACCATCACCCAATTCTCTACTCTCCAGGTATGTCTGCATTGAGCCTAACTGCTGCACCCAACTTTTCCCGAGTCTGATATTGTCCACACACCTCATCTTTCCTTCTCATCCACTGGTATGTCTGCATTGAACTTTTAGTGTTTACATTGACTATTTCACTCCTGTACCTGGTCCTCCCTTGATTAGGCCAACGGTAGCCCCATCCCCTCTTGTTCACACCTGATTGAACACTGAGTGATATAAATCCAAGTCCTTAGGTCTTTCAGACCTTGTTTTTTTCAATGCAACATCTTTCAAGTGCAACTCTTTAAGTGCACATACCGAATTATACCAGAATGGAACCAAAGGTTATTACAGAAATAGTTAATGCAAAAATTTTTCAATCTTTCATCTTACTCTTCCCACTTTTCCAAAACTTCCTTAAATACCCCCACATCCATTCAGCCAGCAAGGAAACATTCAACTCTCCCTCCATCTTACCTTCTCATCTGACCGCTTAAACAAACCTGTTTGGCAACGTAACATACTTCCTTCCCAAACACACATAGATATCTCATGCCCTCTCTTATTCTCACCTACTAACACTTTCTGTTTCTCCTCATTGCTGGTTATAGATCTCCAAATCCAGACCCCACTAAGCAAATCCCCACTATTACCTCTACCTCCTACTACAAATCATCTCCTACAAATTTCTGCAACCCCTTAAACCTAATAACAATTCCTCTGACACCTGCTCCTTTGTTTCCTCTTGCAGGACCACTATAGAATGCACGCTCTGTCTGTAACAAACTGTCCTACATTCATGACCTCTCTCGAAAACTTTCCTTTCTGGGTCTCCCTGCTGCACTTTCCTATAGCTGATTTTATTTCACTCACACCCCCCGCCCCGGCAGCAAACATGGTGGAGGAGTTGGTCTTCTCCTATATGACACCTGCTCCTACAGCCCAACTCCACTGCCACCCTCTATTACACTCACTTCATTTGAAGTACACTCTGTTCGCATCTACTCTCCCTCCAACCTCCAAGTAGCTGTCATTTACAGCTTCCCAGGCCCAGCCACCATCTTTCTTGACCACTTGAACACCTGGCTCCTACACTTTCTTTCAGCCGACATCCCCACTATCATGGGTGACTTCAACATCCCTATTCACACCTGTATACCCCTTTTCATATGTACAGCGCTATGGAATGAATGGTGCTTTAATAATAAATAATAATAATAATATGAAATTACTGAATTTCACTTTTTTGGCAGATTTTCCATTTTAATCCATTTTATTTATTTTTTTCCGGTAACTAAGCAAGGTGTAACAGCCAAACAAATCTCAATATACACTGCTCAAAAAAATAAAGGGAACACAAAAATAACACATCCTAGATCTGAATTAATTAAATATTCTTCTGAAATACTTTGTTCTTTACATAGTTGAATGTGCTGACAACAAAATCACACAATTCTTTTTTGCCAATCTTGGTGTTTTCTGGCAAATGCCAAACGTCCTGCACGGTGTTGGGCTGTAAGCACAACCCCCACCTGTGGACGTCGGACCCTCATATCACCCTCATGGAGTCTGTTTCTGACCGTTTGAGCAGACACATGCACATTTGTGGCCTGCTGGAGGTCATTTTGCAGGGCTCTGGCAGTGCTCCTCCTGTTCCTCCTTGCACAAATGCGGAGGTAGCGGTCCTGCTGCTGGGTTGTTGCCCTCCTACGGCCTCCTCCACGTCTCCTAATGTACTGGCCTGTCTCCTGGTAGCGCCTCCATGCTCTGGACACTACGCTGACAGACACAGCAAACCTTCTTGCCACAGCTCGCATTGATGTGCCATCCTGGATAAGCTGCACTACCTGAGCCACTTGTGTGGGTTGTAGACTCCGTCTCATGATATCACTAGAGTGAAAGCACCGGCAGCATTCAAAAGTGACCAAAACATCAGCCGGGAAGCATAGGAACTGAGAAGTGGTCAGGTCACCACCTGCAGAACCACTCCTTTATTGGGGGTGTCTTGCTAATTGCCTATGATTTCCACCTGTTGTCTATCCCATTTGCACAACAGCATGTGAAATTGATTGTCACTCAGTGTTGCTTCCTAAGTGGACAGTTTGATTTCACAGAAGTGTGATTGACTTGGAGTTACATTGTGTTGTTTAAGTGTTCCCTTTATTTTTTTGAGCAGTGTATTATTATCCTGATTCTGTAGTTTATAGAAACACCCCATTTGCGATCGTAAATTACTGTACAGGTACACGATAGGGCGCAGAAGGAAAGAAAGCCATATAGTTTTTGGAAGGCAGATTTCACTGGGATAATTTTCAGTTTCCATGTCACATTTAATGACCCGCGGATGCACTCCTAGAGTAGAAACTCCCAAAAAGTGACCTCATTTTGTAAACTACACTCCTCAAGATATTCAAAACTGATTTTACAAACTTTGTTAACCCTTTAGGTGTTCCACCAAAATTAAAGGAAAATGTAGATGAAATTTCAGAATACTTTTTTGGCAGATTTTCCATTTTTTCCAGTAACAAAGCAAGTGTTAACAGCCAAACAAAACTCAATATTTATTACCCTGGTTCTGTAGTTTACAGAAACACCCCATATGTGGTTGTAAATGGCTGTAAGGGCACACGGCAGGGCGCAGAAGAAAAGGAACGCCATATGGTTTTTGGATGGCAGATTTCACTGGGATAATTTTAAGTTGTCATGTCACATTTGAAGACCCCCTGATTCACCCCTAGAAACTCCAAAAAAATGACCCCATTTTGGAAACTACGGGATAAGGTGTCAGTTTTGTTGGTACTATTTTAGGGTACATATGATTTTTGGTTGCTCTATATTACACTTTTTGTGAGGCAAGGCAAACAAAAAAATAACTGTTTTGGCACAGTTTTTATTTTTTACAATGTTAATCTGACAGGTTAGATCATGTGCTATTTTTATAGAGCAGATTGTTACGGATGCGACAATACCAAATATGACTACTTTTTGTTGTTGTTTGTTTCAGTTTTAAATAATAAATTATTTTTGAAAAAAAAATTAAAAAATTTTTTTTTGTGTCTCCATATTCTGAAAGCCATAGTTTTTATTATTTTTTGGGCGATTGTCTTAGGTAGGGTTTCACTTTGAGCTGGATGAGATGACTGTTTGATTGGTGCTATTTTAGGGTGCATATGGCTTTTTGATTGCTTGGTATTACACTTTTTGTGATGTAAGGTGACAAAAAAAAAAGGCTTTTTTTAAACAGGTTTTTTTTTCACGGTGTTCACCTGAGGATTTAGGTCATGTGATATTTTTATACAGCAGATTGTTACAGATGCGGCAGTGCCTAATATGTATACTTTTCTTAATTTAAGTTTTACACAACAAAAGCATTTTTGAAACAAAAAAATAATCATGTTTTATTGTCTCCATATTCTGAGAGCCATAGTTTTTTATTTTTTACCCAATTGTATTATGTAGGGGCTCATTTTTTGCAGGGTGAGGTGATGGTTTGATTGGTACTATTTTGGGGGTCATATGTCTTTTTGATCGCTTCGTGTTTGTTTTAGCATAGTTTAGCACAGTTTTTATTCAATTTTTTCTACGGCGTTCAGGTGAGGGGGTGGATCATGTGATATTTTTATAGAGCCAGTCGTTACGGACGTGGAAATAACCAATATGTCTGCTTTTCTTCTTTTTCTTTTTACAATTTTATGTGTTTTATTTGGGGAAAGGGGCTTTTCTATTTTTTTACTTGAAACTTTTCTTTTGTTATTATGAAAAACACTTTTGTCCCACTCTGGGGTCTGATCCCCTCTGCAATGCATTACAATACATCCTGTATCGTAATGCATTGCCTGTCAGCTTTTATGCTGACAGCCTGCCAGTGAGACCCAACCTAAGGGGCTGGATCTCACAGGCTTCCATAGAAGGCAAGCCCCGATGCCTATTGAAGGCATCGGGCTGCCTTCGGGTCCCTCCCCCGTCACCGCAATGCGGGAACCCGATGAAGATGCGTAGGGAACCCGTACCCTCCGCAAACCCTCTGCATGCCATTGTCAGCTTTGACCGCGGCATACAAGGGGTTAATATGCTGGCATCGGTGTCTTCACCAATGCAGGCGTATGCAGCAGGGGCTCAGCTACCAGTGACTGCCAGGTCCGTGCCGCTGATCGGGCATGTAAGTCACGTCCACCAGCGTACACTTATGGTGCGGGTCCTCTACAGGTTAAAGATGGAGTCGGTTCCATTAACAACATTGAATAACTAATGGCTGTATTACATATACACTGTCACTAATATAATGATTATATTACACTTTTATATTATTTACACATTATACAGCAGCATTATGTGGGGGCTGTATGGATCTATTATTTAGGCTTTTTTCAGAACTATTATTTACGTGCCATATGGCAGCACAGCATTAGACATACAGTATTTTGTTTACTCTTACTTGCAAAAATTCTAGAATTTAAGTTATTATAAAAAAGGGATACTTTATAAAAAAAAAAAAAATACTTATACTCACCGTCCTGAACCCCCTATGTTCCAGGACGTCTGCTTCTATTCCCCTGCTGCAGCAATCATGACGATATAACATGATAATATTATGGTTGCAGCCATGACGGACTCATATATGGGCAGCGATTGGCTGTTGCAGTCATGTGCCAGTCCCAGGGGAAGATGGAGCGCAGCGTTGGAACTGGTGGGGGTTCTGGGCAGCGAGTAAAGTTTTCTTTTATTATTCTAATGGCTTCCATGACGTTTTTTGAAAAAGAAAAAAATAATAATAATTAACTCACAACCCTTATAATGTGCAGATAACATATAGGTAATATAATGCCGTTCTATTAAGTTTGATATATTCACATTATGTGAATTCTAATCACATCTAATATATAAAGCTGAGTTTATGCATGTGTGTGTGTGTGTGTGTGTGTATGTCCGCTATAGGAATCCACACCGTCGTATTTACAATCACGAAATTTGGCACACAGGTGTCTGGGAAGGTTTTATACCGGGTCTCAGCTCTCTAGTATGTACCGTTCCTGATATATTTTTTTTTAAAAATGCATTAGCCAATAGAAGCCTGGTCACATGACCCTTATCAGCCAATAGAAGCTCACAGGCCCTTAGTCTCTACATACACACAGTTTTACTCCAGGTTTCCATAACAACCCAGCCATTTTTCTTCACTGCTGTAGGTCAGCTTTAAAGAAAATCTGTCACCAGGATAATCGCTATTGACGTAAAGCATAGCCTAATAGCACTTAGTACCTTATTTCCAGATGTGACTTTGTTCCAGCAATAGATGTTTTTTATCCTCTGAAAATCCAGTTTCTATCAATCTAGCAGGAGGCCTGCTTGGGCTCCTTCCTGCAAGAGTTACGCCCCTCTGGGCACCTTACTAGCTCATTTGCATACCAAATAAACTGGATTTTCAGAAGATAGAAAACATCTATTGCTGAAACAAAGGCACATCTGGAAATAAGGTACTAAGTGCTATTAGGCTATGGATTTACTTCAATAGCAATTATCCTGGTGACAGATTTCCTTTAAAGGGGCAGGGTGCTGTGGATGACACTGTTAAGGATGACCATTTAGGCCACCCTTAAAATACAAACTTAGAAACTCCTCCCATAGGTACCACCCCGACCTGGTTAGGCCACACCCTTCCCACTCCACAGCCGACATGGATTGAAAAAATAAAGGTAAAAATCAACTTCTGTCAGCTGCAGGGTTAGGAGGGAGGGTGACTTTCTCCCTGCAGCTCACTCTCAGAGAGCACAGTGCTGCTGTCCGAGTGAGCTGTTCAAAAGGACATGCCTGTGTCCGTCCAGGCCCTGCGCTGGACAGAGGACAGGGAGTCTGAAAGCCAGACTGTCCGCCCTAAAACTCGACCTCTGGCCACCATAAGGGCAGGCTTCTGTGGAGCTCACAATTAAAGGGGTTGTCCGGGATTGGGGACATTGTTCTAATTGTAATGTGTATGTCAGTTTATTACTAACATGCATGTCATACATTTTGAACATATTTCTCAAGCCCCATTTTCATCCAGTAAATTCTTGGCCGGAAATGAGGTATTTTCTTGTATTCAGTGACATATCGGGTCCCTGGCAGGCGAGCAAAGCCTCCTCTTCCGCTGCTCAGGGAGCCCAGTGACGTCACTGGCAGCCTAGGCAGATATGCAGGGAGGATGCAGGGGCGGTAACTAGGCCGGCCGACATCGCGCAAAGCCCCGCCCCTCCAGTCCGGTGATGTCACTGGGCATGGAGCTTTATTGGCTGTACATATGGGGGAGGAATATGGGGCATGATGGGGCGGATCGATGGAGGAGTGGACGATGTGCAGGAGGCATGAATATGTATAGGGGGGGGCGGGTGCAGAAATGCGATGTTAGACAGTAGAAACCAGGAGATGACGGGCTGCACAGTCTCGCCTTTCCACCACTTTCATCATTCACACGTCCAGCTATAGGAAAACTCTAGCGGGCAATACAATGTTGCACGGATCATCTTGCCATCCACTACATACATTGCGGAATATACCGAAAGGCGAGATGATCCGTTCGAGACAGAATTGCTCAGATATGGAGACATTTGTACAGGAGGCGAGATATATAACCAGTAGGTTATCTCAGAGGGCCTATTCAGTGAAATATTGTCACCAGCTGTATGCATCAGACACTGGAACTTGATTGGAAGTCACTAGTATACCCTCAGAATAAACCAGAAAATATGGAATCTCTTATGCCTCCAGTGAATAAGCACCAAAGCACTTTTGTGACACAATACAGTGTTGAATTTCCAAAAATCTGCAGCATAATTAAAAAACATCTCCCAATATTAGCGTATGATAAACAATGGGCAGTAATAGACCAAGGAGGTGTAAAATGTGCAGCCCGAAGGGCTCCTACTATAGCAAACTCAGTTAGTCCCAGTCTGTATCAGGATGGAAAGAAACGTTAATTTTTTATGTAAATTTGTTTTCCCTTAGTCCTAACAGCAGCACAAGTGGGGATTCCTCCCCTGTGAAGCTGGTCAGGACAGGCGGAATTTTTGTTGATAAAAAATTTCTACCAAGTATCATTAAGCAATTAACCCCTTGCTTTTTAGCAAGTAGAATAACTAAGATAGGGAGGGGATTTGTGTGCTGCTGTTAGGACTAAGGGAAAAGAAATTTACGTTAAAAATTAACGTTTCCCTGTCGTCCTAACCAGCAGCACAAGTGGGGATCTAGCAAGGAGTACAACACACAAATTGGGAGGGACCACCTTACTGTATATATTATTATTATTTTTTTTTTTTTTTAAGAGACAGCGGCACTTAGAATAGACTGTCCAAAGGCCACTCCCTCAGACCGTCTAGAGTCTAGACGGTAGTGTCTAATAAAGGTGCCTGGGAGCTCCAGGAAGCGGCAGCACAGATCTTATCTAGAGGAATTAGCTTCTTCTCGGCATAGGAGGTGGAGACTGCCCTGGTGGAATGGGCAGTTACAAAAGGAGGAGCCAAGTCCTGGGAAAGGAAGGTTTCCCTGATAGCCTCCTTTTACCCACCTGCTCGGGTGGGTTTAGAGGCCTTCAGACCCTTGTTTTTACCGGCATATGACACAAGAAGATGTTCAAACCTTCTGAAGTTGACAGTCCTGTTCAGATAGATTCGCAGGACTCTAGGAATGTCCAAGGTAAGTAACGCCCCCTCTTCTGTGGAAGACTGAGAAGGGCAGAGAACCGGTAGAGATATGGTCTGATTGATGTTTCTGAAAGAAGCGACATTCGGTACAAAGGTCGAAAGGAATCTTAGCAGGACCTTGTCCTGAAGAAACTATGTACGGCTCAAAGGCCCCCAGGGCCTGGAGTTCTCCGACTCTTTTGGCTGAGGTAATAGCCAACAGGAAGGTGACTTTTAGGGACAACCTAAAGTCGACCGACTCCAAAGGTTCAAATGGGGGCAAACTTAACCCCCTTAGAACCACAGATAAATCCCAGTCCGGGATTGGTCTCAGGATGCTAGGTTTTAGTCTCTCGGCTCCTTTGAGGAACCTCCTGAATAGGGGGTCTTGAGAAAGTGATCTGCCAAGACAGGCAGATAAAGCAGAGATATGGACTCTGAGAGTAGATGGGCTTAGACCATTGTCCAGGCCATCCTGAAGAAACTGTAAAATAGCTGAAAGAGGAGGATCTGAGGCTACTACCTCTTTATCAGCACACAATCGCAGGAAGATCTTATTTATCCTGGAATATTTCTTATTTGTAGACACCGCTCTGGAGTGTGAAATTGTCCTCAAGACCTCCGCTGAAAGCCCTCTAGCTTCTAGTAGAGCCCTGTCAATCTCCAGGCTGTCAGACTGAGTCTCCTCAGATCCAGGCAGGGGCCTGTGTCCTGATACACTAGGTCCTGCGTTAGGGGAAGTCTCCAATACACACCGTGACTCATCTTCATGAGCTGGGTGAACCAAGACCTCTTTGGCCAGAATGGAAGGATGGCAATCGCAGAGGTCTGGTCTTGCTTGATTTTCATCAATACCCTTGGTATCATAGAAATTGGAGGGAATACGTAAGCCAGCCTGAACCTCCACATTATGGACAAAGCATCTATCGCTACAGGGTTGTCCTCCTTGTAAAGGGAGCAGAACCTGTTCACCTTGGCGTTCAGTCGAGTTGCCATCAAATCGATCTCTGGAGTTCCCCAACGCTGGGTTATCCTGGTGAAGAGGTCTCTGTTCAGCGACCATTCGCCCGGAACTGGAAGGCCTCGGCTCAGGCGATCTGCTACAATATTGAGATCTCCTCTGACATGAACCGCCATTAGGTGGGATAGGTTGGTGTAACGGTCACGTACACACACACACACACAGGGGGGAGGATAGTGACCACTGCGCTCCACCCTCACCCTCACCCCTGGCCCTGCCTACTTGCCTCACGAGTCCTGATGACAGGAAACAACTGGACGGCAGTCCCTAACTTAGGATACGTGCGGGAAGGACAGACAAGACAAATAACGGATAGTGAACGGACCGGGTCAAAACCAAGAGGACAGTACAGAGGGATAAGCAAAGAATGGTCAGGAGAAGCCGGGGTCATAAATGCCAGGAGAGTTGAGAAGTACCAAAAGAGTCTGCAAAGAATAGTCAGGTGGAAGCCGAGGTCAAAATAACAGGAGGGATGCACAGTACAGAAGGAGCAGGCAAAGGAACGTCAGGGAACAGGATCAGGTAAGTATACAGGTATCCAACAAACGCCAGGAACCTAAATTAACAGGCAACCTGTGGCCAGCAGGCTGCCTGTATTTATAGTGTGGAGTGAGGGTCATGTGACGTGGCCAGCATCACATGACCGACAGACCGACCAGTCGAGCACCGAGTGATCAGCTCGGCGCTCAAGGCAGACCTAGGAGCAGGGAGCCTCCCAGCTAGCAAAGCCGTTCTGGGAACGAGGTCAAACACAGATCGTCGCTCCCGAAGCTAAGCAGCAGGTCTGCGGCTGATGGGAGACCGAGTGCGCCTTCGGCACCCCGTTACAGTACCCTCCCTTTTACAAGGGGCCACCGGACCCAAGACTTCAGGCGATGGCCTTTCAGGGTGTTCTAAATGAAATTTTCGAACAAGTCTAGGAGCATGAAACTCCCTGGCAGGTACCCAAGATCTCTCTTCAGGTCCATACCCCTTCCAGTGAATCAGGTACTGCAAGGAATTACGCACCATCCGGACATCCACTATTTTAGACACCACATACTCGACAGCATCATTAACAAGAACCGTCAGAGGCGAGGCTTTCGATGGTACTACCGGTTCAAAATATTTTTTAAGTAGAGATTTGTGGAACACATTATGAATGTGGAATGACTCCGGCAGCTCTAACCTAAATGATACCGGGTTAATCACCTCCGTGATCTTATATGGTCCAATAAAACGAGGAGCAAACTTTTTAGAATCTACCTTAAGAGAAAGATTTTTGGAGGACAACCATACCTTATCCCCAACCTGAAAATTCACCCCCCTTGAACGTCTCCTATCGGCCTTAAGTTTCTGAGAACTTTGAGCCTTTTCTAAGTTCGATTGAACCCGGGCCCAAACTGTGCACAGTTCAGAGGAGAGCCTATCCGCCTCAGGGTAAAAGGAGGAGACGGATGACCCAGAATGAAAACGGGGATGGAAACCATGGTTACAAAAGAAAGGTGAAACCCCAGCAGAAGAATTGACACGGTTATTCAAAGCAAATTCAGCCAATGGAAGAAATTTAACCCATAATTGCTGGTCATCAGCAACATACAACCTCAAGAATTGCTCCACAGACTGATTAAGGCGTTCAGTCTGCCCATTACTCTCAGGGTGGTAGGCAGAGGAAAAAGACAATGAAATTTGACATTTTTGACAGAAGGCCCTCCAGAATTTGGACACAAACTGCACACCCCTGTCAGAAACAATATTTTCCAGGATACCATGCAATCGAACAATTTATTTAACAAAAATAGACGCCAATGAAATGGACCATCTTGCTAAACCTATCGACCACTACCCAAACCACAGTCTTACCCTCCGCCGGTGGTAGGTCAGTTATAAAGTCCATCGAGATATGGGACCAGGGTCTACTGAGAATGGGTAGGGGTCGTAGGTTACCAGCAGGGCGAGTCCTAGGTGTCTTGGACCTGGCACAAACCTCACAGGCTGACACGTAGGACTTGACATCCCTAGTTAGAGTGGGCCACCAATAAGATCTAGAAACCAGATCTAGAAACCAGATCTAGAAACCAGATCCTTAGTGCCAGATCCTTAGTGCCCTCAACACCCAGATGTCCACAAAAGGCAGAATCGTGACACTCACCCAACAGCTGGAGACGAAATTGTACGGGAACAACTTATCTGTTGGGGTGGATACCAGTGCCAGATGTTGTTCAGACCTAATGCAAGCCGAGATATCCTGGGTTAGAGCTGCTATGAAGATTTTTGCTGGTAGGATGGATTCAGGTGGTACCTCAGTAGGTTAAAAAGCATGGAAGCTCCGAGATAATGCGTCCGCCTTCACATTTTTACTTCCTGGCCTGAACGTAATGGAAAAATCAAAACGAGTAAAAAACAGAGCCCATCATCTTTTTTCTTAACGAAGAAAAACCCCGCCCCCATAGGAGAGACAGAAGGTCTAATATGCCCTTTACCAAGGCTCTCCTTAATATAATCTTCCATGGCCTTGCGTTCGGGCTTAGAAATATTATAAATTCGCCCCTTAGGAAACTTGTCCCCCTCTACTAGCTCTATAGTACAATCATAAGGTCTATGGGGGGGTAGAACCTCCGGGGTTGGTGATGAGAATACATCAGAATATTCCCTAACAACAGTGGGTAAAGTATCAGACTTTACTGAGACCCCAGCCCGTACCACGGACAAGCACGAGTCACACTTAGGCCCCCATCTCACCAACTCCCCCTTGGACCAATCTATAGTGGGATTATGTAGTCGGAGCCAAGGCAACCCTAGTACCACCTCAACCGGTAGGTTCTCCAGGACTAAAAGGGAACATCTCTCTGAGTGGCACACACCCACGTTTAGAGAAATCTTTGAGGTACATGAGCTCACCGTACCACCAATAAGAGGAGTAGCATCAACAGCCATGACATGGATAGGAGTTGGTAAAGCAAACATTGGAATACCCAATCTTACAGCGTACTCAGAGTCAATAAAGCTGACCGCTGGGCCAGAATCAATAAAGGCCTTACCCGGCCATTTATCTACCCCCAGAGAAATCGTAATGGGTACCAAAAGCTTACATTTAGAAAAATCAGGGTGTACCTGGTCTTTAGGTTGCCTTGCCTTAGGAGACTTGACAGAGAGGACCTTCTTAGGACACTGATTGGTCCAATGGTCAGGATCTCCACAGTAAAAGCATTCTCCACGTCTGCAGCGAAGATTCCCTCGGGTCATGCCAACCTGCATGGGTTCCTCGGTGGAAACCTCAGCGTTGTCTCTGGGATAGGCCTCTGGCTGGACCACCATCTGGGAAGAGAACTGTCGTTCCTGTCGTCTCTCTCTAACCCGTCGGTCAAGTCGGACAACAAGGGTCATCATCTCCTCTATGGTCTCTGGAAGTTGATAACTGACCAGAAGATCCTTTAAATTATCAGACAGACCTGACCTGAACTGACTCTTCAGGGCTGGTTCGTTCCATCCTGAGGGGACACACCACCTTCTGAATTGGGTGCAATAATCCTCCGCAGGTAGATTGCCCCGAACCAGTGCCTTTAGAGCCGTCTCGGCTACCAGAGCCCTGTCTGGTTCATCATAGAGGGTACCCAGGGCCTGAAAGAACCCCTCCACAGAAGTTAAACAACTGGCGTCAGCAGGAAAAGAGAACGCCCAGTCCTGGGGATCACCCTGTAGTCGGGAAATTATAATGCCCACGTGTTGACACTCGGGGCCAGAGGACACGGGGCACAAACAGAAGTAAAGTCTGCAACTCTCCTTAAAATGAGAGAAACTTCTTCCGGTCTCCAGAAAAGGGTTCTGGGAGCTTAATCTGGGGCTCAAAATGCGGACTGGAGGCCTGAGGAGTGGAAGAACCTTGCCTTAACTCAAAAGAACTGAGTTTTTCCACTAGCTCCTGCACCATCTGCGTCAGATTAGAGACATGGTCAGTCAGGGTCACCAGAGGATTCATTTTACAGTGGTTATTGGGCCTGTTAATCTGTAACGGTCACGTACACACACACACACAGGGGGGAGGATAGTGACCACTGCGCTCCACCCTCACTCCTGGCCCTGCCTACTTGCCTCATGAGTCCTGATGACAGGGGACAACTGGACGGCAGTCCCTAACTTAGGACACGTGCGGGAAGGACAGACAAGACAAATAACGGATAGTGAACGGACCGGGTCAAAACCAAGAGGACAACGCAGTACAGAGGGATAAGCAAAGAATGGTCAGGAGAAGCCGGGGTCATAAATACCAGGAGAGTTGAGAAGTACCAAAGGAGTCCGCAAAGAATAGTCAGGTCGAAGCCGAGGTCAAAATACCAGGAGGGATGCGCAGTACAGGAGGAGCAGGCAAAGGATCGTCAGGGAACAGGACCAGGTAAGTATACAGGTATCCAACAAATGCCAGGAACCTAAATTAACAGGCAACCTGTGGCCAGCAGGCTGCCTGTATTTATAGTGGGGAGTGAGGGTCATGTGACGTGGCCAGCGTCACATGACCGACAGACCGACCAGTCGAGCACTGAGTGATCAGCTCGGCGCTCAAGGCAGACCTAGGAGCAGGGAGCCTCCCAGCTAGCAAAGCTGCCCTGGAAACGAGGTCAAACACAGATCCTCGCTCCAGAAGCTAAGCAGCAGGTCTGCGGCTGATGGGAGACCGAGTGCGCCTTCGGCACCCCGTTACAGTTGGTCTCTGCCCAAGAAAGTATCAAACTCAGGAGTAGTTGAGATCTTGTGCCTCCCTGTCTGTTGATATAGGCGACTACAGTCGTATTGTCGGTACGCACTCTCACCGCCCTGTTGCGGATGAGCGGAGCAAAGTGATTGAGAGCTAGATGGACTGCTCTCAACTCTCTCATATTGGAAGAGAGGAGTTGCTCCTGAGGACTGCAGGTACCTAGTACTGGATTGTCCTCCAGATGGGCTCCCCAACCTAGAAGGGAGGCGTCCGTGGTCAATGTGATCCAAAAAGGTTGAATCAAGGACCTCCCATCTGATAGGTTCTTCCACCACCTGAGTGAAGAACGGACTTCTGTGGACAGGGAGTGCTTCTTGCTCAATCCCCTGGGACTGCGATTCCAAACCGCCAACATTTCCTCCTGGAGGGGACGTAGATGCCACAAAGCCCAAGGAACTGCCTCTGCAGATGCTGACATGTGGCCTACCATCTTCATTAGAGTTCTGATGCAAACTCGCCTGGGTACCAAAAGGAACTCCGCTGCTCTTATTACCCGATTCTTCCTTTCCGGGGAGAGAGACAGGGTCATCTGAACGGAATTGACTACAAACCCTAGAAATTTCCTTCTGGTGGAAGGCAGAAGCTCAAACTTGTCCCAATTTATAAGCCATCCTAGGCGTTGAAGAGTCTGAAGAGCCAGCTGAAGATGAGCTTGCAAGACGTCTGGAGTGGCGGCCTTTAAGAGCCAGTCGTCTAAGTACGGACGATCTCTAGTCCCTGAAGTCTGAGCTGAGCGACAACCGGAGCCACAACCTTGGTGAAGGTGTGGGGAGCGGAAGAGATGCCAAAGGGTAGAACAGCAAACTGGTAGTGCTTCACCACACCTTGTATGGATACAGCAACTCTCAGATACCTTTTGTATGCTGGATGAATAGGAACATGCAGTTACGAGATTCTCGCCCCTGACGAAGCTTTATGTAAAACCCGGGTCGGGCTGTGCAGAAATAATACTATCATATTGATATGCTGAATAACCTTTTTACTTCTGTGAGTATAATAAAACAGAAAGGTACTCTCACTATTGTGTGATTTATGACATCTTGCAGAAAAGCCTTTAACGATCCAGCATAGATTTGCTGAGCTTCAATCTGGGTTGAAGCACACCACTATCCAACTGAAGGGTGTCTGTCTTGAGCCAGAGAAAGTGATTACCTGCATTCCTGGAAAAACGCCTTGTGTGAACAAGGAGCAGCGCGGTCCCACTATATTAACACTTTATATTTGAATAGTGATGTCTGTCCTATTGTCCCCACGTGTGTATTGGCGATTTCCCTTTGTCCTGAGTGATAATTGAATTACTACTCGGCTGTCTCCAGGACAGAAGACATTGTGTATTCTCCTGCCTGTGATAATTACATCAACCCATTGTGTAAGGTAATTGTATCACAGGCAGAGGGGAGGATTTTGTATGGGAGTGTTTTACTGTATTGTACGTGTTTATTGGTTGTCTTACAAAACCCTGTGGGTGGTACTGATGTGTACCAATGTTATATAAGAACAATAAACACACAGCTCTGGCTGTCCACTGCTTTACCCTCAACACGGAGCCTCGTCTCGTTCTTGGGGGGATTCACTGTATGCTGCTAGAGACTGATTGCTAGGAGTGTAAGCCGCTTGGGTGCGTTTCCTATTCATCTGCTAGCAGCTATTCGTGAGGTTCCGTTCGGGAGTTTGGAGTATTCCCTTGTATGACGTAACAGAACTTAAACGTGCTCCGACTGGAGGAGGATTGGGGAACAACAAAACTGAAGGGGGTGGGCGAGGATGACCTGCGATGGGCTGAGGAGAGTCAAAGATCAGCCCTGCAGTCCTTGCCACGGCCACGGCCTCTACCATGTCAGCGATTCTCTTGGCGTCTCTGGGATCTGGAGGAACTCTGATATCCCCCTCCCCTGGGTCTTCCCCGGCCTCGAAAAGTTTGTCGTGGGAGGGACCTGCCCTTCTTATCAGCCAAACTCTCCATTAAATGGTCAAGCTCTGACCCAAAAAATCTCCCAGGCTCATATGGGAGACCACACAAATAAAATTTCGAGGTGTTGTCCGCCACCCACGGCTTGAGCCAAAGAAGGCGTCTACTGGCAGAGGACAGGGCCATAGTCTTGGCGGCCAGCTTAAGATTTTGGGGAGCAGCCTCGCACAAGAAATCGACACCCAAGAGGAGGGTCTTAAACTGGTCAAGGACATCACCTCTTGCCACCCCAGACTCTAATTCGGACTGAATCCGAAGGATGCAGGCGCGCACAAAATTTGCTACTTAGCTGGAAGCAACGTAGACCGATGCTGAGGCGGCGGCCGCAGCATAATTCCGTCTGAGCATACATTCTGCCCGTCTGTCCAGCGGGTTTTGGAGGTTACTGTCATCATCTGATGGCACTAGGGTCCTCCTAGAAAGTTCGGATATGGCCATATCCACTTTGGGCGGTGGTATCCAAAGCTCAGTCTCCTTCCCATGCAAGGGAAACATTAATTTGAACCGCTTTGTGAGAACCAGACCCTTTTCAGGGTGCTTCCACTCCAATCTCATGAGATTTGATAACGCCTCATCCACCCTAAAGGCCCTTGGCCCTCTGGAAGTGGATTCTGGAGCTTCCCCATGCTCAACATCCTGGTCCCTTGACCTGATGGAGCGTAATAGGCGTTGAGTCTTTTCAGCCGGAAAGAGAAAAGCCGAACTTTCGTCTTCGGAAGTGGACGCCTCCTCGACCAACATAACCTCCTCGGACATAGAGACAGGACCCAGGGAGGCCTGTCTTGGTCTCTTGCCAGAGACCGCATTCTTTATCTCCGAAATGGAAGTATTCATGAACTTCTTCATCCAGGAGAACATATCGCAGACCGTAGGCTCGGTACTGGGAGGTAAAGGCCGGCACCCCGGGCAGCGGTGAAACTCATAAGAATCCGGCAGAGGAGTGCCACAGCTAGAGCACGTAAGATGTCTCTGCTTCTGCGTGGATTTTCCATGCCCGGAGCCTGGGGATGTCATCTTCAGGAAAGTATCGCACAGGAGCACCTGCAAAACCCAGGAATAAGTCAGCTCTTTGTGGTGGGTGGACAACTCCTCCAAGCATGGAGGAGGCCAACAATACACTAGAAGTCTCTGCTCACCGTATACTAAGCGCACCTGTAGTGTGGTTGGAGTAGAATCTACTCCCATCACAGAGAGCTGAGCAGGCTGGCTTAAATAGCCAGGGGGCGGGGCTGACCTCCTCAGGAAGTGAGGTCATCCACCGCCTGATACTGCTCTATAGGCTCTAACCGAATTTAGATAAGAGGGGCACCACTCTAATCTACAGACTGCCCGACTCAGCGCAGAGGTGCTATAGTTAAAAATGCTGTTGTTCTCAGGGAGCCACGCAACCCTGGGACCGCGGCCACCAGAAGTCGTCAAAGACGCACTTCCGGTACACGGCAGGAGGCCGGCCGCATACAAGGGAAAAAATCCATGGCGAAATCGCAGGTGGCTGGCCAGGTAGATCGAAGCCCCCTGCCAGAACGTGGCATGCACCGGGAAAAAAAACCTTCTGCGCAACCCGGGGAGCAGAGGACTTGAGACCGACATCCCGCGACAAGAGCGCAAGATGCCGGGAGGCACCAGGGCCAGAATCGAGGGGACCTGAACCCATGCACCTCCACCAGGTAGAAAAAAAAATCAACAGCGTTAACTAAAACCGAGTCATATTAAGGGCCTAACCTCGGTAAGGTATTTAACAACTGTATTAACTAATGCCTAACCAGGCAGTGGGACCTATCTTGACCCAGGTTAATTTAATACTGAAGAAGCCAGAATACTGGCGAAACATGTTGGGGGGCAGTTGTAGTTTTTAACACGCAGCCTCCTACTCCACAGTGAATAAGCTGTGGTTAGTCCGGTTGGACTACATTTCAATAGTGTGATCATTCAAACACTCAGGTCAGACACGGTATCAATCTGTGTCTACCACTAGTTTGTAGTTGTCACGGCTGTGTGTGAGCAACAAGAGCATGCACAGAAAATAGAGCTACTGACCGGACCCAAACTAGGGAGGATAAAGGGTGACCCCTGTCCGACCCTCAAAAGCTCTCCCTATGCTGCTAAGCCCATGCCCGGATCCAAATGGTGGAAGGAGGCATGCCCACGTACCTAAGACTGATGGCCACTGTAACCCCTACAATAGTGGAAGGGGCACGGCCACCGGTGCCCTGCTCAGTATATGGAGGGAACCGTGGTCGCCTCGGATCCAGTCAGAAAACACACAGATACACAGCAATGTCTGCACACTTAGCTGAAGGGCTGCAGCCGCAGTGAAGATGGATCCAAAGACAGGCTGGCAATATCCGGAGTACTTGCTGCAGCAGAACACAGGTCCAGTGAAAGGATAGCATACAAGGGAACATACTCAAGCAAGAGCTACAACCCAAATGAGAAATATAATCCACACCTACAATAGGAGGAGGGGGAATATAAAGGCAGGGAAATCAAACGGAGGAGAAACAGCTGGGAGGAAGGAAACAGAAAACTCCTCCCAGCTCTAGTAGTGACATCATCACAGGGGTGGAGAAACAGAGCTGTGAGAACGTCCCAAAGCTCTGGTAGTGACAGTACCCCCCCTTCTACGGGTGGACTCCGGACACCCAGGACCCACCTTCTCAGGATGAGCCCTATGAAATGCCCTGATGAGGCGAGTGGCTTTAATGTCCGACACTGGAACCCACATCCTCTCCTCAGGACCATAACCCTTCCAATGAACGAGGTACTGGAGAGAACTGCGGACAATGCGAGAGTCCACAATTCTGGAAACCTCAAACTCCAGATTGCCATCAACCAAAATTGTAGGAGGAGGCAAAGAGGAGGGTACCGTGGGCTGGACATATGGTTTTAAGAGAGATCTGTGAAATACATTATGTATCTTCCAAACCCGTGGAAGATCAAGACGGAAGGCAACAGGATTGATGACTGACAAGATTTTATAAGGCCCAATAAACTTGGGACCCAATTTCCAGGAGGGAACCTTCAGTTTAATATTTATTGTAGACAACCACACCAGATCACCCACACTCAGGTCCGGACCAGGCACACGTCTCTTATCAGCCACACGCTTATACTTCTCACTCATCCTTCTAAGATTACTCTGAATCTTTTGCCAAATGGTAGACAAAGACGAGGAAAATCTCTCCTCCTCAGGCAAACCAGAAAGAGCCCCTCCCGAGAATGTCCCAAACTGCGGATGGAACCCATATGCACCAAAGAATGGCGACTTATCAGAAGATTCCTGACGGCGGTTGTTCAGAGCAAACTCAGCAAGAGGGAGAAATGAACACCAATCCTCCTGGTTCTCTGCCACGAAACAGCGCAAATATGTCTCCAGATTCTGATTGAGGCGCTCAGTCTGACCATTCGACTGCGGGTGAAAAGCAGAAGAGAAGGACAGCCGAACCTCCAGGCGAGAACAGAAAGCCTTCCAGAACCTGGACACAAACTGCGTGCCTCTATCGGAAACAATATCAGAGGGAATGCCATGCAATTTAACAATATGGTCGACAAAAGCTTGCGCCAACGTTTTAGCATTGGGTAAACCAGGGAAAGGTACGAAATAAGCCATCTTGCTAAAACGGTCCACCACCACCAGGATCACCGACTTCCCTGAGGAACGAGGAAGATCCATGATAAAGTCCATGGACAGGTGTGTCCAAGGACGGGAAGGTATGGGTAACGGGAGAAGGGAACCTGAAGGCCGTGAATGAGGGACCTTAGCGCGAGCGCACGTCTCACAAGCAGCCACAAAACCCTCCACCGACTTACGAAGAGCCGGCCACCAAAATCTCTGAGCAATGAGATCTACCGTGGCTCTACTCCCGGGGTGACCAGCAAGAACAGTATCATGATGCTCCTTGAAGAGTTTGTGACGTAGCTCAGGAGGCACAAACAACTTCCCAGAAGGACAACGGGCAGGTGCCTCAGTCTGGGCAGCCTGGACCTCGGCCTCCAAATCAGAATATAGAGCAGAAACAACTACCCCCTCCGCCAAAATGGGACCCGGGTCCTCGGAGTTTCCTCCTCCCGGAAAACAGCGAGAGAGAGCATCAGCCTTCACATTTTTGATCCCAGGGCGGAATGTGACGACAAAATTGAATCTGGAGAAGAACAGAGACCATCTGGCCTGTCTCGGATTCATACGCCTGGCCGACTCCAAGTATGCCAGATTCTTATGGTCGGTAAAAACGGTGATAGGGTGCCTGGCCCCCTCCAACCAATGGCGCCATTCCTCGAAAGCCAACTTGATGGCCAACAACTCCCTATCTCCCACATCATAGTTTTTCTCTGCCGGGGAGAGTTTTTTAGAGAAAAAGGCACAGGGTCGCCATTTGGCAGGAGAAGGGCCCTGGGACAAAACCGCACCCACACCCACCTCGGAAGCATCCACCTCAACAATAAAAGGTAAGGAAACATCGGGATGCACCAAGACGGGAGCAGATGCAAAACTTTCTTTAATCTTAGAAAAAGCTGCAAGCGCCTCCTCCGACCAAGAGGAAAAATCCGCCCCCTTTTTTGTCATGTCAGTGAGGGGTTTGACCACAGAGGAATAATTCAAAATGAACTTTCTGTAATAGTTCGCAAAACCCAAAAAGCGCATCAATGCCTTCTGATTCTCAGGAAGCTCCCACTCAAGTACAGCACAGACCTTCTCCGGATCCATGCGAAAACCAGAAGCAGAGAGGAGAAAACCCAGAAATTGAATCTCCGATACCATAAAAACACATTTCTCCAGCTTGGCGTACAATTTATTTTCCCGCAGAATCTGCAGAACCTGAAAAAGATGATCCTGATGGGTCTGAACATCAGGGGAAAAAATCAAAATATCATCAAGATACACCAATACAAATTTCCCCATTAAATGGTAGAAAATACTGTTAACAAAATGCTGAAAGACGGCCGGAGCATTCATCAGGCCGAAAGGCATAACGAGATTCTCGAAATGCCCGTTAGGGGTATTAAAGGCCGTTTTCCATTCATCCCCCTCTCTGACCCTGACCAGGTTGTACGCGCCTCTCAAATCCAATTTGGAAAAAACCTTGGCCCCAACAATTTGGTTGAAGAGGTCCGGGATCAGAGGAAGGGGATAGGGATCGCGAATCGTGATACGGTTCAGCTCCCTAAAATCTAGGCAAGCTCTCAGAGAGCCATCTTTTTTTTTTAACAAAAAAAAACCCAGCGGCAACAGGTGATTTTGAGGGACGAATATGCCCCTTATCGAGACTCTCGGAGATATAGGTTTGCATTGCGATTCTTTCCGGTTGTGAGAGATTGTAGAGGCGAGCTTTTGGCAGCTTGGCGCCGGGAATGAGGTTAATGGGACAGTCAAACTCCCGGTGAGGAGGTAGCTCCTGAACACCGCTCTCGGAAAACACGTCTGAGAAATCAGAGAGAAATGATGGCACAGTTTTAGTAGACACCTCTGCAAAAGTCGCTGTAAGACAATTCTCTCTACAAAAGTCACTCCACTCATTTATTTGCCTTCCTTGCCAATCAATAGTGGGGTTATGTCTAGTGAGCCAGGGTAACCCCAAAACTAGAGGAGAAGGCAATCCGTTAAGGACAAAACAAGATATATCCTCCACATGAGTGTCACCTACAGCTAACCGAATATTGTGAACAATGCCCTTCAGAGATCTCTGTGAGAGTGGAGCAGAGTCAATAGCAAAAACAGGTATATCCTTTTCTAATGTGCAAACCTGAAAACCATGCATGGCTACAAATTGAGTGTCAATAAGATTGACGGCCGCTCCACTATCAACAAAAATCTCACAAGAAATGACTTTGCTCTCTAGCGCCACCCTGGCAGACAGGAGAAAACGGGAACTGCAGGTCAGAGGAAAAGCATCAATTCCTACATCAACTTTGCCCAAAGTAGCAGATGAAGCAGAGTTTGATGATTCACCTTTTGAGGTTTTTCTCTTATTATCGCTCTTAGTACAGTTCAAGAATCTCCTAGACGGACAAACATTTGCCAAATGACCTATGCCCCCACAACAAAAACACACCATACTCTGAGGACTAAATCCTCTTTTATCAGGGGCAAGTCGACCTAGCTGCATGGGCTCCTCCTCAGAGGGGAGCGAGACAGGATGAGGCCCCTGCACACTGAATGAGTCCGCACCACTGCCCCTAGACTGACAATGGCTGGACAGAGAGGTCTCGTTTCTTTCTCTTAGACGCCTGTCAAGGCGTACCGCCAGTGACATGGCAGACTCTAAGAACGTTGGTCTCTCATGGAAAGCAAACGCATCTTTCAATCTCTCTGAGAGACCATGACAGAACTGACTCCGGAGTGCAGCATCATTCCAACCTGAATCAGCTGCCCATCTCCGAAATTCAGAACAATAAAGCTCCGCAGACAGTTTGCTCTGGCATAAAAAACGTAAGTTAGATTCGGCCAGAGCAACACGATCCGGGTCATCATATATCTGCCCCAGGGCCACAAAAAATCCTTCCACGGATCGAAGGGAGGGATCCCCTGATGGCAGCGAAAAAGCCCAAGTCTGAGCATTACCCCTGAGCAGGGAGATGACAATCCTCACCCTCTGCTCCTGATTACCAGAGGAATGTGGACACAAGCAAAAATGGAGTTTGCATGCCTCTCTGAAGCGAACAAAACTCTCACTGCCCCCGGAGAACGTTTCCGGAAGTGAGACCTTTGGCTCGCAACAGACTCCATGGGCCGGAGCAGACCCCAATGCTTGAAGCTGAGTCATAGATTGACGGAGATCCGCTACCTCCAAAGAAAGACCCTGCATGCGGTCAACCAGGCCAGAAAGCGGATCCATGTCAAAAAAGACGGTTTTGGTGGATTATAATGTCACGGCTGTGTGTGAGCAACAAGAGCATGCACAGAAAATAGAGCTACTGACCGGACCCAAACTAGGGAGGATAAAGGGTGACCCCTGTCCGACCCTCAAAAGCTCTCCCTATGCTGCTAAGCCCATGCCCGGATCCAAATGGTGGAAGGAGGCATGCCCGCGTACCTAAGACTGTTGGCCACTGTAACCCCTACAATAGTGGAAGGGGCACGGCCACCGGTGCCCTGCTCAGTATATGGAGGGAACCGTGGTCGCCTCGGATCCAGTCAGAAAACACACAGATACACAGCAATGTCTGCACACTTAGCTGAAGGGCTGCAGCCGCAGTGAAGATGGATCCAAAGACAGGCTGGCAATATCCGGAGTACTTGCTGCAGCACAACACAGGTCCAGTGAAAGGATAGCATACAAGGGAACATACTCAAGCAAGAGCTACAACCCAAATGAGAAATATAATCCACACCTACAATAGGAGGAGGGGGAATATAAAGGCAGGGAAATCAAACGGAGGAGAAACAGCTGGGAGGAAGGAAACAGAAAACTCCTCCCAGCTCTAGTAGTGACATCATCACAGGGGTGGAGAAACAGAGCTGTGAGAACGTCCCAAAGCTCTGGTAGTGACAGTAGTGCCTTGAGCCTTTTGGCCTCTAGCTGATCTGCTGTATGTATGGGTGTTAATTGCATCCCTTTGACAGTGGGGTGATGCTTTCAGGCTCCCACTGCTTTACACTGCCAAACTGACAGCAGTACACAGCTAATAACAGCCCTACAAACGGTGATACTGCAGCATCCTGCACTCAAAGCGAGCGGGTGGGAGTCAGTGCACTCTCCCGTGCCCTTCTCGCTGTTCAATATTATAACTCACTAGTGAAGTGGGGACTGTATTTTTAACTTAGGGTTTTTTGGTTTGTAGGAATAATTAATAAAGATAAGCAATATGTAAGACACTGTTATATAGAAAAGCACAACACAAACTGTTATTTCAAGGCCAGAATCGTTTTTGTGAGTCGGGTAAAACGGGTAGATTTTTGGCTCGTTTGGTGGCTAACCAAAGAGACGATACTAGTACAAAAGAAATCAGGAATTCAAAGGGAATTGGAGTGAGATGTGCAGAGGAGATTAGAGAGGAATTTGTGAAATACTATTCTTCCCTTTATAAAGCTGAGTCTATGGTTGATCGTGCTGACATGGATCAATACCTTCAACAATTGGCGCTTCCCCAGGTAACTATCCAAGATAGAGAAATGCTGGATTCCCCTATTCTTTTGGAGGAACTCCAAGCGATTCTCCCGTCCTTAAAGTATAGTTCATCACCAGGCCCAGATGGTTTGCCGTTTGAAATCTATAGGTACCATGCCAAGTCCCTCCTCCCGATCCTTCTTCGGGTCTTTAATGAATCCTGCGCACTCGGCTCTTTACCACCATCATTTAGAGAGGCAGTGATTGTCTTGGTCTTGAAGAAGGATAAGGACCCATGCGATGTGGGGTCATATAGACCTATATCGCTCCTAAATACGGACTATAAGATCTTTGCAAAAATTCTGGCTGGTCGCCTGAAGAGGGTTATAGCCGGTCTGGTACACCCTGACCAGACGGGCTTTATCCCGGGCCGCCAGTTACAGCTGAGTATATATAGGGTCTACCTGAACTTGTCTGTTGGGGGTAGTGTGGACCACTCCATCCTGTCATTAGACGCCGCTAAGGCGTTTGACAGGATGGAGTGGCCTTTTTTGTGGGCAACGATGTCTCATTTTGGCCTTGGGAAATCTTTTTTGGAAAGGACTCAAATGTTATATGAACACCCGGTTGCATATATTAATATCAATGGTATTGGTACTTCTCCTGTTATGATGCGGAGAGGGATGAGACAGGGCTGTCCCCTGTCTCCTCTCCTCTTCGCGCTCTTTATAGAACCGTTGGCTTGTCGGATCCGGTTGGAGAATAGTATAGATGGTTTCGGGGTGGCGGGAGTGAGCGATAAAATTAGCCTATATGCAGACGATGTGATTCTGTTTCTGGACCAGGGTTGGAAAATCCTTCCCTATGTTATAGAGGTTATAGAATATTATGGTAAATTATCAGGCTACTTGATCAATTGGTCAAAGTCATCGCTCCTCCCGCTGAACCGGAAAGCTGTAGATGTGGGGAGCCGAGTTCGTGTTTTGGCTCCTAACGATACCTTAGATTACTTGGGGGTTAAGATCGGGGTTCCTATAAGTAGGTTCTATGAGCTAAATCTGGTCCAAGTTTTGGATCAAAGTCGGTGCTTGGCGGAAATTGATACTGGCACAGACAGATCGAATTGCGCTGATCAAGATGATTATTTTGCCTATGGTTCTGTTTCCGATCTGTGCTTCCCCTGTTTGGATTGACGATATCTTCTTTCATAGATTGGAGACTTTGATTAATGATCTAATTTGGGGCAGGAAGAGGGTGCGTATAAAGCAGAGATATCTATGGTTGTCGGAGGCAGATGGTGGGTTGTCACTACCCTTTTTTCAAGGATATTATTTTTGTGCACAGATTCAGAGATGTTGTAACTGGAAAGAGAGTTTACTTTCACGGTATTTGAATAAAGTTATGGATACACCAATCGGGAATATTTTTTCATGTTTGGAAACAGGATCTATGGGAATGAGGAAACCCTTGTTGATCCCTTTATCAATACAGAGGGTGTGGAATAGGTTGAAGGAGTTCCTTAAAGTCCCTGGCCCGTTCGTTTTCACCCCATTGTGGGGGAACAGGGCGTTGGAGGAATTTTTCAAAATTACAGAATTTGGGTATTGGACACGTAATGCTATCAATAGGGTGTCTCACCTATTCCATTTAGGACATTTTAAATCACTTTTGGAATTTGGCTTTCATGATAGTTCACCATTAGATGTATTTATGTATGCACGTTTGAAACATTTATTTGAAGCTTCTAGGAATAGGGGCCGTATTTTTCCACAAAAGAATATATTTTTTGATTATTGTGACGCCCAGAAGGACCAGAAGGTGAAATTATCTAGATTATACGCTAAACTCAGAATGGCACTGGCTACTGTAACACCTTTTAAAAGCCCAAGTAAATGGGAGCAAGAGTTGAATTGCCCTCCTTTACAGTGGCCCACTATCTATAGGAATGTGAGAAAGGCGACAGTTTCCAGTGCTCATAGACTAATTCAATTTAAGATCCTCCATAGACTGTATTATACGCCCAAAACCCAAGGAAAATTCCCTCAGAATAGGGACCGGGACTGTAGTTGTCCTAAATGTGGATATGT
Organism: Bufo bufo; assembly: GCF_905171765.1. Lineage (NCBI taxonomy): Eukaryota > Metazoa > Chordata > Amphibia > Anura > Bufonidae > Bufo > Bufo bufo. Next base: position 137,619,283 of record NC_053391.1, on the reverse strand, counting down.
GAATGCGAGTTATGTCCATATGCTTTGGAGCTGTAGTAAAGTAAGACAATACTGGGATGAGGTTTTCTCTGCCCTTCAGAAGGAATCCTTAATGAACTATAACCCGGGGATCTTGATAGTGATCTTTGGAGACTATGGTTCAGAAACTGAAGTCCCCCCCCAGGTTAGACGGATCTGGATGAGAGGATTGATGGTCGCGAAAGCTATATTGGTCAGGCACTGTGGCTCTGTCTCCCAGCCCTCGTCAAGGGAGTGGGGTTTATACCTTCAACAAATTAAAATATATGAGGATATGGAAAGGAATCGGAGAGTTGCACGCAGAACCACGTAAAAATAAATTATTAATGTTTTTTCTTTTTTCTTCTTTGGATGAATTGAGGGGAACGACAGCCAATGGGGGATATAACGATGTTTACGAATTCTATTATATTATATACATGGATGTGATGGTTATGTTATATATTGTTATATATTATACACTAATGTGATTGACACTGGTCTATGTACTAATTTTATGTGTTTTCTAAAATTAAAATAAAGATAATTAAAAAAAAAAAAAAAAGATAAGCAATATGTTCACCCATCTATAACATTCAGGTTTTAATATATATAGAAATAAAAGTGAAGTATTAAATTAACCTGGGTCAAGATAGGTACCACTGCCTGGTTAGGCATTAACTAAAACCGAGACTCCCAAAGGGAGTCTCGCCTGTCCTATAGCTCACAGGACAGAAAAAAAGCACCTCCTGCTGGGGCGGGGTTACCTATATAGGGGATGGGGTTAATTGCTTAATGATACTTGGTAGAAATTTGTTATCAACAAAAATTCCACCTGTCCTGACCAGCTTCACAGGGGAGGAATCCCCACTTGTGCTGCCGGTTAGGACGACAGGGAAATCCCAATCTCCATGGCTGAGTACTAAAGGCAGCTACAAGTGTGGCCATGGCAAATGTGTTTGCTGTGACCACACAGTGACTGCTTAAACATTTAAATCCACTGCGAATGGTAATTAATTTGATATAAAATCTTACTTTAATTGTAATACTATATTTGCTATTTATTTGATTACCTGCACAATCTGTGAATTACAGTATGTCGGTTACACGACCAATGCGATAAAAGTGAGGGCACGCAGACACATATCGGACGTGCCACACCATGGGAGCCGCAATGTGTCAGCAGTTAGTCTGCATTTTGCGTTGGCTCATGGGGGGGGGACACGTCAGGTATGTGCATACAAGGAATAGAAAGGGTTAAGATGCCAGCTAGGGGAGGTGATCACAAAAGGAAACTCCTAAATAGGGAATCCTTTTGGATTTTTCAACTGCACAGCTGTCAGCCAAAAGGTTTAAAGGGAATCTGTCACTAGCATATTATCCCCAAAAAATTTTTATGAATCCATGTGTAATAAAGTACCTTATATCCATACAGGGAGTGCAGAATTATTAGGCAAGTTGTATTTTTGAGGATTAATTTTATTATTGAACAACAACCATGTTCTCAATGAACCCAAAAAACTCATTAATATCAAAGCTGAATATTTTTGGAAGTAGTTTTTAGTTTGTTTTTAGTTTTAGCTATTTTAGGGGGATATCTGTGTGTGCAGGTGACTATTACTGTGCATAATTATTAGGCAACTTAACAAAAAACAAATATATACCCATTTCAATTATTTATTTTTACCAGTGAAACCAATATAACATCTCAACATTCACAAATATACATTTCTGACATTCAAAAACAAAACAAAAACAAATCAGTGACCAATATAGCCACCTTTCTTTGCAAGGACACTCAAAAGCCTGCCATCCATGGATTCTGTCAGTGTTTTGATCTGTTCACCATCAACATTGCGTGCAGCAGCAACCACAGCCTCCCAGACACTGTTCAGAGAGGTGTACTGTTTTCCCTCCTTGTAAATCTCACATTTGATGATAGACCACAGGTTCTCAATGGGGTTCAGATCAGGTGAACAAGGAGGCCATGTCATTAGATTTTCTTCTTTTATACCCTTTCTTGCCAGCCACGCTGTAGAGTACTTGGACGCGTGTGATGGAGCATTGTCCTGCATGAAAATCATGTTTTTCTTGAAGGATGCAGACTTCCTGTACCACTGCTTGAAGAAGGTGTCTTCCAGAAACTGGCAGTAGGACTGGGAGTTGAGCTTGACTCCATCCTCAACCCGAAAAGGCCCCACAAGCTCATCTTTGATGATACCAGCCCAAACCAGTACTCCACCTCCACCTTGCTGGCGTCTGAGTCGGACTGGAGCTCTCTGCCCTTTACCAATCCAGCCACGGGCCCATCCATCTGGCCCATCAAGACTCACTCTCATTTCATCAGTCCATAAAACCTTAGAAAAATCAGTCTTGAGATATTTCTTGGCCCAGTCTTGACGTTTCAGCTTGTGTGTCTTGTTCAGTGGTGGTCGTCTTTCAGCCTTTCTTACCTTGGCCATGTCTCTGAGTATTGCACACCTTGTGCTTTTGGGCACTCCAGTGATGTTGCAGCTCTGAAATATGGCCAAACTGGTGGCAAGTGGCATCTTGGCAGCTGCACGCTTGACTTTTCTCAGTTCATGGGCAGTTATTTTGCGCCTTGGTTTTTCCACACGCTTCTTCCGACCCTGTTGACTATTTTGAATGAAACGCTTGATTGTTCGATGATCACGCTTCAGAAGCTTTGCAATTTTAAGAGTGCTGCATCCCTCTGCAAGATATCTCACTATTTTTGACTTTTCTGAGCCTGTCAAGTCCTTCTTTTGACCCATTTTGCCAAAGGAAAGGAAGTTGCCTAATAATTATGCACACCTAATATAGGGTGTTGATGTCATTAGACCACACCCCTTCTCATTACAGAGATGCACATCACCTAATATGCTTAATTGGTAGTAGGCTTTCGAGCCTATACAGCTTGGAGTAAGACAACATGCATAAAGAGGATGATGTGGTCAAAATACTCATTTGCCTAATAATTCTGCACGCAGTGTATGTCTATTTTATTGTGAGTCTTGTCATTTCTTCAAAAAAACGCTTCTTATGATATGCAAATGAAGCTGTAAGGAGCCCAGAGGGGCGTTATTCTTTCTCCACGGTGCCTCTGAAGTGCCGTGCCCGCCTAAATTTGAAAACTAATAACTCCTCCAAGTTCAGCTAAATCGCCTCCCAGAGGCGAGGCTAAGTGCTCCCCCCCCCAGCGCCGCGCTCAGCGGCAAACACCCCCGATCCTCCTCTCGCCTGCAACCGAAATACCGCGCAGGCGCAGTGTCGGCAATTTAGCTGGCTGAGGAAACAGCGAACACGTCATTGGGATCGGCGCATGCCCAGTGACGCTGTTAAAGCTGTTGCCCTCAGTCGTCTTATCAGCGCAGGCAGGGGAGGGCTGGCAGCCTTAGTCCTGGGGGGCAAATCTAGTCAAGTGGCCCATTTTTAGCCCCGCCCATTATTAAAAGCCCCTCCTACATATAATAGGCCACTCCCAACAGACACTGTCCAGCTGACATTCTATAGTTGAGGCCTGTCTACACATCATACGGAGAGGGGAGGGTCTGTCCTGGCTGCACTGCCTGCTTATATAACAAGCTACAGCCAGGAAGCTCCTCCGCTCTCCTCCCTCCCCTGATCCTGTTCAAAGCTTGTGGTTCCCCCCCACCATTTGTCACCCGCCCGTGGCCTGCTGCCCCCTTTCGTCGTCCTCACCCAGCTCTGAATCCTCCTTCTGCAAATGGCAGAATAGTGCCAGCTCCCCTCATAGTGCCAGCTCCCCCCCATAGTGCCAGCTCCCCCATAGTGCCAGCTCCCCCCATAGTGCCAGCTCCCCCCCCATAGTGCCAGCCCCCCCCCCATAGTGCCAGCTCCCCCATAGTGCCAGCCCCCCCATAGTGCCATCCCACTTATAGTTCCAGCCCCCTTATAGTGCCAGCCCCCCCCCCATAGTGCAAGCCCCCTTATAGTGCCAGCCCCCCCATAGTGCCAGCTCCCCTATAGTGCCCCCCCATAGTGCTAGCTTCCCCATAGTGCCAGCCCCCCCTATAGTGCCAGCTCCCCCATAGTGCCAGCCCCCCCTATAGTGCCAGCCCCCCCATAATGTGCCAGCTCCCCCATAGTGCCAGCCCCCCCTATAGTGCCAGCTCCCCCTATAGTGCAAGCTCCCCCTATAGTGCTAGCTCCCCCATAGTGCCAACCCTCCCTATAGTGCCAGCTCCCCCATAGTGCCAGCCCCCCTATAGTGCCAGCTCCCCCTATAGTGCCCCCCCATAGTGCTAGCTCCCCCATAGTGCCAGATCCCCCCCCATAGTGCCAGCTCCCCCCCATAGTGCCAGCCCCCCCTATAGTGCAAGCCCCCCCTATAGTGCCAGATCCCCCCCCCATAGTGCCAGATCCCCCCCATTGTGCCAGCTCCCCCCCCCATAGTGCCAGCCCCCCGCAAAGAAGAAAAAAAAAAACACTAATACTTACCTCCATCAGCAGCGATGCAAGCCTCTTCCGGCCTGTGTCCCTGCTGTGTGCTACCCGGCTCAGGCGTCGCGATGATAATGACGTCATCGCGCTGCCTGAGCCGGCCTCTGATAGGCTGCAGGCATTAGTGCCTGTGGCCTATCAGAAGAACAGGGGAGGGACACGCCTCTCCCTCCCCTGCCCCACAGCACAAAGCACGGGCGCAATTACATCCAGGGCCGCGCCGCCTGTGGTGATCGGCGGTGCGGCCCTGAAGAATAAAAAAAAAATTTTTTTTTTTTTTAAAGACGGGCGGCCCAGCGGCCGTTTATTTAGGGCGGCCTGGGGGGCAATTGCCTCCCTGCCCCCCGGCCCAGCCCGCCCCTGAGCGCAGGCACAGGAAATCGCCGGCACTGCGCCTGCGCGGGATTTCGGTTGCAGGCGAGAGGAGGATCGGGGGTGTTTGCCGCTGAGCGCGGCGCTGGGGGGGAGGGAGCACTTAGCCTCGCCTCTGGGAGGCGCTTTAGCTGAACTTGGAGGAGTTATTAGTTTTCAAATTTAGGCGGCACGGCACTTCAGAGGGGCGTTCCTGGGCACCGTGGAGAAAGAATAACGCCCCTCTGGGCTCCTTACAGCTTCATTTGCATATCATAAGAAGCGTTTTTTGGAAGAAATGACAAGACACAGAATAAAAAGAACAAGGCATATGGATATAAGGTACTTTATTACACATGGATTCATTAAAAAAAAAATTGGATCTAATTTTGCAACAATGATATGATATAGCTCCCACCACACATTCTGTGTTTTTATGTATTGATATGTGTTTGTTTTTTTGTATAAGATTTTTTAAATAGATGAGTGTTTTTGTACCTGATTGCCGGCATGTTCTCAAGTCACATGACGCCCTAATCATAGGTGCAGCTGTGTGGCCAGCTTATATGCTGGAATCATAGGCATCCTCAGTATGTCATGAGTAAGGGCAGACATCACAACAGCCCGAAACTGGTAGACGAGGATTTTGTTTAACTGGATGTTTGATTTTTAACCACTGAAATAAAGTACCATTGCACCTTCTGAGTATTGAGCTGGATTACCTTTCTTTCTACTCTGACAAATAGACGCACCACAATGCCGTGACAAAGCGGCACTGCCCTAGTAGGCGGCAGGACATGTTGTGTTAGACAACTGTTCACATGGTGCAGTACTGCGTGGTGGCCTTTGTTTTTGTGGCGCTGTACTGGTGGGTTGGTTGGACCCAGTGCCATGGTTGGCATTGTCAGACAGCAGGGTTGCTGTTTGACTCCTGAGTCCTGCCGCCTACCAGGGCAGTGCCGCTTTGTCACTGCAGTGTTCTGCACCATTTTTGTCAGAGTAGGTCCCACTCAAAGAGGTGACCTTGACGTGGTGAGTGGGCTTATGCCTTTTGATCAAAATGTACACTAATGCCTCTTGTACAGCATGCAGTATAGGGGTCTGTACACTTCAATATGGCGCTGAGAAGCGAATTTAATTAGATCTAAGCATAGCATTGTGGATGTGCGATCCAGTTCTGTTTTTCTCCCCTTGATATATACATGTTTAATCTTTCTTCTTTATTACTGGTATCAGCACTCCTTCCATTCGGCACAGGTGGTTTTAATCACAGAAGTCTGCATATAAGTGGTCATTGACCTGCAGTTACTGATTGCAATGGACATGTTGTGTTAGACAACTGTTCACATGGTGCAGTACTGCGTGTGGCCTTTGTTTTTGTGGCGCTGTACTGGTGGGTTGGTGGGACCCAGGGCCATGGGTGGCATTGTCAGACAGCTGGTTGCTGTTTGACTCCTGGGTCCTGCCGCCTACTAGGGCAGTGCTGCTTTGTCACTGCAGTGTTCTGCGCCATTTTTGTCAGAGTAGGTCCCACTCAAAGAGGCGACCTTGGCGTGGTGAGTGGGCTTATGCCTTTTGATCAAAATGTACACTAATGCCGCTCGTACAGCATGCAGTATAGGGGGCTGTACACTGTAACATTGCGCTGAGAAGCGAGTATAATTAGATCTAAGCATGGCATTGTGGATGTGCGATCCAGTTCTGTTCGTCTCCCCTTGATAAATCTTTAAATCTAAGATACGCTGAAAAGCTTCAGTCCCAGGGACTTGGAAATTTAGGACCAGGAGCTACATTGGTAGGGGATACTATGAAAACAATGTCATCAATAAGAGAGTCAGTCTGTTGCCTCATGACAAAAGATGTGGACCTGTATTTTCTGGTTTAGACTGGGTGTTCAGGCCTTGTCCTGACAAGCATAAGTGCTATGTTATGCTTGCAAACACTCAGAGGTTATCCCCTTGTGCAACCTCTCAGGATGGGCCGTGGTTTAATAATACGGAAATAGGTTGCAAATGTCTCAGCAGAAACAATTCTTTTCACCTTACAACCGAGCACAAAGCTTCCAGGAAGTAACAGAGCGATAATGTCATAGTCTACATATACATAAATTACACGAGGGAGAAGTGTCACTGAAGTGCAGCGTGATAACAAAGACCACTTCTGGAAGAAAACTGCATAACTGTCCAGTCCTTAAAGGAGTTGCGCACTTTCTAGTTACTGTTGACCAAAGTATTTGTAAGATGACTATTTGGCACTTACTAATATAGCCTAGATTTCATAAGGTATGCCCCTTTATTTTTCAAGTCCTGTATGCTGTCTACACAGAGGTCTTGTCCGTAAAATGGCTATTGATGGAGGGTCATGTGCGGATCCGCACTTCCATTACTCAACAAAAATAGAACATGTCCTATTCTTGTCCCCAATTGCGGACGAGAAAAGGCATTTTCTATGAGAATGCCTGCGATGTGCGGTCCGCAAAATTCGGAACGCACATTGCCGGTGTCCGTGTTTTGCGGATCTTCAATTTGCAGATCCGCAAAACACATACGGTCGTGTTAATGGACCCTTGTTCTGCCAGATTCCTATACCTTGGCACAATGCTATACCGGAAGTGACGCGGCCGCACCGGAATCAGCTGGAGGGGTGCTTGCGCAGATCCACTGGATTCGTAAAAATAATTGCACCGCCGCGGGAGAAGCACCTACTTCATTTGCATGCGCGAAACCATACACCGCGCGTGCGCACTCAGCTCTGCTATGTGGATGACCCCACCACCCCAATATCCTGCACTCAGCTCTGCTATGTGGTGAGGCTAAACTGCTCCAGATGATGTGTCCGCGCGTGCGTACTCAGGGGTAGGGAGATCTGATGGAACATTTTACACTGAAAAATTTACCTACCCCTAAATGCGCATGCGCGGTGTATGGTTTCGCGCATGCAGATGAAGTAGGTGCTTCTCCTGTGGCGGTGCAATTATATTTTACGAATCCAGTGGATCTGCGCTTGCGCAGATCCACACACACCCTCCTCCAACTGATTCCGGTGTGGCCGCTTTACTTCCGGTATAGCATTCTGCCCAGGTATAGGAATCTGGCAGAACACCCTAACTCTCAGCCTTCTTCATTTAACCCCTTTAGGACCAGGCCATTTTTTTGCAAATCTGACCAGTGTCACTTTAAGTGGTGATAACTTTAAAACACTTTGACTTATCCAGGCCATTCTGAGACTGTTTTTTCGTCACATATTGTACTTCATGACACTGGTAAAATGAAGTAAAAAATAATAATTTTTATTTATAAAGAAATTCCAAATTTACCAAAGATTTGTAAAAAATTGTAAATTTCCAAGTTTCAATTTCTCTACTTCTATAATACATAGTAATACCTCCAAAAATAGTTATTACTTTACATTCCCCATATGTCTACTTCATGTTTGGATCATTTTGGGAATGATATTTTATTTTTTGGGGATGTTACAAGGATTAGAAGTTTAGAAGAAAATCTTACAAAGCAAGGGTTAACAGCCAAACAAAACTCAATATTTATGGCCCTAATTCTGTAGTTTACAGAAACACCTTCTATGTGGTCGTAAACTGCTGTACGGGCACACGGTAGGGCGCAGAAGAAAAGGAATGCCATACTGTTTTTGGAAGGCAGATTTTGCTGGACTGTTTTTTTTTACACCATGTCCCATTTGAAGCCCCCCTGATGCACCCCTAGAGTAGAAACTCCAAAAAAGTGACCCCATTTTAGAAACTACGGGATAGGGTGGCAGTTTTGTTGGTACTAGTTTAGGGTACATATGATTTTTGGTTGCTCTATATTACACTTTTTGTGAGGCAAGGTAACAAGAAATAGCTGTTTTGGCACCGTTTTTATTTTTTGTTATTTACAACATTCATCTGACAGGTTAGATCATGTGATATTTTTATAGACCAGGTTGTCACGGATGCGGCGATACCTAATATGTATACTTTTTTTTATTTATGTATGATTATGTAATCATGTTTTAGTGTTACCATAGTCTGAGAGACTTAATTTTTTCAGTTTTTGGGCGATTACCTTGGGTAGGGTATGATTTTTGCGGGATGAGATGACGGTTTTATTGGCAGTATTTTGGGGTGCGTGTGACTTTTTGATTGCTTGCTATTCCACTTTTTGTGATGTAAGGTGACAAAAAATTGCTTTTTTTACACCGTTTTTATTTTTATTTTTTTACGGTATTCATCTGAGGGGTTAGGTCATGTGAAATTTTCATATAGAAAGTTATTACGGACGCTGCGATACCTAATATATATACTTTTTTTTTTTAATTCATGTAAGTTTTACACAATGATTTCATTTTTGAAGCAAAAAAAATCATGCTTTAGTGTTTCCATATTCTGAGAGCCATAGTTTTTTCAGTTTTTGGGCGATTATCTTAGGTAGGATCAAATTTTTTGTGGGATGAGATGACGGTTTGATTGGCACTATTTTGGGGTGAATATGACATTTTGATCGCTTGCTATTACACTTTTTGTGATGTAAGGTGACAAAAAATGTTTTTTTTAGCACAGTTTTTATTTTTTATTTTTTTACGGTGTTCACCTGAGGGGTTAGGTCATGTGATATTATTATAGAGCCGGTTGATACGGACGCGTCAATACCTAATATGTATACTTTCTTTTTATTTATGTAAGTTTTACACAATGACAGCTTTTTTAAAACAAAAAAAATGATGTTTTAATGTCTCCATATTCTGAGCCATAGTTTCTTTATTTTTTTGGGCGATTGTCTCAGGTAGGGGCTCATTTTTTGCGGGATGAGGTGATTGGTACTATTTTGGTGGGCAAACGCCTTTTTGATCGCTTGCTGTTGTACTTTTTGTGATGTAAGGTGGCAATAAAATGGTTTATTTAGCAGTTTTTATTTTTTATTTTTTACGGTGTTCATCTGAGGGTCATGTGATATGTTTATAGAGCCGGTCGATACGGACGCGGCGATAGCTAATATGTATAAAAAAAAAATCCCCCTATTTTTTACCAATTTTTTTTAACTTTATTTGGGGAAAATGACGTTTTTGTTTATTTTTACTTGAAACTTTTAATTTTTTGGGGGGAAAACTTTATTTTTTCAACTTTTTTTTCACTTTATTTTTTGTCCCACTTTGGGACTTCAACTTTTGGGGGCCTAATCCCTTTACAATGCATTCCAATACTTCTGTATTGGAATGCATTGGCTGTATGAGTAATATAGTGAGTATTACTCATACAGCTTCCTGCCTGTGAGATCCAGGGGGCTGGATCTCACAGGCTCGTCACCGGAAGGCAGCGCGATGCCTTCCTTAGGCATCGCGCTGCGTTCCATGCCATCGGGTCCCCCCTACAGCCGCATGGGGACCCGATGGCATCTCCGATCATCGCCGCAACCGCAGGTAAAAGCCACAAACCGCAGATCTGAATCGATTGCCGACACGGGGAGGTCACGGGACCCCCCCGCGCATTTAGCCAAGGTGCCTGCTCAATGACTTGAGCAGGCACCGGGTTCCGATCACCGCCCACCGGGTGGCGGTGATCGGAACTATACATGACGTACCGGTACATCATGTGTTCTGAAGAGGTTAAATACACTGCACCTGAGGTGTGCACTTTCACTAGTGGGATTTTAGGGCAGATGCAGAGCGTCTGAATGGAGGAGGCTGAGTGATGTGCCTGGTCATGACCCTCGATCAGCAGCCATCTTATGGACAGGACCTCTGTGTGGACAGCACAGAAGATTTCTGTCCAAGGGGACATGGATTATGTAGAAAACGGTACAGAATATCAACAAAAGCTATATTAGAAGGCGCCATATAGTCAAATATGGTCACAAGTAGCCAGAAAGTGGCCAACTCCATTAATATAATGGGACAAGCCATAATGGTGCACACAGCAGGTTTTTGAAGCCCCTCTTGTTCCTTGATGTTTTAATAGGTATCGGATAGATAATCAGTCACTCATCATCAGGGCTGTCTTTAACGCGGGGCAAAAGGGGCAGCTGCCCCGGGCCCAGTTGCTCTCTTGAGCCCCGCTGGCCACTGGTGACGGGGGGGGGCGGGATGGGTGGCAGGGCACAGGGAGATGAGCGCATTTTGTGTAAGGACAGCGATACAGATGGAAGTGCTGCGGCGGGGCAGGGGAGGGAGAGGTGTCTCCCTTTCCCATTCCTCTGATAGGCTGCGGACACTAGGCCTGCAGCCTATCAGAGGCCGATGCAGGCGGTGCAATGACGCAATTGCGCCGCCTGAGCTGTACAGTGCGGGACACAGGCCGGAAAAGGCCTGCATCGCATCGCTGCCAGCCTGATGGAGGAAAGTATTGTGTTTATTTTTTTATACACATTATTGGGGGGGCATCTATGGGGTACTTGTTACTGGCACATGATTGGGGGGCATCGAGGGAGGCACTTGTTACTGGCACATGATTGGGGGGCATCTATGGGGGCACCTGTTACTGGCACATGATTGGGGGTATCTATGGGGCACCTGTTACTGGCACATGATTAGGGGACCTCTATGGGGGCACTTGTTACTGGCACATGATTGGGGGCATGTATAGGGGCACTTGTTACTGGCACATTATTGGGGGGCATCTATGGGGGCACATCTTACTGGCACATTATTGGGGGCACTGTGGGGGCATCTATGGGGGCACTTCTTACTGGCACATTATTGGCACTTTTTACTAGCAAATTATTGGGTGGCACTATGGGGGCACTTCTTACTGGCACATTATTGGGGGCACTATGGGGTCATCTACTGAGGCCACAAATAAGGGGTATTTTATATGGGGGAAGGGGGAGAGGAACACTATGGGGGCTTCTACTGAGGCCACAAAGAAAGGGTATTTTATATGGGCGGCTCTGTAGAGGGGTATTTTATACTGGGGCACATTATGGTGGGTACTATGGGGAAGGGGAGAGAGGAGTACTGTGGGCTCATCTATGGGGGACACTAAGAAGGGGTATTTTATACTTGCAAATTATGGGGGACACTGAGGGCATCTACTGGGGCATTTTATACTGGTACATTATGGGGGGCACTAGGAAGAAGGGGGAGGAGCACTATGGGGCATTTACTGGGGCACTATATAGGGGTATTTTATACTGGCACTATGGGGGCACTATGGGGACATTAGCTCAACTGAGGGCATTAAAATTGGGTATTTTTTGCACTGGCACATTATAAGGAGAATTATTACTACTGAGGGGCATTATGATGGGCTTTATAACTACTGGGGGTCTCTGGGGAACATTATTATTAGTATGGGCACTATGGGAGCATTATTACTTCTGGGACACAGTGGGGACATGTTGGGGGCACTGTAGAAGCATGTGTGCTCTAGCAGAGAATTATTCCTATTGGTGGGACTTTTGGGAGCACTATTACTGTGGGGGCACCTTGGCACAGTATCAGCTTACCACAATTATTTTTGGGAGACGTTATGTTTACACTATTAGTGTCTGGGGCACTATTTGCTGGGCGCAGTTATTTTAGGGCACTGTGTGCCAATAATGATTGAAGGGCACTATCTGCATGGTACTACTATTATCAGGGGGTTTATCTGTTTCTGCAGTATAGTATTGGGGAGCACAGCGGCACAGTATTAGGGGTGGTAGGATGATTTGTCCAGAAGATGGGAGGATGATGGAAAAGTAGTAAACTAAGATTTTGTTTGTCAAACTGCAGAGACGATAATTGGCTGACAAATGGTGGTCTGGTCGGAAGGTCTGAAAGGAGAAGATGAGGAAAGAGAATATCTACGTCAAAGAGACGTCACTGGATGTAAGAGGTATGTGGCACTGTATTACCCTGTATATAAGGGTGGAGGGAGGGGTAAGTAGTACAGTACTATCTGTACTTTTTTTTTTTTTTACAATGTGATCTGCAAAATACTATATATTTGTGTCAGAAGTTGTGCTTTTTTTAATTTTTAGAATAATGATACAGCCATTTTATTTGATACTTTTGTGCTGATCCTTTTTTTCTCTCTATATTAAGGGACACGATAGTCACCAGAACCACAACAGCTAAAAGTAGTAGTTCTGGTGTCTATAGCATGTCTCTGCAAGCTTTTTCATGTAAACACTGCCTTTTCAGAAAAAAGGCAGTATTTACAGTCGTGAAAAAATTAGGACACCCTTTGAAAGCATGTGGTTTTTTGTAACATTTTTAATAAATGGTTATTTCATCTCCGTTTCAACAATACAGAGAGATTAAAGTAATCCGACTAAACAAAGAAAACTGAAGAAAAGTCTTTTCAAGATCTTCTGTAAATGTCATTCTACAAAAATGCCTATTCTAACTGAGGAAAAAGATAGGACACCCTTGCCCCTAATAGCGAGTGTTACCTCCTTTGGCTGAAATAACTGCAGTGAGACGGTTCTTGTAGCCATCTACCAGTCTTCGACATCGGTCTGAGGAAATTTTACCCCACTCCTCAATGCAGAACTTTTTCAGCTGTGAGATGTTTGAGGGGTTTCTTGCACGTACAGCCCTTTTCAAGTCACCCCACAGCATCTCAATGGGATTCAAATCTGGACTTTGACTTGGCCATTCCAGGACTCTCCATTTCTTCTTTTTCAGCCAATCTTTGGTTGATTTACTAGTATGTTTTGGGTCATTGTCATGTTGCATGGTCCAGTTCCGCTTCAGCTTTAATTTTCTAACTGATGGTCTCACATGTTCTTCAAGCACCTTCTGATACACAGTAGAATTCATCGTGGATTCTATGATGGTGAGCTGACCAGGTCCTGCTGCAGCAAAGCAGCCCCAAACCATGACACTTCCACCTCCATGCTTCACAGTTGGTATGAGGTTCTTTTCTTGGAATGCTGTGTTTGGTTTACGCCAAACATGTCCTCTGCTGTTGTGTCCAAATAATTCAATTTTGGACTCATCTGTCCAAAGAACATTATTCCAGAAGTCCTGGTCTTTGTCAACTTTATCGCTGGCAAATGTCAGTCTGGCCTCGATGTTTCTCTTGGAAAGCAAAGGTTTCCTCCTTGCACACCTCCCATGCAAGTTAAACTTGTACAGTCTCTTTCTGATTGTAGAGGCATGTACTTCTACATCAACAGTAGCCAGAGCCTGCTGTAGTTCTCGAGATGACACTTTAGGGTTTTTGGATACCTCTTTTAGCATCTTGCGGTCTGCTCTTGGGGTGAACTTGCTGGGGCGACCAGTCCTGGGCATGTTGGCAGTTGTTTTGAAAGCCCTCCACTTGTAGACTATCTTCCGGACAGTGGAATGGCTGATTTCAAAATCTTTTGAGATCTTTTTAAATCCCTTCCCAGACTCATAGGCTGCTACAATCTTTTTTCTGAAGTCCTCTGACAGCTCTTTTGCTCTCACCATGGTGCTCACTCTCACTTCAACAGTCAGGAGCACACCAAACTAAATGTCTGAGGTTTAAATAGGGCAAGCCTCATTCAACATGCAGAGTAACGATCTACTAATTATGTGCACCTGGTGTGATATACCTGTGTGAGATTTGAGCCAATTTAAGAGGGAATACATGTGAGGGTGTCCTATCTTTTTCCTCAGTTAGAATAGGCATTTTTGTAGAATGACATTTACAGAAGATCTTGAAAAGACTTTTCTTCAGTTTTCTTTGTTTAGTACGATTACTTTAATCTCTCTGTATTGTTGAAACGGAGATGAAATAACCATTTATTAAAAATGTTACAAAAAACCACATGCTTTCAAAGGGTGTCCTAATTTTTTCACATGACTGTACATTACTGTCAAGGAACACCTCTAGTGACCACTCATCATTATTATTTTAGTACTATACGAGGTGGGTGTGTGGATTTTTTTTTGTGTGTGTGTGTTGTGGTGAAGGGCGTGATTGCATGTTAGGGTGCGGGAAGGCGGGATCCAGGGGGCCTAAGTAAATTCTTGCCCAATCAATATTAAAGACGGCACTGCTCATAATGTGACCCTGGGGTGCCTGAACTCACTGGGGGTGGGAGCCCAATGAGTGATGGCTACTAATTAGAGTTGAGCGGACACCTGGATGTTCGGGTTAGACGGGTTCGGCCGAACTTCAGAAAAAAGTTCGAGTTCGGGACCCGAACTTGACCCCGAACCCCATTGAAGTCAATGGGGACCCGAACTTTTGAGTACTAAAATGGCTTTAAAAATGTCATGGAAAGGGCTAGAGGGCTGCAAATTGCATCAAAATGTGGTTAAGAGCATGGCAAGTGCTCTGCAAACAAATGTGGATAGGGAAATGACTTTAAAGAAGACCTTTCACTACAATAAAAAATCTAAACTAAGCATACAGACATGGAGA
Source organism: Bufo bufo (assembly GCF_905171765.1). Taxonomy (NCBI): domain Eukaryota; kingdom Metazoa; phylum Chordata; class Amphibia; order Anura; family Bufonidae; genus Bufo; species Bufo bufo. Next base: position 137,604,159 of record NC_053391.1, on the reverse strand, counting down.
GCGGCACCCAGGGATCTCCCTGCACTTACTATTATCCCTGGGCGCCGCTCCGTTCTCCCGGTATAGGCTTCGGTATCTTCAGATTTTTGGCTCAACTGGGAGGGGCCTTCCGGCGTCTCCTTCTCCCAGGCTGTAGCGCTGGCCAATCGCAGCGCTCAGCTCATAGCCTGAGAGTTTTTTTATTCTCTCAGGCTATGAGCTGAGCGCTGCGATTGGCCAGCACTCCAGAGTGTGAAATGCTGCCTCCTGCTAAGACGTTCCATATCAGCTGGTGGTGCTGGTTGTTGTGGCGTGCTGACAAAGCTTTTCCACATTTCGGCCATGCTAACCCTGCCTTCTGAGATGCTGGCGGTGCCCCAGCTGCGTTGGCGACCTCTTCCTAATCCTCCGCCTTCGCCTTGTGCTTCCACTGTGCCCCCGCTGTCAGAGTGTGAAATGCTGCCTCCTGCTAAGACGTTCCATATCAGCTGGTGGTGCTGGTTGTTGTGGCGTGCTGACAAAGCTTTTCCACATTTCGGCCATGCTAACCCTGCCTTCTGAGAAGCTGGCGGTGCCCCAGCTGCGTTGGCGACCTCTTCCTAATCCTCCGCCTTCGCCTTGTGCTTCCACTGTGCCCCCGCTGTCAGGTGGGAATGCCAGCGTGCGCTTGTACTCGCGCATCTTACGATCACGCTCCAGTGAGGGAATTAAGGACGGTACGTTGTCCTTGTAACGGGGATCCAGCAGCGTGGCCACCCAGCAATCAGCACAAGTTAGAATGTGGGCAACTCTGCGGTCGTTGCGGAGACACTGCAGCATGTAATCGCTCATGTATGCCAGGCTGCCCAGATGCAACGAAAAGCTGTTCTCTGTGGGAGGTGTATCGTCTGTGTCCTCTGTATCCCCCCATCCACGCACCAGTGATGGCCATGAGCTGGTCTGGGTGCCACCCTGCTGTGAACATAGTTCCTCCTCCTCCATCTCCTCCTCCTCATCCTCCACCTCGTCATCCTCCAGAACTGTGCCTTGGCTGGACAATTGTGTACCTTGGGTTTGTGGGTTCAGGAACCCACCCTCGGAGCCACTTGGGAATGACTGGCCGGAAACCCTACAAAATGATCCCTCTTCCTTCTCCTGTGCCACATCCTCCTCCATCATCGCCAGGAGTGTTTTTTCAAGGAGGCATAGAAGTGGGATAGTAACGCTGAGAACGGCGTTATCGGCACTGGCCATGTTGGTGAAGTACTCGAAACAGCGCAACAGGGAACACAGGTCTCGCATGGAGGCCCAGTCATTGGTGGTGAAGTGGTGCTGTTCCAGGGCAGTATAAATACCCGGACATGTGACCCCATTTTGGAAAGAAGACACCCCAAGGTATTCCGTGAGGGGCATGGCGAGTTCATAGAAGTTTTTTTTTTGGCACAAGTTAGCGGAAATTGTTTTTTTTTTTTTTTTCTCACAAAGTCTCCCTTTCCGCTAACTTGTGACAAAAAGTTCAATCTTTCATGGACTCAATATGCCCCTCAGCGAATACCTTGGGGTGTCTTCTTTCCGAAATGGGGTCACTTGTGGGGTATTTATACTGCCCTGGCATTTTAGGGGCCCTAAAGTGTGAGAAGAAGTCTGGAATATAAATGTCTAAAAAATTTTACGCATTTGGATTCCGTGAGGGGTATGGTGAGTTCTTGTGAGATTATTTTTTTTGTCACAAGTTAGTCGAATATGAGACTTTGTAAGAAAAAAACAAAAAAAAAAAAAATCTATTTCCGCTAACTTGTGACAAGAAAAAAAAATCTTCTATGAAAGTCGCCATGCCCCTCAAAAGTGATCTTTTTATAGCGCCGCAGCGATTTTACGGTGTTTTTGCTGTGATCAGAAAAAAATATTTCTGTTACTGCGATGGGGCAGACTGAACACAAGTGTGCGCACAAGATCAGGCCTGATCGGGCGAACACTGCGTTTTTTGTAGAGCCTATAGAACATGTCCTATTCTTGTCCGCAATTGCGGACAAGAAAAGGCATTTTCTATATAGTTCTGGCAATGTGCGGATCCGCAAAATGCGGAAAGCACATTGCCGGTGTCCGTGTTTTGCGGATCCGCGGTGTCCGTGTTTTGCGGATCCGCAAAACACATACGGACGTCTGAATGGAGCCTTACAAGGGGGTGATCAATGACAGGGGGGTGAACAGGGAGTCTATATGGGGTGATCACCCACCTGTAAGGCTCCATTCAGACGTCCGTATGTGTTTTGCGGATCCGTGGGTCCGCGGATCCGCAAATCACATACTGACGTCTGAATGGAGCCTTACAGGGGGCTGATCAGGGAGTCTATATGGGGTGATCACCCCCCTGTAAGGCTCCATTCAGACATCCGTATGTGTTTTGCGGATCCGCGGATCCGCAAAACACATACGGACGTCTGAATGGAGCCTTACAGGGGGGTGATCAATGACAGGGGGGTGATCAGGGAGTCTAATATGGGGTGATCACCCCCCTGTCATTGATCACCCCCCTGTCAGGCTCCATTCAGACGTCCGTATGTGTTTTGCGGATCCGTGGATCCGCAAAACACATATGGACGTCTGAATGGAGCCTGACAGGGGGGTGATCAATGACAGGGGGTGATCAGGGAGTCTATATGGGGTGATCACCCCCCTGTAAGGCTCCATTCAGACGTCCGTATGTGTTTTGCGGATCCGCGGATGCGCAAAACACATACGGACGTCTGAATGAAGCCTTTCAGGGGGGTGATCAATGACAGGTGGGTGATCAGGGAGTCTATATGGGGTGATCACCCCCCTGTCATTGATCACCCCCCGTGGATCCGCAAAACACTTACGGACATCTGAATGGAGCCTTACAGGGGGGTGATCAATGACAGGGGGTGATCAGGGAGTCTATATGGGGTGATCACCCCCCTGTCATTGATCACCCCCCTGTCAGGCTCCATTCAGACGTCCGTATGTGTTTTGCATATCCGCGGATCCGTAAAACACATACGGACGTCTGAATGGAGCCTTACAGGGGGGTGATCAATGACAGGTGGGTGATCAGGGAGTCTATATGGGGTGATCACCCCCCTGTCATTGATCACCCCCCTGTCAGGCTCCATTCAGACGTCCGTATGTGTTTTGCAGATCCGTGGATCCGCAAAACACATACGGACGTCTGAATGGAGCCTTACAGGGGGGTGATCAATGACAGGGGGGTGATCAGGGAGTCTATATGGGGTGATCAGGGGTTAATAAGGGGTTAATAAGTGACAGGGGGGGTGTAGTGGTGTTTGGTGCTACTTTACAGAGCTGCCTGTGTCCTCTGGTGGTCGATCCAAGCAAAAGGGACCACCAGAGGAACAGGTAGCAGGTATATTAGACGCTGCTGGAATGATCGCCGCTGGCAGGCTGCAGATCCACTCGATTACCTGCAGTTCCTGTGAACGCGCGCGCCTGTGTGCGCGCGTTCACAGGAAATCTCGCCTCTCGCGAGATGACGCGTAGATGCGTGATTGTGCCTGAGTCAGCCGCCTCCGGAACGCGATCCTGCGTTAGGCGGTCCGGAGGCGGTTAATACAAACAAAAAAAATTTTTACTTTGGAAAAAACTCTTTTTTTTTTTTGCATTGCTATATTCTGACCCCCATAACTTTTTTATTTTTACGTATACAGAGTTGTGTGAGGGCTCATTTTTTGCGGGTTGATCTGCACTTTTCATTGATACTATTCTGGTATTTGACTTTTTTTCTGTTTGCCGTATGGGACAAATATTTTAATATTTTAATAGTACAGGCGTTTTAGGACGCGGCGATGCACATGATGTTAATTTTTAATTTTGGGGAAAGGGGAGTGGTATGATTGTTTGTTTATATTGTTTTATTTATTTTTTTATATTTTTTATATTTTTAAAAACTAACACTAGCCCACGTGTGTGGCCGGAAGTCCGCTCCGGCCCCATTCACTATAATGGGGACAGGTCGAGGGTCTGGCCACAGCACGGCAAACATGCCGAGAGGCGGCTGGACAGAAACCGCAGCATGCTATATAGTGAATGGGGCCGGAGTAGACTTCCGGCCGCACACGTGGGCTAGCGTTAGTACGGATTAGGCAGGCCGTTCCCCTGCCAGAACAGGCTGCCGGCCCCTGCTAACGCTAATGTGAAAGTAGCCTTACACTGTGTTCCTATGGAGCCCTGCCACAGCCCTGTACCACTCCTGAGTACAGGGGTTGCCATACACACACTCAGACTCCCCCGATCTTTACCGGGGGGAGCCGAAGCATGGCCAGTTTTCAACTTCCCAGATGCAGCGGTCACATTTGACCATAGCATCTGAGGGATTAAATGTATGTGATCATCAATTAGTCCTGGGTGCAGGGGCGGACTGACCGGTCGGGCACTTCGGACATGGTCTGAGAGCCCGGCCGGGATGGGGGCCCGCCGCAGAATAACATAATGTGTTATGCCCAGTTCCTCGATTCCGAATGTTATGCTGGCCTGGTAATGGCAGTGGGGCCCGGTGCACTCACTGTATTCTATTACATCGGGCCCCGCTCACTGTAATACTAATATTCATATGTGAACAAGAGAAATCCTCTGCGATCCTCTCTGTACTCACAAACTCAGTAGCAGGCAGGCCCGGGCGGCAGCGTAACTCACTGACGTCACGCGCCTGCTCCGCCTGGTTCACTCATAAAGTGGGAGGAGCAGGTGCGTGACGTCAGTGAGTTCCGCTGCCGCCCGGCCTGCCTGCTACGGGAGTTTGTGAGTACAGAGAGGGAGAGGATCGCAGAGGATTTCTCTTGTTTAATGCCTATTGCCTACATTAATGCCTCAATATTACAGTGAGCAGGGCCCGGTGTAATAGAATACAGTGACTGCACCATGCCCCGCTGCCATTACAACACTAGAAGCCGGCCCCCAGACCCTGTATTGGGGGGTCATTCACTCACAGGGACACTGTTATGGGGGGATCTGTGGATGACACATATATAGCATAAGGTGCTATATATGTGTCACCCACAGATCCCCCCCCCCATAACAGTGCCATCCACAGAGCCCCCATAACAGTGCCATCCACAGAGCCCCCATAACTGTGCCATCCACAGAGCCACCATAACAGTGTCATCCACAGACCACCATTAGTTCAAAAGCACACTTTTTGGTTCAAAATATTTTTTTAATTTGGCTATTCCCCACCCCTCTTGTAATTGTTCCGCTACTTGTGGGCTGCGCGGGCATGAGTTCAGTCACTTCGGTGCGCAATCCGGTCCTGCAGCGCGTGATCCCGCGAGACCCGCCGCTGTAGGTCATGGGTCTCGCGGGATCACGCGCCGCAGGATGGGGTTGCGCACCGAAGTGACTGAACTCATGCCCACGTAGCCCGCAAGTAGCGGATCAGTGGAACAAGTACAAGATGGGTGGGGGGATGATCTGTGGGGTTGCCCAGACGGCTAGGCCCTTCACAGTAGTTATTAACCCCTTTCAGCAGTCCCCCATTCACTGAAGCGGGGAATGCTGAAAGGGATTAATAACTACTGTGAAGGGCCTCCCCCCCCCCTACACAGTAGTTATGCCCAGATATGTGCCCCCTTCACAGTAGTTATGCCCAGATATGTGTCCTCTCACAATAGTTATTCTCCCTCCAAATAACCATCATCCACTGTCCAACAGGCCCTTCTACTGTCTTTTATGACTACTTACATAGATTCTACAATCCCTGGATTACAGGCCAGCCAGCCAGACCCACAGCCTGCCAGCCAGCAACCGTAATTGAGGTAAGAGGAGCCAACTTGGCCTAGGTATCAGCGAGCTATGTTGTGTTGCTATATTGTGAATAGGAACCAGTGTTGGAGAGACCCCCCTCCAGGCCCCATTAGACTCCATTGTAGTCTCTAATGGGAGGGGATTCTTTTGAACACACTCTCTAAAGGACACTGAGATAGCCTCTGCTAGAAAGACCCCTCTCCATGGCCCATTAGCCCTCAATTGTAGTCTATACTGGGGCCTGGAGGGGATTGTTTCTAACAGAGGCTCACTAATGGACGCTGAGATTAGATCACCCCATACGAAAGCATTGAATCAATGCTTTCCTATGGGGAAAAATCTGACCCTGGAGGTCATCATTCAGAGTGTGAGGATGTCCAGCGTCAGATACCAGACCAAAGGTCTGTTTTAATCCAGGAAGCCCTCAGGTGGCTGCCAGCGACTAGAGGCTGACTTATTGCTGGAACGTAAACAATGCAGTTTCTCTAGAACATTGCAGCTCGATTTGCAAAAGGGACACTGTACCCAGACCACTGCAATGAGCTGAAGTGGTCTGGGTACCTTTTGTGTCACTTTAACTGTGAAATCTTATTAAAGATTGTGTAGGGTGTGGCTGGAGGCGGGGCATGGAGGTGGGACAAGGGTGGGGCTTGCAGCAGAACATGGGTGGGGCCTGTAAGGGGGCCCTTGATTTATTTTGCCCGGGGGCCCTGAGGGTTCTCAGTCTGCCCCTGCCTGGGTGCCTGCTGTTTAAAACTGCAGGCACCCGGTGGCTCTGACGCCCGCTCCGGTCGCCATTTTTAAATGCCCAACCGCATACGTAAATTTACATGGAGCAGTCATGAAGGGGATAAATCATAATCCTATGCCATACAAAACCATCCAGTTAAAACACTTAAAACCAAAGAAATCATATAGAGCACACTGGTGGAGTACCGTGATAAGTGACAAAATCGGAAAATCGTAGGTTTAATAAAATCTCAATAAATGCTCTTTAAATAATATAGTATCTCACAAAAGAGAGTACACCCCTCACATTTTTGAAAATATGTTATTATATCTTTTCATGGGACAACACTGAAGATATGACGCTTTGATACAATGTACAGTAGTCAGTGCACAGCTTGTATAACAGTGTAGATTTGGTGTGCCCTCAAAATAACTCAACACATACTGAATTTAGTAGTGACAAAATGCCACAGAAATGTCACACCTAGAATATGATGTATGGTATATGCCTCAGAGGTCAATAACACAATCTCTGAATAGAAACTTGCTGTAAAATGCCTCAGCAGAAAATGAACATGAAAACGCCTGGGGTGACCTAAAGTTTCTGCTTAACATTTGTTTGTCAAATACAAATGTTTTTTTTTCATGAGCCAGGACTGACAATACACTTCATGATTGAGATTTCCACATACTAACCCTGTTACTGAAATCTTCCTCAGGCCAAATGCAAATCCATATGTCCACACAAATATCAGTAATATCCCATTCTGACTACCACTGACTTCTTTTATTGACTATGATGGTCTTTTTTTTATATATATATATATATATATATATACATATACAGGGTGGGCCATTTATATGGATACACCTTAATAAAATGGGAATGGTTGGTGATATTAACTTCCTGTTTGTGGCACATTAGTATATGTGAGGGGGGAAACTTTTCAAGAGAAAGGAGGAGGAGAAATGCTAGCACAGGCTTCCAGTATCCGTAGTTTCAGGTGCTGCACATCTCGTATCTTCACAGCATAGACGATTGCCTTCAGATGATACGAGATGTGCAGCACCTGAAACTACGGATACTGGAAGCCTGTGCTAGCATTTCTCCTGCGGTGTTGCTATCAGTGTGTGAAGAGTGGGAGAAGAGGGTTGCATTGACAATCCAACACAATGGGCAGCACATTGAACACATTTTAGAAGTGGTCAGAAACTTGTAAATAACTCATGAAAGAATAAAGTTACGTTAAAACCAAGAACACCATTGTTCTTCTTGTGAAATTCCCAATAAGTTTGATGTGTCACATGACCCTCTTCCTATTGAAAAAACAAAAGTTGGATTCAAAATGGCCGACTTCAAAATGGCCGCCACGGTCAGCACCCATCTTGAAAAGTTTCCCCCCTCACATATACTAATTTGCCACAAACAGGAAGTTAATATCACCAACCATTCCCATTTTATTAAGGTGTATCCATATAAATGGCCAACCCTGTATATAAGACTTGCTGAGGTTGTAGAAGACAGTTTTACAAACTGAAGCTAATAAAGAAACCGCCCCTGCCTTCACCCTGACACTAGACTTTGTATGTATGCATTCTATTTGTGTAGCTCATTTTGGAAGGTTTCCTAGCCAACTGGAAGCTAGTTCAAACAAGCCAGAATCACATGACTGATGCTTCCTCTTATGAGGTCACCTCCAAGCCATAGACACATTGATATTCAGCCTCATTGGAAGAAAAAGAACATTATTGTGCAATGTTACACTGCCAAGTGATTCTGCTGAATAAGAAATAGAGAATAGAGAATGCAGCTGTCTTTTTTACACACTGAAATACTATATATATATATATATATATATATATATATAAAATGAATATTTACTTACCAAAGTTTCTATTTCCTGGAGTCCCAAGGCATTACACATAAAAGAGTTAATTGCCCCTAGGTACAATCAAATAGAGAATAGATAGGCCTCATCATCTACCCAGTGTTTCCTTCGTGAAGACGTCTCTGAGGGTTCCGCTGTTTGCTTCCCATATATAATACATATTCCACTGTTAGGGCTCTTTCACACCTGCGTTATTGTCTTCCGGCATAGAGTTCCGTCGTCGGGGCTCTATGCCGGAAGAATCCTGATCAGGATTATCCTAATGCATTCTGAATGGAGAGTAATCCGTTCAGGATGCATCAGGATGTCTTCAGTTCCGGTACGGAACGTTTGTTGGCCGGAGAAAATACCGCAGCATGCTGCGCTTTTTGCTCCGGCCAAAAATCCGGAACACTTGCCGCAAGGCCGGATCCGGAATTAATGCCCATTGGAAGGCATTGATCCGGATCCGGCCTTAAGCTAAACGTTGTTTCGGCGCATTGCCGGAGCCGACATTTAGCTTTTTCAGAGTGGTTACCATGGCTGCCGGGACGCTAAAGTCCTGACAGCCATGGTAAAGTGTAGCGGGGAGCGGGGGAGCAGCATACTTACCGTCCGTGCGGCTCCCCGGGCGCTCCAGAGTGACGTCAGGGCGCCCCAAGCGCATGGATCACGTGATCGCATGGATCACATCATCCATGCGCATGGGGCGCTCTGACGTCATTCTGGAGCGCCCCGGGAGCCGCACGGACTGTAAGTATACCGCTCCCCCGCTCCCCGCTCCTACTATGGCAACCAGGACTTTAATAGCGTCCTGGGTGCCATAGTAACACTGAAAGCATTTGGAAGACGGTTCCGTCTTCAAATGCTTTCAGTACACTTGCGTTTTTCCGGATCCGGCAGGCACCTCTGGCAACGGAAGTGCATGCCGGATCCCAACAACGCAAGTGTGAAAGAGGCCTTAGGCTGAAAAAGGGACTTCCTGACTATCATAATATTGCAACAATAATAACGCAACAATAAGTTTTATTAATCTTCCATATGGCAATAGAGGTGGGGAACTTCCCCAATGAAATACTACAAGCAACCATTGTTACGATACCCAAACCAGATAAATCACCTAGTGAAACCAAAAACTACAGATCAATTTCTCTCCTTAATGGAGATATAAAACTATACGAAAAAATACTTGCTACAAGACTAAACTCCATATTGCCCTCCCTTATCCACCCCGACCAAGTCAGTTTCATCAAAGGAAGACAGGGACCAGATAATACCCGTCGAATGATCTCTATTAGGCTACTTTCACACTAGCGTTCGGGTGTCCGCTTGTGAGCTCCGTTTGAAGGGGCTCACAAGCGGCCCCGAACGCATCCGTACTGCCCTAATGCATTCTGAGTGGACGCGGATCCGCTCAGAATACATCAGTCTGGCGGCGTTCAGCCTCCGCTCAGCAAGCGGACACCTGAACGCTACTTGCAGCGTTCGGGTGTCCGCCTGGCCGTGCGGAGGCAAGCGGATCCGTCCAGACTTACAATGTAAGTGAATGGGGACGGATCCGTTTGAAGATGACACAATATGGCTCAATCTTCAAACGGATCCGTCCCCCATTGACTTTCAATGTAAAGTCTGGACGGATCCGTTCAGGCTACTTTCACATTTAGATTTTTTTTTAAACTATAATGCAGACGGATCCGTTCTGAACAGATACAAACGTCTGCATTATAGGAGCGGATCAGTCTGAGCAGACATCAGACGGACCCGCTCTGAACGGTAGTGTGAAAGTAGCCTAATCCAACACAGTGAGCTAAACCATAACCCGACATTGCTAGTCACAATCGACGTGGAAAAAGCCTTCGACAGGGTTAACTGGAAATATGCCTTCTCAACCCTGGAGAAGTTTGGATTTAGAGGTAGCATACTTCCCGCTATAAAAGCCCTATACTCTCGCCCATCTGCAAAGGTCTTAGTTGACAGTACCCTGTCTGATGACTTTCAGCTATCCAATAGAACTCGACAGGGGTGCCCCTTCTCCCCACTCCTGTTTATCCTAGTCATAGAACCTTTTGCTGCAGTGATTCACCAATCCCCTGACATACAAGCTGTTAAAATAGGCCAGATAGAATCAAAACTCGCTCTATTTGCAGATGACATTATACTGACATTCACTAACCCCCTGAGATCAATGGAATCCTTTTTCCACATGGCACAAGAATTCAGCTCTGTTTCACACTACAAAATAAATAATGACAAATCCAAGGCCCTCTCTATCTCAATACAACCACAACTACTGCAAACACTGAAAGATAAATATTCTCTGGATTGGCAACCAGAAGTAGTTACCTATCTGGGCATTAAACTGTCCTCTCTGAAATCTTAATACGACCATAATTTCCTTGACCTTCTTATGGACACGACCAAATCAATGTCTGAACTCTCCAAGACAGCTACCTCATGGATTGGCAGAATTGCTGCATATAAAATGCTCATACTCCCCAGATATTTATATTTGTTTAGATCTCTATCCATTCATGTTCCTAACTCATTTTTTACAGCGGCAACTAGGAAATTGAAATATTTAACATGGGAAGGAAAGGTTCCCAGAATATCTGCTAATATATTGACTCTACACCCAAGGGCTGGAGGCCTTGGTTTTCCTAACCTTACTGACTACTATAAAGCGTCAGTTCTTGACCAACTCACGGTTTGGTGGAGAAATGATACAAAAAAAATATCGATGTGTATGGAAAAACACCTTACACAGACCAAAACTCTTAAAAGCCGATTGCTGACCCCTCTGTGGGGGAGTCCTACAAAACTCTCAGATAAGCTTACTATCAAAATCTCCCCAAAAATTTTGAATGCCTTTGTCAAATCTAAGGAGATAAAGCTGTTTTGGTCAGGGAAAGACATTCCTGTAGAGTCCTTAGAAGACTTTTTACCAGGCCTAAATTTATCCTCATGGAAGGACTTAGGTATAACCAACCTTACACATTTATGTGATTCCCATAACTCGATCCATTTCCCATATCTCCATAAGAAATGGAACATACCTCACAAAGACTTTTATAAATCCCTCATCATCAGAGAATATGTGCAAAAATGTATTTTCTAGGGCTCCTGAAGAGGCTGGAGACACAACCCCACTGGCATATATACTGAAGAAACCCCAAACCATTTCTCTGTTTGACACCATGCTTCAGAACAAATTGAAATTCAAACCAACCAAACATACGGAGAACTGGGAAAGGGAATTAAATATGTCTTTTTCTGATTTACAATGGAGTGACTCATTTACACTTATCAACAAATCATTCAGATGTATAACACATCGAGAAGCAATATTTAAAACCCAATATAACTGGTATTTTACTCCCGCTAAGCTCAATCGCATATATCCGACATGCTCAGATACTGTATGTGTTGGAGAAACTGCGGACAACGAGGTACACTAAAACACCTACTATGGGAATGCAAAAAAGTGGCACCCTTGTGGAAAGCAGCCCAGAGGATAATAAATAATTTAACTTCCGGCGCGTTTTGTCTCCGGCTCTAGCCCTAATACTAATAGATCTGAATCAATTCCGGATACACTACATACAATACAGTTATAGTAGCTCATATACTGATGGCCACAAAATTGATCATTACACGCCACTGGAAGGAAGCTTCCACACATTAATGACGCAGTATTTCTAATTAATAAGATCTGTGGCTTTAAAAAAATAATAGCATATCAAAACTTTACCTTTCTTAAGTTTACCCTATTGTGGAAAGCATGGATTGATAGCCCATATTACACTGAATAAAAAGACAACCTCAAAAATGTATGATCAACAAAGACAGGACTAACGAATATACGTTTGATGTTGTTATTAGTTTCTCTTTCGTCTTTTTGAAGCGGAACTCCGCTTATCCTTGTTTTCCCTCCCCTTTATTTGCCATTATGTTGCGCAATGGTAGTATTAAAGAGGACCTTTCACTAGTTTAAAAACTAAAAACTAACTATATTGGTGGGCAGAGCGGCGCCCAGGGGTCCCCCTGCACTTACTAGTATGTCTGGGCGCCGCTCCGTTCGCCCGGTATAGGCTCCGGTGTCTGCGCTCCCAGGCTATGAGCTGGAGTCCCAGGCTATGAGCTGTGCGCTACGATTCGCCAGCGCTGCAGCAAGGGACAACCCTAATACAAAAACTCTGCCCCGTACAAAAGAGGGAGCTGCAGACACCGGAGCCTATACCGGGCGAACGGAGCGGCGCCCAGACATACTAGTAAGTGCAGGGGGACCCCTGGGCGCCGCTCTGCCCACTGATATAGTTCGTTTTTAGTTTTTAAACTAGTGAAAGGTCCTCTTTAAATGGATTATACTGTTTTATATGGAACATGAGAATCTGTGAACTAGAGAACGGCATTTTTGGGGATTCAGTCCTTTCATATCTGTACTAAAGTATAGATTCACCTCTTTACTTATCTTCATTCCCAAACTGTGCTGTCACATATAAACAACCTTGAGTACATGGACTGTACAATGCGTATTCTTATGGCCTAATAAATATAGATAACTTCAGTTAAGGTGCAAGATCTACTGTTGATCTCTATATACACCTACATAATTCTTATGTAATACCTAAATTATGTAATACCTATGTACTACCATTGCTATGATGTACTGTTGTACTGATTTTACCGGTTTAGAACTCAAAATAAAAATTATTGTCTGTCAAAAAGACTGGACAAAAAAGTCTTGCATGCAGGACTTTTTTGTCTGGTAATAATACAGGTTCCCAAACGCACTCCATTGTAGTCAATGTAGTCTGTTCAGCTCCGTTCGTCTATCCGGCCTTTTCTTTATTTTTGCTGTTCTGCTAATCTAACAAAGCAGAACAATTGAAATAATTAGCGGTGGCGTGAACTCACCCTTACTTTGTTTGGAGCCCTATGCTAGCAAAAGAGATTTTCCAGCTTCCTAAAGTCTTTAGTTGACTGCAGATATACAGCAAGTCTGATCTTCTACCATAGAGCAGGTGCCAATCTTCCTGACCTCAGTCTTGAGAATCTGATTGTAAGGCTGCTAGAGGTGTTTCCAAATGATCAGGCCATTTTTGATAGAAAACCTGGCACAAGACAATCTCCTAAGGCCCCTTTCACACAAGCGAGTTTTCCATGCGGGTGCAATGCGTGACGTGAACACATAGCACCCGCACTGAATCCTGACCCATTCATTTCAATGGGTCTGTGTACATGAGCGTTTTTTTTTTTCACGCATCAGTTCTGCGTTGTGTGAAAAACGCAGCATGTTCTATATTCTGCTTTTTTCACGCAGCCCTGGCCCTATAGATGTGAATGGGGCTTCAGTAAAAAACACATTGCACCCGCGCAGAAAAAACTAAACAACTGAACGCAATCGCAGACAAAACTGACTGAACTTGCTTGCGAAATGGTGCGAGTTTCACTGAACGCATCCGGAGCCAATCCATCACGCTCGTGTGAAAGAGGCCTAAGTCTCTAAGGTAGCGTTCTTTGCAGGATAAGGCTTGTAGGTCACTGATAAAGCAAGCTGATGTGACTGCCAATAGGAATAAAGTTTTTAAAGAAACATATTGTAGAAATTAATATTCAATAGTTTTAAATGCATGTTTTGTCAGGACAGCTAGCATGGTCAATGAGTTTCATGAAGGTAAGGGAGAATAAAAAGATTCCATTAATGTCAGGTAGGTGCAGGTCCCACCAAAGTGAAGGAGAGTGCACCGCGCATGCGCGGCCACCTTTCCATTCACTGCTATGAGACTCCCATAAATAGACGAGCCAGCTCTTGGTGATATTTGGAACTCCCATTGCAACAAACAGAGGGTGGACTTGGAACTTAAAGTGGCCCTAAAAAAACATACTAAAAGTGGCCCCCTTTTGTAGTTGGGTCCAAATTGATGGAAGGTAGGGCCAGTAATACCATATTGTGACACATTATACCACCCCAACAAAGCCAAATACCACAGTCCATCACAAAATACTGCCAGCAGCACAAGATACAGCCCCAAAAATTTGCACTGGCCGGCTGGGAAGAAGGCCCACCAGGAAATTTCCCTTTAAGGTATATGGCCAATCCGCCCCTGGTGGACATTCATGCATGGCTACTCTCTGTTCACTTTGGGGTACCCGTTCTGTAGATAGGAGCGGGTCCCAGATGTGACATTGATGATTTATACCAGTGATATGCTATTAATATCCTAGATGGAAATACCCCTTTAATGTTAAGTAAAAAAAAATGCGGATCAGATGTGGACAAAAAATACGTTTAAGTGCATAAACCCTAAGAAACACAGTAAAAGTATACTAAGCACAACACAACGAAGCAATTATGTGTTCGCTGTGGTGTGATCACATCCACTCAGCTTCATAGGTCGTTCCTCCCATTCAGCCTTTACTTAATTATGACTCAACATTCCACAGAAGGGTCCAAATAAATATGCTCTAATTTAAGGGATTCTATTGTTCGCCTGGGAAGACTCCAAATCTAAGTAAATGTTTTCAAACACTTGTACAGGAAGTGCAGCTTAAGTACCGTAACCTTTAACAATTCAATTTCACAGGTTATGAGGTGTAACTGCTCAGAAATGAATGTGTTTATTTTGTGTTATTTAAAATGTAGAAACTTTGTACTTACTGTATTTTCACTGCTAGCTGTTGAAAAACTGGTATGAAAGTACGCTTCACCCATGGAGTGCTCAAACTGTGTCTAGCAGGATAACATTTTACCAGAAACAACATCTTGATTATTGATCCTGCACACTCCAGGATAAAATTAAAACTTGAATTTATTAAGTCATCCTTAAAATGAGGGTGTAAGCCCCTAAAAAAAAGACCCTCATTTCAGACCTTCTATTAAAGGGATTCTGTCACCTAATAAATGGGTATTAAGCTGGCTGACATTAGCGATGTGCTAATATCAGCTGAACATAGCTATATTAGTGCCATCTCACTGCCTAAAGCCTTTATTGAGAAAAATAAACTTTTATAATATGCTAATTAGCCTCTAGGAGTAGGGGGGAAGGGGGCGTTGAACCTGCTCCTAGAGGCTCCGTTTGCCCACCTCTTTTAACGCCTTACTTCTCTTGATTGACAGGGCCAGGCAGCACTGCTCTCCTCCCGCTGGCGTTGTCTGCAGTGCAAATCTCGCACCGTTCAGTATTCGGCGCAGGTGCAGTGAGGAAGCCAGCAGCCGCCAAGCGTCCTTCCCTCACTGCGCCTGCGCCAAATACTGAACAGCGAGAGATTTACACTGCAGACACGGCCAGCGGGAGGAGAGCAGTGCTGCCTGGCCCTGTCAATCAAGAGAAGAAGGGCGTGAAAAGAGGTGGGCAAACTGAGCCTCTAGGAGCAAGTCAGTCAGTCAGCTTAATACCCATTTTTCAGGTAACAGAAACCGTTTAAGGTCTTTTTTTTTTTTTTTTAATTCTTTATATTTTTATTTTGAAAAGACATAAAATTAGTACATAGACCAATTTGAAGCAGATCAGTGTATATAGTATAACAATCATAAATATCCTTATAGCCCCCCCCCCCCCCCCCCGCCATTGGCTGTCGTTCCCCTCAATTCATTCAAATACAACAAACAATAAATACATTAAAGATATCTACGTGACTCTGCGTGCTACTCTCCGCTTCCTTTCAATATCCTCATAAATTTTAATTTGTTGAAGGTATAGATCCCACTCCCGTTTAAGGTCCTTAGTCATAGCATAGTCTTTGACACAAATGGTACACATTTTCTACTTTAATGAAGATGATGTAATATATAACATATTCCTCTTGTGTTAAAGCTATGACTAAGAACCGAGGGTCTGAAATGCGTAAGAATCCTTTTTTTTAGGGGTGTACATCTTCATTTTTAAGATGTTTTGATAACATTGAGTTTTAATTTTATCCTGGTATGTGCTGGATCAAATAATCAAGACTTGGTATTATCTGTCCAACTTCAGACACAGAAGCGATGTCTCCTTGCACCACTCAGGGGCGGACTGGCCAGAGACCCTACAGGGAAATTTCTGGGTAGGACGTTGTCCAGGGGGGCCCCCGAGCCCTCCTCACGGTCACAGGCCTCACGGTCATAATGATCTGATGCTCTAAGTATTAAATACTGATAGGAGCATCAGGTACTTATGCACCTGGCTAACAGCTGCAGGTGTCCTCCTGAACTCAAATGTTTAACAGTCCTCAGGACAGTGATACAGTTGAATACTATGGTGAAGGCGGAAGTTTTTTGTGCTGCACTGTAGTACTTGCTTCTGTTGATGCAGTATTTTGTGCTACACTGTGCTATTTGGTTCTGCTAGGGTGGTGTTTTGTGCTGCACTACAATATTTCAGGCCATGCCTACTTGTATTACCTCGCCTTGTCAGTTTGGACCCGCCAATGTCATGGAGCCACATTTACGGTTTTTTCTAAGGCCACTTTAAGTTCCCATTCCACACTTGGCACTGACTACTGAAATATTGGTTAATGTGACTTATCTCTAGGAATGGTGAGCTAATTTAATTTATGTGTGTGTATGTCCCTAAAAAGTCCCTACCTCAAAATCTAAGAATGAGCATGGCTTCTAGTATCCTTATCAGTAGTTTCCTTATTGACTGGCAAAAAAATCTTCTCTGTGTATAGTCTTTCTTTCCTACTTCATTTCCACTTCCAGCAGTACAACAGAGCTGCCATGTGTCACTAAGGCCTCTTTCACACTTGCGTTGTCCGGATCCGGCGTGTACTCCACTTGCCGGAATTACACTCCGGATCCGGAAAAACGCAAGTGTACTGAAAGCATTTGAAGACGGAACCGTCTTCCAAATGCTTTCAGTGTTACTATGGCACCCAGGACGCTATTAAAGTCCTGGTTGCCATAGTAGGAGCGGGGAGCGGGGGAGCGGTATACTTACAGTCCGTGCGGCTCCCGGGGCGCTCCAGAATGACGTCAGAGCGCCCCATGCGCATGGATGACGTGATCCATGCGATCACGTGATCCATGCGCTTGGGGCGCCCTGACGTCACTCTGGAGCGCCCGGGGAGCCGCACGGACGGTAAGTACACTGCTCCCCCGCTCCCCGCTACACTTACCATGGCTGTCAGGACTTTAGCGTCCCGGCAGCCATGGTAACCACTCTGAAAAAGCTAAATGTCGGCTCCGGCAATGCGCCGAAACGACGTTTAGCTTAAGGCCGGATCCGGATCAATGCCTTCCAATGGGCATTAATTCCGGATCCGGCCTTGCGGCAAGTGTTCCGGATTTTTGGCCGGAGCAAAAAGCGCAGCATGCTGCGGTATTTTCTCCGGCCAACAAACGTTCCGTACCGGAACTGAAGACATCCTGATGCATCCTGAACGGATTACTCTCCATTCAGAATGCATTAGGATAATCCTGATCAGGATTCTTCCGGCATAGAGCCCCGACGACGGAACTCTATGCCGGAAGACAATAACGCAGGTGTGAAAGAGCCCTAAATCTACCATGCTCTATTGATCATGAGATGACTGTCTCTCTGCTAATCCTGTTCCTGTCTACACAGCATAGCTTGGAGAATGGAGTTGTAGAAGACAACAAATGTCAACCTATTCTGTAAGCTCCAACTAATAAAAATAGATTTTTTTAAAAATAAAACCTGATTTTATTCAAGAGTTCCTGTACTTTCACACATTTCATTGAATAGCGAATGGTGTAATTAGCAAATTTCTGAATAACTTTATTTAAAAAATCTGCCTGCATCCATCTGAAAAAAGCTGTAAAGTTATGGCCACATTATTATATAAATATTTCAAAATAAAAAGTATAACAGGTTCTGCTCATACAATATTAAGCCTTCTGTTGGGGTATATGTCAGGACTCAGGAACATTTGCCAATGTATACCCCAGACAGAAGGCTCTAGTGTATGATACTGTAAAGGCATATGTCTGCCATAGGTGTTGCCATTCTTCTTGTCATGAGGTTCTGACACTGCCAGCACTGATTGGATAGTGTCAGTCTGTGCAGTGACAAACACCCCTAACTTGTAACACCCAGATGAAAATTTTTGTAAAAAACTTCCTGGAAGAAAACCCGATAATGGTACAACACGGAAAGCAAAATGTGCTCCAGAATAATTTTATGCAAAGTACAATTTTTTTTTACAAAAACAGTCATGACAGTCCTTCTGTAAAACCCATTTTCTCTTTATCTGTGGGTTTGTATGAGGGGGCAAGACTCCAACATGCCAAAATAGCCAACTTTTGTTGCTAGACATTATTCACCCTCCCTTTGAAACCCTCTGCCCTCCATCACACAATGTGGTTGTTTTACAGGATGCTCCTTAAGGAGAAACCTGATCACCCCCAAACGTGAGAGCATGGGAGCGTGAGTCACAGTCTTTCCTCAGAGGATTGGATAAATGCCTTCAACCTTACATGACCTACCCTCATAATTCTTTGCATTTGCAAGAATTGTGAGAAAGAAGAGGGGTACGGTTCCATACATGACAGATATATTGTAAGCCCTCACGGGCAGGGCCCTCTCTCCTTCTGTACCAGTCTGTAACTCGTCTTGTTCATGCTTAGTGCAATTGTTTGTATTACGTATGTGTACCTCTTATCATATGTACAGCACCATGGAATGAATGGTGCTTTAATAAACAAATAATAATATGCATACAACTGACTTCATACATGAAAATACAAACAACTTGGATTACAGCTATTGATCACCTTTGGAACCCAAGCAAATACTCAGATCCCATCTCAACAGCTGCAAATTCTGGCCCAACTGTGGTTTGATACTGCACATAAAGGATGGCAAAGCATCCCTGTAGTAATCTCTTCTTGCATCCCCCATCCCACTCTACATTATAACTTTGGATATGGGTGGAAAACAATTATGACAATATTTAATAGTGTAGGGTCTAAAGAGTGCTACTAAATAAAAGCAGAACAGTATTATGATACATCAAGGTAGCCTTTTTCAAGTGGTCCCTACACTAATTTGGCGCTGCACAGGACGACTACCACTGCCTCAATACAGCACCCCCGCTGTTAGGCTAAATACCCTCCGTACTGAGCCACAACAACCCACAGGTACAACACCACAGCCGCCATGCAGGGCTGCACCATGTAAACAGACGACAAAAGTTCACCCTTCCATGCAGTCCCAGTACTGGACTGAGACCAGTAGGCACATATGTTTACTGAAAGTGTATTCTTAGTTAAAAAAAATAAAATAAATTGTTAATAGTACAGCATGTTTCCATAGGTCCTTGGCCAGGACAGGATGGTCCAGATTCAGCATATAGACAAGTAACAGAATCTAAAGAAAAAATACATGGGCAATTCTCTTAAGGGAAAGAAAAAATTACTGACATCAGCACCAGTTCTTCGACTAGCTGGAGGGCCAGACAATATTGACTGTAGCAGTCATGTGAAAGGGACTATGTCATGAGTAAGATCTGTTCATAAGGGCATGTTGTGTAATATACCACCGGAGTGAATTTTAATAATTTAGAATATAAGAAGTGATGGTTTTTTCATACTCCTTTTTCTGTTCCTAGTCTTTAAACCCCTTCACACATTTTGACCTACAGGTACCTCATTGCGTGCCAGGGGATGTATGGAGCGGGCCTCTGCAGTGAACCTGTTCCATATGCTAGATCTTCCGGCTGTATCATACAGCCAGCATCCGGCCACACTGACAGGAAGCGGCGATCGTGCCGCCCCTGCCATTTAACCGCTCAGGTGCCGCGATCAAGGCACTTGTGAAGTGATGCGGCTCCATCTTCCTTCTGATCGGAGCCCCCACAGTGAAATTGAGGGACTCCGATCGGTTGCCATGGCAACCTGGAAGCTGCTAAAGTGATCCAGGCCTGCCATGGCTTTCTCCATACTGAGCTATGCACGAGGCAATGCCTAAAAGTTCAGGCTCGTGTCAAATGTTTTTACTGGTCAAAAAGTTGTGTTTTGGTTAGCAATTCACAATAATATTTACAAGAAATGGCAATTACATTGTTTTGCTTGGTAAATAGCTACTTCAATTTTGTGATATTTTGACGTTTTATGTAAAATTCGCAGCAAACTGTCTTCTTTCAAGAAGTGCCTTCTTCTCATTATTTCTGTCTGTACTTCTGCTCTAAGGTTAAGAATATACTTTAAAATATGTAAAAAAAAAATTATGCCATTCGTAAAAGTTTTTAAACTAGCAATACTCATTTGCAGAAGAGTGTCTTTTTAATAATTTTTACTAATGTCATACTTTATCAATTTTTATCATAGTATCATACAAATAGTAACATTTTCTTGTCTTTCTTTTTCCAGGCACGAATTGTTTCTTCCACTTGCACAATTTGAAAATTCGGAACCATGGCTAGTAAAAGGAAGACAAGACTGGCAACTTCCACTCACATGAGTAACTTCATTGGAACTGGTCGAGAAATGCTGCCTTCTGAACTCCCAACTCTGCGTGATGTTCTAAGATATGGCCTTCTGCTAAGAGAGCAGAGTGGGGAGAATGTCAGAAATTACTTAGCAGCCACTCTTGCAAAGGATATTTATCCAAAAGTGCTTGAAAAGTGGGAGCTAGCAAACAGTTGTTTTGTGGTGCCAATTTTAAATTCGAGAGTCGCAGTCCTGAAGAAGATAGAAGAAAACTGGGAAAGGCCAAAAACATATCACTTGGCAGAGGCAAACTGGAAGTGAAAGAGGCTTTCATAGCAATGTTAGACAAGCTCTTTGACATCCTCAATTGCAAGTGTGAGATTAAGCTATGTTCAGAATTTGAGGGTCCATGTCCGGGTGGTGCTGACTGTAAACATGAAGTGCACATCTCCTGCTCTTGTTCTAAGGACATAAAGATCTCTGTCAAAGAACTAGTGTTTATTAATGGTGAAAGAGAGAAGGTTGGATCTGTTGGACAGCATCAAATTGGATTACCAAATCTACCTCTGCACAGAAGATAAATTGAAAAGCAGAAGAGGCAAGACGATGAAGTAAGAAGAATTTATAAAAATAAGCAGAAAGGGAAGGAAGAATTAACATTACAGTCATTACAACTAGGGATCGACCGATTATCGGTTTTACCGATATTATCGGACGATATTCAGGATTTTGACCGTTATCGGCATCTATTTTGCCGATATTCCGATAACGTATGGGGAACACAGATCGCGCTGCTCTCAGCGTTCTCTGTGTTCCCTCAGCAGCACAGGGGAGAAGGAAGCAGTGTCTCCCTCCCCCTGTGATGCTGCTGCCGCCAATGAGAGGAGAGAAGACAAGAGGAGGGGAGGGGCTGTGGCCACTGCGCCACCAATGATGTTGACTTACTCATTCATTCAAATTGAACAGGAGGCGGGAGCTGGCTGCAGAATCACATAGCCGGCTCCCGACCTCTATGAGCGGTAGCTGCGATCCGCGGTAGTTAACCTCTCAGGTGCCGCGGATCGCAGCTACCGCTCATAGAGGTTGGGAGCCAGCTCCCGCCTCCTGTATATGAATAAATGAGAGATTTATCTTCATTGGTGGCGCAGTGTGGCCCCCACCCCCACCCCCGTATTAAAAACATTGGTGGTGCAGTGCGCCCCCCCACCCAAGCCCCCCCCAGTTTTAATCAGCGATAACGCTATTGAAGCCCTGGCTGCCATGGTAAGCTCCATGCTGCTGTGTGCACAAAGCACAGAGCAGCAGGGACAGTGTGAGCTCCTATTCACTCTGAGAGAGATCTATCAGGGTGAATAGGACAAGGGTTCTAGTCCCTAAGGGGGTTAAAAGTTAGTAAAAAATAAACACCAAAATATTAAGTATAAATAAAAAATAAAGATTTACAAAAATAAAACTACACATTAACAATAAAAATATTCATTTTCAGCAGATGTGTGTAGGAATTATTTTTTTTCAAAAATGAAATTTCACAGAATATCGGTATAAATTATCGGCTATCGGCCTGAAAGTTCACAAATTATCGGTATCGTCCCTAAAAAATTTATATCAGTCGATCCCTAATTACAACCAAATGAAGTTCTTTTCTCCGAAGAAGATGAAGAGCCAACTCATGTTGAAGATGAAGACTCTGAAGAACCTTTGCAGACACCATGTGAGGATTCTGATGTACCTTCTACTTCAAGTACAAGTCAGTATAATAGATTACAATTGCGCAATGTTGCATTGCAAAGTATTAGGTATGGTGTCGGTCTACGTGCTACAGCTGCCATTACAACAGCTGCATTTTTGGATGCTGGATTAATTACTGAAGGAGACTTGTGGTTGATCACAATAAAGTAAAAAGTGCCCAAAAGTCATGAAATCACTTGATGAAGAATTTCATGCTCGATGCCACATAGGCAAGATTGAATGTATCTTCTTTGATGGACTTTCCACTAAAGTTCTGTTACAAGCAGATAACTCAAGTCATCAGTTTCCAAGTATTGTGAAAGAAGAGCATTACACTGTTTGCAGTGAGCCAGGTGGAAGGTATCTTTGCCATTTTACTCCAGAGAAAGACTTAACGATAAAGAAACCTGAAGTTATTGCTAACCATCTTGTGGATTTTTTTAAAGAAAAACAGCATTGATAAAAGTTTGTGGGCTATTGGTGGTGACTCAACGAATGTTAACACTGGTTGTGAAGGAGGAGTCATGCATTGGGTTGAGGTAAAGCTGAATCGTAAACTCATCTGGTTGGTTTGTGCTCTTCATACTAATGAGCTACCTTTGCAGCACTTGATCAAACAGTTGGATGGGAAAACTTTGTCTAACAAGAGGAGTGGTGAAATTGGCAACATGCTTGAACTTGAAATCAATCCCTCATTTGTCAAAATATCCTTTCCACAGCCTGTGGTTCCATTGAGTGACACTGTTGTCAAAGATCTCTCTACAAATCAGGCTTATGGTTATAGGATAACTCAGGCCATAAGGACAGGTGTACTTCCAACTGATCTGGCATTATTAGAAATTGGTCCTGTAAGCCACTCTAGGTGGTTAAAAACTGCAAATAGGATTTGTCGCATATGGGTTTCAAAACGGCCTTAAAGGCAACAACTTGAAGACGTTGCAACTGCTTGTGGAATACATTGTTGGCGTATACTATCCCTGCTGGTTTACAATCAAATCGAAATTCTCTTGGGTGGAAGGACCCCGCCACATTCTTTATCAATTGAAGCTCCTAAAATCCCAGAAGAAGGCAGTAGCAGATATTGTTTTGCAAACAATCCAACATTCATCGTGGTTCGCATTTAGTGAAACGGCGCCTTAGACACTTTTATGCTCGGAAGACCAAGAAGAAAGGAAAGCAGGGGTCCAGAAGATAATTGAATTAAGGAATGAAGATGATGATACACCAGGAGAACTATCTGTTCGGCCTAGGAAAACACCTGCAGTAAATCCAAATGCAACTTCACTTTTGGAACTGATAGACTGGTCAGAAAAACTATATAAACCTCCACTTATTTGTAAACTCAAAATATCAGAAATACGAAAGTTTGTTGAAGAGCCAATGCAAGTTCCAAAGTGGCCATGTCATGGACAGTCCATAGAGAGGTGTGTGAAACAAGTAACAGAGGCTTTTGGCAAATTGTATACTCATGAGAAACGAGAAGGATTCATTAGAGGCCAGGAAGCAAGCAGAAGAATATCTAGGAATGAATCGAAGCAAGATTTGATGAATATTGTTGGTTGAAGCTTTTAAAAAATTTTTACAATGTGTTTTCAGTGTTTGATAATAGAGACAGACTATAAATAAAATTGTTTTACTTTATTAAACAACTTTTTGTGGAGTTTATATTAATTTATTCCCTTTTTTCAGAAATTTCAATATACATTATATTATAATCAAGCACAAACTTACCACGCTAAATGTTTATCAATAACGAAAAACCTTTTAAATTAGAATATTACACATCAAAAGGCACATTTTTGGACCCCCTCATTTACATTTTTCTCCTCTAAATTGACACACCCTAACGAGGCATAGCGCAGAATGGAGGGTGTAAAAATCCTATTCACCATAATAGATCTATATTATGGTGACTAGGAGAGGGATCAAAAGATCCCATGTACAAGGCCCCTATTGGGGCTATATGTTAAAAAAAAAAGTTACATAAAGTAAAAAAAAAACACCAATATATTGAAAGTCCCCCCTTTTCCAATTTTACATATAAAAATACATAAACAATAAAAAAATAAACATATTGGGTATCGCCGCGTCCAAAAATGTCTGAACTATTAAAATATTTTTAAAATATTTTTGTGCGGGTTAACGCAGTAACAGAAAAAAAAGTGAAAACTCGATTTGCCATTTTGTCCCCCCAAAAAATTGAACAGTGATCAAAACGTTGTATAGACTACAAAAATGGCATCAATGAAAACTACAGTTCGTTACACAAAAAACAAGTCCTTATAAAGCTCTGTAGACCGCAATATAAAAAGGTATGGCTGTCAGAATATAGCTATGCAAAGAAAATGTTGATTTATCTAAAAGGTTTAAAAAAAAAAAATGTAAGTTAGTAAAAAAAAAAAAAAAAGGTTTTTTTTTTTTAAGTTTGGTATTGCCACATTCGTATTGAGCCGCAGAATAAGACAGTCAGGTCATTTTTAGTGCATAGTGACCGCTGTGATGTAAAAACCCCAAAAACCTTGGTGGAATTTTTTTTTTTACAATTTTGCCACACAAATAATTTTTTTCCTTTTTTCTAATACAAGACATGGTAAATTAAATGGTGGCATTAAAAAATGCATCTTGTCCTGGAAAAAATAAGCCCCTTTTGTGTCTGTCACATTTATGTATTTAATAAAATTACTGATTTTAGCCTGTTTGCCTTTTTAGGTTTTCAAAATAAGATTGGCAGGGTTCAGACACCCAACGCCCCTGCCAATAGGTTGTGCAAGCGCTGCCTTCTCTTCAATGTTTACCTGCTCACACTCACAACTGCAGCAGTGAGCAGGTTTATTTACAAGAAGCCGCCTATTTTCTTCAATGGGTCGGCTTCTTGTAAATACACCTGCTAACTGCGGCTGTTGTGAGCAGGTAAACATTGAAGAGAAGGCAGCACTAGAACAGCCTTGTGCCTTCTCGAACTAGATGTTTAGATCTGGGTGTCGGACCCTCGCCGAGCTTGATGGCCTATCCTGAGGATAGGTTATCAAGAAAAGCAACGTGGTCAACTCCTTTAAATGCAGTCTTTCAACATTGGGTAGCTACCACATGCTAGATACTCATATTTCCAAATATCATTAAAAGGGTTTTCTGAGAGTTAAATACTGATAACCTATCCCAGGCATGGCCAACCTGCGGCTCTCCAGCTGTTCCAAAACTACAACTCCCAGCATGCAAAAACTACCTACAGCTATCAGCCTACAGCAGGGCATGGTGGGAATTGTAGTTTTACAACAGCTGGAGGTTGGCCATTCCTGACCTATCCTATGATTAGGTCATCAGGATCTTATCAGTGGAGGTCTGACATCCAGGACCCTGACGATCAGCTGTTTGAGAAGGTACTGGTGCTCTTGGGAGTGCCACAGCCTTCTCCGTTCTTACAAAGCACAGCGCTGAACATTGTATAGAGGCTGTACTTGGCATCACACTCAGCCCCATTCACTATGGGGCTGACCTGCTTGCTCCTAGGCCATGTGACTGATTAAGCAGAGAGAAGGCCACACCAGTCAAAGCAGCACCGATGCCTTCTCATACAGCTGATTGGCAGGGGTCCCAGGCATCAGACCCCCACAATTCAACACAGATAACCTATCCAGTGGGTAGGGCATCTGTATTTAAAGGGGTTGTCCAGGTTCAGAACTGAACCCAGACATACCCTTATTTTCACCCAGGCAGCCCGCGAGGCTAGTATCAGAGCAACTTATGCTCCAATGCGCTTCCTTGCCCTGCGCTAGATTGAAAACAAGAGACCTTGCCCTGCGTAATAACACTGCCGGGCAGAAACTTCCGCCCGGCAGTGTGTTCGGTCACATCACTGGCTCTGATGGGCAGTGCTAAATCCTGCCTATCAGTGCCAGTGACATCACCGGGCCTTCCTAGCAGCTCCAGGACGTCACCGGATCTCTGAAATACTGGTTTAGTTTACCGGTAAATCCTTTTCCAGGAGTCCGACATGACAGCACCCATGGAGGTTGTCCTATTGGTCTCTGTAGGGACAGGAAGCGAGAGAGATTAAAAGGCCCCCTCCCCTCCCACTCTCCAGTGTTTCTAAATTACTACACCGGATAGGATCCAACACCTTTTATTAATAACAATCAGGGCCGGCCTTAGGTGTTCAGGCACCCTGTGCGAGCTATCCTTGTGGCGCCCCCCCCCCCCAAAAAAAAACAAAAACACTGCTTGTTGCTGGCATTATGGCATAGGCTGGCTGACTATCCAACCAAGTAGTTACCAGCCCGCACACCCCAAAGGCCGGTGTAATGTTATACTTCCCTACTTCGTGAGATTTCCCTACCTTCGTCACTTCCGGTCGCACCGGACATGACGTGAGGAGGTGTGCAGCGCCGCGCAGGCGCACAACGACAGGTTAGGGAAATTTCACAGCAGAGTGCGCATGCGCCAGGAGCCTCGCCGGCGGTTAGGGTAGGGAAAAACTATGGGCCAGTGCGCAGGCGCAGTGATCGGATGGATGTTCTCAGCTGGACACCGGCCGACACTGCGCATGCACCGGGAGCCTCACCAGCGGTTAGGGAAGGGAAAAATTACGTACGGGCCAGTGATTTTTCCCTACCCTAACCGCTGGTGAGGCTCCCAGCGCATGAGCAGTGTCGGCCGGTGTCCAGCTGAGAACATCCATCTGATCACCGCACCTGTGCACTGGCCCATAATTTTTCCCTACCCTAACCGCCGGCGAGGCTCCCAGCGCATGCGCACTCTGCTGTGAAATTTCCCTAACCCGTCGTTGTGCGCCTGCGCGGTGCTGAACACCTCCTCACGTCATGTCTGGTGCGACCGGAAGTGACGAGAGTAGGGAAATCTCACGAGGTAGGGAAGTATAGCGTTACACCGGCCCTGGTGTGCCATCATTAATTTACCCTACTTTTCCCTCCATGGGCACAACAATGTTAGCACCTGTGCCTATAACATAGTTCAGAAGGTGCTAGAAAACACAATGGGAAGATTTATCATTCCCCCTGCACCAGAATTGTGGCACTAAGAAGCCACACATTTTTGCACAAGCTTTGTTTTGCTCAAACAATTGTGACTTTTTGCTCAATCTTGCCACTTTGCTAAATTGGACAGGGTATGGATCAGTTTTCTAGTGCATGTAAATTACTATAAGGTAACTTACCTTATAGTCCGGTTCGACAGTCTCCGGAGCAGTCCTTCAGTCTGTCTGGGCTGGGGCGGGCTGTAGTCGGCAGACCTTGACGTGGTAAGTGACACAGGAACAAGCGGGATGCGAGCGGAGTGCTCCAAACTAAAAAAAAAAACTAGTAGCCATTGGCTCCTGAACTGAAAAATTTAGGAGCCAAATCAAATTTTTAGTCGCCAAATCGAAACCGAATCAAAATTTTGGTATCGTGACAACGCTACGCCGATCAGATCGGCGTAGGGTTGTTTTGATACCAAAATTTTGATTCGCTTTCGTCACCATAAAAAAGTATTGCGATACTCAATACCGCGCAAAAAAATAAAAAAAAACACCAAAAAAAGCCGCGTGCATTTCGCATTTTATGAAACATTCGGCCCATAATAGAACAGTCCTATGCTATTTTTTGGGGTGACAAGGTGACTAAAAAATGGCAAATGCTCACCGTATATGAGATATTTTTTAATAATTTAATAGTTTGGACAGCGCTATGTAATATGTTTATTTATTGTTTATATATTTTATATGTAAAATTGGGAAAGGGGGATTAAAATTGGGAAAGGGGGATTAATTGGGAAAAACTAGCGTTTTTCATTTCCGGCGCTGAGTTCCATCCTAGGGGCTCTATACCAGAAAAGAACTGATCAGGCATATCCCCATGCATTCTGAATGGAGAGTAATCTGTTCAGGATGCATCAGGCTGTCTTCAGTTTAGTCATTTTGACTGATCAGGCAAAAGATAAAACCTTAGCATGTTACGGTTTTATCTCCGGCGAAAAAAACTGAAGATTTGCCTGAATGCCGGATCCAGCATTTTTCCCCATAGGAATGTATTAGTGCCAGATCTGGCATTCAAAATACCGGAATGCACCCACACTAAATCCGGACCCATTCACTTCTATGGGGCTGTGCACATGAGCGGTGATTTTCACGCATCACTTGTGCATTGCGTGAAAATCGCAGCATGCTCTATGTTGTGCGTTTTTCACGCAACGCAGGCCCCATAGAAGTTAATGGAGCTGCGTGAAAATCGCAAGCAAGTGCGGATGCGGTGCGATTTTCACGCACGGTTGAAAGTCTATTCACTGTATTATTTTCCCTTATAACATGGTTATAAGGGAAAATAATAGCATTCTTTAATACAGAAGGCTTGGTAGAAGGTCAATATAATAAACATTGGTGGCGCAGTGCCCCCCCCCCCCCAACATGATAAACATTGGTGGCGCAGTGCGCCCCCCCAACAACCCAGTATAATAAACATTGGTGGCGCAGTGCGCCCCCCCAATATAATAAACATTGGTGGCGCAGTGCGCCCCCCCCAACACCCCAGTATAATAAACATTGGTGGCGCAGTGGGCCCCCCCAATATAATAAACATTGGTGGCACAGTGCGCCCCCCCAACACCCCAGTATAATAAACATTGGTGGCGCAGTGTGCCCCCCCCAATATAATAAATATTGGCGCAGTGCGCCCCCAATATAATAAACATTGGTGGTGCAGTGCGCCCCCCAACACCCCAGTATAATAAACATTGGTGGCGCAGTGCCCCCCCCAATATAATAAACATTGGTGGCGCAGTGCGCCCCCCCCCCAACACCCCAGTATAATAAACATTGGTGGCGCAGTGGCCCCCCCAATATAATAAACATTGGCACAGTGCGCTCCCCCAATATAATAAACATTGGTGGTGCAGTGTGCCCCCCCCAACACCCCAGTATGATAAACATTGGTGGCGCAGTGCGCCCCCCCCAACACCCCAGTATAATAAACATTGGTGGCGCAGTGCGCCCCCCCAATATAATAAACATTGGTGGCGCAGTGCGCCCCCCCCAACACCCCAGTATGATAAACATTGGTAGCGCAGTGCGCCCCCCCCCAACACCCCAGTATAATAAACATTGGTGGCGCAATATAATAAACATTGGTGGTGCAGTGTGCCCCCCCTCAATATAATAAACATTGGTGGCGCAGTGGGCAGTGCCAATGAGGGTTAAAAAATAAAAAAATAATTAACTCACCTCCTCCAGTTGATCGCGTAGCTGCCGGTCTCCTGTTCTTTCTTCAGGACCTGTGGTGACGTCACTGAGCTCATCTCCAATTGATCGTCTCCTGTTCTTTCTTCAGGACCTGTCAAAGGACCTGTGGTGACATCACTGTGCTCATCACATGATCCATCACCATGGTAATGGACCATGTGATGAGCTCAGTGACGTCACCACAGGTCCTGAAGAAAGAACAGGAGACCGGCAGCTACGCGATCAACTGGAGGAGGTGAGTTAATTTTTTTTTATTTTTTTTTAACCCTCATTGGCACTTCCCACTGAGCCACCAATGTTTCTTATACTGGGGTGTTGGGAGGGGGCGCACTGTGCCACCAACGTTTCTTATACAAATACAGGAGGCGGGTGCCGGAATCAAATAGCCGACACCCGACCTTTGTGACAGGGATCTGCGATCAGCGGCAGTTAACCCCCTCAGGTACCGCACCTGAAGGGTTAACTCAACTGCAGCTGATCGCAGCTCCCTGTCACAAAGGTCGGGTGCCGGCTATTTGATTCCAGCACCCGCCTCCTGTATTTGTATTACAGGTCAGTTATCTTCATTGGTGGCGCAGTGACCACAGTCCCTCCCCTCCTCCTCCCGTCTCTCTTCTTATTGGCAGCGGCGGGGGCAGCAGGCAGGTCAGACACAGGGGAGGAGGAATCAGGTCAGACAGGGGAGGGGAAGGGGGAGATGGAGGGGGCGCCCCGAGGGAGAACACAAGTGCAGCCTCGCCTGCCGCATATTACATTGCGAGCTGTCGGCCGCCCAGCGCCCCTGTTGCTATGGCGCCCTGTGCGGCTGCACAGCCTGCACACCCCAAAGGCCGGCCCTGATAACAATGTTACATTCACACTGCCATCAAGGTTGGAACCATTATACCAGGGAGGGTAATATGGGGTGCTGTCATGTCGGACTCCTGGAAAAGGATTTATGGGTAAACTAAACCAGTATTTCCAGGACGTCCCTCCATGACAGCACCCATGGAGAACTAACAAATTAATCTCCTAGGGGGAAGACTACTGCCTGAAGGACTTTCCGCCCAAAAGCCAAGTCCTGGCAGGCCAACACATCTAATCTGTAATGTCTGGCAAAAGTCAGGAAGTTAGACCCGGCTGCAGCCCTGCAAATCTGGTCAATTGTAGCATCTGCCTTCTCTGCCCAGGAAGTTGCCATGGATCTAGTAGAATGTGCCTTCAAGTTTCTTCTCCTGAAGTCTGTATGTTTCTTTAATAGTGTCTTTAATCCATCGTGCCAACGTCTGTTTTGAAGTTTTCAGGCCTCTATTCTTCCCACCAAATTCGATGAATAAATTACTTGATCTTCTCCAAGTACTTGTCCTGTCAAGGTAGGCTAGGATCGTTCTTCTAACATCCAGACACTGGAATCTCTTCTCCTGTATATTTTTGGGAGAGGAACAAAATTAAGGGAGTGTTAGCTCTTGCTCTCTATGAAAGGTTGAGACCACCTTAGGTAAAAAGGCTGGATCTAGCTTCAGGATTATGCGATCATCCAGAATCCTGAAGTATGGTTCTTTAATAGATAATGCCTGAATTTCTCCTATCTTGCGGGCTGTGGTTATGGCCAGGAGAAATACTGCCTTGAGAGAGAGAGATGTTTTTCAGATATAAGGTCGATAGGCTCAAAAGGGGGGATCACATAAACCTTCTAAGACTACATTTAGATCCCATGGGGGAATAGACTGTCTCAAGGTGGGTCTCAACCTAGAAGCTGCCCTTAGGAAACTCCTAATCCATCTATGTTCTGCAAGGGGTGTATCTAGACAACAGCTGAGTGCCGAGATCTGTACTTTAAGCGTGCTGGGCTTTAGTCCTGCATCAAATCCCTCCTGAAGAAATTCTAATATGCAACCCACTGAAGGAGATCTGGTGTCTGCCTGATTTTGCGACAACCAGGATGAAAATTTCTTCCATATTTTATTATATATAGTAAGTATAGACAGAGCACTCAAAGAAATCCGGGACCATGTGTATGCACAAAGAAAATAGTTTTATTTAACTGATATGTCAGCCAACGATAAAATCAATAACGAATAACAGCTAAAGATGTATATATTAGCTCTATATATAGATAATATGTGACAACCTCATAAATGTGGACAATATTACAAATATACTAAAAATGTAATTATTGAGTTGAGACCATACATACATTCGAAATGACAAATGCAATAATCTGTAAATATTCGATAGATAGTCGATAATATATAATCGATAGAATATTCAACCCAGTGTCCATAAAAGGGATATTGTCACGGCTGAGGATGGGGGAAACCCTCAGCCGTGTGCCGAAGGATGATGGTCGCTGCTTGACCAGGACAAACAGGATTAGGGAGCAGGTCACCTCCTACAGCGTCCCTAACCTGACCCTA
Organism: Bufo bufo; assembly: GCF_905171765.1. Classification (NCBI taxonomy): domain Eukaryota; kingdom Metazoa; phylum Chordata; class Amphibia; order Anura; family Bufonidae; genus Bufo; species Bufo bufo. The sequence goes on along the minus strand of NC_053391.1, from coordinate 137,572,104 downwards.
ACTCCTACCTGCATGGGCCGACCTTGAAGGTAGGAGGACCCATGCGCAGGAACCTCGGATCCCTAGGCTAGGAGTCAGAGTAAGACATCCTGTTCCTTCTGGATCCGGAGGAACAGGAGTCTCACTGGCCAAGCTGTAAGCAAGGGGAAACAAATGCAACCTATGGCAATGGGAGGTACTTGTCACAAACATAGCAGAGACCTACCACAGACAACCAAGCCAGGAACCCATGTGGATGTACTGCCCACAGACAGCAGGACTCAGCACACAAACACACAACACACGGGAACCCAGGACCACAGGTGCAATAAAGAAACATAAAACCAAACACATCTTCCAGACACCAAAGGACATATATTTAGCTTATGACCAGAAGGTTGGCCCCCACTGGCAGTTGGTAAGTAACCAGGAGGATGTCTACAGCCAGCATGGCTGAAACACCCTCTCTGGCTACTGCCTACAACTGAGGCTTTATAGGGCCAAGAGGCCACACCCAACAATCAGACACACCCCGTGACTCACACACACTGAAAGGGAGTTAACCCTTCCAAAACCACAGAAGGGAAAACATAACTTAAAGGGGAAGTGTCCAAACAACAAACACACTGTGGCTGTTGCCGCAGGCAACGACATGGGTGGCAAGCGTGTCCTGGGAGTCAGCCCAAAGGCCGAGACACTGCCACCACATGTACATCATACCACCAAACGTTGCCACAGACAGCCACAGTGCAGGGAAAATGTCAGCGCATACCAAACATAAACAAAGTGCACACAGACATACAAAAGTGCTTACAAACGCGCACACAACTCTGAGGGAACCGCACACATAGCTGTTGTCCGCGGCAACCGCACTTGAGGCTAACAACCTTATGCCTCAAGCTGCGGTTGACACTACAACCCAAAACCGCGGGCAACAGTATGCGGCTCCCAAGGAGTCACGGCCAAAACCGTGGCTGTGACAGATATGCACCCTAAAAACGAGGATAATAAAAAAATCGGTTGTGTGCAATGTCCTGCAGAAAGTCAATTAATAGTATCCGATGAATTCAAGACCACAAAACTATGTTCATATTTACCCACACCTGGAATAGCGGCGTCCCGCTTAAACAGGGTAGGTAGCAGCGTCTTGCTACTCAATAACTTGCAAGTCACTTTACCTTTAAATCGACTTCACCTTTTGCCAGACCTTGAGATGTTTCTCACTCCCCAAACGTGCCTCCGTTGTTTGTAGCACTATTTTATCAGGAGATTTTCGCTAATAGAAGATAGTCAGTCCTCGAGAATTCTGTGCTTTCAACTTTCGGCGATTAAAGCAACACACCTCTGGTCAATGGCAGTTGATATTCGGTAGTCAGTCTTTCCGTGCAGTAAAAGTGGGGGATGTAGCACCAGACACGTTTCGGGGTCCCAATGTTCACCCCTTCCTCAGTGGTATGATGGTTGGTATTGATACCACTGAGGAAGGGGTGAACATTGGGACCCCGAAACGCGTCTGGTGCTACATCCCCCACTTTTGCTGCACGGAAAGACTGACTACCGAATATCAACTGCCATTGACTAGAGGTGTGTTGCTTTAATCGCCGAAAGTTGAAAGCACAGAATTCTCGAGGACTGACTATCTTCTATCTCCAGATAAAATAGTGCTACAAACAATGGAGGCACGTTTGGGGAGTGAGAAACATCTCAAGGTCTGGCAATAGGTGAAGTCAATTGAAAGGTAAAGTGACTTGCAAGTTATTGAGTAGCGGGACGCCGCTACCTACCCTGTTTAAGCGGGACACGGCTATTCCAGGTGTGGGTAAATTGTCATATGAACATAGTTTTGTGGTCTTGAATTCATCGGATACTATTAATTGACTTTCTGCAGGACATTGCACACAACCGATTTTTATCAGAACCGATTTTTTTATTATTATCGTTTTTAGGGTGAATATCCCTTTTATGGACACTGGGTCGAATATTCTATCGATTATATATTATCGACTATCTATCGAATATTTACCGATTATTGCATTTGTCATTTTGAATGTATGTATGGTCTCAACTCAATAATTTGATTTTTAGTATATTTGTAATATTGTCCACATTTATATGAGGTTGTCACCTATTATCTATATATAGAGCTAATATATACATCTTTAGCTGTTATTCGTTATTGATTTTATCGTTGACTGACATATCCCTTTTTCTCTAATCGAGTGAGTGTTCTCGATTTGACGGGTGCACCTACGTGGGGCCCGGGTTTCCCTAGTGCGACATTTAATTGTATATTTTATTATATATAGCTCTCGTGACGGGTTTGCGGCAGCCTTGTAGAGTTGAGATTACCTTATCTGAGAGCCCCTTGTTTTTTTAAGGTCTGCCTTTCAGGATCCAGGCTGTAAGATTCAGTTTGTCCAGATTGGGATGAAGAAGCGGTCCTTGTGGATCCAGGCTGTAAGATTCAGTTTGTCCAGATTGGGATGAAGAAGCGGTCCTTGTGACAGGAGATCCTGTCTTTTTGGAAGGGTCATCGGTTCTCTGATGGACATGATCTTTAGAACTGAAAACCAGGCTCTCTTGGGCCAAGCTGGTGCCACCAAAATCAGCGTGGTTGAACTCACTCTCAACTTCTTCAGGATTAATGGTATGAGGGGAAATGGAGGAAAAGCGTAAGCTAGACTCATGTCCCACTTCTGGGAAAGAGCATCTACCACCAATGGTCTCCCTCTTGGGTCTAGCGAGAAGAAATAGTCCAGCTGAGTATTTCTGCTGGACGCAAATAGATCCACTTGAGGTTTTCCCCATTCCTGACAAATCATCTGGAAAACTTCCTTGTTTAACTTCCACTCCCCTGGTTCGACCCTGTGTCGAATGAGGAAGTCCGCTGTGGAGTTGAGAGACCCCTTCAGGTGCGTGGCTGTAATGGACAAGACCTTCTTTTCTGCCCACCTGAAGATGATATTCGCTAAGCCCTGAAGTTGAGGGTTCTTTGTCCCTCCCTGTCTTTTTATGTAACAGACAGTCGTCATATTGTCCGACAGGACTCTGACATGGTGGCCTGTGAGGAGATGTTCCGCGGCTTTCAGGGACTCCCAAACCGCTTTTAGTTCCTTGTAGTTTGAGGAACTTAGGGCGTCTGTACTGGACCAACTGCCCTGAAAAAACTGATCCTCTAAGTGAGCACCCCAACCCTGGCTGCTTGCGTCCGTGGTTATTGTCTTGAGTGGTATCATATTCCAGGAAACCCCCCTTGACAGGTTCTCTGTTACCAAACCAGGAGAGGGAGTCTACTGCTCTGTCTGAGAGAGCTATCCTGGAGTTTAACGATCTGTGGTCTTTGTCCCAAGATGAGAGGACCTCCATCTGGAGAGTTCTTGAATGGAACTGGGCCCAGGGAACTGTCGTGATGCACGAGGTCATTAGGCCTAGGATTTGCATGGCCTCTCATAGTGTCCGCTTTTCCTTTAATCTGAAGGAGTTCATTCTTTCCCTTATGCTGATTTGCTTCCATTGGGTCCTTTAATTGGGCCGAATCTTCAAATGGTAGTGTGGTTCTTCTAACCACTTTTGCTACCTGGATATCCACCTTAGGGACCACATACCACAGTTTTGTATCCTCAGGGTTGAACAACAATCTGTTTTTAAATTCACGAGGTATATATAATTTCTTATCAGCATCAGCCCACTCGTCGATCACTAAATCCTTTAAGTTTTCGTTCACCGGGAACAACTTCTTTTTCTTTGCTTTAAATCCGCCGAACATTTCGTCCTGCACTGAGCAAGTCTGCTCTTCCTCCTCAATATCCATTGTCTGCCTTACAGCCGACAGAAGGGGATCTAAATCTTGTGAAAGAAAGATATCTCTTCTGATCATCCGCCATATAAGACAAACCCTGATCTTCATCCATCTCTTCTGAAAGAGATAATCCCTCTTCTTCAGACTCTGACTCCCTTAGTACTCTGGGTCTTTTTGGGGGAGGGGAACCAGCACACAGTTTCTAAACCATACTGGAACTGGCCGCCTGGATCTCCTCTTTCACAATCACTCTTAAGTCCGACAGGAGAGACGATTGCTCCTCTGAGAATCTTCGCCAGACAGTCACTACATAAAGCTTTTTTATGACTCTGGCATTTTCTTTGAACATAAAGCACATCTTCTGGCTTCCTTTTTTTGTTCTCCCAGAGATTTAACTGTAGAGTCTCTCTCTCCCTACATAGGAAGAGAGAGAGTCCGTTAGCTGAATTGTACTGCATAACAAAAACCAAAAGGGATCTGAGCCACCTCAGGCACTTACATGACCCAGGACAGGGATGTCTGCGCTAGTGTCCTGCATAGCTGACATCTGGACCTCCATGCTTCACCCAGACAAAAAATTGACTCAATTTATGTCCAACCTGTTGCCACGCAGCTCCGCCTCCTCACTTCCTGGGGGGGGACAGAACTCATTCAAACGAAGAGTCAACCCCCCCTGCATGCCACCGCCACACCGGGTTTAGCATTCCCTGGGCACCATCATCTTCTTCCAACCATGTGACCTCAACTTCCGGTCACATGATCTGCACGCCGAGCAGGAGCCGCAGCCGATCCCAGAGCTCCCAACCGGAAGAAGCGGCCTCAGCCCCCCCACGATACTGCAGCCAAAGTAGGTACAGGAAAAAAGGTATCGGGGACAGCTAGGGGACCTCAACCCCGAGAGGTGCTAGCGTTAGGCCTCCAGAATCTAAAGAGGAGAGGTTAAACCCACCCCCCCACCCCCCAACCAGATTCGGCCCCAAATCCTTCTCATTCCCAGAGCAGGTAATGACTTCTCTCTGCTCCTATCCATGTAGGGACAGGAAGAACACTGGAGAGTGGGAGGGGAGGGGGCCTTTTAATCTCTCTCGCTTCCTGTCCCTACAGAGACCAATAGGACAACCTCCATGGGTGCTGTCATGGAGGGATGTCCTGGAAAAATGCCTTTGCCCAGTGCGATTTAGCGCAGGGCAAAGGAGAGCATCGGAGCATGAACTACTCTAAAGCTCAAGTTAGGGGGGCTGCTAAGGTTAAAATGGAGGTATGTCCAGGTTCAGCTCTGAACCCAGACAACACCTTTAAGTCTCAGAGTACCCCATTAAAACTATGGCTACATGTGACCGAAAATACTGCAGGCCTGCAACATTGCACTTCATCCACGCACTGCAGAAAAAAATTCACAACAGAAACCAACCAGTGGCCCAGATTCAATATCTGCAATGTCAATTTATGCTGTTGGATCGTATCCCCTCTAATGGAAAGTGATCTGTCAAATCAGCATTTTGTACTGAAACCTGCACTTTTTTAATCTTTAATTTTCAGCTGTGGATTTTCCACAAACACTGCAGCAGATCTGTTGCATGTCAGTCACATGAACACATACCCTAAAGTCACAAGGAGCTATCTGACTGTCATTGGGGGGGGACCACAAATTGTCATTTTACATGCACTCTTGCTGCAGGTTTCACACGGATTTGAAGGCAATATCCACAGTATAAGGCCTCATGCACACAACAGTTGTTTGGGTCCGCATCCGAGCAGCCGTTTTCGTGGCTCGGATGCGGACCCATTCACTTCAATGGGGCTGCAAAAGATGCAGACAGCACTCTGTGCTGTCCGCATCTGTGGCCCCATAAAAAAATATAACATGTCCTATTCTTGTCCGCGCTTTGCGGACAAGAATAGGCATTTATATTGCCGGTGCCTGTTCTGCAAATTGCAGAAGGCAACAGACTGCTTCAGTTTTTTGCAAATCCGTGGTTTGCAGACCGCAAAAAACATAACAGTTGTGTGCATGAGGCCTTAATTGCAGTCTCAATACATTAGATTCTTTGCCTCCAATTCTGTAGTGGAAAAACTGCAGCATATCTGCCATGTGTGAAGACACCTTAAGGCTACATGCACACAACTGTGTTTTGCAGTCCGCCAAAAAAGGATGACGTTCCGTATGGCATCTTTTTTTTGCCGATCCATTGCGAGGCCTATCCTTGTTTGCAAACTAGAAAACAGGACACGCACTATTTTTTTGCGGGGGAAACGGAACAGACATACTGATGCGGACAGCACACGTTGTGTTTGCGTTCCCATTGAAATGAATGGTCCACATCCTATCTGCAAAAAACGGAATGACATGGAAACAACGTTCGTGTCCATGTAGCCTAATAGAAAGTGTCATTTATAGTCTGCACCTGATGTTTCATGCAATGACTAGAGAAGACTACTCAATTATAGTCAAAACTCCACAAAAACCATGAAGGCAGAACAAACTTTGCTCTTTAATTCGTAAAAACAGGTTAATTATACAAAAACCTTAAATACCAGTGTGTACATTGTACACAATCACACGACTTACAAGAATTAAGTTATATTTACATGTAACTGAGGATCTTATGTTTGGAGGGCTCTCTGAACAATTTTGGACCATAAAGGATTTTGAGGGGGGGGGGGGGCTGGTGAGTGATAACCTCATGCTACAATGCCACTGGTACTAAAGCTTCTGAATTAGTTACCATGTAAACACTACATAACAAGCAAAGAAAATAAATTTTATTTAATGATCTCCTCTGGGATATATTGGGTTTCACTCCTCAGCTGCCATCTTGGTCAAGTACTCTTTGTCGATCTTAAACAGGCGCCAGCCTTCTTCGGTGGAAAGATCAGATGCTCCACGTCTCTTGTAGAACCGGATAGATGGCTCATTCCACTCTGCTACCAGGAAGTGCATACTGCTACAGCGACACTTCACAGCAATCTGGTGAGAAAGGGCAAGTTAAGCATGTAAGATGGGCCAAGTCAAGTTTGTTTTAGACAGTATCTTACAAGAGATAACGGGTTGCTGGTCGCTCACCTGGCCAATACAATGTGTAGGTGCTCTAGGTTTGACTGATTCACTTAATCAGGAAGGAAGAGTATGCAATAAAATGTATGTGGAAACCGGCACTCTTCACCTGGTAGTGCACTACAAAGAGCAATGTAGATAGGTTGATGGGTTGATGGGTAAAAATACGTATTTATTAAGTATCAATATCACTAATAGGATGTATATAATATAATGGGAGGGGGATCATGTGCATAAATTCATAGGATTCAATTTAAAATGTAGTGATCGATGATCGTGATCACCTAAAAAGGCATAAGCGTTGGAGGATCAAACACAATGAAAAATATATTTTTTTATTTTTCATTGTGTTTAATCCTCCAACTTTTATGCCTTTTTAGGTGATCACTATAACTACATTTTAAATCGAATCCTATGAATTTATGCACATGATCCCCCTCCCATTATATTATATACATCCTATTAGTGATATTGATACTTAATATGTATTTTTACCCATCAACCTAAGTATCAATATCACTAATAGGATGTATATAATATAATGGGAGGGGGGGGGATCATGTGCATAAATTCATAGGATTCGATTTAAAATGTAGTGATAGTGATCACCTAAAAAAGCATAAAAGTTGGAGGATTAAACACAATGAAAAATAAAAATATATATTTATATATTTTTCATTGTGTTTGATCCTCCAACGCTTATGCCTTTTTAGGTGATCACAATCATTGATCACTACATTTTAAATTGAATCCTATGAATTTATGCAGATGATCCCCCTCCCATTATATTATATACATCCTATTAGTGATAGATACTTAATACATATTTTTACCCATCAACCTGTCTACATTGCTCTTTGTAGTTTTCCACATACATTTTATTGCACTCTTACAAGAGAGTCACAAGTTGAGAGCCTTGCTCTGTTGTAATGTGAATGCACTAGTAACCATGAATCCAAAATGCAGTTAAGTGGCAGATACTGTACAATTATATTTTTGCTTAAAGGACTTCTGTCACCCCCAAAACACTTTTTTGGGGCTTGTTAAAATCCTTTTATAACTACTATTCCCTACATAGGGCTCTTACCTTTGGCTGTGGCTTCTTTTCCTTAAAAAAAAACTTTTAAAATATGCAAATCACTTCACTACCAGCAAGTACACTACCAGCAAGAAGGGCGTCTACTTTCTGGTAGCCGCTGCAAAAAACCACCCCCTCGTCCTGTTGATTGACAGGGCCAGCAAGTGCTCTCCTCCTCAGGATGGCCCTGTCATCATTTCAAATCCCGCACCTGTCTTCATTCGGCGCAGGCGCTCTGAGAGAAGGAGGCTCGCCTCCTCAGCACTCCCTCAGTGCGCCTGCGCCGATGACGTCTTCTCTTTCGGTGAGGAAAAGAAGCCAAAAGGTAAGAGCCCTATGTAGGAAATAGTCGTTATAAAAGGATTTTAACAAGCCCAAAAAAAAAAAAAAAAAAGGTTTTGGGGTGACAGAAGCCCTTTAACCCCTTAAGGACACAGCCTTTTTACACCTTAGGACCAGGCCATTTTTTGCAAATCTGACCAGAGTCACTTTAAGTGCTGATCCCTTTAAAACGCTTTGACTTATCCAGGCCGTTCTGAGAGTTTTTTTCGTCACATATTGTACTTCATGACACTCTTAAAATGAAGTCAAAAAATTTATTTTTTTTGCACCAAATACCTAATTTAACAAAAATTTAAAATTTGCTAATTTTTCCAAAGTTTGTTTCTCTACTTCTGTAATACATAGTAATACCCCTAAAAATTGTGATGACTTTACATTCCCCATATGTCTACTTCATGTTTGAATTATTTTGGGAATGATATTTTATTTTTTGGGGATGTTACAAGGCTTAGAAGTTTAGAAGCAAATCTTGAAATTTTTCAGAAATTTACAAAAACCCAATTTTTAGGGACCACTACAGCTCTGAAGTCACTTTGCGAGGCTTACATAATAGAAACCACCCAAAAATAACCCCATTCTATAAACTACACCCCTCAAGGTATTCAAAACTGATTTTACAAACTTCGTTAACCCTTTAGGTGTTTCACAAGAGTTATTGGCAAATGGGGATGAAATTTGAGAATTTCATTTTTTTGCCTAATTTTCCATTTTAACCCATTTTTTCCACTAACAAAGCAAGGGTTAACAGCCAAACAAGACTATCTTTATTGCCCTGACTCTGCCGTTTACAGAAACACCCCATATGTGGCCGTAAACTACTGTACGGCCACACAGCGGGGCGTAGAGTGAAAGGTGCGCCATATGGTTTTTGGAAGGCAGGTTTTGCTGGACTGGTTTTTTGACACCATGTCCCATTTGAAGTCCCCCTGATGCAACCCTAGAGTAGAAACTCCATAAAAGTGCCCACATATAAGAAACTGCACAATATTTAATGGATAATAGAGATACAATTTCAAATTTCACTTTTTGGGCAGATTTTCCATTTTAATATTTTTTTTCCAGTTACAAAGCAAGGGTTAACAGCCAAACAAAACTCATTTATGGCCCTGATTCTATAGTTTACAGAAACACCCCACATGTGGTCATAAACTACTGTACAGGCACACAGCAGGGCGCAGAAGGAAAGGAATGCCATATGATTTTTGGAAGGCAGATTTTGCTGGACTGTTTTTTTTTGACACCATGTCCCATTTGAAGCCCCCCTGATGCACCCATAGAGTAGAAACTCCAAAAAAGTGACCCCATTTTAGAAACTATGGGATAGGGTGGCAGTTTTGTTGGTACTAGTTTAGGGTACATATGATTTTTGGTTGCTCTATATTACACTTTATGTGCGGCAAGGTAACAAGAAATAGCTGTTTTGGCACCGTTTTTATTTTTTGTTATTTACAACATTCATCTGACAGGTTAGATCATGTGGTAGTTTTATAGAGCAGGTTGTCACGGACGCAGCGATACCTAATATGTATACAATTTTTTTTTTATGTAAGTTTCACACAATGAATTTTTAGAACAAAAAAAGTTTTAGTGTCTCCATAGTCTAAGCCATAGTTTTTTCAGTTTTTGGGCAATTATCTTAAGTAGGGTCTCATTTTTTGCGGGATGAGATGACGGTTTGATTGGCACTATTTTGGGGTGCATATGACTTTGATTGCTTGCTATTACACTTTGTGATGTAAGATGACAAAAAATTGCTTTTTTTTACACCGTTTTTATTTTTTTACGGTGGTCACCTGAGTGGTTAGGTCATGTGATATTTTTATAGAGCCGGTCGATACGGACGCGGCGATACCTAATATGTATACTTTTTTTTATTTATGCAAGTTTTACACAATGATTTCATTTTTGAAACAAATAAAATCATGTTTTAGTGTTTCCATAGTCTAAGAGCCATAGTTTTTTCAGTTTTGGGGCAATTATCTTGGGTAGGGTATGATTTTTGCGGGATGAGATGACTGTTACAATTTTGGCGTACATACGACTTTTTTGATCACTTTTATTACCTTTTTTGGGAAGTAAGGTGGGCAAAATTTCAATTTCATCATAGTTTTTTATGGCGTTCACCGTTTGGGTAAAGTAACAGGACAGTTTTATAGATCAGGTCGTTACAGACACGGCGATACCAAACATGTGTAGGGAATTTTATTTTTTTCATTTTTAATCAGTGATAAATGTGTTTTTTGATTTTTACTTTATTTTCACTTTCTTTTTGACCCAGACCCACTTGGTTCTTGAAGATCCAGTGGGTCTGATGTCTGTATAATACAGTACAGTACAATATATATTGTACTGTACTTTACACTTTGTCTGAACAGATGGGGCTGTCGGGGGGCTCTCTCCCTCTCCATCAGGGGGCTGCAAAGGCACAGCAGCCCCCCGATGGGAGAGGGAGGGAGCTCCCTGAGCTGTTAACCTTTTCCATACAGCGGTCCGCGGTATGGAAAGGGTTAAACGGCTGACATCGCATCGCAGATGTCAGCCGTTTATACCAGGGTGCCAGCAATGTGCTGGCACCCTGGTATACCCACTCTACACCAACGATTATTCAATGGGAGGCGGGCGGGGGATCGCGATCCCGCCTCCCACAGCCCTCCCCCGGGCTAAAATCACTCAGGGGTGCAAGAGGGGGGATACAGATATATTTTAGGAAGACTAAAGTTTCTGATCCCCGCGGTCAGGGACCGCAGGATCAGAAACTGCAGAAATCGCAGGTCTGAATTGACCTGCGGTTTGCCACGATCGCCGACATGGGGGGGGGGGGGGGGGGGGCACGGGACCCCCCCCCCCCCCCGCGCATTTAGCCTAGGTGCCTGCTCAATGATTTGAGCAGGCACCGGGTTCCGATTACTGCCAGCCGCACGGCAGTGATCGAAAATACACAGGGCGTACATGTATGCCCTGTGTCCTTAAGTACCAGGGCACAAGGGCGTACCTGTACGCCCTATGTCCTTAAGAGGTTAAAGTGCCAGTATTCCATGCACCATCAGGCAAGTTATTCCCAGTCAGTCTAAGTCCTAATGTCGCAATCCACTTGCCAGGAGGTATTTTAGCATCTTTCTACCACTTCAGAGCCATTTATGATACCTTACAGAAAACTCACCTGACTCAGGTGCTTGAATATTTCTGATCCAATTCCAGACCCTAGGAAAAGGAATCTAGTCAATATATAGAAAATGAACACTCATTGGCAGCTACCACTATGGATTTTAGAAAACATACCTCTGAATTCATTCATTACAAAGAAGTCTTCAAGATACAGAAGCTTCCCTATCCATGGGTCATATGTGAAGTAGTACATAGCAAAGCCAACAATCGTATAGCCTGTTAAAGAAGAAGGCTGCTCATTTAGAAAGCCACCCAAAACAGACAGTGCCAACAGTTATTCCATGCATTTAAATACAATAAGGCCAAGCTCACACATGGCAATATTAATGTACTGAATGCGGCATGATATCCACTATAGAAATATACTACGATTTCCTTTTACACGGTAGTTCAGAATAATAATCCACAGCACCTTTGTTAACCATCTCTCAAAAATGAAAAAATAAAATAATCTGTACATCGCTTTACTTATTAAGCACGTTACAGATTTTTGGAGGTACACAGGTATTTACAGAGGTTATCCAAGACAATGCTCCCCCAAATGCCCAGGTCCCTGACATAGCACTTATCACGCTCCTCAGCACCTGCATCACTTGATGCCAGCACGGCCACCGCAGATGAACTGGGAATGGGGGGCAGCCAATAGTGGCTATGGAGGCTTGTTCACATCGCAGCCTGCTATTGGATGCGTGGGGAGGTGAACCAATAGCAGGCTGCGATGGGAACAAGCCTCCATAGCCACTATTGGCTGCCCCCTATTGCCAGTTTTCATCTGCGTAACAGGGAGATGCAGCGGCAGGCCTGCTGGCTTCAGAAGCGATGCGGGTGCCAAGGAGCGAGGCAAGTACAATCTGAGGGACAGAGCATTATAGTTCTTCGATAACCCCTTTATGAGGAGAAAAGCCATTTGTACCATTGAAAAAGAAAAAAAGTTGGTGTCCACACAAGAACTGTAAGGTGGAACGTGAATTTCTTAAAGCCAACACTGCCCCCCAGGTCAAATTTTCAAGTTGGTAATAGATTTGCTCTTGAAGTGGAGAAGGTTCTCCACTAGAACCCTTATCTGCTGCACGCGTTTTCTGATCTACCGTGTTGGTTATTCTTGAATGGATGTCCCTAATGGCCTTACCTCGTTTCATGCTCATCTATGTTATTGTGTAACGGATCTTTTAGTTACCTCCCCACCCGCCCATGTACACGGAAGGGCCATCCATGTACACGGCGAAGCTAGAGACTGTAACCTGAAGATTGGGACAAATTAAAGAGAAAATGTGATTTAACAAATACTGCAACCGCTTACAAATAGGGTCAATACAAGAAATGCCGAAGTCGGAGAAGCTAAGAAACAAAACAAAAATTCACTTGTTACCATCAACAGTTTGAGTCTCCTTCGGTACTTCAGCAACAAGACAATGGTAGAAGGGATGTTCTCCAAAGCCATCTTCTAAAAGATCTTAACAGGGAGGAGAAGTCATTAGCATTGCATGTTACAAGGGTCTGGTAAGCAGACTACCCCCCTCCCCCCTCCCCATGTACCATTGTATTTATCTAAGCAGTGTTCCAAAGGCTCATGGGAGCAGATTGGCCAAGTGCCCGCTCTAGGATCAGTGAAGCAAAACAAGCCATGCCAAGGCTAAAAATAACCCTGTACAAGTCAGCAGGTGCTCCGAGCCCATCTAACCGCAGATCTACTGACTACAGGGCAAGATCTTCATAGAAGCAGGATGAGTGGCCGCCTACCTTTCTCAGTTAATACTACTTGGTTCTCCATATCTTCATATTTTGCCAATTCCTTAAATAAAAAATAAATAATGTACATTAACAGATACCCAAAAATAAATAAATCCACTTTGCAACCACAATCTAAATATATACTGATCAACTTCTTGCTTTCCTATGGCAGGACATGAGCGGGGCAGTCCTGATCACAGGCTGTACATCGCTGCTGAATATGTTGGCACTATAACATGAACAGGAAACATGAAGTCCTTCAGAACCGATGAGTAATCCTGAGGTTATATCATCCGCTGCCCTTAGGGCTTCAGAAGGAGGGGGGAGGGGAGGACTTCAGAAGAGACAAAGGCCCTGGATACTGCCAATAACCCCGGAATTCCTTACATAACAAGTGCATGCTAATCACATCTAGAAGAAGCGGCCATTACAGAAAATTTCCATCTTATGAATATTCATACACAGCAAAATAAAAATCGCAGATAAAGCACGATGACGTCAATGCACCTTTATGAGTCGCAATAGGTCCTTACAGTCTCCGGGCACAGCTGACCGTATGATAAAATTGGCCATTTTCGTCTCTTGTTCTTTTTTCCTTTTCTCACAAGTCCTCTGTACGTGAAGAGAAGTAGAAGGAGTTTCTTCATTCGCTTCCCAGGGGCTACCGCTCCTTAGTCAGTCTGGGACCCTGACCGGGCTGAGACTCCACGAACGAGCCACCGTGCTGCAGAAACGTCAACGACGAAGTATGGCGGAACGAGCCCGACGTGTCCTATCTATAGACGTTGAACCGCCTCCGGTACCGCCCTCTTCTGTGTTTCAGCCAATGAAAATGGGATTGCGTAACTCCTTTTAGGAACCGCTCCGCCCTATCACACCTGCCCACTGACGTCACACATCCCGGAAACTGTGACTCAGGAGAGTGATAGTTGGGCAGCTCGCCAGCGCCACCTGGTGTCTTTTGTGTTACATCCGTTTATGAGGCGCTAAAATACCTCTGACTCTTCATGTTGTGGAAATGTCACTAATAATATTCATGTCTCCTGCCATCCACTAGCATGTTACTTTAGGACCCACAAGGGTTCATTTTGTAATTTACACGTTGCATCCCTTTCCAACACGGAAATTAGCGCTGTTTGATACTGTATTTGGCTGCAATGGCGCATGTGAAGTAATATGATAACATTGGGCTCATGTGCAGAAACGTATTTTTGGTCCGCATCCGATCCACATTATTTGCGTGTCAGTTGGGGACCTATTTACTTCAATGTCTGCATCCATATGTCTGTTCCGCGGCCCCGCAAAAATATAGAACGTGTCCTATTCTTCTCCGTTTTATGGATAAGGAAAGGACTCTTCTAATAGGGGCCGGGATCCGTGTTTTGCGGACCCGTAATTTGCCGACAGCAAAAACGGCAACACCTGTGTGCATGAGTGTTGATGCAGGAGACTTGCTAATAGCAGCAGCCATACCTTTTATTGCACTGACAATCACAACCGAAGCTGAAGTTGGTTTCTTATTCACAAAAATCTGTTTTTTTACTAGCCTTCTTAATAAGGAGAACTTAAAGGGGTTCTCCGGGCCTTGTGGAGAAAGACACTTTCACTAGTACTTAAAGGGGTATTCCGGTAGGTAAAAGTTATCCTGTGGATAGGGGAAAACTATAAGATCTGTGGGGGTCCTACTGGTGGCACCCCCACCAATCACAAGAACGGTGGCCCCATACCCCCTGCTGATCCCCTGAAATGACCAGAGCGGCCTGTTGCATATCCCCGTCGCCGCTCCATTCATTTCTATGGGAATTCCAGAGATAGGTGAGCGCTGTACTCGGCTATCCCCATAGAAATGAATGGAGCGGCGACATACATGTGCGACAGGCCGCTCTGGTCATGTCAGGGGGGCTGCAGGAGGTATGAACAGGGGATAACTTTCACCTACCGGAATACCCCTTTAACCCTCAGCGGGCTGCCAATGCTGCAATCTCTGCTGCACTCAGACCGACTGTGGGCTCTTCTGCTCAGGTCCCAATCAGATGTATTCCTGAGTCTTCCTGCTCATCTGAAAGACTCAGGAATACCTCCGGACTTATTATTAAAGGGGCGCTGTCCATCTTCTTTCCTCCACGGGGTCAGAACCCTCCGGGCTTCTCTGACAGGCCTGTTAAACCCCTTTAATAATAAATGGCATTACAGTGAGATGTCCTGAGGTGAATAAAGTTAAAAACAGCACAAAAACATAAATAACTGGCACAAAAATGGGAATCAAAGTGGATATCCAGGAGTGTGACTTAAAGGGGGTCTCTGGGAATAAAGACATTTTCTGTGTGTCCTTTTTTCTATTTGGATCCTTTGAAGATTAAATAAAGTTACTCCCTGGCTGGATTCTGCTGTTCTGTGGTGCCCCACATCGCTCCTGTGCCCCGGGATTCCTGCTGGAGCTGGCCGTGATTTACAATATCTTCCTCCATAAAGAGAAGATTTCATATTTTTTGCTCCCCGTCGCTAGGGTCCTCTGCGTTGGCTCGCACATGTTCTGGTCCTCAACACAGTCTACGTCCGGCGGTGCATAGTCACGTCAATAACTGGCTTCATCGGTAACGCGCCGCTTGTGGCCACGTCACTGCTGAAGCCAGTTATTGGTTGAAGTGGAGCATGTGACCATGTCCATGAAGTGTCGGATGTAAATATGGACATGTGGGAGCCCGCACAGAGGATCAGAGCAGCAGGGAGCATCTAGGTATGAATCTTCTATTTACAGAGGCAGGCTGAGGACAGTACATAAAAAGTATTTATTCCCGGAGAACCCCTTGAAGGGTTAAATTAATTTGGGCCATTGATCTTGCACTACCAGCACACAGAGGGTGATGCCCCACATCAAATTCAGTTAGGACCCTTGCGTTCAGTGAAAAATGCGCGATTTCGCAGGCAAAGTCATTCCGTTTTGCCTGCGATCGCGTTCAGTAGTTCAGTTTTTAGCGCGCGGGTGCAATGCGTTTTGATGTGTTTTTCACGCATGTGATAAAAAAAACGGAATGTATACAAACATCCGTGAAAAACGCATTGCATCCGCACTTGCTTGCGGATGCGATTTTCCCGCAGCCCCATTCACTTCTTTGGGGCCTGCGTTGCGTGAAAATCGAAGAATATAGAACATGCTGCGATTTTCACACAACGCACAAGTGATGCGTTAAAACCAACGCACATGTACACAACCCCACTGAAATGAATGGGTCCGGATTCTGGGCGGGCGCAATGCATTTGCATCACGCATTGCACCCGCGCGGAACACTCGCTCGTGTGAAAGGGGTCTTAAGGTCAGCCTGGCCCAAAGTGGTTCTGAGCATAAAAAGTGGCATCAAAGTGGACAAAGGGATACTTTTTGCTGATTTGAATAAGGCCAGTTTCACTGCTGTCAGAGGAGCAGCCTGCCGGGGTTCCCGGCCTCCAGCCTAGCCGGATACTGCCGTTCACTGCCACACCCCATAGACTATAATGGGATTGCTGAGGCAACAGTTTTTGTTCGACCAAATCCTGGCCTTTAAGCCGGGGAGCATCTGCTCCCATTATAGTCAATGGGGTCCGACGGTGAACGGCTGTATCCGGCTAGGCCGTATGCGGAGAACTCCAGCAGACTGTTCCAGAACAACCTGCCGATTTCTTAACTCTTAACACAAGTGTGAAAGTAACTAAGTGGTGTTTTCAAAGGATTAAATGGCTGCCAGTTGTGTTCACATTTTTATCTCACATTACACGACGTATGCATTAAAGACTATGTACACTTTTGGGGGGTGACAGAAGCCCTTTAAAGGCTATGTACACTTTTGGGGGGTGACAGAAGCCCTTTAAAGGCTATGTACACTTTTGGGGGGTGACAGAAGCCCTTTAAAGGCTATGTACACTTTTGGGGGGCAATTTTTATTATTGCATTGTACTTATTTTAAGCTAAACTTCCTTTTTTCAATTGGTCTTTATTCAAAATATGGAGCCCTTTTTTTGTACAGAGCTGAAATGCTCTACTAGCAGCTTCCTGTGGATTTTCTGTCTTTTCCGTCAGTTGGGGAGCTGACAGACTCCTTATCTCTGCTCTCTGACATTATAAACACTCATTAAAGCTCAACCCTTATCTTACTGATAAGAATGTGGCTTATGACCTCTCAGTAGGTAAGAGATAAGGTTTATTAGATGACCAGCACAAAGTGAAAGTACCAGTCACACAGCTAGAAAAACAGTTAACCCTTTGTGACAGAACGGCTCAATATTTTTAATAAAGGCCAATTCAAAATATGATTTCTAGCCAAAAATGAGTAAAATGCAATAATAACCAAAAATTGCCTCCAACGGTGTACATAGCTTTTAACCACCTCCGGACCGCTGTACGCACAGACGCGTCCTGGAGGTGGTTGATTCATTCCTCCTGGACGCGCCGGCGCGTCATCTCGCGAGACGCGAGATTTCGGTCACAGCCGGCCCGCGCATGCGCATCGCGGGCCGGCAAAAGTTAGAGGAGTATTTCATCAGCAACCTGCCAGCCAATGATCGTCGCTGGCAGGTTGCTGATTTTTAAAAAATCGAATCACAAGCCAGATAACAGATCATATTAGTAAATATGATCTGTTATATGGCTTCTCTGCTTCTCTGCTGGTCCTTTTCGTCGGTTGGATCCAGCAGAGAAGCAGACATCACTGTGAGTACACACCAAACACTGCCCTTAGCCCCTGATCACCATCCATCACCCCCATCATCCAAATTAACCCCTTGATCGCCCCCTGTCAATCACTTAGTGAAAGACAAAAAGTGATCAGTGTAAACTGACACTTTTTTTTTTCACTAGTATTGGCTGTTAGGTTTTAGGGATAGTTTAGGCCCCTTGGTTAGGTAGTTAGCGTCAGTTAGCGCCCACCCCACCGCACCGCAGTCACTTTTATTCGCTGTTTAGCGTATCGCTAATCAGCATTTGTACTTTTATAGTATCTGTAAGTGATCAAAACTGATCACGGTCAGATCTATAATAGTATTAGTGTCACTTTAGTTCGCCCTCCACCCAAAACGCAGTGTTTGCCCGATCAGGCCTGATCGGTCGCCCACACGTGCGTTCACCCACGCCCGCCCCACCGCAGTGACAAAAAAATTTTTTTTTTTGATCACTGCACATTCACTTTACACGCTCTGCGGCGATAAAAAAATCAGTTTTGATATTTTTTATCAACCGCAGCGGCCTCCGGTACTTCGCTAGCCTCCCCTTTGTAAGACAGGCTTGCTTTTTTTCTTGGGTAGTCTCAGGGAATACCCCTAAATTTAGTAGTCCAAATGTCAAACAGGGGGTATTCTTCTGAAGAGGCCTACAGGATTCTGACCCAGTCGGATGAGGAGTGGGAACCCTCATCTGATGAATCTAGCGGGTCAGAATATGAACCTGTAGAAAGCAGTGGCTCTCTGACCCAAAGTTCGGACGAGGAGGTTGAGGTCCCTGGCAGCACCAGGCGTACCCGGCCCCGTGTCGCTAGACCACAGGTTATGCAGGATCCGCTTCAAGAGCAGCAGAGTGGGGCTGTCGCTGCCGGATCACGTGGTGAGGCATACACCAGCAGCGCAGCCCTTCCTGGACCTAGTACCAGCACTGCCGTACAACATGGTGAAGTAGCGAGCACCAGAAGGGCAGTTGAAGCTGGTACGGTGGCACGTGCACTAGTTACCCCGTCGCAGCCACCGCACAGACAGGCCCGTAGAGCCCCTAGAATCCCTGAGGTGCTGGCAAACCCTGATTGGCAGTCACCAACTTCAGCCGCACCAGTAGTTCCCCCTTTCACCGCCCAGTCTGGAGTTCGGGTTGAGACGGCTCAGATCAGTACGGCCCTGGGATTTTTTGAGCTGTTCTTGACTGCGGAGCTCTTGGACTTAGTCGTGGCAGAGACCAACCAATATGCCACACAATTTATAACCGCAAACCCGGGAAGCTTTTATGCCCAGCCTTTCCGGTGGAAACCAGTCCAAGTTTCCGAACTTAAAATTTTTCTGGGCCTTCTCCTCAACATGGGCCTGACAAAAAAGCATGAATTGCGGTCATATTGGTCAACGCACCCAATTCATCACATGCCCATGTTCTCTGCTGCTATGTCCAGGACACGATTTGAGGCCATCCTGCGTTTCCTGCACTTTAGCGACAACACCACCTCCCGTCCCAGAGGCCACCCAGCTTTTGACCGGCTCCACAAAATTCGGCCCCTCATAGACCATTTCAACCAGAAATTTGCAGATTTGTATACCCCTGAGCAAAACATCTGCGTAGACGAGTCCCTAATACATTTTACCGGGCGCCTTGGCTTCAAACAGTACATCCCAAGCAAGCGTGCCCGGTATGGGGTCAAATTGTATAAGCTCTGTGAAAGGGCCACAGGCTATACCCACAAATTTCGGATCTATGAGGGAAAAGATCAGACCCTGGAGCCGGTCGGTTGCCCTGACTACCTGGGGAGCAGTGGGAAGACAGTCTGGGACTTGGTGTCACCCTTATTCGGCAAGGGGTACCATCTTTATGTGGACAATTTTTACACAAGTGTGGCCCTCTTTAGGCATTTGTTTCTAGAACGGATTTGCGCCTGTGGCACCGCGCGAACTAGTCGCGTGGGCTTCCCCCAACGGCTTGTAACCACCCGTCTTGCAAGGGGGGAGAGGGCTGCCTTGTGTAACGAAGAACTGCTCGCGGTGAAATGGAGAGACAAGCGTGACGTTTACATGCTCTCCTCCATTCACGCAGACACGACAATACAAATTCAAAGGGCAACCCGTGTCATTGAAAAGCCCCTCTCAGTCCACGACTATAATGCGCTCATGGGAGGGGTGGACTTCAATGACCAGATGTTGGCTCCCTATTTAGTTTCCCGCAGAACCAGACGCTGGTATAAGAAGGTGTCTGTATATTTAATTCAATTGGCGCTCTACAATAGTTTTGTTCTCTACAGTAAGGCTGGGAGAACACGATCCTTCCTCAAATTCCAGGAAGAGATCATCGAGAACCTCCTTTACCCAGGAGGTTCCGTGGCCCCATCCACCAGTGTAGTTAGCCGTCTACACGAGCGACATTTCCCCAGTGTCGTTGCTGGTACCTCAACCCAACCGCCACCCCGAAAAAAATGTCGTGTCTGTAGCAGGAGTGGAATAAGGCGTGACACCCGCTATTTCTGTCCTGACTGTCCGGACCACCCTGCCCTATGCTTAGGAGAGTGTTTCCGGAAGTACCACACACAGGTACACCTAGCATAGGGATCACATCTCACCAGGACAGGCACACAGGGCTATTAGGGCCCTTTCTCTCACAGCTGCTGCAAACCTCTCCTTTCACCTGGGATAAAGTGCATAACGTACTTCGCCACATCTTTGGGCGATTTGCGCTTTGCACATTGTCCCATGGGGAAGGAGAGGTTTGTTCTATAAAGGTAAAAAAAACAAAACAAAAAAAAAATTACCGGTAAGTAAAAAAGTTAAAAAAGTTTAAAAAAGTTAATATGTTCTGTTCTAAAGTTAATAAAGTTATTGCTTTGCGGCCTGGTTTTTTCTTTTTTGTTTTGTTTTTTTTACCTTCCAGGTGGACCATCCGATCGACCAGCTGCAGCACTGATGTGCATTCGGACAGAAGCATTGCGCTGCTGTCAGATTACACGCAAGTCGGTGTATGCGGCGCTGCAAGACGAGATTTCTCCTCTGCAGTAAAAGATATGTTTGCCAAGGCATATGAGCTGAGGAGGTGGCGGTGTTCATATACTTTGGCAAACACTTTGTATATATAAAAAAAAAAATCCCGGCAATGATTTATTCATCCACATCGATTGATGTGAATGGAGAAATCTGGTTTGCCAGGGCATACGAGCTGAAGTGGGTATGGATGTTGGGCGGAGCTCCTATGTCCTGGCAGACGCCTTTCCCCTCCTTTTTTCTTTTTTTGGCCGAGATTTTTTCATCCACATTGATCGATGCGAATGAAGAAATCTGTGCCGTTCATTTTTTTCTTTCAGCCCAGAGGCTGAACGGAAAAAAAAAATCTCATTACCCGTATGCTCAATATAAGGAGAATAGCAGAAACTCCTAATGCTGGGCATACATGTAATGATTGCGGAGACCCTCAAATGCCAGGGCAGTACAAACACCCCACAAATAACACCATTTTGGAAAGAAGACACCCCAAGGTATTCGCTGAGGGGCATATTGAGTCCATGAAAGATTGAAATTTTTGTCCCAAGTTAGCGGAAAGGGAGACTTTGTGAGAACAAAATCAAAAAAATCAATTTCCGCTAACTTGTGCCAAAATTTTTTTTTTTCAATGAACTCGCCATGCCCCTCATTGAATACCTTGGGGTGTCTTCTTTCCAAAATGGGGTCACATGTGGGGTATTTATACTGCCCTGGCATTTTAGGGGCCCCAAAGCGTGAGAAGAAGTCTGGTATCCAAATGTCTAAAAATGCCCTGCTAAAAGGAATTTGGGCCCCTTTGCCCACCTAGGCTGCAAAAAAGTGTCACACATCTGGTATCTCCGTACTCAGGAGAAGTTGAGGAATGTGTTTTGGGGTGTCTTTTTACATATACCCATGCTGGGTGAGATAAATATCTTGGTCAAATGCAAACTTTGTATAAAAAAAATGGGAAAAGTTGTCTTTGCCAAGATATTTCTCTCACCCAGCATGGGTATATGTAAAATGACACCCCAAAACACATTCCCCACCTTCTCCTGAGTACGGAGATACCAGATGTGTGACACTTTTTTGCAGCCTAGGTGGGCAAAGGGGCCCACATTCCAAAGAGCACCTTTCGGATTTCACAGGTCATTTACCTACTTACCACACATTAGGGCCCCTGTAAAATGCCAGGGCAGTATAACTACCCCACAAGTGACCCCATTTTGGAAAGAAGACACCCCAAGGTATTCCGTGAGGGGCATGGCAAGTTCCTAGAATTTTTAATTTTTAGTCACAAGTTAGTGGAAAATGATGATTTTTTTTTTTTTTTTTTTTTTTTCATACAAAGTCTCATATTCCACTAACTTGTGACAAAAAATAAAAACTTCCATGAACTCACTATGCCCATCAGCGAATACCTTGGGGTCTCTTCTTTCCAAAATGGGGTCACTTGTGGGGTAGTTATACTGCCCTGGCATTCTAGGGGCCCAAATGTGTGGTAAGGAGTTTGAAATCAAATTCAGTAAAAAATGACCTGTGAAATCCGAAAGGTGCTCTTTGGAATGTGGGCCCCTTTGCCCACCTAGGCTGCAAAAAAGTGTCACACATCTGGTATCTCCGTACTCAGGAGAAGTTGAGGAATGTGTTTTGGGGTGTCTTTTTACATATACCCATGCTGGGTGAGATAAATATCTTGGTCAAATGCCAACTTTGTATAAAAAAATGGGAAAAGTTGTCTTTTGCCAAGATATTTCTCTCACCCAGCATGGGTATATATAAAATGACACCCCAAAACACATTCCCCACCTTCTCCTGAGTACGGAGATACCAGATGTGTGACACTTTTTTGCAGCCTAGGTGGGCAAAGGGGCCCATATTCCAAAGAGCACCTTTCGGATTTCACAGGTCATTTTTTACAGAATTTGATTTCAAACTCCTTACCACACATTTGGGCCCCTAGAATGCCAGGGCAGTATAACTACCCCACAAGTGACCCCATTTTGGAAAGAAGACACCCCAAGGTATTCCGTGAGGGGCATGGCGAGTTCCTAGAATTTTTTATTTTTTGTCACAAGTTAGTGGAAAATGATGATTTTTTTTTTTTTTTTTTTTTTTCATACAAAGTCTCATATTCCACTAACTTGTGACAAAAAATAAAAACTTCCATGAACTCACTATGCCCATCAGCGAATACCTTGGGGTCTCTTCTTTCCAAAATGGGGTCACTTGTGGGGTAGTTATACTGCCCTGGCATTCTAGGGGCCCAAATGTGTGGTAAGGAGTTTGAAATCAAATTCTGTAAAAATTGACCTGTGAAATCCGAAAGGTGCTCTTTGGAATATGGGCCCCTTTGCCCACCTAGGCTGCAAAGAAGTGTCACACATCTGGTATCTCCGTACTCAGGAGAAGGTGGGGAATGTGTTTTGGGGTGTCATTTTATATATACCCATGCTGGGTGAGAGAAATATCTTGGCAAAAGACAACTTTTCCCATTTTTTTATACAAAGTTGGCATTTGACCAAGATATTTATCTCACCCAGCATGGGTATATGTAAAAAGACACCCCAAAACACATTCCTCAACTTCTCCTGAGTACGGAGATACCAGATGTGTGACACTTTTTTGCAGCCTAGGTGGGCAAAGGGGCCCACATTCCAAAGAGCACCTTTCGGATTTCACAGGTCATTTTTTACTGAATTTGATTTCAAACTCCTTACCACACATTTGGGCCCCTAGAATGCCAGGGCAGTATAACTACCCCACAAGTGACCCCATTTTGGAAAGAAGACACCCCAAGGTATTCCGTGAGGGGCATGGTTAGTTCCTAGAATTTTTTATTTTTTGTCACAAGTTAGTGGAAAATGATGATTTTTTTTTTTTTTTTTTTTTCATACAAAGTCTCATATTCCACTAACTTGTGACAAAAAATAAAAACTTCCATGAACTCACTATGCCCATCAGCGAATACCTTGGGGTCTCTTCTTTCCAAAATGGGGTCACTTGTGGGGTAGTTATACTGCCCTGGCATTCTAGGGGCCCAAATGTGTGGTAAGGAGTTTGAAATCAAATTCTGTAAAAATTGACCTGTGAAATCCGAAAGGTGCTCTTTGGAATATGGGCCCCTTTGCCCACCTAGGCTGCAAAAAAGTGTCACACATCTGGTATCTCCGTACTCAGGAGAAGTTGAGGAATGTGTTTTGGGGTGTCTTTTTACATATACCCATGCTGGGTGAGATAAATATCTTGGTCAAATGCCAACTTTGTATAAAAAAATGGGAAAAGTTGTCTTTTGCCAAGATATTTCTCTCACCCAGCATGGGTATATATAAAATGACACCCCAAAACACATTCCCCACCTTCTCCTGAGTACGGAGATACCAGATGTGTGACACTTTTTTGCAGCCTAGGTGGGCAAAGGGGCCCATATTCCAAAGAGCACCTTTCGGATTTCACAGGTCAATTTTTACAGAATTTGATTTCAAACTCCTTACCACACATTTGGGCCCCTAGAATGCCAGGGCAGTATAACTACCCCACAAGTGACCCCATTTTGGAAAGAAGAGACCCCAAGGTATTCGCTGATGGGCATAGTGAGTTCATAGAACTTTTTATTTTTTGTCACAAGTTAGTGGAATATGAGACTTTGTAAGAAAAAAAAAAAAAAAAAAAAAAATCATCATTTTCCGCTAACTTGTGACAAAAAATAAAAAGTTCTATGAACTCACTATGCCCATCAGTGAATACCTTAGGGTGTCTACTTTCAGAAATGGGGTCATTTGTGGGGTGTTTGTACTGTCTGGGCATTGTAGAACCTGAGGAAACATGACAGGTGCTCAGAAAGTCAGAGCTGCTTCAAAAAGCGGAAATTCACATTTTTGTACCATAGTTTGTAAACGCTATAACTTTTACCCAAACCATTTTTTTTTTACCCAAACATTTTTTTTTTATCAAAGACATGTAGAACTATAAATTTAGAGCAAAATTTCTATATGGATGTCGTTTTTTTTTGCAAAATTTTACACCTGAAAGTGAAAAATGTCATTTTTTTGCAAAAAAATCGTTAAATTTCGATTAATAACAAAAAAAGTAAAAATGTCAGCAGCAAAGAAATACCACCAAATGAAAGCTCTATTAGTGAGAAGAAAAGGAGGTAAAATTCATTTGGGTGGTAAGTTGCATGACCGAGCAATAAACGGTGAAAGTAGTGTAGGTCAGAAGTGTAAAAAGTGGCCTGGTCTTTCAGGGTGTTTAAGCACTGGGGGCTGAGGTGGTTAAAAGGATATCTCGGGCGGATGCAGTACGGTGGCATCCATCACCATAGGGTTCTATCTGTTTAACGTATGATTTTTTTGCTGGACTCTGCAGGACGGAGCAGCGTAGTCTACTACTTTATTACATCTTCTTCTTCCCCAATGTATACGGTAAATGTGTTGAAGAACGTGATGTGGACATGGCCTTACACTGCTGGCACACAGGCTGATGCTGCACCTTGACCCCAGTACAGGTTTATGCCCAGGTTGTGTCAGGCTGACCTCAACTGGATTTAATATGGGACATCACCCTCTGTGTGCGGGGGACATCAGTGCTCCGAAAGCATCAGTTATTCAAATCAGTAAAAAAATGTCCCTTTGCCCTGGTGGATGCCAGCTTTTATTCCCAGAACCTGTTGGGGCCAGGCTGAACGGAGCTGAATTTGGTACAGGAACATGCCCTCTGTATGGTGGCAATGTGAGTTCAGGGGTCCAAAGCCATTTAACCCTTTCAGTCACACTCTTCTTTGATGCCCAGTTCTGCCAATTCTTTCTGTTTTCATGCTGCTTTCTTTTCAAGTCAGTGCAATATAATTTATTACAGACATAAGTTCTCTTCAAAATTAATTAATACATATTATGTGAATAAGAAACCAACTCCAGCACCGCCAGTCAAACTGCAAGCAAGGACACACGAATAGAATCCTAGTCCAGTCACAGCCTGCAGCAGCAGCCTCTGTAAAATTCCAGCACTGAGGTAACAGAGCGGTTACTGGAATGCCCCACGCTCTATGGTAGCTGGGCGCTCTGCACAGCGCTATCTATGGTGCGGGAGGACCGAGTAGATTGACAGGAGGGCTTGTCATAGGCAGAGGGCTGCGGAGAAGCCGGAGAAGTGCCTGGTAGTCACCCCTGTCAGCGCCCGGCGCCCATGATGCAGAGGAACATGCTGCTGGCAGTCAGGTAGGAGCTCCCTTCTCTGTCATATACCATGAACTAGGTGACAACGCCCAGTCCAGTGCCCTAATGTGACCTCTCCAGCCAGAGATCTGTGCAAAGGGTAGGTAGTGAGGCTTCCCAACACAGGGTGGGGACCAGCAGTCACAGCGGAGTGGCAGTATGTAACATGCCAGTGTGTTACCAGTGTGCCAGTGTGTGAATGTTACCAGTGTGCCAGATGTAACATGCCAGTGTGTGAATGTTACTAGTGTGCCAGTGTGTGAATGTTACCAGTGTGCCAGTGCCAGATTTAACATGCCAGTGTGTGAATGTTACCAGTGTGCCAGTGCCAGTATGTTAATGTTACTAGCGTGCCAGTGTCAGATGTAACATGCCAGTGTGTTACCAGTGTGTAAATGTTACCAGTGTGCCAGATGTAACATGCCAGTGTGTTACCAGTGTGCCAGTGTGTGAATGTTACCAGTGTGTGAATGTTACCAGTGTGCCAGTGCCAGATTTAACATGCCAGTGTGTGAATGTTACCAGTGTGCCAGTGCCAGTATGTTAATGTTACTAGCGTGCCAGTGTCAGATGTAACATGCCAGTGTGTTACCAGTGTGCCAGTGTGTGAATGTTACCAGTGTGTGAATGTTACCAGTGTGCCAGATGTAACATGCCAGTGTGTGAATGTTACCAGTTTACCAGTGCCAGATGTAACATGCCAGTGTGTGAATGTTACCAGTGTGCCAGTGCCAGATGTAACATGCCAGTGTGTGAATGTTACTAGTGTGCCAGTGCCAGATGTAACATGCCAGTGTGTGAATGTTACTAGTGTGCCAGTGTGTGAATGTTACCAGTGTGTGAATGTTACCAGTGTGCCAGTGCCAGATTTAACATGCCAGTGTGTGAATGTTACCAGTGTGCCAGTATGTTAATGTTACTAGCGTGCCAGTGTCAGATGTAACATGCCAGTGTGTTACCAGTGTGCCAGTGTGTGAATGTTACCAGTGTGTGAATGTTACCAGTGTGCCAGATGTAACATGCCAGTGTGTTACCAGTGTGCCAGTGTGTGAATGTTACCAGTGTGCCAGTGCCAGATGTAACATGCCAGTGTGTGAATGTTACTAGTGTGCCAGTGCCAGATGTAACATGCCAGTGTGTGAATGTTACTAGTGTGCCAGTGTGTGAATGTTACCAGTGTGTGAATGTTACCAGTGTGCCAGTGCCAGATGTAACATGCCAGTGTGTGAATGTTACTAGTGTGCCAGTGCCAGATGTAACATGCCAGTGTGTGAATGTTACCAGTGTGCCAGTGCCAGTATGTTAATGTTACTAGCGTGCCAGTGTCAGATGTAACATGCCAGTGTGTTACCAGTGTGCCAGTGTGTGAATGTTACCAGTGTGCCAGATGTAACATGCCAGTGTGTGAATGTTACCAGTGTGCCAGTGCCAGATGTAACATGCCAGTGTGTGAATGTTACCAGTGTGCCAGTGCCAGATGTAACATGCCAGTGTGTGAATGTTACTAGTGTGCCAGTGCCAGATGTAACATGCCAGTGTGTGAATGTTACCAGTCTGCCAGTGCCAGATGTAACATGCCAGTGTGTGAATGTTACTAGTGTGCCAGTGCCAGATGTAACATGCCAGTGTGTTACCAGTGTGCCAGTGTGTGAATGTTACCAGTGTGCTAGTGCCAGTATGTTAATGTTACCAGCGTGCCAGTGTCAGATGTAACATGCCAGTGTGTTACCAGTGTGCCAGTATGTGAATGTTACCAGTGTGCCAGTGCCAGATGTAACATGCCAGTGTGTGAATGTTACCAGTGTGCCAGTGCCAGATGTAACATGCCAGTGTGTTACCAGTGTGACAGTGTGTGAATGTTACCAGTGTGCCAGTGCCAGATGTAACATGCCAGTGTGTGAATGTTACTAGTGTGCCAGTGTGTGAATGTTACTAGTGTGCCAGTGTGTGAATGTTACCAGTGTGCCAGTGCCAGATGTAACATGCCAGTGTGTGAATGTTACTAGTGTGCCAGTGTGTGAATGTTACCAGTGTGTGAATGTTACCAGTGTGCCAGTGCCAGATTTAACATGCCAGTGTGTGAATGTTACCAGTGTGCCAGTGCCATATGTAACATGCCAGTGTGTTACCAGTGTGTGAATGTTACCAGTGTGCCAGTGCCAGATGTAACATGCCAGTGTGTGAATGTTACTAGTGTGCCAGTGTGTGAATGTTACCAGTGTGTGAATGTTACTAGTGTGCCAGTGCCAGATTTAACATGCCAGTGTGTGAATGTTACCAGTGTGCCAGTGCCAGTATGTTAATGTTACCAGCGTGCCAGTGTCAGATGTAACATGCCAGTGTGTTACCAGTGTGCCAGTGTGTGAATGTTACCAGTGTGTGAATGTTACCAGTGTGCCAGATGTAACATGCCAGTGTGTGAATGTTACCAGTGTGCCAGTGCCAGATGTAACATGCCAGTGTGTGAATGTTACCAGTGTGCCAGTGCCAGATGTAACATGCCAGTGTGTGAATGTTACTAGTGTGCCAGTGCCATACTTAACATGCCAGTATGTTACCAGTGTGCCAGTGTGTGAATGTTACTAGTGTGCCAGTGCCAGACTTAACATGCCAGTGTGTTACCAGTGTGCCAGGGTGTGAATGTTACCAGTGTGCCAGTGCCAGATGTAACATGCCAGTGTGTTACCAGTGTGACAGTGTGTGAATGTTACCAGTGTGCCAGTGCCAGATGTAACATGCCAGTGTGTGAATGTTACCAGTGTGCCAGTGCCAGTATGTTAATGTTACCAGCGTGCCAGTGTCAGATGTAACATGCCAGTGTGTTACCAGTGTGCCAGTGTGTGAATGTTACCAGTGTGCCAGTGCCAGATGTAACATGCCAGTGTGTTACCAGTGTGCCAGTGTGTGAATGTTACCAGTGTGCCAGTGTGTGAATGTTACCAGTGTGCCAGATGTAACATGCCAGTGTGTGAATGTTACCAGTGTGCCAGTGCCAGATGTAACAAGCCAGTGTGTGAATGTTACCAGTGTGCCAGTGCCAGATGTAACATGCCAGTGTGTGAATGTTACCAGTGTGCCAGTGTGTGAATGTTACCAGTGTGCCAGTGCCAGATGTAACATGCCAGTGTGTGAATGTTACCAGTGTGCCAGTGCCAGATGTAACATGCCAGTGTGTGAATGTTACTAGTGTGCCAGTGCCAGATGTAACATGGCAGTGTGTTACCAGTATGCCAGTGTGTGAATTTTACCAGTGTGCCAGTGCCAGTATGTTAATGTTACCAGCGTGCCAGTGTCAGATGTAACATGCCAGTGTGTTGCCAGTGTGTGAATGTTACCAGTGTGCCAATGTGTGAATGTTACCAGTGTGTGAATGTTACCAGTGTGTGAATGTTACCAGTGTGCCAGATGTAACATGCCAGTGTGTGAATGTTACCAGTGTGCCAGTGCCAGATGTAACATGCCAGTGTGTGAATGTTACCAGTGTGCCAGTGCCAGATGTAACATGCCAGTGTGTGAATGTTACTAGTCTGCCAGTGCCAGATGTAACATGCCAGTGTGTGAATGTTACTAGTGTGCCAGTGCCACACTAGTAACATTCACCGCACTTCCGTTCCGCAAAAAAATAGAACATGTCCTATTCTTGTCTGCAATTGCGGACAAGAAAAGACATTTTCTATGTGCCGGCGATGTGCGGTCCGCAAAATACGGAACGCACATTGCTTGTGTCCGTGTTTTGCGGAACGCAATTTGCGGATCCGCAAAACACATACGGATGTGTGTATGGACCCTTATTGGCTAACCAGAAAAAATCATCAAGCCTGAAGAAGAAGCCTTTGTGCTCTGAAATCTTGCAATATGACTTTTTTCAGGTTAGCCAATAAAGGTATAACTCCTGAAATACTTTTATATTTAACACAAGTATTTAACATCACATACTGTACATACTTCCTAAGACATATCAAAAGTTTTGATCAGTGGTGGTCTGAGTACTGAGACCCTCGCCAATCCCTAGAACGAGGAGAGAGAAGTGTGCACAGGAGACAAGCTCAGTAGAAAGTCTTGTAGCTCCTCGCTGCTCAGAAGAAGTCTATGGGCCTGTCTTGTTTCCATCTTCTGCAGCGAGGAGAGTGAGCACATTTTTTCTCCTCATTCTGTGGATCTCTGGGGGATCTCAGAACTTAGACCTCCACTGATGAGAACTTTTGATATGTCTCTATAACATATCAAAAGTTTTACCAAAACTTAATTAGAGACTATTGGAGGAGGACAGAACGTGGCAGCTATTGATGGCCACCACAGAGGGACAACTTCTGGGGAGGTATTTGTTCTGATGAGGCAGTAGGTTCTACTGGGACACTATTTTGTGCTGGCTTCATCTACCAGTCTTGGCCTCATCTACTGGATGTTGCCTAGTCTTTTGTCAATTTGGACCCCTACAACATGGGGGCTACTTTTAGTTTTTTTTTTAGGCCATTTTTAGTTCCCGTACACCCCTGGGGCCAGCTGTGACATGTCAGTCTGTAAATGCAAGGTCCCATTGACTTCAAGCTGACCTTTCATATCTGTGCTGCCGTACCCCATTCACTTGTATTTTAGTAGAGGTCTTTATCATAGATACCACACTGGCAGGTTCATGTTTAAGCTTCCTTCACTTTTTTTTGTGACTTTTTTTTTTTTTTTTGTGGTGTTATATTATTATTATTTTTTTATTTATTAATTTTTTAAGGAAACCTGTTATACACTTTATGCTGCGGTCAGTGATGGCAGCAGAAAGTGGTAAAAGACACTTAGGCCCTGATTTATCAAACTGAATTTGTCTTTATTTCGGAGTAAAATGTGAGGGTTTTTTTTTGTCGTTTTACTTGTAAGACAAATATATCAATAGTCTGCAGCACGCCAAAGTTAAGTCACTTTTAGAAAGCCAGCTTTTTGTGGGAGCTCCTATAGAGCACGTTGGTTTTTGGTCGTATTTATCATTGGGAAAGTCCCCAGAAATGTTCTCAGCTCCACTCCTGACCTGCCATAGTCGTGGCAGATGAAAATAAGTCAGAATGTGATAGTTTGCCTGTGCTAAATTCAACAAGTGTTGTATGCCACGTTCATAAATTTGGTGCACATGGCGTTACCTTTATGCCCCATGCACACAGCAGTATCCATTTTGCAGTCCGCAAATGGCAGATCAACAAAATATGGATGCGGTTTGTGTTGCATCCACATTTTTGGTGGATCTGCAGTTCGCACCATTTTGTGCCAAAATTCTGGCGTAAAAATCTATCTCTAAATAAGCCAACCAGTAGTTGGTATAGAGTCAGAGAAAAGTGTCTGCCCCTTCTCCAGATTCATTATCCAGCCTGAGCCCCTGTGATATATCTGCAATAGGGCTAGACAGCCTGGCTAACCTCACTCCAGCTATAGGATTAGTAAATGTGGACCACTGTGGTTTTTTGGGGAGGTGTTATGGTGGCTTTTTTGAACTTTTTGGGTGAAAATGGAGCAAGCTCTAGGTATGCTATTTTTCTGGTGTTTTTTTTGTGTTTTATTTATTGGCATCCCTGTAGGACTGAAATCTGCATAAGGCTACCTGTACACAATGTGGATTACGTGCAAAAAAATAGCAGTGTAATACTTTGCACAATGTGCTGCCCACTAACAAAATGTGCTTGCGCGTCTCCACAGACAATCATTATTTGCGCAGAGCAATGTGCAAGATGCGTTTACTCACTCTGGTGATTGGCAGCACCTTCACACAACACGCACATTTGTCCCCAATATTGTCCCAATCCTCGGCCCATGTAAATAGGCCCATACACTGCTCTGCTGACAGGCTTATATAAAGCCCCATCTACACACCTATTTCTTGCCAATAACCATGGAACGGTAGTGTGAAACCCGCCTCCCGTTGTTTTCAATGGGAGGCCTTACTGCTGTTCGTGCGGCCGTAGTTTATTATTGTGACCGCGCCAAGAAAGGATATTTCATTCATTTAGTGGGGCTAAACCACGAGCGGGTCCCCTGCATTCAAATTGAAAAACTATGGTGGATTTTGACAAAGGCAAAATCAACTGTGTGAACCAGACCTAACTGCTTTATCTGCTAAATTGTATATATTTTGGCTGTCCAAAAGTGGAGGGGGGATTTTTTTTTATCTTCTAGTTTTAAATAGGGTAGAATGGGTTAAAAATAAAAAAGGATACCTTACCGATTCCACCATTGCTGCTGTACCAACAACACTCTGCTTTGGCCAAGGTGAGTCACCACTGCTGAGTGAGCATCTCCAGTTATGGGAGTTGTGAACAGTAAGTGGAGAGTTGCATGGAACAGAGCAGGAGGGGCATCAGTGGGGGATCAGTGAGGTGAGTAACGCTTCTTTTTATTTTTAACCTACAACCCATAAATTCCTGTCCTCCGGGAAAACCTCTAACTTTTCAGACTGAGTAAAGGAAGAACGGGATCAGCGGCGGCGCAACCAGGTGAAGAAAGATGTAGTGGTTTTACAGTATTCTTTATTGTTAAATTTTCTCTTACATGTTACACGTTTCAGGGCCGAACAGGCCCCTTCTTCAGACTAAGAGCAAGTCCTTTAACTTTTTAGACTAGGAGCCTTCTGTTTTCTTACTTGTCTTTTCTCTTGATTTCAGACTTGGTGTGACCTGTCAAAGGTCTGGATTTCTAAGATCTCTGATGACAGCAAGCACCATGCACTCTAAAGGCCAGCTAGTAGATATGAATGAAGGTAAGTGTGGATTTTTTGTTCATGCTTATTTTATGAGTCAATTGTAACTAAAATTATTTTGGATGTGAAGGCTAAATCGGCTTCCACCACGGTTGGGGCTGGTGCCACCTATACACTGCCTAAATCTCTACACTGTTTGTAGGATGGATCATAGAAAAAAACAAACAAAAAACTCTGAGCATATTTTTAGGTTAGCAGTTGTTGTTTTTTTTGTTTACTCTCATTTTATTAAACAAAAGTAATATCCAGATACATAGGCTTCAAATCACCTAGTACATATACATTCAGAAGTACAGTCTATATCAGTGAAAAAACAAGGCATAAGGTGGAAATATATTAGTTATAGTGACAGTTATTGCAATTCTTTAAATG
Organism: Bufo bufo; assembly: GCF_905171765.1. Lineage (NCBI taxonomy): Eukaryota > Metazoa > Chordata > Amphibia > Anura > Bufonidae > Bufo > Bufo bufo. The sequence goes on along the minus strand of NC_053391.1, from coordinate 137,538,972 downwards.
TCATCAGAAATAGCTAAAACCAATAACCATATAGAATAAAGAAAAGAAGTGGAATAAAAAAAAAGGGGGGGGGGAATAGTGTAAGTGTTATAGAGAGTAATGAGGGGAAGGAATGAAGGACAGAGGGAGGAGGTAGGGAGTCATTTATGCCATCTCCTTTCGCTAATGCCTAGATGACACACTCGCCCCAGTCTTATCGATATATGATAATGCCACGATGTCAGTTTCTTAACATCACTTGGAAAGCTCTCCCAAAAGCCTGGAGAACTCTGTGGATAAAGGAACAAAGAGAGAGAGTTCCATCTCGTATAGAACCTATCCCCCTGATCATGAGAGTATGGAATCAGTTCTTCTATTCTAAATAAATGTCGGAGCTCAGCAGCCCATTCACAGAGAGAGGGCGCCACCCTCGACTTCCAGTGCCTCGGTATCACTAATCGTGCTGCTGTGAGGAAAAACCTCAGAGCACTCTTCTTCATTTGGGCTAAAGTCCCTGGTACTAGTGAGATAAGAGTCACTTTGGGTAGATTGGGTACTTTCTTCACTGAAAACTTTCCGTAAACCTGGAGCACTTGGTCCCAGAATTTGCTTATAATAGGGCAGGACCACCATATATGTAACACGGTTCCCTCCTCCTGTCCACATCTCCAACATAAGCTGGATACATTAGGGAACATTCGGTGAAGGGCCGTTGGGCAGTAATACCACCTGGAGAGAATCTTAAAATTATTTTCTTTTGCGTGGGCTGCTATGGACAATCCATGAGAGAATGCACACATCTTGAGAATGTCCTCCGGTGAAAAAGTGAGTTGTAGGTCTACTTCCCATTTTCGAAAATAGGTAGCTACATCTGGGTTGCTCTGGTCCAGTAGAATCTTATACATCTGTGATAACAGTCTGAAGTGAATTTCGGTTTTTAGAAAAAGGGCGTCAAAGTCCGTCAAGTTATGACAAAGCTTTTGGCTGAGTAAGCTATTTAGGTACGATCTTAGCTGAGCATACGTGAGCCACAGAAAGCCTTTAAGCCTGTCATCCAGATCAAGGGATTCGTAGGACACTACTTTTGCATTCTTCATGACATTGCGGACCCTGGGATACGAAGATCTATTCCTTATTAGGAACCTGTCTACCCTTAATCCAGGAGTGAAAGCAGGATTGCCCATGAGGGGCTCCATAGGACCTGGTCTCTGTGATATCTGAAACTTCAAGACCCAGCTGTCCCATTGAGTAAGAGCGTGACAAACTAGGAAGGGCCATTCCTCTAATGGTGGTCTATCGTCCTGAGTCACCCATTGAGCAATCAACACGTCCATCGGGGAGAGTTCTTGTTCCAGCTGGACCCAGAGTTTCAGAGATGACCTATTAGACCAATTTAAGATCCGCATGAGGATCGCTGAGGCATGGTACAGTTTTAGGTCTGGCAGTTCCGCTCCCCCCTCTACTTCTGGGTTTGGTCAATGTTTATCCTGGGTTTGCTCGTACCCCAGACAAAGCGTGTTATGGCTCTGTGAAGAGTCCACAAGAATATACCTGGTACACAGATGGGTATTGTTTGAAAGAGATACAAAAATCTCGGTAAGATATCCATTTTGACTATACTCATCCTGCCAAACCATGACAGAGATCTCAATAAATATCTCTGCAGGTCTTCTAGGGTCTTCCTCTGCAATGGTAAATAATTGAGCGGATATAGTAGGTGTAAGTGAGTCGGGATCTGTAACCCTAGGTAGTTAAGGCTCTGAGTCTGCCAGCAAAAAGAAAAGTTGCTCTGTACATGGAGCACATCAGTTGCACGGAGTGATATGTTCAGCATTTCACTTTTGGTGAGGTTAATCTTGAAGTTGCTGAGATAGCCAAACCGCTGTAATTCATTGAGAATAGATGGGAGAGAGGTATGAGGGCTCGAGACATACAGGAGGTGATCATCCGCATAAAGTGCCAGTTTATGCTGGCAATCCCTGACCCGTATTCCAGTAATGTCCGGATTCCTTCTCAGCTCATTGGCTAGATGTTCCATTACCAAGACGTACAGTAGGGGCGAGTGAGGGCACCCCTGCTGAGTCCCATTTCTAATATTTAAAGAAGGTGCTAGTATATCATTAGCTGTGGGGTTGGTGTAAAGGGCACAGACTCTATCCACAAAGCTAGGCCCTAATCCTATTTGTTTCAGGGAAGCTATCATAAATCTCCAATGTACCCTATTGAATGCTTTTTCAGCATCTACTGATAGGAGACACAAAGGATCCTGATGACTATGCGCCCTGGATAGCAGTTGTTTTTTAAGATGGCCGTACATATGAGATTAATGTCAGATGAACCTGCCAATCTTGGCAGGATCGGCCAACCATGTAATGTGTATGAAGGCCTCTCAACTCTCCCTCGGGGAAAAAAGAAAGGAGCTGGAAAAGTAGACACCATATAGTACATGACAGTCTCTTTCTAACAAAGCTAGAACCAGCCCTGTACCTCACATGGATCCAGAGCTTATCCCATGCATTTCTCGATTACTCGACTAGATTTTTCTCAGGCTGGCAGCTCAGTGGGTGTGTCCTGTCTGCTGCATCTCTCTCCCTGTAACTGTCACACCTTCTAACAGTAGATAGGGCTGGCAGCAGTTTAAGGCTGGAACTGAGCATGTGTGACCACCTCAGTACCCATTACTATACATTTTAACAGGGGGCATCATTAAAATGACATAAATAGAATATCTCACAACTCGAGCATTTTCATAACAGAATGTAATTTTACAAAATTAACATGTTAACATGTCCCGTTCATGGCGAGAGCGTTCAGTTATAGCTGGCGCTGCATGTAGCGTAATGTACTTAGTGTATTAGCAGTGTATGTATCTCGATCAGGTTGCATGTGTTCTAATTGACACATTTACATCTAAGGACATATGTTCATCATTTCCACACATGTACTCGCTAGCGCATCATGAGTTCCTGGAGCGGCACGCTGACTTCTCAGTTTTTTTGTTCCGCAATATAGAGTATGTCCTATTCTTGTCTGCAATCGCGGACAAGAATAGGCATTTTCTATATAGCGCCTGCCCTGTCCGCAAAATGCAGAACGCCCACGGCCGGTATCCGTGTTTTTTGGATTCGTAATTTGTGGACTGCAAAACATGGCACGGTCTTGTGAATGTACCCTTATACTTTTCTGTTATTTTTGTTCAAAATAACGGAATAGAACGGACCCGTCTCAAATGCCATTCCTTTCAATGGTGGCAAAAAAGTGTCAGTTTGTTTCCGTTAGAGCCCTTTCCGTTACGGGTCCGTTATTTATAAGTCTTGTCTGCATAAAATGGATGGCGAATGTGCATAACAGATGCACAGGATACGTTTTTTTCTGTTCTTCTGATGGATCAGAACTTACGGAAACATAACGGTGATGTAAACTTCCCCTAACCTGTGCCCAAAACATCTGTCCTCAGTTTCTGTGCTGCTGGAAGTGGCTTGGTCCCATCACCGGCCTCTGCGTTCACATGTGCTAAAACAGCACATCGCTGCTAATGAAACGCCGCTTTATCACATTGGACCACTGAGGCTAGTGATTGGCCACAGCAGTTATGGGATCAAGCCACTTTCTGGGAAGTGGCTGGAAATGGGGCAACCGTTTGGGGACATTTGGACTGAGGACAGCTGAGTGTTTTTTAATTGGGCACTGGTTCTGACCATTGGATTCGTTGGCTTCAAGGCCCTTCAACCAGTTTGAACACTATAAAAATAGATGAGATCCTCTGCAAAACCAGGGAGCAAAGACAGCACCGCATGGTATCAGAGTGGACGGGGCAGGGCAGAGTACGCGGGGCAGGGCAGAGTACGCGGGGCAGGGCAGAGTACACGGGGCAGGGCAGAGTACGCGGGGCAGGGCAGAGTACGCGGGGCAGGGCAGAGTACGCGGGGCAGGGCAGAGTACGCGGGGCAGGACATCTGATGCATATGATGTGTGTTGCCTCGTACATTGTTTGTATAAACTTGTCTTCCCTTACAGGATGCATACCAGTCCATGTGAATAATGGTTTGTGGTAATCTCATGCATGTTTTTAGCAGCTCCCCTTGCTTTAAACCTCTCCTGTGTATTTTGTTCTGGACTGCAGAGACACTTGAACATAGTCGATAGGCTGGGATAGTTACCCACAGTCTACTGGTCAACTAAGGCCTGTTTCATACTTGCGTTGTGGCTTTCCGGTTTTGAGATCCAGCAGAGGAGCTGAAGACAGGGCCAAAACAGACCAGTTTAGTCTCTATTCATTGTCAATGATCAGGATGCATTCTGTTCCGTTTTTTTGACCGGACACAAAACCGCTGCAAGCTGCAGTTTTGTGTCCGGTCTGCGAAACAGCACAAACCAGATCTGGCATGTAAATCAATGTAAGTCAATAGTGCCGATTCCATTTTTTTTATTAGCGAAAAAAACTGACCTGGCAACCATTTTCATACCAGATCCAGTTTGTTGATTTTAGATTTAATACAATCAGATCCAGCCGAAAAGATTGCATAAAATGGTACGGATCCGTTTAATTCCGGTTTTGAGATCCTCTGCCAGATCTCATAATCAGAAAGCCACAACGCAAGTGCGGAACCGGCCTAAAACAATTGTGTTCTTCCAATTTGATTACATTTAATTTAATTTAAACAATCAAATCCTAAAACTAAACCATAAAACAAAATCATCCTTTTACAGCCCATAAAATCGTGTCCTATTCTGGTATTTACCAGAGACAGAATTAGGCTGGGGCTTGTGCACAATGCACCTTATGAGGTGGTGGAAACCGACCTTTGTTCTCCATACAAATAACTGTCTATGTCTTCTGCAGTATTCTCCAAAAGGAGTTGCCCTGGACATAAAATTGGCGGCTCTCAGGTTAGATTCCAGGAAGCGTACGTGTCCATTGATCAGTTACTGATCCGTGCTAACAAATCCTTTAGTAGCGTACAGCTGGGGCTACACTCCACTCGTTGTGCAGCCAAAGATCACAGCATTACAGTTAGGGCCCCTTCACATGACCGTATTTTTCCTTCCGCAACCATTCTGCAATTTTGCCATTCATTTCAATGGAGCCACAAAAGATGCAGACAGCACACCGTTTGCTGTCTGCATCCTCACCTCCATTCCGTGGCCCCGCAAAAAAAGATAGGACATGTCCTATTCTTGTCCGTTTTGCAGACAAGAATAGGTATTTCTATCATAGGGCAGAATGTTTCGATCCGCAAAATGCAGAACGCACACGTCCAGTATCCGTGTTTTGCAGATCCACGATTTGCCGTCCACTAAAACAGATACGGTCGTGTGAATGGACCCTTATACTGTACATTGCAGTAGAATTAAACAGGATCTGTCACCACTCCTGACATGTCTTCTTTAGTAACTTACTGCATTCCCCATGTAATAACATTTCAGGAGCATCTATTCTTATTTCTTATGACTCTATGATGTGCCATTCCTTTATTCTTTCTAGAACAGGGGTGGGGAACCTTTTTGTTGCCGAGGGCCATTTGGATATTTGTAACATCGTTCGGGGGCCATACAAAATTCTCACCTTAAAAATGTGACTGCTATATTTGGTCTAACATATAAGTGACTTAGGGGTAAGTTACAGAAATTGCACTTCAATTAAAAAAATCCAGAGCACTGTATTTTTGCAGCACAAAATAGCGCCTGCACTATATATTAAAAATAGTACAGGTGCCATTTTAACCACATATAGCAGTCTAATTTTTAAGTTGAGAATGTTATATATTTAGTTCTTTATTTGGCATTAATGGCAGACAAGCTAAACCCAGAGGGGTCCAGAGAGGGGTTCAGCCAGCTTTCACTCTCCCTGCCACTGTTCCTGCCTCTTTCTTCGCAACTATCCCTGCCTTTGTCCCTTTCTCAGCCTCAGATCTGCCCCCCACCTCCATCAGCCTCAAATCAGCCTCCTATCAGACCCCCCAGCCTACATTAGCCTCAGATCAGACCCTCATCAGACCCTCCCCAGCCTCAGATCACACCCCCATCAGACCTCCCAACCTCAGATGAGCCCCCATCAAACCCCCCAGCCTCAGATCAGCCTCAATCAGACCTCAGATCAGACCCCTTAGCCTCAGATCAGACCCTCATCAGACCCCCCAGCCTCAGATAACACACCCAATTGGCCCCCCAGCCTCAGGTCAGACCCCCCCAGCATTAGGTCAACCCCCAATAGGCCCCCAGCCTCAGATCAGACCCCCAATAGGCCCCCCCACCCTCAGATCAGCCCCCATCAAACCCCCCCGCCTCAGATCAGCCTCAATCAGACCTCAGATCAGACATTTAAAATGATTAAAAAAATAAACTTACCTCTCCAGCTCTGGACGGCACTGCCCCTTGGCAGATTCACTTACCCTCCCTAGTCTTCTTGCCGCGCTGTAGTGTGACCGGACATCGCACAGCGTCAGGTCATAGTGCGCGTCTAAGTGCACTACGTCCTGACTCTGTACGTGTCAGGACACAGAGGGGGGCCCGGAAGAAGACCAGGGAAGGTGAGTACCGCTGGCAATGCGCCGTTCTCACCTTCTTGTGCCTCCCGCATGCTATTATGGAAGCGGTCATGAGCATTTTCACAATATGTTTTGGCAGGAGCCACATGAAATGGTCCCGCCGGCCGCTTACGGACCGCGGGCTGGAGTTTCCCCACCCCTGTTGTAGAAGTTATACAAAGAGATATCTCCCAAGAAAGAGAACCATCTCACCACGCCACCTATTGGAAGGGACTTCCTATGAGTCAAGATCTGACTTTCCAACAAGCCTTGGCAATTGACAAGGGAATATAGCCAAGCCAGATATCCATCCATAGACAGCTGTTTCAGGGTTCTTGCCCCTCGTCAGTACAGAGTTTCTCAGCGCGATGCCATGAAAGCGGCTTAGGCAGGGTGCTGGCTCTCCTTAAAGAGACCAGTCCTATGTAGAGACGTAGGCTACTTTCACACTAGCGTTTTTCCTGGATCCGGCAGGGTTCAGCAAAAACACTTCTGTTACTGATAATACAACCATCTGCATCCGTTATGAATGGATCCGGTTGTATTATCTCTAACATAGCCAAGACGGATCCGTCATGAACTCCATTGAAAATCAATGGGGGACGGATCCATTTTCTATTGTGCCAGATTGTGGCAGAGAAAACTAGTCCGTCCCCATTGGCTTGCATTGGGGGTCATGCTGGATCCCTCTTGCTCCGCATTCCAGGACGGAAAGCAAACTACAACATGTTGCGGTTTGCTCTCCGGTATGGGAACCAACTAAACGGAACAGAAAGCATTTTGGAGCATTCCGTTCTGTTCAGTTCAGTTTTGTCCCCATTGACAACGAATGGGGACAAAACTGAAGTGTTTTTTTCCGGTATTGAGCCCCTATGATGGAACTCAATACCGGAAAACTAAAAGGCTAGTGTGAAAGTAGCCTTAGGCCTCTTTCACACGAGCGTGTCCGGATAAGGTCCGGATGCGTTGCGGCAAACCCGTGCGAGTAGGTACCCAATTGCAGTCAGTTTTGACTGCGATTGCGTTCCGTTGTTCAGTTTTTATCGCGCGGGTGCAATGCGTTTTGCACGCGCGTGATAAAAAACTGAATGTGGTACCCAGACCCGAACTTCTTAACAGAAGTTCAGGTTTGGGTTCAAGGTTGTGTAGATTGTATTATTTTCCCTTATAACATGGTTATAAGGGAAAATAATAGAATTCTGAATACAGAAGGCATAGTACAATAGGGCTGGAGGGGTTAAAAAATATATATCAAATTTTAACTCGCCTTAATCCACTTGTTTGCGCAGCCGGCATCTCTTCTGTCTTGTTCTGTAAAGAATAGGACCTTTTGATCACGTCACTATGTTCATCACATGGTCCGTCACATGATCCATCATCATGTGACGGACCATGTGATGAGCGTAGTGATGTCATCAAAGATCCTATTCCTCACAGAACAAGACAGAAGAGATGCCGGCTGCGCGAACAAGTGGATTAAGGTGAGTTACATTTTTTTTTTATATTTTTTTAACCCCTCCAGCCTTATTGTACTATGCATTCTGTATTCAGAATGCTATTATTTTCCTTTATAACCATGTTATAAGGGAAAATAATTAAGATCGGGTCCCCATCCCGATCGTCTCCTAGCAACCGTGCGTGAAAATCGCAACGCATCCGCACTTGCTTGCGATTTTCACGCAGCCCCATTCACTTCTATGGGGCCTGCGTTGCGTGAAAAACGCACAAAATAGAGCCTGCTGTGATTTTCACGCAACGCACAAGTGATGCGTGAAAATCACCGCTCATGTGCACAGCCCCATAGAAGTGAATGGGTCCGGATTCAGTGCGGGTGCAATGCGTTCAACTGACGCGGAAAACTCGCCCGTGTAAAAGGGGCCTTACTGGAATTACTCCAGGGTATGGACACTTATTGGCAATGCTTCATATAAAAAGGAATATTGCAAAGAGACATCTCCAAAGAAAGAGCAACCATCTCGCAAGCGGCAGATACCCCTTTGCATATCCGTTTCCCATAGAGCATTGCCAATAAGTCTTCATTACCTTGGAGTACTTCCAGTAAGTCTCCATACAGGACTGATGTATTTAAGTAGATTCAGCACCCTGCCTAGGCTGCATTATAGAAGTTATGCATTTTGCAGTAAAGATCCAGAGGGAGGGATGGGGGTGTCCTGCACAGTCTGACACATCACTGATTGGATAATGTCAAACTGTGCCCCCAACTGGTAACACCTATCTGGACCTTCACTGCAAACTGCTAGTAATTCATTCATAACTTCTAGCAGGAATAAGAAAGGAATGGCACAACATAGAGTGATAAAAATACATGCTTCAGAATTGTTATTACATGGAGGATGCAAATAGTTGCAAACAGACATGTCAGGAGAGGGGACAGGGATGCTTTAACGTTAATGGGGTTGCATTGCTCTCCCAAGTTATTGCAGCTCAGCAGTCTTAAGAAATCCAGCAGTTTTGGGTTTCTTGTGCCTGTCTGGTTGTGGGTGCCTCATCTTGTGCCCTTATTCTCATTAACTAGTTATGATACTGCAGCTGTATACTGCGATCTTAGCTACAACGTATGTGACGGACAATTTAGGCCATGATTGATGTAAAAAAAATATATATCTGACATCATATAGTACATGACAATCTATTTCTTACAAAGCTAGAACCAGGCCTGTACCTCACATGGGTCCAGAGATCTCCATGTTCACTGCTCTGCTGGATTATCTTCAGTCTGGCAGCTCAGGGGCGTGTTCTTTCTGCTGCAGCTCTCCCCCCTGTAACTGCTTCTAACAGAACGTATGGCTGGTGACAGTTGAAGATTTAAACTGAGCGCGTTCCACCAGTTCAGTGAGACGGAGAAAAATTAAGGAAAAGAACAAACAGCAGGTGGCGCTATACAGAGACATTTTATTGAATAACTCAGTGGCTATACTAAATTTTTAATTAAATGTAATTGCAAAAGTATTCCGAACCAGGTGCTGGGTGGAAAAATGTAGAATATGCTTTATGACACAACCCCTTTAAGTGAAAAATAAATAATTGAGTACCACTATTAAACACCAGGTGGAGCTGTATGCCATGGATGCACCCAATGGGTTATTTCAGATTAGAAAAAACATGGCTGCTGTCTTCCAAAAACAGAGCCACAACTGTCCACAGGTTGTGTGTGGTATTGCAGTTCAACCCCACGTCCATGTCAGTGGACCTACGTGGCAATACCCGGCACAACCCATGGATGGGTATAACACTGCTTCTGAAAGAAAATAGCCATGTTTTTCTAGTCCAGCACATATCTTTCAAATGTGCACTAATGGCAGAAAAGTGATGGACATAGAAGGCACCTCGGGCACTTGAGCCCCTCAATCTCCACATGAGCATGAGATCTGGATTTGTCACCATTTAGCCATGCCCTGAGTTGCCAAGCCACGTTGCTGCCTGGAGGCCAAAGTTGTATTTATTAGGGACCTCACGGATTCCTGTATAACCCAGACTTGTACAAGTGTCTGCAATGTGTGATCCAGTCAGCAAAATGCATCTCTGCACGTATCCTGTGTTCATGCCCAGTTCAGCCAAGGTTTTACGTTCTATATCTGCATCTTCATCCTACTTCTGGTCTCCATCTGTGGTTCTCATCTGCTCATGTCTCACTTTTTGTGCTCCTGCTTAGATCCTTATCTTTTTCTGGTTACTTGAGATTCCTTAGTGTTGGAAATAAAGGGTAGCATCCTATTCTCTTGTCAGCTGAGAAGATTGATCCACGTGACCATAAAATCTGCCATGTTACTGGCTTGTTTCCATTTACCTGCAGGGTTCATAATAAGGGCTCAGTCACACTAGACAGGACAGTTTCATGTGCAGTTTTCCAAATAAAAAAATAAAAAATTGGTAATTGATGTAAATCTGAAAATAAAACAGCACAATAAGTCCAGAAATAAGACATACACCCAAAAATTAACTCCCATTAATACACATAAGGTCTGCATCCTGGCTTTACTTCTGGATAGAGTTTCTACAGAGGTTAGCAGGTGGGACTGTCTAAGTACTGTCTGTCTCTTCTGTCCGGTTTTTCATTTCTGTTGGTCTTGCCTGTCGCTGTGCGCTAGTCTTTTGTCCTCTCTAGTAATGATGTCCATCTCATTCTTTTTCAGTGCGTAATAAACTGAGGGAAATAGTTGGAGCCTCTACAAACTGGAGGTATTAAATCACCGCTTTATACTGATTCTTACTCTAGATTCCCACGTCTCAATATATTTTTATGGAAGTTATTGTCCCCATTGACAATGAATGGGGACAAAACTGAAGCGTTTTTTTCCCCGCTATTGAGCCCCTATGACAGATCTCAATACCGGAAAACTAAAACGCTAGTGTGAAAGTAGCCTTACTGGAATTAGGATCAGTATTCTGATTCAGATTTTTTTATGAAAACAGAGATTTATATATTTTTTCTGTTCCAGATTCCCCATGTATGACCTCGATGATATCTCATAATTTTGTCTCTCACTTGTAATATATTTACATTTTTTTGTACGGCCAGGCCATTTTAATAGAATTCCAATAGCTCTCATGGTGTTTATTTTTGTCTATTTTTTGGATCATGTTAGAGATCATGTACAAGCCATGGAGGAAAGGAAGACTCTACAATCTCTTCTGGCCAAGAAGCAAGAAGATCTCCCTACTCGTGGGATGAAGGACAGTTACATTGAGGTTATGTTGCCGCTTGGTAGCGAACCACAGCTGAGAGAAAAGTACCTGAATGTATACAACAATGTCCGGTGAGAATTCTGAAATACTTACATGTAATGTTCATTTTTGGGGACCACCAAACATCTTAAAATGTCCAACTGGTCCAGACATGACATAAAAAAAAAACCTCACATAAGATGACATTTGTAAATGTTCTAGCTGAGTCTGTGGCTGTAGGAGAGGGAAGCCAGATATCGGAGACAGTCAGACTAGATCTAGGTCTGTCCCTGCCTTTTAGAGTGCTGCAAACATAGTTCAAGAAGTGGCCATGATGTTTCCTGCTCCCATCCTGACGATCGCATGATCACTGAATATCTGGAGAAGATTCTGTGTAATAGTATTCACACAATTACTCACCTGATATGGTGAATCGTCAAGATCTGGAAAGTGTGTTAGGAGTCTAGTGGCTGTGACAATCCAGATAACCGGAGTTTCCTGAAGTAAGTCGTAGTCAAATAACGGTGCAAGTTCGGTAACGTATGAATGGCAATAGTTGTAGTGTGAGGCAGAGGTGTAGTCAGGTATTAGTCCAAGTTCACTAACAGATAAAAAACAACAACAATTTGTAGGAAGCTCGAGAGCAGTAGCTAGAAATAGAGGCTGGAAGCACAGTAATCTGGCAAGGAGGACGTGGCAAGGCCTGGCTTAAATAGAAAGTCCAACTGTGGAGCTAATTGGGGAAGAAACTATCCATCAGATTAAGGAAAGGATATGTCCAGAATCACCGAGAAGAGCTACTGAGTTTCTGGATTCAAATCCTGGAATTCTGGGTCTTAGCAGTGCATGGAAGGAGGCTGTACTTTCCCTCAAAAATAATATTTCCCATGCAGAAATTATTTGAGCAGCTGAACAAGAACAAATTTACAAACCCGCAAGGGGCTGGTCTGGGGAGACCAGAAGAACCGTTAAGACATTTGAAGCCACAGTTTTAGTTTGACCTCTGATGTTGTGTTTGTACTGTAGGTTTGGGAGAATCCTTGAAGACCTGGACAGCCTTGGAGGTACTTTACATTGTAATCAGCTCTTGATATTACATGTCCATTATTGTAATGGACCCTGTGGAGGTTTAGGACATGTATGTCTTACTGACCACCTGTACCAGTGGGATATTTGTTCTTCAATAGCTGCCCTTTTAGGGAGAATATGGAGTAGAAGTGATCGCTGGCCTATCCACAGACTGAAATTTTTCAAAAGGCTTCAGGCTGGAAATAATGATCAAATGCTATTAGTAGATACCTGTTTTCTCTCTTTGCATGCTTAGTTAGTGGGCATTCTCTTCCTGGTGTGCGGTGTTCCCTGGGCCAATTGGAAGTCCCCACCTTCTGCATACCGTCCCCTCACATACACACTGAGAAACTGCAGCTGCACCCCCCTCCTCTTTGTCTCCCAAAGCCAACTGAAGCCTCTTTAGAAATAGATTTGTAATATGAGATTTCATTTGCAATATTACTCTTTTGAAAGTTCAAAGGTCCAGGGACTTTTAGTGATTGGTCATTTTTTTTTATACTGAAAATCATAATGGTTTATTCTCTTTTTGTTCTAGTTCTCATCTGTTATACTCACACAAAGTCAGAGTCACGAAATATGTCTCCTCTGTCAATAGTCACTGCTCTGGTGGACAAGATAGGTAAGAATACAGATGAAAGCTTGAATAAACTAAAAAATGTTCATCCTATTTTACTTTATTACTTACTTTATTGCAATTAAAGGGAACCTGTCACCTCCTAAAGGCATGTAAACCCGCCAGCAGTACCTCAGGGTAGCCCGCAGTATGATACTAATCATACTTTTTCATCCTGCAGTCCGATAATGCATAAGGTCAGAAAACGATCTTTTATCCTCCGTCTGCTCTAATTTGCATGTCAGCTTGAAGTCAAGGGAGCAGCGACCTAACATGGTTATAAGGGAAAATAATAGCATTCTTAAAACAGAATGCATAGTACAATAGGGCTGGAGGGGTTAAAAAAAACTAAAAAAAATTTAACTCACCTTAATCCACTTGTTCGCGCAGCCGGCATCTCTTCTGTCTTCATCTGTGAGGAAAAGGACCTGTGGTGACGTCACTGCGCTCATCACATGGTCCGGCACGTGATCCATCACCATGGTGATGGATCATGTGATAGACCATGTGATAAGCGCAGTGACGTCATCACAGGTCCTATTCCTACTGCACAGCAAAGATGAAGACAGAAGAGAAGCCGGGCTGCGCGAACAAGTGGATTAAGGTGAGTTAAAAAAAATCTTTCTTTTTTTTAACCCCTCCAGCCCTATTGTACTATGCATTCTGTTTTAAGAATGCTATGATTTTCCCTTATAACCGTGTTATAAGAGAAAATAATACAATCTACACAACCCTGATCCCAAACCCGAACTTCTGTGAAGAAGTTCGGGTTTGGGTACCAAACATGGTGATTTTTCTCACGTGCGTGAAAAACGTGTTTTGCACTCGCGCAGAAAAATCGCGCATTTTCCCACAACGCATCCGCATCTTATCCAGGCCAAAAACATGACGCCCGTGTGAAAGAGGCCTTACCCTGAGGTACTGCTGGCGGGTTTACATGCATTTAGGAGGTGACCAGTTCCCTTTAATGCTATTGTTTCTGCCCTCTAGAATACTAGAATTTGGTGACAAATTGTTTTACCTGTGACAAACTTCATTGAAAATTTTATGTTAAACTAAAAGTTTTGACACCATAAGGGTATGTTCAAAAAAACGCTTCTATGCTTATTTTGATGTACAGTGCTGCTCAACATTATTGGCACCCCTTCATTTTTTTTTCCCTTTTTTTTTATAGACTGTACAATATCTTCAGAAATAAATGGAAATGTTCCAAAGTTATATCCTCATGATTTTTTAATTAGTGGGCCACAGTAATACAACAATAAAATATTGTTGTTCAACTTGCATGTTGTAATTTCAAAGAAGAAACAGAATAAAGAGCATGCGCAGCAATAAAGGCCCCCCTAATTAATACTTGGTTGCCTCCAAACATTTCTTGTAGCCATCTATAAGCTTCTCGCACTTCTCATCTGGTATTTTCTCACACTCTTCCTTTGCAGTTAGCTCTTGAATGTTGGCAGTTTTTTTTTTTTTCCCAATGGCAGATTTCATCTCACCCCAAAGATTTTCTATGGGATTGAGGTCAGGACTTATTGCTGGCCATTTATAAACAGTCCATTTTTTATTTTTCAACCATTTTTGTGTACTTTTGGATGTGTGCTTTGGGTCCTTGTCTTGCTGGAAGACCCATGATCTTCGACTCAAACCAAGTTTTCTTACACGGAGTAGGACATTTCGCTCTAAAATCTCTTAAAAATTCTCTGATTTCGTGATTCCTGTGATACGGTCAAGGCCTCAAGTAGCAGACACAGCAAAGCAACCCCACATCATTACGGATCGTCCACCATGCTTAACTGTTGGTAGGGTGTTCTTTTCCTTATAAGCTTCATTGCACCATCTGTAAACAAACTGTTGCTTTGCATTGCCAAAAAGCTCGATTTTTGTTTCTTCTGTCCACAGAACATTTTCCCAGAATGATTGTGGTTTGTCAAGGTACTCTTTGGCAAAGTCTTTTCTTCAGCAATGGTTTCTTCCTTGGTCTTCGCTCATAAAGCTGTTCTTGGTTTAGTGTGCAGCGTATAGTACTTGTTGAAACCATGACCCCAGACTGTTCCAGGTTGGCCTTTAAGTCTTTGGATATTTGACGTGGTGTTTTTTTCCACCATTCGCAACAACCTTCGAAGACCTCTCTTATCAATGTTCTTCTTTCCCCCATGTCCAGGGAGGTTCTTGACGGTTCCATGCTTGGCAGACTTCTTAACCCCTTAGTGACAACGCAAATATTTTTAAACATTGCATCCCAAGAGCTATAACTTTTTTGTTTTTTCATCAATGTACTTGTATGAGGTCTTATTTTTTGCAGGACAAGTTTTACTTTTCAATGCACCATTTTGGGTACATGCAATGATTGATTAAAGCCAGCTGTTTAGCTAAAACCCTCTTTGTAAAAAGGCGTATTAGTGGTCACTAAGGGGTTAATAACATTGTGCACTGTTGAAACTGGGATACCAAGGTCTTTGGAGATGGCCTTATACCCTTTGGAAGTGTTTGCTCCTAATAGCAGTTCTGATGTCCTCAGACAGCTCCTTTTTGTCTTCACCATTGTGACAAAGGAACAGGGCCCAACATGTGGCTTTTTTAAAAACTGAAGTCATCATTCATTGGCTAATTTATGTCACATGGGCACCGACAATTTTTTACAAGTGATTCTCATTTGTGATTTATCACAGGCGAGTCAAAATGTGTTTCCATACTAATTAAATGTAAAGGGTGCCAATACCAGTTTCACATAAAGCTTTAGGTTTTTCTATTTTTCCCTCCAGTTGTTTTTGGTTTTAAATTGTTGTTTTATCCTTATACAAAAAAACAGCGCTGTATACAAAAAAGCTGTTTCACTTGATTAATTTTTTTCAGGAGATATTCCCAATATTATGTACTTAAACTTCATGGGTGCCAATAACAATGAGCAAGACTGTATATTCCATGCTGAAATACATGTTCCATTGTTTTTAGTGGGAATCTGCATTGCTATTCATATGTGAACAAACAAAGATTTCACATGGAATGGCAGTGGGTAATCACACATGGATTAAATTTACGTAACGGGACTGTTCCACGTTCTGACCCACAGCAGATCAGACCGCAAATCCACTAAAAAAATCCAAGCATCACCCTTGAATTTTTGCGGTGGATTACGCTTTGGATTTTTACACGCAGATAAACAACACATGGTCAGCTCACCTAATCTGCATCCTATGCCTCCCGGGTGCACCGCAGTTCCAGTGCACCAAACCATGAAAGTACACAAATCTCCAGCAGATCGTAGTAATCCAAACGGCTTTATTCCACGTTTATTGTGGAAAACTGTAGAATTGAAAGGAGGTTCTAGTACCTTGTTCGGCCAGCTCTATCCTGGATACAAGATAAGATATGGTTCGGCATGGAGCCATACAGGTTCCGTATAGTATCCTGCAGCACATTTGCCCACAGATATTGCAGCTGGGCCTGTAGATCCTGCACACTCGTAGGTTGCCGAAGCTGGCGTCCCACCTGGTCCCATAAATGATGGATTGGCGATAAATCTGGCAACCAGGCAGATCAAGGAAGTGTTGCAGTCCTTGCTGTGTGTGTAGACGAGCATTATCATGCTGGAAGCCCTGCCATGTGGCCGCAGGATGTCTTGCACAGATCGGGGAGCTGTTCATGTCCATCATATCACTGCAAGGGATGACTGACTGTTACATGTGATGGCTCCCCAGATCATTACACCAGCAGTTAGGACAGTCTTTCACTCCACATCAAAGGCAGGATTGAAGTGCTCACCACGAGGCCTCCATAGTCAAACCCGATTGTCATGGAATCCCAAACAGATGATGCAGTTCCAGCCCATAGGAGTCCAGGATTCTTGTTCATGACGCAGCTACAAACAAAGGCAACAGTGGCTGGCTGTCAATGGTCGGACACGTAATGGGCACAGTGACACTAAATTTCCTTCTACTAAGTGCTTGGAAATGGTCCATGCCCTAATGCATTCTGAATGGAAAAGGATCCGCTCAGAATGCATCAGTTTGGCTCCGTTCTGCCTCCATTCCGCTTTGGAGGCGGACACCAAAATGCTGCCTGCAGTGTTTTGCTGTTCGCTTGACGAAACTGAGCCAAACGGATCCGTCCTGGCACACAATGTAAGTCAATGGGGACGGATCCGTTTTCTCTGACACAATCTGGCACAATAGAAAACGTCTTGGCTATGTTAAAAATAATACAAACTGATCCGTTCATGACGGATGCATGCGGTTGTATTATTGTAACTGATCCGTTTTTGCAGATCCACCCAAAACACGAGTGTGAAAGTAGCCTTACCTGTGTCTGGATGGTGGGGAACGAAACTGTGGGAGTTGTCGTTGGATCAAAATATCCTTTCTACTGGTGGTCTGGTGGATTTTCCGGTGCCTGTTTGCCTTGTGTACATGCCCTTATGTAACCACTGTTCCCAACACTTTCTAACATCTAAGTCAGAACATCCTAGATGGCAGTAAATTTGGCGAAATGACCATCCTGCTTCTCTCATTTAAAAGATGCACCCCCCCCCCCTTCCTCAAAGTCTGTCAACTGGGCAAAATCTCTTTGAGTGCATCATAGAGGCATGTCTAGCAGTCAACGATCTCTCACCAAGAGGTACACTACCCAAAAGTAGTCTCTGAGAGCCTTTTTGTTGCAGCAGCAATCTGACACGTCTATCTGTGCGTTATTTCTTTTTGTCAATATAATAATATACAATAATATAACATGTTTTGGATTCCTCTTCCTGGCAATCTATTTCAGATCTTCGTAAGCAGAGTATTTCTCCTGATTGTGATATCAAGTTTACAGGCCATGTGTCTTGGGTTGGAAAGACCTCAATGGAAGTTAAAATGCACATGTTACAGGTACGTGAGACTTGAGGTTCATTTGGATATGCTTATCATTTTAAATTTTTTTAAACCAATGCAGAAACATTCAAGAGACGATAGAGAGAGATTATGTTCTCCTCCGGGAAACTGTACCCCTCTTCTCTCCCTAGAACTGTTTTTATAAATATATAAATCACAGGTCTCTAAACCACCAGGCGCCCAGGTTGTGGTGACCACAACCCTGCCTACCCATGGAGACCAACGGCCACACAAATTTGAGGTATTACCTACCCATGGTGGCCAATAGCCACACAAATTTGAGGTATTGCCTCACGTTTCTGCAGGCATTGCCCATCGCAGGTGGGTGGGGTGTAGGTACTGCATTGCAGGCCCCTACCAGAAAGTCAGCCTTCTACAATAAGAGCAAAGGTTGCCATTGGTAGGCTACAATAGTAATATACTAAGCAATAGTCACTGAAACATATTCAGAAATGCTATCACATAAATGCTTGGCATGTTCCTCCACTAGGAGATAGCACTGGAATTGTTTATTCTTTAAAGCCCCCCCCCATGTGCCGGGCCCATCCGTGGGAATATACTTACCCCGTTCCCTGCGCCGCTCCTGGTTCCCGCACCGCCGCTGCTTATCCCTATACACAAATGAAAACATCCGGTGTCGGGGTAGGAGCTACCAATGGCAGAAGGCAGAATGGAGGAGCATCAGCAGCGGTGCGGGGACCAGGAGTGGCGCAGGGAGCGGGGTAAGTATATTCCCATGGGGGGGCTGTTGTAGATACTGGATAACCCTTTTAAGTCAACATGTCCCTGGCCATTAGCAAACTAGAATAGTATGGCAGAACAGGATGCAGGGGAGCTTTCCAGTAGTTGAGAAAGCCTGTTTTGCGTCAGACATGGTGGACAACTCCTGTCTTCTTCAGTTTGAGAAGCATAAGGAACTTGTATGATTTGAATCTACATGTTGCAGTGTTGGTCTACAAGAGATGAACTAGAAAAGATTCCTTCATGGTATAGTTCTTGTTTGTATTCATGACAGATTCACTGGCTGAAGTGACAATAATCTGCTTATTAACTGTTTGCCAACGAATGACAAGAGTGGTCATCACGAGTGCCCATGTGATCAGTGGGGCCACAGAAGTAGTACATATCCACACCCCAGCTCCCAGGGGAACCGTGGGTCTCTGGCGTGTGCTTTTTGTCTTATTTACCCTTACAAGTGTCTTGTTGGTAGACATTATAGGGAGGAATTTATCAATGGTTGCATGCATTTATTTATGGCATAGAAAAGTCACAAATTATGATGTATGCAATATCTGTGCTATCAATTTCTTGCCTGTATCACTGTTTGGAGAGATGAGAAAAATTGGTAGATCTTGGTGGAAGAGGACAGACCTCCAGTGGACCGATTGACTATCATGGCAAAAATTGGTGCAGATCTAAGGACAGCCAAATAGGCGTCAAATTTGGGCATTTTACTCCAAAGAAATATGGATTAATACTGGCATATGAAGCATCAGTCCTAATAAATCTCCCCACTGCCCTTTTAGTGGGGCAGTATATTTTGGGTGTGTGCTGTTCGTCTGTTCTACAAAGATTATTAGAGCAGCCATTTTCAACTTTCTGATGTAAGGACAGCCAAAAATACCAAATTTGACAGATTTTACCCCAACGAAGTATGGATTAATACTGGCACATAAAGCACCAGTCATAATGTTCTCCAGTGTGCTTTCATTTGGGCAGTGTATTTTGGGTGTGTGATTTCAGTTTATTAAAGCATCCTTATTTATTCCTCTTTAAAGCTCCATAATGGCATTTACAGTCCAGTTTTGGATGCAACATTTGTTATGGTGGCCAGAGATCCAGAGAACAAGAGGTATGTTTATACGTGATATGCTCTCAGAACGATATTCTTGCCTTATAAATACATTGAGGAAGTTCCTACTTTTTTTTAGATTGCGAAGAACTACTATATAAAGGTCCAATAGCATATCTCCCCGCAGTGGCATTTTTCATGGGATTGCCCCTCAAAAAGGACTGCAAAGAAGTTCATTTTATGCATGAAAAGTGTAGTTTCTAGGCAGTTTTGAGGACATTACTAGGAAATAATAGGAAACAATGTTAGTTCACCTCTTTGGCAGGTTATCACTGTTTTGCAGGTCCAGTGACTATAACTCCTAACCTCTAGAGTCCTCATGACAGTACTTCTCGTTCTGTGTTCTGACAGTTCATGCTCTTTGCTCCACATCTGTTTTCATGATTTGAAGGGAATCTGTCACCATGAACATACAGCTTAATCTGCAGGCAGCATGTTATAGAGCAGGAGGAGCTGAGCAGATTGAGGTATAGTTTTATGGGAAAAGATTCAGTAAATTTGTAATTTAGTAATCTAAATCTCTGCTCAGTCTGAGCTACAGAGTCACGTGGGTGGTCCTAATCAGTCATTTACAGCTGTCTCTGTGTACACACTTGCACAAGGAAGGCTGTCAATCACTGATTAGGACCGTCCACATGACTCCTTAAAGGGGTTCTGCACTTTTTTTTAACTGATGATCTATCCTCTGGATAGATCATCAGCTTCTGATCGGCGGGGGTCCGACACCTGGAGCTGTTTGAGAAGGCAGCGGCGCTCCATTAGTGCCGCGGCCTTCTTTAATGCCGGCCCACTGATGTCACGACTAGTATCAACTAGTGTGGGAGGGCTAAGCTCCATTCAAGTGAACAGAGCTTAGCCCCGCCCACACTAGTTGATACTAGTCGTGACGTCACTGGGCCTGCGGTAAACAGTGAGAAGGCCGCGGCGCTGCTGGAGCGCCGCTGCCTTCTCAAACAGCCGATCGGCGGGGGTCCCGGGTGTCGGACCCCCGCCGATCAGAAGCTGATGATCTATCCAGAGGATAGATCATCAGTTTAAACAAAGTGCAGAACCCCTTTAACTCAGAATTAGCAGAGATGTTCATGAATGACATACAAGTTATACTTATTCTTTACCCAGAAAAGTATATCTCAGTCTGCTATTCTATAACATGCTGCCTGCAGACTGCACTGCATTACTATGATGACATGGTCCCTTTAACTGGCGTGCATAATGGTAGTTTTGAGTAGATAGGTGATTAGATAGATCACGTGAACAGTTTAAAATCGTCCAATTCTGTGACAGTTTGTAATAGATGATAATCAGATTATACATTCTGAAAATAATAATTATTTCTTCCCAATTTTAGACCTGCATTTGTCAATCCATTAGTTCCGGATGGTCCTGAAGAGGAAAGCCTTTTCCACCAAGGAGAATGTATGAGCCTGCTTGTTCTTTTACCACTTTTCTCTACTATCTTTATATATTGGCCAGCTCATTTATTAAATCTTGTCATTTATGTTACCCCTAGTGAACAAGGTGAGAAGGGTCGAATTCAGCACAGCATCTTTACTAAAAATGGCTCCAACTGCTGAAGAAAGGAAGATTGTACATGACATGTTTCTAAACACACTCGATACAAAGTAAGGGCCAACAAAAAACAATGAACATGAGATAGTGGTGCTTTTCGGTCATTTTAGGCCTATCTTAATGGGTCAAGAAAGTTGCGTTTTCTTATATCTCTAGACATGCTCTGTCTTCTTGTGGGTAAGTTCATGCGCCATACTTCTGAATAGAGTTGTTTCTACAGCATTTGAATAAGATTTTTACTCAGTTCAAATATATGGGATGGATGCTTAAGGCCACGTTGTGTATTTTATGCAGAAAATCCAATTGACATCCGCACAAAAAACACACATTAGGCTACTTTCACACTTGCGTTCAGAGCGGATCTGTCTGGTGTCTGCACAGACAGATCCGCTCCTATAATGGCAAAGGTTGGGATCCGTTCAGAACGGATCCATCTGCATTATATTTCAGAAAAAAAACTAAGTGTGAAAGTTAGTCAGACGGATCCGTCCAGACTTTGCATTGAAAGTCAATGGGGGACGGATCCGTTTGAAATTGCACCATATTGTGTCAACTTTAAACGGATCCGTCCCCATTGACTTACATTGTAAGTCTGGACGGATCCGTTTGGCTCCGCACGGCCAGGCGGACACCCGAACGCTGCAAGCTGCGTTCGGATGTCCGCCTGCTGAGCGGAGCGGAGGCTGAATGCTGCCAGACTGATGCATTCTGAGCGGATCCGCATCCACTCAGAATGCATTGGGGCTCTATGGATCCGTTCGTGGCTGCTTGTGAGACCCTTCAAACGAAGCTCACAAGCGGAGCCCCGAACGCTAGTGTAAAAGTAGCCTAAATCTGCACTATTTATTGCGGTTGTGGTGTGGATTTTCTGCTTATGTTTAAGTCAGTGGGGAAAACCGCTATATAGAAGGAGCGGAATCGCACAAACAAGTGGCATGTTGCAGATTTTAAGATCCACACAGCAGGTGAATTTCCAAGTTTGTCAAATCTCATTCGCTTCGCTGGTACTCTATTACGCAGATAAAAATCTGTGCAGAAAAGACACACATAATCCGCAATGTGTGCAGTTACCTTAAGACGGAAATTTGCTATGTGTGAACCTATGCTTAAAAACCTGCCCGAAGCTATTAGATAATAAAAAATGATAAAAAAAGGAAGCTACACTTGTCACAGACTCCCCTGCTATTTCCAGTGCCAATACTCTGGTCCTCACCTCCGGCCTGTGTCTCTCGCCTCAGTGGTCTTGTGTCATATACTGCTTTAGGCTACTTTCACACTTGCAGCAGAGGAATCCGGCAGGCAGTTCCGTCGCTGGAACTGCCTGCTGGATTCGGCAAAACGTATGCCAACTGATGCCATTTGTAAGACTGATCAGGATCCTGATCAGTCTTAAAAATGCCTGATCAGTCAGAAAAATGCATTGCAATGCCGGATCCGTCTTTCCAGTGTCATCCGGCAAAACAGATCCAGCATTTATTTTCTTCACCTTTTTTTCGGTCTGCGCATGCCGGATCCGGCACTAATATATTCCTCCGGCATTGAGGCAAGTCTTCAGTTTTTTTGGCCAGAGATAAAACCGTAACATGCTGCGGTTTTATCTTTTGCCTGATCTGTCAAAATGACTGAACTGAAGACATCCTGATGAATCCTGAACGGATTGCTCTCCATTCAGAATGCATGGGGATATAACTGATCAGTTCTTTTCCGGCATTGAGCCCTTTTGACGGAACTCAGTGCCGTAAAAGAAAAACGCTAGTGTGAAAGTACCCTTAGCTAGTGATTGGCTGCAGCGGCCATGTGAGGTATATGATATATCACCAGTAGGGAGAACCGGACACTGGAAACACAAGAGAGTAACTAGTGAGTGTAGCTTCATTTTTTTATTTTGTTACATATAGTGGCTTTGGCATGGACAAACTCTTTAAGACTGTATTCACACACGTGTCTTTCTCAACATTGTTTTGTACCATTTCTTCACAAACAAACATAGACCAATCAACCATAGCATTGAAACCACCCACCTAATATTGCATGTGTTCATCTTTTGTTGCTAAAGCAGCTTTTACCTACTGAAGCACTGACTGCACAAATTGTCTGAATGTGTCGTGTGGTATCTGGCACCAAGACATTAGTAGCAGATGCTTTAAAGGAAGATGTGCCCCATTAAACAAAAAAAAATCTGTCCCCATTCCCAGCGTCGTTGCCCCGTTCCCAACTGTTTATTATCCTGGCCAGACCCAAAGTGGCTTGGTTCAGTGACCTCTGCAGCCAGTCACTGGCCTCAGCGGTTACATGTGCTTGAATGGCAAGTGGCATGCTTGAAGAAGTTCCAGCATGGCTAATTTTCAAATGGTGATTTGCTAAAGAGTTTTATTGTGTGTCTTACAGGACAGTCAGCTTCAGGAGCCGTGTTTTGCCACCTAATTCAGTTTGGATGGAAGATGCTAAATTTAAGGGGTTGGAAATCTGTCACCCTCAGGTATTTTTATGAAAGGCAAATGTGAAAACCAAAGCAAACAACAGATTATAATTATATATTATTTGTAATGGAATCTAGCATGTCAAGGCCATGCTCATATAGTTATATTTAGAAAACGGGATCTGCAGCCAGATGTCACCTAGTTTGGCCACTGCTCCAGTCCCTGATTCTTTCCACTTCCTGGTTTCGGGCCTGACACGCCAGAAATGGTTTGGTCAGGCCACTCAGTTATTGGCTGCAGCGGTGACACGCCTCAGCCAGTGATTGGTTGTTGTGTCAAGCCCGAGACCAAAAATTGAAGAGGAGTAGAGGAAGGAGCGAAGGGATCGGTAAGATGAGTGACGATTGTTATTTTACCCTACTCTCAACCTATTTTTAGTTTAAAATCACTCCCCTGGAAAATGCCTTTTAAATGCCTCTATTTGTCTTCAGGAAAGGAACATCTTCAACAGGATCTTTGGTGGTTTTCTAATGAGGAAAGCATATGAATTGGCATGGGCAACTGCATGCTCTTATGGGTGAGTGCTGTTTTTTGTCTGCATATAAAAAATGTATGGTCTCATAGTTACTCGCAATATTTTAGATGTTTAACCCCTTAGGGACCGGGCTCATTTTCACCTTAAGGACCAGGCCATTTTTTGCAAATGTATATAATGTGGTAATAACTTTAAAACGCTTTGACTTATCCAGGCCATTCTGAGATAGTTTTTTCATCACATATTGTACTTCATGACACTGGTAAAATAGAGTAAAAAAAATTCATTTTTATTTATAAGAAAATACCAAATTTACCAAAAATTTGGAAAAATTAGCAAATTTCCATGTTTCAATTTCTCTACTTCTATAATACATAGTAATACCTCTAAAAGTAGTTATTAATTTACATTCCCCATATGTCTACTTCATGTCTGGATCATTTTGGGAATGCCATTTTATTTTTTGGACATGTTACAAGGCTTAAAAGTTTAGAAGCAAATCCCACTTTTTGAGGACCAGTTCAGGTCTGAAGTCACTTTGTGAGGCTTACATAATAGAAACCACCCAAAAATGACACCATTCTAGAAACTACACCCCTCAAGGTATTCAAAACTGATTTTATAAACTTTGTTAACCCTTTAGGTGTTCCACAAGAATTAATGAAAAAAAGAGATACAATTTCAAAATTTCACTTTTTGGGCAGATTTTCCATTTTAATAATTTTTTTCCAGTTACAAACCAAGGGTTAACAGCCAAACAAAACTCAATATTTATGGCTCTGATTCTGTAGTTTACAGAAACTCTCCATATGTGCTCGTAAACCGCTGTACGGGCACACGGCAGGGCGCAGAAGGAAAGGAATGCCATACGGTTTTTGGAAGGCAGATTTTGCTGGACTGTTTTTTTTTACACCATGTCCCATTTGAAGCCCCCCTGATGCACCCCTAGAGTAAAAACTCCAAAAAAGTGACCCCATTTTAGAAACTACGGGATAGGGTGGCAGTTTTGTTGGTACTAGTTTAGGGTACATATGATTTTTGGTTGCTCTATATTACACTTTTTGTGAGGCAAGGTAACAAGAAATAGCTGTTTTGGCAGCGTTTTTATTTTTTGTTATTTACAACATTCATCTGACAGGTTAGATCATGTGGTATTTTTATAGACCAGGTTGTCACGGACGCGGCAATACCTAATATGTATACAATTTTTTTTTTTATGTAAGTTTTACACAATGATTTCATTTTTGAAACAAAAAATATCATATTTTAATGTCTCCATAGTCTGAGAGCCATAGTTTTTTCAGTTTGGGTAGGGTATGATTTTTGCGGGATGAGATGACGGTTTGATTGGCACTATTTTGGGGTGTGTATGACTTTTTGATCGCTTGCCATTACACTTTTTGTGATGTAAGGTGACAAAAAATGGCTTTTTTTTTTTACACCATTTTTATTTATTTTTTTATTCACCTGAGGGGTTAGGTCATGTGATAATTTTATAGAGCAAGTTATTATGGACGCGTCGATACCTAATATGTATACTTTTTATATTTACTTAAGTTTTACACCATAGCAGCTTTTTTTAAACCAAAAAATAATGTTTTAGTGTCTCCATATTCTGAGCCATAGTTTTTTTATTTTTTGAGCAATTGTGTCAGGTAGGGGCTTATTTTTTGCCAGATGAGGTGACTGTTAGATTGGTACTATTTTGGTGGGCATACGCCTTTTTGATCGCTTGCTGTTGTACTTTTTGTGATGTAAGGTGACAATTTTTTTTTTATTTAGCACAGTTTTTATTTTTTACGGTGTTCATCTGAGGGGTTAGGTCATGTGATATGTTTATAGAGCCGGTCGATACGGACGCAGTGATACCTAATATGTCTACTTTTTTCCCCCTATTCTTTTCCAATTTTTTTTTTTTACTTTATTTGTGGAAAATGACGTTTTTGTTTATTTTTACTTGAAACTTTTAATTTTTTGGGGGGAAAACTTAAATTTTTCAACTTTTTTTTTCACTTTATTTTTTGTCCCACTTTGGGACTTCAACTTTTTTTGGGTCTAATCCCCTTTACAATGCATTCCAATACTTCTGTATTGGAATGCATTGGCTGTATGAGTAATACAGTGTGTATTACTCATACATCTTCCTGACTGTGAGATCCAGGGGGCTGGATCTCACAGGCTCGTCACCGAAAGTCAGCGCCGATGCCTAAGGAAAGCATCGCGCTGCCTTCCATGTCATCGGGTCCCCCTTACAGCCGCACAGGGACCCAATGGCACCTCCGACCGCCCGCCGCAACTCCCGTAAAAGCCACAAACCACAGGTCTG
Organism: Bufo bufo; assembly: GCF_905171765.1. Classification (NCBI taxonomy): domain Eukaryota; kingdom Metazoa; phylum Chordata; class Amphibia; order Anura; family Bufonidae; genus Bufo; species Bufo bufo. Next base: position 137,512,526 of record NC_053391.1, on the reverse strand, counting down.
AATTGACCTGCGGTTTGTGGCGATCGCCGACACGGGGAGGGGTGGGGGGGGTCGGGGGGGGTCACGGGACCCCCTCGCGCATTGTCCCAGGGTGCCTGCTCAATGATTTGAGCGGTCCCCTTATTCCGATCACCGCCAGCCGTGCGGCGGTGATCGGAACTACACATGACGTACCGGTACGTCATGTGTCCCCAAGAGGTTAATACTACAAAATCAGCAGTCATTAAAAGGGGTGTCCAAGTTATTTATTTATTTTTGTTCTTTGTATGTTTCTAACTAAGAAAATGTAAGGGACTTTCAGTTCACTGACTTCATCCACAGTGGCCCCATTCTCCTAGTTAGATGATGTCACATGACCTGTGATGTCAGCTTCTTTCCTGTGCACAAGCCTGAGGGAGCAGGAGAAGCAGGTCTGCCTCTGTGCAAGGAACGTCACTGAGAAGGCTGTATTGGTTGGCGTAACAAGCCACACACCCCTGCACGGCCGATCTGCCCTGTGTCTCCCCTCCTACTAAATTCTGTAGCAAAGTTTAACTCCTTCTTCCATCAGCAGCACAGACTCAGGGTTGGCGGCTCTGCCTCAGGTACTGAGCAGCTGCAGGGTTTCCTCTTATTCCTCTTCTCAGCCTGCAAACACATTGCTGACAAAGACCGGCGGAGTTCTCTCCTCTGTACTCTTCTGCCTGCTGTGTGGAATTGTCTGCAGAGTATTGCACAAGAACTGGTAGTTGGAAGATCCTGTGTGTATCAGCAATGTCATTTTCCTGTACAGCTGGGACTTATAGTCCTACACATACAACATGAGTATCCCAGCAGTTAGATTGCAGACAGGGCAGCACTTTTATTCACTTTGCAGTGTAGGGGGAGGGGAAAGGCAGTCTTTGTTGACACCCACAAATATTTACGAGAAAAACCTCAGAGATTGTTGTTACACGCTCCCTCAGCTCTGCATCTGCATGTAAACAAAAGGCAAGAACAGAACTAGGTACATGAGTAAATATAATTTTTTTTGCCTAAAACTCGCTTAGCTTATGTATATATATTGCTGACCATCAGATTTAGGCCTCATGCACACGACCATTTTTTTTTAAGGTCTGCAAAAACGTAAAATGTAAAAAAAATATGGCTTTTGTAAAAGTACAAAAAAATAATATATATATATATATATATATATATATAAACATTGGTGTCTCTGTAATTATACTGACCAGCAGAATAAAGTTAACATGTCATTTTTCTATCAGGATGTGCCCCGTAAAAACAAAATCCAAAAAGCAATGGCAGAATTGCTGCATTTTCTTCATCCTGCTTCCCACAAAGCAAAATAAAAAGCAATCAAAAAGTTGTATGTACCTCAAAATAACACTAATGATAATGGCAACTTATCCCACAAAAAATAAGCCCTCACAAAGCTCTGTTGAGAGAAAAATAAACGTATGGGTCTCATAAAATGGCTGTACTGGTCCCCAGAGGCTGGTCAAAAGCAACATGGTGCCCATAAATCAATGCATCAAAATCTGCGCTGCAAAAGCCAAAATGTGATCTTTCCTTTCTGAACCCTGAGTCTCAGATGGCACAAGCTGGGAACAACATACTGTGCACTCAAATGCTATATCTACCTACAATTTTCACTTTGCATGGTCCGTTGTGCATTAATATCTGAAAAGTACCTGTGGTGTAAAAATGCTCACTCGGCCCCTTTCTGAAGCCATAACCTTTTTAATTTTTATGTTCACATAGACATATGAGGGCTTTTTTTTGCCATTCCAGCAAAATCTGCCCTATAAAAGCCATAAGGCACTCCTTCTCTTCTGAGATGTGCCGTTTGCCCATACATAAGTTTATGACCGTATATGGGATGTTTCTGTAAACTGCAGACTAAGAGTAATAAATATTGAGATTTGTTTTGCTGTTAACCCTTGCTGTGTTACAAGAAAACATTAAAATGCAAAATCTGAAAAAAAAAATTTTTTAAAATTTCACCCTTATTTTGCTTTAACTCCTGTGGAAGACCTAAAGGGTTAACCTTTCTAAATTCAGTTTTGAATAATTTGAGCGGTGTAGTTTCTAAAATGGAGTCATTTATGGATGTTTTCTCTTACGTAATCCCCTTAACCACTTCCTGACCGCCCATTGACTATAAACATCCTGGGGAGTCGGGTTTATCTCTGAATGGACGTTCTGAAACGTCCTTTCAGAGTAGGCAGCTGCACGCTAATCGTACAGCTGCCGAGCGGGGGGCCCGCTGTCAGGGACCCCAGAGAGAAGGCAGGGACCGTTCCTGGGTGTCCCTGCCTTCTAGATCATTGTATACACAGCGCTCAACTAGACATATTTGGTATTGTTGCATTCGTAATGACCAGATCTACAAAAATATCACATGATCTACCCTAAGTGAATGGTGTAAAAAAAAATATATAGAAAAATGACACCAAACAGCTTTTTTTGTGAGTTCACCTCCCAAAAAATGAGATAAAAAGCTACCAGAAAGCCAAATGTACCCCAAAATTGTGACAATAAAAACTACAGCTTGTCCCGCAAAAAAGGATTCCCTCACGCAGCTCAGTCAACAAAAAAATAAAAAAGTTATCGCTCTTAAAAACAATGACAGAAAATTCCATGTTAGAAAATCCAGATGCGGCTCCTTCTCTTCTGAGCCCTGGCATATCCCCAAATAACAGTTTACGACCACTATTGGGGTGTTACTGTATTTAGGAGAGAATGGGTAGCAAATTGTGGGGGGGGGGGGATATTCTCCTGTTATCTTTTGTGAAAAAGAAAGTTTGGGCCTAAAGCACCATTTTCTTGCAAAAAATGAATGTAATTTTTCATTTTGACAGCCAAGGGTTATAAATTCTATGAAACGCCTGTTGGGTCAAAGTGCTCGCTACACCCCTTACAAATTCCTTGGGTGGTGTAGTTTACAAAATGTGGTCACCTTTTGGGGGTTTTCACTGTGGGGTACCTCAGGGTCTCTTCAAATGCAACATAGCGCCCTAAGACCATTCCAGCAAAATCTACCCTCCATATGGTGCTCCTTGCCTTCTGAGCCATGCCGTGTGCCCATACAGCGGTATACGACCACGTATTGGGTGTTTCTGTAAACTGCATAATCAGGGTAATAAATATTGAGGTTTCTTTTGTTGTTAACCCTTGATGTGTTACAGAAAAAAAAAATATTAAAATAGAAAATCACTATCTGTCTTAAAAGCAGAGAGATTCAAATGATGAAAACAGTGAATTTTTGTTAATGTTTGAATTTTTTTTATAAATAAAGGTGAAATATATTGACTCAAATTTACCTCTAACATGATGTACAATGTGTCACAAGAAAACAATCTCTAAATGGCTTGGATAAGTTAAAGCATTCCAAAGTTATTACCACATAAAGTGACATATGTCAGATTTGCAAAATTAAGACTGGTCAGGAAGGGGGCAAATGGCCCGGTCTGGAAGTGGTCCTTAAAAAGTTGGTTTTGGAAATGTTCTTGAGAATTTTTGAAAAGTTGCTTCTAAAATTTTCAGCTTTCTAACTTGTGAAAAAAATACAAAATGATAACGACATAAAGTAGATATATGGTGAATGTTAATTAATAACAATTTTTGAGGTATCACTGTCTTAAAAGCAGAAAAATGCAAATTTTGAAAATTATTTTTTTCAAATTTTCTGTAAATTTAGATTTTTTTTTATAAATAAGGATAAAGCCTATCGACCCAAATTTACCACTAACATAAAGTACAATGTGTCACAAAAAACAGACCAGTAAAAGAATTCCAAAGTTATTACCACATAGTAGCACATGTCAGATTTGGAAAATTTGGAAAATTTGACTGTGTAAACTGGCTGTGTCCCATATGGAACCAAAATAAAATGTATCATTCAGCTTCCCAAAAAAGCCCAGAATGGTACCACTTAAATTGCAAAAAACAACCCCTTATACAACTCCCTTGACATAAAAATAAAAAGGTAAATATCGTGAAGTGCACATTGATTTGTGGGTACAACAGATACAACACAAGAATATGCATTGGTCACATTAGGGTTGTTTCGATGCCAAAATTTTTATTCCATTTTGATACCATAAAAAAGTATTGCAATACTCGATACTATTCGATACCACGCGAAAAAAATAAAACACCAACAAAAGCCGCGTGCATTCCGCATTTTATAGAACGTCCGGCCCATGATAGAACAGTCCGACTCTATTTTTGGGGGATCAAGGTGACTTAAAAAAATTGTGAATCGCGCCGCTTTTATTTATTTTTTTGTGTTTTGGCGCTCACCGCATAGGACATTTAAAAAAAATATTTTAATAGTTTGAACTTTTCAGACGTGGCGATATGTTTTATTTATTTATTGTTTATATATGTTATATGTAAAATTGGGAAAGGGGGTGATTTATACTTAATTTTTAGATTCTTTTTTTTACATATTTTATTTATTTTTTTACTTTTTATTTAATAACTATTTTCCCCCTTAGGGGCCAGAACCTGGGATCTTTTAATCCTTTGTCCTGTTCACCCTGATAGAGCTCTACTGGGGAAGGGGGGCGCACTGCGCCACCAATGATTTTAATACTGGGGAGGATGGAGGGGGCGCACTGCGCCACCAATGATTTTTATACTGGGGGGAGGGCGCACTGCGCCACCAATGATAATATAATTAACATTTAATACAGGAGGCGGTTGCACCTTAGGTGTTAACTGCTGCTAATCGCAGCTCCCCGCCAGCACCCGCCTCGGGGATTTGTATTAAACATTTACTTTCATTAGTGGCTCAGTGCGCCCGCCCCTCTCTCCTCAATGGTGGCAGCGGCACAGTGGGGAGGGAGAGACTGCTTCCTTCTCCCCTGTGCTGCTGAGGAGAACACGGAGTGCAGCGCGCTCCTTGTTCTCTCATACTAGACTGCACAATAGCGAAGCCTAGTATCGAAAAAAGGCAAAACCTGGTATTGAGGTCGATACCAGGCAAAAGTATTGATTGGGTATTGAAAATTCGATACCCAAAACAACCGTATACCGACACATCAGCGATGCAGTTTGTAAACAAGCGGTAGCAGGAGGAGTGAACAGGCGGTGCAGGGAGTATAACATCATATTTAATTTTAGCCAATTAGGCTGTTTGTCCAAGATTTTTCATCACCTCAGAGAAATCCCTTTCAGAATACTGACTGCAAAACTGATCAAGCACATCATAGATTCCATTTTACAGAACAGCTGAGTTATTAAAAATACAAATGAATTAATTTCCAGGATTATTGTGATCTTTGGTTTCAAGCAGAACCTTCCTTTGCAGTGGTACAAGGCCGTATGTTGTAGCTGTTGATGACATCATGTTCCAGAGACCAGTGGAGATTGGGTCATTGCTATTCCTTTCCTCTCAGGTAGGACCTTTCTTTCATATTTTGGCCAGCAGAGGGCACACCTATTACAAGCAATACATTCTCTTACATGTAGTAAATGTATAGTAAGGGGCTGGAGTCTACATCAATAATGGGCGACCTGCAAATTATAGTGGACTGTAATGAGACCGGCAGCACGGTCATCATGATCTAAACAATCGGAACCATTGCTCTTAGTGATTTGCCGGGATACAATGTAATATAGAATTCATATGTACAGACTGTGTTCATAATGTACCGTTGTCAAATAAGACTTATACAATATTACAATATCTGGTTATCCCTTTCCACAGGATAACTATTAAATTGGTGGGATCCCACCACTGGGAACCCCCCCCAATCATGAGAATGGGGGCTCTGTACCCCAAAAGCCCACTGAAATGAATGGAGCAGCAGGTCAAGCACGTGCACTGCTGATCCATTTATCTCTATAGGACTGTTGGAAATAGCCAAATATGGCTACTGGCACTGGGCTATTTCCATCAAGTCCAAGACCGATGAATAGAGCGGCAGAGGGCATGCTTGACCTGCCGCTCTGTTCATTTCAGGGAGCTCTGCATCTAAGTGATGGCTTATTGCCGATCGGTGTGCTTCCCAGTACTGAGAGCCTCATAGAGCCGTCTGTTTATGGATTTATGGAGGAAAAAAAGTTGCTGTAAAGTATAATGCCAACTGATGGATATTATTATTTCCTTCCATGCATCCTGAGTGTCTTGCTATTCCATACAGGTGTGTTACACAGAGAACAACTACATCCAGATCAGAGTGCACACCGAGGTTTCCGATCCTATCACTCGGGAACACCACACAACTAACATCTTCCACTTTACATACATGTCAGATCAAGAAGTGCCACAGGTTGTTCCACAGACGTACGGAGGTGAGTATGAGGCAATCATTTGTTATAAGAAATTATCCTATCCTTCTTATTAAAAAAAACAATAGATTAAAACTGGTCTGACAGGTGCGTTCTACTGTAGCTTATATGCCTGCTGTAAGACTGCATAGGCTTCCTCATACTGGAGAGACTTATGTCAACAGGCGGGGAGAAGAGACAACGCTGCAGTGAGACTGTGCGCTACAAAGTTTCATAAAAACCAAACGACAAGCTGGCACAATACAATCCTGGTGCACAATGGTTGCATCCGCCATCTCTGCCTGTCTCCTAGCTATTTGCCAAGCAGCAAAGATTACATTCAAGTCTATGGATATAATTCACTCACTACATCTCTCCAATAACTTGCTGATCATTGACTTGAGAGACTTCTAAGATGTTATCTGAGCATCTTCATAACTCTCCAACTGCATTATTATACAGTACATTGCTGTACAATAGCGTACTTAAAGGGGTTTTCCAGGCTTTTACTATTGATGACCTATCCTCAGGATCGGTCATCAATATCAGATTGGTGGGGTCCGATACCAAGCACTCCCGACGATCAACTGTATAATGGAAGGCGCGCGCCATGTGCGCGTGCCGTCTCCTGTCTCTCTTCCTGCTTGCCACAGACATAGCAGCAGCGAGCAGGAAGAGAGACAGGAGATGGCTGCGTGCACATGGTGCGTGCCTTCTCCTCATACAGCTGATCAGCGGGGGTGTCGGACCCCTGCCGATCTGATATTGATGACCTATCCTGAGGATAGGCCATCAATATTAAAAGCCTGGAAAACCCCTTTAATTCATAATATCTCGTTTCACACTGTCATTAGCATCATTGGGGGTCATGTGCTGCTGGAGGATGTTCCTAATTTATGATGATCAACCAAGGCACCAATGTTTAGATCTTTCAATTAACTCTCCTTTTGTTAATTCAGGTTGACCAGGCCATGTATTAGCTGCAAGTAGCCCTCATCACGAAGTCCCAGCCACATTGAACCATACAGATAGTGTGTCCCAGTAAATTAGTAAATAGCCAGTACCGTTAACCTGCCCAGCGCAGGTGCAGAAGAGTTTTGGTACGAGTAGAATCTGGTCCGTACTTGATTGCACCTAGTCCTTTATCATGGCGCTCTATGAGACTGTATTTTATCATCTGGATCTATACCAAGTTGCTGATCTGCATTTTGTCTGCATTTTACAGAGTCAATGTTGTATTTGGATGGAAAACGACATTTTGATGCAGTGGTGCGAAACAAAAATGGTCAAAGCAAGAGCTCTTAAACAATGGGTATTACAGATGCTGCCAGTAAGGAAGAATCATGATACTACTTACCAAAGAAAGACGTGTGCGTAATATTGTGGGATGGTGGAAATCAGTCTCCTGCAATGTCTTCAAATATGTTTAGTGCATTTTTATATATTCATTTTGCTGCTCTTAAAGGGTTTCTGTCACCAGAATTAACTTTATTAAACTGGCTGACATTAGATGTGCTAATGTCAGCAGACCCTAACTCTCCTAATCTTATGCTTATAGATGCCCCCGTTACTGCACAATTTTAACTTTGATGATATGCTAATTAGGAGCGTGGGGCGTTGCTCCTGCTCCTAGAGGCTCAGTTCGCCCACCTCAAATCAAGGACGGCATGGCGTGACTTGAGGTGGGCGAATGGAGCCTCTAGGAGCAGGAGCAACGCCCCACGCTCCTAATTAGCATATCATCAAAGTTAAAATTGTGCAGTAACGGGGGCATCTATAAGCATAAGATTAGGAGAGTTAGGGTCTGCTGACATTAGGACATCTAATGTCAGCCAGTTTAATAGGGTTAATTCTGGTGACAGAAACCCTTTAACAGCAAAATATTTTCTACATCTAAAGGCTTCCTTATCAGTGGTTACATGACATATGTATTTTTATTTCAGCTGCATTGGTTTATACATTAAATGTATATATTTTTTCTCTGAGGATTTCCAAAGCTATTCGTTGTCTATTTCACACTGTGAATGACCCGACAAGACATTCTTCTGGCTGACGTTTAACTTTTTTGGCTCTCTTTGCTATTGATGTATATTAATATGTTTATTGCTTGTCCACCGAAAATGTCCCAGGGTGGTCTAACTGGTTACCGAATTCTCCAGTATTTTATCCATCCCTGGGTTTTGTAAGATTGTATTGTAAGGCTTACTCCCACTCAGCTTGCTGCATTAAGAGGTTTCTGAATGAGTAGCGGTAAAAAGAAAATGGAGTTATAGTGTGACTCTGTGGACTGGAGGATGGTGAAATATAGAGTATATTCGAGGTTTTTAAATTTAAATTTTTTTTTATTAACCAGAGTTTACTGAGGGGCGGAGTTAGGCGCGAATGAGGCAGGGGAACTTGGGCACTTTCAGCAAACTCTCCGCCCCTGGGCACTTGCGACAACTCATTAGCATGTATTAAGGCCGATTAATTGGCCTGCATTTGTGGGAGGGGCGCCATGCCCTATATCTGGCACGCACCTTTCTCCAGAGGGGACGGACGGCAGCAGTGTTCCTGTTACAGCCGGCGGCGTCAGCATCTCCTAGGCGACAGAGCGTCACTTCCGGTCGGCGCTTCCTCCTGCAGTCCGGCGTCCTGTTCCTCCTCGTGCGGCGCGTGAGTAGCTGCTGCCTCAGCGCAGTGTCGGCTCCTTAGTCCGGTCGGTGGGGTCGGTCCCTCTAAAGTATGAGAGGGACATCCCCACACCGGAACGGCAGTCTGGCAGCACGCCCCGCTCCCACGTGACTTGCACGCAGGTAGCAGGAGTCAGCGGGACTCTGTTCGTATATTTGCTGGGGCTACTCGCATTAGGCTCTATCTTTCTGCATTGGGGGAGGCTTGTAAGGGAGTAAGGACGGGGGGAGGGGGGGGAATGTCAATGAGAAGGCTAGTCTTTGAGGGCGGAGTTTCAATCTGCCTGATTAATCACAGCCTAGCTGTTTTTAACTTTTCTGTCAAGACGAATTTTGTATATTCACCATGACTGTTATATGGGGGGCAAAGTCTGGCACGGGCCGCCGTGCTGTCAGTTAGGTAGGGGGTTAATGCCATACAGCGTGATGGTGATGAGTTGTTGGGGGTAGTACCCCCAGTAACAGGCGCCCCTAGACGTAGGCCAGCAGGGGCACGCCAGACCCTTCACATTGTATGGCATTTTATTTCATTGTTCTGTTTCAGATGGGCAGGTTTCTCATTTGCCTGTCTTTATACACTTGTCGCAATTTGCTTGCTACATAGATAGCTGTGTTTTATTTTTGGCATATGCACGTCAGCCGTTCAGCCAACTCCGTGAGAACCCCGGCAATCTGACAATCGTGTCTCGTCACCCAGCTTCGGGTCACCTGAACGCAGGCGCAAGCGTTGTTAAAAAAAAAAATAATAATAATACTTATTCTGCTTAATTCATGCGGATAGGTCTATTTCCACGGTTGGTTCCTTGTGTTCTTCTCATATCAGCATCGTGTCCGGTTTCTGGTAAGGTCCTCCTTCTTTGTCTCCAATTTATTTTCCACTGTCACACGTCTCCTCTTTCTCCGTACCTCAGCTGTCAGGTGGTCACCAGGGTCAGTTACCTTTGCATGATGGTTTCTGCAGTGGCGGTGGTGGTGTCAAGGCACGGGTGGTAGTCAAATTGTTGCTAAACAGTGGTAGTGACGGTCCGTCTTTTTGCTTGTTTTACAATCACAGAGAGCATGTCAGCTAGGTTGCCGGAAGACAAGTTGGTTAGGGTCCGCGCAGCCATTCACAGTTTCATCACTGGTAGGGTCACCACCAAGGTGGAACTGCAGTCGTTGTTAGGCATATAAATTTTGCGATGCGCGTCATTCCTCAGGGTAGGTTTTCGTAGCCAGATTGTTACCACTCCCACTGTCATAGCTATCATCCAGCCGTGTCTCAGTTATTCCCACTGTCATAGCTATCATCCAGCCGTGTCTCAGTTATTCCCACTGTCATAGCTATCATCCAGCCGTGTCTCAGTTATTCCCACTGTCATAGCTATCATCCAGCCGTGTCTCAGTTATTCCCACTGTCATAGCTATCATCCAGCCGTGTCTCAGTTATTCCCCCTGTCATAGCCATCATCCAGCCGTGTCTCAGTTATTCCCCCTGTCATAGCCATCATCCAGCCGTGTCTCAGTTATTCCCACTGTCATAGCTATCATCCAGCCGTGTCTCAGTTATTCCCACTGTCATAGCTATCATCCAGCCATGTCTCAGTTATTCCCACTGTCATAGCTATCATCCAGCCGTGTCTCAGTTGTTCCCACTGTCATAGCTATCATCCAGCCGTGTCTCAGTTATTCCCACTGTCATGGCTATCATCCAGCCGTGTCTCAGTTATTCCCACTGTCATGGCTATCATCCAGCCGTGTCTCAGTTATTCCCACTGTCATGGCTATCATCCAGCCATGTCTCAGTTATTCCCACTGTCATGGCTATCATCCAGCCGTGTCTCTGTTGTTCCCACTGTCATAGCTGTCATCCAGCCGTGTCTCAGTTATTCCCACTGTCATAGCTATCATCCAGCCGTGTCTCAGTTATTCCCACTGTCATAGCTATCATCCAGCCGTGTCTCAGTTATTCCCACTGTCATAGCTATCATCCAGCCATGTCTCAGTTATTCCCACTGTCATGGCTATCATCCAGCCGTGTCTCGGTTATTCCCACTGTCATGGCTGTCATCCAGCCGTGTCTCGGTTATTCCCACTGTCCATGTTTGTCCCGGCGGTCTCCCACAATTCCCCCGTCATATTTTCCAACAGCGGGGTCAGCACTGGTTTCGCTGCTATTTTTGGCCCCCATTGGCTGAATGGGGCGTGGCCGGAGGAGTTTTGCGAGGCCACGGGAATTTCCAGTCAACGGAGGCTAAGGACCTGTATCCCGTGGTGGCAGCAGCGCATGTTTAGGGTAACCATTGGACAGGCCGTACTGTGGTCTAAATGACCAAGACCTCCCAGTCAGGTCCCCCTACCCAGGTCAAATTCTTCCCCCACGTCTCACAAATGGGGTCCGATCCACGTCCTGCAGGGATTGTCAGGGGCACTGGCCGGTCGCGGCACTAACACCCCACTGTTACCCTTCAGGACAGCAGCGTTGTCCACCTCCCAATTCATAGCGCATGCGCGTATACTGGCGGTCAATCTAGGTTTTGCCCCCCTCACGGTGTCAGGGCATTCGTTCAGGATTGGGGCAGCCTCGGCCGCTTCAGGAATCAGGTGCCAGCACACATTATCCGTAAGTTGGGCCGGTGGCGCTCGTCTTGTTACAGCCGTTATGTTCCGAACCCCGTTAGCGAGATTTCTTGTGCCTTTCAGAATTTGGCGTTGTAATACGTCAATGAACACGCTTTGTATTTTCATGCTCGGTTTTTGGCCTCTTTCAGGTGTACTCTCGACGGAAGCGGTTATGGCACAACTCAAGCCGCTAGTTCTGTTGGGGCGTACATTAGGGGGTAGGTTCTTTCACACATAGCCCCGACCACAAGTATTAAGGCCGATTAATTGGCCTGCATTTGTGGGAGGGGCGCCATGCCCTATATCTGGCACGCACCTTTCTCCAGAGGGGACGGACGGCAGCAGTGTTCCCCTCCCAGCCCGCCCTTTTCCTTTCACTCTCCCACAGGGTATGCCCTCTTTCAGGTGTACTCTCGACGGAAGCGGTTATGGCACAACTCAAGCCGCTAGTTCTGTTGGGGCGTACATTAGGGGGTAGGTTCTTTCACACATAGCCCCGACCACAAATCATAAAAACTACTTTTTGGGCGATTTGGATGATCTGAAAAACGAAACAAAGGTAACATCTGTGTCATGTCTTTGTGTCCCACTGAACTATGTGATCGGTTTAAAACCGGTCAGGTTGGTGACAGACTCCCTTTAAGCACAGGCAGAATTGATGGAGAAGTGGAATCTGATGGGGTCAACCTTTTTCCCGTATCTCCAGCTTGTGACATACGGTAGAAGCCTGGTCAAGGATCTGTCCAAAGAATGGGGATCAAATTAATTTGACTTGCCTCTGAAAGTTAAAACTAGACCGTCGATCTCACTTATTTACCAATCTCTTAGGGAACGGTTGGAGAGGATAGATCCTAGGACAATGTTCCAAAGGTGGGAGGCAGTCTTAGAGATCAAAGGAATACATAAACCTATATCCGCAGGGATAGAGGCTTTACATAAATCCATGCCAAACGAATACTGGCGGGAAACCCATTTAAAGATCTTACACCATGCTATTTACGGGTTTGACATCCCTAGATCCTGCTCAAATCAGGATAGGTTGACTGCATGCCCAAAATACCGAAGTCGGACTTGTTCCATGGACTATGGAGTTGCCGAAGATTGGGGATTATTGGAGTGACCTCAGTATCCTTATGAAAAAGTGCGGTGGAAAGGAGGCAGATATTACCTCTGCAATGGCAATATTGCATGTCCAGGTTATCAGAAATGATCAGTCAAATGATTATTTAACAACATCTATATTTCCATTGGGACATAAAATTCTATTAGCGGCCAAAAAGTGTTCACTGAAGTTATGGCTACAGCCACAGTTCCCTTCTGTCTCTATGGTTGTTGCACAGCTCAAACACATATTCCATCTAGAATGGCTTGAGGCATTGCAACAGAAGGAAGTATTAGGGAAAAAACTATATCTAACTTGGCGCAAGTTTATATTGAATTATATAGAGTGTCAGGAATACTTAAGAATTATGTCACCTTTTAAGTTGGCGTCATGGTATCTACTTGAAGATCTAAAGGATAACTTGGGGGTTCTGAAAGTGACTTAACCCTATAGATATATTTGGGAATTAAGAGACCAGTATTGGAGACTAGGCTGATGCAGGGGAAGAGGGGGAAAAGGGTGGGGGATAATTTTTCTATTGTTCATTTTTTGTTTGTACTGCATATTCAGGATACTGTTTGTACTGATGCATTGTACACATGATGCCTTTCATTTATATTCTGGACCATTAATAATATGCTATTATAAAATAAATAAATAAAAATTATGTTTAAAAAAAAAAAAAAAAGAAGCTCACCGAAAAGACCACCTCTTTGGGAAGAACACCACTCTAATTTGAAAAGCACAAATTCTTAAGATGACTTTGTTTGAAGAGATGCAGGAAGAAGAAATAAGGGATGACCAGTAACCAAACGGATAAAGTCATGAATGTGGTTGGGGCGGCAGTATTCTGTGCTGCCCTGTGGTATTTGGTTCTGCTGGGGCGGTATTATGTGCTGCACTGTGGTATTGCAGGCCCTGCCTACTTTTGTTGGGTAGGGAGATCTGATGGCTATTTGTTCTGTTAAATCTCCCTACCACTCACTGCGCACGCGCGGTGTCTGATCATCTGGAGCCAGCTGAGAGGTAAGGCGCAAGCGCATTAGGGGGCCCCTTCTCCCCAACTCTGGTGTGAAATTTCCCTACCCCGTCATTGTGCGCCTGCGCGGCACACCTCCTTCCAAAGCTGGGAACGTCATGTCCAGTGCGGCCGTGTCACAACAGGAAGTGACGAGGGTAGGGAAATTTCACGGGTAGGGAAATTTGTTAGAACACCGGACCCGGAGAACTCCGGCAGGCTGTTCTCTGCTGGAACAGCATGCAGGAGTCCCCCTGACTCAAGTGTAAAACTATCCTTAGTCCCCTGACAGCTGCTTGCTATTAGTGAATTAAAATCTTTATATTTAGGGTACAAGTAGACAGCGAGGTCGTGTGGTGCTTGGAACCTGGGTGCACTGCATTGCATTGCGTTCCAGCACCTCATGGCTCTATAGGTCGCAGCGAGCTCTGATTAAACTAATGATGACCGCACTCAGGGGCGTAGCTATAGGGGGTGCAGAGGTAGCAGTCGCTACCGGGCCTAGGAGCCTGAGGGGGCCCAAAGACTCTTGTGGTGCATAAGAAGACACCAGTATTATAGAAAGTGCATGCTGGTCAATTTACACCTCTGGCTCAAGGGGGTGCCGTTTTAATTTTTGCCTCGGGCAGCACGAAGGCCTTGTGCTTCCTGCCCCTGGCCACAAAGCACTGAGGGAAGGGGGGGCCCCAAGCTGAACTCTTGCACCAGGGCCCATGAGCCATTAGCTACGCCCCTGACCGCACTGTTCAGTGGATCTGTATTGATAATGGCTGTGTGGCACCTTAAATACCATGTGTTTTTCATTAGTTTAATTAGAGCCTGCTGCGGCAGTACTCAAACACAGGGTGACCGTATCACAAGCACCACACAACCACTCCATGTGGTTGTACCCTTAGCCCTCTTTCACACATGCTTGAATCACAGTCATGTGCTGTCCATGTTCTCCGCAGACAGCACAAGTTACACGTCAGTGGAAAAACTGCAGAGACATGCACTACTTTGGTCCATTATGTGGACCATACACGCCCATTGAAGGCTATGATGGGTCTAGAAAAACCACCAATAGAACCATACCTCCCAACCGTCCCAGATCTGGCAGGACAGTCCCTGATTTCGGTGGCTAGCCCGTGCTTCCAGAGCAGTTGAGGTGTGTCCCGCTCTCAGCTGTCTCTGTGTCCATAGGACGCAAAGACAGCTGATTGTAATGGTGAAGCAGAGAGACATCCGCTCCCCGCTTCACCATGCAACTCTGCCGCCAGTGCCCCACAGTAGCAGCATGATGCCCTCACAAATTGCACTGCTGGTCTGTGCTGGAGGAGCCGGGAATCAGCCTCTGTGCTCCTCCTCCACAGACCAGCAGCGCGATGGGTGACAGTACATCGTGCGGCTGCTGGGGAGTGTCGGCATCTGAGCTGTGAGCATTGGAGGAACTAGGTGAGTATTTACAGTTTTTTTTTTTTTTACTTCCTCTGAAAGGAGCACATATCTGTCGTAACCACTGTGAGGGTGCATATGTCTGGGCACATATTTATTTACAAACCGGATTCCAAAAAAGTTGGGACACTAAACAAATTGTGAATAAAAACTGAATGCAATGATGTGCAGATGGCAAATGTCAATATTTTTTTTGTAATAGAACGTAGATGACAGATCAAACGTTTAATCCGAGTAAATGTATAATTTTAAAGGAAAAATACGTTGATTCCAATTTTCACGGTGTCAAAAAATCCCCAAAAAGTTGGGACAAGTAGCAATAAGAGGCTGGAAAAAGTAAATTTGAGCATAATGAAGAGCTGGAAGACCAATTAACACTAATTAGGTCAATTGGCAACATGATTGGGTATAAAAAGAGCTTCTCAGAGTGGCAGTGTCTCTCAGAAGCCAAGATGGGTAGAGGATCACCAATTCCCACAATGTTGCGCAGAAAGATAGTGGAGCAATATCAGAAAGGTGTTACCCAGCGAAAAATTGCAAAGACTTTGCATCTATCATCATCAATCTGGAACAATCTCTGTGCGTAAGGGTCAAGGCCGTAAAACCATACTAGATGCCCGTGATCTCCGGGCCCTTAAACGACACTGCACCACAAACAGGAATGCTACTGTAAAGGAAATCACAGAATGGGCTCAGGAATACTTCCAGAAACCATTGTCAGTGAACACAATCCACCGTGCCATCCACCGTTGCCAGCTGAAACTCTACAGTGCAAAGAAGAAGCCATTTCTAAGCAAGATCCACAAGCTGAGGCGTTTTCACTGGGCCAGGGATCATTTAAAATGGAGTGTGGCAAAATGGAAGACTGTTCTGTGGTCAGACGAGTCACGATTCGAAGTTCTTTTTGGAAATCTGGGACGCCATGTCATCCGGACCAAAGAGGACAAGGACAACCCAAGTTGTTATCAACGCTCAGTTCAGAAGCCTGCATCTCTGATGGTATGGGGTTGCATGAGTGCGTGTGGCATGGGCAGCTTGCATGTCTGGAAAGGCACCATCAATGCAGAAAAATATATTCAGGTTCTAGAACAACATATGCTCCCATCCAGACGTCATCTCTTTCAGGGAAGACCCTGCATTTTTCAACAAGATAATGCCAGACCACATTCTGCATCAATCACAACATCATGGCTGCGTAGGAGAAGGATCCGGGTACTGAAATGGCCAGTCTGCAGTCCAGATCTTTCACCTATAGAGAACATTTGGCGCATCATAAAGAGGAAGGTGCAACAAAGAAGGCCCAAGACGATTGAACAGTTAGAGGCCTGTATTAGACAAGAATGGGAGAGCATTCCTATTTCTAAACTTGAGAAACTGGTCTCCTCGGTCCCCAGACGTCTGTTGAGTGTTGTAAGAAGAAGGGGAGATGCCACACAGTGGTGAAAATGGCCTTGTCCCAACTTTTTGGGGGATTTGTTGACACCATGAAATTCTGATTCAACATATTTTTCCCTTAAAATGGTACATTTTCTCAGTTTAAACTTTTGTTCCGTGATTTATGTTCTATTCTGAATAAAATATTAGAAGTTGGTACCTCCACATCATTGCATTCAGTTTTTATTCACGATTTGTATAGTGTCCCAACTTTTTTGGAATCCGGTTTGTATTATACTCGCCTATCTAGCGCTGCTTTATTCCGTAGCGCTTTACCAACATTAGCATCACTCTGTCTTCAATGGGGCTCACAATCTAAATGCCCTATCAGTATCTCTTTGGAGTGTTGGAGGTACCCGGAGGAAACCCATGCAAACATGAGAAGAACATAAAAACATACAAACTTCATGCAGATGTTGTCCTTGGTCAGATTCGAACCTAGGACCCCAGCGCTGCAAGGCACCAGTGCTAACCACCATGCTGCCCATATATCTGTTGTAACCACTGTGAGGGGGCACATCTGGACATTACTGTGAGGGGCACAATGTGGGCATTACTACTGGGAAGGGGCACAATGTGAGCATTACTACTGTGAAGGGGGCATGCGCAGCTGCCCTCCATTCATTTTCTATGAGGCCGGCGAAAATAACTGAGCGCTGGCTCGGCTATTTCCGTCGGCCCCATAGAAATGATTGGGAGCGGGGGCCGCGCATGCGCAGTACTCTCCCATTCACTTCTATGGGGAGCCGGCTTGGTGGTGGCTGGAAAGGAGTCCTCCAGCCACCACCTTGCGGGGCTCCGTTCTCTAGATAGGTGCGGGTCCCGGGGGCATATCCTAGGGATATGCCCCATTGTCTATGATGAGATCAACCCTTTAAGGGGACTGGGTGTGTATAATTATGATTTGGGCGGAGTTAGAGGTGTGGCGCACATAGCACGCTGCGCATATTGTCCCTCTTTCTGTTTTTCAAAAGTTGGGAGGTATGGAAAGAACACAGTTGGCATCCGGGTTGTATCATAGCAGATACTTGGGAAATCATTTTCAGCCTAGCAGTGCACATGGAATAAGGATGACGCAGGGAGGACCAAACACGGACCCTTCATGGACATCTTGACAGATAAACCACTGACCATCTTGTAGCGGATGTCATCACGGAGACAGAAGAAGTGTGAAAGAGGCCTTACTGTACATCCAGAGACTAGAAACCCCCTCCAGGACCAGACTGAAATGTGAGCTGGACTACAGCATGGTAACTAATCATGGAAGCAGCCCCTGTAACAGTTTCCATTCACTGACAGCAAGCAAATATCCTACTAAAGTGTAAGAACACAAAGTCAGAAAGTTGCTGCATTTTCATTATCTATTAAGATATCCAGGAAACACTGGCCAACCTTTTGGGTATTTTGGTAGTGGATCAAAGCAAAAACTGATTTCTGCAGCCAGACCAATGGGGGCACAACATGGCAATATCTCATAAAGTTAATATAATACTACATGAATATTAAATATATAAAGGAGAAAGTCTGGGTTAGTGCTCTTTATGAGGTTTCCATGTGTTTTCACAACGGCTGACAACTTTTTATTTTATTTAGACCCATGAATAAAGAACTCTAGCTGAGTGGTAGGATTGCATCATCTGTGGTGTGCAGCTGAAGCCAGGGTGTAGGCTTTAGGGCTGAGCACGAACTACTTCCGGGTCACAACCCCCGCAGACCACTCAGCTGTGAGAGAGAGCAGAGCCGAATGAATGACTACACAACCCGCACGGCGCTTAAAGGGTGCAATCTCTATCTACACGCCTCTTGTCCGTGACGTCACGGTTGGTCCACCAATCACTTGTTCAACCACTGCCCGGAAAAAGGCGTTTCTGCAAAGTCAAGACGAGGCGTGGAACGCAGCTGGTACCGGAAGTGACTTCAGTGAGAATTCTGGGATTGGCAGTAGTCTGCTAGTGACTTCCTCTTTAGCAAGATGGCGGGCGACGAGCCGGGAGTGACTCTGGGGCAGCCTCACTTGTCTAAGCAAGACCTGACTTCTCTGGTGAGCTTCTGTGTATTTGCGGCCTTCTGCTGCCGGAAGAGACTGGAGAGCCGCTGCCCGAGCCTCATCCACCGAGCCGGGGGTGTGCTGAGAACACATGACTGCACCATGCCGGCTGCTGCGTACCTGCTCGTACCTCGTGTGCTGCCGGCATCTGCAGCACAGGCTCAGCCACGTCCACCATGTCTGGCTCTTCTGAGAGCTAGTCATTCTGTGGTCTATGGGTGAGCAGAGCAGGGGCTCAGGTCTGCATCTAGGTGGCCTATGGGTGACCAGGGGCTCAGATCTGCATCTAGGTGGCCTATGGGTGAGCAGAGCAGGGGCTCAGGTCTGTATCTAGGTGGTCTATGGGTGAGCAGAGCAAGGGCTCAGGTCTGCATCTAGGTGGCCTATGGGTGACCAGGGGCTCAGATCTGCATCTAGGTGGCCTATGGGTGAGCAGAGCAGGGGCTCAGGTCTGTATCTAGGTGGCCTATGGGTGAGCAGAGCAGGGGCTCAGATCTGCATCTAGGTGGTCTATGGGTGAGCAGAGCAGGGGCTCAGATCTGCATCTAGCTGGCCTATGGGTGAGCAGAGGCTCAGATCTGCATCTAGATGGCCTATGGGTGAGCAGAGCAGGGGCTCAGATCTGCATCTAGCTGGCCTATGGGTGAGCAGAGCAGGGGCTCAGGTCTGCATCTAGATGGCCTATTGGGTGAGCAGAGCAGGGGCTCAGGTCTGCATCTAGGTTGTCCTATGGGTGAGCAGGGGCTCAGATCTGCATCTAGGTTGTCCTATGGGTGAGCACGGGCTCAGATCTGCATCTAGGTGGCCTATGGGTGATCAGAGCAGGGGCTCAGATCTGCATCTAGCTGGCCTATGGGTGATCAGAGCAGGGGCTCAGATCTGCATCTAGCTGGCCTATGGGTGATCAGAGCAGGGGCTCAGATCTGCATCTAGCTGGCCTATGGGTGATCAGAGCAGGGGCTCAGATCTGCATCTAGCTGGCCTATGGGTGATCAGAGCAGGGGCTCAGATCTGCATCTAGCTGGCCTGTGGGTGATCAGAGCAGGGGCTCAGATCTGCATCTAGCTGGCCTGTGGGTGATCAGAGCAGGGGCTCAGATCTGCATCTAGCTGGCCTATGGGTGATCAGAGCAGGGGCTCAGATCTGCATCTAGCTGGCCTATGGGTGATCAGAGCAGGGGCTCAGATCTGCATCTAGCTGGCCTATGGGTGATCAGAGCAGGGGCTCAGATCTGCATCTAGCTGGCCTATGGGTGATCAGAGCAGGGGCTCAGATCTGCATCTAGCTGGCCTATGGGTGATCAGAGCAGGGGCTCAGATCTGCATCTAGCTGGCCTATGGGTGATCAGAGCAGGGGCTCAGATCTGCATCTAGCTGGCCTATGGGTGATCAGAGCAGGGGCTCAGATCTGCATCTAGCTGGCCTATGGGTGATCAGAGCAGGGGCTCAGATCTGCATCTAGCTGGCCTATGGGTGATCAGAGCAGGGGCTCAGATCTGCATCTAGCTGGCCTATGGGTGATCAGAGCAGGGGCTCAGATCTGCATCTAGCTGGCCTATGGGTGATCAGAGCAGGGGCTCAGATCTGCATCTAGCTGGCCTATGGGTGATCAGAGCAGGGGCTCAGATCTGCATCTAGCTGGCCTATGGGTGATCAGAGCAGGGGCTCAGATCTGCATCTAGCTGGCCTATGGGTGATCAGAGCAGGGGCTCAGTTCTGCATCTAGGTGGCCTATGGGTGAGCAGGGGCTCAGTTCTGCATCTAGGTGGCCTATGGGTGAGCAGAGCAGGGGCTCGGATCTGACACCTAGGTGGCCTGTAGGTGAGCAGAGCAAGGGGTTCAGGTCTGGCACCTAGGTGGGCACAGGGGCTTGGATCTGCCAGCAGGTCACCTGATAACTGTTGACGCTCCTCCCCAGGAATACGCTTCTGTGTATGGGCTTCTTATGAACGCGATCCCTGCGGTCAGGCATGGAATACATGGAGCGTATACTGCTGCGCCACTGTAAATAGTGGGTAATAAGGAATTTCTTAATTGAAGGCATTTGCAAATTCCATAAAAATTTCTGCCCATAATAGCACAGCATGCAGAGATATATACCGTATTTCCAGTCATGTGATGGAATTCTGATGGACCCCTCGTGCCAGACTGCTGGAAGTCCCCTTGTTTTGCTACTATGATAAGAACAGCTCTGCATGAACTGCTGGAAGCCGGAAACTCAACAGATCCGATATTGATCACCTGTCCTGGATTTGTCCCATATCAAAAACCAGCTCCCCCCCCCCTCCCCATCAGACCACATTGATGGCATCAGTGATCACTTGTTTCAATGTGGATCGGACCAGACTGTCATAATGGGCTGGTTCCCCCCACTTCAGATGAACAAAAAAAAAACAATCATCATATCTCGGCATAAACGTCTTCCAGCTTTATAATTCCGTCATGTACACCATAATCCAGGCAGCTTTTCATCTTCTATCAATGCCTGTGATAAACCATTGCCTGTCTTCTGGTGTACATGAAGGAATAATGGAGCTGGAAGACGATTCTGCGGACGTCGGGTGATTACTTATAATCGGGTCTGTCCCTTGTGCAGGACGTGTTCTCCACTCTCCACAAACGTAGGAAGGACTGCAGCACTCCCAGGTCTCCAAGCATCGCTGAAAAAGACCACGTAAGGTCGAAACGTCGCACTATTTGGTGAATAAATCTGAATTGCTTGAAGACCTGGGAGTGCTGCAGTCTGTCATACGTTTGTGAAGTTTGGGGGTACTGCGGACTGGTACCCATCACTGCTGGCACCACCACAATACTGGCTGAAGGAACGGACCCGTAATTGCTGCTGCTACGACCCTCTTCGTCTTATGATATACTCACAGACGGCACACGTCCTCATTTATTTTTGTGTGTGTATTCACATCAGTGTTTTAGCACGGTCTGTGGTTTTACCATGGAAGCATGCCATATTGTCTGGGTTTATGGATCTATCCCGCCCATTAGTCTATGAAAAAAACCGCAGGGCAACATGGATGCCATTTGTGTTTCACGGTCCATTAAGTGTTTCGAAAATTTTCAGCTGTGCAGTATTCGCGGAACACAGATAACACATGGAGAGCAAAAAAAGGACACGTGGATTCTTCACAGATGAATCTCTGACCATCTTATCATGGACATGTGAATGAGGCCTAACTCGGGCATTCGGTGCAGGTGTGAACAGAGCCTTGGCCTTGAATGAATTACCAGTGGAGGATCAAGCTCTGGGACAGTCGCTGATTCTAAAAATGGGACTTTCTTCTGGTCCTTCTTTCTGCGATGAAGTGGACCGCACAACCCTGTGGGGAAATATGACAATGGGCAAGTGAGAATACAAAGCTGTTTCCCGCTCTGCCGAGCACAATATTAGACCGTTGTCCTGCAACCACCAGCTGGGATGTCATTGTTTTTACATTACGGTCTAAAGTTGTTGTTTTTTTTGTTTTATGCAAGCCAACACAGCAGGCAATTATTGGGAACAGACCATTCCTTCAGAATTGCTTGCTCATCACATTTACGTGCAGCAATCATCTCGCCTGTATGGGACCAGTGATCGCCCCTGTGGTCGCTCATCCTCATGGACAATAAGTATTTCTGGGCAGCAGATTGCTGTTTAGACAAAATGATCTGATGGGCAGGAACAATGATTTAGGTGTCTGCATCAGCGATGCCATCACTTGATGAATGAGCGTTTCGTTCATGCATCGGGCGATTGGCAGCCCCTTTACACAGGGCAGTTATCAGGAATTAGTTTTCCTAGAAGTACTTAGTCCCAATAATTGCTCCAACTGTTGGCCCATATAAAAGTTCACACCATCTTTTTACCATACATTTGAGGCACACATGCAACTGCATGGCTACAGCATTTGGTTCTACAGTCAGATCCATAAATATTGGGACATCAACACAATTCTAACATTTTTGGCTCTATACACCACCACAATGGATTTGAAATGAAACGAACAAGAAGTGCTGTAACTGCAGACTGTCAGCTTTAATTTGAGGGTATTTACATCCAAATTAGGTAAACGGTGTAGGAATTACAACAGTTTGCATATGTGCCTCCCACTTGTTAAGGAACCAAAAGTAATGGGACAGAATAATAATCATAAATCAAACTTTCACTTTTTAATACTTGGTTGCAAATTCTTTGCAGTCAATTACAGCCTGAAGTCTGGAACGCATAGACATCACCAGGCGCTGGGTTTCATCCCTGGTGATGCTCTGCCAGGCTTCTACTGCAACTGTCTTCAGTTCCTGCTTGTTCTTGGGGCATTTTCCCTTCAGTTTTGTCTTCAGCAAGTGAAATGCATGCTCAATCGGATTCAGGTCATGTGATTGACTTGGCCATTGCATAACTTTCCATTTCTTTCCCTTAGGGCTCATTCAGACGGTCGTATGCTATCCGCAAAAATGCAGATCCGTTTTGCGGATTAGATGCTGACCCATTCACTTCTATGGGGCCCTTTTCTATTCCACGGTTCTGCAAAACAAATGAAACATGTCCTATACTTGTCTGTGAAAATCAGGACATGGCCCCATTGAAGTCTATGGGTCCGCAAAAATACTGAATGCTATCCGTTTTTTGCGGACAGCATACAGACGTCTGAATGAGCTCTTAAAAAACTCTTTGGTTGCTTTTGCAGTATGCTTTGGGTCATTGTCCATCTGCACTGTGAAGCGCTGTCCAATGAGTTCTGAAGCATTTAGCTGAATATGAACAGATAATATTGCCCGAAACACTTCAGAAGTCATCCTGCTGCTTTTGTCAGCAGTCACATCATCAATAAATACAAGAGAACCAGTTCCATTGGCAGCCATACATGCACACGCCATGACACTACCACCACCATGCTTCACTGATGAGGTGGTATGCTTAGGATCATGAGCAGTTCCTTTCCTTCTCCTTACTCTTCTCTTCCCATCACTCTAGTACAAGTTAAAGGGTTTCTACCACCTCATTTGGACCTAATTAGCTGTCAGACACTAGCGATCTGCTAGTGTCTGCTCTACCTAACCATGCTATTCTAAGACCTTTGTGTGCAGCCGTTACACTAAAAAACCAACTTTTATTGCTATGCAAATGAGCCTCTAGGTGCTATGGGGGCATCTTTTCAGTACCTAGAGGCTCCGTCTACTCACTCTGTATTCCGGCCCGCTCGTCCCTCCAGCCCGCCCATCTCTAGATTGCCAGCCTCCATCTCATCCATCGGCCTTATTCTCGCGCCTGCGCCGTGTGCGTCTGTATTCGGCGCAGGCGCAGTGACTGTCTGACCGGCCGGGCGTCGTCTGTTCGGGAGCGTCAGTCACTGCTCCTGTGCCGAATACAGACGCACACGGCGCAGGAGCGAGAATAAGGCTGATGGATGAGATGGAGGCTGGCAATCTAGAGATGGGCGGGCTGGAGGGACGAGCGGGCCGGAATACAGGGTGAGTAGACGGAGCCTCTAGGTGCTGAAAAGATGCCCCCATAGCACCTAGAGGCTCATTTGCATAGCAATAAAAGTTGGTTTTTTAGTGTAACGGCTGCACACAAAGGTCTTAGAATAGCATGGTTAGGTAGAGCAGACACTAGCAGATCGCTAGTGTCTGACAGCTAATTAGGTCCAAATGAGGTGGTAGAAACCCTTTAATCTTGGCCTCATCTGTCCATAGGATGTTGTTCCAGAACTGTGAAGGCTTTTTTAGATGTTGTTTGGGGAAACTCTAATCTGGCCTTCCTGTTTTTGAGGCTCACCAATGGTTTACATCTTGTGGTGAACCCTCTGTATTCACTCTGGTGACGTCTTCTCTTGATTCTTGACTTTGACACACATACACCTACCTCCTGGAGAGTGTTCTTGATCTGGCCAACTGTTGTGAAGGGTGTTTTCTTCACCAGGGAAAGAATTATTTCGTCATCCACCACAGTTGTTTTCCGTGGTCTTCTGGTGTTGCTGAGCTCACCGGTGCGTTCCTTCTTTTTAAGAATGTTCCAAACAGTTGTTTTGGCCACGCCTAATGTTTTTGCTATCTCTCTTATGGGTTTGTGTTTTTTCAGCCTAATGATGGCTTGCTTCACTGATAGTGACAGCTCTTTGGATCTCCTCTGGAAAGTTGACAGCAACACATTCCAAATGCAAATAGCACACTTGAAATGAACTCTGGACCTTTTATCTGCTCATTGTAATTGGGATAATGAGGGAATAACACACATCTGGCCATGAAACAGCTGAGAAGCCAATTGTCCCATTACTTTTGGTCCCTTAGCAAGTGGGAGGCACATATGCAAACTGTTGTAATTCCTACACCGTTCACCTGATTTGGATGTAAATACCCTCAAATTAAAGCTGACAGTCTGCAGTTAAAGCACATCTTGTCCGTTTCATTTCAAATCCATTGTGGTGGTGTATAGAGCCAAAAATGTTAGATTTTGTGTCGATGTCCCAATATTTATGGACCTGACTGTATTGCCATCATTTTGACCAGATGAAAAAACGGCTTCAGTCTTCTGCCTTGTCAAAAACAGTCTACAAACGTGCTGTTTATCCTTTTTACAATGGACATAGAGCAGGAGCAGAAAAATGAAAATAATGCGATTGCTGGATCCATCCTGTGATGCAATTGCGCCAGACGGACCCCACTGACTTATGGGCCCTTTGCGTTTCCGTCTTGCGGTCTGTCATTTTGAGGGGAAGAGTAGTGCAGCTCTCTGATGGAAATGTGAACAGATCCTTAGGCAAATTTCACACAAGTGTTTTCAGTCTGTGAAATAGGCTTCAGGTGAATGCGGTATTTCCCGGACTGGAGCTGCTTATAATTTATAATGCTGTGTACTGAATTGCACCACACATAATGTTGTCAGTACAGTTCAGTACACCCCAGGTCGAGCAGGAACACGCAGCATTAGAAGTCAGGAGAAGTGCTCATTCTGCTGTCACATGGAGTGTATGTCAGAGACTGAATGTGCTCGTGTGAAATTGGCTCAAGGCTGGAGTACTTGGAGCAGTAAAGGCTGTTTCACACGAGCGCATCCATTGCGGGAATCGTGCTCCGTGTGTGATCCTCTGCCTCTGGACTTGCAGGAGCGCACGGCATTATCATGATTTATAATGCTATGTGCCTCTGCTTGACCTTATTTCTACAGAATCATACTGACAGCTTTATGTCACTATGATTCTGGAAAAAAGGCCATGCAGAGACACATAGCATTATACATCATGATGATGCCGTGCGCTCCTGCAAGTCCAGAGCAGAGGCTCACACTCATACACGGAGTGTGATTCCCGCAATGGACTCGCTCGTGTGAAACAGCCCTTAGTGTTGCAATCTGAGTTTACTGATCTAATCGCTACATAGTAATGATTGTATTCTGTACAGAGTGGTGATTAGTTAATTTCTTCTGTATGAAGCACTAGTCGCAAGACGAGCTGCATAAAGTGCTGTCTAGAAGTATCCCATTGGTGCCACTAGTACTCCTAATTTTGGGATAGTATAAATGTGGCGGCCGTTTGCGTGTGATGATGGAAAGTGGACTATACATAATCATTCTGTGCATACTCTTTATAATGTCACTGGGGCAGAATACATTTCTGGATGTCTGTATGGTACCATGTTTGATCTATACAGGTTCTGGATCCATGTCCTTCTTTATGGATTCCAGAAGATGTTCCATACTGGTACTATATGAATTCCATGTGTATTCTGTTTCGAAACCTGCTCTTCTGGCCAGCAGTTTATATGATGGAAGTGGCACCAGTATGGCAGTATTTACATGGCTCTATATACACAGATGTAACTTTTAGTCTCCATTGACTTCTATAGGAAAAATCTTCATTCATGTTGCATCCAAAGGAGCGCAGATTATTAATGTTCCTGAATCTTCTGTATAGCTTGTTGTGACCATGCTGACACCAGTCTTTTCATTTCCGTCGAGCCTGAGCCACATTGTTGGGCCTAGGTGTGACATTTTCTGTGACCTGTAATCTATGAATAGCGTTCCCCTTGTCAGCTGGTCACTTCTCACTGGAGGCTGCTTGTTAGTGATGTCTATTATATATAGTGGTTTTAAATCCACATTACGTGAGATTACATGTGGTACACTATGAAAAATACTTGAAACTCATGACTCCCCTCCCCCCCCCCCCCCCCCCCGCAAATTAGTAAAAACTCTGGGGGAGATTTAGGCTCCATTCACACGTCCGCATTCGTTCCGCAATTTTGCGGAACGGGTCCGGACCCATTCATTTTTTATGGGGATGGAATGGATGCGGACAGCAGTGTGGACAAGAATAGGCATTTCTATAGGGGTGCTGGGCGGGTGTGTTG
This sequence comes from Bufo bufo, assembly GCF_905171765.1. Taxonomy (NCBI): domain Eukaryota; kingdom Metazoa; phylum Chordata; class Amphibia; order Anura; family Bufonidae; genus Bufo; species Bufo bufo. The sequence continues at coordinate 137,485,621 of NC_053391.1, read as the reverse complement.
CAGATCCGCAATTTGAGGGTCCGCAACTCACCACGGACGTGTGAATGGAGCCTTATTAAAATCGATGTAAAGGAAAACTGACTTTCAGGGCTACTTCCGCTAAGCCCCCCACACTTTTCTAAAGGGCGCTGAGAATGGTAATCCTTGAGCAATAATTTGCCACTTTTGTACATCAAAAAACAGGGATCCACTTTTGTAAATGAGCACGAAAGTCAGGGCAAGTAGGGTCTCCTTTACAATGAATGCAGCATCACTTAGTCAACCCTGAAGTAAGAAGGAGATGTTATCATAGCGGGAGATCCTCATTCTGGACTTCCCTCTGAGCCACAATGTAGCGCCATTCTGTGACAGCAGCTGTCGTATTGTGAATGGCCGCCATGGAATATTACATCAGCTGATGACAGTCCCTGGAAGAATCCTATGTAACCTTCATCAGGTTCTGTGTGTAAAAAGGGCTATTGCCAAAGGTCAATGTTCTGATTGGAGAACTCTGCAACAAAGTGAGATTGTGTGTGTGTGTGTGTATATATATATATATATATATATATATATATATATATATATATATATATATATATTACAGACCAAAAGTTTGGACACACCTTCTCATTCAAAGTGTTTTCTTTATTTTTTTCATTACTATGAAGGCATCAAAACTATGAATTAACACATGTGGAATTATATACATAACAAACAAGTGTGAAACAACTGAAAATGTCATATTCTAGGTTCTTCAAAGTAGCCACCTTTTTGCTTAGATTACTGCTTTGCACACTCTTGGCATTCTCTTGATGAGCTTCAAGAGGTAGTCCCCTGAAATGGTTTTCACTTCACAGGTGTGCCCTGTCAGGTTTAATAAGTGGGATTTCTTGCCTTATAAATGGGGTTGGGACCATCAGTTGCGTTGAGGAGAAGTCAGGTGGATACACAGCTGATAGTCCTACTGAATAGACTGTTAGAATTTGTATTATGGCAAGAAAAAAGCAGCTAAGTAAAGAAAAACGAGTGGCCATCATTACTTTAAGAAATGAAGGTCAGTCAGTCAGCCGAAAAATTGGGAAAACTTAGAAAGTAAGGGCTATTTGACCATGAAGGAGAGTGATGGGGTGCTGCGCCAGATGACCTGGCCTCCACAGTCACCGGACCTGAACCCAATCGAGATGGTTTGGGGTGAGCTGGACCGCAGAGTGAAGGCAAAAGGGCCAACAAGTGCTAAGCATCTCTGGGAACTCCTTCAAGACTGTTGGAAGACCATTTCAGGGGACTACCTCTTGAAGCTCATCAAGAGAATGCCAAGAGTGTGCAAAGCCGTAATCAAAGCAAAAGGTGGCTACTTTGAAGAACCTAGAATATGACATATTTTTAGTTGTTTCACACTTGTTATGTATATAATTCCACATGTGTTAATTCATAGTTTTGATGCCTTCATAGTCATGAAAATAAAGAAAACTCTTTGAATGAGAAGGTGTGTCCAAACTTTTGGTCTGTAATATATATATATATATATATATATATATATATATATATATATATATATATATATATATATATATATATATATAATTTCCTTTTTATAATGTGTACTGTTTGTCCTTTTTTTTTTACAGGATGTCTCCAAGTTGACTCCCCTTTCACCAGAAATTATCAGCAGACAAGCCACAATTAATATAGGTAATATAACTATACAACACTAAGTCCAATGTATTTAGATATTAGGCTGGTCTTTGTTCTGAATGAATTTCTGAACTTTTGTTCCTCCCTTTTGTCCTGTGGCCCGATGGAGGATATTTATCAGAAGTGGTGTAAAAGAAAACGGGCTTAGTTGTCCATAGCAACCAATCAGATTCCCCCTGGTTTTTCAGCGCTCCTTTGGAAAATGAAAGGTGGAGTCTGGTTGCTATGGGCAACTACACCAGTTTTCTTTTATACCACTTTTGTTAAATCCCCATATGGCTATAGTTTATAACTGCATTAGAACCACATACTGTGATGGTTTTTATTCGTATGCAGAACATTTTATGTTTTTGACCTTTCATTAGCAGTCAGTTCTTCTGTTCTAGGTACCATTGGTCATGTAGCCCATGGCAAATCTACCGTAGTAAAAGCAATTTCTGGTGTGCACACTGTCCGATTTAAGAACGAACTTGAGAGAAATATCACCATCAAGCTGGGATATGCCAATGCTAAGGTGAGTTTATCTTGATTACCTATATGTACTATCATTCTATTTATCTTGCATTCACAAGACCTGATAGCTGCCAAATTATGAAATATTCTGTATTATTGGACAGGCATAGAAAATACTGTATTATGCTTATGAGGGTAGAAGGTTTTGAGGAAGGCGAACCAGACGGGTTGTCCCACCATTCAAGGGAGTCTGTCACCATGATCTTGGACTATCATCTGCAGTACTATATGAACTGCAGATAAGGAGTCCAGATTACCATCTTTTACTTTCCTATCGCCCCTTGTTCTCCCACTGTCAGCAATCAAAGTTGCGCTAAAATGCAGTCTGGACTATTATGCTGTGCCAACATAATGGAGAAGGCTCCTGCTCGTGCACAGCAGTCCTGACAGTGTATTTCAGTGCAGCTCTGAGTGCTGACAGCAGGTGAAGTAGGAAAATAAAAATGGTGATCTGGACTCCATATCTGCAGTACTACTCATGTAGTAAAAATGATAATGGTCCAGAATCGTGCTGACAGAATTCCTTTAATGCCGTTATTGTACAAAGTATAGGTTTTAGGGATAGGAGATAAATAGATTGCTCGGACCTCTCACAAACCGAGCGTCTCCAAGTCTCCTCTCTGAATGGCGCAGTAGTGTGCATGTTGGTCCTCTGTCCAATTCACTTGTATTGGACTGATGTAGACATACATTACATACAAAATGGCTATTATTCACCTTTCAGAACTAGTATGAAAACGATGGAATAACTCTTTAAATAATTGGACCTATTTTACCGCTATCACTTGTTCATAATAAACTGAGTCACCTCATTGACTTGAGAATGCCAGACTACAGGCTGCTGCAATGCAGAAAATCATGCATCACTGATGTTGATACAGTCACACATAATGCCATCACTAGCATTTTGTATAATTTGGTTTTATTGTAAGCCTGTTTTACTGTATACGGAGTCAGTAGCCCGTGGCAATAAAAAGCCGAAGAGTCTAAATGGTATCAGTGCACCTTCTACTCTTTTGGGGTTTGATTGTTCTTGCATGTAAGATACTAATTTAACTGACAAGATAAAATGATCTGCCAATATGTACAGGCGCTGTCACTTACAGGGGGTGTCCACTCCTTTTATGTTCATGGCCTATCCTCAGGATGAATTTGTCATTATTAGGGGGTCTGACGTCACATACCCCGGCAATCTGCTGTTTAGAAGTAGCTGCGCACTGTTCTTTGTGTGTAGTGAATGGATCTGGTCACTGCAGCGTTGCTACCATTCATGTCTGACAGCAGCACAACTCCGGTCAATAATATAAAAGGAGCAGACAACCCCTCTAAATATGACTAGATAGCACAGTGTTTCCTGCTATCTTTCCAAATGTAACCTAAAGTTAGAAGCGAACAGTTAGACCAAATACTAAAGAAGAAGCTAATAGTGATACCATTGGTAGATGTTTGACTTGCATCTCATTGCTCTGTTACTAATGACTGTTGGCATTGCAGATCTACAAACTCGATGACCCCAGCTGTTCTCGCCCCGAATGCTACCGTTCCTGCGGCAGCAGCACTCCTGATGAATTCCCTACAGATATACCCAACACGAAGGGCAACTTTAAATTGGTCAGGTAAGTAGCAGTTTTGATGTAAGCAAATACACTGGGTCAGACAGAGTTGTGGGTGACTCTAATTAGTAAGCAGCCAATAATTAGGAATTTTACTGTAACCTTACTAGCTATCCTTAAAGGGGTTGTCCGGGTTCAGGGCTGAACCTGGACATACCCATATTTTCACCCAGGCAGCCCCCCTGATGCTAGCATCGGAGCATCTTCTCCGATGTGCTCCCTTGCCCTACGCTAGATCGCGCAGGGCACGGGCTCTTTTGTTTACAACAACACACTAACGGGCGGAGCCTTCCACCTGGCAGTGTGTTCGGTGACATCACCGGCTCTGATGGGCGTGCTTTAGCGCTGCCCTAGCAGTTTTACTGGCTCACCGCTGGGTGGAAGAAGAGGCTTCGCTCGGCAGAAAGGGACCCAGTGCGTCACTGACTGTAAGAAAAACAGCACTTCCGACTGGGATTTTCTCAATAGCAAAAGTGACATAAGAATTGGCTGGTAAAGCTAGGAGAGGCATGAGTGCTGTTGTCCACACACACCAATCTTCCCAATCCCAGACAACCCCTTTAAAGGGGTATTCTGTATATAACATGTTATCCCCTATCCACAGGGTATGGCATAACCATCAGATCGGTGGGGGTCCTGCCAGTGAGACCTCCACTGATCATGAGAACAGGGGGCTCTGTACCCTGTGGAGCCCCCCTAAAAGTGCGCCGCCAGTCGATTCATCTCTATAGGGCGCTGGAGATTTGCAAATTTTTATTTTCAAAGCTATACTTTTCCATGATTGTACCTTAGTAATTCTGTCTTCCCCTGTGTTCCAGGCATGTGTCTTTTGTGGATTGCCCAGGTCACGATATTTTGATGGCAACTATGCTGAACGGTGCAGCTGTTATGGATGCTGCCTTATTGTTGATAGGTGAGTTTGTACGTATCACTAAAAGGCCCTTGAGAGATATAGAGATACATACATACACTTGAAAAAGTATTTATACCCCTTGAACATTTCCACATTTTTTTTTCACATTACACCCACAAACTTAAATTTCTTTTATTGGGATTTTATGTGATAGACCACCACACAGTAGCAAGTATGTGTGAAGTGAAAAGAAAATATACATGGCTTTCAAAAATTTTAATGCATAAAAATCTGGAAAGTGTGGCGTGCATTTGTATTCAGCTTCCCCTGAGTCAATACTTTGTAGAACCACCTTTCGCTGCAATTTTTGGGGTATGTCTTTGCACATTTAGAGACTGAAATTTTTGCGCTTCTTCAAAATAGCTCCAGCTCAGTCAGGTTGGCTGGAGAGCGTCTGTGAACAGCAATTTTCAAGTCTTGCCACAGATTCTCAATAGGATTTAGGTCTGGACTTTGACTGGGTGATTCTAACACATGAATATGCTTTGATAGCTCTGGCTGTATGTTTAGGGTTATTGTCCTGACGGAAGGCGAACCTCCACCCCTGTCTCAAGTCTGTTGCAGCCTCTACCAGGTTTTCCTCCAGGATTGTACTGTATTTAGCTTTATCCATCTTGCCATCAACTCTGAACAGCTTCCCTGTCCCCGCTGAAGAAAAATATCCCCACAGTGTGACGCTGCCACCACCATATTTCACGTTGGAGATGCTATGGACAACAGTTCTACTTTACACTAGTTTGATAAGTGACCCCAATAGCGTTTTGCATTTGGGCCAAAAAGTTCAACTTCAGTCTCATCTGACCAGCACATCTTCCAATATTTGCTGTTTCCTCTACATGGCTTGTTGCAAACGGGACTTCTTATAGCTTGCTTTCTTCTCGCCGCACTTCCATAAAGGCCTGATTTGTGGAGTACATGACTAATGCTTGTCTTGTGGATAGATTCTCCCACCTGAGCTACGGATGGCTGCAGCTCTTACAAAGTGACCATGGGCCTCTTGGCTGCTTGTCCAATTAGTGTTTTCCTTGCCTGGGCTGTCAGTTTAGGTGGACGGCCATGTTTTGGTAGGTTTGCAATTGTCATACTCCCATTTTTGGATGAACAGTGCTCCGTGGATGTTCAGAGTTTAGGCTATTTCTTTATAACCTAACCCTGCTTTACACTTCTCCACAACTTTATCCCTGACCTGTCTGGTGTGTTTTTGTTTTTCATGACGCTATTTGATCACTAATGTTCACTAAAAAACCTCTGAGGCCTTCACAGAACAGCTGTGGTTATATTGAGAATACATTACACACAGGTGAACTCCGTTTACTGATCAGATGACTTCTGAAGGCAATTGGATTTTATTTAGGGATATCTGGGTACAGGGGGCTGAATACAAATGCACGCCAAACTTTTCAGATTTTTATCTATTAAACATTTTGCAAACCATGTATCATTTTCTTTTCCCTTCACACATACTTGCTACTTTGTATTGGTCTATCGCATCCCAATAAAATACATTTACAGTGAGGCTACTTTCACACTAGCGTTCGGAGCGGATCCGTCTGATGTTTCATCAGACGGATCCGCTCCGATAATGCAGACGTTCGCATCCGTTCAGAACGGATCCGTCTGCATTAAAACTTAGAAAATTTTCTAAGTGTGAAAGTAGCCTGAGCGGATCCGTTCAGACTTTACATTGAAAGTCAATGGGGAACGGATCCGCTTGAAGATTGAGCCACATTGTGTCATCTTCAAGCGGATCCGTCCCCATTGACTTACATTGTAAGTGTGGACGGATCCGCTCGCCTCCGCACGGCCAGGCGGACACCCGAACGCTGCAAGCAGCGTTCAGCTGTCCGCCTGGCCGTGCGGAGGCGAGCGGAGCGGAGGCTGAACGCCGCCAGACTGATGCAGTCTGAGCGGATCCGCATCCATTCAGACTGCATCAGGGCTGGACGGAAGCGTTCTGCTCCGCTCGTGAGCCCCTTCAAACGGAGCTCACGAGCGGACAGCAGAACGCTAGTGTGAAAGTAGCCTAAGTCTGTTGGTGTAACTTGAAAAAATGTGGAAAAGTTCAAGGGATATGAATACTTTTTAAGGCTATATAGATAGACAGACACACACTGCATGGACACAAGTACTGGGAAATCTGCACATTAGATCTACAGGAGCTTTTATGACATCCCATTAAAAATCGTAAACAATAATATGCAGTCAGGCAGGTAATATTCCACTGGCATTCACCAAACATCAGACTGCCAGAGAGTCCTTGGTGGCATGCTGTACACCACTCCGTCCAACGCTTGGTGATGTGACTTGCATACAGCTTTGTTGGTAAAGGCAGACTGCATGGCTAGGGGCTGGATTTTATACACCTGTTGCAATGGGAGTTGAGGAAAAACCCGAATTCAATTATTAAAATGTGTTGAAATTCTTTTTGTACTTTTATAGTGCATGATAGGCTATTATTGACAGGGAATCCGTCACCAGTTTTATGGTGTCCTAACTAAGGGCAACTAGTGACAGATCCCCTTGGCAAAATGCTGGGTCACTTTCTTTAATTGACCCAGCCATTTTTCTAAAACCTTGCCAATGAGTCCCCATATTCATGAGCTCATGGCTCTCCCCACCCAGGATATCCAAACTGCAAGAAGAGTCAAAGGCACCACTAAATGAAGTATAAGCCTTTTATTTGGAGCACATGAGTCAAAACAGCAATGTCAGGCTCTTGATCAGCTCTAGAATTTCTGTCCCTGGAGCTTCTACTTGTCTTCCCTACCTCCTGCTTGTGATGGATTTCTCCCTGTTGGCTTGTACAAGCAGGAGGGAGCAGTATGAGGCGGTGTCTCATAGAATATGCTGGATATCTGCGGACAGGAAGTGTTTGTAGTAATTAGCAAAAGGATTGAACAAGGAAATCTAAATCGCATTTACTTAATTAGGGCTGATGTGTTGTATTAGACACAGGCTGTTTCTGAGCGAGAAAACACAGATCTTTATTTTATAAAACCCAATTAAGTGATAAATGTGTCAGCAGTGATATTAAAGAGGACCTGTTGCTTCAAAATGCATTCTGAAAGCAGCATCTTATAGAGCAGCGATAGCTGAGCACATTGATATATCGTTTTGTGGGAAAAGATTCAGTAAAACCTGTAATTTATAGATTTATATCTTTGCCTTTTCCACCTCCCTGTGAACAGCTATCGGTACAGGGAGGAGGAGTTACCAGTGACTGACAGCTATCTCTGTATACACAGGATGCCATCAATCACTGATAACTCCTCCTCCCTGTACCGATAGCTGTTCACAGGAGGTGGAAAAGGCAATCGGTACAGGAGGAGGAGTTACCAGTGACTGACAGCTATCTCTGTATACACACTTATACACAGGATGCTATCAATCACTGATAACTCCTCCTCCCTGTACCGATAGCTGTTCACAGGAGGTGGAAAAGGCAAATATATAAATCTATAAATTACAGGTTTTACTGAATCTTTTTCCACAATAATATCTATCAATCTGCTCAGCTTCTCCTGCTCTACAGCATGGTGCTTTCAGATTGCATTGCATTTTGTGGTAACGGGTCCTCTTTAAAATGAGTGGAAATTACCTGATAGTCCTGTAATGCTACTGTACTGAAAGAAAACAGTCTTTTGTGCTGTCAGTGGTCCATTTTCCTCCTGTTCAAGTATAATATGCCCTGCACTATATCACTTCTGACCCCATCTCTTCTCATTTTGCATCTACAGCTGGTAATGAATCCTGTCCTCAGCCCCAGACCTCTGAACATCTGGCTGCCATTGAAATCATGAAGCTAAAGCACATCCTTATTTTACAAAATAAGATTGATTTGGTTAAAGAAAGTCAAGCCAAGGAACAGTATGAGCAGATCCTTGCATTTGTCCAAGGTGAGACATTAAGGGTAAATCCACACAGGCCGGAAAATACCGTGGAAAAGTGCATTGCAGATTTTGGCCTGTATTACATGCAGTTTTTGGAACAGAAATGGCCAAAGGAGTTCCCCTTTCCCAAAGGGTGAAATCCATGGTGTAGATGTGCAGCATAAAATGGCAAGAGATTTCTTAAAGGGGTTGGCCAGTTTATATTGCTGGCTGCACATGTGCTGGCAAAGCGCACACATACAGCTAGTAAGAAGCATTATTAAACTGTTGTCACTGATATTCAATAGTTTAATATGAATAATTTGTGATTACACTCAGGTCCACTGACCTCCATGCCGGCACTGCACTTGTAACATGGACAATGATGAATGGTTCTGTCCATCTACAGCCTCCACTCACATATACTGCGGACAAGCAAGGAAACTAGCGTATTGTCTGTCCCCAGTGTAAGTGAATGGAGGCCGCTGATGGATGGAACCCTCAATCATTGGCTATGTTCAGAGTGCAGTGCTGGCATGCAAGTCAATGGACCCGTGTGTAAACACAAATTATTCATATTAAACTGTCCAATATCAGTGATGATAGTTTTAAGGGGTTCTCTCACTTTAGCAAAAGGCATTTATCATGTAGATAAAGTTAGGCACGTACTAATGTATTGTGATTGTCCATATTGCCTTCTTTTGCTGGCTTGACGTATTATTTTTTTCCATCACATTGTGCACTGCTTGTTTCCATGGTTATGACCACCCTGCAATCCAGCAGCTGTGGACGGGCATAACTTTTACTGAAGTGGGACAACCCCCTTTTTAATAAAGCTTTTTACTAGCTGCATGCTTGTGCTGTTACCAGTATATGTCCAGCTAGTAATATAAACTGGCCAACCCCTTAAAAATCTCATCCACTTTGCTAGTAATGTACAAAAAAAGACAATAATAGAGATTTGGGAGGCACTCGGCTGTTCAGCACTGCATGGAATTGAGCATAGTCGATAAATATCAAACATATGAAGTTTATTAAAAACACCAGATAATAGGAAAATATACAAACATGTGATCTGTGGATGTCTAGCTGGTTGTCCTGTGGTTGGTCTTATCCATCCCAACATCCACCACACATTTAGGACAGATGTAATCTGTAGATGTCCCTCTGGCTATCCTGCAATCGATCAAATTCAACCGGACATCTATTCCACATATTAAAACATACTTAACCGCCTAACACAGGATTGCGTTCCGGAGGCGGTCGATTCATTCCTCCTAGACGCGCCAGCTCGCGAGACGCGAGATTTCCTGTGAACGCGCACACACAGGAGCGCGCGTTCACAAGAACTGCAGGTAAACGAGCTGATCTACAGCCTGCCAGCGGCGATCGTTCGCTGGCAGGCTGTAGATCAGATTTTTATTTTTTAACCCCTGAAAGGTATATTAGACGCTGTTTTGTTAACAGCGTCTAATATACCTGCTACCTGGTCCTCTGGTGGTCCCTTTTGCTTGGCTCGACCACCAGAGGACACAGGCAGCTCTGTAAAGTAGCACCAAACACGACTACACTCTCCCCCCCCCTGTCACTTATTAACCCCTGATCACCCCCCTGTCATTGATCATTCAGACGTCCGAATGTGTTGTATGGATCCACAAAACACATACGGACGTCTGAATGGAGCCTTACAGGGGGGTGGAGGAGAAGACTTCCGGTCTTGCCAATAATAGAATCTTTGGACTGTTATCGTTACTGCTATATCATTGATAGATTTTTTACCACCATTTTCAGAACTCCCATAGCAATAAATGGAGAGCACTTGTGCAGTGTGCTCTCCTTCACTTTAGGAGGCCAGTTCTGGAGATAGGTGCGAGTGAGACCTGCACCTCTGACTTTTATGGCATATCCTAGTGCTATGCTATTAGTCTGAGCTGAGAACCCCTTTAACCCCTTAAGGACCCTTGCCGTACATGTACATCACAGCTGGACGTGACTTATAGAGTTTCTGTCACCAGAATTAACCCTATTAAACTGGCTGACATTAGCGATGTGCTAATGTCAGCAGACCCTAACCCTATTTTTATGCTTATAGATGCCCCGGTTACTGCACAATTTTAACTTTGATATGCAAATTAGCTTCTAGGCGCAGGGGGGACAGGGGCGTTGCTTCTGCTCCTAGAGGCTCGGTTCTCCCACCAAGTCACACCCTGCCGTCCTTGATTGACAGGGCCAGCGTTCGTCTTCTCCAGCTGGCCCTATGCGCTGGATAAATCTTGCACTGCACAGTCCCAGCACACAGGGCTGGCAGGAGGAGACTAACGCTGCCTGGCCCTGTCAATTAAGGACGGCAGGGCGTGACCTGAGGTGGGAGAACAGAGCCTCTAGGAGCAGGAGCAACGCCCCCCCCACCCGCTACTAGAGGCTATTTTGCATATCATCAAATCAACCGGGAAGGTCCGGTTCTACATAACCGTAACGAGACCTATCCCTGGCGGCGCAAGTCTCTTGCATAGGAGCCGTTGCATAAGTCTGTCCTGCCTCATTGGGGAGCCGCTGTGGCCGTGTTCAGGCGGCTCCTGGTCCATGGTGGTGCTGTGACTAGCGGCGCATGCTCGTCGGGACGCCCTCTTCCGGCGCATTGACACCTTTTATGTCGGCCCTGGCCGGAGGGGGTGGGGGCATCTGCCTCATGGATTAAAAGGAGCCAAGGCGCGTTACAAGTCGGCAGCAGGAGGGGACAGCCAGCCTTGGTGCACACACAGTGCTGTGCAGGATCTGGAGTTTCCACAAACATGTCGGAACCAGGTGATGTAGGATGCGCCGATACCTTGGAACCCTCAAGGCCCACAAGCCTGGTATTGGACTTGGAGTGGGGAAGCTTGACTCTACGATTGGTGAGACTCATTCTCTACTAATAATATTGGGTGTTTGCTTTTTTTTTTTTTTTTAGGTAACAAAACGCCAAAGAAATCTTCCGCTAAAACTAAACATAAAGAATGTGAAGGATGTAGAGTAGCTTTGTCAGCTTCGTATGTTAAACCACTATGTCAAGCTTGTATAGATAAGTTAGTTATGGAAGAATCTCATAGCTTATCCAAAACCATTAAGGCCATGGGTACGATCTGAAGTTAAATCTTCTATTGTCCTTCTGTCGGAGCTGTCCAAAGTCACCAGAAAGGCGTACCTATAATATGGACTCTGATTCTGATCTTTCTGGGGAGGACAAGGACATAGAATCAGGCGAGGACTTTTCTTCTGAATTTTTTTTTTTCTTCAGATGAGGCTTCAGCAGGGAAGGCTCTATTTCCCAAAGACAAAGGGGTAGGCAGGGTGATACCCAGGACAATAGACCAAAAGACAAACCGCAATGACGCCTGAAGTCAGGTGGGAGGAAGACTGTTTTTCCCAGCCTGGAAGTCCATTTCTCAGAACAAGTGGATCGTAAGTGTAATAGAAAATGGATTCTCGTTGGAATTCCTTTCCTGTCCACAATTTTTTCACTTAGACAGTACGTCCCAAAAATCCGGAAAAAAAGGCTTTGGAATAAAAAAAAATTCTTAGACAAAGTGGTTTGTCCAGTTCCCAAGATAGAGAGTGGCAAGGGGTTCTATTCCCCTTTATTTTTGGAGAAGAAACCAAATGGAACGTTCAGAGTTATTTTAAATCTGAAAAAACTAAACAAATCCCTGGTCTACAAGAAATTTCGAATGGAGATGATAAAATCTACTGTGAATCTCCTCTTCCAGAATTGCTGGATGGCAAGCCTTGATCTGGAAGATGCATATTACCATGTTCCAATCCATTCTTCCTCCCAAAAGTTTTTAAGAACAGCAGTGTGGTTTCAAGGGAAGTTGCTGCATCTCCAGTACAGGGCGCTTCCCTTCGGGGTATCTCAGGCTCCAAGAGTCTTCACCAAAGTAGTAACAGAATTAGCGGCTTTTTTAAGACTGTCAGGAATTACTCTGGTGCCCTATCTGGAGGATTTCTTAATAGTCTGTCAAAAGAAGGGCTAGAAAAAGATATGAAATTCCTCTGCTCCATTTTAGAAAACCTAGGATGGATAATCAGTTGGAAAAAATCTAATCTAATTCCTTCCCAAGTTTTGCGTTTTTCTGGGAATTCAGTTAGACTCCTGTCTACAAAAGAGTTTTCTTCCACCTCAAAGGAGAGAGTAGATTATGGAACAAATATGGTCAGTCTTCCTTTCTTACCAGTGTACCTTCAGGGAAGCGATGGCGGTGCTCGGGCAGATGATATCTGCGATCCCAGCAGTACGTTATGCACAGATCCACTCCAGAGATCTTCAAGCGGACAACCTAAGATTGTGGGATGGTTCCTTGGATCAAAATTTCCACCTTTCCTTAAAAGCAAGACGCTACCTGTTGTGGTGGATGGTACCAGAAAATCTATCAGCAAGAGTTCCATGGACATTTCCAGACAAAAAGATGATTACCACAGACGCCAGCCCTTGGGAATGGGAAGCCCACTCCCAAAACGGATACTGGCAAGAGAGGTGGGATTTGAATGAGAAAAGCATCCTCTAACTTCAAGGAGTTAAAAGCAGTAGAGATGGCACTGAGGATGGCTCTCCGGAAATAAAAAACAAGATGGTGTTCTATTCGGACAATTCAACAGTGGTGGCCTACATAAACCGGCAAGGAGGAACGAGAGTCTCTTCCCTCTTACATCTATGCCATGAGATCTTTTATATAGCAGAAAAAATGCTTTTTCTTTCAGCGGTGCATTTGAAGGGGAAGGAGAATGTCATAGCGGACTTCCTCAGTCGAGTTTCCATAAAACAGGGAGACTGATGTCTGAACAGAGATTTATTTAATTTTTACAGATAGTCCAGAGGTACGGTCTTCCTACAGTGGACCTTTTTTGCCTCAAGAGCCAACAGGAAGGTAGAGAAATTTTTCTCCCTCAATCATTTGGACAGCCCGTTAGCAGTGGACGGGTTAGCACAGGACTGGAGCCAAGAGTTGGGGTACTCCTTCCCTCCATTTTGCCTTATCTCACAAGTATTAAAGAAAATATAGCTCCAAAGTGGCCCAAGAGGTCCTGGTACTCAAGTCTTCTGAAGTTGGCGGTACAACCTCCATGGACTCTGCCATTGAGAGAGGATCTTCTTTACCAGGGTCCGCTACTTCACCCCAGCCCAGAAGTTCTTCATCTCTCGGCATAGATTTTGAAAGGGAAGTCTGGTTAAGAAGGGGAGTGTTGGACAAAGTGGTTTCCACCTTGCTGAAAAGTAGGAAGGCGGTTACCTCTAAAAAATATATTAATTTTGGATTCCCCAGAGTTTGCTGATCTTATCGGTGCACAGTGACTGTCTAGATCATACAGGCCTCTGCATAATCTCCTGAGGTTCGGTTTCCTCTTGTCTCCCCAATTTCTGTAGTGGCTTCCCTTGTCCCTTCCCTGTCTTCCCCTTTTGTTTTCTGTTCATAGTAAGGGTGTAATATGTGCTATTATTGCTCAGAAATAATAAGTGAGTTTGAAATTTAGGTTAGGGATGGCATTGATTGGATGCTAGGATATTTCTTAGCTTTATAATTCAATAGTGGATTAACGATGGCATTTGTTGTAACCTTTACATGCGTTTCATATCAGTTCCTACTCTTTATCCTTTGACCGCCTTGGACACTTGGGGTCCCATTGTACCATCCGTGCTTTGAGAATGTTAATGCTGTGACAATTTGTCTTTACCTTAATAAAAACAGATCATACATAAAAAATATATTAAAGTATGGAATATTTTTTTCTACCTTCCTAGGTCAGAGCCCAGACCCTTTTAAATCTCCAGAAATACCAAGGATCCTAGATTTTTTTTATTTCTTTGATTGTAGGTTAGCAGATCATCCATGGATTAAGAGATTCTTGTCTGCAGCCTCCAGATTACATCCTTGCTTAAAGGGAACCTGCGTGTAGCAAGCAGCGTGTTTCTGATGGTGCCTTTCTTCCTGAAAGCAGATGCGGCAAAAGTACTGAAAACGTTTTATCCCCTGCCCGGCGCGCTTCTCCACACATGCTTGAAATCAAGGAGGCAACGGCCTCCTTTCTTTAAGTCACGGTAACCACGCTCCCCTTCCCTGTGACTGACGGCTCTTATGCTCGAGAGTTCGGCTGCCTTTGCCGAACAGCCGGCTGTCAGTCACAGGGAAGGGGGCGTGGTTATACTATTTCACTTGCCTATTCTTCCCTTAGCCTACCTCCTCATACGGGGTTTGGGCTCATTCTACCAAGGCCATTGCCCTCTCTGCCCAAGAGGTCGCAGATGCTTCTCTAGCCCAGCTGCTACTTGGAGCTCTCCCCATACCTTTTTTAGACATTACAGACTGCATCTTGACTCGGATGCGGCCTTTGGGAGAAAAGTGCTACAAGCTGTGTGTGTGTATATATCTATCTTATAGTAGTTGGTTGAGTTACTTCCCAGGGGGAATTAGAAGTTTCAGGCTTGGTTCTCTTCTTTTCCACTTTGTGGGTTTTCTGGTTTCAACCTTTTGTTGTTCTTGGTGGTTGGCAACGCCTCTGGAGGTCGGTTTATTATAATCACTGAGGTGTGGTGGGGGTGTGAACCATTTTGTCTCCTCAGGTTTTATGTCCTGGATGGGAGGTCCTAGTCGTATGGGTGCTGTCATGAGTTTCAAGAAAAACAATTACTGGTAAGAGCAATTATTGTTTTTCCTGCTGAAAGAAAAGAACAACATCTGGAATTGCTGCACTTTTCTTTTTTTTTTTTTTTTTTTTTTTTGCGAGCTGTGACAGCCGAGTGCTGGGGATTATTCTTTGTGCTTTTTTTTTTTTTTCACATCTGTGTTGATTTTTTATTTTATTTTTTGCCAATAAGTTTATTTATTTTTTTCAAAAAGAAGAAATTGTAGTTAGGGCTTTATATAAATATACCGTATATAAGCACTCACTAGTATGAATTAGGTGCTGGGAGTTGGGAGCGAAGCGCTGCAAGCGCTTGTAGTACTTACCCTCCCTGGTCTTCCTTGCTGGGGCCGGTGTTTCACTGTCCTGACCGCGTACAGCGTCAGGATGTAGTGCGCGCACTATGACCTGACGCTGCACCCAGTCAGGTGACAGAGCAGCGCAGGCCGGGAAGACAGGGGAGCACAACTTCTGCCGGAGGTGAAAAGGAGCCGCGGCGCAGGATAGGTAAGAGGAGGTTTTTATTTTAATCTGATCTGAGGTCTGATGTTCTGACATTGTGGGCTGATGTGATATCCTGATAAGGGGGTCAGATATGGGGTCCTGATATATATGGGGGCATGATCTGAGGATCTGATATGATTATTTTCCTCCTCTTAAACCTGTGCGTCTTATAAAGCGAAAAATACTAACATTAATATATTATATTTATTTTTTTATTTTCTGTATCCATTCTGTTTTTGCAGAACCATCTATTGAAAATGTTATGCCCAGCCCAATTTTTTTATCTACTTACTGTTTAAACACTATTGTACGCTTCCGTTTGCGATCCACCAAACGGAAAAACGTAACGGTAACACTACTAAAACGGACTGCAAAACCATATGGTCTTGTTCAGGAGGCCTTAGTCCGCATAGCTTACAGATCCACTTTTCACTAACCACTACATATTTATTTCTGTGAAACACCTGTTAGGTCAAAAGTAGCCTTTCCACTACTTAAAATGTTGGTACGGGGGTGCTCTTTCCAAAATGGGGTCACTTCTTGGGGTTTTTAATTTCTGGGGGCCTGAGGAATCTTTTAAATGCGACATGGCACCTAAAATCAATGTCTTCCAATTCAGGTAAGCAAAATCCATATTGACTCTAGAGCCCTGCTGTGCGCCCATACATCATTTTTTGAGTTTCCTAATTATAGGTCAAAGTGCTCACTAAACACCTTGAAAGATTCCTTGAGGTGTGTAGTTTCCAAAATGGGGTCACTTTTTGGGGGTTTCCACTGTAGGGCCACCTCAGGGTGTCTTCATATGCGACATAGCTCCCAATTACCATTCCAGGTAAGGCTACTTTCACACTAGCGTTTTTTGCGGATCCATCATGGATCTGCAAAAACGCTTCTGTTACAATAATACAGCCGCATTCATCCGTCATGAACGGATCCGGTTGTATTATGTCTTTATATAGCCAAGACTGATCCAGCATGAACTTCATTGAAAGTCAATAGGGATGGATCCGTTTTCTGTTGTCAGACAAAACGGATCCGTCCCCATTGACTTACATTATGTGTCGGGACGGATCCGTCTCGCTCCACATCCCAGGACGGACAGAAAAAAACGCTGCAGGCAGCGTTTTGGTGTCTGCCTCCAGAGCGGAATGGTGACTGAACGGAGGCAAACTGACGCATTCTGAGCGGATCCTTTTCCATTCAGAATGCATTAGGGCAAAACTGATCCGTTTTGGGCCGCTTGTGAGAGCCCATGACGGGTCTCGCAAACGGAAAGCCAAAACGCTAGTGGGAAAGTAGCCTAAATCTGCTCTCCAAAAGCCATATGGTGCTCCTTCCACTCTTAAGCCCGCTGTGCGCCCATACATCTGTTTTTGAGCACTTATGGGGTGTTTGTGTAAACTCCAGATTCAGGGTAATAGATTTAGAGTTTTGTTTGGCTGTTAACCCTTGATGTGTTGCAAAAAAAAAAGATTAAAATTTAAAATCTGCTAACAAAAAGTGACATTTTTAAATTTAATTATCGGACACCTAAAGGGTTAAAGTTTGTAAAATCAGTTTTGAATAGCTTGAGGGGTATAGTTTCTAAAATGGGGTGATTTACGGGGGGTTTCTAATATGTAAGCCAATTTCCAAATTTCAATTTTTCAAAACTTTTTGTAACTTTGGTATTTTTAATTTTTTTAATAAAAAAAATAAGAAATATTTTGACTCAAATTTACCAGTGTCATGAAGTACAATATGTGACGAGAAAGCAATCTCAGAATGGCTTGGATAAGTAAAAGCGTTTTAAAGTTATCACCACATAAAGTGACACATCAGATTTGCTAAAAATGGCCTGGTCCTTAATGTAAAAAATGGCAGGGGTCCTGAAGGGGTTAAACTGGTGTGTTTATTATCCTTTTGCCAACATTTAGGATGTTTAGAATGGATGTAATAGAATCTTGTCAAGCATTTTTGAACACCATCGTACATTTCCCAATAACTGATTAATTGAAGTTAAGTCTACTACTTTGGCATTTTCAGTAATGTATTTTTTATGGCTCAGATCCTCTACAGGAATGTTACGTTAATGCGGTTTGTGTTTGAAACAGGTACCGTTGCTGAGGGTGCACCCATCATTCCAATCTCTGCTCAGCTGAAGTATAACATTGAAGTCGTTTGTGAATATATTGTAAAGAAAATCCCAGTGCCTATAAGAGACTTCACATCTAAACCGAGACTTATCGGTGAGTAACCTGTCCTACCCTTATGACTATACCAGTTGTGTGCTAGTGGCGGCAATGCTGCACCGAGTCATACCGCTTTATTAGGGAAATTTGTTATCAATATTGCAAAAAAAACAAAACCCTAACATGTAACGCGGCAGAATGTGCTCCGTAATACTCTATCGTCTTTTGGGAATCAAATAAAGTGTTGATGTGCCATATATCCAGTTACAGCGGACCTTTCACATCTGCTGTATTTTAATAGCTTCATGCATTCCCCATGTAATAGCCATTCTGGAACATCTATTCTTATGGCTCTATGTTGTGCCATTCCTTTTATTATTTCTACTAAAAGTTTTGGATGAATAGATAGCAGTCTGCAGTAAGGGTAGAGAGGGGAGGTAACAAGTTGGGGGGGGGGGGGTACCTGCACAGTCAAACTGGTTACCTCCCCTCTGTACCTTTACTGCAGGCTGCTAGCTATTCATTCATAACATCTAGTAGAAATAATACAGGAATGGCACAACATAGTCATTAGAATAGATGCTCCAGAATTATGACATGTAGCTATTAAAACAGGCATGTCAGGAGAGGTGACGGGCTCTCCTTAAACAGTTTGGTTTAATTATAGCCAAAATGTTTTTTGCCTAGTAAAAACACTTTACTACAGTCCACTTTATCTTGAGGAGTGCTGGATCAGCTTTTCCTTGTTCTGAGACTGTCACACGTGTGTGTGTGTGTGTGTGTGTGTGTGTTGAAATTTATTTTTTTTATCCTATATAACTTCACTAGTTTTTGTATTTGCTCATTGGGAAAAATAACTCTCTGTGAAGATGAATGTGTTGTACTTTAAAGGGGTTTTCTAACCCCAAACCCTATTAGAATTACACCGCGGACAGTTTACCTACTCCCTGCCAGTTACTGCTCCTTCTGGTCCCCGGAGTGTAAACCTCTGAACAGGGTGACTTGTACCTCTGCAGCGATTCACTGGCCTCAGAGGTGATGTGTCCCTTAAATACATCTTATTGGAAGATTGCATCTATGATTCTGCTAATAGACCAGGCTATAGAAATAACATGGCATAGAGCCCCGTGCATGAGCTAACATGTCTGTCTTGATGGAATCATCCTCAACTACATATAAATGACCAATTGTACATGTTTATTGCAATATAGTAAGAGGGAGCATGGACTAGAGAGATTGATAGAAACCACTAACTTGTTTTGTCTCGTCAGTCATCAGATCCTTTGACGTGAATAAGCCAGGATGTGAGGTTGATGATCTGAAAGGTGGTGTAGCTGGAGGCAGTATTCTAAAAGGTGTACTAAAGGTAGGACTTATTCAGATGTAGCTGTCAATATAGCTCATATATTTTCACTGTATGCCTTGTTTCTTCACTGCAGTAGACTGGGATTTTGATAATACATGTACCAGCTTATTTGAAGCTTTTGTAATTGGTTATTTTTAATAAATAACATAAGAGTAAACCTAAAGGAATGACCTATTAGTAGCTAATCTTCGTGCATTACCTCTACCAAAGTAATATCTGCAAAACCCAAATAATTAATTGATGATCAAGCATTTGGCTCATTACCTCGGCACATTGTGAAACACCTACATTTTTAATACATGCAACTAGAGACATGTATGACATCAGTACGATAAAGATTGAGTGTGTCCACAGCACATAAGCGGAAAATAAAAATGCACTAACTGTCCAACACTGGCAAATGGTTATCAACTGCCAAACAGATGATCCACCCACAACCCTGGATGAGATGAGACAACATGCACACTCGGGGGTTATTGCCTTGTACTTTTAGAGGCTTCCTTTTTGATTTTTTTTTTTTTACTTTTTTATTCTCTTGTAATTTTTAGGTTGGTCAAGAAATAGAGGTTCGTCCTGGCATAGTTTCTAAAGACAGTGAAGGAAAGCTCATGTGCAAGCCTATCTTCTCTAAAATTGTGTCTCTCTTTGCTGAGCACAATGATCTACAATATGCTGCTCCTGGAGGCCTTATTGGTAAGCGGTGCTCTTCCTAATGGGTAATTCATCTACTCTTACTAAGTAAAATGTTTGAACTATTCACTGTATAAAGTGGGTGTCCAACGCAGAATTTATGCCCAAATAAACCAAACCATCAAACCTTAGGGTCCCTTCACACGTCCATGGTGTATTGCGGATCGGCAATACACCGGGCCGCACATGGCCGGCACTAAATAGAGAAGTCCTATTCTTGTCCGCAGCTGCGGACAAGAATAGGACATGTTCTATTTTCTTGCGGAGCCGCAGACCGGAAGTTCGGGGCCGCGCTCCGGAAATGCGGAGAGCACATAGTGTGCTCTCCGCATCCATTTCGTCCCTATAGAGAATGAATGGGTCCGCATCCGTTGATTTGTGAATGGAGCCTTAGACATTTCATCTATAAATGTCTAGTAGTCGAAGCACATGCCCAATGGGGACTGGTGGAGAATCCGGACACAAGGCAAGTGACATGACACAGCAGAATGTCAGTCAAATCAGTGGTCCTTTACTTTGATTTATAGGGCAGAAAACTAATAAGCTTTAGTTGTGACTAGCATTGAATGCAATTTATTTAAAATGTGTAGCGGAGAATACCTGGGCAGTACAGTGGCTCGGTGGTTAGCACTTGCAGCGTTGGGGTTCTGGGTTCAAATACGACCAAGGACATCATGTTCTTGGAGTTTGTATGTTCTCCCCGTGTTTGCGTGGGTTTCCTCCAGAAACCGTATCATCCCCCACACAGTCCAAAGACATACTGATGGGGAACTTAGACTGTGAGCCCACTGGGGACAGAAAGTGAGGATAATATCCTGTCTGTACAGCACTGAAATATATGTGAATCCAATAAAAACATCTTTCATTGTTTATGCCAGGTGTTGGTACCAAGATTGACCCAACTTTATGTCGTGCTGATCGTATGGTTGGTCAGGTACTGGGTGCAGTTGGGGCGTTGCCTGAAATATTCACAGAGCTGGAAATCTCTTACTTCCTTCTACGACGTCTCCTTGGAGTACGTACAGAGGGGGATAAGAAGGCTGCAAAGGTAAGGTTTTAGAACAAGACCAAAATAGAAATAATTCCTTATTTAAAGGGAACTGGTCACCGTTTTTTAACCATAAGAATCATCGGCATCCTGAGAAAGTTCTCCCCCACCCTAATCATCCTAGGGTTTTTGTTTTTAAACACCTCCAAGCACTTCTTTTACAGTCCACTCGCTTTTTTCAAGTTATGTAAATTAAATGCTTACCTCATCACTTCCCATTCCTAACCCCACCTCCCGTTATAAGAGTGACCGAATCTAAAGATCCTACCCTCCTCCCAAACTCGCGTCCCAAATCCTGCGCATGTGCAGAACCAGTCACCTCACTCACGAAAAAAAATCTAGAATATTCACGATTACGAAGATATAGCACTATATTCTAGATCTTCGCAAATTCTTGAAGTGACCATGTTCGCGATAAAAATTTGCGATTTAGAATATTCTCGATCAACACTACTACTGATCATATAATGTATACTGTGCAGCTGCGAGACTTGGAAGAGAAGGGGTGGAGATGAGCAATCATAGAGGGTGTGTCTTATTCATTTGTGGGCGTGGCTGCACTCCAAGAGTCAGAACGCTGGACTCATCTCTGAAGCATGGAGGAGACGGGACTCATCTAAGGTGCATTTACATATATGGCAGGAACATTTATTTTAGGTTTTTCTCTGAACTGATAGTTCGTTCAGAATTGATTTTAATATCATTAATGTATTAAAGTATATAGAAAAGTGAGTGGATAAATAGGCTTAGAAAGTGATGACAGGTTTCCTTTAAACTCTATGATGTATCAAATCTAAGAAAATATGTATTTTGCATTTAAGGTTCAAAAACTGTCTAAGAATGAAGTTCTGATGGTCAACATTGGTTCTTTGTCCACTGGAGGTCGTGTCAGTGCTGTAAAAGCTGATTTAGGAAAAATTGTGCTCACAAATCCAGTGTGCACGGAAGTAGGAGAGAAAATCGCTCTTAGCAGAAGGGTTGAGAAACATTGGCGGTAAGATTTTATATACATCTATATTGCCTACCACTGAAAAGCCATTTTCTTTGTTCCGTATAGGGTTCAGACCTACGGATGAGTGTCCAAGATGCTCTGTGGTGTCTGCAGATTTGTTGCATATGATGTGGACGTGCGAGAGGTTAGGGAGATACTGGGAGTTGGTACGTCAGACAACACAGGAAGTTTACAAAGTACGAATACCCTCTGATCCGAAAGTGTGTGTGTTAGGATATGTCTCTGAATTGGCCACTGGGCAGGTGCATAAAATAGCTATAGGGAGAATGTTATATGTCGCTAGGAAGTTAATAGCCCTACATTGGATACAGACAGCTCCGCCAATCCTAGGCGAATTCCTAAGTGCGGTTGACACAATGCTGAGTTATGAACGGATGGTGTACCAGAAGCGTGGATGCCCAGCGAAATTTGAAAAATTGTGGGATCCATGGCTGTCGTTTCGACGTCTGAATAGAAATGTTTAACAATGTGCCTTTGTATTTTGTAGGTTAGGGTGGGGTGGGATGGGATGGGGGGGGGTGGGGAGGTTGGATTGAAACTGGATTAATACACATAGTTTGGTGTCCTTTTTGTTATTAGTCCTATGGGCAATATGTCTCTGTCATCCTTGTATGTATTGTGAAAAAACGTGTATTTACACTGTAAAATGTTTAATAAAAATGATCTGATTTAAAAAAAAAAGAAAAGCCATTTTCTGGCTTTGGCTACTTTCACACTAGCGTTTTTCCTGGATCCGGCAGGGCTCAGCAAAAACGCTTCCATTACTGATAATACAACCATCTGCATCTGTTATGAACGGATCTGGTTGTATTATCTGTAACATAGCCAAGACGGATCCATTATGAACTTCTTTGAAAGTCAGTAGGGGACGGATCCATTTTCTGTTGTCAGAGTTGAACCCATTGATTTGCATTGTGGGTCATGACTGATCCGTCTTGATCCACATCCTATGACTGAAAGAAAACCGCAGCTTGCTGGATCTCAATACCGGAAAATAGAAACGCTAGTGTGAAGGTAGCCTTTGCATATTTGTAGGACTTTAGCCTTGACATTATCTGTTAATGGTATCCCTGACTGTTTAGTAGTATAGTAATGTTAAATAGAATTCAGAGACTTTATATTTCTGCTGACTTTAAAGGGGGGGCTTCCTAGAAACTATGCCCAATTATAAAGGTAATGAGGTTTTCTTTGCAAACAAAGGTCTGCTGCAAAGAATGGCTCTTGATGTAGAGAACCACTGGCTTCCATGAATTAGACTGTAATGCTTCATTTTCTCTGCAGGAAATGAACATAACAATGAGTTAGTATAAATGCACACAGTATTTGTGCACTAGTTATTGTATATGTTGGTAAAAGCGCCTGGTGTGTACCTTAAAGGGGTTCTCCAGGAATTAAAAAAATGAAAATGCTTAAATATTATTTCTCGCCCATTTTCCTTGGGGGACACAGGAGACCTTGGTATAGCTCAGCTCCTTAGGAGGCGTGACACTAAGTGAAGACTGTTAAGCCCCTCCTCCAGCAGCATTACCCTCAGCCTGGAGAGAGAGACTGCCAGTTTTTGCTTAGTGTCATCCAAGGAGGCAAGACACTCCCTGCTCTGCAGGGCTGTTTTAAATTTTGATTTTTACTTTTTTTTCTTTTTCTTCCATACCATCAGGGACAACAGAGACTCAATAGACCTCTGTTTCTCCCGGGGTTGAGCTGCGCCAGTGCTGGTCACCCACACTGCTGCCTCCCCCCACCGAAGGCAAGGTGGACCAGGGATGCCTAGCTCCCCTGCATCCCGCCAGCGCAAGGGTCCACTACGGTGCCAGTAGCTGAAGGGGCGACCCTGCTGGAACGGACCGTGGGTGAAGACGGCTGATGGTGAGAGAGTGGCTTCTCCAGCCCTACGTTGTGCATGACCCCCCATCCTAGGCGGAATACTGCACTTTCACCGGCAACTGTGCTAGCCGTGTACACTACCTCCTTCCATAGGAGGAATTCAACACTCTCACACGGTATCCGCTGCCGGCCATGTGCATGACCTCCTTCCATAGGCGGAATACTGCACTCTCACTGGATCCGCTGCCGGCCATGTGCATGGCCCCCTTCCATAGGAGGAAGACTGCACTCACTGGAGGTGCTGGCCATGTGCACAACCTCCTTCCATAGGCGGAATTATGCACTCACTGGATTCGATGCTGGCCATGTGCATGCCTCCTTTCCTTAGGCGGCATAATGCGCTCTCACTGCCTGTGGTTGTTCTCTCGCCGGTACGTTGCTGGCCATGTGCACGACCCCCTTCCATCGGCAGGGTGCTTGAACTCTCACCAGATGTGGTGCTGACCACGTGCGTGACCCCCTTCCTTAGGCGGAATACTGCACTCTCACCGGATATGTTGCTGGCCATGTGCATGACCCCCTTCCATGGGTGGAATGCTTGCACTCCCACTGGATGCGGTGCTGGCAATGTGCATGACCGCCCCTCATTCCATAGGCAGAATTTTGCACGGTCAAGGGACTCGAGGCTATCCTTGTACGTGCTGTGCTGGCCTCGTGCATGTCCCACATCATTGGCGGGGTAGTTGCACTCTCACAGGATACGGTGTTAGGTGGATTATTGCACTATCACTTAATGCAATGGTATCCATGTGCATGTCCCCCTTCCCTAGGTGGACTTCCTGCGTTCCTACTGGATACAGTGCGGCCATGTGCATGACCCCCTTCTGGGCGGTATATGGTATGCCCTACTTCTCTGAAGTCGGTACTGGTCTTGGGCATCACCCCCTTCTTAGGCGGGCCTTTACACTCTTGCTGAATGCAGTGTTTGCCAGGTGCATATCTCCCTTTTTCTGGCGGACTGCTTGCGTTCCATCGCATACTGTACTAGTCTTGTGCATGACTCCCTTCCAGGCGGCATATTGCACTTCTGTAGATACTGTGGAGCTCTGTCGATGGCCCCCCCTTCCCAGAGTGAATATTTACAGTGGGTGAACATTCATGCGCGCTCTGTGCATTGTATGGGCCGTATATGCCTTCTCCTCCCGTAGGTGGGTTGGCATTCTCACTGCTTACGGGGCTGACCGTACGTATGTCCCCCTTCCTCCCGCGACATTCGTGTTTCTCTTGGGATACGATACTAGCCGCACGCCTTACACTATTCTCAGAAGAGATCATTCTGCTTCCCCCTGGTCCGGACGTGGTCTACTTGCTCTCTGTCTGCACCGAGCTATGCGGTGCTCATTCTCGGGTTTGGACAGTATTTTGCGGTTCCGCTTGTGGCAGTATCCACCATGCTCGTTGGCTCTTCCACCTGTGGAGTGTTCATGGCTCCTGGATGCGTACCTGTTTTGTCCTCCTGCTTTGCTTCCCTGCGCAAGCGGTCTCATGGACGAGAGGGCTGTGTGCAGCGCCCTTCGAATTCTACGTTGGCTCTGGTGGGACTACGGTTCCCTCACCTACTACCATTTCCTCCTCTTCAGATGTGGTGTGGTAGGAGTCCTTCCTATGGGCGCCCTCTGCCGCTCTGCTGCCAGGTTCGGGCCGCTCTCCTTTGGAGGGTCACCCAACTTCTCTTGGGTGCTTTGGTTATGCCAGGTCCGGGGGACCTCCACCTTGGGTTCTTCAGGGTTGTTCGCCTTCTGCGAGGTGGTGAGCCGGGCGACACAGAGTATAGGTTGTTCTGCCTTTGAGCTGTCCTACTCTGACTACCCTGTTACCCACTCCTCCTTTCGGTTGGAGGGGTTATGCCGGCGTCTGCCTCGACTGCTTCTCGCCGGCTCTGTTTTGGCTCCTGCTCAGGGCATATCCCTCCGATGTGGCTTCTGCCCTGGTCAGGCTTCAGAGGCTGTTCCTTCACAGCTCTCTCCTCGGGAGAGTATGGTTGTTGTATTGGATGGTTCCGGAGTTCCTGTTGTGACCTCGGACCGTTTCCCTCGTTCACACTAGCTGTACTGGCCGTGTGCCCACTTACAGTACCTACCGCGTTCTGTCCTCACGCTTGTGGCAGATTGCGTTTTTCCGTTCTAGGCAGGGGTCCTGCTGTAAACTTATCTTCTCGGTAAGTTGACCCCCAGGCTTGAATCTGGGTCTCTACAGTGGTAACGGTAGCGCTTCCGGGACTTACCTTCTCTCACTCCCTGTACTGGTAATCCGTTCGCTCGGGTCTGAGGTAGTGATGGTGCCCTCAATTATACCTCATCCGTCTCGAGGTTAGTTGTCTCTGCCTTACCTGCCGTTTTTTGTTCCGCGACTACTATCTTCCTGTTGTACTGGTGGTAGCTGCATTGCGTTCTACAGCAAGGCCATCCTCATCCCTTCCTGCTGTTGTCCCTGCTTGAGGACTACTCTTCGGTCACTTATTATCCTTAAACCTTCCTCAGGAATGGTAGAACCAGTTCCTCCGGTGGCACCATCGACATGGACTTTAGCCAGACTTGTCCTGGCATCTGTCAGCTACTGGACGGACCCCTTCGGTTCCTTCCGTCCGCTCTTCTGCTCCCCCACTCCGGGTGGCTACGGGACGGAGTGGCTTGCGGGCCGATGAACCAGCTTTGCCGGACTCTTCCGCCCGTGCTACTGGTCCGCGCCTGATCACGTGCTTCGTCCAGGGTCTATTATCGGTCTTGGAAATCTTGCCTGCGGTTCTGTGGGAAGCTGGGCGTTCCCCCCACTCTGCCTTTCTCTCCCCACGGTTCGGTCCTTTCTCCAGTCCGACCTGGGACTGGGACTCTGTTCCTTGAAGGGTCAAGTGTCGGCGCTATCCATCCTCCTCTGGCGTCCCCTGGCCCCTCCATGGGGTGGCTCATTGGTTCCTCTGTACCGTCCCCCGGTACCGCCCTGGGAACAAAATACTGTGCTCTCGGCACTCCAAGCTTCCTCCTTCGAGCCGTTACAGAAGATCTCTCTGTCTCTGTCCTGTGGCCATCATGTCTCTCAGACGGGTGTCTGAATTGGCGTCTTATTTTTATTTTATTTCCTTGTTCCGAGCCTTTCTGTCCTTCCCCACGACAAGGCTGTTCTCCATCCCGTCCCTTCCTTCTGACAGTGGTATCTGCCTTTTTATCTCGACGAGGCCATCGTCCTCTCCTTCCCACCCCTGGGAACGGACACTGTGCTGCTTGGACGTTCGGGTCTTGAAGATTTACTTGGAGATCAGAGACTCCTTTTCGGCGCTCGGACTCTTTTTGTGATAACGGAAGGTCTGCGCATAGGGATGCTGGCCTCTAAGTTGGTTTTCGCCCGCTTCATCAATTGGCTATTGCTGAGGTTACTGCACCAGGGGCAAGGTTCTGTCTTTCGGTGTCGCCGCTCATTCCACCAGAGCGGTCGGTGTCTCTTGGGCCAGAGACATCAGGCTTTGGCCGAACATTTGTGCACGGCGGCCACTGGTCTTTCTTGCATGCCTTTACCAAGTTCTACAGGGTGCATACTCATGCATCGGCGGATGCTGCCTGTTTTTTGCAGGTGGCGGTTCTTTGATGCCTACGGGTGTTTCGCCTTGGAGCTGTGGTCCCTCCCCTCTTGGACTGCTCTCGGACGTCCCATGGTCTCCTGTGTCCCCTAAGGCAAATGGGCGAGAGAACGTGATTTTTGTATAACTTGCAAGTAAAATCTTTCTCGCTCTTCCTTGGGGGACACAGCACCCACCCATTCATTTGTTTTTAATACACTGTTACAGACTTGGTTTACTCCGTTGGGTAGTTGGCTGGTTGGTTCCACATTGTTGGTCATTGCCTTTTCTCACTACTTGGACACGCAACTGGCTGTCTCTCCAGGCTGAGGGTATAGCTGCTGGAGGAGGGGCTTAACAGTTTTCACTTAGTGTCACGCCTCCTAGGGAGCTGAGCTATACCCATGGTCTCCTGTGTCCCCCAAGGAAGAGCGAGAAAGAGATTTTACTGGTAAGTTATACAAAAATCTCGTTTTTATAATAAATATATTCACAAATACCTTTCGTTATTTAGAATGGCTTGTTTTGCCTATGGAGCAATCATTAGAAGAAATACAATTGCTGCTGTCCTATCAGTACACACAAAACCTGTCCTAATCACGCAGGAGGGCAAGTTACTTCACCACAATGAGCCATAGTGCTGCCTCATCCTCCTCTCTGCTCTACTTGTCAGGAATCCTGAATACAGGTGAATCTCTGTGGGAATCGAGATGATGAGACATAAGAGGGTGAGGTGTGGCTAATGAGCAGCAGCACTTGTTTACAGTCTCCATTACCACAGCCTGTCCTGTCCGTCCTCTCTGTACCTCCATATCTCCTCATGAACTAAATTCCCCAGAGATTCAGCTAATGTTCTTATCACCTGTATTCAAGATCATAATCCTGACAAGTTGAGAGGAGGAGGAGGAGGCAGCTCTTTACCTTAGTGTTGTGAAGTAACTTGTCCTCACGTGTGATCAGGACGGGTTTTGTGAAAACTAATGGGACAGCGGCCATTTTGTTTACCCTGATTGCTCCCCAGACAAAACGAGCCATTATAACTAATGAAAGGTATTTGAGAATATATTTATAATAAGGTAATTAAAGAGGACCTTTCACTAGATTAAAAAATATAAACTAACTATACAGACATGTAGAGCGGCGCCCAGGGATCCCCCTGCACTTACTATTATCCCTGGGCGCTGCTCCGTTCGCCCGGTATAGGCTCCGGTATCTTCACATGTTGGGCTCCACCCAGTGGAACCTGCCGGCGTCTCCTTCTCCCATGCTGTAGCGCTGGCCAATCGCAGCGCTCAGCTCATAGCCTGAGAGAAAAAAAAAACCTCTCAGGCTATGAGCTGAGCGCTGCGATTGGCCAGCGCTACAGCATGGGAGAAGGAGACGCCGGCAGGTTCCACTGGGTGGAGCCTAACATGTGAATATACCGGGCGAACGGAGCGGCGCCCAGGGATAATAAGTGCAGGGGGATCCCTGGGCGCCGTTCTCCATGTCTGTATAGTTAGTTTCGATTTTTTTAATCTAGTGAAAGGTCCTCTAAGTTTAAATTTTCATTTTCTTACTTCCCAGAAAACCCTGTTGAAGATCATTTGTCAGGCTCACCACCTTGTAGGGTTGATCTCACCTTTGTTGGAGCAATCAGGTTTTTTAGAGACGTGCACATATATTTCTTTAATGAGGTGCTTAGAGCACCAAGAGACTGGCCTAGCTCCTCGTTGAACCGTTTAGTCCCATATTTTTCCCATGTGGCCGATCCTTTTCGTAGTTATTGGCCAGGCATCCTGATTGTTCTAAATAAATAGCTATCAGTTGTATTTCCCACCAGAATATGGTGCAAATAATATACACTGCTCAAAAAAATAAAGGGAACACTTAAACACAATGTAACTCCAAGTCAATCACACTTCTGTGAAATCAAACTGTTCACTTAGGAAGCAACACTGAGTGACAATCAATTTCACATGCTGTTGTGCAAATGGGATAGACAACAGGTGGAAATTATAGGCAATTAGCAAGACACCCCCAATAAAGGAGTGGTTCTGCAGGTGGTGACCACAGATCACTTCTCAGTTCCTATGCTTCCTGGCTGATGTTTTGGTCACTTTTGAATGCTGGCGGTGCTTTCACTCTAGTAGTAGCATGAGACTGAGTCTACAACCCACACAAGTGGCTCAGGTAGTGCAGCTTATCCAGGATGGCACATCAATGCGAGCTGTGGCAAGAAGGTTTGCTGTGTCTGTCAGCGTAGTGTCCAGAGCATGGAGGCGCTACCAGGAGACAGGCCAGTACATCTGGAGACGTGGAGGAGGCTGTAGGAGGGCAACAACCCAGCAGCAGGACCGCTACCTCCGCCTTTGTGCAAGGAGGAACAGGAGGAGCACTGCCAGAGCCCTGCAAAATGACCTCCAGCAGGCCACAAATGTGCATGTGTCTGCTCAAATGGTCAGAAACAGACTCCATGAGGGTGATATAAGGGCCCGACTTCCACAGGTGGGGGTTGTGCTTACAGCCCAACACCGTGCAGGACGTTTGGCATTTTCCAGAGAACACCAATATTGGCAAATTCGCCACTGGCGCCCTGTGCTCTTCACAGATGAAAGCAGGTTCACACTGAGCACATGTGACAGACGTGACAGAGTCTTGAGATGCCGTGGAGAACATTCTGCTGCCTGCAACATCCTCCAGCATGACCGGTTTGGCATTGGGTCAGTAATGGTGTGGGGTGGCATTTCTTTGGAGGGCCGCACAGCCCTCCATATGCTCGCCAGAGGTAGCCTGACTGCCAATAGGTACCGAGATGAGATCCTCAGACCCCTTGTGAGACCATATGCTGGTGCGGTTGGCCCTGGGTTCCTCCTAATGCAAGACAATGCTAGACCTCATGTGGCTGGAGTGTGTCAGCAGTTCCTGCAAGACGAAGGCATTGATGCTATGGACTGGCCCGCCCGTTCCCCAGACCTGAATCCAATTGAGCACATCTGGGACATCATGTCTCGCTCTATCACCAACGTCACGTTGCACCACAGATTGTCCAGGAGTTGGCAGATGCTTTAGTCCAGGTCTGGGAAGAGATCCCTCAGGAGACCGTCCGCCACCTCATCAGGAGCATGCACAGGCGTTGTAGGGAGGTCATACAGGCACGTGAAGGCCACACACACTACTGAGCCTCATTTTGACTTGTTTTAAGGACATTACATCAAAGTTGGATCAGCCTCTAGTGTGTTTTTCCACTTTAATTTTGAGGGTGACTCCAAATCCAGACCTCCATGGGTTGAAAAATTTGATTTCCATTTTTTAATTGTGTGATTTTGTTGTCAGCACATTCAACTATGTAAAGAACAAAGTATTTCAGATAAAATATTTAATTAATTCAGATGTAGGATGTGGTGTTTTTGTGTTCCCTTTATTTTTTTGAGCAGTATGTATGTATGTATGTGTGTGTGTGTGTGTGTGTGTGTGTGTATATGTATATATATATATATATATATATATATATATATATATAATCAATTTTTTTATTGTTTAGACACACAATAAAACTACAGAATAGGCTTATAGTGGTACATTAAAGGTTACCAGTCACCAATATTTTGTGCATAGAGCTTGAGGACATGGGTTGCTAGATGTCCGCTTGCACATCCGCAATACCGAGTCCCCATAGCTCTGTGTGCTTTTATTGTGTAATAAAAACTAAACGATTTGATACATATGCAAATTAAACTGATGACTCCTGTCCCTGAGATGAGGGACAGGACTCATCTCAGGTTAATTTGCATATGTATCAAATCGTTTAGTTTTTTTTACACAATAAAAGCACACAGAGCTATGGGGACTGGGTATTGCGGATGTGCTAGCGGCCATCTAGCAACCCATGTCCTCAGCTCTATGCACAAAATCTCGGTGACAGGTTCCCTTTAAATGTAGCTTGTGTTGCTACGTGCTGTTTTACATTAAAAGCAGCTTATTCCACAAAAAACAAGCTCAAATGTATATTGTAAAGTCGAAGAAGTTTTTAATTTATGTAGTGATTAAACATTATTAACCTAAAACCAGTAAACAACCCTCAGATAATTGTAATCGTCATCAGTATCATTCAGTTAGTCAAAAGTTTTCAAAAAACTTTTAATATATTAGAGACATATCAAAAGTTTTGATTAGTGGGCATCTGAGTGTTAAGAACCAACACACACACACACACACACACACACACACACACACACACACACTCACACTATCTCGCGCTCTCTCCTCGCTGCAGGGGACAGGCTGATTAGAAGTCTATGGGCCCATCTCGACTCCGTCCTCTACAGCGGTGTTCTTCAACTCCAGTTTTCAGGGCCCCCCTGCTGGTCATGATTTGAGAATATCCCAGAGAATGAATACCTGTGGTAAATCCTGATTGTGGCTGAGTGACAGACAACAGAGGGTTGTAGTCAATGGAGAACATTCAAAACAAGGTCATGTTACCAGTGGGGTTCCACAGGGATCTGTACTGGGACCAATTTTGTTTAATATCTTCATAAGTGATATTGCAAAAGGCCTCGATGGTAAGGTTTGTCTTTTTGCTGATGACACAAAGATATGTAACAGGGTTGATGTTCCTGGAGGGAAACGCCAAATGGAAAAGGATTTAGGAAAACTAGAAGAATGGTCAGAACTCTGGAAACTGAAATTTAATGTGGATAAGTGCAAGATAATGCACCTGGGGCGTAAAAACCCAAGGGCAGAATATAGAATATTTGACACAGTCCTGACCTCAGTATCTGAGGAAAGGGATTTAGGAGTAATTATTTCAGAAGACTTAAAGGTGGGAAGACAATGTAATAGAGCAACACGAAATGCCAGCAGAATGCTTGGATGTATAGGGAGAGGTATAAGCAGTAGAAAGAGTGAAGTGCTTATGCCGCTGTACAGAACACTGGTGAGACCTCACTTGGAGTATTGTGCGCAGTACTGGAGGCCATATCTCCAGAAGGATATAGATACTCTAGAGAGAGTTCAGAGAAGAGCTACTAAACTAGTACATGGATTGCAGGATAAAACTTACCAGGAAAGGTTAAAGGACCTTAACATGTATAGCTTGGAAGAAAGAAGAGACAGAGGGGATATGATAGAAACTTTTAAATACATAAAGGGAATCAACTCTGTAAAGGAGGAGAGCATATTTAAAAGAAGAAAAACTACCACAAGAGGACACAGTTTTAAATTAGAGGGGCAAAGGTTTAAAAGTAATATAAGGAAGTATTACTTTACTGAGAGAGTAGTGGATGCATGGAATAGCCTTCCTGCAGAAGTGGTAGCTGCAAATACAGTGAAGGGGTTTAAGCATGCATGGGATAGGCATATGGCTATCCTTCATATAAGATAGGGCCAGGGACTATTCATAGGATTCAGATATATTGGGCAGACTAGATGGGCCAAATGGTTCTTATCTGCCGACACATTCTATGTTTCTGATGCATGGACACTAATTAGATCACCTGCTTAATACTAAGGAAGCCCCGAAAACATGGCCGAAATGTGGGCCCTGAGGACTGGAGTTGAGGAACACTGCTTTACAGTGAGGAGAGAACACGCTATATGATCTCTTCTCTCTCCTCTTCTAGCGATCATTGGTGGTCTCTGCACTCGGACCCCCACCTTTCAAAATCTGACATATCAAAAGTTTTTTTTGTTTTTTAAACTCTGTGACCCTTTAAGTGTGTACAGGGCAGAATGAAAGACTTGGTTGTCAGTAGGAAAGAAGAACAGTGCTATTCATGTGAAGTGTTTTCTGGCAAGTTGCCTTCTTTATAGCTAGAATGTGCTGTACTTGATTCACAACTTCACATACTGTACCAGGAGAACCCCACCATGTTTCCCCCCCCCCCCTTCGCTGTGTATACATTATATTAAAATCTTGCTTATTTTCTTGCAGTTTGATTGGCTGGGGTCAGATAAGACGAGGAGTGACCATAAAGCCCACGGTAGATGACGACTAGAGGCGAACAAAATGCTAAAACGTTTTTAAAAAAGAGACGCACTTGCTTTATATTTATTCAGCAAGTGCTACCTACTTGGATACATTAACTCCTCATATACCAGGCCCAATTTCTAATTTATAACTGAGCAGGTTCTCAGCACAAGAACGCTTGATGCTGCCCAGAGACCACCTGCTGTGTCACACATGAAAATTGTATGCTTTTGTTACAAAAGTATATTAGCATTTTCTTCATTGTTCCTGAGGTGGTCCAAGCCCTCAGGACATATTTCTCCAACGAATGTCCACAGAATAAATTTAAAAAAGACCAACTCTTTGTGATTTGTTTTTATTTTTTTATCTATCTGGTGTATTAGTTTCAAATGGAAACTTGGTAGGAATATGCTGAGTCTGCCTACCATTGTAAATGGGTTGTGTGGGATGCTTAAATAAATGTCATTGTGTATACCTCGCCTAGTCTCCTACAAGACATAATAGTGTACTTGTCAACTTTTTTCAAGTCTTCACGTCAATCTCAAGCTTCCTAGCTGTAGATGTAGATGAGCAGCAGCCACAACAAAACCTCCACCCACAATCATCTTTTTGAGGTCGTCTGCTAATGCGTCCTCCCACAAAGCCTCGATTTGAAGGTAGTGGACTCTGCCTACCCTGCTTGTGGATCAGGATCACATGGGTGACCTTTCAGACGGGTATTCTGGTAGAGGGAATCGTGGACGGCCTGATTGTGACATTAGAGGAAATCCAGTTTCCACACAGGGCACAGTCACATGAACACACCTATCTCTGGGGTGAGACAGAAAAAGTAGCACAAGTTGCGAGGCCTGGCAGGTGAAGCACAGGGAAAGGGGAAACATTTATACCCAGATAATGCCTAAGTGCACCAAGGGAATTCCTAACCTTTGGGATGGCCAGGGCCAGTCAAGATGACTATGGAAGAACCTAATCCTGCCAATCAAGGAGGGTCTGGAAGAGGAAGCAGGAGGGGCAAGTGTGCACAGTGATTAGGACCCACCGTTCGTACACTTGAAGCCTCTTACACGAACGCTGCACATCCATTCCGTGCATTAGGGACCGCAATTTGCGGTGCCCAATGGCGGCCGGGAGGGATCGAGACCCATTCAAATTGAATGGGTCTGTGATCCATCTGCACCTCAAAAAAAAAAATAGAACAAGTTCTATTTTTTTGCGGTGCGGAGGCACGGACAGAAATGCCACGGAAGCACTGCGTAGTGCTTCTGTTCCGCATCTCCTTTATTGCGGACCCATTCAAGTAAATGGGTCTGCATCTGTGATGCAGAGTGCACACAGGCCAGTGCCCGTATATAGCGGACTCGCCGTATGCGGGCCGCCATACGGCCACAGGCACACAACGTTCGTGTGCAAGAGGCCTAACTTATTTGCAAGTGGATTTTTATTTTATTTTTAAATGGTCGGTGTAAAATCATTGTGTGAATAAACACATTAAAATCAAGACAATATCCTACCAATGGTACATAAAAATAAAAAAATATTCAATCACTGATGTCATCCACATTGTCAGTGGTTTTCAAGGACCTATATACTTCAATGGGCATGTTTGGTCTGCATCATGGACCTTAACAGTGCATGTCTAAATAAACATATTAAAGCCAACGGGTATGCGTGCTGTCTGTGATTTACTGACGTGTGCATAATGTCAGTGATTGTGAGCCACAGCTAGGTGCACATCTTTCCATTATATCTTATGTCTCTGTAGGCCCCAATCCTGCTTTTGGCTCACAATTACTGACCAAAACACTGATGTGTGAATAAGGGCTTGGTTTTGGTCCGCATCTGATCTGCATTTTTTTGCGGATCGGATGCAGACGATACACTGTGTGCTGTCCAAATCCTTGAGTCTATTCTGCTGCCCCGCAAAGAAATAGATCATGTCCTTTTGTGCGGAGAAGAAAAGGCTGTTCTAACAAAGGGCAGGATATACCGATCTGCAAAATAAGGAATGCACATGGCCAGTATCTGTGTTTTGCAGAACGGAAAAACTGCTGCGGCTGTGTGCATGAGCCTTAAGGTCTGACAGTGGTTAAGCAATTATCTTATTACAGCTGCATGAAATGTAATTTAATGAAGGATACACTGGATGCACTCTGTTCAGTTTACAAATTTTATCTGAACATCTATTCCAAAACCAATGGACTGCAATCAGTTGCTTCTGTATTTACTTTCTCACCTTCCCTTATTGCAAGTCCGTCCATTAACAGAGTGCTACACAATGCAATTAAAAATTCTAACCTACAAAACGCCAGCCTTCTACAGTTTCTCACTAAGCTCCAGGTAATGTACACTCCTGCGCAGGTCTGCCCATCATCTCTGTGCTATTCTAATAACCTCCTCATACTCTCCTTTCCAGGATTACGTCTCCCACTTTAAAATGTGTCAGCCCCTAATAACTAACTTGTTCTAACAAGCTTGCAATGTAATCTGAAGAAAAAGTATGTGGTTATATGAATGCAGTAGCTGTAAATGTTTCACACTGTATAGCACCAAGATGAAGAGCTTAATCTAGTAATGGTATATAAAAATAATTAGAATATAGTAATATCAATGTCAAATGACTTGTAAGTGATGTAGATAAGGCATCCGATAAAACGGTTGGATGGCTAGCATTCTCTCACAATAAGGGTGACCATACACAAGACATGACCCAAACCTGCCGATTTTTGGCAAGACTGACCAACAATCTAATGTGTCTGGTGGTAGTGGTGTCCTGACGTAAGGGAAAAGAGGGATCAAGCAGTCTGATTTCAACCTGCCCAGTTCTTTTGTTCTCACTTAAGGTTAACTGCCACCAAGTAGTATCTAGCAGTTACTCACTCTCATCTTTCTATTGAGAACACTTAAAGGAAATGTGTCACCCAAAATTTTATCTGCCGGATAGTAACACACATCCATTTTTTCTAATCTGTTGTTTTCTGATTGTAGATTTTTATTTTACTTTATTTCCTGAACATGATTATGGGGGCGGCCATCTTGCCTGAGCTGTTCTCAACAGCATTTACACAGCATTAAGAAAATTGCTTTACCGCAGCCTTATTGGCCATAGACACAATGGTCAGGAGGGGACTTCATTGTCTTCTAGGCATGATCTGTGACCTGTGCAGAGCTCATTGTACAAGGAAAGAATAGCTAAGATCTGACAATCGCCTATTGTAAATGGCAGACTCAGTCTTATCTATACACAGGGGTGATATTACAGGCAGGACTAGAATGGTATATAACTGCAGTAAAGTGATCTGTACAGACAAAGAAGTGGCGCCTATTATTAGACATAGTGGCCCGCGCAAAAACTGCAGGATTTTTTGTTTAAGTATAAAAAGGGTCATGGAAAATTTAAAATATCATGGAAAATTATTTTAAAATATGTTAAACAAAAAAGTGGTTTAAACAGCAGGTCATTTTCTGGTGACACACTCCTTTTAACCCCTTCCTGACATGTGACGTACTATTACGTCATGAAAGTCAGTGACTTCCCGCATTTTGACGTAATAGCACGTCATGGCGATGGGGCGGTGCGCGCCCGATCACTGCAGGGGTCCGACAGTCCCTGATAGGCGGGCCCCTGCTGTATCCGCCGGCATCGCTGTTTACAATATCTCATGACCTAATCCCTCAGGTGAACGCTGTAAAAATAAATAAAAACTGTGCCAAAATTAAAAAGTGTAATAATAAATGATCCAAAAACCATATGTACCCAAAAATTGTACCAATAAAACTGGCACCTTATCCCCTAGTTTCCAAAATGGGGTCACTTTTAAGGAGTTTCTACTGTAAGGGTGCATCAGGGGGGCTTCAAATGGGACATGGCTTCTAAAAACCAGTCCAGCAAAATCTGCCTTCCAAAAACCATATGGCGTTCCATTTCTTCTGCACTCTGCCGTGGACCTTTACATCAGTTTACGACCATGTGGGGTGTTTCTGTAAACCGCAGAATCAGGGTAATAAATATTTGAGTTTTGTTTGGCTATTAACCCTCGATGTGTTAAAGAAAAGAATTGATTAAAATGGAAAATCTGCTAAAAAAGTAAAATTTGGAAATTTCATCTCCATTTTCCTTTAATTCTTCTGGAACACCTAAAGGGTTAACAAAGTTTGTAAAAATCAGTTTTGAGTAACTTGAGGAGTGTCATTTATGGGGGTTTCTACTATGTAAGCCTCACAAAGTGACTTCAGACCTGAAATGGTCCTTAAAAAGTGGGTTTTGGAAATTTTCTTAAAAATTTTAAGAATTGCTTCTAAATTTCTAAGCCTTTTAACGTCCTAAAAAAAAACATCATTTACAAAATGATACCAACATAAAATAGACATATGGATAATAAGTAATAAATATTTCTCGCCCATTCCATTGGGGGACTCAGACCATGGGTATAGCTTAGGCCATTACTAGGAGGAGACACTATGCAAATAATAAAAAACAGCTCCTCCTCCACTGGCTATACCCCCATGCTCCAACAGGAGGACCTCAGTTTTAGCTTAGTGTCGGATAAGGGTTGTCCCTGTAGTTTTTTCTTCTCCTGTTAGTTTTTTCTAAACAGAGGACGCAGGGTCGCATGGTGCGTCCCTAGTCTCTCAGTGCAGCGAGCGCCGGGGTCGAATGGCCGTCCCGGGCTACCTCCCTTTCCCCCCAGAAGATAAGTGGAACCGAGCTCGACCTGCAGCTCCGGTGGCCTACCAGATCCGGGGTCACCTAGTCCTGCCCTCTAT
This sequence comes from Bufo bufo, assembly GCF_905171765.1. Lineage (NCBI taxonomy): Eukaryota > Metazoa > Chordata > Amphibia > Anura > Bufonidae > Bufo > Bufo bufo. The sequence continues at coordinate 137,447,443 of NC_053391.1, read as the reverse complement.
CCAGTGCACTGCCCTCTATCCAGTGACCCCCTGCTGGTCCGGTACAGAGGGTGAAGACTGCAGGACTCGGATAAGTACATCAGCTCTCCTGCAAGCTCCCCCTCCCCTGTGCTCACACTGTGACACGGTTCTTTAGGGCTTACCTGTGGATCTGGGAGGGCCGGCTGGTTGAGAGGGAGGAGGGTTTTCCTTCTTGTTCCCTGCATTCTGGCGGTGGGCGCCATTTTCGGAGCCGGGGTCTGCGTTTTGTCATAGTTCACGCGCGCGCTATTTTTTTCGTGCGATCTGTGATGTGACTGGGGGCCGAGCCTATCACGTCAGCTCCGGCGCTTCCGCTTTGCCTCAGCGCCTCTCTACGCTTTAATGCTACTCCAGCTCCTCACAGGTCACGGTAGGACAGATAGTGTTCCGCAAAACTGTAGGAGACCCTGACTCCGGGATTGCCGCCATAAAGCCAAGACCTGGGGCCCCCCAAAAAATCTAAAGCGACACCTCAGGTCCCACTGCCACTATCGGTTACAGGCTCCTGTGACTCTTGCCTTGTCCTCGGGACAGGATCATCCACCTCCACCAAACCAGCCCAGTCCCTCCTCTGCCCCTTCGGAGCCCGCGGAGCCCTCCTGGGCCTCTGCCATAGCTAGGGCGGCCGCGGACTTGGCCTTTATGGAACGCATGGCGGCCACTGATCCACCGCCTGTGGTTAGCACCGCTCCACCTCCCGGTGCCCCCCACAGAGGACGCTCGACCGTTAAGAGGCAGCGTACGCAGCAGCATCCCTCCTCTGATGACTCTGCTTCCCCCCTCAGTGTTCAGCCTCTCCCTCTCGCAGGGATTACAGGTCTGAAGGGGAAAGGTCTGGCTCGGACGATGACACGGAGCCGGAACCCTCACCTAAGCTCTCCACCATGGTGGCAGACTTGGTCACGGTGGGACGTGACACCTTTGACATCCAGGGGGAACCTCCTTCTACTAGTAGCCAGGAATTCCCCCTCTTCCATTCCAGAAAACTGGAGGCAGTCACATTCCCCATTCATGGCGAGTTCGCCAAGGTCCTTCCTAAGGCTTGAGAATGCCCTAATCACCGTTTTTCTGCTACGAGGCGTATGGATACTCTTTATCCTTTCCCGGCAGATAACGTGCAGCAGTGGTGATCTCCTCCTAAGGTCGACCCGCCGGTGGCCAGATTGGCTAAGAATACGGCAATACCAATCCTGGACGGGTCCTCCCTACAGGACTCCGTTGACAGGCGTTTGGACTCTCTTTCCAAAGCCAGATTCTCTCTGGCGGGCACAGGTCTGCGGCCCGCATTTGCCTCGGCCTGGGTAGCCAGGGCGCTTTCGGTGTGGTTGCAACGCCATCATCGGGACCTCGCGGAGCAGGATGCATCTGCAGACACCCTAAACTTCGTCCTCCAGATGTCCCAGACGACAACATTCCTCTGTGAGGCCTCATTGGACGTCGGCACTCTCTTTGCGTGGATTTCGGCCCTCTCGGTCACGCAGCGCAGGGAGGTCTGGTTGAAGGTCTGGGACACCGACGCTTCCTCCAAGCGCTCCCTCACTAACCTCCCCTTTGCGGGCTCCAGGCTCTTCGGTGCTAAGCTGGATGAGATTATCTCTGACGCTACGGGGGGCAAGAGTACACACCTGCCCCAATCTAGATCCAAGCGTGCCTTCAGAGCTCGCCCCTCTGGCTTTAGGAACCAGTCCTTTCGGCGCTTCTCCTCCTCCAGGTCTGTAACAGCCCCCTCTTCCGGCGGCTCTCAGGACTCCCGCAAGAAGCCTTCCTTTAAGCCTCAACCTTCCTGGCGCCCACGGGCACAGTTCCAGGGGAGTTCTGCCCGCCCCGCGGTTCCCAAGCAGTCCTCCGCCTGAAGGGGCGCCCCCACCGCTTGCGGTGGGGGGCCGTCTGCTCTCCTTTCACCATGTCTGGAGGGCTCACGTTCAAGACGCCTGGGCCCTGGAAATTGTAACTCCCGGTTACAAGATAGAATTCGTTTCCAGACCTCCGGAACGTTTCTTTCCTCAAAGAAGGAGGGATCAGTGCGTCCGGTCCTGGACCTGAAGATGTTAAACAAGTCCCTGCGGGTGCGGAGGTTCCGGAAGTTATTGCTTCTCTTCCAGGGGAGTTCCTCGCATCGGTGGACATCCGGGACGCCTATCTGCATGTCCCTATTGCAGAATCTCACCACAGGTTCCTGTGCTTCGCCATTGGCGACCGTCATTATCAGCTCGTCGCCCTTCCCTTTGGGCTGGCGACAGCCCCGCGGGTATTCACAAAGATCTTGGCGCCGATCATGGCGCTTCTCCGTACCAGGGGCATATCTCTGCTGCCCTACCTGGACGACATTCTGATAAAGGCTCCCTCTCGTCTCCAGGCCGAAGACAGCGTCAGGATCACTGTTCAGACTCTGCAACAGTTCGGCTGGCTGATCAACTTCCCGAAGTCCTCTCTCCAACCTTCCTAGAGTGTGACCTTCCTGGGGATGATTATGGACACTACTGCAGCCTGGGTATTCCTCCCGGATTGCAAGTTCTCACGGATACGGGAGTCGGTGTCTCGCCTTCTGCATTCCCTGTGTCTCTCCATCCGGGAGTGCATGCAGGTTCTGGGGCTTATGGTGGCCTCCTTTGAGGCAGTCCCCTTTGCCCAGTTTCACACTCTGCCTCTGCAGCAGGCGATCCTGTCTTTCTGGGACAGGACATCGAAGGGTCTGGACTCTCTGATCCGCCTTCCTCCTCTGGTTCGCATGAACCTCCCGTGGTGGCTGTCCCCTCAGAATCTGACTTTGGGAAAATCCTTCCTCCCAATCTCCTGGACAGTCGTCACCATCGATACCAGTCTCCTGGGTTGGGACGGCGTTCTCCGGGCTCGGACGGTTCAGGGGGTGTGGTCAGAAGTGGAAGCCCGCCTTCCGATCAACATATTGGAGCTCAGAGCAATTTTCCTCTCTCTCTCATTGGACCCCCCTCCTAACGGGTCTCCCGGTAAGGATCCAGTCGGACAATGCCACAGCCGTGGCCTACATCAATCATCAGGGCGGAACCCGCAGCCGGCCGGTGATGCAGGAGGTGAAGAGGATCCTCCAGTGGGCGGAGGCTCACGTTCTAATATTATCTGCAGTGTACATCCAAGGGGTCGAAGACTGGACGGCGGACTTTCTCAGCCGCAACAAGGTGGATCCGGGAGAGTGGTCTCTGCATCCGGACGTATTCGAGGACGTCTGTCGCCGTTCGGGCCGCCCGGACGTGGACTTGATGGCGTCCAGGCTCAAAAACAAGGTACCCACATTCCTGGCCCGAGCTCGGGATCCGGAGGCGTACGGGGTGGACGCTCTGGTGTCTCCGTGGCAAGACTTCACACTCCTCTATGTCTTCTCACCACTGCCTCTACCCCCCAAAGGTTCTTCGCAGGGTCGCGGCAGAAGGAATCCCGACCATCCTCATCGCTCCCGATTTGGCCTCGCCGCGCCTGGTTCTCGGAGGTCACTCGGATGCTGGCGGACGTTCCGTGGCCTCTTCCTCTCAGGGAGGACCTGCTGTCTCAAGGACCTCTCTTCTACCAGAATTTACAACCACTTTAACGGCGTGGCTGTTGAGACCACCATCTTGAAGAAGAGGGGCTTCTCGGACTCTGTCGTGAAGACCATGATCAAAGCCAGGAAACCAGCTTCCTCCCGGATATACTATCGTACCTGGAAGGCCTTTCTTGCCTTTTGTGAGAAGATAGGCGTTTTTCCCCTTCATTTCTCCGTTCCGGTGGTCCTCTCCTTTCTCCAGTCGGGTCTTGAGATGGGAATGTCCCTGAGCTCTCTGAAGGGTCAGGTCTCCGCTCTGGCCATTTTCTTTCAGCGCTCTCTGGCTCTGCTAGGTCCGGTGAGGACCTTCCTGCAGGGGGTGGCACATTCGGTCCCTCCGTATGTCCCTCCTCTGCCCCCCTGGGATCTGAACCTGGTTCTGTTTTCTCTCCAGGCGGCTTCTTTTGAGCCCCTGAGGAATATTTCCCTGAGCTTTCTCACCTGGAAGGTGGTCTTTTTGGTGGCCATCACCTCTATCAGGAGGGTATCGGAGCTGGCCGCCCTTTCCTGTAAAGAGCCCTTTTTGTTCTTCCACAAGGACAAGGTGGTACTGCGCCCTGTCCCTTCCTTTTTGCCCAAGGTGGTTTCCGCCTTCCACCTTAATGAGGACATAGTCCTGCCATCCTTTTGCCCCGCTCCGGAGAACCCCAAGGAGCGTGCTCTCCATTCTCTGGAGGTTGTCCGCGCTTTAGGGTGTACCTGTCGGTTACTGCCCCATTTCGCCGCTCGGACTCCCTTTTTGTGGTTCCTGAGGGGCCTCGTAAGGGTCTGGCGGCCTCCAAGGTCACTGTGACTCGGTGGATTCGGTCGACTATTGCCATGGCCTATCGGTCCCGGGGTAGGGTTCCCCCAGCGGGGGTTAACGCGCACTCCACCAGGGCGGTGGGGGCCTCTTGGGCTAGGCGCAATCGAGCCTCTACATCACAACTTTGTAAGGCGGCCACCTGGTCGTCCTTACATACCTTTTACAAAGTTCTACTAGCTGCACTCTTTTTGGCGTCGGCTGATGCTGCCCTAGGGCACAAGGTATTGCAGGCTGTGGTTCCTGTTTAACCGTTGGACGTTTTCCCTCTGGAGGTGCTGGTCTTCCCACCCTATGGACTGCTCTAGGACGTCCCATGGCCTGTCCCACCCCCCCCCCCCCCCCCCCAATGGAATGGGCAAGAAAAGGAGATTTTTTGTGAAACTCACCTGTAAAATCTTTTTCTCGTCTTTTCTATTGGGGGACACAGCTCCCACCCATTCTTGTCTGTTGCAGGAGGGGTTGGTTCTATTCTAGTGGGACCTTATGGTTCACGGCCCAATGGCGGTGTTCCTTGGTTCTGCTTTTCCTTGTTAATATTTGGTTTCTGATCTCCTTCTCCTACTGCTTTTGCACGCACTGAGGTCCTCCTGTTGGAGAATGGGGGTATAGCCAGTAGAGCAGGAGCTGTTTTTTATTATTTGCATAGTGTCTCTTCCTAGTAATGGCCTAAGCTATACCCATGGTCTGTGTCCCCCAATGGAAAAGACGAGAAAAAGATTTTACAGGTGAGTTTCCCAAAAAATCTCCTTTTTATGAGGTATCACTTTCTGTTTTAAAAGCAGAGAAATATAAATTTTGAAAATTGCGAATTTTTGGATAAGTGTTCCAAAGCTATTACCACATAAAGTGACACATGTCAGATTTGCAAAAAATGACCTGTGCAAGAAGGGTGAAAACTGGCACGGGGTAGAAGGGGTTAAAGAAAAAAAAAAAAAAAAATATATATATATATATATATAACACTTATTAATACAATTAAAAGGATCAAAACGTGACCCTCCCTATGGGCTCAAGCACATGATTGCACTTGTTCGTTCCACAATTAACGGAACGGGTCGCCCATAATAGAAATGCCTAATCTTGTCTGCAAAACGGGCAAGAATAGGACATGTTTTTTTTTTTGTTTTTTTTTACGGCCCCACGGAACAGAGCAACGGATGCAGACAGCACATGGAGTGCTGTCGGCATCTTTTGCAGCCCCACTGAAGTGAATGGATCCGGGCCGCATGGTCGTGTGCATGAGCCCTAATACATTCAGAAAAAAACTGATTCCTGCCTAGGGGGTGGAATAGCTGCCCTGACAAGACCATTTACACTTTCTTAAAAGCTGTCCCTATCTGACCCTAATATGTTAGGAGACCGAGTGGACGATGGACAGATATACAGTGGGGTCACAAAAAGTGTGGCATCTGATCAACAAAGGTGTACCATTTATGTGGTCACAATTGTAAATATGTGAAAACCAAAGGCCACACCAAGAAGAGATACAGAAAGTCCTCCTGTAATGTAATACTAGACAAAAACTAAATATAAATGTCAACATAGTGTCAGGGATTGCTCTCTCAAACAGGGCAGCGGTGACAGATTTGTGTGCAGACAAAAGGATAAAGTTCAAATAAGGTTCCACTTTATTGTGGTACAAACCGCAAAATATACAGCCTTTACACTTTCGGCAAAAACGTAAATCAAATCCTGCTCGTCTGAGCACTAACTAATGCAGGTCAGTATCTGGCTCACCTATTAAACCCAGGTCACACAGGGCATCAGGCTTTTCTTTACTCAGGATGGTAGCCAGCCTCCTGGACTTATCTCCAGACATCACTTCCCTCGTACTGACAGCATGGGACAGGTTTTTATTTCCCCCTAACAATCCCAGATGACACACCTGGAGATCCCCCAGCCCATGAACTACTAAAGAAAATCGCTTCAGCAACTATGTTTGCTGAAGCCAGCACCATCCTGGATCTTGCTTACCTCACCCAGTTGAGGAACCTGGGTGAGATATACACCCCTTCCAGGACTTTACCATATATTCTTCTGTTCCCATTACCGCAATAGGCTCTAAGCTTTTAGCCCTGTGTATGCAATCCGTTGTTTTTATTTTCACAAGGGTTAACAGTAGAAAAAGCACCCCATATATGGATGTGCAATTTCTGCATAGCAGGGAAAAAACCCATATGTGGTTATAAAAACTACTTAGGCACACAGCAGGGCTCAGAAAGGAAGGAGCACCATTTGGTTTTGGAGCATGAAGCTGGCACCACCATGCTTTTCTGTAGGGATGGTGTTGGACAGTGCCTGTTTTTTTCCAAACATGACACTTAGAATTGAGGCCGAAAAGTTCACTCTCTTGGTTTCATCAGACCAGAGAATCTTGTTTCTCACAGTCTGAGAGTCGTTTAGGCACTTTGCAAACTTTCATGTGTCTTTTGGTGAGGAGAGGCTTCTATCTGGCCACTCTGCCATAAAGCTCAGATTGATGGAGTTCTGCAGTGATGGTTGACTTTCTAGAAGATTGTCCCATCTGCACACAGAATCTTTGGAATTCAGCAAGAGTGACCTTGTTCACCTCTGACCAAGAGGGTGAGAAGCAGCTCCAGATAGAGTCCTGGTTGTTCCAAACATTTTCCATTTAAGAATAGCGTATGCCACTGTGCTCTTGGGAACTTTCAGTGGACATTTATTTTGTATCCTTCTCTAAATCGGTGCCTCCACACAATCCTGTCTCTGAGTTTTCATGGCTTGTGTTTTGCTCTGATTTGCATTGTCAGCTGTGATACCTTTTATAGACAGGACTGTGTCTTTCCAAATAATGTCCAATCACCTGAATTTACCACAGGTGGACTCCAATCAAGGTGTAGAAACATCTCAAAGATAATGATGAGAAATGGGAGGCACCCAGAACTAAATTTGGAGTGTCATAGTAAAAGGTCTTAATGCTCACTGTATGTCCATACGAAATTTTAGTTTTTACTTTTTTAATATATTTGCAAACATTTCTAAAATTCTTGAGGGTTAGATGAATAAAAAGCGTCACTCACCGTTATATCAATTCTGCAGCTTTATTGAAGATAAAACAGGTCTGACACAGGCACTGCACAAATAGTCAGGCTACAGCCGTTTTGCTCACCTCGCGCTTTGTCAAGCCTGCAGTGATCCGCTGTGGGCATGAGATATACCTCACACCCTCTCAAGTCCGATCACATGACCATCCACAGGTGAATGATTAATAAGATAATTAAAACACAAAACGTCAAAAACGTATCTTTACATATGACAATACACACCCATAAAAGTGAATTAAACAAAGACAGCAAGGTCATTTTTATCGTTAAGTCCTAAAGGACCCATGGCATTAGTTTTGATTATCCAAACCGCTTTTCTCTGTAGGAGGAGACGCTTTTTGTCCCCTCCTCTTGCTGGCATATGGACCACCTCCAATCCTGCATTTGAGGACATTTTTATCACCTCCATGTTCTTCACATACATGGTTAATCATTCGTGTGGCTCCCAGTCCTGTGTCTATAGACTTCTTATGTTCCCTGAATCTGACATAAAGGGGTCTAAAAGTTTTGCCAATATAGAATTTTCCACATGGGCAAAGGATGACATAAACCACATATTGCGTTTTGCACATATTGCTGCACCCCCCCTTTACCCCCATGTTCAGGTACTTGGATCTACACATAGAGCACCTACCACACGCAAAATTACCATTGGGGGCACATTTTCCCAACCAGTCAGTGTCGTCTGTCTGAAAATTGCTCCTAACAATGGCATTCCCTATCGTGCCACTCCTCCTTAAGCTAATGATGGGATTCATCACAGTTTTAGCCTTCAGAGACTCATCCTGCACCAGTATCTGCCAGTTATTAAGGATGACTTTCTTAATAAGAGAAGCCATGGGTGTGTAGTCAAATGTGAATACGGCCTGAGTACTTTCCTGGTTATCCTGTCTAGTTCTTCTCTTTTTCTTGCTGCAGTCACTTTGCTTCAATCCTGCTACTCTCTTATAGGCTACATCAATAACACCCTCCGGGGAACCCCTCCGCAAAAACCTGGATTTAAGAGCTAAACACTGCTTCTTGAACTCATTGTCATCCGAGTATCCTTCTCAAGCGCAGAAATTGCCCGAAGGGGACTGCCTTTTTCACATGGGGCAGATGGAAACTATGATATCGCAGCAAGGAATTTGTGGAGGTAGGTTTCCTGAAAACATTGGTGCAAATATCGCCATTTTTTACACTTATATTAACATCCAAAAAATTAAATTCACTATGGTAAATCTGGCTAGTAAACCTCATATTCATATCATTGGTGGTATTCAGGAACTCCACGAATTCACAAAACTGCGGTTCCGTACCCGTCCAGATTATGAACAGGTCATGGATGTACCTAAGGAACAGCCTGATATACTGAACGAATGGATTGCTAATGGTAAATACATATTTTTCCTCAAGAGTAGCTAAAAACAGATTTGCAAAGGTGCAAACAGGGGTACCCATCGCAGTTCCTGACACCTGTCGGTACCACTTGCGGTCAAAATTAAATGCATTGTGTGTGAGAATAAATCTCAAAGCTTCCGTTACAAAATCATTGTGATCCCCACCGCCACCAGATTTTTCCAGAACACTGCGGATACACTGCAATATATATACACTGCTCAAAAAAATAAAGGGAACACTTAAACAACACAATGTAACTCCAAGTCAATCACACTTCTGTGAAATCAAACTGTCCACTTAGGAAGCAACACTGAGTGACAATCAATTTCACATGCTGTTGTGCAAATGGGATAGACAACAGGTGGAAATTATAGGCAATTAGCAAGACACCCCCAATAAAGGAGTGGTTCTGCAGGTGGTGACCACAGACCACTTCTCAGTTCCTATGCTTCCTGGCTGATGTTTTGGTCACTTTTGAATGCTGGCGGTGCTTTCACTCTAGTGGTAGCATGAGACGGAGTCTACAACCCACACAAGTGGCTCAAGTAGTGCAGCTTATCCAGGATGGCACATCAATGCGAGCTGTGATAAAAAGGTTTGCTGTGTCTGTCAGCGTAGTGTCCAGAGCATGGAGGCGCTACCAGGAGACGTGGAGGAGGCCAACAACCCAGCAGCAGGACCGCTACCTCCGCCTTTGTGCAAGGAGGAACAGGAGGAGGAACAGGAGGAGGAACACTGCCAGAGCCCTGCAAAATGACCTCCAGCAGGCCACAAATGTGCATGTGTCTGCTCAAACGGTCAGAAACAGACTCCATGAGGGTGATATGAGGGCCCGACGTCCACAGGTGGGGGTTGTGCTTACAGCCCAACACCGTGCAGGACGTTTGGCATTTGCCAGAGAACACCAAGATTGGCAAATTCACCACTGGCGCCCTGTGCTCTTCACAGATGAAAGCAGGTTCACACTGAGCACATGTGACAGACGTGACATGTGGAGACGCCGTGGAGAACGTTCTACTGCCTGCAACATCCTCCAGCATGAACGGTTTGGCATTGGGTCAGTAATGGTGTGGGGTGGCATTTCTTTGGAGGGCCGCACAGCCCTCCATGTGCTCGCCAGAGGTAGCCTGACTGCCATTAGGTACCGAGATGAGATCCTCAGACCCCTTGTGAGACCATATGCTGGTGCGGTTGTCCCTGGGTTCCTCCTAATGCAAGACAATGCTAGACCTCATGTGGCTGGAGTGTGTCAGCAGTTCCTGCAAGACGAAGGCAATTGAGCACATCTGGGACATCATGTCTCGCTCTATCCACCAACGTCACGTTGCACCACAGACTGTCCAGGAGTTGGCAGATGCTTTAGTCCAGGTCTGGGAGGAGATCCCTCAGGAGACCGTCCGCCACCTCATCAGAAGCATGCACAGGCGTTGTAGGGAGGTCATACAGGCACGTGGAGGCCACACACACTACTGAGCCTCATTTTGACTTGTTTTAAGGACATTACATCAAAGTTGGATCAGCCTGTAGTGTGTTTTTCCACTTTAATTTTGAGTGTGACTCCAAATCCAGACCTCCATGGGTTAAAAAATGTGATTTCCATTTTTTTTTATTTTTTTTTATGTGTGATTTTGTTGTCAGCACATTCAACTATGTAAAGAACAAAGTATTTCAGAAGAATATTTAATTAATTCAGATCTAGGATGTGTTATTTTTGTGTTCCCTTTATTTTTTTGAGCAGTGTATATACATTTTTTGTGTTGCCACATTTGTTTTTCATTTGAAGGAGCTGTGTGAAAACTTCATTTTTGTGGAACAAGTACTGGTACCATTTTGGGGTACATAGGATAAGTGACATGATAATTATTTTCCAGAAGGGCACATCATGGACACATCTGTACCATTTATGTATAGCATATTTATTATTATCCCTGTAATTGCGTTATGGAGGCGGATAGAATACAGAGGGAGCTCCTCTCCGTATGTAACCCACTTAGATGCCATGGTCATTATAGACCATGGCATGTAAGCAAGGGTGGGTTTGGTATTTCTGGGTCTCCAAGAAAAGTTATATCTAGGGGCCCTGTTGCAGCTACGCCACCATTACACCCCTTATGTGCAGCTCACACAATATGAATACTCATTTAACCCATGACATATGAGCAGATCTCTCCTCTCTGTATGGGCTCTAGGCACAGCAGACACAATGTCATCTCTTAATGACACCTGTGCCTTGGCACCATGCATTTGCGTGCGCTGCATGGTGGACAAATCTGCCCCTGTTAAAGGGGTTAAATAACCGCAATCCACATCATCTCTGATCGTTGTGTGGCAGCAGGGTACATTACAGCTGACATCCACTGCTAAAGGTGTCAGCTGAGCACCTGAGCTGGTGCTACCACTATGCTGTGGTGGCATGGTTTGCAGAATCTGTCACTATGGACAACTACTCTGAACTACCTCATTGACTGTATAACGCAAAAGACACAAAAGTAGAGTATTTAATTCTTTTTCTTTCTAGTCATAGCATTCTCCCCCACAGTAAGCTCATAAAGGGTTTTGGCACTGTAGAACTTGAGTCTTCTCTATTATGTCACAGAGCTTAGGAGTCCTCAGTAAGCATCAGCATACAAAACACAGTCCCTTTGAGGGCTTTAAGGTGGATTTAGACGGGCCGACTGAAGAGCCGATTGTCGGCAAGGAAGTGTTCCGCCCCGATAGACGGCAGCTCATTCAGTGAAGGAGTCCGTGCATTTACATGCAGCGATCTCCTTCACTGTATGAGGATCGCTATAGCGATCCCTAATCCTCATACAGAATCATGGCTTCTGAACACACGATCTGCTGCTCAAAAGCCATGATTGGTGGTTCCTGCAAGAGCGTCAGATTCACCTGATGAACTAGCGTTTCGCTCCTTCTTTGGGTGATCAGCGGAACATTTAGATGACCAGACAATCGGAGGGGAGAGTCGGGAGCTCCCCACACACATTAGAGTGTCGGCCAAACCTGCCGACAATACACAAATATGAGTAGAAAGATAAAATCTCATGTGTATGACCTGCAATGAACTGGGAACTTAGCGGCCTTGGAAAAAAAGTAAAACTGGCCCCATGTTGTAGGCAGATCTACACTGACAGAAGGCAGAGCAACACAAATAGGCGGGGTCGGTAATACCATATTTTATCACAAAATACCACCCCGGCAGAACCAAAAAGCTGTCCTTCTGTGGTGGACATCAATAACTGCCATGTTCTGTCCTCCTCCAATTGTCAACATTAAAGGGAACCCGTCACCGGGATTTTGTGTATAGAGCTGAGGACATGGGTTGCTAGATGGCCGCTAGCACATCCACAATACCCAGTCCCCATAGCTCTGTGTGCTTTTATTGTGTAAAAAAAACTATTTGATACGTATGCAAATTAACATTAAAGAGTCATATCTTACTTGTGTGACCAGAGAAGAGTCATATTTTCAAGCTCTGACTCATATCAGGTTAATTTGCATATCTATCAAATCTTTTTTTTTTTTTTTTTTACAAAACTGTGTGAAGAAGCCCTAGGTATAACACGCCCTATCGCTGCACATTCTAAGAACCGGATTTCAGCTTCAGAACAGGCAGTGGCGGAGACTTACCATGAGAGGAGTTTTTGCAGTCAGTTTTGTTTGTGTCCTATTTAGGGCTCATGCACACAACTGTTGGGTGTTCTACGGTCCGCAAAACACGGGTACCGGCCCGGAAGGGCTGGCCCCTGATAGAACAGCCCTATCCTTGTCCGCAATGTGGACAAAAATAGGACGTGTTCTATTTTTTTGTGAAACAGCCATGCTGACATACGGACACAGGATGCACAAGGAGTAATTTCAGTTTTTTTGTGGCCCTATTCTAGTGAATAGTTCGGACTACGGGCTGCAAAAAACTAACGGATACGGAAAAAAAATGTTTGTGCGCACGAGCCCTTAGTAAGATGTTTTCCAATCAGCACTAAAGATTTGCAGAGGCCTTGATGTGCCAAAAGACCACATTTTTGAAACTATAACCCTCAAAGAATGCATCAAGCTTGTAGTGAGCATTTTGACCCCACAGGCATTTTGTAGATTTTTTTTTTTACAATATGTACTTTTAGAACATTACAAACATAGCTTTTGTGGAGCTTCCATTTTCAGTGGTGTGACTATGAACAAGTTATCCTACCAGGTTCTGCTCCTGTATATGCACTGCAAGTGGGGCTGCACTGAAGTGCTCAGAGGCCCCTCACCTAAGTGACAGCTACAGCATCCAACCAGGAGACCACTCACAGCAGGGGGAAGGGGCTATGAAGCAGCTCAACGCAGAAAGCACTTCAGAGTGAAGCTCCGCCTTGGGCACTTGCAGGAGCAGAACCTGATTGCGCCCGTACTGAATGCGAACCCATTCATTTCAATGGGTCTGTGTACATGAGCGTTGGTTTTCATGCATCACTTGTGCGTTGCGTGAAAAATCGCAGCATGTTCAATATTTTGCGATTTTCACGCAATGCTGGCCCCATAGATGTGAATGGGGCTGTGTGAAAATCGAATTGCATCTGCAAGCAAGTGCGGATGCGATGCGTTTTTCACGGATGGTTGTTTGTAAACATTCAGTTTTTTTTATCACGTGCGCACTGCACCCACGCGATAAAAAACTGAACAACTGAATGCGATCGCAAACAAAACTGAACAGACTTGCTTGTGAAATCGTGCAGTTTTCACTGAACGCATACGGACCTAATCCGCTCACTCTCGTCTGCAAGGGGCCTAAGGGGTGATTTACACGACCGTCCAAGTATGGTCCGTTTATCGGCTGCCCTCACCCAAACTGACTGCATCATAGCGTTTTATGATACAGGGTCTAATGTACTGTGGTTACATGACGATCAGTTTGGATCCGCGGAGCCGACACACTCTGTCCTGATAATAAAAGCTCCACAGTTATACGTGCACTGCTCTCCAGAAATGAATATGCAGTGGATGGTCTAAAGTTAAAAGCTTATTTTTTCCACAGATATACTGCTTCAGTGCCCAATATGTTGTACCCAACTTGTGCCACCTGAGACCCGTACCCCCTGACTTGTTAAGCACTTCTCCTGAATGTGGATGTAAACTACGGTTTGTTTCTAAAGAGCTCAGACGGCAGAGGCCACCATTCGGCAACTGGTTTGCGGATTTTTATGGACTGGTTTTCAGGTGCCGTTCCACTTCTGCAGATCCTGAGGGACCAGTACAGAGAAGTGACCCCATTATGGAAACTACACCTCTATAAGAAGTAGCACTTTTGTTTGACGTTTTACTGGTATCTCAATGTATAATTTGAGGGCATATGTAACCTTTGCAGGGTACATTACAGCGTAATATTTTTTGGGTGGAGAAAACCAGCCATTCCCCTATCATTGTTTGTGGTTTATTTTTACACCTTTCACTGGGCGTTGATGACGTTCCCTTTATTCTGTTGGTACAATTACAGCCATACCAAATCTTACAATGAAAATGCTATATAAAACATTTTTATGCCGCCATTTTCTAAGAGCTTTTTTGTCGATGGAGCGGTGTGATTATTTTTTTTTGTATTAAGGATTTGACATTTTTACTGGTGCCATTTTGGGGCGCACACACAATGTTTTATTTCATTTTGGGGGAGAGGGGGGCAGGATGAGCAGATGTGCACCTGTACTGTAATAGAGGGTCCTACATCCAGAGGGGGACGATAAACCTCCCTAAATGCTTCTGCAGGAGGACCACATTATAAAGCCCAGTCCTGTGTCCTCACAGAACAGCGATAGTACATGCACACAATTAGGTGAAGCAGCCTGTCCTCAATCGTACACATGTATATAAATGTAAGCAATAGTACATGTACACACTGAGGTGAAGCAGCCTGTCGTCAGTCGTACACATGTATATAAATGTCAGTGATAGTACATGTACACAATTAGGTGAAGCAGCCTGTCCTTAGTCGTACACATGTATGTCAGCGATAGTACATGTACACACTGAGGTGAGGCAGCCTGTCCTCAGTCGTACACATGTATATACAGTACAGACCAAAAGTTTGGACACACCTTCTCATTCAAAGAGTTTTCTTTATTTTCATGACTATGAAGGCATCAAAACTATGAATTAACACATGTGGAATTATATACATAACAAACAAGTGTGAAACAACTAAAAATATGTCATATTCTAGGTTCTTCAAAGTAGCCACCTTTTGCTTTGATTACTGCTTTGCACACTCTTGGCATTCTCTTGATGAGCTTCAAGGGGTAGTCCCCTGAAATGGTCTTCCAACAGTCTTGAAGGAGTTCCCAGATATGCTTAGCACTTGTTGGCCCTTTTGCCTTCACTCTGCGGTCCAGCTCACCCCAAACCATCTCGATTGGGTTCAGGTCCGGTGACTGTGGAGGCCAGGTCATCTGGCGCAGCACCCCATCACTCTCCTTTATGGTCAAATAGCCCTTACTTTCAAAGTTTTCCCAATTTTTCAGCTGACTGACTGACCATCATTTCTTAAAGTAATGATGGCCACTCGTTTTTCTTTACTTAGAATTTGTTTTATGGCAAGAAAAAAGCAGCTAACAGTCTATTCAGTAGGACTATCAGCTGTGTATCCACCTGACTTCTCCTCAACGCAACTGATGGTCCCAACCCCATTTATAAGGCAAGAAATCCCACTTATTAAACCTGACAGGGCACACCTGTGAAGTGAAAACCTTTTCAGGGGACTACCTCTTGAAGCTCATTAAGAGAATGCCCAGAGTGTGCGAAGCAGTAATCAAAGCAAAAGGTGGCTACTTTGAAGAACCTAGAATATGACATATTTTCAGTTGTTTCACAGTTGTTTGTTATGTATATAATTCCACATGTGTTAATTCATAGTTTTGATGCCTTCAGTGTGAATCTACAATTTTCATAGTCATGAAAATAAAGAAAACTCTTTGAATGAGAAGGTGTGTCCAAACTTTTGGTCTGTACTGTAAATGTCAGCGATAGTACATGTACACACTGAGGAGAAGCAGCCTGTCCTCAGTCGTACACATGTATATAAATGTCAGCGATAGTACATGTACACACTGAGGTGAGGCAGCCTGTCGTCAGTCGTACACATGTATATAAATGTCAGCGATAGTACATGTACACACTGAGGTGAGGCAGCCTGTCGTCAGTCGTACACATGTACAGGTCCTTCTCAAAAAATTAGCATATTGTGATAAAGTTCATTATTTTCTGTAATGTACTGATAAACATTAGACTTTCATATATTTTAGATTCATTACACACAACTGAAGTAGTTCAAGCCTTTTCTTGTTTTAATATTGATGATTTTGGCATACAGCTCATGAAAACCCCAAATTCCTATCTCAAAAAATTAGCATATCATGAAAAGGTTCTCTAAACGAGCTATTAACCTAATCATCTGAATCAACTAATTAACTCTAAACACCTGCAAAAGATTCCTGAGGCTTTTAAAAACTCCCAGCCTGGTTCATTACTCAAAACCGCAATCATGGGTAAGATTGCCGACCTGACTGCTGTCCAGAAGGCCATCATTGACACCCTCAAGCAAGAGGGTAAGACACAGAAAGAAATTTCTGAACGAATAGGCTGTTCCCAGAGTGCTGTATCAAGGCACGTCTGTGGGAAGGAAAAAGTGTGGCAGAAAACGCTGCACAACGAGAAGAGGTGACTGATTCCAGACCTTGGGGGACCTGCGGAAGCAGTGGACTGAGTCTGGAGTAGAAACATCCAGAGCCACCGTGTACAGGCGTGTGCAGGAAATGGGCTACAGGTGCCGCATTCCCCAGGTCAAGCCACTTTTGAACCAGAAACAGCGGCAGAAGCGCCTGACCTGGGCTACAGAGAAGCAGCACTGGACTGTTGCTCAGTGGTCCAAAGTACTTTTTTCGGATGAAAGCAAATTTTGCATGTCATTCGGAAATCAAGGTGCCAGAGTCTGGAGGAAGACTGGGGAGAGGGAAATGCCAAAATGCCTGAAGTCCAGTGTCAAGTACCCACAGTCAGTGATGGTCTGGGGTGCCATGTCAGCTGCTGGTATTGGTCCACTGTGTTTTATCAAGGGCAGGGTCAATGCAGCTAGCTATCAGGAGATTTTGGAGCACTTCATGCTTCCATCTGCTGAAAAGCTTTATGGAGATGAAGATTTCATTTTTCAGCACTACCTGGCACCTGCTCACAGTGCCAAAACCACTGGTAAATGGTTTACTGACCATGGTATTACTGTGCTCAATTGGCCTGCCAACTCTCCTGACCTGAACCCCATAGAGAATCTGTGGGATATTGGGAAGAGAAAGTTGAGAGACGCAAGACCCAACACTCTGGATGAGCTTAAGGCCGCTATCGAAGCATCCTGGGCCTCCATAACACCTCAGCAGTGCCACAGGCTGATTGCCTCCATGCCACGCCGCATTGAAGCAGTCATTTCTGCAAAAGGATTCCTGACCAAGTATTGAGTGCATAACTGAACTTAATTATTTGAAGGTTGACTTTTTTTTGTATTAAAAACACTTTTCTTTTATTGGTCGGATGAAATATGCTAATTTTTTTAGATAGGAATTTGGGGTTTTCATGA
Source organism: Bufo bufo (assembly GCF_905171765.1). Lineage (NCBI taxonomy): Eukaryota > Metazoa > Chordata > Amphibia > Anura > Bufonidae > Bufo > Bufo bufo. The sequence goes on along the minus strand of NC_053391.1, from coordinate 137,430,020 downwards.
GCTGTATGCCAAAATCATCAATATTAAAACAAGAAAAGGCTTGAACTACTTCAGTTGTGTGTAATGAATCTAAAATATATGAAAATCTAATGTTTATCAGTACATTACAGAAAATAATGAACTTTATCACAATATGCTAATTTTTTGAGAAGGACCTGTATATAAATGTCAGCGATAGTACATGTACACACTGAGGTGAGGCAGCCTGTCGTCAGTCGTACACATGTATATGTCAGCGATAATACATGTACACAATGAGGTGAAGCAGCCTGTCCTCAGTCGTACACATGTATATAAATGTCAGCGATAGTACATGTACACACTGAGGTGAAGCAGCCTGTCCTCAGTCGTACACATGTATATAAATGTCAGCGACAGTACATGTACACACTGAGGTGAAGCAGCCTGTCCTCAGTCGTACACATGTGTATAAATGTCAGCGATAGTACATGTACACACTGAGGTGAGGCAGCCTGTCCTCAGTCGTACACATGTATATAAATGTCAGCGATAGTACATGTACACACTGATGTGAGGCAGCCTGTCCTCAGTCGTACACATGTACAGTACAGACCAAAAGTTTGGACACACCTTCTCATTCAAAGAGTTTTTTTTTTTTTCATGACTATGAAAATTGTAGATTCACACTGAAGGCATCAAAACTACACTGGTCAAAAAAATAAAGGGAACACAAAAAAAGCACATCCTAGATCTGAGTTAGTTAAATATTCTTCTGAAATATTTTGTTCTTTACATAGTTGAATGTGCTGACAACAAAATCACACAAAAATTAAAAAATGGAAATCAAATTTTTTAACCCATGGAGGTCTGGATTTGGAGTCACCCTCAAAATTAAAGTGGAAAAACACACTACAGGCTGATCCAACTTTGATGTAATTTTCTTAAAACAAGTCAAAATGAGGCTCAGTAGTGTGTGTGGCCTCCACATGCCTGTATGACCTCCCTACAACGCCTGTGCATGCTCCTGATGAGGTGGCGGACGGTCTCCTGAGGGATCTCCTCCCAGACCTGGACTAAAGCATCTGCCAACTCCTGGACACTCTGTGGTGCAACGTGACGTTGGTGGATAGAGCGAGACGTGATGTCCCAGATGTGCTAAATTGGATTCAGGTCTGGGGAACGGGCGGGCCAGTCCATAGCATCAATGCCTTCGTCTTGCAGGAACTGCTGACACACTCCAGCCACATGAGGTCTAGCATTGTCTTGCATTAGGAGGAACCCAGGGCCAACCGCACCAGCATATGGTCTCACAAGGGGTCTGAGGATCTCATCTCGGTACCTAATGGCAGTCAGGCTACCTCTGGGGAGCACATGGAGGGCTGTGCGGCCCTCCAAAGAAATGCCACCCCACACCATTACTGACCCAATGCCAAAACGGTCATGCTGGAGGATGTTGCAGGCAGCAGAACGTTCTCCACGGCGTCTCCAGACTCTGTCACATGTGCTCAGTGTGAACCTGCTTTCCTCTGTGAAGAGCACAGGGCGCCAGTGGCGAATTTGCCAATCTTGGTGTTCTCTGGCAAATGCCAAACGTCCTGCATGGTGTTGGGCTGTAAGCACAACCCCCACCTGTGCACGTCGGGCCCTCATATCACCCTCATGGAGTCTGTTTCTGACCGTTTGAGCAAACACATGCACATTTGTGGCCTGCTGGAGGTCATTTTGCAGGGCTCTGGCAGTGCTCCTCCTGTTCCTCCTTACACAAAGGCAGAGGTAGCGGTCCTGCTGCTGGGTTTTTGCCCTCCTACGGCCTCCTCCACGTCTCCTGATGTACTGGCCTGTCTCCTGGTAGCGCCTCCATGCTCTGGACACTACGCTGACAGATACAGCAAACCATCTTGCCACAGCTCGCATTGATGTGCCATCCTGGATAAGCCGCACTACCTGAGCCACTTGTGTGGGTTGTAGACATCCATCTCATGCTACCACTAGAGTGAAAGCACCGCCAGCATTCAAAAGTGACCAAAACATCAGCCAGGAAGCATAGGAACCGAGAAGGGGTCTGTGGTCACCACCTGCAGAACCACTCCTTTATTGGGGGTGTCTTGCAAATTGCCTATAATTTCCACCTGTTGTCTATCCCATTTGCACAACAGCATGTGAAATTGATTGTCACTCAGTGTTGCTTCCTAAGTGGACAGTTTGATTTCACAGAAGTGTGATTGACTTGGAGTTACATTGTGTTGTTTAAGTGTTCCCTTTATTTTTTTGAGCAGTGTATGAATTAACACATGTGGAATTATATACATAACAAAAAAGTGTGAAACAACTGAAAATATGTCATATTCTAGGTTCTTCAAAGTAGCCACCTTTTGCTTTGATTACTGCTTTGCACACTCTTGATGAGCTTCAAGAGGTAGTCTCCTGAAATGGTCTTCCAACAGTCTAGAAGAAGTTCCCAGAGATGCTTAGCACTTATTGGCCCTTTTGCCTTCACTCTGCAGTCCAGCTCACCCCAAACCATCTCGATTGGGTTCAGGTCCAGTGACTGTGGAGGCCAGGTCATCTGGCGCAGCACCCCATCACTCTCCTTCATGGTCAAATAGCCCTTACACAGCCTGGAGGTGTGTTTGGGGTCATTGTCCTGTTGAAAAATAAATGATGGTCCAACTAAACGCAAACCGGATGGAATAGCATGCCGCTGCAAGATGCTGTGGTAGCCATGCTGGTTCAGTATGCCTTCAATTTTGAATAAATCCCCAACAGTGTCACCAGCAAAGCACCCCCACACCATCACACCTCCTCCTCCATGCTTCACGGTGGGAACCAGGCATGTAGAGTCCATCCGTTCACCTTTTCTGCGTCGCACAAAGACACGGTGGTTGGAACCAAAGATCTCAAATTTGGACTCATCAGACCAAAGCACAGATTTCCACTGGTCTAATGTCCATTCCTTGTGTTCTTTAGCCCAAACAAGTCTCTTCTGCTTGTTGCCTGTCCTTAGCAGTGGTTTCCTAGCAGATATTCTACCATGAAGGCCTGATTCACACAGTCTCCTCTTAACAGTTGTTCTAGAGATATGTCTGCTGCTAGAACTCTGTGTGGCATTGACCTGGTCTCTAATCTGAGCTGCTGTTAACCTGCGATTTCTGAGGCTGGTGACTCGGATGAACTCATCCTCCGCAGCAGAGGTGACTCTTGGTCTTCCTTTCCTGGGGCGGTCCGCATGTGAGCCAGTTTCTTTGTATCGCTTGATGGTTTTAGTGACTGCACTTGGGGACACTTTCAAAGTTTTCCCAATTTTTCGGCTGACTGACCTTCATTTCTTAACCCCTTAAGGACATAGGACGTACCGGTACGCCCTATTTCCCGAGTCCTTAAGGACCAAGGACGTACCGGTACATCCTAACTTTTAAATCGGGATTCCGGCGCCCGAGGGGTTAAACGGAACGGGATTTCGGCTGAAATCCTTCAGCCGGCATCCTGTGACAACGCCAGGGGGGGTGATGTGACCCCCCCGTGTCGGCGATCGCAGCAAACCGCAGGTCAATTCAGACCTGCGGTTTGCTGCGCTTTTTGCAGTTTCTGATGCCCGCGGTCCCTGACCGCGGGGATCAGAAACTTTAGAGTGGCTAAAATCTATATTTTTCACCCCCCCCTGCACCCCTGCATGATTTGATGCCGGCGGGTGGTTGGGGGGGGGGATGTCGCATGCGGTGGGGGCGTTGCGGGAGGCGGGCGGTGTGGCAGGCGGGATCGCGATCCCCCGCCCGCCTCCCCATGAATGATCGTTGGCTTCTAGTGGTTATACCAGGGTGCCAGCACATTGCTGGCACCCTGGTATAAACGGCTGACATCTGTGCAGATGTCAGCCGTTTAACCCTTTCCATACCGCGGTCCGTACGGACCGCTGTATGGAAAAAGTTAACTGTCATCGGTCAGGGAGCTCCCTCCCTCTCCATCGGGGGGCTGCTGTGCCTTTGCAGCCCCCCGATGGAGAGAGCCCCCCTCAGCCCCGTGCTTACCCTTCCCCGTCTGCGAAGTTCTGAGCAGACGGGGAGGGTTCCCATGGCAACAGGACGCCTGCTCAGGCGTCCTGCTGTCCATGGTGCTGAACAGATCTATGCTGAAAGCATAGATCTGTTCAGTGTAAGTAAAATACAGTACAGAACAATATATATTGTACTGTACTGTATTATACAGACATCAGACCCACTGGATCTTCAAGAACCAAGCGGGTCTGGGTCAAAAAAAATGTAAAAAAAAAGTGAAAAAAGTTAAGATAAAAAAAAAAACATTTATCACTGAATAAAAATTAAAAAAATAAAATAAACTTCACATATTAGGTATCGCCGCGTCCGTAACGACCTGATCTATAAAATGGTCATGTTACTTTCCCCGCACGGTGAACGCCATAAAAATAAAAAAATAAAAACTATGAGAAAATTGACATTTTGCCCACCTTACTTCCCAAAAAAGGTAATAAAAGTGATCAAAAAAGTCGCATGTACGCCAAAATAGTACCAATCAAACCGTCATCTCATCCCGCAAAAAATGAGACCCTACTCAAGATAATCGCCCAAAAGCTGAAAAAACTATGGCTCTTAGACTATGGAAACACTAAAACATGATTTTTTTTGTTTCAAAAATGAAATCATTGTGTAAAACTTACATAAATAAAAAAAAAGTATACATATTAGGTATCGCCGCGTCCGTATCGACCGGCTCTATAAAAATATCACATGACCTAACCCCTCAGATGACCACCGTAAAAAAATAAAAATAAAAACAGTGTAAAAAAAGCCATTTTTTGCCATCTTACGTCACAAAAAGTGTAATAGCAAGCGATCAAAAAGTCATATGCACCCCAAAATAGTGCCAATCAAACCGTCATCTCATCCCGCAAAAATTGAGACCCTACTCAAGATAATCGCCCAAAAACTGAAAAAACTATGGCTCTTAGACTATGGAGACACTAAAACATTTTTTTGGTTTTAAAAATGAAGTTATTGTATAAAACTTACATAAATAAAAAAAAATGTATACATATTAGGTATCGCCGCGTCCGTGACAACCTGCTCTATAAAATTACCCCATGATCTAACCTGTCAGATGAATGTTGTAAATAACAAAAAAAAAAAAAACGTGCCAAAAAAGCTATTTCTTGTTACCTTGCTGCACAAAAAGTGTAATATAGAGCAACCAAAAATCATATGTACCCTAAACTAGTACCAACAAAACTGCCACCCTATCCCGTAGTTTCTAAAATGGAGTCACTTTTTTGGAGTTTCCACTCTAGGGGTGCATCAGGGGGGCTTCAAATGGGACATGGTGTCAAAAAAACCAGTCCAGCAAAAAGGAGACTTTTGTATTACTTACCAGTAAAGTCTCTTTCTCGCTCTTCCTTGGGGGACACAGGAAACCATGGGTATAGCTCTGCTCCCTAGGAGGCGTGACACTAAGTGAAAGCTGTAAGCCCCTCCTCCATCAGCTATACCCTTCAGCCTGGAGAAGAGACTGCCAGTTGCGTGTCCAAGTAGTGAAAGATAACCACCAACCGGAAAAAGAACTGTCGAGCCCCAACGGGGGCAACCAAGCCGGAACCACAACTGTAACCCAAATGAAGGGCGGGTGCTGTGTCCCCCAAGGAAGAGCGAGAAAGAGACTTTACTGGTAAGTAATACAAAAGTCTCCTTTTCTCGCCCATATTCCTTGGGGGACACAGGAAACCATGGGACGTTCCAGAGCAGTCCCAGAAGGGAGGGACCAGAACAAACTCAACCAACACCAGAGGCATCAATCAACTGCCGCCTGCAACACCAGACGGCCTAAAGCAGCGTCAGCCGACGCATGAGTATGCACCCTGTAGAACTTGGTGAAGGTGTGCAAGGAGGACCAAGTGGCCGCCTTGCAAATCTGCTCCGTAGAAGCCCGATTCCTCTGAGCCCAGGAAGCCCCGACCGCTCTAGTGGAGTGAGCGGTAACACCAAGGGGCGGAACCTTGCCCTTGGTGAGATAAGCCTCAGTAACAGCCATCTTGACAAAACGGCGATAGTAACTTTGGATGCCGCCATCCCTCTGCGCGACCCCTCCGGGACCACAAAGAGCGAGTCAGTATGCCTGAAAGAGCTGGTTACTTCCAGGTAAATCTTGAGCGCCCTGACAACGTCCAGGCGATGAAGCTTCCTCTCCCGCGGGTGGGAAGGGGAAGGACACAAAGAGGGGAGAACGATGTCCTCGTTCAGATGAAAGGCGGAGACCACCTTAGGAAGGAAGGAAGGGACCGGACGAAGAACCACCTTGTCCTGGTGGAACACTAGGAAAGGTTCCAGACAGGAGAGTGCAGCCAATTCGGACACCCTCCGAAGAGAGGTGACGGCTACAAGGAAAATAACCTTGCAGGACAGAAGTCGCAAGGAAACCGTCCGCAGAGGCTCGAAAGGGGAAGCCTGGAGCGCTGAGAGAACCAGGTTCAGGTCCCAGGGCGGTACCGGAGGGCGGTACGGGGGAACCGCGTGAGCCACGCCCTGAAGGAAGGTCTTGACAGGACCAAGGGGGGCCAGTGGGCGCTGAAACAAAATGGACAGCGCAGACACCTGACCCTTCAAAGAACTAAGGCCCAGACCTTGGGCCAGTCCGCTCTGCAGGAAGGACAAAACGGTGGGGAGAGAAAAGCGGAGCGGAGGAATCCCCAGATCGGCACAGAACCCCAAAAAGGTCCTCCAGGTCCTATAATAGATCCTAGAAGAGGACGGCTTACGGGCGCGGATCATGGATCACGCCGTCAAACGTAGGGACCCTAAAACGCGGGTGGAAGATCGGTCCCTGAGAGAGAAGATCTTCCCTGGCGGGCAGCGGCCAGGGCGCGTCTGCCAGGAGCAGCATGAGGTCGGCATACCAAGACCGGCGGGGCCAGTCCGGAGCGACCAGAATCACCGAGACGCCTTCCGCCGCTATCTTCCGAAGGACCTTGGGCAGGAGAGGGATGGGAGGGAATATGTATGGGCGCGCGAAGCCTCGCCAAGGAAGAACGAGGGCATCGGCTCCGCAAGCTCCCGGATCCCTGGCCCTGGACAGATAGGCGGGGACCTTGTGATTGAATTTTGAGGCCATGAGGTCCACGTCCGGTATGCCCCAACGAAGGCAAATGGCCTCGAATACCTCCGGGTGAAGAGACCACTCGCCGGGGTCGACGGTGGTGCGACTGAGGAAGTCCGCCGCCCAATTGTCCACCCCTGGAATAAAAATTGCAGATAGGGCCGGGACGTGGGCTTCCGCCCAGCGGAGAATGCTGGTGACCTCCCGCATTGCTGCAGCGCGTGCCCCCCTGGTGGTTTATGTACGCCACAGCCGTGGCGTTGTCCGATTGTACACGAACTGGATGACCCTTCAGCAGATGAGTCCAGTGTCGTAGAGACAGAAGGGCCGCTCTCAGCTCCAGGACATTGATCGAGAGTTTGGACTCCGATGGAGACCAAATGCCCTGGACGGATCGGGGAGGAAACACGCCTCCCCAGCCCAAGAGACTGGCATCGGTTGTAACCACCAACCAGTTGAGTGGCAGAAAGGACCTGCCCAGAAGAGGGGACTGTAACCACCAGCGGAGAGATGACCGCACCGGAGGCGATAGATGGAAGGGATGATCCAGAGACTCCGGCGATTTGTCCCAGGAGGAGAGGATCGCCCGTTGGAGAGGGCGGGAGTGAAACTGCGCAAATGGGATCGCCTCGAAGCAGGCAACCATCTGCCCCAAGACCCGCATGCAGAAGCGGAAGGACGGTCGACGGTGGAGGAGACCCCGAACCGCCCCACGGAGGACCAGACGTTTTTCCGAGGGAAGACGTACCTCCGCCGCTCCTGTGTCTAAAAGCATTCCCAGGAAGACTAGTTGTCTGGAGGGGGGAAGGGAGGACTTGGGGAAGTTGATGACCCAACCGAACCTCGCCAGAGTCTCTAGAGTGAGATCCACGCTGGCAACCGCTTGAGAAAGGGACGGAGCCTTGATGAGGATATCGTCCAAGTACGGTAGCAGAAAAACACCCCTGGAACAGAGTAAGGCCAAAACCGGGGCCAGGACCTTGGTGAACACCCGGGGGGCTGTTGCCAGCCCAAAGGGAAGGGCGACAAATTGGAAGTGGAGGTCCCCCACGGCGAATCGGAGGAAGCGATGGTGACACCGGGCTACCGGAACATGGAGGTAGGCATCCTGTATATCGATGGAAGACATGAAATCTCCCTGCTCCAGGGAAGCCACCGCGGAACGGAGGGACTCCATCCGAAACCGTCGAAGGAGGAGAAAACGGTTGAGCTTTTTGAGGTCCAAAATGGGCCGCACCGAACCTCCCTTCTTGGGAACTACAAAGAGGTTCGAGTAGAACCCTTGGAACCTTTCCTCTAGAGGAACGGGGGTAATCACCCCCCCTGTCCAGTAAGGCTTGAATGGACGCGGAGAACGCAGCCGCGCTTTTCGGGTCCCGCGGCGGGCGGGAGCGAAAGAACCGATCTGGAGGGAAGGATGCAAATTCGATTTTGTATCCGGAGGACACAATTTCGAGGGCCCAGGCGTCGGAGACGTGAGCCATCCAGACGTCCCTGAAAAGGAGGAGCCGGCCCCCCACCCGGGTGGGTGGGGGCGCGCCTTCAGGCAGAGGACTGCTTTGCTGCGGGTGTGCGGGCAGCCTGCGGCTTGCGCCAGGAGGGCTGCGCCCGAAAAAACGGCTTCCTACGCTTATCCTGGGGAGGAGCCGAAGCGGCAGCTGTGGTGGGAGCCCCAGAGGCCCTGCGGGAGGACCGAAAACGAGACGCACCAGGGCGTCCGCGGGGGGCGCCCCTGGCTTGGGGTTGAGGAAGATGGGTGCTTTTACCACCCGTGGCCTCCGAAATAAGTTCGTCTAGGCAGACCCCGAAAAGGCGGGAACCCGCAAACGGTAGCTCCGCCAAGGAACGTTTGGAGGCAGCGTCCGATTTCCAAACCTTCAGCCAGAGCACCCTCCTGACGGAAACTGCCAGGGCGGAGGAGCGTGCAATAAGGGCTCCCGCATCAAGGGAGGCCTCACAAACAAAATTCCCGGCCCGAATAATAAGCTGGGCCAAGGAACGTAGGTCCTGGATGGGGACGTCCGAGTCCAACTCCTGTTCCAGCTGCGCACCCCAAGCAGAGATTGCTTTCCCTGCCCAAGCAGAGGCAAAAACCGGTCTGAGAGCAGAACCGGAGGCAGCAAAAATGCCCTTGGAAAGGGTCTCCATGCGACGGTCCTCCGCTGACTGAAGAGAGGACCCGTCGGGAACAGGGATGGCCGTGTTCTTTGACAGCCGGGCCACAGGGGGGGTCCACCTTGGGTGGGGAAGACCATGTGGCCACGACATCGGCTGGAAAAGGATAACAAATGTCCAGCTTCTTGGGGTTGACAAAACGGGCGTCCGGGCGAGCCCAAGCCTTAGACACCACAGAGGAGAAATCAGAGTGGATTGGAAAGACTTTTGAGGCCTGCCTGGGTCTGATAAAGGAGACGCTAGCTGCGTCAGAGCTAGGGGGGTCATCCTGCACCTTAAAGGTGTCACGAATATCAGAGATGAGTTGACCCATCGCTGAGGCTAGCTTGGACGGCAGGGCCGAGTCCATTTCCAAATCTGAAACCGCCAATTCACCTTCAGAGAGCGAATCCTTTGGAGAGGAGAGGCCCGTCTGGGTGCGCACGCGTGGCGGGGAGAGTGAGGCCTCAGAGGAGGAGGCTCGCTCTACTCTAATACGCTTCTGAGAGTGCCTAGCTCGGGAGGGGTCACTAAGAGAGAGTGAACCCGCTGCAGCGGCAGAAGCAGTGGACCCGGAGGGCGCGACAGTCAGAGAGGCGTCCTGCGGGGTAGGTGGCCTGTCTATTAGGCGGCCCACGACATGAGTGAGGCTTTCCACGGCCTGGGACAGGGATCTAGCCCAGTCAGGCGGGTCAGAGGAAGCAGGGAGCGACACAGCGGGCGACTGAGGCTGCGGTGGAGCTCGGCATGCAGTACAGTGCGGATCAGACTGCCCCCGGGGAAAGGGTTCCCTACAAGCAGTACAGGCATGGTACCAAGGCTTGGCGGCTGCAGAAGGGTCTGACATGGTGGAAAAGAGATGTTGCACTTAAAGTGGGAGACCCCAAAGAAAAGTGGTGGCACGGAGGGGGTTAACAGTCCTACCAGACCCGGATGATGCAAGCGGCAGCGGTAAGGGGAACAGACTGAGGAGGTTATGGAGGAGAGGCAGCAGCACGGAGATGAATGGCTTCAGGATCGCACGGCAGAGAGGATTCCACGCAGCACTGAGAAGTGGAGCCCGATGAAACCGGAAGTAGCGGAGCGCATGTAGGAAGCTCCGCCCCCCCTCTGCCGCGCTGAAGAAGAAGCAGAGCCCCGCGCGCGCGCGGCAAAATGATTTTAACCCCCAAGGTGATGAAGTGCCGGCCAAGATGAAATGGCGCCGTTCACGCCAAGTAAGCGACCCCCAGCCGCGCCTGGATGTGGCAGACGGCTTGCTTGCCTGCAGCCGTCCCCTGAAGGCAGCGTCCCTGCCAAGGACTTGCCCAGATACACTCCCCTGCCCGGTAACGGTCCCGATATGCCCGGGGGGCAGGCGATGTAGCAGTGGCCATGTAGCAGTGGCCATGGGGGATGTAGCAGCGGCCATGGGGGATGTAGCAGCGGTGGGAGGGAGAAGGGGAGGCTGGAGCAGCCACTCTCACCATACGCTGTCTTCGCCCTCAGTCCATCCAGCGGGGGTCGCCCCTTCAGCTCCTGGCACCGCAGTGGCAGGAAGCCAGGGGAGGGACTTGGCGTGCGGGCGACCCTGAGCTGGCGGGACGCAGGGGAGCGAGGCTGCCCTGGTCCACCTTGTCTTCTGTGGGGGAGGCGGCAGTGCGGAATTACCGGCACTGGCGCAACTCAACCCCGGGAGAAACAGAGGGGTCTAATGCGCCTCTGTTGTCCCTGTAGGTAGAAAAAAAATCGAATTAAAAACAACAAATAACGCAAAAAATAAAAAATTCATAGGAAAACAACCCTGCATAAGCAGGGGGTGTCTTGCCTCCTTGGACACTAAGCAAAAAACTGGCAGTCTCTTCTCCAGGCTGAAGGGTATAGCTGATGGAGGAGGGGCTTACAGCTTTCACTTAGTGTCACGCCTCCTAGGGAGCAGAGCTATACCCATGGTTTCCTGTGTCCCCCAAGGAATATGGGCGAGAAATCTGCCTTCCAAAAACCGTATGGCATTCCTTTCCTTCTGCGCCCTGCGCCTGTACAGCTGTTTACGACCACATATGGGGTGTTTCTGTAAACTACAGAATCAGGGCCATAAATAATGAGTTTTGTTTGGCTGTTAACCCTTGCTTTGTAACTGGAAAAAAAATATTAAAATGAAAAATCTGCCAAAAATTTGAAATTTTGTCTCTATTTTCCATTAAATCTTGTGCAACACCTAAAGGGTTAACAACGTTTGTAAAATCAGTTTTGAATACCTTGAAGGGTGTAGTTTCTTAGATGGGGTCACTTTTATGGAGTTTCTACTCTAGGGGTGCATCAGGGGGGCTTCAAATGGGACATGGTGTCAAAAAAACAGCCCAGCAAAATCAGCCTTCCAAAAACCAAACGGCGCACCTTTCACTCTACGCCCTACTGTGTGCCCGTACAGTAGTTTACGGCCACATATGGGGTGTTTCTGTAAACAGCAGAGTCAGGGCAATAAAGATACAGTCTTGTTTGGCTGTTAACCCTTGCTTTGTTAGTGGAAAAAATGGGTTAAAATTGAAAATTAGGCAAAAAAATGAAATTCTCAAATTTCATCCCCATTTGCCAATAACTCTTGTGCAACACCTAAAGGGTTAACGACGTATGTAAAATCAGTTTTGAATACCTTGAGGGGTGTAGTTTCTTAGATGGGGTCACTTTTAGGGAGTTTCTCCTCTAGGGGTGCATCAGGGGGCTTCAAATGGGACATGGTGTCAAAAAACCAGTCCATAAAAATCAGCCTTCCAAAAACCATACGGCGCACCTTTCCCTCTACGCCCCGCTGTGTGGCCGTACAGTAGTTTACGGCCACATATTGGGTGTTTCTGTAAACTGCAGAGTCAGGGCAATAAAGATACAATCTTGTTTGGCTGTTAACCCTTGCTTTGTAAGTGGAAAAAATGGGTTAAAATGAAAAATTAGACAAAAAAATAAAATTCGCAAATTTCCTCCCCATTTGCCAATAACTCTTGTGCAACACCTAAAGGGTTAATAATGTATGCAAAATCAGTTTTGAATACCTTGAGGGGTGTAGTTTCTTAGATGGGGTCATTTTTGGGTGGTTTCTATGATGTAAGCCTCGCAAATCGACTTCAGACCTGAACTGGTCCCTAAAAATTTAGTTTTTGTAAATTTCTGAAAAATTTCAAGATTTGCTTCTAAACTTCTAAGCCTTATAACATCCCCAAAAAATAAAATATCATTCCCAAAACAATTCACACATGAAGTAGACATATGGGGAATGTAAAGTCATCACAATTTTTTGGGGTATTACTATGTATTACAGAAGTAGAGAAACTGAAACTTTGAAATTTGCAAATTTTTCCAAATTTTTGGTAAATTAGGTATTTTTTTTGTGCAAAAAAAATAATTTTTTTGACTTCATTTTACCAGTGTCATGAAGTACAATATGTGACGAAAAAACAATCTCAGAATGGCCTGGATAAGTCAAAGCGTTTTAAAGTTATTAGCACTTAAAGTGACACTGGTCAGATTTCCAAAAAATGGCCTGGTCCTTAAGGTGAAAATGAGCCCGGTCCTTAAGGGGTTAAAGTAATGATGGCCACTCGTTTTTCTTTACTTAGCTGCTTTTTTCTTGCCATAATACAAATTCTAACAGTCTATTCAGTAGGACTATCAGCTGTGTATCCACCTGACTTCTCCTCAACGCAACTGATGGTCCCAACCCCATTTATAAGGCAAGAAATCCCACTTATTAAACCTGACAGGGCACACCTGTGAAGTGAAAACCATTTCAGGGGACTACCTCTTGAAGCTCATCAAGAGAATGCCAAGAGTGTGCAAAGCAGTAATCAAAGCAAAAGGTGGCTACTTTGAAGAACTTAGAATATGACATATTTCAGTTGTTTCACACTTGTTTGTTATGTATATAATTCCACATGTGTTAATTCATGGTTTTGATGCCTTCATAGTCATGAAAATAAAGAAAACTCTTTGAATGAGGTGTGTCCAAACTTGGTCTGTACTGTATATGTCAGCAATAGTACATGTACACACTGAGGTGAAGCAGCCTGTCCTCAGTCGTACACATGTATATAAATGTCAGCGATAGTACATGTACACACTGAGGTGAAGCAGCCTGTCCTCAGTCGTACACATGTATATGTCAGCGATAGTGCATGTACACAGAGGTGAGGCAGCCTGTCCTCAGTCGTACACATGTTTATAAATGTCAGCGATAGTACATGTACACACTGAGGTGAAGCAGCCTGTCCTCAGTCGTACACATGTATATAAATGTCAGCGATAGTACATGTACACACTGAGGTGAAGCAGCCTGTCCTCAGTCGTACACATGTATATAAATGTCAGCGATAGTACATGTACACACTGAGGTGAAGCAGCCTGTCCTCAGTCGTACACATGTATATGTCAGCGATAGTGTATGTACACAGAGGTGAGGCAGCCTGTCCTCAGTCGTACACATGTTTATATATGTCAGCGATAGTACATGTACACACTGAGGTGAAGAAGCCTGTCCTCAGTCGTACACATGTATATGTCAGCGATAGTACATGAACACACTGAGGTGAAGCAGCCTGTCCTCAGTCGTACACATGTATATAAATGTCAGCGATAGTACAGGTACACACTGAGGTGAAGCAGCCTGTCCTCAGTCGTACACATGTATATGTCAGCGATAGTACATGTACACAGAGGTGAGGCAGCCTGTCCTCAGTCGTACACATGTATATAAATGTCAGCGATAGTACATGTACACACTGAGGTGAAGCAGCCTGTCCTCAGTCATACACATGGATATAAATGTCAGCGATAGTACATGTACACACTGAGGTGAAGCAGCCTGTCCTCAGTCGTACACATGTATATAAATGTCAGCGATAGTACATGTACACACTGAGGTGAAGCAGCCTGTCCTCAGTCGTACACATGTATATGTCAGCGATAGTACATGTACAGACTGAGGTGAAGCAGCCTGTCCTCAGTCGTACACATGTATATGTCAGCGATAGTACATGTACACAGAGGTGAGGCAGCCTGTTCTCAGTCGTACACATGTATATAAATGTCAGCGATAGTACAGGTACACACTGAGGTGAAGCAGCCTGTCCTCAGTCGTACACATGTATATGTCAGCGATAGTGCATGTACACAGAGGTGAGGCAGCCTGTCCTCAGTCGTACACATGTATATAAATGTCAGCGATAGTACAGGTACACACTGAGGTGAAGCAGCCTGTCCTCAGTCGTACACATGTATATGTCAGCGATAGTACATGTACACAGAGGTGAGGCAGCCTGTCCTCAGTCGTACACATGTATATAAATGTCAGCGATAGTACATGTACACACTGAGGTGAAGCAGCCTGTCCTCAGTCGTACACATGTATATAAATGTCAGCGATAGTACATGTACACACTGAGGTGAAGCAGCCTGTCCTCAGTCGTACACATGTATATAAATGTCAGCGATAGTACATGTACACACTGAGGTGAAGCAGCCTGTCCTCAGTCATACACATGTATATGTCAGCGATAGTACATGTACACACTGAGGTGAAGCAGCCTGTCCTCAGTCGTACACATGTATATGTCAGCGATAGTACAGGTACACAGAGGTGAGGCAGCCTGTCCTCAGTCGTACACATGTATATGTCAGCGATAGTACATGTACACACTGAGGTGAAGCAGCCTGTCCTCAGTCGTACACATGGATATAAATGTCAGCGATAGTACATGTACACACTGAGATGAGGCAGCCTGTCCTCAGTCGTACACATGGATATAAATGTCTATATTCGTATGTATATACATATACGAGCGTGCGTTATCCGAGCGGCCGTGCGGTGGGCACAGGCAGCGGCCGCCTCCGCTCTCCCCCGCCCCGGGGCGCCGTGCTCCCGCTCTGGGCCCGGGCCTGGCCTTGGCTCTGTGGTGAGCAGCCAGCGCCTCGCACTCGGCCTCCCCCTTCCGCATTTTCCTGAGGCTCTGCGGCAGTGACGTCTACTGCTGACGGCAGCCCGGGCCAGGAGAGCTGCCCGCTCTTTTTTCCTCTCCCTCCTTCCCCCCTCTCTTTCTCTCAGCCATCGAGCTCGGCCCCTCCCTTTCTGCCTCTCGCTCTCACTCTATTACCTTCCCCCCTCCCTTCGAATCAGCCATCGCGAACAGGCCTAACGGACAAGGCGCCCCGGTGCACGGAAGGAACTGCTGCAACATTTGCAGGTAAGGCCGCGGCGGGAGAGCGTGCGGGGCCTGGGCGGGAAGAGGGTGCAGTCGTGAGGGGAGCTACCAGGCCGAGAGGGCGGCTGGCGGGGCTCCGCTGCGGCTTCCTCGGCTCTGCCTAATTATGCTGCAGAGAGGAGCGGGCAGGAGCCGGGGCTGCAGCCGCTTCCTCCTCCGCCAGGCCTTGCGCTTCTCTCACGTTATCACGTTTGCCGGTGCGAGGAGGCCCAGGCCGCGGCCTTGTATGGCCCGCTCCTAGGCCTCCGTACGACCGCTTGCCCTTGCAGGCCTCAGAGGAGGCCGCAGCTAGGCCGGAGGTATGGCGGCCTTTCCCGCCTTATCTCACAGGACACGTAATGTACACACAGCCCTGCGTGTGTCGTGCGGTTATTAGCGCTCTACTACATCGCACTCGTCACACAAGTCGTGTATTTTATGGCGACTGTGAGAAACAGTGAAAGCAAGATGGCGACAGCCCGCAGGCTGCATGCGAGGGAGGAGGGGGGGGGCGCCGCCATCTTGAATGACTGAGAGGGAATAGACGGCAGGGCGTGGGAGGAAGAAAAGCGCACAGCGTTAGGCTCGGCTTGTCCTGGTTAGTCAGGCGTGGCTAGTGGTGTGTACAGGGGCAGAGGACGGCCTCCTACGTCATCACTGCAGACATCACGTATAATGGGGAGGCGATCTGCCCACCCCACCTGTGGACCCGCCACTGCCCCCATTCTATCACAGTGACAGCTGCAGAATCTCTATACACCAACCCGCTGTGGATTTACATAGGAGCCCAGTAACAAAGTGCACGTTACTATTTTTGCAAAATGTGGGTTGGATTTCTCAAAAAATAAATCATAGAATTTTTTAATATATATATATATATTTTTTTTTACGAAAACCTGCATCTTTTCTGCAGCGTATGAACGTGGCCTAAAGATAAGGCTCACACACGTAGGCAGCAGATACCCAGATCTTTCAGCTATAATGCAGCTTGGGTGCAAATTACATGACAAAAATCCAGCGGCAGCCGGGTGGGATTGTTCTAAATGGCAGGCCGCGCTGCTGGTGGTTTAAAGGGAACCTGTCACCAGGATTTTGGGTATAGAGCTGAGGACATGGGCTGCTAGATGGCCGCTAGCACATCCGCAATATCCAGTCCCCATAGCTCTGTGTGCTTTTAGGCTCCATTCACACATCCGCAATTCCGTTCCACGTTTTGCGGAACGGAATTGCGGACCCATTCATTTCTATAGTGCCGCATTTCCGTTCCCGAAAAAAATAGAACATGCCCTATTCTTGTCCGCAATTGGTGCCGGCAAAATGCGGAATGCACATTGCCGGTGTCCGTGTTTTGCGGACGTGTGAGTGGACCCTTGAATTGTGTAAAAAAAATAACGATTTTATATATATGTAAATGAGGCTACTAACGTTTCCGAAAATATGTGAGTGGATGCGTCACTAAAGGGGTTGTCGTCTGCTTTTTCGTATTGAAGCCCCATCCTCGAGATAGGTCATCGGTATCAGATCAGCGGGCACCTGACCCACAGCTGGGCCCCCGTCGAACAGCTGTTTGAAGAGAAAGCAGAGCTCGTACCAGCGTTGCCTTCTCTTTGTTTACCTGCTTGCAGCCGCAGTGTACTGGTAATTACAACTATGACGTCCCCAGTCACTTCTATGGGACGGATTCTTCCTATTCAGTTGAACAGACAGGACCGTCCCATAGTGAATGGGATGTCATAGTTGTAATTACACTGCTCGCCTCTGCAATGGCGACCAGGTAAACGGAGAAGGTGGCGCTCGTACGAGCTCTACTTTCTCTTTGAGCAGCTGATCAGCAGTGGTGACGGGAGTCAGACCCCTGACGATCTGATATTGATGATCTATTCTGAGGATAGGTCATCAAATGAAAAAAAAAAGCGGACAGCCCCTTTAACGGCTCCCCCTCACTGACGTCAGCTTCACAGGTATATTCCAGTACTGGCCTGTAGGTGGCAGCACTGCATTGGAATATACGGAGTTCTATATTGAGTAATGGATTCCATTATTGAATAGACTTGGCAATGACTGCTTGTTATAGTCACCTAGGGTGACTTAAAAAAAAAAGTAAAGTTTTTAAAAGTATAAACCATCCCCTTTTGCCTAAATGAAATAAAATAAAAATAAAGATCATAGATGAAAAGAGAAAAAATCATTTTTTTTTCAGTATTAAAACACAAGAAAAACAATATAATTGTGGTTTAGTTATAATCGTACTGATTCTGAAAATGAAGGTAACAGGTCAGTTTTACTGTATAGGGACAGCCGTAAAACAATGGCAGAATGTTATATATTTTTTTCAATTCCACCCCATTTAGAATTTTTCCAGCTTCCCACTACATCCCTAAAAAAAACAAGCCCTTATATGGGGGGGGGTGTTATAATCTCCCGAACGCCAGAAACGTCACAAGTTGTGTGTTTGACTTTTTAAATGCAACTTTTTTGGAGGAAGTCAGTGGTACCTCTTTTTACGTTGCCCTCACAGTTTTTTTACAAAACAGCGTGACCAACAGCCGAGACTGATTTATCTTCATTTACACCCGTTTTTTGGTCCATATGAAGCTGGAAATGTACAGCAGCTCTGAGCTGTCGTAGATTACTGGTTTGGAGCACAGACTGCAGGAGGGTGCACCTAATTTATGACTAAGTGTGCGCCCCATGATAAATGAGGACCAGTGCAGAAAGCACCAGCTTTGATAAATCTGTAGTTGTGCCCCATGTTGGCACTTTCTATCCGGGCAGGATGTTTCCATAAGAACAAAGCATGCTGGGTTTGGTTAGCCATAACAGCTGGCAATAGGAAGTTCTGCATGTAAACATCCTGGATATGCCATGACCGTCAGATAGCTGAGCGCCCCACCTCTGCAATCTGCTCCTAACTCCAGAACGCGGCCGCAAATGTGAAGGGGCCTGAACTTTCCCTTAGAAGTGAAAGGAGGGTGCCTGTGCATGAGCAGTACACTCATTCATACTGGGGGCCCCGTTCTGGAGATAGGTGTACGCCCCACCTCTGGGACCGGCTCCTATCTGACATTGATGACATATTCTAGCAATGTGCCATCAATGTCTTAGATGGGTGCATCCCTTTTAATATCTGTTGTGTCATTTAACATCATGGCGATGAATATGCTCTTGTGTTTGTATATTAGAATTCTACCTAACAATGTTGGCATTTTCTCAGTTTCAGATGTTTGAATTATGCTAATGACTGTATTTATTTATTTTGTTATAGAAAAATTAGCTAATGATTGTTCAGCGTCATGGAAGAAGATGTCGCCGAGCTTGCGCTGCAAACAGAGCCGCATGCTTTTTTTCATACTTCAGGTACTGGATGTGCTTATATGACCCACATGTGATTACATGCATAACATGGAGTAATGCACACCAGACAATTACAGAGGATATCTGGCCGCTGGATGAAAATCTACAGGGGCATCAGTTTCTAATTAACAGTTCTCTCTTATTACCACTAGGTGGCAGAGGAGTCTGGGGAAGCAAACCTTTAGCTTGTTCTTCTCCTTAGTAAGGCCTCTTGCACACAAACTTTTTTTTTTTTCCGTTTACGTTCCTTTTTTTGCGTTCTGTATATGGAACCATTAATTTCAATGTGTCTGTGAAGGTTCTCATTTATCCAGGTCATAGTATATCTGTAAAGAATAAATCAAGGCAACTGGACGTACTGTAGATTTCTTGAAAACGTTTCACTCGTTCTTCCAACGAGCTTTCTCAATTCTGAGTGACTGTACAAGAATTCTCTGGGAATAAATATGTAACTGAATCAACATCTGGTAATTATACCCAGCATGGGGTCAAAGGTGTTGATCCCATTATCCTAATTGGAGTCAATAGGTGATAAAGACTTCCCAGAAAAAGGTGTCAAGACAGCATTGTATGTGGCAGACAATAGATGTCTAACTGTATATTGGCGAAACAAAACAACTACATCAGCGTATGGCTCAGCATAGAAGAGCCAAAACCTCTGGTCAAGATTCAGTCGTGTACTTACATCTAAAAGAAACAGGTCACACCTTTGAAGATAGTCAAGTACGTGTTTTGGATAAGGAGGCCGATTGGTACAAACGAGGTGTGAAGGAGGCCATATACGTAAAAATGGAGAAGCCAAGCTTGAATAGAGACGGGGGGGTTAGACATCTATTGTCTGCCACATACAATGCTGTCTTGACACCTTTTTCTGGGAGGTCATTGTCACCTACTGACTCCAATTAGGATAATGGGATCAACACCTTTGACCCCATGCTGGGTATAATGACCTCTGACCCCATGCTGGGTATAATTACCAGATGTTGATTCAGTTACATATTTATTCCCAGAGAATTCTTGTACAGTCACTCAGAATTGAGAAAGCTCATTGGAAGAATGAGTGAAACGTTTTCAAGAAATCTACAGTATGTCCAGTTGTCTTGATTTATTCTTTACAGATATTAATTCCAATGGATCCACAAAAAAACGGTAGGTACTCCGTGTGCCTTCCATTTTTCCGTTCCGTTCAAAGATAGAACATGTCATATTATTGTCCACGTAACGGACAAGGATAGGACTGTTCTATCAGGGGCCAGCTGTTCCGGAATGCACACGGACATCATCCGTATTTTTTGCGGATCCGTTTTTTGCGGACCGCAGAATACTGAAAAAGCCATACGGTCATGTGCAAGAGGCCTAAAGAATATCCATTTCTGGGAATGTTTTCTCAGAAGTGACCAAAGGGCTTGAAGGGAGTTGTCACCAGGAAATTCACTGTTAAACCAGGCACATGGCCCAGATTTAGGCTGAGTTCACACGGGCGAGATTTCCGCGCAGGTGCAATGCTGGAGGTTAACGCATTGCACCCGCACTGAATCTGGACCCATTCATTTCTTTTGGGCTGTGCACATGAGCTGTGATTTTCACGCATCACTTATGCGTTGCGTGAAAATCGCAGCATGCTCTATATTGTGCGTTTATCACGCAACGCAGGCCCCATAGAAGTGAATGGGGCTGAGTGAAAATGGCAAGCATCCGCAATCAAGTGCGGATGCGGTGCGATTTTCACGCATGGTTGCTAAGATGACAGTCTATTCACTGTATTATTTTCCCTTATAACATGGTTATAAGGGAAAATAATAGCATTCTTTAATACAGAATGCTTAGTAGGTGGTCAATTGAGGGTTAAAAAATAATTAGCTCACCTTCTCCTCTTGATCGCGTAGCTGCTGGTCTCTTCTTACTTCTTTAATCATGAGCTGCCAGCTAAAGGACCTGTGGTGACGTCATATCACATGGTCCAATCACATGATCCATCATCGTGGTGATGGACCATGTGATATGACGTCACCACAGGTCTTTTAGCCGGCAGCTCATGATTAACCACCTCAGCCCCCAGTGCTTAAACACCCTGAAAGACCAGGCCACTTTTTACACTTCTGACCTACACTACTTTCACCATTTATTGCTCGGTCATGCAACTTACCACCCAAATGAATTTTACCTCCTTTTCTTCTCACTAATAGAGCTTTCATTTGGTGGTATTTCATTGCTGCTGACATTTTTACTTTTTTTGTTATTAATCGAAATTTAACGATTTTTTTTGCAAAAAAATGACATTTTTCACTTTCAGTTGTAAAATTTTGCAAAAAAAATGACATCCATATATAAATTTTGCTCTAAATTTATTGTTCTACATGTCTTTGATAAAAAAAAAATGTTTGGGTAAAAAAAAAATGGTTTGGGTAAAAGTTATAGCGTTTACAAACTATGGTACAAAAATGTGAATTTCCGCTTTTTGAAGCAGCTCTGACTTTCTGAGCACCTGTCATGTTTCCTGAGGTTCTACAATGCCCAGACAGTACAAACACCCCACAAATGACCCCATTTCGGAAAGTACACACCCTAAGGTATTCGCTGATGGGCATAGTGAGTTCATAGAACTTTTTATTTTTTGTCACAAGTTAGCGGAAAATGATGATTTTTTTTTTTTTTTTTTTTTTTCTTACAAAGTCTCATATTCCACTAACTTGTGACAAAAAATAAAAACTTCCATGAACTCACTATGCCCATCACGAAATACCTTGGGGTCTCTTCTTTCCAAAATGGGGTCACTTGTGGGGTAGTTATACTGCCCTGGCATTCTAGGGGCCCAAATGTGTGGTAAGGAGTTTGAAATCAAATTCTGTAAAAACTGACCAGTGAAATCCGAAAGGTGCTCTTTGGAATGTGGGCCCCTTTGCCCACCTAGGCTGCAAAAAAGTGTCACACATCTGGTATCTCCGTATTCAGTAGAAGTTGGGGAATGTGTTTTGGGGTGTCATTTTACATATACCCATGCTGGGTGAGATAAATATCTTGGTCAAATGCCAACTTTGTATAAAAAAATGGGAAAAGTTGTCTTTTGCCAAGATATTTCTCTCACCCAGCATGGGTATATGTAAAAAGACACCCCAAAACACATTCCCCAACTTCTCCTGAGTACGGAGATACCAGATGTGTGACACTTTTTTGCAGCCTAGGTGGGCAAAGGGGCCCATATTCCAAAGAGCACCTTTCGGATTTCACTCGTCATTTTTTACAGAATTTGATTTCAAACTCCTTACCACACATTTGGGCCCCTAAAATACCAGGGCATTATACCTACCCCACAAGTGACCCCATTTTGGAAAGAATAGACCCCAAGGTATTCGCTGATGGGCATAGTGAGTTCATGGAAGTTTTTATTTTTTGTCACAAGTTAGTGGAATATGAGACTTTGTATGAAAAAAAAAAAAAAATCATCATTTTCCACTAACTTGTGACAAAAAATAAAAAATTCTAGGAACTCGCCATGCCCCTCACGGAATACCTTGGGGTGTCTTCTTTCCAAAATGGGGTCACTTGTGGGGTAGTTATACTGCCCTGGCATTTTCCAGGGGCCCTAATGTGTGGTAAGTAGGTAAATGACCAGTGAAATCCGAAAGGTGCTCTTTGGAATATGGGCCCCTTTGCCCACCTAGGCTGCAAAAAAGTGTCACACATCTGGTATCTCCGTACTCGGGAGAAGTTGGGGAATGTGTTTTGGGGTGTCTTTTTACATATACCCATGCTGGGTGAGAGAAATATCTTGGCAAAAGACAACTTTTCCCATTTATTTATACAAAGTTGGCATTTGACCAAGATATTTATCTCACCCAGCATGGGTATATGTAAAATGACACCCCAAAACACATTCCCCAACTTCTCCTGAGTACGGCGATACCAGATGTGTGACACTTTTTTGCAGCCTAGATGCGCAAAGGGGCCCAAATTCCTTTTAGGAGGGCATTTTTAGACATTTGGATACCAGACTTCTTCTCACGCTTTGGGGCCCCTAGAATGCCAGGGCAGTATAAATACCCCACATGTGACCCCATTTTGGAAAGAAGACACCCCAAGGTATTCAATGAGGGGCATGGCGAGTTCATAGAAATTTTTTTTTTTTGGCACAAGTTAGCGGAAATTGATATTTTTTATTTTTTTCTCACAAAGTCTCCCGTTCCGCTAACTTGGGACAAAAATTTCAATCTTTCATGGACTCAATATGCCCCTCACGGAATACCTGGGGGTGTCTTCTTTCCGAAATGGGGTCACATGTGGGGTATTTATACTGCCCTGGCATTCTAGGGGCCCTAAAGCGTGAGAAGAAGTCTGGAATATAAATGTCTAAAAAATTTTACGCATTTGGATTCCGTGAGGGGTATGGTGAGTTCATGTGAGATTTAATTTTTTGTCACAAGTTAGTGGAATATGAGACTTTGTAAGAAAAAAAAATAATAATTCCGCTAACTTGGGCCAAAAAAATGTCTGAATGGAGCCTTACAGGGGGGTTGATCAATGACAGGGGGGTTGATCAATGACAGGGGGGTTGATCAATGACAGGGGGGTGATCAATGACAGGGGGGTGATCAATGACAGGGGGGGGTGATCAATGACAGGGGTGGTGATCAATGACAGGGGTGGTGATCAATGACAGGGGTGGTGATCAATGACAGGGGTGGTGATCAATGACAGGGGTGGTGATCAATGACAGGGGTGGTGATCAATGACAGGGGGGTGATCAATGACAGGGGGGTGATCAATGACAGGGGGGTGATCAGGGAGTCTATATGGGGTGATAACCACAGTCATTGATCACGCCCGTGTAAGGCTTCATTCAGACGTCCGGATGCGTTTTGCGGATCCGATCCATCTATCAGTGGATCCGTAAAAATCATGCGGACGTCTGAATGGAGCTTTACAGGGGGGTAATCAATGACAGGGGGGTGATCAGGGAGTCTATATGGGGTGATAACCACAGTCATTGATCATGCCCCTGTAAGGCTTCATTCAGACGTCCGGATGCGTTTTGCGGATCCGATCCATCTATCAGTGGATCCGTAAAAATCATGCGGACGTCTGAATGGAGCTTTACAGGGGGGTAATCAATGACAGGGGGGTGATCAGGGAGTCTATATGGGGTGATAACCACAGTCATTGATCATGCCCCTGTAAGGCTTCATTCAGACGTCCGGATGCGTTTTGCGGATCCGATCCATCTATCAGTGGATCCGTAAAAATCATGCGGACGTCTGAATGGAGCTTTACAGGGGGGTGATCAATGACAGGGGGGTGATCAGGGAGTCTATATGGGGTGATAACCACAGTCATTGATCATGCCCCTGTAAGGCTTCATTCAGACGTCCGGATGCGTTTTGCGGATCCGATCCATCTATCAGTGGATCCGTAAAAATCATGCGGACGTCTGAATGGAGCTTTACAGGGGGGTAATCAATGACAGGGGGGTGATCAGGGAGTCTATATGGGGTGATCAGGGGCTAATAAGGGGTTAATAAGTGACGGGGGGGGGTGTAGTGTAGTGTAGTGGTGCTTGGTGGGACTTTACTGAGCTACCTGTGTCCTCTGGTGGTCGATCCAAACAAATGGGACCACCAGAGGACCAGGTAGCAGGTATATTAGACGCTGTTATCAAAACAGCGTCTAATATACCTGTTAGGGGTTAAAAAAAAACACATCTCCAGCCTGCCAGCGAACGATCGCCGCTGGCAGGCTGGAGATCAACTCTCTTACCTTCCGTTCCTGTGAGCGCGCGCGCCTGTGTGCGCGCGTTCACAGGAAATCTCGCGTCTCGCGAGATGACGCGTATATGCGTCCACTCGGAATGAATCAACCACCTCCAGGACGCGTCTGTGCGTACAGCGGTCCGGAGGTGGTTAAAGAAGTCAGAAGAGACCGGCAGCTACGCGATCAAGAGGAGTTAATTATTTTTAATTTTTTTAACCCTCAATTGACCACCTACTAAGCATTCTGTATTAAAGAATGCTATTTTTTCCCTTATAACCATGTTATAAGGGAAAATAATAACAACATCTACACACCACCTAACCCAAACCTGAACTTAAGTGAAGAAGTTCGGGTCTGGATACCTTAGTCAGTTTTTATCACGCGCGTGCAAAACGCATTGCACCCGCGCGATAAAAACTGAACAACGGAACGCAATCGCAGTCAAAACTGACTGCAATTGGGTACCTACTCGCGCGGGTTTGCCGCAACGCATCCGGACACGCTCGTGTGAATTCAGCCTTACTAATCCTAAAGATGGTGTAAGCTTAGATGGGTTGTCTAGCCCTGCACCACATTTCTCTAAGTGGCTCAGGCTGGATGATGACTGTGGAGCAGAGACGGACACTTTTCTCTTAGGCCTCTTTCAGACGGGCGTTGCGGGAAAATGTGCGGGTGCGTTGCGGGAACACCCGATATTTTTCCGCGTGAGTGCAAAACATTGTAATGCGTTTTGCACTCGCGTGAGAAAAATCGCGCATGTTTGGTACCCAAACCCGAACTTCTTCACAGAAGTTCGGGCTTGGGATCGGTGTTCTGTAGATTGTATTATTTTCACTTATAATATGGTTATAAAGGAAAATAATAGCATTCTGAATACAGAATGCATAGTAAAATAGGGCTGGAGTGGTTAAAAAAAAATAATATATTTTTATAACTTACCTTAATCCATTTGTTCGCGCAGCCTGGCTTCCCTTCTGTCTTTAACTGTGAGCAATAGGACCTTTGATGATGTCACTGCGTTCATCACATGATCCATCACCATGGTCATGGATCATGTGATGAGCGTAGTGACGTCATCAAAGGTCCTATTGCTCACAGTTAAAGACAGAAGAGAAGCCGGGCTGCGCGAACAAGTGGATTAAGGTGAGTTAAATTATTATTTTTTTTTTTTAACCCCTCCAGCCCTATTTTACTTGCTATTATTTTCCCTTATAACCATGTTATAAGGGGAAATAATAATGATCGGGTCCCCATCCCGATCGTCACCTAGCAACCGTACGTGAAAATCGCACCGCATCCGCACTTGCTTGCGGATGCTTGCGATTTTCACACAACCCCATTCACTTCTATGGGGCCTGCGTTGCGTGAAAAACGCAGAATATAGAACATGCTGCGATTTTCATGCGTGAAAATCACCGCTCGTGTGCACAGCCCCATAGAAATGAATGGGAAAATAATAATACAGAATGCATAGTACAATAGCGCTGGAGGGGTTACATTTTTAAAAAAAAATATTTAACTCACCTTAATCCACTTGCTGGCGCTGCCGGCATCTCGTCTATCTCCTTCTTTGCTGAACAGGACCTGTGGTGAGCATTCATTCCAGGACCTGTGGTGACGTCACTCCGGCCATCACATGATCCATCACATGATCCATCACATGATCCATCACATGATCCATCACATGATCCATCACATGATCCATCACATGATCCATCACATGATCCATCACATGATCCATCACATGATCCATCACATGATCCATCACATGATCCATCACATGATCCATCACATGATCCATCACATGATCCATCACATGATCCATCACATGATCCATCACATGATCCATCACATGATCCATCACATGATCCATCACATGATCCATCACATGATCCATCACATGATCCATCACATGATCCATCACATGATCCATCACATTCGTAAAAGATCATGTGATGACCGGAGTGACGTCACCACAGGTCCTGGAATGAATGCTCACCACAGGTCCTGTTCAGCAAAGAAGGAGATAGACGAGATGCCGGCAGCGCCAGCATGTGGATTGAGGTGAGTTAAATTTTATGTTTATTTTTTTTTAACCCCTCAAGCGCTATTGTACTATGCATTCTGTATTCAGAATGCTATTATTTTCCCTTATAACCATGTTATAAGGGAAAATAATAATGATCGGGTCTCCATCCCGATCGTCTCCTAGCAACCGTGCGTGAAAATCGCACCGCATCCGCACTTGCTTGCGGATGCTTGCGATTTTCACGCAACCCCATTCACTTCTATGGGGCCTGTGTTGCGTGAAAAACGCAGAATATAGAGCATGCTGCGATTTTCACGCAACGCACAAGTGATGCGTGAAAATCACTGCTCATGTGAACAGCCCCATACAAATGAATGGGTCGGTATTCAGTGCGGGTGCAATGCGTTCAACTCGCACATCGCATCCGCACGGAATACTCGCCCGTGTGAAAGGGGCCTTACTCTGAACCAACTATTGTGTGGCTTACTTTGAGACAGAGTTACGCCAGAACAATGGTGCATCTTAGACCCCACTCCCTTTCCTGCAAAGCATGTCTTAAAAAAGCTTAGAAACCCCAGATGAATCAAATTGCACCAATTTTTAGACGGGTATTTGGCGCAGGCACGTTAGTAAATCTGGGCCATTGGTTTGTACGGCTACTTTTCAAACCATATGCAAATGATCAGTAAGAGCACTGAGGGCAGTCCCAAGCCACTCTGTGCACCCTTGCTTCTTCTGCATCCTCTGCGTGCCACCCACCTTGATTGATAAGGTCAAGCAAAATGACTGTGCATGAACCTTGCCCTTTCAATCAAGGAGGAGGGGCTGGCAGGGGAAACACGAGGAGCAAGGCTGCACAGAGTGACTGGGACCCACCCTCAATGTGGGTACAAATATTCTTCAGAAGGAGTTAAGTGAATCGCTAAGGCCTCATGCATACGGAAGGAATCTGTGTGGTCTGGTTTTTTTTTTTGTGCACCCATAGAAATGAATGGGTACACATGCAATGCAGATCGAACACGGATGCAAAATACGGTCGTATGCATGAGGCCTAAATGAAAGATATCATTATGTTCAGCTGATCTCGCCTCTTTGTGGCTGATTTAACTTTTTTTTTTTAGCAGCACCATCAAACGCAGCATGTAAATTAGCAGGCACAGGGACCATACCATTAGCCTGTTAATTTACATTGTGTTGCTCAGAAGAAGTGAATAGCCGCTTGTCCAGGTGCCCAGTGGCTTTTGGTGGTTAGTCATACCTGCCCCAAACCCTACAGAACCCCATGATCCAGAGGAAAAGGGAGATCTCGAATATACAGAGGTTTAGCAAAGTGGCATTATGTAAACTTGCATATGTTTATGTGGCACAGTTGGGAGGAGGTTATAGTGCTGGTCAGCATATGTCTTTCATTAATATGACTGTTATACAATGAAACTCACCACCTCTGCTTTGTTCTTATGTCACTATTTTGTAGAACCCGGAGCCCCTCACCTTAATGGTAATGAGATCATTGTGGAAATCCAAGAGACTGTCTATGTTGCAGATGGAGATGGAGGCATGTCCGTTCAAGGATTTCATGATGACGCCGACTCTGTTGTTATTCAGGATGTAATTGAAGATGTGGTCATTGAGGATGTGCAGTGTTCTGACATTTTAGAGGGAACACGGGGATCAGAGACTGTAATAATACCAGAGCAGGTTTTAGAAGATGACATTGGGCCTGACACAGAGGAACAGGAGCTGGAGGAAGATGTATTATCCAATTGTGATGTTCCTGAGAATGTTTTGGACTCTGATTTAGTGGCAGGAGCGTTGACTGTTGGCAGGCGTGAACGTGTTCTTCATCCAGATCATATAGTAGGGGAGGAGATGGCAGAGGATGGTCTTGGTGATGACATGATTTCAGAAGAGATCCTTGTCGCAGACTGTGCTTCTGAAGCCGTGATTGATGCTAATGGCATTCCAGTGCAAGGTCCTGATGGGGAAGAAGTAAATTGTGATGACTACCTTATGATATCTTGTAAGTTACAGCAACTAATCTTTCTTATATATGACCGTAAACTGTAATAATAAGAAAAAGGAGGATGTTTCAGTGATGACTTGTCTTTCACATAGGACCTCAGTGTGGGATCAGTAAGAGACTGACCTATACGACTTCCCCCGATGAAAATGAAAGTTAATTTTCACTGTTTTAGATGCAGAGGTGTACTGCAGTTCAGCCCATTTACATTACCTATAGTATCCTTTTAAAGGGAAGCATCAGCACCAGATTCTCAGTATATTTAAGAGTATATGGTTTTACTGGGTTAAAGGGGTTCTCCGGGCTCTCCTATATTAATTACCTATCCTCACGATAGGTCATTAATATCAGACCAGCGGGGTCTGAGGATAGGTCATCAATATAAGAGAGCCTGGAGAACCGCTTTTCATTTTTTTAATAGGAATATACTCTAGAAGAGAGGTGAAAAACCGTTCCTTCTGAGACTAAAAATGAAAAAAAGATTTTAGAATTTTGATATGAATATAGCCACCACTAACGCTCCGTTAGGGAACAACAGTTACATACTGCCTTTTATGCGACCAGTGACAACGTAGACTCTTATCCTGCCCTCTGGTAAACCTCACATAGAGCGAGGATATGCTGAAGTATCTCTGGCATTCTGACTGTTAACTGCTGGCAGAGTTCACCATGCCAATCCCTTTCTTAACAAAAAAAATAAGCTACCTAGAAGGTGTGTGGCAGAGACATTCCCCATTTACAGCACATGCATGCTTAGTTGAGTCAACTGATCATATTGAATGGGATGGAAGGGTTCGGACGAATGGCTTGTTTGGCAGACAGCTATGTTAGTATAAGTGTCTCTGAACGAAGTACACTGTATCTGTGCTATACACCCGCCGGTCTGGATGCACTATTGGCCGCCATGGCATAAAGGAAAAATTTGAATTTTTTTGCCCACTATTCCAGAATGAGGATGCATTTTCCTTGTGTGATATGTGCTGGAAGTGAGAATGTAAACATATCTTTTTAAGAAGAACTTACACGGTATTGCAGTTGCTGGATACATTGCTAATATATTTTATATTTAACTGTATAGTGGATGACGCTGACAAGATTGATGAAGAGTGTGCAGAAGAAATTGCTATGGGTGGTGAAATGGACGGAGACCCAGCTAAGCTAGATGGATCATGTCCAGAAGTCATCAAGGTTTACATTTTTAAGGCAGACCCTGGTGAAGACTTGGGTAAGAAAGTTAAATTTGATTGTGAAATTCACTTACACTATAACATGGATCAATAGGTATTATCTGTGATGTTAATTTACTTTTTATTTTTAAAGAAAAGTGACATTAGTGTGTTCTTTGTCAGGTGGCACTGTAGACATTGTGGAGAGTGAGTCTGAGAATGATCCAGGAGATGGACTTCTTGATCCTCATACAGGAGGTCGTCTTCCTCGGGAAAAAATGGTTTACATGGCGGTGAATGATTCTCAGCATGATGATGATTTGGGTGAGTTCACATGCTTGTCACTTGTGAACTGTAAGCATTCTGTTTGTATGTTGAACACAATAATTTTTATGCTGTTACACTTGATTCAGGTAGTTTGCATTGATTCTGCAGTTTAAAGAAGAGCTCGAAGTAATGTATGTCTCTGCTTCTTCAGATGTAGCAGAAATTGCTGATGAAGTGTATATGGAGGTAATTGTTGGAGAGGAAGATGCTGCAATAACGCAAGAACATCAGCTGGATGATGCTGAACTAAGCAAGACTTTCATGCCAGTTGCCTGGGCTGCAGCTTATGGTAAAGGCCATATAAACATTTCTTGTATTATCTACTTTGTGGCTGGTTTATTATGATCATCTTCATCATACTTAGTTGAACCACCTTTTGCCCATCCCTGTACTGTATGTTGTAAAGTCCAGCATGGTACTGTACTTTGAGAGGCTGGGATCTGATTCAAACGTTATGTGACTCGTATAACAACTGTTGCTGAGGTCGAGCTTACAACAACCATTTGCAACAACTAAATAGTTCACTCCATTTTTCTGTTGTGTCCTCCTTAATGTGCTAAGTTGCTGCATGAAGCACTGCATTAGTGCAGTACTGCTTCATCCACAATCATCCAGAGAACTTGTCTAGTCTATTTGATAAGCTTATGTTGTGTTCTAGGTAATAATATGAGTAACAACTTGGAGGGAGTGGAGCACAGGAATGGCACTGCCAGTGCCCTTTTGCACATAGATGAATCTGATGGACTGGACAGGCTAGGAAAGCAAAAACCAAAGAAAAAGAGAAGGGGAGAAAATCGCCAGTACCAAACAGGTTTGTATTTTCTTAATAAAACTGGGTTCTGCAAAAGTTTTTTGTTTGGTACTTCCTAATTTAAGAAGGGGGTTTCCCAAGAGTACAGTACATGCCAATATTATACTCGTATACCACTGACATATTCTGCAGCGCTTTACAGACATTAGCATCACTCTGTCCTCAATGGGAGGGAGCCCATGCAAAACACTAGGAGAACATACAAACTCCATGTAGAAGTTGTCATTGGTTGGATTCAAACCCAGGACCCCGGGGCTGCAAGGCAAAAGTGCTAACTACTGAGCCACCATGCTGCTCAGCCATGAATGCTTCTGGTTTCACTTGCAAATGTAGCAGCAGTTTAGGCTGCAGTAGACATTGGACTCTTAAAACATTGCGTAGCCGATGGGTTTCTGCTGTTTTAGACAGCGGACACCTGGAGCTACTGTCTGCGATTGGCAATAACGCCGATTGCAGACATTTAACCCCCTCAGATGATGTGGCTTCCCCGCATTGTTTAGGGGAGCTGTTCATTGTCTGCAATAGCCTGGGTCTCTCCGAAGAAACCCATGCTATTGCAGTTGTAGTTGGCAGGACTCCATAAGAACATAGTGAATCTGCAATGAATTGCAATGGCAAATCATTGAAATGTAAGGGAGAATCAATCTAATAACAGCTTCTTATTGGCATCTAGGATGACAACAATAAAAAAAAAAAAAAAAGTTTTAAATTTAAAACACCCCATTTTCCCTATAGTTAAAAATAAACGATAAAAACAAAAATCATAGGCATTGATGCATCACAAAATGTCCAAACCATTAAAATATAAACACATTTATCCCGTATGGTGAACGCCATTTTTTATTTTTTTTTGACACTTCACCTCCCCAGAAAATTGAATAAAAAGTGATCAATAAAGTCATACACTCTGCAAAATGGTATCAATAGAAAATACAGATAGACCTGCCAAAAAAATGATGTCACACAGCTCAGTAGATGTTAAAAAGCTATGGGGGTCGGAATATGGTGATGAAAAGGTCAGTTTTTATATATTTTTTATTTATTTTTTTGTATTCAAAAACACGAGAATAACTATATAAATGTGGTTTTGTTATAATCATACCGACCCAGAGAATGAAGGGTACAGGTCAGTTTTACTGCATGGGGAACATCGTGAAATAAATCCTATAAAACTGTGGCGGCATTGCATCTCCCCAATTCCCGCCCCTGCCCCATTTTGTTTTTTTGTTTTTTCCTATTTTTGACCCTCACAAAGATTGGTGTGGGGTCCCAGCAGCCGGACCCCCTGATCATTTAACTATATAGTTATTAGGGGATAACTTGGTTACCTGAATAGCCCTTCAAGGTGTGTGCTTTCTCATGTATACAAACAGGTTTTCGGTTTTGCAGTGTCTTAATAGAGGAAAAGCTTTGGACAAAAGAAAGGAATACTGCAAGCATGCCACTAGAGGTCCTAGTTGGTAGAAAACATTTTTATTTCCTTCTGTTACTGCAGGTCATATTAAACACATACATCCATATGTACAACTTACACTGAAGTATAACTGATGCCAATGTTAAATGCTTCAGTTTGTCATATGCTGGACTAGTCTTTAGTTCTGAAGAATGCATAGTGCTCATGTCTCTAATATTTTAATATCATGTGAGGAGGGATATTGAATTATTTTAAAATATGTCTCAATAAAAATAGTAGTTTTAGGGTAATCAAAATCAAGCTTGGTTGGCTGTTCTCTAGCAACCCATGATGGCTTTTTAAAGAGGTTTTCCAGAATTGGTCTTTACGTGGTCCCCCTAGCATGTTTGACCTAATGAAAGAATCGTGCTCACTCTGTGCCTGCCGCCTCGGTCCTGTGCCCTAGCTGTGACCGGTGATCTTCCAGTCCCAGGCTTGTTTACTTCCGGGTGGGCAATAGATGGCGTCACATGAACCGATACAGGCAATTACTGGCGTTAGTATGTCCCCAAGCAGCACGGCACTGCACAGTGACATGCCACATGAGTACATGTCACCCAGCGTTGAGGTGAAAGTACACTGGGGCCCTCTTAGACTTTCTACCGTTATCATGGCCGGACAACTATTTGCTGTAGCTAGTCTCATAATATCCATGTAAAGGTGAGGTCTATCTAAGAAGTCTAAGGCTGGCCACACACTGATACCTGTTGTCTGTTTCCTTATTCAGCTGATAGCTACAGTATCTCTCCCATCACCTCCATACACATGCATGCTCAGCTCAAACAAAAAGTCAGGATTGCATAAAGTAGGCAAAGATTTCATACTCCACTTCACTTCTCCTATTCTGCCACTGCCTGGGTCCACGTTGGCCACTTTCTGACCCATTTCAACTTTCAGGAAATGACCTCTCAGCACTGACCTTCCTCAGTCGGTGATTGGCCATTTGTGGTTTATTGAGAGGACCCAGGAAGCATCCGTGCAGGGACATTGGGGGGTTGGCAAGGTTAATCACTTTCTTGGTTGTTTTGTGCCATTCTCACCACCTTTTTAATAAAAATAAAAAAAGTGGACCAGCAGTATATAGTTTTTCCACCTTTTAAGTATTTTAGTAGCATAAGGCCCTTTTTACACAGGCTGATTATCAGGAGTGAACGTTCATATGAACACTGGTTCTAATAAATGCCTCATGTTAAAGTGCCTCCAATCACCCAGAGAATGAGCAAACGCTTGTTAATAGGGTGAGAGCAAAGTTGATGCGGACATCAAAATCATTGTTGCAGGGCAGCAGATCGTCCTGTATCGACAGGGATCTGCTGCCAGAAACAATGAATTTGTATAGGGATGAGCGACCACTCTCCCCCATACAGAGGAGATGATTGCAGCTCTCGCCGCCTCTGATGAGCAGGCAGTTATCAGAAACAAATAGTTTGCTCCCAATAATTGCCTGCAAAATCAGATTGTGTAAAGGGCCGTTGAACAGATGTCTGGACAGAAGCACTGATGACTGTGCCTGATGGAAATCTTCAACAAGCACAGAAAAATACAGGCTCTTAAAGGGAACCCGTCGCCATGTAAATGCAGTGCAATCCGCAGGCCACATGTTATAGAGCAGGAGGAACTGAGCAAAACAGTATTGCTAGTTGTATAGCTGTCAGTCACTGAGATTCCCCAGTTATCTATTAAGCTCAAAAAGAGCAGAGAATTAACTGAATAAATGTTTTGCTGAATCTTTTCCCATAAAACTACACATCAAACTGCTCAGCTCCTCCTGCTCTATAACCCGCTGATTGCACTGCGTTTTCACAGTGTCAGGTTCTCTTTAAAACCACAACCTTTTGTTTCCGCTTCCCCCCCCCCCCTTCAAACATCTCCACTAGTTTACTAAAGTGTCATAAAGTGATTATATATGTTTGTTTTATTTCATAGCCATAATTATTGGTCCCGATGGCCACCCACTTACTGTTTACCCATGTATGATCTGCGGCAAGAAATTCAAATCCCGAGGCTTTCTGAAGAGGCACATGAAGAACCACCCTGAACATCTGGTGCGTAAGAAATATCGCTGCACAGACTGTGACTACACCACCAATAAAAAAGTAAGTCTACATAACCACCTGGAGAGCCACAAGCTGTCTGCTGCAGTCATTAAAACTGAGAAGGAGCTGGACTGCGATGAATGCGGAAAAATATTTCTACATGCGAATGCTTTGTTCGCCCACAAGCTGACACACAAGGAAAAGGCGGGCAACAAAATGCACAAGTGCAAGTTCTGCGATTACGAGACGGCCGAGCAGGGCTTACTGAACAGACACCTTTTGGCCGTGCACAGCAAGAGCTTTCCACACATCTGTGTGGAGTGTGGAAAAGGCTTCCGCCATCCTTCAGAATTAAAGAAGCACATGCGCACTCACACCGGCGAGAAGCCATATATCTGTCAATATTGTGACTACAAATCTGCTGACTCCTCCAATTTAAAAACCCATGTTAAGACAAAGCACAGCAAAGAAATGCCATTCAAGTGCGAGATTTGCCTCCAGACATTTGTAGACGCTAAAGATCTGCAGGCACACGTTATCCTGCATCAGGAGAGCAAAAGTCACCAGTGCCTGCACTGTGACCACAAAAGCTCAAACTCGAGTGACCTAAAAAGGCATATTATTTCTGTGCACACCAAGGATTATCCCCACAAGTGTGAAGTCTGCGAGAAGGGCTTCCACCGACCTTCCGAGCTTAAAAAGCATGAGTCTGCACACAGAGGTAAAAAGATGCATCAGTGCAGGCACTGCGAGTTCCAAATTGCGGACCCTTTTGTGTTGAGCCGGCACATCTTGTCGGTACATACTAAGGAGTTGCCATTCAGGTGCAAACGCTGCCGCAAAGGCTTCAGGCAGCAACAGGAACTGAAGAAGCACATGAAGTCTCACAGTGGTAAAAAGGTGTATCAGTGTGAGTACTGCGAGTACAACACCACAGACGCTTCTGGTTTTAAACGCCATGTCATCTCCATCCACACCAAAGACTATCCCCACAGATGCGACTACTGCAAGAAAGGCTTTCGCCGGCCCTCTGAAAAGAATCAGCACACCATCAAACACCATAAAGAGGCCAGCTTGGTGTGACTGTCGGTGTGTGCCGAATACTGCTAAAACATACCCGTTTTTGTAGAGACCAGCGTCAGGTTTTGTTTTTTGATTATTCTCTGTGCCTCTAAGCTAATAGTTACTTTTTTTTATTCCAGTCCTGCTCTTTGTTTAATAAATTAACAAAGTTGCATCTACGAGGAGATCACTGGAGATATGTTCAGTTCACTCTTCCACATTTGTCGATGTATTTTATGTGCTGTTTTTGTAATTTTCTCCCCATAGTAATTCACGTAGTAATATCATGGCCTGCTCTCCACAGATCACACTTGCAAAAACTTTGCCCAATTGATGTTACTCATTCACACAGTGCAGTTTTTACTTAAATTTTTTTTCCTCTCTCGGGGAAAACAAGGAGTGGATCCTAAAGTGAAAGGTATATTAAAAAAAAATATATAAAAAATTCTCCCCCCCTTCTCAATCCATTTCTAGTTTTGGCTGGGAAATATCAAAATCTGCATTGTACTAACAAAGCTTTTAAATATTATTATTATTTTTTTTTATAACCTGGCTTTTAAAATAGGCCATCAATGTGTGCTGTGGGGTCTGTCCTACCTCCAGGCCTCCAGTGATCAGAATCAGGGAGCAGTGACTTAACACATTAAAGGGATTGTGCAGTGCTGAGGATAGCTCGTCAATATCTGTGGCACAGCACAACCCCTTTAATTGCAGGGATGACGCTGTTGGTCTTGGGGCTTCTGGAGGCAGGACCCCATCTGATCCACATTGGTGGAGTGTACATTCCCACTGATACAAGGTTGTATGAAGTGCAGTAATATTTCTATTAATTTGACCTGTTGTTAATCCTATTCTAGTCTGTAAAATGTGAAGCAAATCTCACCAAAATTATGAAAATGATTTTTCATTATTAGGAAACGTACATTTATTTATTTATTTTTAATCCATTTATAACTTTTCTTCCGTATTTCCGAATCTGAAATGCAGTACAATATGGTTTACCCAACTAAGGGGGAGGGAGTATTTAGGCAAAAACCTAATCCATTGCTTCTCCTCATCTTGGGTTCACAGATGATATTTTTATGCTGTACCTCTTTGATATACCAGGTTTGCAGCTTTATCCATCATCCATTTCATTATCATCACCAGTGTTATCCACTTGCAATTTAGATGTTTCTTGTGGGTTTTTTTTTTAAGGAAAAAAGAAATGTCTATTTCAGAATATATACCCAGTATTTTAAGCAGTTGTTTTCTTTTTAAATAAATTCTAAAGATTTTATACTTCCCAAATGGCGACTATATATTCCGGCTGGAGAAATAAATGCTTTATTGTAATATAGAGTAACCTAATGGGGGGGGAGCCGGAGAATACTGGTGATAACAGTATTGATGGCTGTTATAGATATATATATATATACAATGTTGACAACTGATCGTTTTATTTGCATCAGAAAATTGTAAAATCTATGCAGTGCAATTATGCAAAGAGCAGTGTAGACGTCTTCGCTTACACAGTGAAAATAGCCGGCACCATGCGTGTTGCTCATATGTACGTCTGTCGGTCCACTTTAGAGAATTGGCACATGGAATTTTATGGAGATTTTAAATGCTGTTTACACTTGTAATATGTTGGGCTTTTATTTTTAATTTGGGTCTTAAATTATTGAAAGAAATTGCACTTTTTAGTATAAGTGGTAGCGTGTTTTGCCGCATGCAGATCACAGGTTGTTTTCGGGGAAGATCAGACTGGTGTCGCTTGTCAACCGGCATAAATTGCCTACAAGGAAAATTGATTGAAGTCTCATTAATGTTTGCGTCTTAGGTGGATTTTTGTAAAATATTAATGGCACTTTTTGTACTAGATCATGACCCAGCATGTGGTGACGCCGCTCCTTGTGCTTTCTATCCAGTCAAGTTGATTTCTTTGCACATATGACACTAAAAAATAAAAAAGTGGGGAAACGTTTGCAAACCTTGCCCCATCACGGGAGATTCATCCATGCTGAACATCAGACCTGCTAGGCCCAGTAATTTGATAGCATACTGCAGGGGGGAATCCTAAGCAAGGCTTTAATTCATTTTTTTAAAAATTTTTAATGACCTTTCGTGTAAGTTACCAGAATGTATTACATTAAAGTCTAATAGTTACTAAAGTCGGGCCAAATGGGCACGTGACCTGCAGTGCAGTGTGTATTATTCCCAACATGCATATTATCCAGTTCTCTTGACGCTATACCTGCAGTTTTAAGAAGATTAGAATATAATCAAGGCTTTTTTTCTTTTTACAAGAATGGGGCTGTATAGATGTAAATTTGAGTTTTAAAGTTTTTTTTTTTTCCCGTACGCTTAGATTCATCTGGCTTTTGTAAAGACCGCGTTTGTATAAAGAGGTTGTAGCTATTGTTCACACTTGTTCCTTTGTTTCCCTGTTTGTTTGTTTGTTTTTAGTTTCAGCTGAAATGTATGGTAAGTGCTCCAAATTTGGATGTTTTGGTTGAATGTTTGAGGTACAGTTCCCCCCCCCCTTTGTACAAGAACATAATGTAAATTATTCATTAGACACAGCCTGTAAAATATTTTATGTCTTTATTCTGTGTACAATTTTGTATAAAAAGTAAAGCAAAATCAATATAGGGATGTGAGATTGTAATTGTGCTCTTGATAACGTGGTAAAATAAAGATCCGAATATTTTCCTGTTGGTGCACGTTCCCAGTATTCTGTGTCTTGGGAAAGAAATAACAAGAAGCCGTGCTGTTCCCGCCCCTGGAAGAATAGCTATAAAATGTGATCCCTCCAGAACGAAGCCCTGCTTTTTCTGTAGGCTCTCAGCCACTGAATGCTATTAGCCATAAATAGGGTCTGTGTTATTACAGGGACATTTTCATGTAATTGTCAAAAGATATTCACAAATGACAGTCTATATTGAAGCCATTAAAGGGCATCTGTCAGCAGGTTTGTACCTATGGAACTGGCTGGCCTGTTACATGTGCACTTGGCAGCTGAAGGCGTCTGTGCTGGTCCCGTGTTTTATATGTGCCTGCATTGCTGAGAAAAATGAAGTTTTAATATAGGCAAATGAACCTCTAGGAGCAACAGGGGCGTTACCATTACACCGAGAGGCTCTGCTCTCTCTGCAACTGCCGCCCCCTCTGCACTCTGATAGGACCAGGTGGTGAAAACCTAATCACTCCTGGCCCTTTCAATCTGAAGTGCAGAGGGCGCACATATGCTATGGAGCTGCTGTGTATCAACCACTTCCCCTCTGGGCCATTTGCCCCCTTCCTGACCAGGCCTAATTTAGCAAAACTGACATATCTCACTTTATGTGGTAATAACTTTGGAACACCTTTACTTATCCAAGTCATTCAGAGATTGTTTTCTCGTGACACATTGTACTTCATGATAGTCATAAATTTGAGTCAATATATTTCACCTTTATGAAAAAATCCCAAATTTACCAAAGAAAATAGAAAAATTTGCAATTTTCAAAATTTCAATTTCTCTGCTTTTAAAACAAAAAGTAATACCTTATAAAATATTTATTACTTAACATTCCCCATATGTCTACTTTATGTTGGCATCATTTTGGAAATGTCATTTTATTTTTTTAGGACGTTAGAAGTTTAGAAGCAATTCTTCAAATTTTTAAGAAAATTGCCAAAACCCACTTTTTAAGGACCAGTTCAGGTCTGAAGTCACTTTGTGGGGCCTACATAGTGCATACCCCCATAAATGACCCCATTGTAGAAACTACACCCCTCATGTTACTTAAAACCGATTTTACAAACTTTGTTAACCCTTTAGGCGTTCCACAAGAATTTAAGGAAAATGGAGATCAAATTTTTGGCAGATTTTCACTTTTTTGCCAGATTTTCCATTTTAATCCATCGATGGTTAACAGCCAAACAAAACTCAATATTTATTACCCAGATTCAGCGGTTTACAGAAAGACCCCACATGTGGTCATAAACTGCTGTATGGGCACATGGCAGGGCGCAGAAGAAAAGGAACTCCACATGGTTTTTAGATACCATGTCCCATTTGAAGCCCCCCTGATGCACCCTTACAGTAGAAACTCCCAAGAAGTGATCCCATTTTGGAAACTAGGGGATAAGGTGCCAGTTTTATTGGTACTATTTTTGGGTACATACGATTTTTTTGATCATTCATTATAACACTTTATGGGGCAAGGTGACCAAAAAATTGGTTGTTTTAGCACAGTTTTTATTTATTTATTTTTACAGCGTTCACCTGAGGGGTTCAGTCAAGTGACATTTTTATAGAGCAGATTGTTAACGGACGTGGCGATACCTAAATATGTATACTTTTTCTTATTTATTAAAGTTTTACACAGTAATGGCATTTTTGAAACAAAAAAATTGTTTTAATGTGTCCATGTTCTGAGAGCTATAGTTTTTTTATTTTTTGAGAGATTTTCTTATGTAGAGGCTCATTTTTTGCGGGATGAGGTGACTGTTTGTTTTATTGGTACCATTTTGTGGGACATACGCCTTTTTGATCACTTGGTGTTGCACTTTTTGTGATGTAAGGTGACAAAAATGGCTTTTTTTGACAGTTATTTTTATTTTTTTATGGTGTTTATTGGACTGGGTCGATTATGTGATATTTATAGAGCCGACCGTCACGGACGCGGCAATACCAAATATGTCTATTTTATTTTTTCTATTTTTAACCTTTTTTTTTTTTTTTTTTTTATTCCTTACTTGGGGAATTATTTTTTTTTTAGATTTGAAACCTATTTTTTTTATCCCTTTATTTTTCTACTGTTGATTTCTCCTGTAACTGGGGCTGACATAGTAGCCCCAGTTACAGGAGAAATGCACCCCCCAGAGAGGCTGTACAGCGCAATACAGCGCTGTACAGCCTCAGTGCAGGGCTGATCGAGGTCTGTGAAAGACCTCACACAGCTCCTGCACTCTCCGGTCCCGGCGGTCACATGAAGAGCATTGAGCGCTGTGTATGCAGCGATCCAGAAGGCAGGGACACCTGGGCACTGTCCCTGCCTTCTCTCTGGGTTGCCCTGCTGTCACTGACAGCGGGCAACCCGATCAGCAGCTGCACGATTAGCGTGCAGCTGCAGTTTCTGAACGGACGTTCTGGAACGTCCATTTTGAAATAGAGAACCACCTCCTGGATGTTTATAGTCTATGGGCGGACGGGAAGTGGTTAAGAGTATATTGGAGTGAGGCAATACAGCTAATCAATAAAGTGTATAGGGCAGATTTCCCTCTTGATCCTAAAATGTGCCTACTCTGCATTTTTGAATCTACAGACGCCTATTATTATAGGATGTTGTACCAGGCACGTAAAACACTGGCAGCCAAGTGGGTACACCCGCTGCCTCCTGTTATAGCAGAGTACATAGCAGGACTGAATTGGTGTATACCTAAATCTAACTAAGGATGTGTGCTGATGATTGGGTCTTGCTGCTACCCCGGGGGAGCACTTTCGCTCTCCTCCTCTTCGGGGAGCCAACCCTGAATCTTTACTTCTACTCTTCTTCCTGGAGAGCTGGCAGCCAATTGTTACTGTGATTGTCTCGTGAGGGGGGAAGTTAGTTGTGGGCTTGTACTTGAGTCAATTGTGATTGTCGTGTCAATACTATATCCTAATATGTCTGAACTGTTTTAGACACTGTAAACATGATGTACATTTTGTTTGTTTTTGGATAAAACTCAATAAAAAGGTATCTGATTAAAAAAAAAAAAAGTGCAGAGGGCACAGCAGTTGCTGAGAGAGCAGAGCCTCTAGGTGTAATAGCAACACCCCCATTGCCCCTAGAGGCTCATCTGCATACGTTAAACCAAGACTTTTCTCAGCAATGCGGGCACATATGAACATGGTACCAGCACAGACGCCTTTAGCTGATGAGCGCACATGTAACAGGTCAGCCAGTTCCATAGGTACAAACCTGTTGAGAGATGCCCTTTAAGGAGTGGACCTTGATATAAACAGTGATCTTCAGCCGCTCTGACTAATGGAAGTGGGTTCTACCGTGGAGCTCCTCACAGTCTATTAATTACATGATGGGGTATTTGGATAAAAAAAAAAAAAAAAGACAACTAGTGTAAACCCCTGGATAATTGCCAATATGGCTGACATATGGGTAGTGTCAGGATATTGATGACCTAGGTCGTGAGGCCTAGGCGCAGCTCAGCCCCATACCAAGCACAGCCACTATACAATGCACGGTGCAGGTGCCTTCTCAAACACCTGATCGGTAAGGGTCCAGGGCGTTGGACTCCCACCAACCAGAGGATAGGTCATCAGTATTTAAATCTCTGAAAACCCTTTTAACTGAGTCACCAAGGCCGATCTCTCCTGATACATACAGGTGAAACTCCAAAAATTAGAGCATTGTGCAAAGTTCATTTATTTCAGTAATGCAACTTAAAAGGTGAAACTATCATATGAGATAGACTCATTACATGCAAAGCGAGATATTTCCAGCCTTTATTTGTTATAATTTGGATGAATATGGCTTATAGCTTATGAAACCCCAAAGTCTCAATTTTGAGGTACCCTTTGCTCAGGGGTATGGATTCATTAGCTGACTAGAGTGTGACACTCTGAGCCTAGAATATTGAACCTTTTCACAAAATTCTAATTTTAGGCTGCATTAATGCAATTCCTTTTAATTTGCATTACTGAAATAAATGGACTTTTGCAC
This sequence comes from Bufo bufo, assembly GCF_905171765.1. NCBI lineage: Eukaryota > Metazoa > Chordata > Amphibia > Anura > Bufonidae > Bufo > Bufo bufo. The sequence continues at coordinate 137,387,906 of NC_053391.1, read as the reverse complement.
GATATTGTAATTCTTTCGAGTTTCACCTGTATGTTTTAGTAACTTCTTGCATTCCCCTTGTAATAAAAATTCTGGAGCATCTTTTCCTAGAATTTCAATGTTGTGCCATTCCTCTGTTATTTCTACCATTTTGCCATCTGGGTTTTACCCATGGGGGTGTGACGGTCTGACATTGCCAGACTGTGCAGGGACACATCCCCAGCTAGTACAGCCCAGTTGACAATTCATTCATAAATTTCTAGTAGGAATAATGGAGTCATAAGAATAGATTCTTCAGTTGTTCAATGTGGAATACAATGATTTACTAAAACGGACATGTCTGAGGGTGGCAGGGCAGGTGCAGCACACATAACTTACATCACAGCAGTAGCGTATTTTATTTTATAGGAAGCATTTACTAGATATGACAACTTTTCTAAAGATTCTTGCTCACGTGCTGCAGCGGAAGTCCTGCTGCTCAGAGGGAACCACACCAAGCACTGTAAGGCACAAGACTACGGGGGCCAGTGATTGGCTGCAGTGGGGACCACCAGAGTGCCAGCACAGGACTTAGGCCTCTTTCACACGACAGTATGTCTTTTTTAGTGTTTTGCGGTCCGTTTTAAACGGATCCGTTGTTCCGTTTTTTGTTTCCGTTGTGTTTCCGTTCCGTTTTTCCGTATGGCAAATACAGTATACAGTAATTTCATAGAAAAAATTGGGCTGGGCATAACATTTTCAATAGATGGATCCGCAAAAAACGGAACGGATACGGAAGACATACGGATGCACTTCCGTATGCATTCCGTTTTTTTGCGGACCCATAGACTTTAATGGAGCCACGGAACGTGATTTGCGGCCAAATATAGGACATGTTCTATGTTGGAACGGAAATACGGAAACGGAATGCATACGGAGTACATTCCGGTTTTTTTGCGGAACCATTGAAATCAATGGTTCCGTATACGGACCGCAAAAAACGGCCCGCAAAACGGAAAAAAAAAAACGGCCGTGTGAAAGAGGCCTTACAGGAAGTTTAACAGGGTAGCAATGGTTGATTTTTTTTGTTTGCTGTTTTTAATTCCTGGTCGGCCCCCCCCCCCCTACACACACACACACACACACACACACACACAGCAATTTGAGATCTGAAGCCATAATTGGCAACATATACAGCAGTCCTCAGATTATATTACTTGCTGGAAAAATGACCATCATAACGGATCCTCTAATTGTCTGTGGGTGGATCATTTTCTTAGGATACCTTCACAATTAGCGTTTTTTGCAGATCCGTCATGGATCTGCAAAAACGCTTGCGTTACAATAATACAACCGCCTGCATCTGTCATGAACGGATCCGGTTGTATTATGTCTTGTATAGCCATGACCGACCCGTCTTAAACACCATTGGAAGTTAATGGGGGATGGATCCCCCATTAAAATTGATCCTTCCCCATTGACTTACATTGTGTGCCAGGACGGATCCGTTTGGCTCAGTTTCCTCACACGGACACCAAAATGCTGCAGGCAGCGTTTTGGTGTCCGTCTCCAAAGCGGAATGGAGACGGAACGGAGGCAAACTGATGCGTTCTGAGCGGATCCTTTTCCATTCAGAATGCATTAGGGCAAAACTGATCCGTTTTGGACCGCTTGTGAGAGCCCTGAACGGAAAGCCAAAACGCCAGTGTGAAAGTAGCCTTAAAGGGAGAGGGTCTGGGATTCAGCTGACAGCTGTCATGCTCTACTTCACTAGAAAGTACATGCTTGCCATTGCTGAAATTTCTGTAGGAATGGGTGGGGGGAGCAGATTCCAGATGCTTCTAATAGATTTAAATTTAACATGTCAAAGTTATTTTCTGGAAAGGTTGGGAAAATAATCTTATTGGATAAAGTTGACCAGCTAATAAGACGGCTCGTTCCTATTCACTTGAATAGGAACGAGCCGTCCTGTGGGAGTGAATGGGACGGCTACTCGGAATTACTGCTCAAATGAAGGGAAGGCTGGGCTGACGCCCGAGGGTGTCTGGAGTCGGACCCCTGCCAGTCTGATTTTGGTGACCTACCCAGGGGACTAGGATAACCCATTTTAAATTTTATGGAATTTTATGTGCTCATATCTATTTTAGGACATTCCGGTTGACTTCAGTGGAGTACGTGGCATAAAATATGCTTTTGAGAAGTAACACGGCACTTCTTGAAGCATATATAGGAATATGCCAAAACTCGCTGTGTGAATGTCTTTCTCATAGATGACCATGGAAAGCTTATTACAGCAGGTAAGATGGGTATTTTACGCCTCTAAAAAATACACTGTTTATTCTGCAGTGTGAACATGGCCTGTCAGGGCAGAGGTTAGTCACTAGGGTCATTTCAGTTTTTGGTGAGACCCCTTTTTGGTACTTTTTAAACTCCTGTGCAACTATATTTTGTCAAGTGGGTGTTTTTACGCCCTCCTTGCTATTTGGGAGTGGTGGGGGCCCGGACTTGAGCTCCAGCAAATTTACTATTTTCCATGCCTGAAAACTGGAATAAGGCCAACTGCACATGTTGCGTAATTCTCACGCAGAAAAACCGCAGCGTAGTACAGTACAAGCAAAGTGTGTGCAATTTCACCAATCTCATGTACACTTTCCAGGCAGAAATTGACCTGCCATACGGATTTCAAAATCTGTATCGTCAATTATGCTTGCAGTTTTAGCTGCGGCTTTCACCTTTTTCAATGGAAGGGTGAGATCTTCAGTAAAACTGAATCAAATTTAAAAAACAAAACAAAAAAAAAAAATTGCTGTTAAAAATGCAGAAATGCACATAAATCTGCATGGAAATTTGTGCGGTTCTGGGAGCATACACCCGTACCCATGTGCAGGTGACCTAAAAACCGAAGTATAAACTACTCCAGTCAGGGGCTAGATTAGTTTTTACTCCAGGCGCTCAGACTTTCAGAAGTGCGCCTTATTTATGACTAGGTGCATTTCTCCTAAATCCTCTGACAGCGCGGGGGGCAAATAAAGAACAGTGTAAAAAGATAGTCTTTGCAAATGATCCCCACTGTTATCAAGGCAGGTGCTAAAAGAATACAGCCGCATCCTGCCACGGTCGCCTGAGGCTGAGTACCAAACGGCTGTACAAACCACAGGCGCCCCATAGTAAGGACTATTTCACACGAGCGCGACGGATTAGGTCTGGATGTGTTCAGGATGCGTTCAGTGAAACTCGCGCTATTTTGCAAGCAAGTTCAGTCAGTTTTGTCTGCGATTGCGTTTAGTTTTTTCCGCGCGGGTGCAATGCTGATGCGTTTTTCACGCGCGTGATAAAAAACTGAAGGTTTACAAACAACATCTCTTAGCAACCATCAGTGAAAAACGCATCACACCCGCACTTGCTTGCGGATGCAATGCGTTTTTCACGCAGCCCCATTCACTTCTATGGGGCCAGGGCTGCGTGAAAAACGCAGAATATAGAACATGCTGCGATTTTTACGCAACGCAGAACGGATGCGTGAAAAACAACGCTCATGTACACAGACCCATTGAAATGAATGGGTCAGGATTCAGTGCGGGTGCAATGCGCTCATGTCACACATTGCACCCATGCAGAAAACTCGCTCGTGTGAAAGGGGCCTAAAGGGGTTGTGTCACTTCAGCAAATGGCATTTATCATGTAGAGGAGGTTAATACAAGGCACTTACTAATGTATTGTGATTGTCCATACTGCCTCCTTTGCTGGCTGGATTCATTTTTTTTTATCACCCCCCCCTACAACCCATCATTGGTGGCTGTGGTTGCACACTATCGCCTCTCTGGTGGCCAGGACCATGGGGGCTCACATAGGCCAGCGCTTTTTCCTATAGTGTGCAAGCATGGCCACCGCTGATGGATTACAGGGTGGTTGTAACCATGGAAACAAGCAGTGTATAATGTGATGGAAAAATGAATCCAGTCAGCAAACGAGGCAATATGGATAATCACAATACATTAGTAAGTGCCTTGTATTAACTTTCTCTACATGATAAATGCCATTTGCTGAAGTGACACAACCCCTTTAATATGATGCCCCTGTGGTTTACACAGCCGTGTGGTACTCCGCCTTAGGCGCGTGACACAACCCCTTTACCAATGCAGTTTTGCAGATTACAGCATGTCTTATAATGATGCACAGCAAATAATGTGAGAGTAAGGGCTCATGCACACGACCGTATGTATTTTGCGGTCTGCAAAAATTATGCATGACATCCGTGTGCATTCTGTATTTTGCTGAACGGAACACCTGGCCCCTAATAGAACAGGCCTATCCTTGTCCGTAATGCAGACAATATCTTTTTGCAGGAACAGACATATCGAAACGGAATGCACACAGAGTAAGGCTACTTTCACACTGGCGTTCGGTGCGGATCCGTCTTGTATCTGCACAGACGGATCCGCACCGATAATGCAAACGCTTGTATCCGTTCATAACGGATCCTTTTGCATTATTCATTTTTAAAAAAAGTCCGGGGAAGTCAAAACGGATCCGTCTTGACTTACATTGAAAGTCAATGGGGGATGGATCAGTTTTTAATTGCACCATATTGGTGTCGGTGAAAAACGGATCCGTCCCCATTGACTTACATTGTAAGTCAGGACGGATCTGTTTGGCTCTTTAGTGACCGCCTAAAAAAGGCAACGGAGACCAAACGCAGCCAAATTGATCCTTATCCATTCAGAATGCATTGGGGCTGAACTGATCCGTTTTGGGCCACAGCTCTGAAACGGATCTCACAAGCAGACCCAGAAACGCCAGTGTGAAAGTAGCCTAACCTGTTTATTTGGCGCACCCATTGAAATGAACGGTTCTGCATACGGTCCGCAATTATTTTTTTTAACAGACTCTGGAATAAAATACGTTTGTGTGCATGAGGCCTTAATATGATCCCCTTGCGGCTTGGTGGCGGCTGCCGTGTAGCTTCACCGTTCCATAGGGATCGTTCATCCTAGGGGTTTGGATTCAGTACCCACATATTTTGGTTCTGTGATTTTTTTATTTTTTTCCCTATGACCGAAAATCACTTCTGTTCATCTGGATGCGGTTATATCTGCAGGAAGTCCATGGATTTCTCCATACAAAGAAAAGGGGCGGTCACAAATGTCTGAAGCACATCTGCTCCGTGTGAATAGGCCCCAACCCGTCCACCACTACAGGCCAGTGAATAGTATAAGGCCCGGGCTAGGTTGGGCGGAAGAGGTTTACAGCTGTTTATAGCTTGGGGACGAGCACGTCTCAGTTTCTGGTAAACTTGATGTAGACCTTTGGACTGCGCATGCGTACATGCGTACTCCTGATCTTTGTTGTACTGTCGCCGGCCGGGCGGGAGTGCGCATGCGCTGTGTACTGGCTGTGACAAGTGTAGATAAACCGGCTAGGAAAGGAAGCTGCTGCAGTGCACCCAGGCTGCCGGGCAGCGCACACACACTCATTGCAGGCAGATGACATCAACCGACTCATCCACGGCAAGAATAGAACGTGTCCACGGGAGAAGACCTGCGATCTGTCATTGGATAGTCCAGAGGTGCCATCGCTCGATCCTGGGGATACCAGCTCAGCCATTCTTATGAGCAGCCAGAAGACTGTGCTGTGCTGTGTGTGCGGCCGGATCACCTCTGTAATCACAGGATCTGCAGGGAGACAGATCGGGGACCAGGCTGCTATGGGATCTCACTGATCAGCACCTACCGAGGGACACTAACCGCTCTGCAGTCCAATCTGATCGCATCGATCTCCCCTTCCAGACCTGACAGAAGGCGATCGGATCGTCCATAGCAACATGTCAACAGCCTTCTACATACTGACCACCCTGGGGGGTTACCTGCTCACCTCAGCAATGCTCCTGAGATTCCCCAGCCTCCTGCACAAGAAGAAACAGCAGAAGTTCCGCTGCAGACACATCTCCCACCGGGGAGGTAAGGCTATGGGATGCTGAGTGGGAGACACACATGTGACCTTGAGGGCTTCTCCCAGATCTTGCACAACACCAAAAATACACACCTGTCATTAGGGTTGGCATTCCCATAACCAAACCATAGAAGAACCTGGCTGATACCATTTGGTTTCACCCCCTCCCTAAATGAGACTCTCAGGGTACTTTCCTACAAGGGTGAAATCTTCACCAAAAAAAATCACACAAACAATTTCTAAATCCACACACGCGTCAGGTCGATTTCCACAGAGAAACCGTGTCTAATCTCATACACTTTGCTGGTCCCGTATTGTGCTGAGGTTTTTCCGCATGTAAATCCCTAAGACCCCCTGCACACTTTGCAGAAAACCTGCCCTGCGTATTTCCAGCATGTCAGTTATGTCTGCGGTTTTAGCTGCAGGTCAACGTGCAGAAAATCCGTAATGTGTAACAGCGTTTTTTTGGTTTGGATTTGATGCGGTTTTGACGCAGATCTCACCCTTCATTGAAAAGAGTGAAATCCGCAGCTAAAACCGCAAACCTAACAGACATGCTGCGGATTCGGAAATACACAGGGCAGGTCAATTTCCGCGTGGAAAAAACCTGCAAAGTGTACATGAGATCTCACACACTTTGCTGGTATTGTACTACGCTGCGGTTTTTCTGCAAAGTGTGCAGGGGGCTTTAGGGATTTACAGGCAGAAAAACCGCAGCATTATACGGGACCAGCAAAGTGTATGAGATTAGGCACTTTTTTCCGTGTGGAAATTAATCTGATGGGTGGATTTAGAAAATCCGCACCATGTCAGTTGTTTGTGTGATTTTTTTGGTGTAATAGACATGCTGCGGATTTGGAATCGCGCACGGCAGGTCAATTTCCGTACAGAATAAATCCGCAAGTGTACATGAGATTTGTGTAAATTCACTTTGCTGATACTGAACTACACAGTGCTTTTTCCGCACAGAAAAAAAACACGCACGTATTCCGCAACACGTTCAGGTGGCCTGCGTTGTGGATTGCATATGTTTTTTCCACCCGGATTCTCTTGCAGAAAAACCGCAGCATAAAACAGTATCAGCAAAGTGTATGCGGTTAGAGTCATGTACACTTCGGTTTTTTGCTGTGTGGATTTTGAAATCTGCAGTACGTCAGTTCTTCTTTTGTGCGATTTAGGCCTCATGCACACGACCGTTGTTTTGCTCAGCATCTGAGCCGCAGTTTTTACGGCCTGTATGCGGACCCATTCACTTCAATGGGGCCGCAAAAGATGCGGACAGCACTCCGTGTGCTGTCTGCATCCGTTGCTCCGTTCCGTGGTCTGCAAAAAATATATAACCTGTTCTATTCTTGTCCGTTTTGCAGACAAGAATAGGCAGTTATATCAATGGCTGTCCTTGCCGTTCCGCAAATGGTGGAACGCACACGGACGCCATCCGTGTTTTGCGGACCGCAAAACACACAACAGTCGTGTGCAGGAGGCCTTACGGTGCAGATTTCACCCTTTCGGATGCAAGGATGAGATCTGCGGGAAAACGCATCAAATCCGCACCAAAAACTGCAATTAACACATGCAGTTTTTGGTGCAGATCTGGTTTGGGAACGCAGAAATCCTCAGTACTAGCTACAGGATGAGATCTTCAAAATGTGTAATCCGTAGTATGTGAGCTTTGAATGGATTTCTAGTGCAGATTTCACTCTGGGGCAAATCCGCATCACAATCTGCCTGTAACATAATGCAGTGAAATCTGCACAAAAATCTGCTTATTTATATGCACTAAAACTTCATAAAAAATTGTACAGAAATCTGCACTATTTCGTTTTGGTGCGTTTTCTGTACGGTTGTGTATTTTTTTGTATGGATTTTCTGTTTATGAAGTGAAGTCTATGGGGGAAACCCCTACACATTAACCACTGGCAAATCTCATTCACTTTACTGGTACTGTATTACGCTACGTTTTTTCACAAGAAAATCCCACTGAGAAACTGCACATAATCCGCGATGTGTGCCTGGGTTTACAAACAGGTGCAGGTATACAAACTGAAAATCCGCACAGATTTCCGTGCAGATATCCGTGCGTTTCTACACCAAATCTGCACCAAAAACCGTATGTGTTTCTTGTGGTTTTTATTGCAGATTTGATCTGGTTTTTCTGCAGAGTTCATCCTTGCATTGAAAAAGGGTGAAATTAGCTAAAAAAAAAAAACAATTTGCCCAAACAATTGACGTGCTGCGGATCTGCACAGTTAGTTTCCGCATGGAAGAAAAAAGCAAAGTTTACATGAGATTTGTCTAATTTCATACACTTTGCTGGTACTGTATTGTGGTTTTTACACACAAGAATCCACGTGGAAAAAAACGCTTGTTTTCTGCAACGCGTGCAGTTAACCTTAGGGCGCCTTCACACATGGCAGATGTTGTTGCAGAAATTTCTGCAGCTGAAAATCTGTTCTGTTTATGTGAATGGGGTTGTTTCGGCGGCAGGCACATGCAGTTCTGCAAGCACCATTCAAATGAATGGCTCGGATTTTCAGTCGCAGAAATATCAGTCACAAGAGCTGCTGCATTTGACGGCGCCTTAAAGTCTACGTAAAAAAATAGTAAAATGTCAGAAATACCCTAGTAATAATTTCTGTAATATTCTTTCTTTATTGATTTGATTGGCCCCCAAAGTTTGGGCCTTCCTGAAGCGCTTTTAACTGCAGCGCATACAGAATCCGTACACCGTAGCCATATATGTGATACAGTGACCATAGAGCAGACTATCCTCTGGATAGGTCATCAGTATATGATCGTGGGGGTCCGACAACTGGGACACCACCGTTCAACTGTTTGAGGAGACCACTGTGAACGCCACGGCCACCTCTTAGCTTACCAAGCACAGCGCTGTACATTGGATAGCGGCTGCGCCTCTGCCATGTGACCGATCAACGTGGTGTCACTGGCCTAGGGTAAGCTGCGGCGCTCACAGGAGTGCTGTGGTTTCCTCCTGTGTGTCGGACCGCCACAATCAGATACTGATGACCTATCCAGGGAATACGTCATCAGTTCAATAGTCGGAAAGCCCCTTTAGGCCTCCTGCACACGACCGTTGTGTGCATCCGCGTCCGTGGTTCAGTTTTCTTTCGCAGACCCATTGACTTTCAATGGGTCCGTGGAAAAATCGGAAAATGCACCGTTTGGCAGCCGCATCCGTGATCTGTGTTTCCTGGCCGTCAAAAAAATATGACCTGTCCTATTTTTTTCACGGTCAACGGTTCGCGGACCCATTCAAGTCAATGGGTCCGTGAAAAATCACGGATGCACACAAGATTGTCATCCGTGTCCGTGATCCGTGTCCGTTTTCTCCTATCATTTCAATGGCAAACTTGACTTAGATTTTTTTTTTTCATTTTTCATGTCCGTGGATCCTCCAAAAATCAAGGAAGACCCACGGACGAAAAAACGGTCACGGACCAACGGAACCCCGTTTTGCGGACCGTGAAAAAATACTGTCGTGTGCAGGAGGCCTTAAGCTGTACATGCTTCAAGCTCATAGTAAGGACCCATTGAGGTCTGTGCGTCCCTATTGTACCTTTGTCATGTGGAGGTTTTTCACAGATTCTTGCAGCCGGCCGCATTGGACGCTGTTTTTCATTTCTCCCCTAAACTCATATATTTCTAGGGTAGATGTCCCCGTTATATATGGTATATTGCCATACAGCATAGAGGATGTGCGTGAAACCTGAAGGTACCCTTATCCCTTAGGGTCCATTCACACGTCCGTATGTGTTTTGCGGATCCGTAAAACACGGACACCGACAATGTGCGTTCCGCATTTTGCGGACCGCACATTGCTGGCACACTCACAGAAAATGCCTTTTCTTGTCCGCAATTGCGGACAAGAATAGGACATGTTCTATTTTTTTGCTGAACAGAAGTGCGGATCCGCGAATGCGGACAGCACATTCCGGCCCCATTGAAAATGAATGGCTCCGCACCTGTTCCGCAAAATTGAGGAACGGATGCGGACCCATTTTGCGGACGTGTGAATGGACCCTAGGATAACATTGTTGAAAATGGACGATCTCACCACCATTGTCACTTGGAAAGAAGACGGTCGAGCCTGAATTTGTCGTCTGGACCAAAGATCTTAGGTTCTTACAAGAGATCTTTCCTCCATGAACAGTCTTTATTTGAAAGAGCGCTCCCACAAAAAAATCTCTATCCTTCACCCGGTGTCATTGGCGAGTTTAGATGACTGTAACGGCCAATATGGACTAAAATGTGTACGGCTTCATCTGCCTAATCGTTCATTCAGCGGTTGTTCAGCAATCAGTCTACATTAAAGGCCATCTGTCAGCAGATTTGTACCTAGGAAACTGGCTGACCTGTGACATGTGCGCTTGGCAGCTGAAGACGTCTGTGCCTTCTCTCCTATGTTCATATGTGCCCGCATTGCTGAGAAAAATTAGGTTTTAAATAATATATACAAATGAGCCTCTAGGAGCAACAGGGGCGTTACCATTAGAGGCTCAGGTCTCTCCGCAAGTGCAGAGGGCGACATATGCCCTTTAATGTATGTGGTCACCTTCACGCTTTCACAAAGCTACAAAACCGTAGTGTTTCCTTATGTGGTCTGTTGTCACAGTCTGTAGACCTCTAAATTATGCTAGTCTTAAAGGGGTTTTCTGGGACTAGAATTTTGATGTCCTGTCCTTAGGATAGGTCTACAATATCTAATTGGTGGAGGTCTAAGGCCCCTTGCAGACGAGTGTTCCTCCCGCAGCGAGTCCGCAACACAGCTCCCAGCGTGACCTCCCGGGGGCCACATACAGTAGCATTATATTGATTTATGATGCTATGTAACCCTTAGGCTGGGTTCACACGGGCGTTGCGGGAAAATGTGCGGGTGCGTTGCGGGAACACCCGCGATTTTTCTGCGCGAGTGCAAAACATTGTAATGCGTTTTGCACTCACGTGAGAAAAATCGCACATGTTTGGTACCCAAACCCGAACTTCTTCACAGAAGTTCGGGCTTGGGATCGGTGTTCTGTAAATTGTATTATTTCCCCTTATAACATAGTTATAAGGGGAAATAATAGCCTTCTGAATACAGACTGCATAGTAAACTAGCGCTGGAGGGGTTAAAATAAATAAATAAATAATTTAGCTCACCTTAGTCCACTTGATCGCGGCCCGGCATCTCCTTCTGTCTCCTTTGCTGAACAGGACCTGTGGTGAGCATTAAGTACAGGTAAAGGACCTGTGGTGATGTCACTCCGGTCATCACATGATCCATCACCATGGTAAAAGATCATGTGATGGATCATGTGATGACCGGAGTGACGTCACCAAAGGTCCTTTACCTGTAATTAATGCTCACCACAGGTCCTGTTCAGCAAAGGAGACAGAAGGAGATGCTGGGCCGCGATCAAGTGGACTAAGGTGAGTTAAATTTATTTTTTTGAATTTATTTTTTAACCCCTCCAGCGCTGTTTTACTATGCATTCTGTATTCAGAATGCTATTATTTTCCCTTATAAGCATGTTATAAGGGAAAATAATAATGATCGGGTCTCCATCCCGATCGTCTCCTAGCAACCGTGCGTGAAAATCGCACCGCATCCGCACTTACTTGCGGATGCTTGCGATTTTCACGCAGCCCCATTCACTTCTATGGGGCCTGCATTGCGTGAAAAACGCAGAATATAGAGCATGCTGCGATTTTCACGCAACGCACAAGTGATGCGTGAAAATCACCGCTCATGTAAACAGCCCCATAGAAATGAATGGGTCGGTATTCAGTGCGGGTGCAATGCGTTCACCTCACGCATCGCATCCGCGCGGAATACTCGCCCGTGTGAAAGGGGCCTTACAGTTCTGGAATGTATTGGATAACACTGGGATAATGCTGCCAGAGTTATCCAATACATTCCAGAACTGTAAGGGTTACATAGAATCATAAATCAATATAATGCTATGTGAATCCCGTCAGTGCTGGCAATTCAGGCTGGGTGTTGCGATGCGGACTCGCTGCGGGAGTAACACTCGTCTGCAAGGGGCCTAACTCTTGGCAGTCCTGCTGATCAGCTGTTTGAAGAGGCTGTGGTGCTTTGGTGAGTGCTGCGGCTTCTTCCTAGGCCTGTGACGCCTTTTAAGGGGTTTGTATGGGCTGTAGGTATTGACGACTTATCCTCTGGATTTGTCATTAATATCAGATTGGTGGGAGTGCGACACCCGGCACCCCCATTGATCAGCGGTTTGAAGAGGCAGTGGCCCCAGAAACTATATAGTGGAAGGAAAAGACTATGTACACTGTGTATTTTCTGGTGCCAGCATACTGCATCTCATCTCCATTTCTAGGGCACGGACACCGCGCCGTGTATAGAGCTGTCCGCCTCTGCACCGTACACTGTATAGTTTCTGGCACCCAGTGGGTGCGCTGGTGTCGGATCCCCACCAATTTGATATTGATGGTCGATCCTGAGGATAGATTATCTGTATCTGTAGCACAAAAAAACCCTTTAATTATCTGTACTATTTCATACATTTTTTAAAATTTAAAATAGATTTATCGTCCGTTATCAATCAGCGCTACTGAGTATGTGAGCGATACTTATTGTACTGCGCTGTGTCATAGTACACGACTGATATATTGGATCCATTGTCAGCGAGGAGTGCTAATACCATGTACATATAATGTCCAGCAGTATTGATCCCTTTAAAACATAACTTTTACTTTGCAATTTGCAGAGGAGGAACAGGACGCCACCAGGACGCAGTTTAATATCTTCCTGGGTGAAGTACTGGCCCTTATCTGGTGGGCACTTTAGCCTCCTGACTGCACAGGATATTAAGTGGGACATATCAAACGGGTCCCTTGGTCCTATGCTTGTTATCATCTGCGTCTCTGGTCCTGTTCCCTCAACTATATTTTAAGTATCTTTGATTTATCATTTGATTGATGGTTGTATCTTTGATCATGAATGCCCCCTGATGAACCTAGTAATAGGGGAAACGCGTAGGGGCTTCTGTGGAACCAACCTGGGAACGCACCGTTCTGATGCCCCTGTGTATGGTTCCTTTTGTCTAGAGGTGATATCTATCTAATTCACCTATACATTGAACTGGTCTTTATCTATGAACATCCCTGTTAGTATCTATTTACCAGGGACGTATTATTACACCCGTCAGCTTCCTGGGGAGCACATTTTTGTTATTTTTGGAGAGGAGGGTAAACGCAGGGCAGTCAGCCCAGGAACGAGGACAGGGAGTCTCCACCACTAGGGGACGTCCCTGGGCTGAGGTTTTAGCCAGGGAGAACATAGGGAGAGTATAGATTTGCCAACTGCTCCCCTCAGCTGCCTTGTGTTCACTCACCCCTTTATAGGTATATTCACGACCAGCTCCCAGGAACATTGTCTATCTTTGATTATTGTTGTTTGTTCTATCACTATTCACTGGTGAACCACTACGGTGGTATTATTTTATAAATTGCAAAGTAAAAGTTATGTTTTAAAGGGATCAATACTGCTGGACATTATATTTTGACTTTATGACCCTTCTTTATTGATTTATATTGATTAAGCTGGACAACTAATACCATGTACCACACTTCTGTTAGGAGCTTAGGTTGGCGTTCTTTATTACCGGATTTGGCTTTTCAGGTGCAGTAAGGTATTACATATTGTATACAGCCAGGTGTGAACACGTGCTATCCTCCCACAGCCAGAAGATCCATAATACACTTATTCATTAAGAGCCAGTATGATGTAGGGCACATCTGCAGGGCACAGAGGACAGGAATTGCCAAGCACAACACGGCACCCGTGTGTCAGCCTTTATGCACCAGGCACAGAACTAACCGCAGCTCTGTAATACAGAACCCTAGGGTGCCATTCTTTCACTTAGGGCTCGTTCACACGAACACTGTCCGAGGGGCAGCCGCCAGGGGCATCGTGGACCCATTCACCCATTCTATCTTTTTGCAGTGCGGAGGCATGGAACGTAACCACATGAATCACTCCGTAGTGTTCCGTTCCGCATCTCCGGATTTGCAGACCCATTGAAGTGAATGGGTCCGCACCCATGAAGCGGAATTCACGCGGAACGGTGCCCGTGTATTGCGGATCCGCAAATGTGGTCCGCAATACGGCAACGGGCAGCACACGTTCGTGCTCGTTCACGCGAACGTATTTTGCGTTCCATATACGGGCCGTTTTCTGCATTCCACATACGGTCCGTATACGGAACCATTCATTTCAATGGGTCCGCAAAAGATGCGGACAGCACTCTGTGTGCTCCGTTCTGCGGCCCCGCAAAAATTTAGAATCCTGTCCTATTCTTGTCCGTCTTGCGGACAAGAATAGGCATTTCTATATTAGGCCTCCTGTTCCGTTCCGCAAATTGCAGAAGGCACACGGGCGTCATCCGTGTTTTGCAGATCCGCAATTTGCGGACCGCAAAAAACGGCACGGTTGTGTGAACGAGCCCTAATAGGCCTCCTGTTTAGTTCCGCAAATTGCGGAAGGCACACGGGCGCCATCCGCGTTTTGCGGACTGCAAAAAAATGGCACAGTCGTGTGAACGAGCCCTTAGCTGTTGCACTTCAGATTAAGGGCTCGTTCACACGAATGTGTAAAGCCCGTGCCCGTGCTGTGGAACTGGAATTGCGGTCCGCAATGCACGGGCACTGTCCATAGGGCAGGCACATGGGGATCGCAGACCCATGCACTTGAATGGGTCCGCGATCCTTCCGTTCCGCACAAAGATAGAGCAAGTTCTATCTTTTTGCGGTGCGGAAGCACGGAACGGAACCCCAGAAAGCACTCTGTAGTGCTTCTGTAGTGTTCCGTTCTGTTCTTCCATTCCGCATCTCCGGATTTGCGGACCCATTGAAATGAATGGGTCCGCATCCGTGATGCGAAATGCACACGGAACGGTGCCCGTGTAATGCGGTCTGCAATACGGCAATGGGCAGCACACGTTTGTGTGAACGAGCCCTAACGGAAATAAAGTAGCAATCAGACATATAGCGGGACAGATACAGTGGCGGTAGACTGCCGAATGTACCATATATGGATGCCCTTGATGGAATGTCTTGTTTGATTTTAGACAGAAGTGTTACCTAAAGAGTTACATGTGCAGCACGTGCCCGCCGTGTGTATGGTCTGTCTTGTGTCTGACAGGTGCAAGGCACCACATTGCTATCCCGGGTGATATTCTACCACATTGTTAGCTGCATATCCAAACAATAGGCAGACAAGGCAAGTCCCGCAACACGAGAGCAGCTCATCGTCAGTAGATGATATTGTGGATATATGACCATGTTCTGTCGCACCACCTTGTGTCTTTTATTGATATTGAGTCATCTTTTGTACCTTTTATCAGATAGCAGTATGTCATAAAATACGTGTCCATTAGGCTTATGTTAGGAGAGTTGAATTCTGACATCCGGAAATACTCTAGTGCAGGGATGGCCAACCTGCGGCTCTCCAGCTGTTGTAAAACTACAACTCCCACCATACTCTGCTGTAGGCAGACTGGGCATGCTGGGAGTTGTAGTTTTGCAACAGCTGGAGAGCCTGGTTGGCCACCCCTGCTCTAGTAATACAACCATCACGTGCTCTCTTGTATACCCAGAGCATTTAATTATTATGGGCGCGAGATTAATCAAAACTAGTGTAAAGGAAAACTGGTTTAGTTGCCCATAGCAACCAATCAGATTGCATCTTTGTTTTTTCAGAGCTTCTATGGAAAATGAAAGGTGGAATCTGATTGGTTGCTATGGGCAACTAAACCAGTTTTCCTTTACACCAGTTTTGCTAAATCTCCCCCTATTATGTGTCTTCTTAAAGCTGCCTCATTGGGGGAGAAAGTGATGTTGTTGGTTGTTTTGGGCAACTTTTGCACAGCAGTAATGGTTATAGATGTGGGTATGTGTAGAACCTTATGGGGTCATTTATTAAAGTGGTGTAAAGTAGAACTGTCTCAGTTGCCCATAGCAACTAATCAGATTTCACCTATCATTTTTGACAGCTCCTTTGGAAAATGAAAGATGGAATCTGATTGGTTGCTATGGGCAACTAAGCCAGTTCTACTTTACACCAGTTTGATAAATGACCCCATTAGTTTCTAGCCTATGAGTACGACACACAGTAGCCATTCTGCAGCTACGGCCGAGTACCCCATAGCCATAGGGCCTGCAGAAGACTCCGATGGATTGCATTGTTTAGTGGTTCTTCATTGTTAACGGCTCCACAGTTCTGCGGGAGCCGAGCAGCCATTGACACAGAAGACCGACTAGTTAATTGGAGCCGCTGCACCTTGTACGGCCACACAGTTACAATCGGGTTTGCACAGCCGCACCGTGTGGTTAAGCTGGCCATACAGATTATATTAATGCCAGCTAAAAACATCAAAAATCCAGTGCACAAGAAAATGAAAATTACGGCACTCACCTTAGGATGTAAAAAACTTTCTTTATTCTTCCATTGCTTAAAAATGGGTCAGCGGGACAGACAACATTTGATGCACATGTAAAGAACCGGCAACGGACGTTTCGCGCTTGTACGCGCTTCCTCTGGCCTCAGTGACCATCTAATCTGTATGGTGTTATCCTGACCTCCTTTGATTGCAGATGTCTGGGGAAAGAACGTTCAGACCGTTGGATTTCAACATGCCCAATCAATTTTTCCTCAGAGGAGAAAAGCCGTCGCCAGAATTGTCTGGCAGAAGCTTTCTCCTCCTTCCCTACTGTGAAGACATGCATGCTGAGGTGCATGTGTATGGAAGGGGTTGGGATGGAGAGCCTTTGGCTGAACACGTGTTAGGCCTCCTGCACATGAACGTGTCCGCCCCCTGGTCGTGCTGCAGCCCGCAAAATGGGGCAGCCGCAGCAGATTGCGGACCCATTCACTTTAATCGGTCCGCAATCCGGCCATTCCGCAAAAAGATAGGACCTGTACTATCTTTTTGCGGAACGGAAGTACGGGACAAAACCCCACTGAAGCACTCCGTAGTGCTCCCGTAGGGTTCCGTTCCGCACCATTCCGCATCTCCGGATTTGTGGACCCATTGAAGTGAATGGGTTTGCATCCGTGATGCGGAATGGCCACGGAACAGCGCCCGCGGTCCGCAATACGGCAACGGTAAGCACACGTTTGTGTGCAGGAGGCCTTAGGCTGACAGCTGTCTGATGTTTATGGGAGGCTAAGTCTACCCTGTCACCAGGATTTTGTGTATAGAGCTGAGGACATGGGCTGCTAGATCGCCGCTAGCACATCTGCAATATCCAGTCCCCATAGCTCTGTGTGCTTTTAATGTGTAAAAAAAGATTTTATAGATATGTAAATTAACCTGAGATGAGTCCTGTCTCCTCCATGCTTCAGAGATGAGTCCAGCGTTCTCTGAGTCTGAGCCCAGCTATGGACACTGTGAAGGAGCCCAGCACCGCCCTGCATCCTCCGAATCTCCTCCTTGCTCCCCGACGTCACAAAGCTAGAGTGCCGTAATTTCGCGATGCGCAAGCTAGCGCATGTGTTCCTTCCCTGTGCTGGCATCAGCCTCAGGGAACGAACTGCTCATGCGCTAGCTCACGCATCGCAAGATTACGGCGCTCTAGCTTTGTGACGTCGGGGTGCAAGGAGGAGCTTGGGAGGATGCGGGGCGGTGCTGGGCTCCTTCACAGTGGGCGTGGCTGGGCTCAGACTCAGAGAACGCTCATCTAAGGGTAATTTACATATCTATAAAATCGTTTTTTTTACACAATAAAAGCACACAGAGCTATGGGGACTGGATATTGCAGATATGCTAGCGGCAATCTAGCAACCCATGTCCTCAGCTCTATACCCAAAATCAAGGTGACAGGTTCCCTTTAAAGTGACTGTCCAGTTCAAGAAAAAAAAATCACTTTAACATGGAAACAAACAGAACGCTTACTGGGAACTCTCCTTTTCATCTTTTCAGCTGCAGATTCACCAATTCCCAAGCTCCTCATTTGCCATTCAAGATGGAGGCACCTTCTCAGACTGCCTGGTGCATGTTGTGTATTTGGTTGTCCAGGACACTCTTGCTGAGTGTGCTGAGCAGTGCTGGGGCCAATCCACTAGCAGGGCTGGACAAACAGGAAGCCTTGGACCACTGATGCACTGTATGTGAGAAGCTGGGGTGCACCTAGCATTTCTGCTGCCTGAGGCGAAAACTGAAATGCCCTCCCCAATGCCAGTTTCCTAACCTAACCCCCTCCCTTCAGACCATGGCCCTTCGACTGCCCCTCTCTTGCCCCTACCTGGTGCTGCCTGAGGCGATCGCCTCACCTGGCCTCATTGGTGGTGCACCCCTGGTGAGAAGTGGTTCGGCCTTCTTGTATGATGAAAGAGGAGCCTGGGAATCAGTGGATCTGCTGCTGGAAAGATGAAAAGGAGAACTCCCATTATGTGTTCTGTGTATTCCCAAATGTGAACTTTTTACTTGAAATGGAGGGTCGCTTAACTTGTATGTGTTCAACGCCCAAAGTCATTTTCCTAAAACATTGGATTTTAGTCCTAATTCAGATGACAGTAATATCTGTATGGGTGATATCGGGACACTTACATAGAACAAGGACCCTTTAAAGTAAATGGTGCAACTCACAGTTTTTCGGCATGGCCAGCTTGCAGCATGCACCAGTCATGTCTGTTTTCTGTTCGAGATTTATTCATTCAAATAAATGGGTCCGGAAAAAAAATAGATACACATGGACATACAGACATCCAGATAGAAATCAACGTGGCCGTCTAAATCCAGCCTTAGCTGTAGAATCTAATTTACCACATTCTTACATACTCCTAGATTATTCAGGAGTTTACCAATGTATGGGAGAACTCTTTCCCTGTCTCTCATAAGCTGCTGGCAGCCTCCACTAGGAGGAGCTGTATAAATATGTATACATTGAGCTCCCCCTAGTGGCAGCTCCTTGAAGCCAAATTTTATCATTTCATTCTATAACTGTATGAAGGGAAGCACCAGTCAGCTGGCTGTGTTTAAATTTCAGCAAGTATAGTATACAGCCATTTTCATATTTGCGGACAAGGTTCACACATGAAGGTAGAACGTTTTTCTCGTAGATTAAGGCCTCATGCACACGACCGTTGTTGTGTTCCGTTCCGCAAAATGGGGTTCCGTGATCCGTTTCCGTTTTTGTTTCCATGTGTCTTCCTTTATTTTTGGAGGATCACCAGACATAAGAAAGTAAAAAAAAATCTAAGTCAAGTTTGCCTTGCAAATGATAGGAAAAAACGGACGCGGATGACAATCTTGTGTGCCTCCGCGTTTTTTTCGCGGCCCCATTGACTTGAATGCGTCCGCGAAAAAAAATAGGACAGGTTATATTTTTTGACGGACTGGAACCACGGATCACAGACGCGGATGACAAACGGTGCATTAGCCGAGATTGTAACGGACCCATTGAAAGTCAATGGGTCCGCAGAAAATCACGGAAAACGGAACAACGGACACGGAACACAACAACGGTCGTGTGCATGAAGCCTATGAATGTCTCTAGAGTAAATTGGTATTTGTTAGGTAACCTGAGTCTTGTTTCTATGTACTCAACAAAGTAAGGCCCCTTGCAGACGAGCGAGTATTCCGCGCGGGTGCTATGCGTGATGCGAACGCATTGCGCCTGCACGGAATCAGGACCCATTCATTTCAATGGGTCTGTGTACATGAGTGTTGGTTTTCACGCATCACTTGTGCGTTGCGTGAAAATCGCAGCATCTTCTATATTCTGCGTTTGTCACGCAACGCTGGCCCCATACAAGTGAATGGTTGCTAAGAGATGTTTGTAAACATTCCGTTTTTTTATCACGCTCGTGTAAAACGCATTCAATCGCATTGCACCTGCGCGATAAAAACTGAACAACGGAATGCGATCGCAGACAAAACTGAATGAACTTGCTTGCCATCTCACATTTTTCACTGAACTCAACACATCTGGACCTAATGTTGAACCCGAACATAACCCCTTCTTCCCCCATTCAGGCCCTCTGAGTTGAAAATGCTGTGATGCTCTCCCTTGCTCTGCGCGGTATAGCACAGGGCAAAGCCTTTTTTCTTAAGATCCCGTGAAGTACTGGGCTACGCTAGGCGAAGGCTAGGGCAGCTCTGTAGACCGCCCATTAGTGCCGGTGACGTCACCGGGATCACTGCTAGGCGGAAGCCTCTGTCTAGCAGTGTAAAAAGGTAAACAAACAGCCCTTGCCCTGCGCAATGCCGATCAGCTGGTTTAAGAGAAGGCCATGCCCCATGCCAGTGCAGCCTTCCCTTCATTGTTTACCTGCTCGCCGTCGAAATCACAGCTGTCCCATTCACTTCAATGGGGGGGCTCATTCCTATAGAAGGGTGAGGATTGGTCATCAATAATAATATCTTGGAAAACCCCTCCATCGGTATCGAAGTCCTGGAAAGCGTCTTTGAGAGGATGATGTGTACGCTGCATCCGTGAAACGCTGTATTCTCCCGTAGTGATCTTCAGGGGAAAAATGTGTTTGTATCTTTCAAGTTCGGGAATTTTTTTTCAAATATTCAGATTGTGTAGTATTTGGGCAGAAAAAAAACCTAAAGCTAGACGCGATGTGACGTCTAAACCCTGAGATATGAGTCTTCTCACTGTGCAAGGCCACAATAAATTCTCTACCGTGATTCCTGGCCGCACCAGTGTTAACATGTGAAACTTCTAATTACATGTTTAGACTTTTTCTGACCTTTAGTGACTAGCTGCGGCCAGCTGTGTGCGTAGTGGATGCTGCTGTCCGGTGACCACTTCTGCGGTATTAACATGGACAGCTGTTCGCAGTTCAGGATGTTAAGTCATTGCACAAGAATATTCTGTAGACCTTATGTATAAAAATTACTGCAGTAAAAAAAGAGTAGTTGCCCATAGCAACCAGTCATATTGGGTTTTTTGTAAGCTATATTAAAAAGCTGCATTATTGGTTGGTATAGACAACCGCTGCATAGCCCCCTCTGGGGGTCTCGGGATCACTTCTGCAGACAGTGATGTTTGCTTCTATCCAGATACAAGATCAGCACATGTAGCAGCGGCTGCCTCGGGGACATACTGTTACAGAAGGTATCATTTTGTGGTATAACAATGTGTGTGGGGGGGGGGGGGGGGAAGCCTCACTACTTGGCGGGGCATGTAAAGGGAAGCTTACCTACCTGCTTCCCGCCGCTAGCTCCCCGCTCCGTCTCCTCCTGGCCTGTGATGCTCCATTGGGCCACCTCGCTGTAAATATCAGTTTTGCTGGTCACCCTTGCGGCCAGTGATTGGCTGAAGGCATCGAACCGGATGTTTACAGTGAGGGAGCCCAGCAGAGCATCGCTGGCCGGGAGGAGAAGGAGCGGAGAGCCAGCATCGGGAAGAAGGTAAGTAAGCTTCCCTTTAATGGTCCGGCCAAGTGGTTGGTTTGCAAAAAATACACCCCCCTTCTCCATTTTTACACTCTCCTTTAAATGTTTTTTTAGTGTTTAGGTTTGGATTTACTTGTTTAGAGAATAGGAAATCTTACAGTTTTCTGATATTCCTTCATTTCCATCATTGATTTTTAACCAAAACCAGAAGTGAAGCCTACTCAGAGATAAGGTGTTATGGAAAGATCTGCACCTGTTCCGTGTTTTTGACCCGCACCTGGTTTTGGCTCACAATCACTGATGGAAATCACTCATGCACACAGACGTTTTTTATTTCCGTGTCCGTTCCGTGTTTTTTTGCGGACTGTATGTGAAACCATTCATTTCAATAGTTTCGCAAAAATAACGAAGTTAGGGCTCATTCACACGACCGTGGTTTGTTTCCGCATCCGAGCCGCTCGGGTGCGGACCCATTCACTTCAATAGGGCCGCAAAAGATGCGGACAGCACTCCGTGTGCTGTCCGCATCCGTTGCTCTGTTCCGCAAAAATGATGAGTCTGGTCCTATTTTTGTCCGTTTTGCGGACAAGAATAGGCATTTCTATAAAGGGCCTTCCGTTCCACAAATTGCGGAAGGCACATGGGCGGCATCCGTGTTTTGCGGATCCGCAGTTTGTGGACCGCAAAATACGGCATGTTCGTGTGAACAAGCCCTTACTCCGTGTGCATTCCATTTCTGTATGGCCTCATGCACACGACCGTTGTGTGCATCTGTGGCCGTTGTTCCGTTTTCCGTGATTTTCTGCGGACCCATTGACTTTCAATGGGTCCGTTGAAAACTCGGAAAATGCACCGTTGTTCATCCGCGGCCGTGATCCGTGTTTCCTGTCCGTCAAAAAAATATGACCTGTCCTATTTTTTTGACGGACAACGGTTCACGGACCCATTCAAGTCAATGGGTCCGTGAAAAAACATGGATGCACACAAGATTGGCATCCGCGTCCGTGATCCGTGGCCGTAGGCTACTTTCACACAGACGGATCGCAGATCCGTCTGCATAAAAGCTTTTTCAGCACTTCGTGAAAACTCAGATCCGACAGTATATTCTAACACAGAGGCGTTCCCATAGTGATGGGGACGCTTCAAGTTAGAATATACTAAGAACTGTGTACATGACTGCCCCCTGCTGCCTGGCAGCACCCGATCTCTTACAGGGGGCTGTGATCCGCACAATTAACCCCTGTGAGCCGCACCTGAGGGGTTAAGGCTCCATTCACATGTCCGCAAAATGGGTCCGCATCCTCTCCGCAATTTTGCGGAATGGGTGCGGACCCATTCATTCTCTATGGGGATGGAATGGATGCGGACAGCACACAGTGTGCTGTCTGCAGCCGCAATTGCGGAGCGCGGCCCCGATTTTGGGTCCGCAGCTCCGCAAAAAGATAGAGCATGTCCTATTCTTGTCCGCAGCTTGCGGACAAGAATAGGCATTTCTATGGGGGTGACGGGCTGGTGTGTTGCGGACCCGCAATTTGCGGGTCCGCAACACACCACGGACGTGTGAATGTAGCCTTATTGTTCGTATCATAGCCCCCCGTAAGAGATCAGGTGCTGCCAGGCAGGAGGGGGCACACCCCCCTCCCCTGTATTACTGTACATTCATTGGTGGCCAGTGCGGCCCCCCCTCCCTCCCCTGTATTACTGTACATTCATTGGTGGCCAGTGGGTCCCCCTCCCTCCCCTGTATTACTGTACATTCATTGGTGGCAAGTGGGCCCCCCCTCCCTCCCCTGTATTACTGTACATTCATTGGTGGCCAGTGGGCCCCCCCTCCCTCCCCTGTATTACTGTACATTCATTGGTGGCCAGTGCGGCCCCCCCTCCCTCCCCCTCCTAATTAAAATCCCCACCCCCTATCATTGGTGGCAGCGGAAAGTTCCGATCGGAGTCCCAGTTTAATCGCTGGGGCTCCGATCGGTAACCATGGCAACCAGGATGCTACTGCAGTCCTGGTTGCCATGGTTACTTAGCAATTTTTAGAAGCATTATACTTACCTGCGATGTCTGTGACCGGCCGGGCGCTCCTCCTACTGGTAAGTGACAGGTCTGTGCTATAAGCAATGCGCCGCACAGACCTTTCACTTACCAGTAGGAGGAGCGCCTGGCCGGTCACAGACAGCGAAGGTAAGTATAATGCTTCTAAAATTGCTAAGTAACCATGGCAACCAGGACTGCAGTAGCGTCCTGGTTGCCATGGTTACCGATCGGAGTCCCAGCGATTAAACTGGG
Source organism: Bufo bufo (assembly GCF_905171765.1). NCBI lineage: Eukaryota > Metazoa > Chordata > Amphibia > Anura > Bufonidae > Bufo > Bufo bufo. The sequence goes on along the minus strand of NC_053391.1, from coordinate 137,364,333 downwards.
ACTCCGATCGGAACTCTCCGCTGCCACCAATGATTGGGGGGGGGGGGGGATGATTTTAATTAGGAGGGGGGGCCCACTGGCCACCAATGAATGTACAGTAATACAGGGAGGGTTTTCACGATCTAACTCAAATCCGATGGTATATTCTAACATAGAGGCGTTCCCATGGTGATGGGGACGCTTCAAGTTAAATATACCATCGGATTGGAGAAAACTCCGATCTGATGGTATAATAGGGACTCCTGACTTTACATTGAAAGTCAATGGGGAACGGATCCGTTTGCAATTGCACCATATTGTGTCAACGTCAAACGGATCCATCCCCATTGACTTGCATTGTAAATCAGGACGGATCCGTTTGGCTCCGCACGGCCAGGCAGACACCAAAACGACTTTTTCCTTCATGTCCGTGGATCCTCCAAAACTCAAGGAAGACCCATGGAAGAAAAAACAGACACGGATCACGGACCTACCGACTCCATTTTTGCGGACAGCAAAAAAAAACGGTTGTGTGCATGAGGCCTATGTCCGTATAATAAAACTGAACCGCATCACGGACAAGGATAGTACTGTTCTATTAGGGTTCAGCTGTTCCGCTGTATTTCCCAGATTGAACACTGCTTCTCTGAAGTACTTTTGTAACATCTTAATGATTTATGATGCTGTGAATTCCTGTCTCACCACTGGTCTACTGAACTGTAGTCCCCTCATTAGGTCAGTACAGTAGACCCGCTGTGAGATGGAAATGGGAATTCACAGTATCATAAATCATTATGATGCTGCAAGTTCAGAAGAGCAGCATTCATACCGAGCATGTGTCTCAGACTGAGGGTCCATTCACACGTCCGCAAATGGGTCCGCATCCGTTCCGCAATATTGGGAAAGGTTGCGGACCCATTCATTCTCAATGGGGCAGGAATGGATGCGGAGAGCACACTATGTGCTCTCCGCATCCGCATTTCCGGAGCGCGGCCCCGAACTTCCGGGCCGCGGCTCTGCAAAAAAATAGAACATGTCCTATTCTTGTCCGCAATTGCGGACAAGAATAGGCAGTTCTATGGGGCTGCTGGCCGGGTTTATTGCAGATCCGCAATACACCACGGACGTGTGAATGGACCCTGAATATGCTTGTGTGAAACTGGCCCAAAGGAAAAAATGTTAAGACCCGGTATGAGTCCTGTGTTAGGCTACTTTCACATATGCATTTTTGCTGTCCGGTTTTGAGATCTGGTAGGGGATTTCAAACCCACAGCAAAAAAAAAACAATCCGGCACCATTGACTTACATGGTTTTAAGTGCTGGATCCGGCTTCTTCAGTTTCCCATGCCACACACAAAAACGCTGCTTGCAGTGGTGGGAACACAACAAACCGGCACAGAATGCATTCTGATGTACCCCGTGTGCCGGATCTCAATACCGGAAAGGAGAAACGCAGATGTGAAAGTTGCCTTATACGTCCTCAGGAGAATGAATAGGAGTAAGCATGGTGTCAGACATGGAACTCTCATACGTCATGTGACCCCTGGCATTCCAGATTTTTAAATAGAAATGTATTAAAGGGGTTGTCCTACCTGGGCATGTATGGCATATGCACGGGATATTACATTTCCTCTACAGCGGCCAGCTTTGTTTTAAGCAAGGGTTGTCTTAGTGAAACAACCCCTTCTACATGGCCGAACGAACATTTATATGAACGTTCACTCTGACAAATGAGAAAATGCTACTCTGTGGTTGATCGCATGTTTTGTGTGGACATAGAAATCGCAGCGTACCTCCTTGTGAGAGAAGGGGGTTTGAATGAATAATCACAAGAACGATCATTCTTTTACACCTCTCCCAATAATTGCCAAGTGAAGGCAAACGGGCACCTATCGATTTCCTATATTTTCAGTTGAGACTCTTTACAGCAATTTCTGTCCGTGTAAGGCCCCTTTCACATGAGTGAGTTTACCGCACGGCTGCAATGCGTGATGCGAAAGCATTGCGCCCTCTCGGAATCCGGACGCATTCATTTTAATGGGGCTGTGTACATGTGCGTTGGTTTTCACGCCTCACTTATGCGTTGCGTGAAAATTTCTATATTCAGCGATTTTCACGCAACGCTGGCCCCATAGAAGTGAATGGGGCTGCGTGAAAATCGCATCGCATCCGCAAGCAAGTGCGGATGCAATATGTTTTTCACGGATGGCTGCTGAGAGATGTTGTTTGCAAACATTCAGTTTTTTAGCACGCGCGTGCAAAACGCATTCAATTGCACTGCACCCGCGCGATAACAACTGAACGCGATCGCAGACAAAACTAAATGGACTTGCTTGCGAAATTGCGCAATTTTCACTGAACGCATCCGGACCTAATCCGCTCACGCTCGTCTGCAAGGGGCCTAAGGGGTGATTCACACGACCGTCCAAGTATGGTCCGTTTATCGGCTGCCCTCACCCAAACTGACTGCATCATAGCGTTTTATGATACAGGGTCTAATGTACTGTGGTTACATGACGATCAGTTTGGATCCGCGGAGCCGACACACTCTGTCCTGATAATAAAAGCTCCACAGTTATACGTGCACTGCTCTCCAGAAATGAATATGCAGTGGATGGTCTAAAGCTAAAAGCTTATTTTTTCCACAGATATACTGCTTCAGTGCCCAATATGTTGTACCCAACTTGTGCCACCTGAGACCCGTACCCCCTGACTTGTTAAGCACTTCTCCTGAATGTGGATGTAAACTACGGTTTGTTTCTAAAGAGCTCAGACGGCAGAGGCCACCATTCGGCCACTGGTTTGCGGATTTTTATGGACTGGTTTTCAGGTGCCGTTCCACTTCTGCAGATCCTGAGGGACCAGTACAGAGAAGTGACCCCATTATGGAAACTACACCTCTAGAAGAAGTAGCACTTTTGTTTGACGTTTTACTGGTATCTCAATGTATATGTAACCTTTGCAGGGTACATTACAGCGTAATATTTTTTGGGTGGAGAAAACCAGCCATTCCCCTATCATTGTTTGTAGTTCATCTTTACACCTTTCACTGGGCGTTGATGACGTTCCCTTTATTCTGTTGGTACAATTACAGCCATACCAAATCTTACAATGAAAATGCTATATAAAACATTTTTATGCCGCCATAAAGCACACCTGTGCAATATTCATGCTGTCTAATCAGCACCTTGAATTGCCACACCTGTGAGGTGGGATGGATTATCGCGGCAAAGGAGAAGTGCTCACTACCACAGATTCAGACAGATTTGTGAACAATATTTGAGAGTAATGGGTCTTTTGTGTATGTAGAAAATGTTTCAGATCTTTGAGTTCAGTTCATGCAAAATGGGAGCAAAACCGAAAGTGTTGCGTTTATATTTTTGTTCAGTGTAAGTACCCGCATTGCTGAGAAAAATGATGTTTTAATATATGTAAATGAGCCTCTAGGAGCAACGGGGGCGTTGCCATTACACCAAGAGGCTCTGCTCTCTCTGCAACTGCAGCACCTCCTGCACTTTGGTTGACAGGTCCAGGCAGTGAAAACGGACAGTAAGATGCCCTGTTATTTTAGATCAGAGATGCCCAACCTGCAGCCCTCCAGTCGCAAAACTTCAACTCCCAGCATGTCCGGAAAGCCTACAGCTATCAGTCTACAGCCGGGCATGGTGGGAGTTGTAGTTTTACAACAGGTGGAGGGCCGCAGGTTGTTTTAGATCATGTTGTTTGTAGATGATACAATAATTGTTATGGAGGAGATAATGTGGTTCCCTAGTTGTTTTTTGCTTGACATGGCCGGTAGGCATTCCATCATGGAAGAGGCTCAAAATGAGTTGACACCCAAAGTCTCTTTTTTGGTAGAGCAGATCCTCTTCAAGGACATTCTAAAGAGTTATTCCTATTTCCAAATTTATGGCATATCCATGGGGCCACAGTAGCTGCGAGCTGGAGATTGGGGGAACCCCATTTTTGAGCAGTGATGGGACCTGCACCTATTGGAAATTGATGGCATATCCTGTGGAATAACCCATCAAACTCTTTAGGAAGCCATTGTTACCTTGAAGCCTTTAAGCAGTTGTGCAGGACTATGATATAGGATGGGTCATCAGTATCAGATTGGCGGAGGTCCACCCAGGGGCTCTGTCCTCTTCCTTCTTTAGATGCTAGTGCAGTGTAATTCCACCTTCCTCTCCTATTGATTGGATCTGATATCCTACTCAAGCTTGATATCATACAGATGTCCTAGTTATCCTTGAAAAATACCAGGCTAGATTTTATTTTTTGTCACATTTCCAATTCACATGAAGGTTTCATTAGACCAGAAAATGGTTCATGTGCGCGTGAGTACTCTGTTACCGTATCCGTCCCTAATTTTACGACAGCTCACCTTGTTTGCCTTGTGGATTTATACATTGAAAATGGCAGAGATTGTGGAAAGTGACTGCATTGCAGTCTGCGGCGTTCTCCCTGTGTAGGTACATTCCTCGCCCTCTGAATAAGGGCTCATTCAGACGGCCGTATGCTGTCCGCAAAAATACTGAATGCTATCCGTTTTTTTGCGGATCCGCAAAAAAAATGAAACATGTCCTATACTTGTCCGTGAAAATCAGGACATGGCCCCATTGAAGTCTATGGGTCCGCAAAAATACTGAATGCTATCCGTTTTTTTGCGGATCCGCAAAAAAACGGATAGTATTCAGTATTTTTGCGGACAGCATACGGCCGTCTGAATGAGCCCTAAAGATGATGATCAGTGATGGTCACTTTGCCGTGTTCGCCAGCGAACACATGCGGGCTGCCATCTTTAATAAGGTAGACTCACCCGTCCGGCGATGCACAGGTAAGCCCTTACCTGTGCCTGTGCCGGGAGCGGTCTGAAATCAAATGCAGTCACCGGGAGCAGGCAGTTCCGAGAACAGCCGGATGAAGGCCCCCGGGGACCGTTGTCGGAACTGCCTGCTCCCGGTGACTGCATTTGATTTCAGACCGCTCCCGGCACAGGCACAGGTAAAGGCTTACCTGTGCATCGCCGGATGGGTGAGTCTACCTTACTAAAGATGGCAGCCCGCATGTGTTCGCTGGCGAACTGACCATCACTGATGATGATGTCTATGTCTCCACTTCTGCCACAAAGTCAAATGTTCTGTGCAGATAATGAATACGGAGATTATACTAAACCCTTTGTGTCTCCTCAGGACAGGCTTTTATTAAATACGTCCTTTTTGTCTTACTGAGAAAACCAGTTTGACCACTTTTATTGAAGGATGTGCAAATGAGGCCTTTTCAGACATAACCATGTACGTTTTAGTGTTATCTAATGTCGGGTTCAGGCTACTTTCACACTAGCGTTTTGGGACGGATCCGTCATGGATCTGCAAAAAACGGATCCGTTACAATAATACAACCACATGCATCTGTCATGAAAAGATCCGTTTGTATTATCTATAACATAGCCAAGACGGATCCATCATGAACTCCATTGAAAGTCAATGGGAGACGGATCCGTTAATTAACGTATCCGTCCCCATTCACTTACATTGTGTGCCAGGACGGATCCGTTTTACTCAATTTCGTGAAGTGGACAGCAAAACGCGGCACGCAGTGTTTTGGTGTCTGCCTCCAGAGCGGAATGGAGACTGATCGGAGGCAAACTGATGCATTCTGAGCGGATCCTTTTCCATTCAGAATGCATTAGGGCAAAACTTATCAGTTTTGGACCGCTTGTGAGAGCCGTGAACGGATCTCACAAACGGAAAAGCCAAAACGCCAGTGTGAAAGTAGCCTTACACAGCCCGAGGAGAAGCCGATTATCGGGAAGGAAGCGTTCCTTCCTGACAGTCGGCTGCTCCGTCAGTGTGGGTGAAGTGCTGCATTTACATGCAGATCTCACCTCCAAAGTATGAGGACAAGGGATCGCTATTGAGATCACTCGTCCTCATACTGCAGCATTGTTTCTGGGCAGCAGATCGCTGTTCAGAACGTCTGTTTCACCAGATGAATGAGCGTTTTCGCTCGTTTATCGGGTGATCGGCTGCACCTTTAGATGGGCAGATTATCGGAATGTAGCGTTCGTAGGAACGTTCATGCCCGATAATCTGCCCAACAGTCGGGCTTTGTAAATCCTCCATAATAGTGAGCAGCATCAAAGCATTAGATATTAGTCATGGATAAAATCATGTAGAATTACAATTTGGTGAAATGGAAGAGTCATCCATTGATGTTGACATCTTCGATGGAGAATTATTGTGCAATGGAAAGAAATGCTCAAAGTAGTTGCAATGTAAGGTTATGGCTACGTGGAGGGTGGATTTTCCACATTAGTAATTTCCCAGTGTATTTTACCGCAATTCCATGGCAAAATCCACACGTGTTAAATCTGGATTTGTCATGTATTTTGATGCAGATTTCACCCTATGCACTTAAAATTTACACTGTAGGTAAATTTCCGCTGCAATTTTTATTTCACGCAGCAGATGAGATTTTGTACAAAAACTGCCATACTGTCATACATTGCAGATTTTCCCATGTAATTTTGCTGTGAAAAATCCACTGCATAAGGGCTCATGCACACGGCCATAGTTTTGGTCCGAGACCAATCCACATCTTTTGCGAATCAATTTTGGACCCATTCATTTCAATGCGGCCGCAAAAGATGCCAGCAGCACAATACGTGCTGTCCGCATCTGCATGTCCGTTCTGCGGCACCGTGAAAAAAGATAGAACATGTCCTATTCTCGTCCGGTTTATGGACAAGGATAGGACATTTCTAGAGGAGTGTGAGAAAAATGGCAGCATGCACTCGTCCAGGATCCGTGTTTTGCAGATCTACGATTTGTGGACCTAAAAAAAAAATAACAGTGTGCATGGGCCCTAAAGTGGTTGTTCAGACCAGGGGGCCTTTTGGAAAGAACTCTCAGTTTGGCTATACCTACAAAGGGAATCATACTTACCTGATCCCTGCTGCTCAGTTTTGGCTCCTTCACCCCCCCCCCCCCCCCTCCACCTCTCAGGTCTCCCTGCGTCAGTGGCTGCTGCAGCCAGTTACTGCATGCGGAGTCCCATGTGTTATGTCACTGGGTCAAGCGAAACCAGATGTTGACGCCAGGAGATCTGAATGCTGCAGTGGGGCAGGAATCCAGCTGGGTCAGGTAAGTACAATTCCCTTTGCAGGTCTGGCCACACTGGGGGGGTCTGCCCAAAAGGCCCCGAGGCGTGAACAACCCATTTAATACAGGCATATTTTTGCAGTCATATTACTTCCACAAATCCCAGCTTGACCGTAGGTCTAACGACCTGCACTACCACCATCAGGCTACAATTTATGGCCATATGGCCTCATGCACACGAACATATTTTCTTTCTGTGTCCGTTCCGTTTTTTTGCGGACCGTATGCAGAACCATTCATTTCAATAGGTCCAATAAAAAAACTGAAGTTACTCTGTGTGCATTCCGTTTCCGTATGTCCGTATTTCCATTCCGCAAAAAAATAGAACATGTCCTATTATTGTCCGCATTACGGACAAGGATAGTACTGTTCTATTAGTGGCCAGCTGTTCCGTTCTGCAAAATACGGAATACACACGGATGTCATCACTATTTTTTGCAGATCCGTTTTTGGGGACCGCAAAATACATACGGTCGTGTGCATGAGGCCTAAGGCTGGGTTAACACAATCAGTTTTAACATAATTATTTTTTTTTCAAACATTGTAGTGGATCCAAAAAAGGGGGAAACTCTGCATGTGTGAATCAAGTCTTATTCGGGTAATATATGTCCCTGCATTAGCTCCAGTTGTGGGGTTCTTCCTCAGTCTCAATGTAATAATACATAAATGCTACTCCCATTTTTGGTCACACCCTGTTTGGATGTAGATGTGGAATAGTATTTCTTCAAGGAAACATACATGTGTAGATGTGGCAATGCATTGGGCGTAGTAGATACAGGTATAAATTGACCTGTTACATGGAAGTCTCCATGCTCTACCATTATGTAGGTTTCTACTGAGAGGACCTGGTCATTTTTTCAAGCCTGTTTTTCCAGATTGCGTATTCGTCAGGGGGTTTTCATGCGCCGTTGCTTACATAGGACTCATTCATTACATTGACAGCACCACTTTGTACCTTTGAACATTACCTGTCAGAATGATTTAGCAAAAACACATATGTTCATTTCAGGCTAACCTTTGAACTTGGTATTCTCAATAAATAAAATAGGGTAAAGGAAAACTGGCTTAGTTCCCCATAGCAGCCAATCAGATTCCACCTTTCATTTTTCAGAGCTCCTATGGAAAATGAAAGATGGAAGCTGATTGGTTGCTATGGGCAACTAAGCCAGTTTTTCTTAAACCCAGTTTTGATAAATCTTCCCCTATGTGTTTTTATAGTGCCCTTATAAACTGGATGGCAAATTTTTGGGGCTGACGTCATATAAAACTAGAGTCTAATCCCGCGATGGCTAACCTCCGGCACTCCAGCTGTGGTAAAACTACAACTCACAAGATACACACTTGCTTTCCTGTTCTCAGAACGCCACAGAATGGAATGGAGCATGCTGGGAGTTGTAGTTTCACCACCGCTAGAGGTTAGCCATCAAACCCATCCATGGTGGCATCATGGGCTGAGCAGTATGGATATATACTGTGCAGATACAGTCAGAATGATTGTTGGCAGTAGATTCACAGTCCACCCGTAGCATAGAGCACAGTAATAGCAAATGAGAGACATTTTTCAAAGTCCCCTCAATAGTTTGACAATTAAAGGCCTCCAACGTCTCCAGCATGGAAACATAAAGATTTAGGGCTCATACACATGAATGTATTTTCTTTCCATGTCCATTGTGTTTTTTTTTTTTTTTGCGGACTGTATGCGGAACCATTAATTTTAAAAACTGAAGTTACTCCATGTGCATTCCATTTCCGTGTGTCCGTTCCGCAAAAGAATAGAACATGTCCTATTATTGTCCGCATTACGGGCAAGGATAGTACTGTTCTTTTAGGGGCCAGCTGTTCTATTCCTCAAAATACGGAATGCACAGGGACGTCATCTGTATTTTGTTTGGATCGCAAAATACTTATGGTCGCGTGTAGGGATGAGCGAATCGACTTCGGATGAAACATCCGAAGTCGATTCGCATAACACTTTGTTTTAATACTGTACGGAGTTCAGTTCCAAGGTACCACTTGGAACTGAACCCGAGTTTGGGAAATGTTTTTTTTACAATATAAGGCCCCATTCACATGTACGCAATTTCATTCCGCATTTTGCAGAATGGAATTGTGGACCCATTCATTTCCATGGGGCCGCACTTCCGGGTTCGCATTTCCGTTCCCGAAAAAAATAGAACATGTCCTATTCTATTAGTGCCGGCGATGCGGAACGCACATTGCCGTGTCCGTGTTTTGTGGATCCGCAAAACACGTTACGGACATATGTATGGAGCCTTAAATCAATTTCTAAAGTTATTATGTGAAGTCTCGCACTCCGTACAGTATTGAAACTAAGTTTTATGCGAATCGACTTCGGATGTTTCATCCGAAGTTGATTCGCTCATCCCTAGTCGTGTGCATGAGCCCTTAACTGCAGCATTATTATCTGTCATAAGGAAAATGGAAACTGGGGACTATTTATTTTGCCCCCTCTTATTTAGCATTTCATAGATCTTGGACATGCTGATTAATTATTTGCAGCTCTTCAGTTTGTTGAGGAGAAGTAATCTGGCCCCTTGCGTAAGGAGACACATTCACCATGGCATTTGATGCTCGGTGTCTCGATGACTGAAAGGTTCATGTTGCATACTTGGTGTTCTCTTTACATCCAAATTATTGATGATGTCATTAAAACACCTTGCTCTGGTGGAGCTAGGTGCTAAATAATTCAGCCATCAGCCTTTTTTCCACATTTATATTATGTATTCATTAACGTAGCATACATCATACGTAGACCATGTCTTCCGTGCTATATATACATGTATATACTTATAAAAGATGTCATTGGAAATATTCTCTCACTCTTCCAGGTCCACTGCACCAGCAGGTTTATGTAGGTTTGACTCTCCAATTTAGACCTCATCATGGTCTGTCTGCATTTCTAGTGGTCTCACCTCATTTCATATTTGCTATATGTTTTGTATCGGATTTTTATATGCTGGTTTATAGTGCATATGCCCATTCTGTGGCAACCCAGTGGACCTGTATGTGTCGGTTACATATATTATATTGCATACCGCACTTTGTTCTAATTGTATACAATTTTTAATATGTATCTGTTGGTGTGTCCAATAAACTTTATATATATTTTATATTGACTGATTGTCGGATGTGCATATATGGGGTGGTTCTTGCGACTCTCTCTTGGGTCAGGTGATATTGTCTATAAATAATATTAGTGTAAACTTTACATTCCGATGTCAGGACCTGGCATTTATAGAGAGATAAGTGGCGCTAAGGGCACTGCTCATCTTTTCCTTCGCACATCACTTTTGAAAGAAGTTCCTTCTCCTTTGCAATCTTTTGAGGTTGACTTTACAGGGGAAAATCCTGGCTTGTCGGTCAGGTTCTGACATCATGAGTAACATGGGGTGTCGGAGGGACGGTTGCCCTGGTGCCAAAGTGCAGGGGGTCACCAGGCTCCTGGGGCACTGTTTATTAACAATACCATTCATTCTGTAGCAGGTAATGGACTGAGTGCATCCTGGCATCGCCATACAGTGAATCATTATTCTCTGCTATGTCTGATGTCATTCTACAGGGAGGAGGTGTTATTAGAGACCAACAGCTATCCCTGTATGCACACTTAGGGTACTTTCACACTAGCGTTTTTCTTTTCCGGCATAGAGTTCTGCGTTACAGGGGCTCTATACCGGAAAAGAACTGATCAGGCATATCCCCATGTACACTTGCGGCAGTTGCACAAAACAACAGGTCACTTTGCAGTCTTTGGTGTTAATTGACACACAATGGAAAGTTCATATTACACAAGTGACCTTGTTGGCAGTTCTGCCTCCAGTAGTCCACAGCAGGCTTTAGGGGGCATGTTCCCCCAGCACATGGGTCTCATCCCTCCAGTCCGGCACAAAACCTCAGATCCCACCACAGAGACTCAGCTGCTGAGCCCAGCTGCCTCTTTAAGGACAGCCGGGTGCTGCCAAAACCTGGATCGGCACTTAAACGGTCCGGTATTTGACCTCACCTGGCTGGAATCCAGCCCAGCCGCACATGTTGGGAGGAAAATACCTGCCTTCCCATACAAAACCCCTCGCTGTGTCACCGACCCCCCCTTTGTTCAACCCTGAGGGGTGAACACACGCCAGACAGTGTACCCGGGACAGGGCATCCGCGTTTCCCTCTAACCGGCCTGCCCTGTGTTCCACCGAAAACGTAATGTTTTGTAATGACAAAAACCATCGGGTGACCCGGGCATTTCTGTCCTTGGCCTGGCTCATCCATTTGAGAGGGGAGTGGTCAGTCACCAGGCGGAACTTTCTCCCCAACAAATAATAGCGGAGAGACTCCAGTGCCCACTTGATGGCCAGGCACTCTCTCCACTATACTATACCTGGTCTCGGCTGGGTTGAGCTTACGGCTGAGGAAGACAACAGGATGCTCCTCCCCATTGACTTCCTGAGACAGTACAGCACCGAGGCCTACTTCGGAGGCATCGGTCTGTACTATAAACCCCCTTTTTGGTGTCGGGCGTCACCAAAACCGGGGACCCACACAGGGCCGACTTCAAAGCGGAGAAAGCCTCTTCCGCCAATCATCCCAGCGAACCATCACTGACTTGTGTCCCTTTAAGAGCCCTTTTAATGGCGTGGCCATGATAGCAAAGTGGGGAACAAACCTTATGTAATAGCCCACTATTCCCAGGAATGACTTTATTTTCCTAGTGGTGACAGGTCGGGGCCAATTTCTTATTGCCTCTATTTTGTTTACTTGGGGTTTGATGACTCCACGCCCAATGACATACCCCAGGTACTTAGTCTACTCTAACCCTGTCACACATTTTTTCGGGTTAGCGGTTATTCCAGCCTTCCGAAGGGAGTCCACTACAGCCCTGCACTTTGGGTAGGTGACTTTCCCAGTCGGTACTGTAGATGACAATATCGTCCAGGTAAGCCGAAGCATACCAACGATGTGACGAAGCACAATGTCCATAAGTCGCTAAAAAGTAGCGGGGGTGCCATGCAGACCAAAGGGTAAGACCTTATAGTGATACAGCCCCTCAGTGTGATGAAGGCAGTTTTCTGTTTGGCAGCCTCCGTTAGGGCACCTGCCAGTACCCTTTTGTGAGGTCCAAACAGAAAAGTACCGCGCTTGTCCTAACCTCTCGACTAGCTCATCCACCCAGGGCATAGGATACGCGTCGAACTTAGAACTATCGTTAAGTTCGAGTACGAAAGTCGTTACAAAACCGCAATGTCCCATCCGGCTTGGGCATCAATACTATAGGACTGGCCCACTCACTTCATGACTCCTCAATGACATCTAGCTGCAACATTAGCTGCACCTTCTCCGAGATGGCTTGTCGCCCAGCTTCGAGTACCCAGTATGGTTTCATCCGGACTTTTGCCTGAAGCTCAGTGACAATGTCATGCTGGATTATGGAAGTGCGTCCAATGAGGTCCGAGAACACATCCGTGTTCCAATTAACAAACTCCCTGGCCTCCTGAGTCTGCTTAGAGGAGAGGCTGTCAACAATTTTTACTGCGGCAGCCTCTTCTCTTGCATCAGACAGAGGGGCCGGAACCTCTTCTCCTAGAAAACCCGGCTGCGGGCTGTCTTCAGTACAGGTTTCCCTATCTTTCCACTGTTTGAGTAAATTCACATGGTAAACCTGCTCCGGCTTTCACTGCCCTGGCTGGTGTACCTTATAGTTTACATCTCCAATTTTCTCGAGTACCTCGAAGGGCCCCTGCCACCCAGCCAGGAATTTACTGTCCACAGTCGGCACCAGAACCAAAACCCGATCACCCGGGTTAAAGATCCGGACCCGAGCCTGCCGATTATAGACCCGACTCTGGGCTCGCTGCCACACCTCTTTGGCCACGTCCAAGAGACCGCGAGGGTGTCTGCCATATAGCAGTTCGAAGGGCGAGAACCCAGTAGAGGCCTGGGGTACCTCTCGCATGAGATAGGGCATAAGGGAGGTCCCAGTCCTTCCCATCTTTAGACACTACCCTTTTCAACATATTTTATAATGTTTGGTTAAACCTTTCTACCAGATCGTCCGTTTGCGGATGGTAAACGGACGTCCGTAGTTGTTTTATGTGCAGCAACTTACAGAGTTCCTCATCACCTTGGACATTAAAGGGGTCCCTGGTCGGTCAGAACCTCTTTAGGTAGTCCTACTGAGGAAAACATCTCCATTAACTCCTTAGCTATGAGTTTGGCCGAGGGGTATTCGCAGTGGCACTGCTCCAGGTACCGAGTGATGTAGTCTAGGATGACTAAGATGTTGTTGATGCCCTCTGGCAGACTTCGGTACTGGGCCTATGAGATCCATAGCTATTCGGTCAAACTGTACCTCTATAATCGGGAGAGGTACTAGGGGACTACGGAAAACTGTGGCTGGGGGGCTAGTATCTGGCAGGTCGGCAATATTTACAAAACTCTTCCAGCTCTCTGAATATGCGGGGGACCAGTAAAACCGCTGTAGAATACGATCCTCAGTTTTCTGCAGTCCAGGTAACCCCCGAGAACGTGTTGGTGGGCTAGATGTAACACGAGTTTGCGATAAGCCTTGGGGACACCAACTGTTCAGTAGGCTACCCCATACAGGGGTGTGGAAATCGTATCGCCCGACGCACCGGGACATGCAGTTCCGGGCGCCGGGCAGGTAGTTTGTTCAGTAGCTTAGCCCTGTAGCGGGCAAGTAGCAGGGCTGAGATGGCTTTGTTTACCGGGGAAGTGGATCGGCGACGAGCTGGGCATGGAGAGGTGTTCCCATGGTGATGAAGTTAAAATATGCCATTGGATTGGAGAAAACTCTGATCCGATGGTATATTCTAAACCCGAGGTGTTCCATGGTGATGGGGACTCACCTCTGACAGGGAGCTGCCATCCGCAGCACCTGAGGGGTTAATTGCGCGGACAGCAGCTCCCTGTCAGAGGTCGGGTGCCGGGAATGTTTCTACAATGTTTTCATTGGTGGGCAGTGCGCCCTCCCCGGTATTAAAATCATTGGTGGGCAGTGCGCCCCCCCGGTATTAAAATCATTGGTGGGCAGTGCGCCCTCCTCCCTCCATCATTGGTGGCAGCGGCAGTTCCGATTGGAGTCCCAGCAGTGTAATGCTGGGGCTCCGATCGGTTACCATGGCAGCCAGGACGCTACTGAAGTCCTGTCTGCCATGGTCAGTTACGCTGCAGCATTATACTTACATGCGCTGTGGCCGCCCGGCGCGCCTTCTTATTGTAACTCACAGGTCTGTGCAGCGCATTGCTATAAGAATAAGCACTGCCAACCAATGATTTTAATACTGGGAAGGGGCGCACTGCCCACCAATGATTTTAATACCGGGGGGGGGGGCGCACTGCCCACCAATGATTTTAATACCGGGGAGGGGGGGGGCGCACTGCCCACCAATGATTTTAATACTGGGAAGGGGGGGGGAGGGTGTACTGCCCACCGATGCAAACATTGTAGAAACATTCCCGGCACCCGACCTCTTACAGGGAGATGTGATCACATAAGGCTTCGTTCACACCAGGCAGTGCGGCCGGAGGGGGAGTAGTGGTCTGTTGAAGTGATTGGCACCATAACCATGCCCAACGGCTGCACAGGTTCGCAAGGCACATTATGCCTGCGGTCCAGTCCAAACAAAATGCTGCAATGCGGCATAATTGTGCCTTGCGATCCCGTGCATCCGATCGCCTGCGGCTGTGGCTACGGTGCCATTCACTTCAATGGATCGTCATGCCCACTCCTGCCCAACAACATAGTGAGCTGGCCGCGATGTAGTGCATTCTGGACAGAATCATCTTGGTGGTGAACGAGGAACTAAACTTAGAGTCATTTCATACCACAAAGACTGGAACGCAAGCCAGCCACCTCCCTGCATAAGGAAGCGTGGCGGTGTATTGAAATATGGTTTTGATTTAAAAAAAATAAGTCTCAGGACAAGTAGATTGTCATGAGGGACAAGTAGATCGAGCCCCCGCTTTAGTCCTTCGACAAGTAGTTTTTTTTATTTCCACACCCCTGCCCCATAGTTGGTTCACCCAATACAACATATTCTGATGAACCACAAAACGGGCAAACACTGACTCTGCCCCAGGTTGTTGTGGTTCACCATCTACTATTAAACATTTTCCCAGGCTCGGGATAGGGTGGGTCCCGAAGTACCAAAGTATCCCTGGAGACATTGAGGTCTGCCAATTCAGACCCGGCAGCAAGTCCTCCACGTCTCCCACCATCACACTTAGTGGCAAAGAAAAAGAGGGTCAGTCTGACTGAGGTGTCAGCCACACCTCCAGTACAAACTGCAAAGAAAAAGGGGGTCAGTCAGCACATCCCAATGCGCAGGGGCACATTGCTATGGCTGAAAACAACACTGTAAAACAAAACATGCAATGCCAACAGCTCTCTGCAAACCAAATAAAGTACAAAAATGCTAATAATTGCTAATGCTATACTTAGCGGGGTTGTCTCCCCCTCTCCCACCGAAGAGGGCGGTCACCCGTACCGCTTGGCCCTTCGGTCTCGGGTTCCCAGGGTTCTGGTCTCCCTGAGCAGGGCACTCTGCTAAGGGTTACCCCTGTCTCATGGGTATTGGTAATTCTCGTAGCAGGCCACAGTGCCGTGAAGTCTTTTCCTATTATTAGTTCATAGTGTAGATAGTGGCGACGGCCATCTCGTGGGTCCACCCTGCCGGCAAGCAACCGTGGATAGAGACACTATAGCGGTGGCGGGTAGTCTTTTAAGTCTCCAAGAATACACATTCCCCCGACTTTCCGGCCAGTATACTCAGCAGGCTGTACCAGTGTAGCCCTTCCAGGGACAACCAGACTCCCTGAGTCCAGCAACGCCACAGCCAGAGTGTTTCCTACTTCCACCTGGCACAAGTGGTTGTTGTCTATAGTCTCTGGGGTACCGGAGAGGCACACAGTTTCCTGGCATATAAGTGGCGGTAGCCATAGTTAGTGTCCACGGGCTCACCCCAACGGGGACAGTCAGCTCTTACGTGGCCAGGCTCCTGGCACCACCAGCAGACTATCGGAGCCAGGTCCGTAGGGGGTACATCCCGGGCGGGTTTTGTTGGCACAAGTCGCCGGGCCTGGGGTGGAGATTTCTGGGGTTTGACTGCCCCCCCTTCAAAAAGAGCTTCGTAGCCTCATAGCGTTCCACCAGGTCCACCATCTCAAGGGCATTACCAGGAGACACCAGGCCGATCCAGTGCAAAGCCCTCCAGAATATATCACCCAACAGACGGTCCAGCATAGCAGTGAAACTCAGCACGTCAGTTGCAGCCATTTTTGCAACAGGTGTAATAGATCATAATACTGAGCTCTTGCGAGATCAGCTGTGATACATTATGTACTTTTTTTTTAAAATATAGATAGTGATATGGAAAATTAAAAAAAAAGCTCTCTTCTAAAAAATATATGTTTAAAGGGATCCTGTCATCAACTTTATGCTGCCCATACTAAAGGCAGCATAAACTAGAGACAGGTGAGTTGATTTCAGCGGTCTGTCGTTTTGAAAGTTAAAAGTAAGTGGTTGCCGAGAACCAACATCACAATAATTGCAGACTGGGCCTGGAAAAGAGTCCCGGCCACCTGAGAAGAGTCCTGGTTATTCATGAATTCCTGCTCTCCCTGCCCACCTGCTGATGACTGACAGTCTTCTACCTAGTTTTCTCCCCTTTCTCTCTAGGAGAGAACTGCCAATCATCAGCAGATGGGTGAGATCGCAGGAGATTATAATAACCAGGGACTCTTCTCAGCAGTGGCGACTCTAGGATCAAATATATAGGGGGGGCACAGAAAACACACAGTCAAAAATGGGGGGGCACTAATAATTTTCACCAGCTAATCATACTACTGAAAAATACTAAAGCAGCCGCCTTCCCCTGCAGCTACGCCCCCTGACGCCGGGGGGGTAATATAATTAAGGGTATCAGGGTACATTGGGTGTAATATAACTGAGGAGGGCTATCAGACATTATAAAGGGGTAATATAGCTTACATTACCCCTGTATTATGTCCTAATAGGATAGGAACTCCTTAGTTATGTTACCCCTGTATAAATGCACCCTGATACCCCTTAGGCTACTTTCACACTAGCGTTCGGGTTGTCCGCTCGTTGCGCTCCGTTTGAAGGGCTCACGAGCGGCCCCCGAACGCATCCGTGCTGGCCCCAATGCATTCTCAGTGGAGGCGGATCCACTGAGAATAGCATCCGCCTGCCAGCGTTCAGCCTCCGCTCCGCTCAGTGAGCGGACACCTGAACGCTGCTTGCAGCGTTCGGGTGTCCGCCTGGCCGTGCGGAGGCGAGCGGATCCGTCCAGACTTATAATGGAAGTCAATGGGGACGGATCCGCTTGAAGAAGACACAATATGGCCTCCAATCTTCAAGCGGATCCGCTTCCCCATTGACTTTCAATGTAAAGTCTGAACGGATCCGCTCAGACAACTTACACACTTAGAAAATTTTCTAAGTTTTAATGCAGACGCATCCGTTCTGAACGGATGCGAACGTCTGCATTAACGGATCCGCTCCGAACGCTAGTGTGAAAGTAGCCTTAGTTATTTATATAACTAAGGGATATCAGGGTACATTACACAGGGGGTAATATAAACTGAGGGGTTTCAGGGTACATTATACAAGGGTAATATAACTGAGGAGGGCTATCATGGGACACTATACAGGGGGTAATGTAAGCTATATTACCACCGTATAATGCCTGATAGGCCTCCTGAGTTATATTACCCTGTATAATAATGTACCCTGATACCCCTTAGTTATTGACCCCGCCGGGATCATGTAACTAAGGGGTATCCGGGTACATAATTATACAAGGGTAATATAAGTTACTCAGGAGGCCTATCCGGCATTATACGGTGGTAATATAAGTTATATTACCCCTGTATAATGTACCCTGATACCCCTTGGTTATATTACCCCCCTGTATAATGTCCCCCTGATTACCCTCAGTTATATAACTGAGGGGTATCAGGGGACATTATGGGTAATATTATAACTAAGGGGTATCAGGGTACATTATACAAGGGTAATATAACTGAGGAGGACTCAGTGCTATCAGGGGACATTATACAGGGGTCCTTAGTTATATTACCCCTGTATAATGTACCCTGATACCCCTAAGTTATAGGGGTAAAAGGGTTGAGGAGGGGCTGGGCGCAAGCAGGCAGGCCATGAGGCGAGGTAGTGGGGGTACATACTTTGTTTTCTTCTTAGCTTGCCTAGGGGCCGGCCAGGGCCAGGCAGAGTTCTTGGGAAGTTGCCACACACAGTCCTCCTCTGGACCTCTCCTGTCCGAAGCTGGGGCCTGGGCTGGGCACATACAGGCTCACTGACACTAGCAGACGCAGTAGCAGAGCTGCAGAACAGAAGCAAGCGTATCGCGCGGGCGGGCAGGCACGCAGCTTTACGTGGTGATGTCAACTCTGCGGCTGCCGCACTCCCAGCCTGCGCCCCGCCCTGCACGCTCTGCCTCCTCTGGGTCTGAACGCCGCCCCCCACCCCCATCTGTCATGTCTGTCTGTGTATGTTGTCTGTGTTGTGATTTGTGAATCACTCACTCTGTAGTGCGGGCTAGAGATGGGAAGTTCGGATCTTTAACATGAACCGATTCATGAATCAAATCTTCGGTTCATTCGCTGACTCTGCTGAGCTGAGACGCAAGTGAACCGAAGAGCTTAGGTGGTGCGCATGCGCGGATGCTTTGATTCACTTGCTGAGTCGGCTCTTGGCACTTGGTCTGAGCTCTGACTAAGTGAGGAAGTGTAGGGAAGCGGACAGGGACTCAGGACAGAATGCATTGTCACCACAGTGACAGTCTGACAGTACAACCAAGTGAAGTGAATGCACAGGAAAATGTATGTGCTGAGTTGATAACAGTAACACTGGCTGATAATAAAATAGTCCACAGTCCGCACAGACATCACACAGGAAAATAACTAGTGTGAACCCACCCTTAGTTATATAGCTACTGAATGAGACAGAAGTTTCAGAAGAAGGGATGCCTTTAACATATATATCTCCTTGAGAAGCCAATTTGATCCTAAAGGGTTTAATTCAACCTGTAATCTAAACTCTGTCCTGTCACTTCTCTTATCTCTCTGCTGACTGTCTGTCCCTTAACCTTATCACTGCTACAGCCTGGTGTTGTGGAAAAATTATTGTTCGCCGTATGGTCGCCATCTATCCTATGGAGATGCGCGGATTCATTCGCATTCGCGTTCGCATCTGCGCAGAGACTTTCGCACGATGGTCTGGTTCGTCCCGACCTTTAGCTGATTTGTGCCCAGCCTGGTATTACTGCAGGATACCAGTGTCATGGCGCCGGCTGAGGGGGAAGGGATGGGGACCGTCGAGCGAGGGTTTCTTCATCCACGAGGATAAGCGCGGCAATGGAAAGGGCGCGAATATGTGTGTGAACACGCGAACATAAGTTCGCACGATCATTCACATCTTTGCCAGCCAATCACTTCATACCATAACCTGTCTTCTCATTGGTCATGATTGTAAGACCGCCTTCCAGCCAATCACTTCATACCATAACCTGTCTCCTCATTGGCTGGAAGGCGGTCTTACAATCATGACCAATGAGGAGACAGGTTATGGTATGAAGTGATTGGCTGGAAGGCGGTCTTACAATCATGACCAATCACTTCATACCATAACCTGTCTCCTCATTGGTCATGATTGTAAGACCACCTCCCATCTTCTGGTATAAATAAACCACGCCTAGCTGTTGGAAGCAGGCACATTATTGGAACCTACTTGAGAACATCTCTCTGATGTTATTTTGGAGGAATTGCGCACCACATCGACGCACACTACACCAGGGATTTCCCGATTGTACTTCTGGCGGTCGTTTTCAGTTGTTGAGAACGAGACAAAGGAGCACACGGCGGTATCACTGGTCATCAGCCTCAGTGTAAACTGTTCCAGTGACTCACGGTTCTTTTAACTCAAAGAATCGAATGAGTCTCTAAGGGCTCTTTCACACTTGCGTTGTTTTGTTCGGCATAGAGGTTCCGTCGTCGGGGCTCTATGCCGGCAGACTCCTGATCAGGATTATCCCCATGCATTCTGAATGGAGAGAAATCCATTTCAGGATGATCAGGATGTCTTCAGTTCGGACCGGAACGTTTTTTTGGCGGAGAAAATACTGCAGCATGCTGCGCTTTTTGCTCGGCCAAAAATCCGGAACACTTGCCGCAAGGCCGGATCCGGAATTAATGCCATTTGAAAGGCATTAATCCGGATCCGGCCTTAAGCTAAACGTCGTTTTCGGCGCATTACCGGATCCGATGTTTAGCTTTTTCTGAATGGTTACCATGGCTGCCGGGACGCTAAAGTCCTGTTTGCCATGGTAAAGTGTAGTGGGGAGCGGGGGAGCAGTATACTTACCGTCCGTGCGGCTCCCGGGGCGCTTCAGAGTGACGTCAGGGCGCCCCATGCGCATGGATGATGTGTCGCATGGATCACGTCATCCATGCGCATGGGGCGCTCTGACGTCATTCTGGAGCGCCCCGGAGCCGCATGGACTGTAAGTATACTGCTCCCCCGCTCCCCACTACTACTATGGCAACCAGGACTTTAATAGCATCCTGGCTGCCATAGTAACACTGAACGCATTTTGAAGACTGATCCGTCTTCAAATGCTTTCAGTAGACTTGCGTTGTTACGGATTCGGCGGGCACCTCCGGCAAATGGAGTACACGACGGATCCGGACAACGCAAGTGTGAAAGAGGCCTTAGTCGGATCTTTAGATTCTTTTAACTCGTAGACTCATTCTATTCTTAGGACTCCCTCCTGTACAGTGTGTGACTCAGAGCTGCTTGCCTGAGCTCTGATTGGTTGCAGGCCAGGGAGGGCGGAGAGGGGAGGGCTGGCTTCCACTCTAGGTTCAGATTACACTTCTCCCTCCCTGCTGCCAGGGTCTCTCTGCTCTGCTATCTGACTAAGCGGCTTCACACGGATCAGCTCAGGGCTCTTTCACACCTGCGTTATTGTCTTCCGGCATAGAGTTCCGTCGTCGGGGCTCTATGCCGGAAGAATCCTGATCAGGATTATCCTAATGCATTCTGAATGGAGAGTAATCCGTTCAGGATGCATCAGGATGTCTTCAGTTCCGGTACGGAACGTTTGTTGGCCGGAGAAAATACCGCAGCATGCTGCGCTTTTTGCTCCGGCCAAAAATCCGGAACACTTGCCGCAAGGCCGGATCCGGAATTAATGCCCATTGGAAGGCATTGATCCGGATCCGGCCTTAAGCTAAACGTCGTTTCGGCGCATTGCCGGAGCCGACATTTAGCTTTTTCAGAGTGGTTACCATGGCTGCCGGGACGCTAAAGTCCTGACAGCCATGGTAAGTGTAGCGGGGAGCGGGGGAGCAGTGTACTTACCGTCCGTGCGGCTCCCCGGGGCGCTCCAGAGTGACGTCAGGGCGCCCCATGCGCATGGATGACGTGATCCATGCGATCACGTGATCCATGCGCTTGGGGCGCTCTGACGTCATTCTGGAGCGCCCGGGGAGCCGCACGGACTGTAAGTATACCGCTCCCCCGCTCCCCGCTCCTACTATGGCAACCAGGACTTTAATAGCGTCCTGGGTGCCATAGTAACACTGAAAGCATTTGGAAGACGGTTCCGTCTTCAAATGCTTTCAGTACACTTGCGTTTTTCCGGATCCGGAGTGTAATTCCGGCAAGTGGAGTACACGCCGGATCCGGACAACGCAAGTGTGAAAGAGGCCTCAGTCAGAGGAATCGACTCCTCCGGTTCAGTGAACTGAATCCATTCAAAAGAACGATTCGTTCATGAACCGGACATCACTAGTGCGGGCGCTGCGCACAGCAGCGAATCAGCGGGGGGCAAGGAATGACCTGGGGGGCAATTGCCCCCCTGTAGCGACGCCACTGCTTCTCAGGTAGATTTGACTCTTTTCAAGGCCTGAGCTGCAATGATTATGATGCTGGTTCTCAGCAACCACTTACTATTAGCTCAATGAGTGACACAGCGCTGAGATCAGCATTTCTGTCACTAATTTATGCTGCCCTCAGTGAGGTCAGCATGAAGTTGATGACAGGTTCCCTTTAACACATAAACATGATTTAAATAAAAGGTCATTTTCTGATGACACATTCACTTTAATTGAATTAATCCACCCATTTTACTGAGTCTTTACCCACAAAACTGTATTTCAATCCGCTCAGCTCCAACTGCTCTAACATGGTGCTTTCAGATTGCATTGCATTTTGGTGACAGGTCCTACCTAAATCATTGGAATGGGCCTGAATTTTATGTAATGGGTGTAATCAGCTTTAAAAACAGGTTAATTTTAACCAGGTGACTGCCATCCTTGTAGCTTCATATACGAATGGAGAAGAAATTGTCAAAATAGTACAATATATACCGATTTTCCTATGTAATGTAAATTATCATTAACTTTTTTTTTTCCTAAATGCTCCTTCTTACCCAACCACCCCTCCCGAACCATCGCTCCTCCTCATACTGTGGAGGTGAGATCTTCATGTAAATGGAGAGGTCCACCTCCACTAAGAAGCAAGCAGTTGTCAGGAAGGAACTCTTCCTTCCGACAATCGTTTGCTTATCCGCGCAGTGTAAATGCGCCTTAAGTCATTGACCAAAGAGATGTGCTACATTCTTAGGGCTCATTCACATAGCTGTGTGCACCCCGCATCACGGATGCGAACATATTCAGTTGAATGGGTCCACAATCCGGAAGATCGGTGTGGAACGGAAGCACGTAACGTAACCCCAGGATGCACTACGGAGTGCTTCCATGGGGTTTCTGCCCGGGCCTCTGCACCGCATAAAAAATTGAACTTTTTCCCTATTTTTCTGCGGTGTGGACGGATCACGGACCCATTGAACTTGAATGGGTCTGGATCCGTCGTGGCAGCCACACGGATGGTGCCTGTGCATTGGGGACCGCAAATTGTGGTCCTCAATGCACGGAACAGCCGAACAACGGCCGTGTGAATGAGCCCTTAACCTCCTCAGGACCGCCGTACGCAGGATTGCGTCTTTGCGGCGGCCCTGCTCTTCTGGGTGGACGCGCCGGCGCGTCCTCTCGCGAGACGCGAGATTTCCTGTGAACGCGCGCACACAGGCGCGCGCGTTCACAGGAACGGAAGGTAAGAGAGTGGATCTCCAGCCTGCCAGCGGCGATCGTTCGCTGGCAGGCTGGAGATGTGTTTTTTTTAACCCCTAACAGGTATATTAGACGCTGTTTTGATAACAGCGTCTAATATACCTGCTACCTGGTCCTCTGGTGGTCCCCTTTGTTTGGATCGACCACCAGAGGACACAGGTAGCTCAGTAAAGTAGCACCAAGCACCACTACACTACACCCACCCCCCCTGTCACTTATTAACCCCTTATTCACCCTTGATCACCCCTGATCACCCTATATAGACTCCCTGATCACCCCCCTGTCATTGATTACCCCCCTGTCATTGATCAACCCCCTGTAAAGCTCCATTCAGATGTCCGCATGATTTTTACGGATCCACTGATAGATGGATCGGATCCGCAAAACGCATACGGACGTCTGAATGAAGCCTTACAGGGGCGTGATCAATGACTGTGGTTATCACCCCATATAGACTCCCTGATCACCCCCCTGTCATTGATTACACCCCTGTCATTGATCAACCCCCTGTAAAGCTCCATTCAGATGTCCGCATGATTTTTACGGATCCACTGATAGATGGATCGGATCCGCAAAACGCATACGGACGTCTGAATGAAGCCTTACAGGGGTGTGATCAATGACTGTGGTGATCACCCCATATAGACTCCCTGATCACCCCCCTGTCATTGATTACACCCCTGTCATTGATCAACCCCCTGTAAAGCTTCATTCAGATGTCCGCAGGATTTTTACGGATCCACTGATAAATGGATCGGATCTGCAAAACGCATACGGACGTCTGAATGAAGCCTTACAGGGGCGTGATCAATGACTGTGGTGATCACCCCATATAGACTCCCTGATCACCCCCCTGTCATTGATTACACCCCTGTCATTGATCAACCCCCTGTAAAGCTCCATTCAGATGTCCGCATGATTTTTACGGATCCACTGATAAATGGATCGATCCGCAAAACGCATACGGGCGTCTGAATGAAGCCTTACAGGGGCGTGATCAATGACTGTGGTGATCACCCCATATAGACTCCCTGATCACCCCCCTGTCATTGATTACACCCCTGTCATTGATCAACCCCCTGTAAAGCTCCATTCAGATGTCCGCATGATTTTTACGGATCCACTGATAAATGGATCGGATCCGCAAAACGCATACGACGTCTGAATGAAGCCTTACAGGGGCGTGATCAATGACTGTGGTTATCACCCCATATAGACTCCCTGATCACCCCCCTGTCATTGATTACACCCCTGTCATTGATCAACCCCCTGTAAAGCTCCATTCAGATGTCCGCATGATTTTTACGGATCCACTGATAGATGGATCGGATCCGCAAAACACATACAGGCGTCTCCCTGGAGCCTTCCAGGGGGGTGATCACCCCATATAGACTCCCTGATCATCCCCTGTCATTGATCACCCCCCCCTGTCATTGATCACCCCCCCCCTGTCATGCTGCATTCAGATGTCCGTATGATTTTTACGGATCCAACGGATACATGGATCGGATCCGCAAAACACATACGGACATCTGAATGGAGCCTTACAGGGGGGTGATCAATGACAGGGGGGTGATCACCCCATAAAGACTCTCTGATCACCCCCCTGTCATTGATCACCCCCCTGTCATTGATCACCCCCCCTGTCATTGATCACCCCTCTGTAAGGCTCCATTCAGACATTTTTTTGGCCCAAGTTAGCGGAAATTATTATTTTTTTTCTTACAAAGTCTCATATTCCACTAACTTGTGTCAAAAAATAAAATCTCACATGAACTCACCATACCCCTCACGGAATCCAAATGCGTAAAAATTTTTAGACATTTATATTCCAGACTTCTTCTCACGCTTTAGGGCCCCTAGAATGCCAGGGCAGTATAAATACCCCACATGTGACCCCATTTCGGAAAGAAGACACCCCAAGGTATTCCGTGAGGGGCATATTGAGTCCATGAAAGATTGAAATTTTTGTCCCAAGTTAGCGGAAAGGGAGACTTTGTGAGAAAAAAAAATAAAAATATCAATTTCTGCTAACTTGTGCCAAAAAAAAAAAAATTTCTATGAACTCGTCATGCCCCTCATTGAATACCTTGGGGTGTCTTCTTTCCAAAATGGGGTCACATGTGGGTATTTATACTGCCCTGGCATTCTAGGGGTCCTAAAGCGTGAGAAGAAGTCTGGGATCCAAATGTCTAAAAATGCCCTCATAAAATGAATGTGGGCCCCTTTGCGCATCTAGGCTGCAAAAAAGTGTCACACATGTGGTATCGCCGTACTCAGGAGAAGTTGGGGAATGTGTTTTGGGGTGTCATTTTACATATACCCATGCTGGGTGAGATAAATATCTTGGTCAAATGCCAACTTTGTATAAACAAAATGGGAAAAGTTGTCTTTTGCCGAGATATTTCTTTCACCCAGCATGGGTATATGTAAAAAGACACCCCAAAACACATTGCCCAACTTCTCCCGAGTACGGCGATACCACATGTGTGACACTTTTTTGCAGCCTAGGTGGGCAAAGGGGCCCACATTCCAAAGAGCACCTTTAGGATTTCACAGGTCATTTACCTACTTACCACACATTAGGGCCCCTGGAAAGTGCCAGGGCAGTATAACTACCCCACAAGTGACCCCATTTTGTAAAGAAGACACCCCAAGGTATTCCGTGAGGGGCATGGCGAGTTCCTAGAATTTTTTATTTTTTGTCACAAGTTAGTGGAAAATGATGATTTTTTTTTTTGATTTTTTTTTTTCATACAAAGTCTCATATTCCACTAACTTGTGACAAAAAATAAAAACTTCCATGAACTCACTATGCCCATCAGCGAATACCTTGGGGTCTCTTCTTTCCAAAATGGGGTCACTTGTGGGGTAGTTATACTGCCCTGGCATTCTAGGGGCCCAAATGTGTGGTAAGGAGTTTGAAATCAAATTCTGTAAAAAATGACCAGTGAAATCCGAAAGGTGCTCTTTGGAATATGGGCCCCTTTGCCCACCTAGGCTGCAAAAAAGTGTCACACATCTGGTATCTCCGTACTCAGGAGAAGTTGGGGAATGTGTTTTGGGGTGTCATTTTACATATACCCATGCTGGGTGAGAGAAATATCTTGGCAAAAGACAACTTTTCCCATTTTTTTATACAAAGTTGGCATTTGACCAAGATATTTATCTCGCCCAGCATGGGTATATGTAAAAAGACACCCCAAAACACATTCCTCAACTTCTCCTGAATACAGAGATACCAGATGTGTGACACTTTTTTGCAGCCTAGGTGGGCAAAGGGGCCCATATTCCAAAGAGCACCTTTCGGATTTCACAGGTAATTTTTTACAGAATTTGATTTCAAACTCCTTACCACACATTTGGGCCCCTAGAATGCCAGGGCAGTATAACTACCCCACAAGTGACCCCATTTTGGAAAGAAGAGACCCCAAGGTATTCGCTGATGGGCATAGTGAGTTCATGGAAGTTTTTATTTTTTGTCACAAGTTAGTGGAATATGAGACTTTGTAAGAAAAAATAAAATAAAAAATCATCATTTTCCACTAACTTGTGACAAAAAATAAAAAAATTCTAGGAACTCGCCATGCCCCTCACGAATACCTTGGGGTGTCTTCTTTCCAAAATGGGGTCACTTGTGGGGTAGTTATACTGCCCTGGCATTCTAGGGGGCCCAATTGTGTGGTAAGGAGTTTGAAATCAAATTCTGTAAAAATGACCTGTGAAATCCTAAAGGTGCTCTTTGGAATATGGGCCCCTTTGCCCACCTAGGCTGCAAAAAAGTGTCACACATCTGGTATCTCCGTACTCAGGAGAAGGTGGGAATGTGTTTTGGGGTGTCATTTTACATATACCCATGCTGGGTGAGAGAAATATCTTGGCAAAAGACAACTTTTCCCATTTTTTATACAAAGTTGGCATTTGACCAAGATATTTATCTCACCCAGCATGGGTATATGTAAAAAGACACCCCAAAACACATTCCTCAACTTCTCCTAAATACAGAGATACCAGATGTGTGACACTTTTTTGCAGCCTAGGTGGGCAAAGGGGCCCATATTCCAAAGAGCACCTTTCGGATTTCACTGGTCATTTTTTACAGAATTTGATTTCAAACTCCTTACCACACATTTGGGCCCCTAGAATGCCAGGGCAGTATAACTACCCCACAAGTGACCCCATTTTGGAAAGAAGAGACCCCAAGGTATTTCGTGATGGGCATAGTGAGTTCATAGAACTTTTTATTTTTTGTCACAAGTTAGTGGAATATGAGACTTTGTAAGAAAAAATAAATAAAAAATCATCATTTTCCGCTACTTGTGACAAAAAATAAAAAGTTCTATGAACTCACTATGCCCATCAGCGAATACCTTAGGGTGTGTACTTTCCGAAATGGGGTCATTTGTGGGGTGTTTGTACTGTCTGGGCATTGTAGAACCTCAGGAAACATGACAGGTGCTCAGAAAGTCAGAGCTGCTTCAAAAAGCGGAAATTCACATTTTTGTACCATAGTTTGTAAACGCTATAACTTTTACCCGAACCATTTTTTTTTTTACCCAAACATTTTTTTTTTTATCAAAGACATGTAGAACAATAAATTTAGAGCAAAATTTCTATATGGATCTCGTTTTTTTTGCAAAATTTTACAACTGAAAGTGAAAAATGTCATTTTTTGCAAAAAAAATCTTTAAATTTCGATTAATAACAAATAAAGTAAAAATGTCAGCAGCAATGAAATACCACCAAATGAAAGCTCTATTAGTGAGAAGAAAAGGAGGTAAAATTCATTTGGGTGGTAAGTTGCATGACCGAGCAATAAACGGTGAAAGTAGTGTAGTGCAGAAGTGTAAAAAGTGGCCTGGTCTTTCAGGGTGTTTAAGCACTGGGGGCTGAGGTGGTTAAAGAGGACCTGTCACCACTCCTGTCCTGCCTTTTTTAAAAGCTCCATGCATTCCCCACGCACTAACAATTCTGGAGCATCTATTCTTATGTCTGTATGTTGTGCCATTCCTTTATTATTTGCACTATAAGTTATGAATGAATAGCTAGCAGTCTGCAGTAAAGGTACAGAGGGGAGGTAACAAATTGGGGGGGGGGGGTGTACCTGCACAGTCTGAAAATGGCAGCACTGATTGGATAGAGTGAGTCTGTGCAGGTACACACCCCCATCTGGATACCTCCCCTCTGTACCCTTACTGCAGACTGCTAGTTATTCATTCACAACTACTAGTAGAAATAATAAAGGAATGGCACAACATACAGACATAAGAATAGATGCTCCAGAATTGTTATTACATGGGGAATGCATGAAGCTATTAAAACAGGCGTGTCAGGAGAGGTGAAAGGTCCTCTTTAAGCTAATTGAGAGGCTTCCTGAGGAAGGTCCCAGGGCATTAGCCTAAAGCGGTTTCCGTGAATTAAATATTAGTGACCTTTTCTCAGGATGGTTCATCAGTATCTGAAGGATGGGGGTCCTACTCCTAGCGCCCCCGTCAATTAGCCGTTTGAAGGGGCCACAGCTCTCGTCCTCACTGTATACCAAACAGTGTACGGTACATTGTATAGCATCTGTGCTTGGTATTGCAGCTTAATCCCATCCATTTGAATAGGGCTGAGCAGCACAAAGGCCATGTGACTGATGGATAAGACCTTTGGAAGAGGCTGCAGCGCTAGCCAGAATGCCATGGCCCCTTCAAACAGATGATCGTCATGGGTGCTGGGAGTCAGACCCTTACTGATCAGATGCTGATGACGTCATGATTTTGAGTAGGGAGTTACTTAATGGTGCAGATATTGTGGCAGAACGCATAGCGGAAATACTGGTACTTTACCTCCGATTTCACCCCATGCCTCGTGAAGCATACACTGACAAGCTGTAGATTTGAAATCCGCGACACAGGTCAAGTTATATACAGATTCCACAGCAGATTTTTTTCCACAACCGACAATCCGCAATGTTAATGTCACCATGTCACTACTTCGAAAAGTCTCTCCATCGGCGCTGACTAGGCATGAATACAATATTACAATTATACATACATTCTTTTCATTAAGTCCCTTTCATTTGACTTAATAATGGAGCCTTGATCGCCTCAAGCTCGACATTTTGGCCGCATTCTTTCCTCTTTAGTAGCAGCTTAACCTCGGGAAACAAAGGCTTTCATTGTATACGTATTAGTCATTTTGTTGAGGTCGGCATAGGAAGGAATTTGGAGGTACTATATTGATATTAATATACTTATGTGAAATACTTATTATTACTAATTATTCGACATGGTCTTATCGGTCACTTCAGCATATTCTTACAATGGACGTCTTGTTAGGAGTTCTGCATGCTTCTGGTTCACGGTCTAGACTGTTGAGATGGGAGTTCTGCTTACAAGACACTTTCTTCTTCAGAACTGCTTTTGTTTGTGTGTAAATGACATAATTAAAGGGAGTCTGTCACCTA
Source organism: Bufo bufo (assembly GCF_905171765.1). Classification (NCBI taxonomy): domain Eukaryota; kingdom Metazoa; phylum Chordata; class Amphibia; order Anura; family Bufonidae; genus Bufo; species Bufo bufo. The sequence continues at coordinate 137,334,540 of NC_053391.1, read as the reverse complement.
ATCTGAGCCTTTTAGACCGCTCAGATCAGGTCATAGACTCATTTGCCCTGATTACAATGGTACCTTTATTTGTTCTGTCCCTCGCCGAGATCTTCAAAAAAATTACTTTTTAAGCGTATGCTAATGAGCTTCGGCAAGTGCCCAGGGGCGGCATTACTGCCGCAAGTGCCCAGGCCCCTCAACGATGTGCCCAGAAAACTATACCTCTTTCACCCCTCTGGCCCTCCCTTGTTTCCTATTATTACCTCTCCCTCTCAAATCTCGCGCCTGAGCCGCTCCACACTTGTCCCGCACCTGCGCACTGCTGTGCCCATTATGGGCAGAGGAACAGGTAGTTGGACTGCGCTTGCGCTGGTGGCCCAGGTGCGAGATCTGGGAGGGAGTGGAGGGGGTAATGATAGGAAACCGGGGGCGGGCCAGAGGGTTGAAAGAGGTGGGGTTTTCTGGGCACCTCGCCGAGGTGCCTGGGCACTTGCTGCAGTAACACCGCCCCTGGGCACTTGCCGAAGGTCATTAGCATACTTTTAAAAAGTCATTTTTTTAAGATCTCGGCGAAGGACAGAACAAATAAAGGTACCATTGTAATGAGGGCAAAGGAGTCTATAACCTGATCTGAGCAGTCTAAAAGGCTCAGATTAGGTGACAGACTCCCTTTAACACATCTACAGGTGAAACTCGAAAAATTTGAATATCGTGCAAAGTTCATTTATTTCAGTAATGCAACTTAAAAGGTGAAACTAACATATGAGATAGACTCATTACATGGAAAGCGAGATATTTCAGGCCTTTATTTGTTATAATTTGGATGATTATGGCTTATAGCTTTTGAAACCCCAAAGTCTCAATTTTGAGGTACCCTTTGCTCAGGGATATGGATTAATTGGCTGACTAGAGTGTGACACTTTGAGCCTAGAATATTGAACCTCTTCACAAAATTCGAATTTTAGGCTGCATTAATGCAATTCCTTTTAACCACCTCCGGACCGCTGTACGCACAGACGCGTCCTGGAGGTGGTTGATTCATTCCTCCTGGACGCGCCGGCGCGTCCTCTCGCGAGACGCGAGATTTCCTGTGAACGCGCGCACACAGGCGCGCGCGCTCACAGGAACGGAAGGTAAGAGAGTTGATCTCCAGCCTGCCAGCGGCGATCGTTCGCTGGCAGGCTGGAGATGTGTTTTTTTTAACCCCTAACAGGTATATTAGACGCTGTTTTGATAACAGCGTCTAATATACCTGCTACCTGGTCCTCTAGTGGTCCCATTTGTTTGGATCGACCACCAGAGGACACAGGTAGCTCAGTAAAGTCCCACCAAGCACCACTACACTACACTACACCCCCCCCCCCCCGTCACTTATTAACCCCTTATTAGCCCCTGATCACCCCTAATCACCCCTGATCACCCCATATAGACTCCCTGATCACCCCCCTGTCATTGATTACCCCCCTGTCATTGATCAACCCCCTGTAAAGCTCCATTCAGATGTCCGCATGATTTTTACGGATCCACTGATAGATGGATCGGATCCGCAAAACGCATCCGGACGTCTGAATGAAGCCTTACAGGGGCATGATCAATGACTGTGGTTATCACCCCATATAGACTCCCTGATCACCCCCCTGTCATTGATCACCCCCCTGTCATTGATTACCCCCCTGTAAAGCTCCATTCAGACGTCCGCATGATTTTTACGGATCCACTGATAGATGGATCGGATCCGCAAAACGCATCCGGACGTCTGAATGAAGCCTTACAGGGGCATGATCAATGACTGTGGTGATCACCCCATATAGACTCCCTGATCACCCCCCTGTAAAGCTCCATTCAGATGTCCGCATGATTTTTACGGATCCACTGATAGATGGATCGGATCCGCAAAACGCATCCGGACGTCTGAATGAAGCCTTACAGGGGCATGATCAATGACTGTGGTGATCACCCCATATAGACTCCCTGATCACCCCCCTGTAAAGCTCCATTCAGATGTCCGCATGATTTTTACGGATCCACTGATAGATGGATCGGATCCGCAAAACGCATCCGGACGTCTGAATGAAGCCTTACAGGGGCATGATCAATGACTGTGGTTATCACCCCATATAGACTCCCTGATCACCCCCCTGTCATTGATCACCCCCCTGTCATTGATTACCCCCCTGTAAAGCTCCATTCAGACGTCCGCATGATTTTTACGGATCCACTGATAGATGGATCGGATCCGCAAAACGCATCCGGACGTCTGAATGAAGCCTTACAGGGGCATGATCAATGACTGTGGTGATCACCCCATATAGACTCCCTGATCACCCCCCTGTCATTGATTACCCCCCTGTCATTGATCACCCCCCTGTAAAGCTCCATTCAGACGTCCGCATGATTTTTACGGATCCACTGATAGATGGATCGGATCCGCAAAACGCATCCGGACGTCTGAATGAAGCCTTACAGGGGCATGATCAATGACTGTGGTTATCACCCCATATAGACTCCCTGATCACCCCCCTGTCATTGATTACCCCCCTGTAAAGCTCCATTCAGACGTCCGCATGATTTTTACGGATCCACTGATAGATGGATCGGATCCGCAAAACGCATCCGGACGTCTGAATGAAGCCTTACAGGGGCATGATCAATGACTGTGGTGATCACCCCATATAGACTCCCTGATCACCCCCTGTCATTGATTACCCCCCTGTCATTGATCACCCCCCTGTAAAGCTCCATTCAGACGTCCGCATGATTTTTACGGATCCACTGATGGATGGATCGGATCCGCAAAACGCATCCGGACGTCTGAATGAAGCCTTACACGGGCGTGATAAATGACTGTGGTTATCACCCCATATAGACTCCCTTTATCACCCCCCTGTCATTGATCACCACCCCTGTCATTGATCACCCCCCCTGTCATTGATCACCCCCCCTGTCATTGATCACCCCCCCTGTCATTGATCACCCCCCCTGTCATTGATCACCCCCCTGTTATTGATCAACCCCCTGTCATTGATCAACCCCCCTGTCATTGATCACCCCCCTGTCATTGATCACCCCCCTGTAAGGCTCCATTCAGACATTTTTTTGGCCCAAGTTAGCGGAATTATTATTTTTTTTTCTTACAAAGTCTCATATTCCACTAACTTGTGACAAAAAATAAAATCTCACATGAACTCACCATACCCCTCACGGAATCCAAATGCGTAAAAATTTTTAGACATTTATATTCCAGACTTCTTCTCACGCTTTAGGGCCCCTAGAATGCCAGGGCAGTATAAATACCCCACATGTGACCCCATTTCGGAAAGAAGACACCCCCAGGTATTCCGTGAGGGGCATATTGAGTCCATGAAAGATTGAAATTTTTGTCCCAAGTTAGCGGAACGGGAGACTTTGTGAGAAAAAAATAAAAAATATCAATTTCCGCTAACTTGTGCCAAAAAAAAAAAATTTCTATGACTCGCCATGCCCCTCATTGAATACCTTGGGGTGTCTTCTTTCCAAAATGGGGTCACATGTGGGGTATTTATACTGCCCTGGCATTCTAGGGGCCCCAAAGCGTGAGAAGAAGTCTGGTATCCAAATGTCTAAAAATGCCCTCCTAAAAGGAATTTGGGCCCCTTTGCGCATCTAGGCTGCAAAAAAGTGTCACACATCTGGTATCGCCGTACTCAGGAGAAGTTGGGGAATGTGTTTTGGGGTGTCTTTTTACATATACCCATGCTGGGTGAGATAAATATCTTGGTCAAATGCCAACTTTGTATAAAAAAATGGGAAAAGTTGTCTTTTGCCAAGATATTTCTCTCACCCAGCATGGGTATATGTAAAATGACACCCCAAAACACATTCCCCAACTTCTCCCGAGTACGGAGATACCAGATGTGTGACACTTTTTTGCAGCCTAGGTGGGCAAAGGGGCCCATATTCCAAAGAGCACCTTTCGGATTTCACTGGTCATTTACCTACTTACCACACATTAGGGCCCCTGGAAAATGCCAGGGCAGTATAACTACCCCACAAGTGACCCCATTTTGGAAAGAAGACACCCCAAGGTATTCCGTGAGGGGCATGGCGAGTTCCTAGAATTTTTTATTTTTTGTCACAAGTTAGTGGAAAATGATGATTTTTTTTTTTTTTTTTTTTTCCATACAAAGTCTCATATTCCACTAACTTGTGACAAAAAATAAAAACTTCCATGAACTCACTATGCCCATCAGCGAATACCTTGGGGTCTATTCTTTCCAAAATGGGGTCACTTGTGGGGTAGGTATAATGCCCTGGTATTTTAGGGGCCCAAATGTGTGGTAAGGAGTTTGAAATCAAATTCTGTAAAAAATGACCAGTGAAATCCGAAAGGTGCTCTTTGGAATATGGGCCCCTTTGCCCACCTAGGCTGCAAAAAAGTGTCACACATCTGGTATCTCCGTACTCAGGAGAAGGTGGGGAATGTGTTTTGGGGTGTCATTTTACATATACCCATGCTGGGTGAGATAAATATCTTGGTCAAATGCCAACTTTGTATAAAAAAATGGGAAAAGTTGTCTTTTGCCAAGATATTTCTCTCACCCAGCATGGGTATATGTAAAAAGACACCCCAAAACACATTCCCCAACTTCTCCTGAGTACGGAGATACCACATGTGTGGCACTTTTTTGCAGCCTAGGTGGGCAAAGGGGCCCATATTCCAAAGAGCACCTTTTGGATTTCACTGGTCATTTACCTACTTACCACACATTAGGGCCCCTGGAAAATGCCAGGGCAGTATAACTACCCCACAAGTGACCCCATTTTGGAAAGAAGACACCCCAAGGTATTCCGTGAGGGGCATGGCGAGTTCCTAGAATTTTTTATTTTTTGTCACAAGTTAGTGGAAAATGATGATTTTTTTTATATATTTTTTTTTTTCATACAAAGTCTCATATTCCACTAACTTGTGACAAAAAATAAAAACTTCCATGAACTCACTATGCCCATCAGCGAATACCTTGGGGTCTCTTCTTTCCAAAATGGGGTCACTTGTGGGGTAGTTATACTGCCCTGGCATTCTAGGGGCCCAAATGTGTGGTAAGGAGTTTGAAATCAAATTCTGTAAAAAATGACGAGTGAAATCCGAAAGGTGCTCTTTGGAATATGGGCCCCTTTGCCCACCTAGGCTGCAAAAAAGTGTCACACATCTGGTATCTCCGTATTCAGGAGAAGTTGGGGAATGTGTTTTGGGGTGTCTTTTTACATATACCCATGCTGGGTGAGAGAAATATCTTGGCAAAAGACAACTTTTCCCATTTTTTTATACAAAGTTGGCATTTGACCAAGATATTTATCTCACCCAGCATGGGTATATGTAAAATGACACCCCAAAACACATTCCCCAACTTCTACTGAATACGGAGATACCAGATGTGTGACACTTTTTTGCAGCCTAGGTGGGCAAAGGGGCCCACATTCCAAAGAGCACCTTTCGGATTTCACTGGTCAGTTTTTACAGAATTTGATTTCAAACTCCTTACCACACATTTGGGCCCCTAGAATGCCAGGGCAGTATAACTACCCCACAAGTGACCCCATTTTGGAAAGAAGAGACCCCAAGGTATTTCGTGATGGGCATAGTGAGTTCATGGAAGTTTTTATTTTTTGTCACAAGTTAGTGGAATATGAGACTTTGTAAGAAAAAAAAAAAAAAAATCATCATTTTCCGCTAACTTGTGACAAAAAATAAAAAGTTCTATGAACTCACTATGCCCATCAGCGAATACCTTAGGGTGTGTACTTTCCGAGATGGGGTCATTTGTGGGGTGTTTGTACTGTCTGGGCATTGTAGAACCTCAGGAAACATGACAGGTGTTCAGAAAGTCAGAGCTGCTTCAAAAAGCGGAAATTCACATTTTTGTACCATAGTTTGTAAACGCTATAACTTTTACCCAAACCATTTTTTTTTTACCCAAACATTTTTTTTTTATCAAAGACATGTAGAACAATAAATTTAGAGCAAAATTTATATATGGATGTCATTTTTTTTGCAAAATTTTACAACTGAAAGTGAAAAATGTCATTTTTTTGCAAAAAAAATCGTTAAATTTCGATTAATAACAAAAAAAGTAAAAATGTCAGCAGCAATGAAATACCACCAAATGAAAGCTCTATTAGTGAGAAGAAAAGGAGGTAAAATTCATTTGGGTGGTAAGTTGCATGACCGAGCAATAAATGGTGAAAGTAGTGTAGGTCAGAAGTGTAAAAAGTGGCCTGGTCTTTCAGGGTGTTTAAGCACTGGGGGCTGAGGTGGTTAATTTGCATTACTGAAATAAATAAACTTTTGCACAATATTCTAATTTTTCGAGTTTCACCTGTATATGACTCCTCAGATCCTTACATGACTCAAGTGTTTGCTGAGTTGTGTAATTCATTTAAGGCAGCACTGCCGCTGACTCACTTCTAAGGTAATGCTTGTTTAACCCTTAGGATACCAGAGTTTTATTTTTTTCCTTTGTTTTTGCGTTTAAATTTTTCTTCCCTGTCTTCCTGGAGTCATAACTTTTTTATTTTTCCGTTCACATATCCATATGAGGGCTTGTTTTTTGCAGGACAAGTTGTACTTTCTAATGCCACCATTTGATATGGCATATAGTGAGAAGCGGGGGGGAAAAACTGAGGGGAAAAAAACGCAATTCCTCCACAGTTTTAGGGGCTTTGTCCCTACGGCATTCCCTTTGCGGCAAAACTGACCTGTGCCCTTGATTCTCTGTCAGTACGATTACAATGATACCACATATGTATAGGTTTTATATGTGTAAATACTGAAAAAATAAATGTAAACTTTGAAAAATATATATGTAAGAAAGTACAAGGAATCATCGTGAATAATAGGTATGTGTCTCCGAGGTTTCTGGCCTCGGTGGAGTAAGAACCGGTTTTTATGTGTCAGCAGCAGTTGCTGTTTGACACCTTAATTCTTAGTATGGCTGTATAGCTGATCCAGGACGGCTATTACTGGGAGTAGTCAAAGTGCTGGGTGGGTGACTACTCCCCATGTTCCAGGCTGGGTTTTGCCAGGTCTAAAAACCAGCCAGCACTGCCAGGTGAGGAGGATTACCTCAGTCTGACAGTGGAGCTCAGGAAGTGTGTGTGTTGGGATCTGAGGCTTGTGCCGTGCTGGAGGACTGAGACCCGTCTGTAAGGGAAACGGGCCCCCTAAAAGCCTGCCAGGGCCGATCCTAGGGTCACAGGCGCCTGGGTGCAGAAATATTTCTGGCGCCCCCACATGGGCGTGGTTATCTTACTAACTCCTCCCCTTTACAATGTTTCTATGGCAACAACTTCAGCCCCACGAATCGGCGGCTCGGCTGCTCGGCTTAAAAAAAAAAAAAAGTCCCGGCGGCTCGCTCGGCCAGGGCCGGACTGGGGATAAAAACCAGCCCTGGAAAAAGTTGCACACCAGCCCCACAGCATTGCGTCATTATTTACTTGTTTATAATAGGAGAAAGCATTCATTTTAAAACACGTGTGTAAACACGAATATGAACTTTGCCCCACGATAGCTCTTTTGTAGAACCCCCATAAAAACTTACAGTTACTTGACTTGGCCCTTGGGGATCTCGGACGCCACTTCAACACTTTGGCCGGGGGCTCGGCGGAGCTGATGTTGTGCTTTAACCTAATGAGAAAGATTTCATAATAAGGATTTGGAGAAAGGGCAGAGGGATAGCAGAGCAAGGAGAGGCTGGTGCTGCTACTAGGGGGTCATACCATGGGGGAGTAATAAAGCCCACCATAATGCCCCCCCAGTAGTAATAATTCTCCTTATAATATGCAAAACATTTGTAATGCCCCCAGTTGAGCTAATGTTCCCATAATGTGCCAATATAAAATACCCCTTCTCAGTGCCCCCGTAGATGACCCCCATAGTGCCCCCCCCCTTCCCCATAGTACCCACCATAATGTGTCCCAGTATAAAATGCCCCTATACAGAGCCCCCATATAAAATATCTTCTTTTTTAGCCTCAGTAGATGCCCCTATAGTGCCCCCCAATAATCTGCAGTAAGATGTGCCCCCATAGATGCCCCCAATCATGTGCCAGTAATAAGAGCCCCCCCCACCATCATGTGCCAGTAGCCAGAGCCCCCCCATATCATGTCAGTAGCCAGAGCCCCCCCATATCATGTGTCAGTAGCCAGAGCCCCCCATATCATGTGCCAGTAGCCAGAGTGCCCCCAATCATGTGCCAGAAATAAGAGCCCCCCCACCATCATGTGCCAGTAGCCAGAGCCCCCCCATATCATGTGCCAGTAGCCAGAGCCCCCCATATCATGTGCCAGTAGCCCCCCTTATGTGCCAGTAGCCCCCCTATGTGCCAGTAGCCCCCCTTATCATGTGCCAGTAGACCCCCTTATCATGTGCCAGTAGCCCCCTTATCATGTGCCAGTAGCCCCCCTTATCATGTGCCAGTAGCCCCCCATATCATGTGCCAGTAGCCAGAGCCCCCCCCTTATCATGTGCCAGTAGCCAGAGCCCCCCCCCCCATATCATGTGCCAGTAGCCAGATCCCCCCCATTATCATGTGCCAGTAGCCAGAGTGCCCCCATATCATGTGCCAGTAGCCAGAGTGCCCCCATATCATGTGCCAGTAGCCCCCCTTATCATGTGCCAGTAGACCCCCTTATCATGTGCCAGTAGCCCCCTTATCATGTGCCAGTAGCCCCCCTTATCATGTGCCAGTAGCCCCCCATATCATGTGCCAGTAGCCAGAGCCCCCCCCCCTTATCATGTGCCAGTAGCCAGAGCCCCCCCCCCATATCATGTGCCAGTAGCCAGATCCCCCCCATTATCATGTGCCAGTAGCCAGAGTGCCCCCATATCATGTGCCAGTAGCCAGAGTGCCCCCATATCATGTGCCAGTAGCCCCCCATATCATGTGCCAGTAGCCCCCCTTATCATGTGCCAGCCCAGTAGTCCCCCCTTATCATGTGCCAGCCCAGTAGTCCCCCCTTATCATGTGCCAGCCCAGTAGTCCCCCCTTATCATGTGCCAGCCCAGTAGCCCCCCTTATCATGTGCCAGCCCAGCCCAGTAGTCCCCCCTTATGTGCCAGCCCAGTAGCCCCCCTTATGTGCCAGCCCAGTAGCCCCCCTTATCATGTGCCAGCCCAGTATTGTACCTATATAAAAAAATTAAAAAAAATAATACACTTATACTTACCTCCAGCAATGCGATGCGATGCAGGCCACCTCTTCCGTCTGTGTCCCTCGCTATACGGCTCAGGCGACGCGATGACGTCATCGCGCCATCACCGGCCTCTGATAGGCTGCCAGCACTAAGCCGGCAGCCTATCAGAGGAACAGGAGGGGACACACCTCTCCCTCCTCTGCCGCAGCACAGACAGGCATCTGTATTGCCGTCCTGAGGACGGCAATACAGATGACTATGGAGATGAGCGCTTCCGCAATGGAGGCGCTCATCTCCTGCTCTGCCCTGCCGCCGGCCGCGGCCGCCCCCACTTGTCACCAGGGCCGCAGCGCTGGGGTGCGGGGCACCCACTGCACCCCGTGTAGGATCGGCCCTGAAGCCTGCTATGGACTGCTGGTGACAGAACTGCCAACAAGGTGATTTTTGTTATGTGGACTTTCTATTTTGTGTGAACTAACACCAAGACTGCAAAGTAATGTTTTGTTTTTTCCTTATGTGTGAATAAACACGGAAGTTTGATTTAAGAACTGGTAATTTGCCTCTGTACTGCGCCAGCACATCCTGTCTACCAGAGCGAATCCCCACAATATATATATTTTTTTCATCATCATATTCTGATCCCCATAACTTTTTTATAATTATATCTACTGAGATGCGTGGGTGCTAATTTTTTACATGATGATCTGTAGTTTTTTTTTTATACCATTTTTTGTGTGTGTGTGTGTGACTGACATTTTATAAAAAAAATTTGGGTAAGAGAAGCGATGAAAAAATAGCGAATAAGCTATTTTGATACTTTTTTCCAGTTATACCATTTGCACGCTTCCCGCTTTTTCACCGTTTAGATGCCATGATCACAACATCTAATGGCTGTGATGTCAGTGATCGGCGGACATTACAGAGAGACCCGCCGGCTATGTCGCTCGCTGCACCTGCAAGCGGGCGCTGTGTTTGAGCATCGCACCAGAGCCATGAATGTACGGTGCTGGTAGCGAAAGGGTTAAGGAAGCAACTAACTGAACTCATTGGCAAATTTTGTGATAGTTTGTCAGCGATAATATTGTCCTTCTATCAGTCAACACAAATTATAGGACCTCCTATATAATTAGGTCATTGTCAGTCAGCTGCTGCGGTTAGAGGAAAATATAATCAGAAGAGTAATCTTCATGATCAGTGGTGTAACTAGAACTGACAGCAAATTTTTGAAGGCCCCCTCAGTCTCCTTCTGCGGGCGCCTCCGCTCTTGGTGCAGCACTGCGTCTAGTCACCCACTACACTGTGACCTCACATCGCATAGTGTCGGGTCATAATGTGCCCTTACCACCATACTGCGCACTGTCCTGAAGCTGTGTGCTGCCAGAACTTAGTGCAGGCTCCTGGAGAAGAAGGACAGGGAGCGGTCAGTAATACTAGTACTAGCCCTATACTCACCACTCCCTGGGCTCTGAAAATACATTTATTTTTCCTCTTCCCTGGCCTCTTCCTGAATCAAGCCCCATAGCAGCCTCTTCCATGGTAGCTACACCACTGCTCATAATAATAGTAGGTGTCAAATTTTAATACCCGCATGACAGCTCTGTTGTTCTCTTTATAGGCCTAGATAAATATTCCGTCAGAACAGCATTGGTGTTAGGTTTTTGATCTGTGCCTGCTGCCCTCAAGCTGTCCACTGCGGGCGCAGACACTACACCAATCACCATGCCATCCAGTATCCTGATTGCTGGCGTCCTCTCCATGCTGCTGCCTCCATGCTTCTGCCCGATGCTCTCTTACGGTGCTCCCAAATCCTTCCCAGCCAATGGCTGAAGGTCCCGGGGTATTTAAGGCACCCTTTCCAGGCAGATGGTGCCTGAACTTTAGGTTCCCTGGTGACCAGCAAAGGTGTTTGATAGTCTAGTGCTAATTGCAATTTGCCTCCGTTTATCCTGCTTTATTTCCTGCCTGTTTCCACCCTGCCTGTATGCTACTACACTTTCAAGTCCAAACTCAGTTCAGTTTGTACAAAAAATAGTGGTAGGTTGTGGTGGCTCACTAGCAAGTAGTTAAGGTATGGTGCTGCAAGCTCATATAGAGGGAATCACCCCACCAGTTCAGTTTGTGTTTAAGTTAACCCTGTCTGTCTACCTCGTCTGTGATCCAGTCAAGTTCCCAGCCTGCTTGCCTTACGTGTGCCTCAACACTACCCTGCCTGCAAGTCTTTTCTGTGTATGCGTTACCTGTGCTCTGCCTTGACCTCTAAAACTATCATTCAAACCTTGGTGCCTATTCAGACTGTACCTGCGGTTTTCCTGCACTTTTGGTTTGTTTTCTATATCCAAAGATCCCGGTTCTTACACTGGAGGCCCTGAACCCGTCAGTCAGCTGCCAACTACACTGGAATTATCCCAGGAGGTAGCAGCCTGGTTGCTAATCTGCAGCAAAGTCCAGATCCCTGTATAGGGGTTAAAGGGTGAATACTGGAGAAGTGCCAGAAAACCCCCCCTAGGGTTAGCTCTACGCCAAACTAGTTAGGCTGAGTTCACACTTCAGTTATTTGATCAGTTATTTCCATCAGTTATTGTGAAAAAAAAACTGATGTGGTCCAAAAAACACAGAACAGGTGCAGATCTTAACATTATACCTTATCTTTCAGTAGGCTTCACTACTGGTTTTGGCTCACAACTGATGGAAATAACCGATCAAATAACTGAAGTGTGAACTCAGCCTTAGTTGGCACAGTGGGTTCATAATCGCTGATCCATAACAATTGGGTTGATAAGTGTAATGTGTGATGTTCTTATTGAGTCAGTCATACCCCTTCCCTCTCTGGCCGCAGTGATGGTCTGACTGAGAGGGTTAAGCAAGGCTGATTGCTGTGCTAAAAGTCCAAACAAAGAGGAAGTTAAAGAGGAAGTAAAATACTAGAATACACATGGAGTGACTTCTAAATCTTATATCCAAAAAGCCATCCACCTGTTTTTAGTGGGAAAAAAAAAAGAATATTCACATATAGGCTTTCAATATGTGAAAAAAGTGGCACACAGGTCCTGTGAAAATATAGGGCTTGGATGAAGGAAGTGTCAGAGATTGGGTTGCTGCTGTGTGAGTAGATGCCTGTATAAACTATACTATGGCTTAAGGCAGTAAAACATTGACATCATGAATCAGCAAGCGTAGAATCATGACAGTGGATACGTTTTGTACTATGTCTCTCATGTTTCCGTCATACACACACAAAGCCGTGCATGTAGTAGGCTCACTCACTGAATATGATGGGAATGTGGACAGAGGTTGCAACATTTTACTGAGTCATCTTTCTTTCAGGTTTTAAGTTGCTTATGAGGACAACTTAATTTCTAAATTTCATATTAAATAGAATGTAAAAAGATTCATCTATATGTACTATACATATACAGCAGGGCTTGACAAATTTCCTTGGAATCTAGGAGCCAGCTAAAAAAGTTAGGAGCCAGGCGGAGCCGTGTCATAAAGCCCCCAGTAGGTGCCCCCATAGTGCTTCCCCCCCACTTCTCCATAGAGCCCCCCCAATAATGCTGTATACCATGTTACATATACCGCCGCTCTGTCCCCGGACCCTATTGACTATAATGGGGACGGGGGTGGAGCTCCGGCGCAGCATGGCAGTTCGCGGTGAGAGGCTGCCGGACTAAAAAGTTGGACATGCAGTACTTTTACCATGCACTGCCGTGCTGCACCAGAGCTCTGCCCCCATTATAGTCAATGGGGTCAGAGCTGCGGTCCAGCGAAACAGCGGAAGGACGGATCTGACAGGGTGAACCGCCTGCCAGATCCATCCTGCCGCAAGTGTGAAAGTAGCCTTAGTTCTCTAGCTACTGAATGAGATAGGAGAAGGGATGCCTTTAACATATAGATCTCCTTGAGAAGCCAATTTGATCCTAAAGGGTTAATTCACACTGTAATCTAAACTGTGTCCTGTCACTGTCTTATCACTGCTGCAAAAGCATCAGCACAGCCTCAGTGTAACCTGTTCTTTTAACTCAAAGAATCGAATGAGTCACTAACTAAGTCGGATCTTTAGATTCTTTTAACCTGTGACTCATTCGATTCTTTCTTACTTAGACTCCCTGTACTTACTTGTGTGACTCGGAGCTGCTAGTGCTTGCCTTGCCTCAGCTCTGATTGGTTGGTGGGCGGGGAGGGGAGGGGCTGGCAGAAGCAGCTTCCACTCTAGGATCCGATTACACTCCTCCCGAGCCCCTCCCCTCCCTGCTGCCAGCGTCTCGCTCTCTGTGTGCTGTGCCTCACTGACTGGATGAGCTGTTTCAAACGGTGCTGCCTCCGGACAGAACGGCAGCTCCTCACCCATCGCCCGGGCACCTTTGAAAACGGGCTGACAAATACCCAAGCGCCAGGACTAAATTCCTGGTCGCCATGGCGACCTGGCGCCTGGGATTTGTCGAGCCCTGATATACAGTATACTATAATATCTATGTGTACATATATACTATAATATCTATATTTACTATACATATGTACTATAATATCTATAAGTAATATACATATATACTATATCTATGTGTACATATATACTATAATATCTATAAGTAATATACATATATCAATGCAAAGTAAAATGTCTCAGTTGGCTCACCAGTTGATCAATATGAATAGAGGTGCTCGATCACCGGTACACCTAAAAACCGTATAAATATATGAGATTAAAAAGAAGAATTGTGATGGCACACACACACTTTTTTTTTTTTTTACCTTTTTTGACTTTATTAAATTTACTGAACTTTTTAAATGAATCTTTAAATTATTGAACAACTGCTGGATCCTTTAGGACATACTGATCCCATCGATCATTGACCATCTATTTTATCCTATATTTTATACTAACCTAACCACATCCCAATTTACAATCACAGACTGTCACTTTACCCTACCATTTTATTTATCTATTTTGTCCATTCTACTATAAACAACAAATATTTTAATCATTAATAATAAATACCTTCCAGTTTAAACCAAATGTGAGTGTGCCATCACAATTCTACTTTTTAATCCAATATACATATATACTATATCTATGTGTACATATATACTATAATATCTATATTTACTATACATATTTACTAAAATATCTATATGTACTATATATATTTATGTTTTTTATTAAGGTGCTGGAGAAAATCTAGAAAATACATTGACTGCATTCAAACAGTGAGTATACTTTCTATCTTACAAACAGCAATTATGTTTTTTTGTAAAATACATGTGAATGTCCAAACCAGAAATGGATAAAAAAAAAAAAAAGTCATTAGTAGGTTGGTCAAATTTGACAAGATTTTTAGCAGAGGCAAGGAAGAACTTTAACATTGGAGATTTGTGACACATTTAAAAGTGCTATGTCATTATGAGAGGCACTACCCCTTCCCAACCTCCTCCGTTGGGGTATGTAAAGATGGCGCCTTCTTCACAGTGCAGCGGGTGCCATAGCCGCTGGGTTTCTACAGCAGATACACCGGGCAAATGTCTTTGATCGGCGTAAATGCCAATCACAGACATTGACCACGGCATCACAGGCGATAAATCATAATACTTAGGAATGTCCTTTAGTAGTCATAACAAAAGTGATTCATGAGTATTATGGTTACGCCACAGTGAGACCACATTTATCGGCTTATTTGGGCACATAAGATTTATATACAGTCTACCAACGAGATGGTCTCATGCCACAGTTTTCATAGAGTGAATAGAAGCATTGGATGACCAAGCGGGTCCCACAGTTCACAAAGATACTATACTAGGATTGTGCTATTTTATTTTATTTATATCTGCTATTTTTGTTTTTATTTTATAGTATTTTAGACTCCGTATTTTTGCTTTATTTTATGTATTCATTTATGTGTATTGCATTATTTACATAAAATTTTAGCCGGTCATGTAGATTGCTGTAGTCTTGAAAACTATAGCCTTTATTTTTCATTTATATCGTCCCTATGTTTTTTCAATTTGGCCTCTCTTGACCCATTTTCACCATGTAAACCATCCAATATGTAGCACTTCCTGTTCCTGTACCCAACCAAACCCATGATGCACTTCTTCTTTCTCTGCCACAGCTCCAGCACCCCCCTAAAAACGTCCAGCTTTATAACTCTCTCGGATACTGTAGCAACGAGCTCCCTCCTCTACAGGGTTGATGGAGATATTTTGTTCCAGCAACGGTGATGGAGCTACATCCGAAAAGCTGTTGAGCAGGAGGGGGATGGGCCATCACTTACTAAAGGCTTGGGAAACCCCTTTAAAGGGCATCTGGCAGCAGATTTGTACCTAAGAAACTGGCTGACCTGTTGCATGTGCACTTGGGATCTGAAGGCATCTGTATTGGTCCCATGTTCCGCAACTACCACGCCCATTGCGCTTTGATTGTCAGTGAAAACGTCATCACGTCTGGCCCTAACTTCTCTGAAAGTCAGTCAAAGTGCAGAGGGCCCGGCAGTTGCAGAGCCTCTAGGTGTAACGGCAACTCCCCTGTTGCTCCTAGAGGCTCATTTGCATATATTAAAACTCAATTTTTCTCAGTAATGCGGGTACATATGAACATAGGACCAACTTGGATGCCTTCGGCTGCCAAACGCAGTTTCATAGGTACCAATCTGCTGACAGGTGCCCTTTAAATCTTAGAGTTTTGTATTTAAGTAATTTGTCTCTTATAATGAATTAGTAACCCCTTGAATTCCCACATGATTCTGCAATTAAAAATAATCAGTTCTCGCTCCAGCCTCCTCTGGTTGAATACATTTTGCAGAGCTAGCATTTTTTTTTTCTTTTTTGCACTAATGGATCAACGGGTTATACTGCTAGATTAGTTCAGTACCTATATAAACTGTATAGTATAAGGCGATGCCCTGGGGAAATCTTTGGATAATCCGATCATTAAAATTGTGTGCCTTGTAAGAACATGATGAGGACCCATTGTCCACCCCTGGATGAGACAATCCTGGAGCCCTTGTGGATAATCTCTTGTAAAATAGTAGTTATTATATAGTCATGGCTTAAACTTGAGGGGAAGTGTCAGCATTCAACTCTCAAGAGGGAACATGCAGAAGGCACAGTTTGGGTTAAGAATATCTTCCCGATTCAGCGTTGTCCCCCTTTGTCCTTCTAATTAGCAGAATGGAATATAAGAGCCTAATGGTGTCCTAAAGCTGCCAATCTGTGATGAGAGATGTGCTGGGGGCTCAGATTGCACATCTCACTATCATGAAGAGCAGAGAAAGCCTTAGGAACAGTCGCGTTACAGAAAAAGAGTCCCTAGGTGCCTAAGAACATGCGTTTGCACCGAAAATCTCTTCCTCTGACTAATCTAATGCAAATAACCCAGGCTATTATAATATATAAAGTGTATGTACAAAACCGTCACCAGGGACTAAAAGCCTCAGCATCTACCAGTTGATATTCGCGTAATACCCGTCCTCTACCCCCATTTTAAAGGAGGTTGCATCTCATGCTTTTTATCTTCTACACAGGGTGCAAATACTGCTTTCATTAAATTGGGATCAAATGAGCACCCCTCATACAACCCTCTGCAGCTGCACCTGTTTTGAAATTCAGTGCAATCCTATAGGATATGATATATGTGTAATATAAAAAAAAAATTAGCCTGGGGGTTGACGTCACAGGGCAGGGACGGACTGGCAACTAGAAGTGGCCCTGGAAAAAATATTAAAAGTGGCCCCGTTTTGTAGTTGGGTCCAAGTTGATGGAAGGCAGGGCCAGCAATACCATATTGTGGCACATTATACAACCACAGCAGAGCCAAATACCAGGGTCCATCACAAAATACACCCACTAAAACTTCCACTGGCCAGCCGTGAGGAGGTCCCAGGCGGCCCCCTGGGGATCTGCCCACCGGGAAATTTCCCTGTAAGGTCTATGGCCAATGCACCGCTGGTCACAGGGGCTAACATCACCACTAATGACCGGAGAGTTTCATGGACTGGTAGGTACTAGTGCAAGTAAGGATGTCACAGTGGTAATGATGTCATAATGGGTGGTGCCGCGTCCCCAGGACCCAGAATGTCTAGATGACCCTCTGCAATTGCACCCATTTTTCAATTCAGTGTAATTCTATAGGATATGACATTTAGTTTTATTTAAAAAAAATCCAGGGATGATGTTACAGTGGCTGACGTCTCTACTGATGGCCGGGGAGTTTTAAGGACATGGACTGTTGGGTCTCCTGTAGGGTACTAGTGTGAGTAATGATGTCATAATGGGCAATGCCATGCCCCCAGACTGTGTACTGATGTCACAGATGGCCCTGGTCTAACCCTCTGCAGCTGCATCCATTTTGCAATTCAGTGCAATGCTTTAGGATGTGACGTGGTTAATATTATGAAGTAAACCCACAATACTGGGAAGGATTGCCCCATACTGGGCTCTGGAGGCTGTGACTGGCAGGATGTGTCCCTGACTACCGAGGGCAGTGAGAGAATGTGCCAGCCTGTGCTTCTAATGTCACAGCCGGTAATGTCACTGGCACCATCTGAGGTTTCCTCTTTATGTTACCGGTACTGGTGGTAAAATCACAGATGATGACTTCTCAAAAGGATGGGGGGGTTCAGGCAGTGACATCACAAGGTGTTCCGAAGCTACAAATTCAGTGACAAGACTTGTAGTTGCCAAACTGGAGAGGGCCCAATGTCAAAAGCATGCATTATTCTTTTTAAAGTGGTTGTCCAGGATTTATTTTAAATGCACCCCCCCCCCCCCCTTCCCACCCACACACACACAGTGACACATGTGAAGAGAGCTATGCTGCCTGCTCCATTGGGGCTACGTGGCTCCTGGTCTGTCTCCTACAGGGTTTTCGTAACGTCCTGCATGGACGGGACACATCCACCACTGCAGCCGGTAAATGTCGTCACCGCTGAGGCCAGTCATTGACTGCAGAAGCACATGTGACCCTATCCGTGCAGGAAGTTTACATGCTGGTACTGGTGGTCTGGTGAAGACAGCTCAGGGACCACAGATCCTGGATAACCCCCAAGCCCTTAAGCCTTCACTGGAAGTTCACTGATGATAATGTCATCTGTAGGGCAGTGTCAGGCACATGGGCTGGTGGGTCCTCTGTAGGGCTCCAATGCATATGCTGACATCACAGAGGTGGTGACATCCTAAAGGACAATGGTAGTGACATTTTCTGATGTATAGTTTTTTTTTTATTTGGTGGTTTGTGGTACCATGGATTGTGCCAGTACTCTGCATTGGGACACACAACTGGCAGACAGCGTGGTGGCTGTAGCTGAGCAGGGGTGGCGATGCTGGAGACATGCTGTATGTCCTTTAAGATCCATTGCAGTTGATGCTGTGGGTTTGACGTAACGCTGAAGGCAGGGGGAGATTTTGGCATATGGACTGGTGGGTCTTATGTAGGGTACCAGTGCAGTTAGTGGTAATGATGTCTTGATGGTCAATGTTGAACAAGTAACTTAACCTGCCATGTCCTCCGGGACCAAAATGTGTGGTCTCTGGCATAGGATTGTAGTAAAGGAGTGTGCTTTACACCAGGGCTTCTTAAAGTTTTTATACTCAGGCCCCACTAGCCAATCCATGTAGATGCCAGGGCCTCACCAGCGACCAAATACTGCTATGCAGCGTCCATATTACCTCCGTAACAGAGCATGTAATACCCCGTAGCAGCGGCAAATACTAAAACATCAAATAACACAGCTGTAGAACAAAATACCTCCCCAGCAGCGCCAAACTAATACCACAGTGCTGCACAAAATACCTCCCCAGCAGCACCAAACTAATACCACAGTGCTGCACAAAATACCTCCCCAGCAGCGCCAAACTAATACCACAGTGCTGCACAGAATACCTCCCCAGCAGTGCTGAATACTACAATGCACCACAAAATACCTCCCAGCAGTGCTGAATACCACAATGCACCACAAAATACCTCCCCAGCAGCGCCAAACTAATAACACAGTGCTGCACAACATACCTCCCCAGCAGTGCTGAATACCATAGTGCTGCACAATATACCTCCCTAGAAGTGCCAAATACCACAGTGCATCACAAAATACCTCCCCAGCAATGCTGAATACCACAGTGCACCACAAAATATCTCCCCAGCAGTGCCAAGTACCACAGTGCATCACAAAATACATCCCCAGCAGTGTCAAATACCACAATGCCGCACAAAATACCTCCCCAGCAGGGCACCTCCCCTAAACAAATGCCACACTGAAGCACAAAATAACTTGCCACAAGCAGCAAATAAATACCACAGTGCAGCACAAAATACTTCCTCAGCAGTGCCAAACAAATACCACAGTGCTGAACAAAATAATTCTCCAGAAGCAGCAAATACTACATGGCAGAACAAAATACTTCCCTTGCAGTGCTAAACACCACAGTGCCGCACTTAACACTCCCCCAGCTGCACAACATACTGTACCACAATGCAGCACAATATACTTCCCCAGTAGCGCCAAACAAATGCCACACTGAAGCACAAAATGACTTGCCACAAGCAGCAAATAAATACTACAGTGCTGATTCCCCAGAAGCGCCAAATTCTGCATAGCAGGAAAAAATACTGCCCTCGCAGTTCCAAATACCACAGTGCAGCACAAAAGTCCTCCCTAACTGCTCTAAATATAACAGTGCATCACATAATACTTCCCCTGCGGTGCCAAATACCACAATGCAGTGGAAAATACCCCATCAGCAGGCCAAACAACTACTGGCCTTTCTACAAGGAGATCCTTTCTGTAACAGCATTTACATCCAGGGAATAAATAATAAAACTAAAACTGTAAGTATTGTGGGGTTTCGCTGTGGTAGATGGGGTAAGCGGGCGCAGTACAGAGGCAAAATACAAGTTCTTAACTCAAAACGTCAATATTTATTCACACTTGAGGCAATTGCACAAAACAGCACGTAACTTTGCAGTCTTGGTGTTAATTCACACACAATAGAAAGTTCATATAACACAAGTCACCTTGCTGGCAGTTCTGCCTCCAGTAGTCTACAGCAGGCTTTAGGGGGCCTGTTTCCCCAGCGTGCGGCTCTCAGCCCTCCAGCACGGCACAAAGCCTCAGATCCCAAAAACAGAGACATCTCTGCTGAGCCCAGCTGCCTATTTAAGGACAGCCAGGTGCTGCCAAAACCCGGACCTTTCACTTAAACTCCGGTCCGGTATTTGACCTCACCTGGCTGGAAACCAGCCCAGCCGCACATGCTGGGAGGAAAATACCTGACTTGACAGACACAACCCCTCACTGTGTCACAGTAGCCAGAAATAAATGACATAAATACCTGGCAACAATTATCAATTGAATGGGGCTGAGCTGTAGTACTAAGCACAACTACACATATAGTTAAAGGGGTTGGCCAGTTTCAGGAGGAAACCGAACATCACATGGGATCCTCCTCCAAACTGAGTGTTACTTACCTGACAGATTCCATGCTGCTGCTCTAGTTCTTCCAGTCAGGCTCTGTTTATCACTGCAGTCAGTCAGCGGCCTCAGCAGTATACTGAAGTGGCCAGTAATTGGTTGCAGTGGTCATGTGCCGACGTGACGCCACTGCTGCAGCCAGGCAAACAGTCTGGCCAAGGGAACTGAAGCAGCATCTGTCAGGTAACACTCACTTCCTTTTTGCAGGAGGATCCCTTGAGTTGTTGACAGGTATTTATGTCATTTATGTGTTTGGCCACTTACAGTTTAATTTTGTTATTTATTCCCTGGATGTCTCGGTTAGACTATGAGGCAGCAGACTGCTGTTTCAGCAAGGATCTCACGATGGAAAAGTCAGCAGTTGAGTGTCTGAGGTTTATATAGCAGGCAATCTATCATGTGATAATGTCCATGTAATCTTAGCAGGCTATGCACATGACTTCTAATATCCCTATGTATTTGCTTATTATGCATAGTTGCTGCTTTTATGGACTGGCAAAGTTTAGTGAATTTCAGTATCTTCTGGTTTAATGGCTAAAACCTTTTATTTATTGGGATTATCCAATTTGAGTCATTTTTTAAATTATTTAAAATTGATTAATTTTGTACCATGTTCATTACAATATTCTTTTGTTCTTACAGGTAAAATGCTAAAGGAGTTTTCTGGGTTTTTAATATTGATGACCTATCCTCAGTATAGGTCATCAGTACCTCATCAATGAGTGCCTGATACTCAGCAACCCCGCCAATCAGCTGTTTGAAGAGGCCGCCGCTTGCAACTGAGCCTCCTTGCAGTTTACTAAGCACAGCGCCATACACTGTATAGTGGCTGTGCTTGGTATTGCAGTGCAGCCCCATTCATTTTAATGGGACTGAGCTGTGCCTTGGCCATGTAACTGATAAACGTGACATCACTGGCTTAGGATGGGGCAGCAGTGCTCACCTGAGCGCTTCAGCCTCTTCAAAAAGTTGAGCATTAGGGGTCCCGGGAATCAGACTGCCACTTAGCAGATATTGATGATCTGACCTGAGGATAGGTCATCAGTATTAAGCACCCAGACAACCCCTTTAATAAATGGGTTCTTGACTCATTTAGTCAGTTTAATTTTGAACCATGTAAATTAATCTTAAAAGGGCTTTACCATTATCTTATGGTAATTATATATATATATATATATATATATATATATATATATATATTTATATAACGTTTAAAAGTTTGGCTTTGTGATCATTTTTTTTTAAACTTTATTATCTGTTGTGATATTCGTCACAATAAGAGTTGACCTGGGTGACTGTCTAATAAGACCCATTAGGTTTGACATACTGTACTGGTAGCAACCCAGTAATCATTTGATCAATCATATGATTACTGGGAGTCTGGGACTAATACTGGAAGCGGCATTACGTCGTTAAACACAGTAAGAAAATGAAGACATCCAGAATAGTGGTGTAGTATGAGTTAGACTTGAGACTTGTTCCATATTTATGAATGACTGGCCATTTCTATTATTGTTCTGCAACATTTATGTCACATATGAAATACACTAGCAGAAAATAGAAAAAGGACCTCTGGAAAACTAAATGTGATTGAACTGAGACTGACAAAGTATGAACTGCTAGTGGTGCTTGGTCAGTGATCACACAACTAAGGTGGTGCACCCTTTATTTTGGGTTCTGCAGCAGGGTATGTGTTGAAGTAGGGTCACATTAATACTGGGTGGCATCTCCCTTCCCTGCAATTATACACTAAGCACAACTAGCAGTTTATACTTTGTCAGTCTCAGCTCAATCGCATTAAGTTTTCCAGGTGTAATTTTTTTCATTTTACATGAATATATAGTGATCAAGAAGACAGTAGACGTTCAAAACACCTGTACCTTAAAATAACTCTCCAGTTAGGAGCTAAAAATCTATATACCGTATAATTCAGCACCTACAAGGGCTCATTGTCTGCTCTATAGTGTCCTCAGATCTTGCTGCTTTTCTAACTCCGCTCCATTGCGGCAGAACGGACAAAACAGTTTAGCTACAGTTCCTACAGGGAGTCCGAGGTTGTCTGAGATATGCCCCCTGCCTCTTCATTTGTTCAGACTGCTGCTGTCTCCCTCCTCAGGCTTTTGAACTGTGCACTGATAACAAGCTGGATTGTCCCCCTCCTCTTTAGTCTGCAGAACTTTTTGATTCATCTGACCACAGAACAGTTTTCCATTTTGTCCAAGTTTATTGAACTTTTTCTATGCATGATACAAGGTTCAGGCTACTTTCACACTAGCGTCAGGGTCCAGCTAAAACGCTTCTGTTACTGATAATACAACCAGCTTCATCCGTTATGAACGGATCCTGTTGTATTATCTTTAAAGGGGTTCTGCAGTTTGTTTAAACTGATTATCTAGCCTCTGGATAGATCATCAGCATCTGATCGGCGGGGGTCTGACACCCGGGACCCCTGACTATCAGCTGTTTGAGAAGGCAGCGGCGCTCCAGTAGTGCCGCGGCCTTCTCACTGTTTACCGCAGGCCGAGTGACGTCATGACTAGTATCACTGGCCTGGGTGGGGCTAAGCTCCATTCAAGTGAACAGAGCTCAGCCGAGCCCAGGTCAGTTGATACTAGTCGTGACGTCACTTTGCCTGCGGTAAACAATGAGAAGGCCGCGGCGCTACTGGAGCGCCGCTGCCTTCTCAAACAGCTAAACGGTGGTCCCGGGTGTCGGACCCCCGCCGATCAGATGCTGATGATCTATCCAGAGGATAGATGATCAGTTTAAACAAACTGCAGAACCCCTTTAACATAGCCAAGACGGATCCATCTTGAACTCCATTGAAAGTCAATGGAGGACAGATCTGTTTTCTATTGTGGCAGAGAAAACGCATCCGTTCCCATTAACTTGCATTGGGGGTCATGCTCCGCATCCCAGGACGGAAAGCAAACTACAACATGTTGCAGTTTTCTCTCTGGTATGGGAACGCAACTAAACTAAACGGAATGCATTTTGGAGCATTCCGTTTTGTTCTGCTCAGTTTTATCCCCATTGACAATGAATGGGGACAAAACTGAAGCGGTTTTTTTTCCCGGTATTGAGCCCCTATGACGGATCTCTATACCGGAAAACTAAAACGCTAGTGTAAAGGTAGCCTAACTTGAATTTGTGTATTGCATGGCAAACTGTGTTGACAGGCAATAATTTGTGGAAGTGTTCCTGAGCCCGTGCAGTGATTTCCAGTACAGAACCATGCCTGTTTTTAATGCAGTGCTGCCGGAAGTCCCATAGATCATGAGCATGCAATATAGACTGTCGCCTTTGTTCCTTGCGCACTTGGATTTTTCCAGATTCCCTGAATCTTGTGATGATGTTATGTACTGTAGATGGTGGGATATTCAAAGTCTTCACAATTTTACGTTGAACATTTTTCTAAAATTGTTCCACATATTTAGATGCAGATTAGTGAACCTCGGCCTATCTTTGCTTTTGAGAGACTCTGCCTCTCTTTTTACACCCAGCCATGTGAAATTGTATTGATTTTCAAAGTATAACAATACAAAAGCACATAATAAAACAAACAGTGCAAACAGAAAAACAGAATCACCTGATGTTTGATTATATGAATAACAATTGAATAAATAATCTGGCGTGAAAGGCTCACATTGTTAGTGCGACTCAGAAAAGCGAGCAAAGAGGAACTGAACAAACTCTAAATAAAGTAGTAAGAGTTAGGAAATTAGAGATGGAAAAAAAGTGGGACCATATGGAATTTTATCCCTATTATTTTAAACTTGAAGGGAGAGGTAGCGGGATAAGGAGTGGAAGGTAACCCAGTGGGACCAGGTTTTAACATATCTAGAACAGTTTTCAGGCGACACAGTGATAAGTTCCTCAATCCTCTGAATCAGAGCTATTTCCTCAAACCACTCCTCCAATGCTAGGGGAATAGGGGACCATGATGGAGGATGACTATTTTAGCTGTCTGTAAAAGATGGCGTGTTAAAGATGACATAAATGAGGACTGATATATGTCAAACATAGAAAGCAATACCAATTCTAAATTTTTGGGTATTGATAATCCAGTAACTTCATTAATGACAGCAAGTACGATATCCCAAAAACCTGAAAGGAACAGGCAACTCCACCAGATATGGGATATAGTACCTTCTGAAGCACCACACCTCCAACATAAAGGAGAAACTGAGGGAAACCAACAATGGAGGAGAGTGGGGACCCTATACCATCGGGATAACACTTTGTAACATGTATCTTGGGATTTTGTCACTGTGGGCGCCTTGTTAGAAAGATTAAAGCATTTTGACCACTGCACCGAGGAAAACTGTTCACCCAACTCCACTTCTCAAGCCGAGCAGAAGAGCGGAGGATGTGACTGAAATAGCATGGTAGAGGGAGTGAGACACAATTGTTCTAATGGTGTAGGACAGGTGAACACGAGAAATTGGTGTTGCTGGGCATATTCAAAATGGTCACAGGTTGTGCGAGTCGATTCTAGTACTATAGATAACAAGGGTTTAAGGGAATTCAAAGATAATACATGACGAACGCAAATCGAGAGCTCAAGCTCCCTAAAAAAAAAAGAAGGACAATAAGCCAGGTAGAAATGCAGGGTTGTCTGTGATAGGGAGTAAAGGTCCCAGAGATTCTGTAGCTCGGGCTGAGTGTACCCTCGAGAGAGATTGTTGAGTAGTGAATGTAAGGCATTTTGGGTTAAGGGACTGAGGGGGCCATGTACAAGGGAGGGCTGATCGTGTCCGGGGATATAGATCATGAGTTATTCGGACCCAATATATGGAGCCATCGTTATGGAGTAGATGTAATAAACGAGCATAAGCTCCAGAGAGGTGGTAAAGTTTACAATCAAGAAGACCAACCCCTACCTACCCCTATTCATAAGGGGTATCTGAGTTTGTGTGTAATGCATAATGTCTAATGTTTTAAGAGTATTGTTGTGGGCCTCCCTCCTGGGTACAAAGCTCACCATGTCATAGTGAATACGAGAAGGGAGATGCGGATGTAATCTGTTTGCCAAAAGCTTAGCATAGATTTTAAGATCAACATTCAATAACAATATTGGTCTGTACTATAGAAAACCTGAGGGTCTTTCCTGGGTTTAGGAAGGACCACTGCATGAGTTTGAGGAGGGAAAGGGGAATCTCAGGAAACCATGGTAACTGCTTGGAGCATGAGAGGGCCTAAATTATCCAGGAAAGTTTTGAAAAATATGGAGGTGTAACCATCATGTGCGGTGCTTTACTCCCAGGTAAATCCTCAACCACCTGAGTCATTTCAGAAACTATAAAGGGTTTCCTGTAGAGCCTCAGAGTTGGCAGATAACAACTTTGGGGAGAAGGCTGTGGATTTGGAAGGGTCAGGGGCAGAGGAGGGAGGTTATATAAATAAGCGTAGAACGTGTGAAAGGAATGAGTGATTTCTGGGTTGGTATGTACTGTAGAACCTGATGCTGTTTTATACTAGGAATGTGAGTTCTAGTCAACTTTCCTCAGTCGGCCGCCCTTATTGCTGTATTCATATAATAGACTACCGCAGACCTGGAGCATATTTTTCAGGGAAAGGTCCAAAGGCGCTGAACTTCAAGACGAGCATTTCAGTGCTCTAAAAAATAAATGTGCCCAGCAAATAGTGTCCCTGAATACTGTGCCTCCCAATGTAACAGTCCTCCCAAAAGTCCCACCAATAGTAATAATTCTCTGACAAAGTGCACTATGTGGTAACTGTGCACCCAATATGCACCCAGAAGTAATAATGCCTCATAGTGCTCCCAGTAGTAATATTTCCCCTTATAATGTGTGTCAGTACAAAAATTGGTCCCTTATAATGTTTGCCAGTAAAATAATTCCCACTTGCAATGTATGCCAATACAAAAAATGATCCATTATAAAGTGTGCCAGTACAAAAAACCCCCCGTAGAACAAATGTCCCCATAGTGCCAGTACAAAAAATGGCCCTTATAATGTGTGTCAGCACAAAAAACGACCCCCTTTTAGTGGCCCCAGTAGAACGGATGTCCCCATAGTGGCCCCCTTATAAAGTGTGCCAGTACAAAAATGCTTCTTTTTACAGCCACAATGTCCCCATAGTGCTTTTTCCATTGTGGCCCAACAGCATGCTGCCAAATAAAAATAATAAACCTAAATACGGTACTTACCTCCATTCTGCTGTCAGCGATGCAGTGCAAAACACAGACCTCTTCTAATCTGTGCCCTGAGCTCTATGCAGCCCGGCTCAGGCAGCGCGATAACAATGACACCGGCCTCCGATAGGCTACAGGAACAAGGACTAAAACCTATTAGAGAAAATGGTGGGCCATGGAGACATCGCTCCCGTGTACAGTTGCGGCATTCAACTGTATTGCTGTCCTGAGTACAACGATGCAGATGAATATGTAGAGATGAGCGTTTCCACAATGGAAGTACTCATTGCCCATGGCCCTTCCGCTGTCCCCATCTTGCCCCTACCTGGTGCTGCCTGAGGCAATCGCCTCACTTGGCCTCATTGGTGGTGCCACCCCCCTGGTTGTTGTGCCTGCTTCTGTTTGTAATGTCGTCTAAATACTGCTGTAGTGCAAAGATGTGAAAAGCTTGTTATTGCATTGATTCCTGAAGGGTGACAATATTAGCCACATGAGCATTTCGAACTCACTTTACCATTAGTTGATGAGAATTCCCTGTGCAACAGCTCAAATTCTTGATTACATTCACATCTACACTTGATGACGTCACATCTACAGTCGTGGCCAAAAGTTTTGAGAATGACACAAATATTAGTTTTCACAAAGTTTGCTGCTAAACTGCTTTTAGATCTTTGTTTCAGTTGTTTCTGTGATGTAGTGAAATATAATTACACGCACTTCATACGTTTCAAAGGCTTTTATCGACAATTACATGACATTTATGCAAAGAGTCAGTATTTGCAGTGTTGGCCCTTCTTTTTCAGGACCTCTGCAATTCGACTGGGCATGCTCTCAATCAACTTCTGGGCCATTTCCTGACTGATAGCAACCCATTCTTTCATAATCACTTCATGGAGTTTGTCAGAATTAGTGGGTTTTTGTTTGTCCACCCGCCTCTTGAGGATTGACCACAAGTTCTCAATGGGATTAAGATCTGGGGAGTTTCCAGGCCATGGACCCAAAATGTCAACGTTTTGGTCCCCGAGCCACTTAGTTATCACTTTTGCCCTATGGCACGGTGCTCCATCGTGCTGGAAAATGTATTGTTCTTCACCAAACTGTTGTTGGATTGTTGGAAGAAGTTGCTGTTGGAGGGTGTTTTGGTACCATTCTTTATTCATGGCTGTGTTTTTGGGCAAAATTGTGAGTGAGCCCACTCCCTTGAATGAGAAGCAACCCCACACATGAATGGTCTCAGGATGCTTTACTGTTGGCATGACACAGGACTGATGGTAGCGCTCACCTTTTCTTCTCCGGACAAGCCTTTTTCCAGATGCCCCAAACAATCGGAAAGAGGCTTCATCGGAGAATATGACTTTGCCCCAGTCCTCAGCAGTCCATTCACCATACTTTCTGCAGAAGATCAATCTGTCCCTGATGTTTTTTTTGGAGAGAAGTGGCTTTTATGCTGCCCTTCTTGACACCAGGCCATCTTCCAAAAGTCTTCGCCTCACTGTGCGTGCAGATGCGCTCATACCTGCCTGCTGCCATTCCTGAGCAAGCTCTGCACTGGTGGCACTCCGATCCCACAGCTGAATCCTCTTTAGGAGACGATCCTGGCGCTTTCTTGGACGCCCTGAAGCCTTCTTAACAAGAATTGAACCTCTTTCCTTGAAGTTCTTGATGATCCTATAAATTGTTGATTGAGGTGCAATCTTAGTAGCCACAATTTCCTTGCCTGTGAAGCCATTTTTATGCAACGCAATGATGGCTGCACGCGTTTCTTTGCAGGTCACCATGGTTAACAATGGAAGAACAATGATTTCAAGCATCACCCTCCTTTTAACATGTCAAGTCTGCCATTTTAACCCAATCAGCCTGACATAATGATCTCCAGCCTTGTGCTCGTCAACATTCTCACCTGAGTTAACAAAACGATTACTGAAATGATCTCAGCAGGTCCTTTAATGACAGCAATGAAATGCAGTGGAAAGTTTTTTTTGGGATTAAGTTCATTTTCATGGCAAAAAAGGAGTATGCAATTCATCTGATCACTCTTCATAACATTCTGGAGTATATGAAAATTGCTATTATAAAAACTTAAGCAGCAACTTTTCCAATTTCAAATATTTATGTAATTCTCAAAACTTTTGGCCACGACTGTACACCCAGTGCAGGCACACTGAGGAAGGAGAGGCCGAGCGAGCGTCCTCCTCTCAGTGCGCCTGCGCCGACTGAAGACCGGTACGGCACAGGCGCGAGATTTGGAACGCAGACAGGGCCAGCCGGAGGAGGAGAGCGCTCGCTGGCCCTGTCAATCAACAGGAGGAGGGGGCGTTTTTTTTTAAAGAAGGATGCGGCGGCTACCAGCAAGTAACCGCCCTACTTGCTGGTAGCGAGGTAATTAACATATTATAAAAGTGCGGTTTTTAACCACCTCCGGACCGCCTAACGCAGGATCGCGTTCCGGAGGTGGCAGCGCTGCGCAGAGTCACGCATTAACACGTCCTCTCGCGAGACGCGAGATTTCCTGTGAACGCGCTCACACAGGCGCGCGCGTTCACAGGATCGGAAGGTAAGCGAGTGAATCTCCAGCCTGCCAGCGGCGATCGGAGGCTGGAGATGTGATTTTTTTAACCCCTAACAGGTATATTAGACGCTGTTTTGATAACAGCGTCTAATATACCTGCTACCTGGTCCTCTGGTGGTCCCTTTTGTTTGGATCGACCACCAGAGGACACAGGTAGCTCAGTAAAGTAGCACCAAACACCACTACACTACACCCCCTCCTGTCACTTATTAACCCCTTATGAACCCCTGATCACCCCATATAGACTCCCTGATCACCCCCCTGTCATTGATCACCCCCCTGTCATTGATCACCCCCCTGTAAGGCTCCATTCAGATGTCCGTATGATTTTTACGGATACACTGATACATGGATCGGATCCGCAAAACGCATACGGACGTCTGAATGGAGCCTTACAGGGGGTGATCAATGATGGGGGTGATCACCCCATATAGACTCCCTGATCACCCCCCTGTCATTGATCACCCCCCTGTAAGGCTGCATTCAGATGTCCGTATGATTTTTACGGATCCACTGATACATGGATCGGATCCGCAA
Organism: Bufo bufo; assembly: GCF_905171765.1. NCBI lineage: Eukaryota > Metazoa > Chordata > Amphibia > Anura > Bufonidae > Bufo > Bufo bufo. The sequence continues at coordinate 137,304,671 of NC_053391.1, read as the reverse complement.
AACACATACAGGCGTCTGAATGGAGCCTTACAGGGGGGTGATCACCCCATATAGACTCCTTGATCACCCCCCTGTCATTGATCACCCCCTTGTAAGGCTCCATTCAGACGTCCGTATGATTTTTACGGATCCACTGATACATGGATCGGATCCGCAAAACACATACGGACATCTGAATGGAGCCTTATAGGGGGGTGATCAATGACAGGGGGGTGATCACCCCATATAGACTCCCTGATCACCCCCCTGTCATTGATCACCCCCCTGTCATTGATCACCCTCCTGTAAGGCTGCATTCAGATGTCCGTATGATTTTTACGGATCCACTGATACATGGATCGGATCCGCAAAACACATACGGACATCTGAATGGAGCCTTATAGGGGGGTGATCAATGACAGGGGGGTGATCACCCCATATAGACTCCCTGGTCACCCCCCTGTCATTGATCACCCCCCTGTAAGGCTGCATTCAGATGTCCGTATGATTTTTACGGATCCACTGATACATGGATCGGATCCGCAAAACACATACTGACGTCTGAATGGAGCCTTACAGGGGGGTGATCAATGACAGGGGGGTGATCACCCCATATAGACTCCCTGATCACCCCCCTGTCATTGATCACCCCCCTGTCATTGATCACCCCCCTGTAAGGCTCCATTCAGACATTTTTTTGGCCCAAGTTAGCGGAAATTATTTTTTTTTTCCTTACAAAGTCTCATATTCCACTAACTTGTGTCAAAAAATAAAATCTCACATGAACTCACCATACCCCTCACGGAATCCAAATGCGTAAAATTTTTTAGACATTTAGATTCCAGACTTCTTCTCACGCTTTAGGGCCCATAGAATGCCAGGGCAGTATAAATACCCCACATGTGACCCCATTTCGGAAAGAAGACACCCCAAGGTATTCCGTGAGGGGCATATAGAGTCCATGAAAGATTGAAATTTTTGTCCCAAGTTAGCGGAAAGGGAGACTTTGTGAGAAAAAAAAATATATATAAATTTCCGCTAACTTGTGCCCAAAATTTTTTTCTATGAACTCGCCATGCCCCTCATTGAATACCTTGGGGTGTCTTCTTTCCAAAATGGGGTCACATGTGGGGTATTTATACTGCCCTGGCATTCTAGGGGCCCTAAAGCGTGAGAAGAAGTCTGGGATCCAAATGTCTAAAAATGCCCTCATAAAAGGAATGTGGGCCCCTTTGCGCATCTAGGCTGCAAAAACGTGTCACACATCTGGTATCGCCGTACTCAGGAGAAGTTGGGCAATGTGTTTTGGGGTGTCATTTTACATATACCCATGCTGGGTAAGATAAATATCTTAGTCAAATGCCAACTTTGTATAAAAAATGGGAAAAGTTGTCTTTTGCTGAGATATTTCTCTCACCCAGCATGAGTATATGTAAAAAGACACCCCAAAACACATTGCCCAACTTCTCCTGAATACGGCGATACCACATGTGTGACACTTTTTTGCAGCCTAGGTGGGCAAAGGGGCCCACATTCCAAAGAGCACCTTTCGGATTTCACAGGTCATTTACCTACTTACCACACATTAGGGCCCCTAGAATGCCAGGGCAGTATAACTACCCCACAAGTGACCCCATTTTGGAAAGAAGATACCCCAAGGTATTCCGTGAGGGGCATGGCGAGTTCCTAGAATTTTATATTTTTTGTCACAAGTTAGCGGAAAATGATGATTTTCTTTTTTTTTTCCTTACAAAGTCTCATATTCCACTAACTTGTGACAAAAAATAAAAACTTCCATGAACTCACTATGCCCATCACGAAATACCTTGAGGTGTCTTCTTTTCAAAATGGGGTCACTTGTGGGGTAGTTATACTGCCCTGGCATTTTAGGGGCCGAATGCGTGAGAAGTAGTTTGAAATCAAAATCTGTAAAAAATGTCCGGTGAAATCCGAAAGGTGCTCTTTGAAATGTGGGCCCCTTTGCCCACCTGGGCTGCAAAAAAGTGTCACACATCTGGTATCCCCGTACTCAGGAGAAGTTGGGCAATGTGTTTTGGGGTGTCTTTTTACATATACCCATGCTGGGTGAGAGAAATATCTTGGCAAAAGACAACTTTTCCCATTTTTTTATACAAAGTTGGCATTTGACCGAGATATTTATCTCACCCAGCATGGGTATATGTAAAATGACACCCCAAAACACATTGCCCAACTTCTCCTGAGTACGGGGATACCAGATGTGTGACACTTTATTGCAGCCTAGGTGGGCAAAGGGGCCCACATTCCAAAGAGCACCTTTCGGATTTCACCGGCCATTTTTTACAGATTTTGATTTCAAACTACTTACCACACATTAGGGCCACTAGAATGCCAGGGCAGTATAACTACCCCACAAGTGACCCCATTTTGGAAAGAAGACACCCCAAGGTATTCGCTGATGGGCATAGTGAGTTCATAGAAGTTTTTATTTTTTGTCACAAGTTAGTGGAATATGAGACTTTGTAAGAAAAAAAAAAAAAAAGAAAAAAATCATAATTTGTGACAAAAAATAAAAAGTTCTATGAACTCACTATGCCCATCAGCGAATACCTTAGGGTGTCTACTTTCCGAAATGGGGTCATTTGTGGGGTGTTTGTACTGTCTGGCCATTGTAGAACCTCAGGAAACATGACAGGTGCTCAGAAAGTCAGAGCTGCTTCAAAAAGCGGAAATTCACATTTTTGTACCATAGTTTGTAAACGCTATAACTTTTACCCAAACCATTTTTTTTTTTACCCAAACATTTTTTTTTCTTCAAAGACATGTAGAACAATAAATTTTGAGAAAAATTTATATATGGATGTCGTTTTTTTTGCAAAATTTTACAACTGAAAGTGAAAAATGACATTTTTTTGCAAAAAAATCGTTAAATTTCAATTAATAACAAAAAAAGTAAAAATGTCAGCAGCAATGAAATACCACCAAATGAAAGCTCTATTAGTGAGAAGAAAAGGAGGTAAAATTCATTTGGGTGGTAAGTTGCATGACCGAGCAATAAACGGTGAAAATACTGTAGGTCAGAAGTGTAAAAAGTGGCCTGGTCATTAAGGGTGTTTAAGCTAGGGGGGCTAAAGTGGTTAAAGAAACTAAGCTACAGATAAAGGTAAGAGCACTATATATTGAATAATCGCACTATAAGGATTTTAATTAGCCCAAAAATGAAAAATGACTTTTGGGGGGTGACAGAAGCTCTTTAATTCCATCTCTTACTGCTACATGGCATAGGGACCCATATATCTACATCTGGGCTCAGAGGATAAGATGCAGAAGAAGTAGAGGAGCTACAATGAGAAAGACCCCAGGACGACCCTGTTGACCACTGGGGGAAGCAACAGGAGCAGGAATAAGATTCACAATCACTGATAAGGGGGGTCTCAGCAAATGTATGTCACCAGTGACCAGTGCAGGATGGTCTGATGACTGAAAAGGTTCTGGGGTAATAAAGGCACTGAGGCAGCAGGGGGTGTCTGTGAGGTTGCAACCCCGGCCCCAAGAACCGTCACTGTCAGCGGAACATAGTTTGTGGTTACAGCCCATGAGGGCACATTCAAAGGTCTGGGCATAGCTTCATAGGAAGTCTCATCAAATGAGTTGGAGAGGAGTGTTGCAGGTGCGGCCATCGTGATAATTTGTGTCCTCTGAATGTAACAGAGGGCAGCCGCTTTCTCCCTTCAGCTCCACAAGTCCCTGTGGTAAGTAAGCGGTTATGGCAGCACCACTGCTGGTTTATAACATAGTTAGCTACTGTGGCCCGAAGACCCACTTCTGCTGGCATGCCTACCTCACATTGTGGCTGGGTGGCCGCAGGAGCAACAGCAGAAGACGCCAGGGGTCCTGTTCTTAGGTCCATTGCACCGGAGGATAGAATAGGAGTTGAGAGAACTTTCTACAGGAGTGGTAATGATGATGGTGAGTGGGTGGTAACACCAGGCGGCAAGGCAGGCACTGAGGAAGATGTTGGGTGGCCATCTTGGGAGTATGCCGCCTCTCCCTGCAGGGCCGCATATAGGGACAGCAACTGGCGGGTGAAATACTGAGAGCATGGGATCCTGTCATGTGCTTTTTGATAACTTTCCACCCTACGCCATGTATTTTTTAATTACCGGTAGTACCACTTTTCCAGTCTTTTGTTGCCCCTGTCCTAACTTTCTTGATATGCGTTGATGCCATCAAGTTCTAAATGAGTTTTTTTTCTGATGTGTTCTGTGATCTATTGTGAATAAAATATATGTCTAAGACAGGGGTCTACAACCTTTTTCAGACTGAGTGTTTAACCCCTTAAGGACCGGGCTCATTTTCACCTTAAAGGGGTTATCCCATCTTAGACAATGGGGGCATATCGCTAGGATATGCCCCCATTGTCTGATAGGTGTGGGTCCCACCTCTGGGACCCGCACCTACAAGGAGAACGGAGCCGGGGAGAGTTGTGGCTGGAGGACCCTGGGTTTCCCGGGGTCAGTCCACCACCAAGCGCAGCTCCCCGCCTCTCCCATTGAAGTGAATCGGAGCGCACCGCGCATGCGCGGCCACCGCTCCCATTCATTTCTATGGGGCCGACGGAAATAGCACCTATCAGACAATGGGGGCATATCCTAGTGATATGTCCCCATTGTCTAAGATGGGATAACCCCTTTAAGGACCAGGAGATTTTTTGCAAATCTGACCAGTGTCACTTTATGTGTAAATAACTTTAAAAAGCTTTTACTTATCCAGGCCATTCTGAGATTGTTTTTGCGTCACATATTGTACTTCATGACACTGGTAAAATGGAGTAAAAAAAAATCATTTTTATTTATAAAAAAATACCAAATTTACCAAAAATTTTGAAAAATTAGCAAATTTCCAAGTTAAAATTTCTCTACTTCTATAATGCATAGTAATGCCTCCAAAAATAGTTATTAATTTACATTCCCCATATGTCTACTTCATGTTTTGATCATTTTAGGAATGCCATTTAATTTTTTGGTGACGTTACAAGGCTTAGAAGTTTAGAAGCAAATCTTGAAATTTTCAGAAATGTTCCAAAACCCACTTTTTAAGGACCAGTTCAGGTCTGAAGTCACTTTGTGAGGCTCATATAGTAGAAACCACCCAAAAATGACCCCATTTTAGAAACTACACCCCTCAAGGTATTCAAAACAGATTTTACAAACTTTGTTAACCCTTTAGGTGTTCCACAAGCGTTATTTGCAAATGGAGATGAAATTTCAGAATTTAAATTTTTGGGCAAATTTTCCATTTTAATCCATTTTTTCCAGTAACAAAGCAAGGGTTAACAGCCAAACAAAACTCAATATTTATGGCCCTGATTCTGTAGTTTATAGAAACACCCCATATGTGGTCGTATAATACTGTATGGGCACACGGCAGGGCGCAGAAGGAAAGGAACACCATATGGTTTCTGGAAGGCAGATTTTGCTGGACTGGTTTATTTACACCATGTCCTATTTGAAGCCCCCTGATGCAGGCATTTGCCGTGTCATGGCCATACAGTAGAGTGGGGTCTGGTAGAGGACGTCCCCACTCCAGTACCGCCTGACACTGTTTTTTTTTACTAGGCCCATGTGCAGCACGAGGCTCCAAAACGTTCTCATTTCGGCTGCACTGACCGGAGTCCAGCCACCGGACCTAGCCAAAAGGGAGCCTGGGTGTTGAGCAATGAACTGTTGGGCGAACAAGTTCGTTTGCTCCACCATCAGATTCACAAAGTGGTCACTGAAAAAAAAAACTAAAAAAGTCATATTCAGTGAAGCCCACTGTAGGAATCTGGATTCCTGGTTGGCCAACAAAGTCAGGAATCATGGGCTCAAAATCCTCTGGGGTACACTAGACAAGTTCACCGGTAGGGGGCTCAGGTGGACTTATCTGGTGGGCCGGAAAACTAGTACAAGCCCAAGGGCTGCTCATACTAGTGTGGGCCACAGGGTCCCTGGCATGGGGGTCCCCTGGCTCCGCCTGGCGGTGTCTCCGCCGCAATGGGGGCTCATTATCACTAGATGATGAGGAGGACGCGGATAACAAGAGGAAAGTGGGGTCATCCTCGTCCTCACTGGGGCTCTCGGAGTCGGAGACAAGCAGGGCGTATGCCTCCTCAGCCAAGAACGTCCGGCAGCCCATAGGGGAGTGTGTGTGTGTGCGTGTGTGTAAAACTTTATTTAGTGTGCGTGTGTGGGGGGGGGACGGGTGTTCACGTTCACTTATACCCTACCCTAACCCACCCTAAACCTAACAGGAAAAAAAAAATGAAAGCCCCAAAAATGTAAAAAGCTGCAGCACCCCTGGGGGGTCTAGGGTCACACAGCTGAGTGTGCTGTGGACCCCAGACACCTGATCAGGGTGAAGCACAAAAAAACACTTTTTTCCCCCCTAAAACTATCCTTCAGTCAGATGGTACTATGGTGGCTCACGTGGGGGTGCTGGGCTCAGAGGTGGACGGACGGGCTCCTCTCTCCTGGCTCCACGGAAGCAATATGGAGGAGGAGAGCAGAGCTCGGGGAAGTTAACCCCCGCCCGTCCAGCCAAATGGATGCGATCCTGAGAGGTAATGTTACCGCCACCTCTCAGGATCTAAGGATGGTGATTGCTGGTGTATTATCACACCACCGATCACCATCCTATTCCAGGTTGTCGGGTCACCAGAGACCCAAATGACCCGGAAACGCAGCAAACCGCAGGCCTGAATTGACCTGCGGTTTGCTGCGATCGCCGATACGGGAGGGTCACAGGACCCCCCTCGGCATTGTCACAGAGTGCCTGGTGAATTATTTCAGCAGGCACTCTGTTCCGATCAACGCCAGCCGCGCAGCGGTGATTGGAAATACACAGGGCGTACCTGTACGTCCTGTGTCCTTAAGAGGTTAAAAAAAAAATCTAGGCTAAAGTGCTCAGTGTGCTGCGCAATACAGGAAAGTCATATAACACAAACTGTATGTGACATAAAGCAAATAATCAGTTTAACTTACCATTCAGTTTGACCCTTTGTCCCTTGCCTCCTTTGCAAAGAGGATCCAGCTGTGGTTCATATGAGGTGACTTTGAGCTGGACACAATCCTCAGAGTGGTCTGCAGTAAGCCTGCTTCTTGAGGGGCAGATGATGGCTTTCAGATGTGAGAAGATCTGTCCCAAAGTGCGTCCACTCGAAGACTGACAGCATTGCAAATGCCATCTTCTTGAGAGTTTTCCAACTTTTTAGAAAAATTTCCTTCCAGCAAATGTATGGATGGATAATTAAGCATGTCATTGCTCCTCTGGATCTGCTTAAAGAGGTTCTGCAGTTTGTTTAAACTGATGATCTATCCTTTGGATAGATCATCAGCATCTGACTGGCGGGGGTCCGACACCCGGGACCCCCGCCGATCAGCTGTTTGAGAAGGCAGTGGCACTCCAGCAGCGCCGCGGCCTTCTCACTGTTTACCGCTGGCCGAGTGACGTCACGTCTAGTGAACGGAGCTTAGCCGCGCCCAGGTCAGTTAATACTGGTCACCCCCCTTCCTTCCCACAGTAATAAAGCTCGTCCCCATGTACCAATCACATCCAGATCCCCTCCTCCTCCTCACACACACACAAAGTAATCATACAGGCTCACAATCCTCCCCCACCCACCAAAGTTGTTGGAAGCTTGCCGTTTATTGTTTGCGTTCTTTACATTTTACACAGAGTTCCAACCTTTTTGGATTTGGGGTTGTAGATAATGTATATTATAAAACAGTTTATGTTTCAAAGATTTATTTAATGGAGAAAAAAGCATCATAAGTGCTTGTCATTATATAGTAAAATGTACAGATTTTGTACAATACAAACAGAGTCGTACAATCATGATATAAACCGTTTAATATGTTAATAACGTTATGTTATTGAATCTTACAGTGCAGTCAGCCTCGGAACAGATATGCTGGAACTTGATTGCCACCTCACGAAAGATGAAGAGGTTGTGGTGTCTCATGATGGTAACTTGAAGCGGTCGACTGGTATCAATGCCAATATATCGGAGCTGAACTACTGTGTGAGTATATATACAGATGTGATGTAAAACGTCTTGCCTGCCTTGAGAGGCGCTATCACCCTACAATGGCTATAAGTACGTGTTAGCGTTAACTTATGTTGGTCTTGATGATTATTACATTGGCAAGGTGATTGTCCAAAAATTGTTCTAGTTGTACATGGCTTATCTGAAACAAATATTTTTTATTTTTATTATTCATTTAAGAAGACTTTATACTATGAGGATTTCTCTAATATTTGATGATGTAATGAATAATCATTTTGTGATTATTTAGGTCTCAAAGACCATCAAAGCATGTGACCACATGGTGCTATTGTGGTTGTGCTGCATTCGAGTACTCCATGGCCATACAAACTGCAGAGGGCTCTAGTTAAACCAATTAAGACCGTATTGTTAATGGTCTGCATTGTTAAAGGGGTTATCCGATCCTGTAAACAACCTCCGAAATGCCCAGGTCCCTCATACAAAAAATGCTTACCTGGTCCCCAACACCTGCGTCCCTCCCGATCCCTGCATGGACGCCGCTGCACCTCCCCGTCAAGCAGATGACGGGTGGTGCAGCCAATAGTGGCTGCGATGATGACTTGCTCCCCTAGCGTCACCAGTGATGTCACACGTCATGCAAGGGGGAAAGTCACTGTCGCGGCCTGCTGTTTGCTGCACCCCCTGTCGCCGGATGTTCTGATCTGCATGACAGGTAGATGCAACAGCAGCCGTACAGGGATCAGGAGGGACACAGGCGTCGGGGAACAGGTAAATATGTTCTGTATGAGGGACCCTGGCATTTTAGGGGGTGTTTACAGTATCTGATAACCCCTTTAATAGCCGCAAGGCACACGCAATACCTTGCGGACATTAACAATGCAGACCAACTAAACAGTGTGGTCTTAAGCAGTACTCAGCGGCAGTGCGGCCATTTTGCAACCATAACATGACTGCACCGTGTGGTCATACCCTCAGACGCAAAGCATATTTACCAGGCAGCGACACCTGTGTGAAGTTGGCACCCCATGTTCTTAAATTTCAAAAAGAAATACACCATTCGTTTGTGCTGGTTTGTGCCGTAAAAATGAACGTTTGCGCCGCTTTGGTTTCCGAGATATTGCGCGCTTGATTTGCTGAAACCCCGCCCACTTTCCACCCCATGTTTTTACATTTCAAAAATAAATACACCATTCGTTTGTGCTGGTTTGTGCCGTAAAAATGAACATTTGCGCCGCTTTGGTTTCCGAGATATTGCGCGCTTGATTTGATGAAACCCCTCCCACTTTCCACCTCATGTTCTTAAATTTCAAAAATAAATACACCATTCGTTTGTGCTGCGTTTGTGCTGATTTGTGCCGCAAAAATTAACGTTTGCGCCGCTTTGGTTTCCGAGATATTGCACGCTTGATTTTCTGAAACCCCGCCCACTTTCCACTCCATCTTTTTAACCTTGACCCTAGACCCCCCAGGTGTGCTGCAGCTTGCCCCCCTCAGGCCCCCCCCCCCCCCCACAACTTTTTTTGGGGCACAAGCATATTATTTTATTTTTTTCTGCGTACGCTGACTGTGACCGGGACTCTTAGCGTCCGGCCACTGTTAGCGCATCGCACACCCCACCGCTGATCAACTTCGGACGGTTGATCAGCGAGTTAGAATTTTTATTTTATTTTTATTTCACATTTTTGGTCCTTCTTTTATTTTTAATTTTTTTGGCTGTTAGGTTTAGGATAAGTTCGCGAACACCCGTCCCCCCACACACACGCACACCAACTAAAGTTTATCACGCACACACACACTCCCCTATGGCCCGCCGGATGTTCTCGGCTGAGGAGGCATACGCCCAGCTTGCCTCCGAGTCCGAGAGCCCCAGTGAGGATGAGGATGACCCCACTTTCCTTTTGTCATCCGCGTCCTCCTCATCATCTAGCAATTATGATGAGACCCCAAGGCGGCAGAGACACCGCCAGGCGGAGCAAGGGGACCGCCATGATAGGGACCCTGTGGCCCACACTAGTACGAGAAGCTCTGGGGCTCGTACTAGTTTTCCGGCCCACCAGTTAAGTCCACCGGAGCCCCCTACCGGTGAACTTGTCTGGTGTACCCCAGAGCGTTATGAGCCCGTGATTCCTGATTTTGTAGGCCAACCAGGAATCCAGATTTCCACAGTGGGCTTCACTGAATACAACTACTTTAGTCTTTTTTTCAGTGAATCTGATGTTGGAGCAGACGAACCTGTACATCCAACAGTTCATTCCTCAACACCCGGGCTCCTTTTTGGCCAGGCCCGGTGGCTGGACTCCAGTCTGTGCTGCCAAGATGAGGACGTTTTGGGGCCTCGTGCTGCATATGGGCCTAGTCAAGAAACCTAGTGTCAGGCATTACTGGAGTGGGGACGTCCTCTACCAGACCCCACTTTACAGTACGGCCATGACACGTACCCGGTTTGAGGCCATCCGGAAATGCCTGCATTATGCAGATAATGCAGCACGTCCCCCCCAAGGTGATCCTGCCTATGACCACCTGTACAAAATCAGGCCGGTCATCGATCACTTTGGGGCCAAATTTGTGCAGGCCTCAGGGTACACTTACAAGTTTTTTTTTTTTTTTTAAATTGTTTATTTTATTGATTTTTTTATCAATGAAAAAATAATACAGGTACATTGTCTCATAGCACAATCGTAAGAGGCAATACAGGTACAATACTATGTTGCATAACGTCAATATCAACAAATGTACATTAGTATACAAAACATACATTTTGCATCTGAGGCCAATAAACGCACTAAGGGCTGAAACCACAAAAGGACATAAGACAATTACAATGACACGACACATGGGGGAAATTAGAGGAAGGGGGAAAAATAACAATCTAACTGGTAATCAAAGGTCTTTTATTGTAAGTGATCAAAACACTTACAAGTTTTGTGTGTACGAGGGGCGAGATTCCCGTATTCAACCCCCAGAATGTCCCCCCACTCTGGTTGTTAGCGGGAAACTTGTGTGGGACCTTATGCACCCACTGCTAGATAAGGGTTACCACCTGTACGTGGATAACATTTATACTAGTATCCCCTTGTTCCAGTCCCTCGCCGCCGTGGGACCGTGCGGAAAAAATCAACGCAGCCTCCCTACCTACCCCCTCCAGGTACCTATCACACTGAATAGCACCTTTTTTGGGTCCGTCCCTTCTTTCCAGTATGGGGGACCACACCTGGAAAGTGTTGGCCAGGGACGATCCAGGCGCCTCCAGTTCCTGAGGTACTCCGGCCTTCTCTTTCCCGGTCAGAAAAGATCAGGTCCTTGAGGACTGCCTCATAGAACTGAAGGAATGTCCCTGTGTTGCCAGCGCTCCGGGACAGCACAAAAGAGTTGTACAAGGCAACCTGCACCAAGCAGACCGCAACTTTTTTGTACCATGCCCGCGTTTTGCGCATGGCATTATATGGCTTGAGGACTTGATCAGATAGATAAACTCCTCCCATATACTGATTGCAGTCGACGATGCAATCGGGCTTGAGGACCGTTGCCACGGTACTTCGCACAGGGACAGGGGTGATGCCGTTACCGTGAATTGTGGACAGTACAGGGACAAACCTCTGGTCCTTATATCTGACCAGCAACAGGTTTCCACTGGTAAGGGCACAGGTCTCACACCTGGGGATAGGGACCTGGAGGGGGTGGGTAGGGAGGCTGCGTTTTTTCGCACGGTCCCACAAGCGGATGTGGATCTGGCGGCGAGGGACTGGAACAAGTGGATACTAGTATAAAAGTTATCCACGTACAGGTGGTAACCCTTATCTAGCAGTGGGTGCATAAGGTCCCACACAAGTTTCCCGCTAACACCCAGAGTGGGGGGACATTCTGGGGGTTGAATACGGGAATCTCGCCCCTCGTACACACGAAACTTGTAAGTGTACCCTTAGGTACTCTCGCAAAGTTTGTACAGCTTCACGCCATACCTCGCCCGCTTAGAGGGAACATACTGGCGGAAAATGAGTCTCCCCTTGAAAGCAATGAGAGACTCATCAACCGCGACCTCACTTCCAGGTACATAGGCCTGCACAAATTTGGCCCCAAAGTGATCGATGACCGGCCTGATTTTGTACAGGCGGTCATAGGCAGGATCACCTTGGGGGGGACATGCTGCATTATCTGCATAATGAAGACATTTCCGGATGGCCTCAAACCGGGTACGTGTCATGGCCGTACTGTAAAGTGGGGTCTGGTAGAGGACGTCCCCACTCCAGTAATGCCTGATACTAGGTTTCTTGACTAGGCCCATATACAGCACGAGGCCCCAAAACGTCCTCATCTTGGCTGCACAGACCGGAGTCCAGCCACCGGGCCTAGCCAAAAAGGAGCCCGGGTGTTGAGCAATGAACTGTTGGGCGTACAGGTTCGTCTGCTCCAACATCAGATTCACAAAGTGGTCACTGAAAAAATGACTAAAGTAGTCGTATTCAGTGAAGCCCACTGTGGAAATCTGGATTCCTGGTTGGCCTACAAAATCAGGAATCACAGGCTCATAACGCTCTGGGGTACACCAGACAAGTTCACCGGTAGGGGGCTCCGGTGGACTTAACTGGTGGGCCGGAAAACTAGTACGAGCCCCAGAGCTTCTCGTACTAGTGTGGGCCACAGGGTCCCTAGCATGGCGGTCCCCTTGCTCCGCCACCTTGGGGTCTCATCATCATCGCTAGATGATGAGGAGGACGCGGATGACAAAAGGAAAGTGGGGTCATCCTCGTCCTCACTGGGGCTCTCAGACTCGGAGGCAAGCTGGGCGTATGCCTCCTCAGCCGAGAACATCCGGCGGGCCATAGAGGAGTGTGTGTGTGCGTGATAAACTTTATTTGGTGTGCGTGTGTGTGGGGGGATGTGTGTTCGCGAACTTATCCTAAACCTAACAGACAAAAAAAAAAAAAAGGCCCAAAAATGTGAAATAAAAAAAATAAAAAATTCAAACTCGCTGATCAACCGTCCGAAGTTGATCAGCGGTGGGGTGTGCGATGCGCTAACAGTGGCCGGACGCTAAGAGTCCCGGCAACAGTCAGCGTACTCAGAAAAAAAAAAAAAAATATGCTTGTGCCCCAAAAAAAGTTGTGGGGGGGGGGCGGGAGGGGGGCAAGCTGCAGCACACCTGGGGGGGTCTAGGGTCAGGGTTAAAAACATGGGGTGGAAAGTGGGCGGGGTTTCAGCAAATCAAGCGTGCAATATCTCGGAAACCAAAGCGGCGTAAACGTTCATTTTTGCGGCACAAACGCAGCACAAACGAATGGTGTATTTATTTTTGACATTTAAGAACATGGGGTGGAAAGTGGGAGGGGTTTCAGCAAATCAAGCATGCAATATCTCGGAAACCAAAGCAGCGCAAACGTTCCTTTTTGCGGCACAAACCAGCACAAGCGCAGCACAAATGAATGGTGTATTTCTTTTTGAAATTTAAGAACATGGGGTGGAAAGTGGGTGGGGTTTCAGCAAATCAAGTGCGCAATATCTCGGAAACCAAAGCGGCGCAAACGTTCATTTTTGCGGCACAAACCAGCACAAACGAATGGTGTATTTCTTTTTTAAATTTAAAAACATGGGATGGAAAGTGGGCGGGGTCTCAGCAAATCAAGCGCGCAATATCTCGGAAACCAAAGCGGCGCAAATCTTCATCTTTGCAGCACAAACGCAGCACAAACGAATGGTGTATTTCTTTTTTAAATTTAAAAACATGGGGTGGAAAGTAGGCGGGGCTTCATAAAAATCTAGCGCGCAATATCTCAGGAACCGAACCGGCACAAACGTTCATTTTTGCGGCACAAATGCAGCAGAAAACGAATGGTGTATTTCTTTTTGAAATTTAAGAACATGGGGTGCCAACTTCACACAGGTGGCAGGGACCCAATGATTTGGCTTGTTCCACAGCTCCACGTCACATTAGATCATCAGTGATTTAGGCCCCTTTCACACGAGCGAGTTTTCAGTGCAGATGCGATGCGTTTTTCACTGATGGTTCCATTGCACCCACGCGGAAAAAACTGAACGCAATCGCAGACAAAACTGACTGAATGTGCTTGCAAAATGCTGCGAGTTTCACTGAACGCATCCGGAGCCAATCCGTATTGTTCGTGTGAAAGGGGCCTTAGGAATACACAACCAGCACCTATGTTTTATCTGGGCCTCATTAAAGCATTATAATAGGGCATTGAACATAACCTCTTTTAGAGAATAGTCTTGACCAGGAATGAGTAACTAAAACTGAATTAGAAGTTATAAGCATTGTGCAACTGCGACCATCGGTCAGTGGCTATTGCTTTTATACTTCTGTTAAATACTGAGTACACAAACTGCTGATATCTCTGTATCTTACTGTGTGCAATCCACATCACAGTCATCTGTTTGTCAGGAAGTGGTAAATGCAGCAGTACATTTGTACCTTATGGATTTTGACATCTTAACCCTTTAAGGACCAGGCCATTTTTTGCAAATCTGACCAGTGTCACTTTATGTGTGCATAACTTTAAAACACTTTTACTTATCCAGGCCATTCTGAGATAGTTTTTTTCATCACATATTGTACCTCATGACACTGGCCCCATATGTCTACTTCATGTTTGGATCATTTTGGGAATGCCATTTTATTTTTTGGGGACATTACAAGGCTTAGAAGTTTAGAAGCAAATCTTGAAATTTTTCAGAAATTTTCCAAAACCCACTTTTTAAGGACCAGTTCAGGTCTGAAGTCACTTTGTGAGGCTTACATAATAGAAACCACCCAAAAATGACTTCATACTAGAAACTACACCCCTCAAGGTATTCAAAACTGATTTTACAAACTTTGTTAACCCTTTAGGTGTTCCACAAGCGTTAATGGAAAATGGAGATAAAATTTCAGAATTTAAATTTTTGGGCAAATTTTCCATTTTAATAATTTTTTTCAATAACAATGCAAGGGTTAACAGCCAAACAAAAGTCAATATTTATTGCCCTGATTCTGTAGTTTGCAGAAACACCCCATATGTGGTCGTAAACTGATGTACGGGCACACGCCAGGGCACAGAAGGAAGGGAACGCCATATGGCTTTTGGAAGGCAGATTTTGCTGGACTGGTTTATTTACACCATGTCCCATTTGAAGCCCCCCTGATGCACCCCTAAAGTAGAAACTCCAAAAAAGTGACCCCATTTTGGAAACTTCGGGATAAGATGGCAGTTTTGTTGGTACTATTTTTTAGGGTAAATATGATTTTTGGTTGCTCTATATTACCCTTTTTTTTTAAAGGCAAGGTAACAAAAAATAGAAATTCTGACATTTCATCTCCATTTGCCAATAACTCTTGTGGAACACCTAAAGGGTAAAATCAGTTTTGAATACCTTAGGGGGGTGTAGTTTCTTAGATGGAGTCACTTTTTTAGAGTTTCTCCTCTAGGGGTACATCAGGGGGGGGCTTCAAATGGGACATGGTGTCAAAAAACCAGTCCAGGAAAATCTGCCTTCCAAAAACCATATGGCGTTCCCTTCTTTCTGTGCCCTGCCGTTTCGCCATACAGCAGTTTATGACCACATATGGGGTGTTTCTGCAAACTACAGAAACAGGGCAATAAATATTGAGTTTTGTTTGGTTATTAACCCTTGTTTTGTTACTGGAAAAATGGATTAAAATGGAAAATGTGCAAAAAAAATTGCTGTTTAGGGACCGTTTTTATGTTTTGTTATTTACATTGTTGATCTGACAGGTTAGATCGTGTGCTATTTCTATAGAGCAGGTTGTTACAGACGTGACAATACCAAACATGACTACTTTCTGGGGGTTTTTGTTTCAGTTTTACATAATAAGCATTTTTGAAAAAAATGTTTTTTTTGTGTCTCCACATTCTCAAAGTCATATTTTTATTTTTTGGGCGACTGTCTTATGTAGGAGCTCATTTTTTGTGGCATGAGATATCGGTTTGATTGGCACTATCTTGGGGTCCATATGATATTTTGGTTGCTTGCTATTACACTTTTTGTGATGTAAGGTGACAAAAATGGCTTTTGACACCGTATTAATATAATTTTTTGTTGCTGTGTTCAACTGAGGGGTTAGGTCATGTGTTATTTTTATATAGCAGGTTTTTCGGACGCAGCAATACCTAATCTGTATACTTTTTTTTATTTATTTAAGTTTTACACAATAATATCATTTTTGAAACAAAAAAAATCATGTTTTAATGTCTCCATAGTCTGAGAGCCATATTTGTTTATTTTTTGGGGCGATTGTCCTATGTAGGGGCTAATTTTTTGCGGGATGAGATGGCGGTTTGTTTGGTACTATTTTGTGAGGCATATAACTTTTTGATTGCTTGCTATTAACACTTTTTGTGATGTAAAGTGACAAAAATAGCTTTTTTGACACTGTTTTTATTGAATTTTTTTTACGGTATTTACCTGAGGGAATAGGTCATGTAATATTTTTATAGATCAGGTTCTTACGGATGCGGCGATACCTAATATGTATCGTTTTTTTTATTTATTTTACTTTAACACAATAACAGCATTTTAGAAAAAAAATAATAATGTTTTGTCTCCATAGTCTGAGAGCCATATTTTTTTTTACTTTTTGGGCGATTGATGTAGGGGCTCATTTTTTGCGGGATGAGGTTGATTGGTACCATTTTGGCATACATACGACTTTTTTGTTTTTGGGAAGTAAGGTGGGCAAAATTTCAATTTCATCATAGTTTTTTTTTATTTTTTTTATGGCGTTCACCATGCAGGGAAAGTAACATGACCGTTTCATAGATCAGGTAATTACAGACGCGGTGATATCAAACATGTGTAGTGCATTTTATTTTTAACATTTTTAATCAGTGATAAATGTGTTTTTTTATTTTTACTTTTTTTTTCACTTTTTTTTTCATTTTTTGACACAGATCCACTTGGTTCTTGAAGATCCAGTGGGTCTGATGTCTGTATAATACAATACAGTACTCTCATCCTGAGAGAGGGGGCAGGCGGATGATCGCGCGCCTGCCAGCACTGCCCGCATTTCCCCCCCGCCGGCACTTAATGAGGGCTGCAAGGGGGGGGGGGGGGGTTAAAAATGAAAAGATCTGTCATTCTGAATTGACCTGCGGTTTGCAGCGATCGCCGATACGGGGGGGTCACAGGACCCCCCTCGGCATTGTCACAGAGTGCCTGCTGAATGATTTCAGCAGGCACTCTGTTCTGATAACCGCCCGCCGCGTGATCGGAAATGCACAGGACATACAGGTACGCCCTGTGTCCTTCAGTACCGGGACATCAGGGTGTACGCCCTGTGTCCCCAAGAGGTTAAAGCAATATTAGTGACATTTGTTATAATGAATTTCATGTTCCACAGAAGAACCCTCACAGTGTGCCAGGAATAGGCCATGTGGTTTATCCATATGAGAGGTGTAGCAGAAGTATTATATCACAAACTACAGGCCTAATGAAAGTGGATATACTGATGTAATCTTAGAAATATGAAAAGAACCTTATCCCACAAAATTCCCACAGAGTTGGAAGCATACAATTGTCTAAAATGTCTTGGTATGCTGAAGCATTAAGACTTCTCTTCACTAGAATGAAGGGGCCTAGGCCAACCATTGAAAAACAAGCCCATAGCATTATCCCTGCTCCACCAAACTTTACAGTTGGCACAATGCAGTCAGGCAAGTGACGTTCTCCTGGCATTCACCAAACCCAGACTCTTTCATCAGATTGGGAGATCGAAATCTGTGATTCGTCACTCCACAGAACACGTTTCCACTGCTCCAGAGTCCACTGGTGGCGTGGTTTGTACCTCTCCATCCTCTGCTTGGTGACGTAAGGCTTGCAGCTGCTCGGCCATAGAAACCCATGCCATGAAGCTCCCGACACACAGTTTTTATGCTGATGTTACAGTGGAGATTTGGAGCTTAGTAGTTATTGAGTCAGCAGAGCATTGGTGACTTTACACTATGCACTTACTCGGCGCCCCCACTCTTTAATTTTACAGGGTCTGCACTTCGTGAAAGAGTTGCTGAGGTTTCCAAACATTTCCACTTAGTAATCATACCACTCAGGCGGATTATGGAATATCTAGAAGGGAAGAAATGTCATGAACTGACTTGTTACACGTGTGACATCCTATTACAGGACCATGCTGGAATTCAGTGAGCACTTTTGATTGACCCATTCGTTCACAAATGTTTGTAAGGGCAGAGTGCATGGCTAGGGGCTGGATTTTATACACCTGTGGCAATGGAACTGTATGAAACACCTGAATTCAATGATTAAGACGTGTCCTAATACTTTTCTACATATAATGTGTGTTACATTTACGTTGGTCCAATATATTTTTTCCCCCAAAACATATGCATCAAGGAGGCCTCCTCCGCTCCACACCTGGGACAGCACGAGTTTGTCCGAATCCCTATCTTATATAAGAATACAGGGGTTTTATACGCTTTATGTATTAGATATAGCTGGGATAGACGTTGAGCTTCACTAAGTGTTAAGCTAGGAGTTAAAGCCAGGACATTATTCCATTGCTCCTGTGTAATAGTATCCATATCCCGTTCCCATTTATTTTTAATCGGTAAACAGCTCGATGAGGTAGATTGGTCAAAAAAATGTCTATATAACATAGAAATAAATCCTTTAGAACTGCCACTACGCAGCACCTGTTGGACTATCGGGGGGAGGCTGATATTTGTATGCCCTCCTTAAACGGAGCCTGATATGTGTGTCTCATCTGTAGGAATTGGCAGAAGACAGTGTGTGGGAGACCAAATTCCTGTTGTAATTGTGCAAATGACTTTATAATACCTCCCTTCTGAATCCGATGAAGGAAGAGAATACCCCTTTCTTCCCACAGGGAGAAACCTTCCAATCTAAATAATTCAGGTATCTCTGATGCCTGGTTTGCAGTCCCACACATCTCTAACGGATTTTGAAAAGCTATGTGTTGCTCAGGCGGCCCCTGGCCATGCTATTTCCTTACTTTATGCCATACTGAACACCGGGGTGACTGAGGGCAGCCAATCTGGAGATTCCTACCCCAAACTCAAGTTTATGCTTGATTGGGAGACGGAATTGAGTGAAACCTTTACTGGGGATCAATGGAAACGTTCTTTGCTTCTTACGCATAAGATCTCTATATCGTGTAATTTACAAGAACTCAATCATAAAATACTTACCAGATGGTATCGGACACCGGAGAAATTGCATCGTTTCTACCCCTCGGTTTCTGAACTATGTTGGCGATGCCATGGTGCTAGGGGGACCATGACCCATATATGGTGGGAATGTCCGAGGCTTAACCCATTATGGGTAGATGTCTTCAAGCTTTCTAATTTTCTATTCCGGGCCACCATAGCATTCTCCCCTTCCATCGCTCTGCTATCTATTTTCCCGGGGCGGATCTCACATGTTAAAAAAGGCTCATTGCGGCTCTTTATGCTGGCCATGAGACAAATTATACCACGCAATTGGAAGTCAACCGAGAGTTTGAAAAGGATCACTTGGGCCTCTGCACTGGATGTGCTGATCCACAGAGAAGAGATGTGTGCCTCTGATCATAACAAGATTTCTTAAGAGTTGGAAGCCATGGTCCAGGTTTAGAGCATCTACCTCGTTCTCGGTTTGGGTGGCATCTGGGGTACTCCCTGATTCTCCTCCTTAAAAGTACCTAGCTATTCTCTAGCTATGCCCTATGATTTCTCCCCTCCCCCCCCCCCCTCCTCATGTGTGTCGTCTTGTCTCTCCCCTTTTATGTCAAAGTTTGTCTAGAATTATTGGCCTATACATCATTTGTTTGAGGCCTTATTAAGCCCCTTCAGGGCCTTTGATTCCGCTGACTTTACGACAGCTGATTGTTTGTAATACAGATACAGATACATGCTTATACCTTGTCCTTGATGCTATACTGCTGTTTACGATTGCATGTCGCAATGTATCCTTGTATGCAGTATTTATACTGCAATTTGTGATGTTTTTTTATGATTGTAAAAGATAATAAAATCTTATTGAACCATAAATAATTCAGGTAGCCGTGGGTTGCACCATAAAGGCGTGTTGTGATATAGTCCTTGGAGTCCAATTAGTTCCTTAAACCTAGACCAAATTTTTGTTATTAATGATACTGTGGGATAGTTCTCAGAACATGTCTGCGGCTTTCCCAGTTCTTCCTTAGCGATGGGCGTCTTTTGTTTCATAATAAATGGCGCTATTCTGGCCGAGGGTCCCAGACCAGTACATTGTCCCCATCCTTTAAGATGCCATAGTTATGCAGCTACAAAGTATAGCCATGGATTTGGGAGAGAAAGGCCCCCCTCCTCCTCACCCCTCTGAAGCGTCTCCATACGAATTCTAGGTTGTTTCTTTTTCCATACTAGGGAGCGAAAGATACCCTGGATCTTATAAAATACCCTTTGGGGGATCCACACAGGGGAGTTATGTAATATATACAACAATTGAGGCATTAATATCATCTTGATTAAATTGCAACGACCAACTACTGACAGAGGAGGTTTACACCAGGTGTGTGCCTTGTCTATAAATTTGTAAATCAGGGGGTCTAGATTAACCTTAACACTTCCTCTTAATACTTAAAGCTGTGAGTGACTTGTAGCTGGATCTGCATCCCATCATTATGGGATGGGATCAAGAGGAAGAATTACAGATTTATCCCAATTAATTGTTAATCCAGATCGCTTTCCGAATTCGGTAATGCATTCCATAATTGGGCGAATAGAACACACTATGTCCCCTGTGTATATAGGCATATCATCAGCATATAGGGAGACTCTTTCTTCTCGAGAACCCAGTGGAAACCCCGTCCAGTCTGGGGACACACGCAGAAGACAGGCCAGAGGCTCAATAGCTATAGCGAACAATAGAAGAGATAATGGACAACCCTGTCTTGTACCCCGATGCAGTGGAAACTGTGCAGATAGCTCCCCATTCGCCTTAATTCTGGCCACTGGTGAGCAGTAGAGAAGCTGAACCCATAACATGAATTCCCGCCCAAACCCCATAGCCCTCATGACCTACCACAGATATTCCCATTCGACACTATCAAAAGCTTTGGCAGCGTCGAGGGACAACATTGCACGGCAGCCCCCAGTATCCGTCGATCTCTGGAAATTGAGAAAAAGTCTCCGGAGATTAATGGAGATACTTTTGTCCAGCATAAATCCTGACTGATCTTCATGTATGAGGGAGTTAATAACTTTATTCAGGCAATAAGCCAGTACCTTCGCCAGTATTTTCACATATGTAGACTGAAGGGAGATGGGCCTAAAGGAGTCAGGTAAAGTTGGATCCTTTCCAGGTTTTGGCAACACTACCACTACAGCCTCTCTCATAGATGCAGGCAATATCCCCCATCAAAGAACTCAATCGGCAAACCATCAAAACCCGGGGGCCTTCTCGTTAGGAAAAGAGCCAAGGGCCGCCTGAAGTTCCTCCAGCTCTAAGGGCTCATCCAGATATTGTGCCGATTCCAGTGGCATCACCGGTATGGGTATATTGGCTAGGTAGGTATCACGGTGGGGAGTGGGGGGAAACTCCCCACCCTAAAGTGAGGAGAACAGGGAAGCAGCTAGGCCTGAACACCAGGTAAAGGAAGCAGGTCAACTCCTAGATCCACCCTAATCCTGGCCCTGACTCCTAACCGTATGAGCAGACCCAGAAGGCAGGTGGGCTCATAACCTGAGTAGCCCTGAGGATCCCTGAAATAATGTTAGGAGCAGGAGACGACCTTTTCTTTCCAGACGCGGATGAACAGGAGTCTCCATCGGCCTAGCTGCAAGGAAAGGGACAGCCAGTGAACAGCCACTGGATTGGCAGGTAACAACAACAACCACCGGACCCCATGCAGACAGGAAGCAGAGCTGCTCACCGACTTGTGATTTCCCCTCCGGGCAACCCTGACACCCTCTTCCGGAGGTTAACAGATAAACAGTGGAAATGTCTAGCAATGCTGGAATCAAACACCAAACATACCAGACATGGAACACCAAACTAGACATAAACACACACCCAAAACACCAACCACACCAAACAAGACAAACAGGTAAGGATGAGAAAAGGACAGAGAGAACATAGGGGAGACATCATGGTGACATCGATGTCTAGCTAGGAGGCCCTCCCACTGGACAGATGGTATATCCAGGAAAGGAGCAACACTCCAGCTCACACAAAGGCTGGAAGTAGGGATCGACTGATATTGACTTTTTAGGGCCGATACCGATAATTTGTGAACTTTCAGGCCGATAGCCGATAATTTATACCGATATTCTGTGAAATTTCATTTTTGAAAAAAAAAAAAATCCTACACAAATCTGCTGAAAATGAATATTTTTATTGTTAATGTGTAGTGTTTTTTTTGTAAATCTTTCTTTTTTATTTATACTTTGGTGTTTTTTTTTTACTAACTTTTAGTGCCCTCAGGGACTAGAACCCTTGTCCTATTCACCCTGATGGAGCTCTATCAGGGTGAATAGGATCTCACTGTCCCTGCTGCTCTGTGCTTTGTGCACACAGCAGCATGGAGCTTACCATGGCAGCCAGGGCTTCAATAGCGTCCTGGCTGCCATGGTAACTGATCGGAGCCCCAGGCTTACACTGCTGGGGCTCTGATCGGAGAGGAGAGGTGACCCTGTGGCCACTGCCACCAATGATTAAAACTGGGGGGGCTTGGGTGGGGGGGCGCACTGCGCCACCAATGTTTTTAATACGGGGGTGGGGGGCGCACTGCGCCACCAATGATTAATACTGGGGGGCTTGGGGCGCACACTGCGCCACCAATGAACATAAATCTCTAATTTATTCATATACAGGAGGCGGTAGCTGGCTGCAGAATCACATAGCCGGCTCCCGACCTCTATGAGCGGTAGCTGCGATCCGCGGCACCTGAGGGGTTAACTACCGCGGATCGCAGCTACCGCTCATAGAGTTCGGGAGCCGGCTATGTGATTCTGCAGCCAGCTTCCACCTCCTGTTCAATTTGAATGAATGTGTAAGTTAACATCATTGGTGGCGCAGTGGCCAAAGCCCCTCCCCTCCTCTTCCCATCTGTCTCTTCATTGGCGGCAGCCGCATCACAGAGGGGAGGGAGAGACTGCTTCCTTCTCCCCTGTGCTGCTGAGGGATTGCGGAGAGCGCTGTTAGCAGCGCAATCTGTGTTCCCCATACGTTATCGATATATCGGCAAAATAGATACCGATAACTGTCAAAATCCTGAATATCGGCCGATAATATCGGTAAAACCGATAATCGGTCGATCCCTAGCTGGAAGGCAACTGACCTAAGACTCTCAACACCAGGATATAAAGAGCCAAGAGGCCACACCCAAGACACACCTAAATCCACAGCAGCCAGATAATTAACCCCTCCGGCATCAGACAGGGAAGGACCCAGGGGAAATGAGTAGCCACCTACATGCTGCAACAACACGTTGCCGCAGGCAACAGCATGCACGGCAACCGTGTCACGGTGCACATTATTCTGGATGGGCCTTCTTTTGAGCGGACCACTCTGGCTAGTAAGCTGCCCGTGCTTTCTCCTGCTTCAAAATATTTCTGTTGTAAGAAGAAACGTTTGTTGTCTGCAGTTTGGGTCAGATAATCTTAAAATTTACCCTGTGCCTCCCTCCACATCGACTCAGCCTGTGTGGAAGGGTCTTGTATATAAGCAACCTCAGAGTCCTTCACCTCCCGCTGCAAGGAATCTGAGAGTCCCCTAGTCTTATTCCGTCTTTTAACTTTTTGTAAGTATAAACCCCGAACATAAGCCTTCATAGTATCTCACACTATCCCCATGGCTGCTGAGCCTTTATTGGAAAGGAAAAAGTCCCACATCTGTTCTGTAAGGGGGTCTCCTTCATCCAACAGTTGGATCCAGAATGGGTTAAGTTTCCAAAGAAATGAACCATTGCATTCCCTACCTCTCACCAGTTGTGTCTCTAATCGAATGGGATAGTGGTCTGATAGACTGCGTGGTAGGTATTCTATAGTGGAAATATAGGACGATGCCTCCAAGGACCCAATAGGCAAATCTATCCTAGAGAGAGAATGATAAGATGTTGAGAAGCAAGAGTACGTCAGGATATTGGAGTCTCCACAAATCATGGAGATCCAACTCGCGCAATAGCTTTGCCAGTGAGGTCTCCGAGGCATTCGCCAGAGTGGGGCCCTGATGAAATTTTATCTAGAGAAGGGTCTAAGTACTTATTGTAGTCTACTAGCATGTGTATCAGGACTGGGGGGCCTTGAATTATGCCGGTCATAACCTGCCTAATTACGTTACAGGAATATGGTGGCGGAATGTATATAGCTGAGATATATAGATGAGGAAGAATTCCACCTTAAGTATAGAACAGTGTAAGCAAACATATCTACCATTAGGGTCAATTTCCGAAGAATAACATTCAACGGGTAAGGCCCTGTGAACAAGAACACTGGCCCCTCTAGCATGTGTGGAATAGGTGGAGTGGTAGGAATGTGAGATCCACGGCTTATGTAGCAGTCTCTGGGAGTGCTTAGACAAATGCGTTTCTAGGAGACACAGTATGGCCGGTTGGTATTTTTGCATAGCTCCAAAGATAGCCTGCCTTTTTGTGGTATCTCCCAGGCCTCTAACATTACAGACCTATAACCTAAGCCTTACCCGCCATAGTTCAGAAAAGTACAGAAATGTTTAGGATGCTTATATCTATATGGACTGATCTGTATCTTTTGGTCAAATAGATAAAAAAGTAAGTTGTCTCTCTGCAAATACCCTCCCAACACAAACAATATACCAAAAAACCACAAAAAGGAATCTCTCCTTTTGTCCCAAACAGGGGACTTGAGGCACAAAAATTTCCTGAAGCTGGCAAACATGAAAAGGCGGCACCAGCGATCCACCCCTAACAGTACGGTACAACTAAGCAGGTGCACTATGAACATAAGGGTAACCTTTGTACATAGAGCCCAGAGCAGCAGCAATTCTTGTGCAACAAGCGGCATCTTATTCATACTTAGTCATAAATACGACTGGCCTAACAAAGATGGAGGCTAAGGACAGCATTCTGTTCATCATGTCTGACTAACGGGCAGTAAAACCTAGATAAAAGAGGGATAATAACATTCAGAATGAAGTGGTTACAAAATACTCATCATTATACTGTGACGGCTGCAGTGGTGTCCTCAGTGACAGTCCATTTCAAGATGGTTAGTCTCCGTGGTCAGTCAGTGATCAGCCAGTCCCAGTAGGACCACAGAGGGAGCTTTCATGTAGATCCATCCATCGGGTGGCGTCCTCGGGTGATTTAAAGAAGTGGATCTCTCCGCCAGCAACTACACGCAGCTTAGAGGGATAAAGCATAGAGTATTGCACATTTTTCATTCTTAAACGTCTTTTAACATCCAGAAATTTCGCCCGTCGTCTTTGGACCTCTGCCGAAAAGTTAGGGAAGACGGATATCTTATTGCCATTGATAGTTAAATCCATGTGAACTCTTGCATTACGAAGAATAGTGTCCCAGTCTTGGAAGTGCAGGATCTTGAGCAAAATTGGTCTGGGGGGTGCCCCCGGCGGCAAACGGAATGACACCCTGTGTGCCCTTTCTATTGCAAATAATGGAAACAGGGAATTTTGTACAAATTTATCTTCAAAGGGGTTCTGCACTTTCATTTAACTGATGATCTATCCTCTGGATAGATCATCAGCTTATGATCAGCGGGGGTCCGACACCCGGGACCCCCGCCGATCAGCTGTTTGAGAAAGCAGCGGCGCTCCAGCAGCGCCACGGCCTTCTCACTGTTTACCGCCGGGCTGCCCGCCCACTGACGTCACGACTAGTATCAACTAGCGTGGGCGCGGCTAAGCTCTGTTCACTTGAATGGAGCTTAGCCGTGCCCACGCTAGTTGATACTAGTCGCGACGTCAGTGGGCGGGCGGCCCAGCGGTAAACAGTGAGAAGGCCGCGGCGCTGCTGGAGCGCCGCTGCTTTCTCAAACACTCAAGTGCAGTGTGAGATACTATGAAAGTGCAGAACCCCTTTAAACCACTCTTCAAAGAACAGTGTAGCATTAACCCCTTCTGCCTTTTCCGGTACTCCCTCCAATCGGAGGTTGTTTCGGCGTGATCTGTTCTCCAAATCCTCTGTTTTATTTATAAGAAGGGCGATGTTATGGATAACCTTGGCTAGGTCCCTCTTTACAGGGAGTATTTGATCTTCTAAAAGACCCACTCTTTCCTCCACCCCAGCAACACGTTCATTAACTTTCCTTATGTCTTGCTGGATAAAAGAAGCACTTTCTTGTAGGGACCCCATGGATGTATTTAGGCTCATTAATGCAGAGCTACAGTTTTGTACTGTTAAAATATATCTTTAATTGTTGGTTCTGTATCTTGTGGCAGAGCATGAATAGGTATCTGTGGCTGTATCATGGGTTGTGTGTTTACTGCTTTGTGGGCTTCCCCTTCACCAGCTCCTGCCCCCTCCACGTGGATTCCGCTATCTTGGAGAACACTTTCTCCTATGGCATTATTCATAAGGGAGCTCACCTCCACCTCCTCCGTGGTATGTCCACTCTGTCAGGACTTCCCTCTGTATGGGGGACCCTGACAAATTGCTCCAGCCAGGCCGCCACATCCACGGACCTGGTCGATGCGGCGCCGCCATTTTGTTTAGCTGGCGTAGGTCCCGGCCCTCCCGCTCCTTTTTTGTTGTTCGGGTCATGCCCAATAATACTTGCAGGGCGCTTATCCACCCTCCTCCACCTCCGTCCAGCCGATATGAGAGCTCAAGCCGCAGGATGTCACAGGATGGTAGTGGGTGCCACTCAGGAGCTCAGAGGCGCGCGTCTCCTCACATTGCCGGCCAAGCCACGCCCCATGTTGGTCCAATAATTAGCCCATATAGGAGCCAGTACTAAGCACTTCTAACTGATCTGTCAGTTGTTCAGAGCAAATTTCACAGTATGTTTCTCATAAAAAGGGAGGGCAAGCCTATATCTTGGTAGTTGGTTTCAGATATGACCAGTTGTAATGCTTACCTGCTGTCTTCACTGTTGGTTATGTTGCTGATCTATGACTCCAGTTTAGTTACATTGTCCAACGGGAGTCACAGGTAGTCTGAATCTGTCTGAATAATCTGTCTGTGGGTCCTTACTCCACATTCGTACTCTACTAAAGCTCTGCTTATTCAGGATGTCTGAATTATACAAAAGTATACAAAATTAGACAAAAGTATAATCTGCTTTACAAGCAAAAGTAGTCCAGAGAAATTTTGCAGTGCTGAAGGGAACTAAAAAAACAAACTAATATCTCCAGGTGCCATAAGAGGAAATGGCCGCTGTTTATGGCTCAGGGTTTAATACATCAATACGTTGTTTGCAGCCTGTGTGCAATAGACTTCTTCTGCAGCCCAAAATACAGGATGCTGTAACTGCACTGTGTATTATGTTGACTGTTCCTGCTGGACAAAGGGGGTATTCGGAATTCTCTAAAGCTCAAAAAGGAACCTTGATAATGAAAAATATCAAGTATGTTTATACAATATTATTTTTTTTTTAGTTACTTTATATGCCAAAGAGAGTAAAACTAAGGCTAATTTTACACTCGCGTTTTGGGCGGATCTATCATGGATCTGCAAAAACTGATCCGTTATAATAATACAACCGCATGCATCCGTCATTTGTATTATCTGTAACATACACAAGACGGATCCGTCATGAACCTAATTGAAAGTCAATGGGAGACGGATCAGTTTTCTATTGTGCCAGATTGTGTCAGTGAAAACAGATCCGTCCCCATTGACTTACATTGTGTGCCAGGACGGATCCGTTTGGCTCAGTTTCGTCAAGTGGACAGCAAAACGCTGCAGGCAGCGTTTTGGTGTCCGCTTCCAGAGCGGAATGGAGACTGAACGTAGGCAAACTGATGCATTCTGAGCGGATCCTTTTCCATTCAGAATGCATTAGGGCAAAACTGATCTGTTTTGGACCGCTTGTGAGAGCCCTAGACGGATCTCACAAACAGAAAGCCAAAACGCGAGTGTGAAAGTAGCCTAACCCTGAAATGTTGTTCAGTTATATAAATGGTAAAAAGTTTAAACCTAAAAGTGTTGGCCCTTTACAGAGTGATGAGGGAGGAATTGTAGAGAGCGATGAGGAAAAAGAGAATCTATTAAATATTTTTCTCCACTGTATTCACTGAGCAAAATGAAATGTCAGATGAAATGAAAAATGTATAAGTAAATTTCCCATTAAAAGTGCTCTGTCTGACCCAGGAAAAAGTGCAGATTATTTTAAAAAGATTAAAATAGACAAATCACCGGATCCAGATGGCATACACCCCCGTATCCTAAGAGAATTAAAGGGGTTATCCGAGACTATAAAAAGCTCCCCCATATACCACATGAATATACTTGCCTGGCTTCCTGCTCCCTGCGCCTCTCCTGGACCCTGCATCGCCACTGCAGCTTTAAGTAATGAAATAGACAGACCCTTATTTCTGATATTTATGGACTTGGTGCCAATAAACAAAAATGGTCAAAAACAGAGCCTGGAAACTGTAGGCCAGTAAGTCTAACATCTGTTGTAGGTAAACTATTTGGGCCCCTCACTGAGGATAGGTCATAAGTAGTAAAATCGTGGAAAAACCCCTTTAACTTTAAATATGAAAGCACTTTATGTTGGCACAATTGTCGTGACTTTTCTTGGCCATACCAGAATATTCACCTGCAGTTTTTTACAACAGCCACAACAGGGAATTCCCAGGTAAGCTTTTACGGTAAATCCTAAGGATGTGTCATAAATGCCTAACCCTCACATATCAGGAGAATGGGGGTTTAGTGACCCGTATTTGCCGCTCTCTCTGTATACATAAGTAGAGAGGGTGGACGTGTACATGGCCATCCCTTTCAAAGTCTATGGCTACTTTCACATTAGTGGCAGCCTTCTCCGGCGGGTGAACAGCCTGTCAAATCCGTGTTGCCGCTAGTGCACGCGTGCTGCCGGAGTTCCGCTTCGGCCCCATTGACTATAATCTCGGCATGTTTGCCGTGTTGCCGCTGCCCCCCCACTGGCCGGCCCCCATTATAGTCAATGGGGCCGGAGTGGACCTCTGGCGGCACACATGCACTAGCGACAGCACGGATCCGGTAGGCTGTTCGCCCGCCGGAACAGCCTGCCGGAGAAGGCTACCACTAATGTGAAAGTAGCCTATGTCCGTTACCGAAAGATTCAAGCAAGCAGTGGTAGAAGAAAATGAAGGGTGGCTTTAATTTGTATAAAAATACAATTAAAATGATGTCATTTCCTGAAGTGACAAAGCTGAGGTTATTAACATTCTTGAGCTCTGGAGGCTGAATGAGAACATGCTGATTTATCTAGAGGCCAATATTTATGTTGGAAAATCGGAGAAAGGTCAGGTATTGTAAGGCCGGTGCTGACTGTGTAGGAATGTATTTGCTCTGTGTTAAGCTCCTTTCACAAATTTTTGCTAACGTATTTCATATTATTATTATTTTCCTATATTTTAAATCCTGCAGTAACAATAACCAGTGAAGGTTGAAGGCAGACAGAATGTTATTTAATGGGGTTGGTTGTGAACACATATCCTGTGCAGAATTAGGACATATGACATCATAGAGGAGGAGTCCTCTGGTGGACTCGAGTTATTATTTACATAGCATAGCTGCCATTGAATACTATATTTTGCTGGGGTGGTTGAAATGTATGGCCGACCACAGCTTCCCCAGCCAGAATCATGTAGAGTAGACATTATTTCGGATTGGAACCATTTGCAGTTTCCGATGCATGGTGATACTTAGGCCTATTACATGGCCTTTTACAGATCTGTAACACAGCGCCCATAGTCTGCTATGAGCCCCATACTGTACCACAATTTCTCATGGAGGATATTTTTCCTTATGATTCCATGTGATTTAAGCTATCACATATGCAGTGTGGATGCCATATTATAGTTTCTCACACCATAGTTTCTAGGGGAGAGTGCAATTTATCAAGTATATACCATCCCATGATATACCATAAAATGGAGCTATAGGGACACTGTGTGCCACCCGATATGCATCGTGCACACAGCAGTCCCGTGAGGATGGACACTTGAAGGGAGTCTGTCACCTCCAAATTTGGTTTCAAAGTAAGAATATTGCCATGTAGGATAGATGCCCCAAAGCTTTCTTGTGAAAATTTTGTCCTCAAATCCTGAGAAATATTTATTTTTATACAAATGAGGTTTTTGTATTCGTGTATGAACAGTCATAGAGGGAAGCCTGTCAATCACTGATAGGACCACCTCCTTGACTTCAAAGCCCAGAATATGCAGAAATTTAAATGAATAAATTGAAAGTTTTACTGAATCTTTTCCTATAATACTATACATCAATCTGCTCAGCTCCTCCTGCTCTATAACATGCTGCCTGCAGCTCAGACACCATGTTCAACATGACAGGTTCCCTTAAAGGCAGTATATTTATCCACGTGATGAAGTAATTGCTCCCGACTTGCGTGACTCTGTGACTGATATTTATACATTTGTCGATAAAAAGCTGGTAGTAGACATGCATATAGGACGTGATGGGTTCATACTAGGGGATGGGGCTTCTACCTATTCCTTCAATGTGTCACATTTTTACCTCCATCTATTTGTATGAGTATTTTATTTTAAATCTGGTGGGCCTATGCTCTGGGGTTTGGCCGAGCATTCCTCAAGGCCACCAGCCGCGTACATAATAGTCTGATGCTCTCAGCATTAATTAATGCCAGGGGCATCAGGTACTTGTGCACATGGCCAGGGGCCGCAGGTGCCCTTCTGAATTCAACTATATTCTCATACTCAGGATGATGATACAGTCGAATACTGCAACGAGGGCAGCAATATTATGTGCTGTACTGTGATACTTGGTTCTGCAGGGGCGGTACCTTGTGCTGCACAATGATATTGCTGCCCCTCCTACTTTTGTTATCTCTGACTACTTTTGTTTGTCCACCTTCAGTCAATTTGAACCTGCCTACAACATGGGGCCAAATTTTTTTTGTTGCCTATTCTAGTTCTAGTTTCTAGTTCCTATTCTGCCCCTGAGTACTAGTTTCAATGAAGATGAAGACATTCCTGCATAAACTTTTAAATGTTCTTGTGTCTTTTAGGATCTGCCTCCATATTTGTGTCAGCTGGATGTGACATTTGAAAAAGGTAACTCTCGTAGTCTTTCTTTTTAATAGTAATGTAGAGTGCCCTATCATATGTTGTGGTGCCTCCATATAGGACTATATTCTCCCTTGAAGCAACGCTTCCAGGAGAGCATACTTCCATAGTGCACAACCATATGGAATAAATCTCAGTCTAACTCGGTATGCATCCAAAGGTACATGCTACAGTATGAGCCTGAAGATTACTATGGGAGCTGTATGGCACATCTGTACAACAGAGATCAGCAATGTGGCTAGGTGTATGCAGCCGTATCATGTCTATGGTCAACTTGAGGCTGGATTTACTCACTTTTGAGTTCACTCATATCGGTCACACTAACATCAGTATTTTTATGGGTTGGCCTGATCTGGTGTGAACTGAGTCTTTCATGAACAGCCAATAATCAATAGCAAATGTAAATCAAGTCTATAATAATAAGCCCTTTAGATGAGAGCCTAACCAAAAACAGCTATAATGTATACAGAGGTACAGTAGAGTTCCATAGACTCCTGTGGGTTATTTATACATTGTACAGATCTGTAATATGGCCATGTGCTTGGGCCCTTTAAGGGGTTGTCCAGCCTTTTGGTCTTTTTTTAACTGTCCCCAGAAGCATCTTGTACCTAATGAAAAAATCACCTGCTGCCCACCGCTCCACCCCAGCTCTGTTCACCAGTCTTTCGCTCCCCAGCCTGTAACTTTCTGGATGGTATCACAGTAACTGGTGGGTGATGTGCCGCTAGGGTACACGTCACAGCTGAGGCCATTGATTAGCCACAGTGGCACACTTGTCCCCATACAGAAGTTCACAGGACAGAAACAGGAATGGAGCCAGGATACAATGGAGGAGAGCAGGCGAGTATGAGTTTTTCTCTATGTAAAGCATGCTGCTGGGGGCATGTTAAGGTTATGCCTGTTGGGTGCGCTGATGGTAAATGTTGACCCATGTCCTCTCCAGATTGCTGCTGTGACGGTGGGGACGACAGACAAATCCCGCTGCTGAAAGAAGTGTTTAAAGCATTTCCAGAGACCCCAATCAACATCGATATCAAAGTGAATAACGACATTCTAGTCAAAAAGGTATCTGCCATGTCCACACCATCACTACTAACCTAATCGTTTAGCAATAGTAGTATTACTGATCCACCATCAGACATGATCCAGCAGAAGAAACATGCTGCCTTCGTGGTTACTGGTTATTGGCGGACTGATGTTGGGGCACATGAGCTTGAAGCTATACTTTTGCTTACAAACCACCAATTATTGGACATGGTTTTATTGTCATTAGTAAGGAACTCTGGTTGCCTTTTGTAACCGTTGCGCTAAAAATTAGGATTACAGGGGTTGTAGAAAAAAATATTTTGATGTACCTTAATAGGGACTTCTGAGGTAATAGAGAGGGGTCCCTCTTCAGGATCCTCATCTCTTGACCAGAGTAAAAAGCAGTTACAAATAGCGTCTCTAACTGTGGAGGACCTGTCCAGACACAAACAACCCATAGGTGGTAATGAGCACAGTGCAATGCCTAGTTTCCCCTGTGATGGCGCTGGAGCAAAATTTAACACATACTGCCAGGTTTCCTCACAGATAACAGTTGATTCCTGGAGTTCCCAGTAGGGGGGAATCCCTGAGATCAGTTCCCTACTAAGGGACCTCTCTAACAAGTAGAGATTATCCCAAGTAAACATCCTCCTTAAAGGGGTTGGCCCATCTCAAACATTGGTGGTATAAAGCTAGGATATGCCACCAATGTCTGATAGGTGTGGGTCTCACCTTTGGGATCCACACTTATCTCTAGAATGGAAGCCGCAAAGTGAAGAAGAGTGGACCGCACACGTGCAACCGCCCTCAATTCATTTTAATGGGAGTGCTGAAAATACCTGAACGGCGCACTCGGCTATTTCCGGCAGCCCCATAGAAATGTATGGGAAGTGTACTGCGCAAGCGGGGACACAGCTCCATTCACTTCTTTGGGGCTGACGGAAATAGCCGAGCCAGCACTCGGCTATCTTCGGTACTCCCTTATAAATTACTTTGTAGCCTCTGTTCTAGAGATAGGTGCAGGTCCCACCTATAGCAATATGCCACCTCTTTAAAGGGAGTCTGTCACCACATTTCAGCATATTAGACCGATCAAATAGGGTTATATGATCCACCCAGAACTTAAAAACGGTACCTGCGCAGTATGGCGCATGCGCAGTAGGTATCGCGATGCCCTGCCAGGAGCGGGCATTGCATTGCGCATGCGCCCGCTACGATTTGGACCGCACAGCCGCAGTGGAAAAGGACAGGGGAGGGGAGTAAACGGGCGGGCAGAGGCGCACGGAGGGCGGGGTTATGAGCCGTTGAGGAGGTGCTGCCTGGGGCTCCGAGGATTGATAGACCGCCCTGGGCACTTGAGAGGGCCCATTAACATAACCTTATAAGTTCATTTTCGGCTAAAAGAAAAGTCTGTTTTCTACAACAAAGGTACCGTTTTTAAGTTCTGGGTGGATCATATAACCCTATTTGATCGGTCTAATATGCTGAAATGTGGTGACAGACTCCCTTTAAGGCTACTTTCAAACTTGCGTTTTTCTTTTCTGGCACTGAGTTTCGTCACAGGGGCTCTATACCGGAAAAGAACTGATCAGGTATATCCCCATGCATTCTGAATGGAGAGTAATCCGTTCAGGATGTCTTCAGTTCAGTCATTTTGACTGATCAGGCAAAAGAGAAAGCCTCAGCATGCTACGGTTTTATCTCCGGCGAAAAAAACTGAAGACTTGCCTGAATGCCGGATCCGGCATTTTTTTCCCATAGGAATGTATTAGTGCCGGATCAGGCATTCAAAATACTGGAATGCCGGATCCGTCCTTCCGGTCTGCTCATGCGCAGACCGTTAAAAATGAGAAAAAAATAAAATACCAGATCCGTTTTGCCTGATGACACCGGAAAAACGGATCCGGTATTGCAATGCATTTTTCTGACTGATCAGGCATTTTTCTGACTGATAAGGGTACTTTCACACTTGCGGCAGGACGGATCTGACAGGCTGTTCACCATGTCAGATCCGTCCTTCCGCTATTTCGCCGGACCGCCGCTCCGTCCCCATTGACTAGAATGGGGACGGGGGCGGAGCTCCGGCGCAGCAAGCCGGTGCACGGCGAAAGCCGCCGGACTAAAAAGTCGGACATGCAGGACTTTTTAGTCCGGCGGCTTTCACCGTGCTGCGCCGGAGTTCCGCCCCCGTCCCCATTCTAGTCAATGGGGACGGAGCGGCGGTCCGTCGGCACGGCAAAATAACGGCAGGACGGATCCAACATGGTGAACAGCCTGTCGGATCCGTCCTGCCGCAAGTGTGAAAGTACCCTAAGGATCCTGATCAGTCTAAAAAATGCCTGATCAGTCAGAAAAAATGACATGCGTTTGCATACAGTTTGCCTGATCAGGCAATGGAACTGCCTGCCGGAATCAAACAACGCAAGTGTGAAAGTACCCTAAGTGAGCTTTCTTAGAAGCAATCGGGTGTGCAAATCTTAAAGGGGTTGTCCGCATTGGTCTTCAGCCTAAGAGCAAATTGAATGCACTTTTCCTGTAAGATGGATACCGGCATTCGACACTGTTCGGCAGCGGTCTGACACCTAGAAACCCCGCAAATATTTTTACATGGGGTTTTTTCTTACATCACTGGTTCATTGCTTCAGATAAATTTAGGCTTTGCAGCTCTGCCTGATCATTTCCTTCCCATGCAACTTAAATAAGGAACAATTTCATCACTAAAACAAACAGTTTCTAAGGTCTCTTTGCCGCTTCCTTCCTACCCAGTTTTCTGAAGGGATCCGTCACTCGGGAGTTTATATGCTGTTTGTTGTGCTTTTTCCTAGTCGGAGAATTCCCTGTGTCATCTGGGGCTTGTAATATACAAGCATGCCGCGGCCAGCACTCTGAGGCTGCCATTAATTCAGCTTGTTTATTGGCCTTAAGTGGCAGTAACAGATACACCGGCTGCAGCTTTAATTCTGTATCGGCATTAGTGCTGAGAAAATTTAGTGCAGGAGTCAGCGAATATAATAAAATGATGCTGATAGAGATGGAGATCAACCCGGGGCACTGCTCTGTTAAGTGGTTTGTAGCACAAGAGGAATAACAGTCGGAAGACATTAACCATTACTTCCCTTTATGTTTCACTAGGTGTAAAATGAACGACCTTTGTGTCATGTAGAAGCTGTTGGACAGGACAATATCTGTGCGTTCGTTTTCTAGCATTGTCTTGTCGTTTCTCTGCTTACTATGGGATGTTTCATTCAGAAAATAGCCTATTGTTTAAAGCAAGGGGGTCATTTACTGTTCTGAAATACGCCTAAATTAGGCGTCTTTCAGGCGCAAATGGCGGCGCTACGGTTAGTTGTGCCACCATCTGCGACTTTGCCCTTTGCCCATCTCATTCATCATTTTCTACGTCTGTTTTAAGCGTAGAAAATGGTCTAAATATAAGACGTCTCGGAAGCTGTTTTACATTTAAAACTGGCGCTGGATGCGCTGAAGTTATGGAGAGGCCTGCGCCTCTTCATAAC
Source organism: Bufo bufo (assembly GCF_905171765.1). Lineage (NCBI taxonomy): Eukaryota > Metazoa > Chordata > Amphibia > Anura > Bufonidae > Bufo > Bufo bufo. The sequence continues at coordinate 137,268,929 of NC_053391.1, read as the reverse complement.
TTCGGCGGAACCACCGCCAACTATGGGTCTTAATAAATGTGCCCCCAAGTTTCTATGTTAAAAGGGTTTTCTGACTTTTCTATACTGATGATCTATCCTCAGGATAGGTCATCAGTATCTGATCGGCAGCGGTCTGACACCTGGAAACCCCGCAAATTCTCTGTTTGAGGAGACCAGAGCGTTGCTGCTTCTTCACAGCTTACCAAGCACAGCGCTGTACATTGTATAGTGGCTGTGCTTGGTATTGCAGCCCAGGTCCATTCACTTGAATAGTATAGTAATTATTAGAGTTCTGCACACTGTTGGGCTGGTGCAAGCGAAGGACTTGACCGTCACTTGTATATATAAAAAAATAAAAAAATTTGCAGCACTCAGATTAGCGTATGCAGTTCAATGTGTCGATTTATTATATAGCATCACATTCAAAGTGCATGATCCAGTTGAGGCAATTAAGCCACACATTTGTGTGCCACTGAAGAAGGTCCTATTGGACCGAAACGTTCATCACACAAATGTGGTCATGTATGGATTAATTATCTCAAATGGATCATGCACTTTGAATGTGATGCTATAATGATCATATATGACTTTCTGACCACTGAGGAAAAACCTCGGGAGGTTTCGAAACGCGTCTGGTGAATGGTGAAATATTTAAACACAAACACAGAGATATACAGAAAATATAAGAATCTGCGGTGACAAGAAAATCGCACAGCTGCGGAACACAGTCAGCGTTTTAAAGCCTTCAACCCCCATGCGCGGAGAAGTAAGTGACGGCACTAGCGCGCAGACAGAGTGTGGGAATTAGGCTAGGTTCACACGGGCGAGATTTCCGCGCGGGTGCAATGCGTGAGGTGAACGCATTGCACCCGCACTGAATCCGGACCCATTCACTTCTATGGGGCTGTGCAGATGAGCGGTGATTTTCACGCATTACTTGTGCGTTGCGTGAAAATCACAGCATGCTCTATATTGTGCGTTTTTCACGCAATGCAGGCCCCATAGAAGTGAATGGGGCTGCGTGAAAATCGCAAGCATCCGCAAGCAAGTGCGGATGCGGTGCGATTTTCACGCATGGTTGCTAAGATGAAAGTCTATTCACTGTATTATTTTCCCTTATAACATGGTTATGAGGGAAAATAATAGCATTCTTAATACAGAATCTTTGGTAGAAGGTCAATTGAGGGTTAAAAAAATAAATAAAAATTAACTCAATTCCTCCTCTTGATCGCGTAGTTGCCGATCTCTTCTTACTTCTTTAATCATGAGCTGCCGGCTAAAGGACCTGTGGTGACGTCACATCACATGGTCCAATCACATGGTCCATCACTGTGGCGATGGACCATGTGATTGGACCATGTGATGAGCTCATTGACGTCACCACAGGTCCTTTGACAGGTCCTGAAGAAAGAACAGGAGACCGGCAGCTACGCGATCAATTTGAGGAGGTGAGTTAATTTTATTTTTTAACCCTCAATTGATCTTCTACTAAGCATGGAGGCACACTACACACAATAATCCCCGTTATAAATTGACAATACTTATTCTTAATAACACAACAAACTCAAAGTTGGATGAAAAGGCGAGGCCCCCCACAAGCATTGCAGCCCTTTCTCAATAGCGCCCTGCAAACCTAAATAAAAAATGTAAATTCCAATTTCAGACAGGTGCACATTGTCCGACCTGAAAAGACCTATCACCCATCCTTCCAGATCAACGTGCCTGTAAGAGAACCCGCCAAGCAAAGGCATGAATTTATTCATGACTTTATTAACCCATTTACAAATTTTTTCACAGAAGGAATACTCTTTAAATGACCAAACCAAGCGAGGCACTATTTCAGAAAAAAACAAAACAGTGTCTGGCAACATGCATCTCAATAGTGACAAATCCCTTTTCATTTCCCATAATAACCTACACGTCTTAATTTTTCCCAAATCGTTCCCGCCCACATCAAAAATTTAAATATTAGGATGGGGAAGACTAGCGCATAACTTTTGTATTTCACGTAACACACCGCTCCATCCCATTCCTCTAATACCCTGCCAAAACACCTGCAAGGATGAGCCATCAAAAGATAAGTTCTCAGTGTACGTTCTCTTCTGTGCCCAGAATATATACGAATGGCCCATAATCCAAACAATTATCTGACTCCCTGAAAAAATAGAAAATAATTTAGTCTGGTCATAATAAATCCGGCCTAACATACAATCTAGCTCTATCTGAATCCCAACGACCTATCCTTTTGATAACGCCCTCATCTAACCCGAACCTAGCTACCTCCGTGGCTGCACCAATTCTAAAGGAATGTGAAGAAATTTTCAAAGAACTCAGCCCAAGTGCCGCCAAGCATTTTTTAAGTACAGCACTAAATTAGAAATTTAGTCAAGGGGAAAACCATCCTTATGAATTAAAAAAGGGGCCGGACCAGACGGGCAAACCTCAAGCCAAGCACGAACCATGCCAACTGGACACAATGAAGAACCCACCCACTCGTTCAACCTTATAATTCTGCCCCTCCCATATTGATCCGTCTTTGAACGCTTCAACAAAATTTCAACAAAACCGGTATTTAACACAACCTCCTCCATTTTTAAACCAGAACATACCGAACGACTAGCAGACACTAATTCACTATTCCTTAATGCTGCAAAAAATGCTAAAATAAAACTTGTCCGAAAAAGCAAAACTTCAAAAAAATCAAAACAAATGGCAGACAAAATTTCATATAAACTCCCCAATAACTCAACTGATATTGGTCTCCTATTATCAATACACAAATTTTTTTTACGGTAACCTTTCATCATTTGTTTAATAGAAAAATAAACTGCTAATGGCTTCTTACCTGCCAGCTTAAGAAAAAAGGAAATCCCTGCTATTGTCCTAGCAACTGACGAAAATGACAAGTTTCTTTTAAATAGACTAGCTATAAATAACATACCACAACCAAGGTCATCCACATCATTGGGCAATGAATTAGAGAATAGAACCCAGTCCCGCCATGCGGCTGCATACGCAGCCCATGTTTTTTCAGCCACCGACTGTCTGATTGATTCTGATATCAATCCCATAATAGGTCCCAAAGATGTTGAGGGCACGGCAATCCCTCCAACTCCGCTCCTGGTGCTAGCTCCTGAAATCTGGCAAACTGGAAACGAGATAGAGAATCCGCCAAATTATAAAATTTACCTTGAACATACTTAGCCTTAACCCAAATATTAAGCTTCAGGCAACAAAGCACAAAATGCCTCAGCAATTCAACTACTAACTCACACTTAGATGACAGTGTATTGATTGCAAAAACCACGCCTTTATTATCCGTATTGACTAAGATCCTTCTATTCTTAAAATGACTTCCCCATAAAACAATTGAGACCACAACCGGAAAAAACTCTAGCAAGACGATATTACGAGTTACCCCGTTGTCAATCCAAGAAGATGGCCAGGCCTCTGCCGACCACCTGCCATCCCAATAAGCCCCGTGACCACAGCTACCAGCTGCATCTGGGACTAAACCCAGAGCATCCGACTCCACAAACTCCTCCTGCCAGCAATTTGCTCCATTAAAATTTTCAAAAAATTCCAACCACATAGCCATATCTTCTTTTAAACTCCTAGTTAACCTGATATGCGAGCGGGGGGGATTTAAGGCCCCGCGTCGCAAAATATAAACGCTTAGAGAAAACCCTTCCCATAGGAATAATTCTACAGGCGAAATTTAAAGACCCTAGCAAAGACTGCATCTCTTTCAAAGTGCATTTTTCTTTTCTTAGGGCTCTTTCACACTTGCGTTGTTTTGTTCCGGCATAGAGTTCCGTCGTCGGGGCTCTATGCCGGAAGAATCCTGATCAGGATTATCCCCATGCATTCTGAATGGATAGAAATCCATTCAGGATGCCTTCAGTTCCGGACCGGAACGTTTTTTGGCCGGAGAAAATACCGCAGCATGCTGCGCTTTTTGCTCCGGCCAAAAATCCTGAACACTTGCCGCAAGGCCGGATCCGGAATTAATGCCCATTGAAAGGCATTCATCCGGATCCGGCCTTAAGCTAAACCTCGTTTCGGCGCATTACCGGATCCGACGTTTAGCTTTTTCTGAATGGTTACCATGGCTGCAAGGACGCTAAAGTCCTGTTTGCCATGGTAAAGTGTAGTGGGGAGCGGGGGAGCAGTATACTTACCGTCCGTGCGGCTCCCGGGGCGCTTCAGAGTGACGTCAGGGCGCCCCACGCGCATGGATGACGTGATCACACGGACTGTAAGTATACTACTCCCCCGCTCCCCACTACTACTACGGCAACCAGGACTTTAATAGCGTCCTGGCTGCCATAGTAACACTGAACGCATTTTGAAGACGGATCCGTCTTCAAATGCTTTCAGTTCACTTGCGTGGCACCTCTGGCAAATGGAGTACACGATGGATCCGGACAACGCAAGTGTGAAAGAGGCCTTAGTAACAAAATCAACAGCAACTTAATCTTATCTAACTTCTCTGAAGACAAACGAAATTCCATGTTAACTGTATCTATAACAATGCCCACACTGAAAACCTTCAAATAATAACTTCGCCGCCGTCTGATCAGGATTTCTAAAAGCTTCACTGGGGTCGGTGCTTTTAGAAACTTGATCTCTTGCGGAAGGCTGCTGCGGGCTAGGTTGTGAATTCCTTTTAAAACACCTCAGCATAGGATGAGTGCCACCGCAAAACGAGCACTCGTGTTTATAGCGGCAATTAGACGACCACGACCAGGCTCGGGAGTACTCTAGGTTTTGGGTGTAAACGATTTTTGAGGTAACATTAAATTCACCCAAAGACCTATGTCCTTGACTCCCCATTTAAGCGATGGGTGCACCGCCAACTTCTGGTACCATGCCATACCACTAAAATTTCGGTACGCCTCCAGAATAATATCCAGGTGTTGGAAAAGGCCACTACAAAACTCAGGGTGCTTTTCACCAAGAACCGCAGCATATATAAAGAAGGCTTGAAGCCAATTATTAAAAGACCTTGGCATCGTACGCTTTCTATCATCTTTCTTTTCACGTACCACATGCTCCCTAGCAGAAGGCAACAGGGACATGATTTCAACAAATTCTAATCTCCAAATCTTTTCTTTAATACCGGCAGCCAAATGATAACCCAGGGGCGACACTTCACAAACCAAAGCCTCCTTCATACACACTTCATTAACACCAAAACCTTTTTCTAACACTGGCCTTGAACTCACTGCAGCGTTGCTAGTAGCAACCTGCTTTTTGTTCTTGACCCATACGTCAGACGCTGTGTGGGGCACCTGCCCGCTAGCAACCTCTGCCAGCAGCTTAACCAGCCCAGACAACAGCGTGGACTCAGGCACTAACTGTACATTGAAACTCTCACCATCCACATGCTCCTCCTGGACCGCACCAGAGGCTGTCTTCATTCTTCCATGGGGGCTTGGAGGTAACTCAACCCCAGAAGGAGGGAGCCCCTCAACAAGCTGCCCCAAGACGCTGTTAATATTTGAAGTTCCCACACTGCTCTTCTCATTCATGGCTCCGCCCCCAGCCTGCGCTCCTCTGCGACGTCCTCTCCCTGTTCCTCAGCAGGCTGGCCGCTCTGTGCCCTGGAGACCTCCCGCCTGGCGGACTGATGCCGCGTCTTTTTGCTTCCACTTGCCGGCGAAGCACTCTGTTTTCTGCTGCGTCGGCGTCCCGCCTCAGAAGAAGGAGTATAGGCGCTCCCAGACTTCCTAGCTCTTTTGCCAGGAAGCGCCCCTCCATCAGCTGACAGACCGCCGCCTCTTCCGCTGCTGTCACTGGCGCTGCTGGGCTCTCCTCTTCCGGCTGCCTTCCCACAGGCGGCGCTTGGCTCAAACAGCTCCTGAGCCATTCTTCACCGCCGGCCGGCTCTCACAATCAGCTGCAGGAGTAGCTCTTGCGTGCCGTCTTCAGCCGCAGATCCATGTTATAAGGGAAAATATTACATCTACACAACACCGAACCCAAACCCGAACTTCAGTGAAGAAGTTCGGGTCTGGGTATCACAGTCAGTTTTTTATCACGTGCGTGCAAAACGCATTGCACCTGCGCAATAAAAACTGAACAACCAAACCGAATCACAGTCAAAACTGACTGCAATTGCGTACCTACTCGCGCGGGTTTGCCGCAATGCACCCGGGACGCATCCGGAGCTAAAACGTGACGCCCGTGTGAACCCAGCCTTAGCGGCGTGAGAGACCTGCAGCTAAGGCTACTTTCACACTAGCGTTCGGGTGTCCGCTCGTGCGCACCGTTTGAAGGGGCTCACGAGCGGCCCCGAACGCATCCGTCTGGCCCCAATGCATTCTCAGTGGAGGCGGATCCACTGAGAATGCATCCGCCTGCCAGCGTTCAGCCTCCGCTCCGCTCAGTGAGCGGACACCTGAACGCTGCTTGCAGCGTTCGGGTGTCCGCCTGGCCGTGCGGAGGCGAGCGGATCCGTCCACACTTACAATGTAAGTCAATGGGGACGGATCCGCTTGAAGATGACACAATATGGCTCAATCTTCAAGCGGATCCGTTCCCCATTGACTTTCAATGTAAAGTCTGAACGGATCCGCTCAGACAACTTTCACACTTAGAAAATTTTCTAAGTTTTAATGCAGACGCATCCGTTCTGAACGCTAGTGTGAAAGTAGCCTTACATGTATGTATTTCAGCTACCAGCTACATCAAACAACACTCAGGAGTCTGGTAAGCGGAGAAATCCCACACTGTATCTAATACAAAGGCTGATTTAAATAAATTGAATAAGTACGCCACCTACGGAACCGTGAAATAAAGCGGCACTTATACTATACAAAGTAGCAACAACAAGACAATCACGTAACAATTAATCATATTATATGTAGCAAGACAACAACAATAGGACAACTTGCAGATATTTATGATATCGCTGTGGAATATGAAATTATTTTAAATAGTGCGTGAGCTCCGCACTAGAAAATAACAGAGGGACCGTGACTATATATCCTTTCAATTCAAGGACTATATGTATAATTACTATATTGGTCATTTTTATTTTTTATAGTTCTTTTAAGGTTTTGTATGAAAGATATAGGGGTATTTGTGATTTATGTAGAGTATACTTATTTTTTAAAGGGATAATAAGAATAAACTGCTATGTGTTTTTGATATGTTGTTTTTTTTTGTATGAGGCCAGCCATTAATTAAATATAATAAATCTACACATTGAATTGCATACGCTAATCTGAGTGCTGCAAATGGCCCAAGGGTCATTGAAAATGGTTTAGACAGAAACTATTCTGTCCTGTGTGGGCGGCCTGGTTTGATCCTTGCTATGGGGCCCTTCTCTATGTACACCATTGGCTACACAGCTTGCAATGCGTATGTGCCGCCAGCCAGAAGAATAGGAGCTGCTGTGAAGTCCATGCCCACTTTCACCGAGGGGATGAGTGACATCAGTTAGGACGGGAGGGCTTCAGCGTATGCAGTGGTGGGTAACGCTCCCCCCCCCCCCCCCCCCCAGACACTTGGGGCCTAATCATCATAAGGAACAGAGATTGTTTTCTGCCACAAGCTACCAGCAAATATGGCAACAAACATATGTTCAACTTCAACATGCATATAACAGCACTGCGACACATAAGATTAAAAAAAACATTCCAGTCATACCCGTGTTTACTCTGTTGGGGTCATTTATCAAACTGGTGTAAAGTAGAACTGGCTTAGTTGCCCATAGCAACCAATCAGATTCCACCTTTCATTTTTGACAGCTCCTTTGGAAAATGAAAGGTGGAATCTGGTTGCTATGGGCAACTAAGCCATTTCTACTTTTCACCAGTCTGACAAATTACCTCATGTGTCTTTTATTCCCTGTCCAGAAAAAGTGCTTTTATTCTACTGGAAAACAGCTCCCAAGTGCCCGGCTAGGCAGGGTTTGCTGTTCCCTGTGACTTTATAAGGGGGAAGGGCTGCTTTAGCTGCTCATATCTTGGGATTGGTAGCAGCGAGAGTTATGGGCTGGCATTACATCAATTACGTTGGAATTTATAGCTGTTAGATATCGGGATGCAGTGAATGCAGCTGAAAGTGAAAGTACAAGCAGGTTTCACTGCTTTCCTTCCCGACTCAATTTATAACAGCTATACCTTCTATGTAATTAATATAATGCTATGGTATTGTTTGAAAGCTAGGAATGCCATCTTTCGAACAAGTCCAGGCCCATATCTCTAGCTGCTACCAATCCCAAGATATGAGCAGCTAAAGCAGCCCTCCCCTCTTCAGTCTGGTTTGCTTTGGGCACTTGGGAGCTGTTTTCCAGATAAAGAAAAGAACTTTTTGTGGACATGGAATAAAGACACACAGTACACACTGGTATGTTTGGATTGCATTTGCAATCTTCTGTGGGGCAGCGCTGTTAGTTTTGTAGGTGAAAATTACGTGACAGTCTCCCTTTACGGTGTGCAGCTTCTGTCATAAGGAACATGGTTATGAACATTAAAGTGTCTGGCTTTAGACATGTGCTAATGTCAGCTGAAGCTAACAGTCGTTGTCCCTTCCTTCTAGGTGCCTTCGTTTTTTGTGAAAAATAAACTTTTATTGTATGCAAATGAGCCTCTACAAGGAATGGGGTTGTTGCCCCTACTCCTTGAGGTTCTGTTCGGCCTCCTCTGGGCACCATGCTGATTGACAGGGCCAGGCAGGATGACATGAACACTAAATCTGGGAGGCATCTAGAAAGAAGGGACACGGACTGTTAGCCTCAGCTGACATTAGCACACGTTAAGGCAGCTAGTTTAATAACCATGTTCCTGATGCCATAAGCCCTTTAAAGGGACTCTGTCACCATGATTTTAAGCCATCTACAGTAATGCATGAGTAGTATTGCAGAGAAAACATACAGATCACTATTTTTTATTTTTCAAATGCCCCCTTCCCCCGTTCCTCTACTGTTAGTGCTCAGAGCTGTACATGCGCAGAGGACTCCTCTCCATTATGTTAGCACAGCAGCTCGGACTGTTCATTTCAGTGCAGCTTTGAGTGCTGACAGCGGGGAAACGGGGCAGTAGGAAAAGAAAGAGGGATTTGGACTTCTTATCTGTAGTACTACTCATGTATTACCGCCAATATCATGGTGACAAATTCCCTTTAATAAATGAAAATGAGGTGACAGACTCCTTTTAAAAGAGAGGTGACAGATATTCTTTCAAAGGGGTTGTCTCATCTCAGACAATAGGGGCATATGGCTAGGATATGCCCCCATTGTCTGATAGGTGTGGGTCCCTGCACCTATATAGAGAACGGAGCTCCGCAGCCGCCCTCCGTTCATTTTCTATGGCACCACTGAGCACTGGCTCGGCTATTTCCATCAGGTCCATAGAAGTGAATGGGAGCGGTGGGCGGTCATGCGCGGTAAGCTCCCATTCATTTCTATGGGGAGAGCGCTTGGTGGTGGCTGGACCAGCCACCACCTTGCGGGGATCCGTTCCCGATATAGGTGTGGGACCCGCACCTATAAGACAATGTAGGCATATCCTAGCGATATGCCTCTAGTGTCTGAAATGAGACAACCCCTTTAAGTATATAGTTGTCCCTTACCAATCTCTGCTTCTGTAGCTGCCTCTTTATGAGAAACTTATGGATACTTAATCTAAAGGGGAATGTGCCATGAAACCCCCAGCAGAAATCCAAGGCGGCCCTTTATATTTCTGCAATGCCAGCTGCCGCGGGTGCAGCTATCACTTTGTGGTTTCTGTGCAGATTCAGATTGCATGCAGTGGTCAGCAGATTTGCTGTGGCTTTCACGTGGATTGCGTGCAGAAATCTGTGAAAAACCGCCACAGTGTGAACATACCCTTAGGCATTTATGAGGTGATGGGCTATCGCAGGGTGAGACGGAGACTGGCATGGTAAAATGGCTGACAAGCAGTTTCTTTTCTCTGCTGTTTTGCCCAGTACTTATGTTCAGCATAGGAATCATATGGGACGTACTGATTACTAGATATGCATTGCCTGGGGTAGTCCGGATCTTTTATATGGATAGCCATTCTTTAGGATAGGCCCTCAGTGTACGCACAACCACCGATCAGCCGAATATATTTGTTCCGTCCATTATGCTTGATATAAAGGTATGCCTTTTTACTTCCCCCGAATCAAATACAACTATTAAAGTGAGGGGAACAAATAGAGAGGGCGGCGGGCACCCTGCGGTGCCATAATATGCACAAACCTTTTGGAAATGAAACACGTGGGAGGTAATGTTCACCTTAATGTGAGTTCTGTATATTCTGGCAGGTCTCAGAACTGGTAAGAGAACACGGGAGAGAGCACCTGACAGTGTGGGGTAACGCCAACTACGAGATCATTCAGAAGTGCCATAAAGAGGTGAGGGCGGATTAACTGTGTGCAGTACAAGCCGTCTGTAATTATGTATTAAAGAGGACCTGTCCCCTCTACAGACATGTCTGTTATAGTCACTATATGAATCCCCCATGTAATAACATTTCAGGAGAATCTATTCTTATGACTCTATGATGTGCCATTCCTGTATTATTTACTTCTAGAAGTTGTGAAAGAATTAATAGCAGGTCCAGATGGGTGTTACCAGTGGGGGGGGGGGGTGTTCCCTGCATAGTCTGACACTATTTAATCGGTGATGCCAGTGTCAGTCCCTTAACTGGTAACACCCATCACTGCAAACTGCTAGTAATTCATTCATAACTGTATATGACAAGATGCTCCACAGCTGTTATTACACGAGGCTATCAGGAGACTGGAGGCTACATGTCTTCTTTAAAAATAGGACAAAAAATATTAAAATTTCCTCATATCCCCTCTATTTTAACAGGGGGATTATCTTTCTGTCCTGGTTTCCATATAATGCTGACATTATCATATTTCCCTGACAATCATCAGTGATATATTTCGCTTCTGTTGTCATTATCTCAGGATTACTGTACAGGCGTTCCCAGCTGTTTGACAAATTAAACCCACTTGTTTTTTATTTTACCTCATCGTTACCCTTTGTGAAACCCCCTGACATATTCCTAGACTTTTAGCTCTGATACCAGTGGTTTAGTTGCAAGATCAATAAAGCCTTCCACCCAAAAAAAATATGTTCTGAGCGCCATCTACTGGAGAACTCAGTGTAGTGCAAGATCCAGGATGTGTATTGATCTGTGGTGTATAGAGGCCCACATTTACTACTCTGACTGCGCCTAGACATTGTCATTTATTGCGATAACATGTGGCACAAATTGGCACACTTCTAGTGTAATTTGTGCTACAATTCTGGCGTATAAATGTGGCAAAGTAATCCATTCATTAGGTTAGACATAATTGTCAGTGTGATAAATTTGGTCCATGTCTAGGGAACTTGTCTAAGGCCCCTTTCACAGAAGCGAGTTTTCCGCGCGGGTGCAATGCGTGACGTGGACGCATAGCCTGACCCATTCATTTCAATGGGTCTGTGTACATGAGCGTTTTTTTTTTCACGCAGCCCTGGCCCCATAAAAGTGAATGGGGCTTCAGTAAAACGCATTGCATCCGGAAACAGGTGCGGATGCAGTCCGTTTTTCACTGATGGTTGCTAGGAGATGTTTGTAAGCCTTCAGTTTTTTTTATCATGTGCGTGAAAAACGTATTAAAACGCATTGCACTCGCGCGGAAAAAAATTAAACAACTGAACGCAATTGAAGACAAAACTGACTGAACTTGCTTGCAAAATGGTGCGAGTTTCACTGAACTCACCCTGAACGCATCCGGACCTAATCCTTGTGTGAAAGAGGCCTAATGGGGCCATTTATCAAACTGGTGTAAAGTAGAACTGCCCATAGCAACTAGGGATGAGCGAATCGACTTTGGATGAAACATCCGAAGTCGATTTGCATAAAACTTTGTTTCAATACTGTACGGAGCGCTCGCGCTAGAATGTATTGGCTCCTATGAGCCAAAGTTAGACATTTGTTGTAATAAGCAATATAATACTTGTGTTTGGAGCAGTGTGAAAAAAATAATTTTTATTGCTTGAAAACTGATCCTGAAAATATTGAGACTTCGCGTAAAACCTTCATAAATTGTTTTCTACTGTAAAAAAAAAAAACATTTCCAACTTGGAACCGAACCCGAGTTCGGGAAATGTTTTTTTTACAGTAGAAATCAATTTATGAAGTTATTACACGAAGTCTCGCGATAGTACGCGAATCTCGAGAGACTTTGCAAAGTAATAACTTTGGCTCATAGGAGCTCGTTCCGTACAGTATTGAAACAAAGTTTTATGCAAATGTTTCATCCAAAGTCGATTCGCTCATCCCTAGTAGCAACCAATCAGATTCCACATTTTCCAAAAGAACCTGTCTAAAATGAAGGGTGGAATGTGATTGGTTGCTATGGGCAACTAAGCCAGTTCTACTTTATACCAGTTTGATAAATGCCCCATAAGTTTACGCAATCTTCAGGATTACTTTATCTGCCTCATTGTGTTTTTTTGACTATAGCATGATTCAACCTTCACTGGGATTTGTCTCATGGCCTTCAAAATTCTCCTGTGTTCATAACATCAACGTATAAAGGAACATGTGGTAGGAGGGTGGCAGCTCCTAGTCAGAATATTAATGTATAATGTCTCTAAAACCTCATTGAAGTTAGATTTGCGCTTTAGAGTGGTTTGCCAGTCTGTTAGTATTGATGACGTATCCTCAGGATAGCTCATCAATATCAAATGACTGGGGGTCTGACAACTTGACCAGCTGCCGAGAAGAAGAAAAAACAGTGGATGGAGCTGGAAGCAGAAGGCTCCGTCCACTGTGTAGTGGCAGCTCAGCCCTCATTCACCTGAAGTGAATCCATTTTGAGAGTTTGGAAAGCCCCTTTAAGCATTTAAGATTATTGGACAGAATGGGAAAGGTCTTAAAACTTTATTACACTAATATTAAGTCCATTTTCCTTTAGAGTGTAATGTCTAAAAATGACTATGTGGTGGATTATGAATGCAGGAGAGTAACCAAATGAGAGTTAGACCCTTCGGCGCACTTAAAGTTAGAAACCCAAAGCCTCAGGCTGCACTACTGAGAGATTCTAACCTTACTGTTCAGTTTTGTCCTAGAAGCTTGCTGAAATTTTTTTGAAATTGCTGTCCATGTAGCTCAGATATCTTTCCGAACTAGATCCTTGTGGATCAGTATAGATTAGTCCCAGCAAGTTCTTACTCAGATCAGTCTTTTCAAATCTAAAAAGCCATCATATAATAATAGTCTGTGAGACAATAGCGGGATATACTCAGCGCTCCTGATCTACCACCTCAAGGTATTTTCTTCAGGACAGTCCACCACTTCAGAGTCTCTCTGACGGACATTTGTTCTCCTCTCCTCTGGATGCTGTCTATGGCAAAACCTCCCTTCAGGTTTTTGGACCTCTGGCAGCCAAGCATACTAATAGATGAAGAACCATGAAAAATGGAGCAACACTGGCTAGATTATGATATGCATGGAGCTCCACACTTCTTTATTGTACTTACAGGATAAAACAGTATTACAGGGGTTTTCTGAGAATCTGATATTGATGACCTATTCTCAGGATAAGTCATCAATATCAGATTGGCAGGGGTGACACCCGGGACCCCGCTATTTGAAGAGGGAGGGGAGCTCTGTTGAGTGACGAGGTCTCCCCACACCTTGCCAAGCGCAGCTTTGTCCTTTGTATAGCGGTTGTGCGGCTCAGGCTCTTTCACTTGTGAGTGCAGCGGCCTCTTCAAACAGCTGATCCGGGGGGCTGGGGGGTTGCTGGTTGTCGTACCCCCAACTATCTGATATTGATGACGTATTAAGGATAGGTCATCAATATCAGAATCTCGGAAAACCCCTTTAAAAAACAAATCACAGATGGTACCTGACCGGTTTAGCTTCCGGCTCTTTCATATGTAGGGGCATGTAGGGACTGATGTATCCTGATCTGCGAGGATCAAGTTCAGCGATATGTCTGTGCTGTATGGACCACATTTTCTAATGAATTTCATTTTCAACCTTCTGGCCTCTATGTATATTCGCTGCGGGACTTCGGCTGATCTCCTCACAGCAGAGTTTTATTTGCATTGTATGTATTTGTAATTCTAGAACGGCAGCATCCCTCTGCTTTTCTGCGTTCAACGGGTTCTGCTCCTGGTTGGACTATTCTACACAGGACTCCTGCCCTTCTTTCCGATTCGAGAACAATTCTTGGAAATTCCAATGCCTTCTATTATCATGAAGTAAGAAATATCACATTGCTTACATTTTAAAAGCAAAAGCTTACCTTTGATCATTCATATGAATGCTATGTGTGTAACATATGTATGTATACAGTCATTGATTGCAAAAGGTAGTGTGTGATGTGTTATCACTAGGAATTTAGGGAATCCCCTGGGGCGTCCCCGGGTGATAACGGCTGATCATGGGGTGTCTGCAATTTATCTGCTACAATCTGCTCTTTGTCAGGTTGTTTGGACAATTGCAGGACACCGAATAGCACATTGTAGACATCTGTGGATAGAGCTTATCATACTTCCATCACTGCCCCTCTGCAGGTCCTGGGTCTCCCCGCATCAACATTGACGCAGGTCAGATGACTGCTGTGGCTAGTCACTGGGGCACGTGACCCAGTGACGTGCTGCATGGGTGACACGTCACAGCTGTGGCAAGTGTTGATGCGGGAATACTCATGACCTACGTAGCTGGTGGGGCAGCGATAGAGCTGGAACCCAGTGGTGGGGATCAGGTAAGTATGATTGCCACCGTGGGTCTGGCCATGATGTGGCGTTTGTATAAAATAAAAAGAGAACAAACATTTGTTGTAATAAGCAATATAATACTTGGGTTTGGAGCAGTGTGAAAAAAATATTTTTTGTTACTTGCAAACTGATCCTGCAAATATTGAGTTTAAACTGTGTATTCTATGTCTTTCTGCAGGCTTAAAGATCCCTCAAAAATGAGCAGAAGTCACAAGCTTGTCGTGTGGCTGGCAGATGCGTAAGCAATGCTTTACCCATATTTATTTAAGAGGTTTAGTATGTAACATAGTAACATAGTACATAAGGCCGAAAAAAGACATTTGTCCATCCAGTTCGGCCTGTTATCCTGCAAGTTGATCCAGAGGAAGGCAAAAAAAAAACTGT
The DNA here is from genome assembly GCF_905171765.1 of Bufo bufo. Taxonomy (NCBI): domain Eukaryota; kingdom Metazoa; phylum Chordata; class Amphibia; order Anura; family Bufonidae; genus Bufo; species Bufo bufo. Next base: position 137,253,799 of record NC_053391.1, on the reverse strand, counting down.
GAGGTAGAAGCCAATTTTCCTCACTTTAGAGGAATAAAAAATTCCTTCCCGACTCCAATCAGGCAATCAGAATATCTCCCTGGATCAATTACCCCCCTCTAGTAGCTATAGCCTGTAATATTATTACACTCCAGAAATACATCCAGGCCCCTCTTGAATTCCTTTATTGTACTCACCATCACCACCTCCTCAGGCAGAGAGTTCCATAGTCTCACTGCTCTTACCGTAAAGAATCCTCTTCTGTGTTTGTGTACAACAAACCTTCTTTCCTCCAGACGCAGAGGATGTCCCCTCGTCACAGTCCTGGGTAAAAATAGATGATGGGAGAGATCTCTTTACTGACCCCTGATATATTTATACATAGTTATTAGATCTCCCCTCACTCGTCTGTTTTCTAAAGTGAATAACCTTAATTTTGATATCCTTTCAGGGTAGTTGCCCCATTCCAGTTATTACTTTAGTTGCCCTCCTCTGGACCCTCTCCAGCTCTGCTATGTCTGCCTTGTTCACAGGAGCCCAGAACTGTACACAGTACTCCATGTGTGGTCTGACTAGCGATTTGTAAAGTGGTAGGACTATGTTCTCATCACGCGCATCTATGCCCCTTTTGATGCAACCCATTATCTTATTGGCCTTGGCAGCAGCTGCCTGACACTGGTTTTTGCAGCTTAGTTTGCTGTTTATTAAAATTCCTAGATCCTTTTCCATGTCAGTGTTATCGAGTGTTTTACCATTTAGTATGTACGGGTGACTTGCATTATTCCTTCCCATGTGCATAACTTTACATTTGTCAGTGTTAAACCTCATCTGCCACTTATCTGCCCAAGCCTCCAATCTATCCAGATCCCTCTGTAGTAGTATCCTGTCCTCTTCAGTGTTAATACTGTCCTCTTCAATGTAAAATAATGGTTTTGCCTACATCTTCAGATTTTGTCAGAATGTCTGAACAAGCTAGTGTGCACCATGCTGTGCTACTTTGTCCGGTAAAATGTTGTGCTCCCTGACATAAACTCAAGGAACCCCATTATAGTCAGTGGAGTTCATCGGGCACCATTGGTTTCAGTTTTGAGCCAGGTCTGGCGCTTCTATCATTTTTGTTGGTCTGATCCTAGGGCGGAGATGTGAACCTAGCCAGCCAGCAGCCTGAACTGCTAACACAAGGATAGGTAGATTTCTATAATTTATGCCAAATTCTGACCCTATCATGTGGTGTCCAGAACTATCCTAGGTTAAATTTGCTTCTCTTAACAACCAGGAATATTTGAGGCTTAAAGGGTCAGTGAGCTTTCCAAACACTTATGATATGTTATAGAGACATATCAAAGGTTTTGATCAGTGGTGGTCTGAGTGCTGAGACCCCCACCGATCGCTGTAACAAGGAGAGAGAAGCACTCACATTAGCACACTCTATCTCCTCGCTGCAGGAGACAAGAAGACTATTGGCCCATCTCCTGCAGCAAGAAGATAGAGCACACTATGAGAGCGCTTCTCTCACCTTGTTCTAGGGATCTTGAGGGTCTCAGCACTCAAACCCCCACCAATCAAACAGTTTTAGAAAGCTCAGTGACCCTTTAATGACCATGAATTTTTTTACTGTAACATTCCAATAACTTTTTGATTTTCCTGTTGATGTAGGTAGATTTGAGGGCTTTTTTTTCTGTGGGTCAAGTTGTATTTTTCAGTGGCACCATCTTGAATATATAACATTTATTAATTAGCTTTTTTAGTGGAGGAAATGCAAAAAAAAATTCACCATTGGTTTTTGCGGATTGCTGCTTATTTTGTGGTTCGGTACAAATACGTGATACAAAATTAGTGTAGGGTTTTAGAGTGAAAAAAGTCATTTTTGTCTCACTGATTTCCGAGAGCTATATTTTACAGTCAATGTAGCCATACTTTGTTTTGCAGCATGACTTGCCGTTTTTATTAGTACCATGTTTGAGGTACATATGATTTATTGAGAACATTTTCAGTTTTTTTTTTTTTGTTTTTTTTTTACAGAGGGCAAATGCTTTCCGTTTTTTACGCAATGTGTTGTGTAGTTTAAAATTAACTTTTCTCTATAGGTTATTGTGATTGCAGTGATAACCAAATATGTATGGTGATTTAAATCTTTTTTTCTGTATGGGTGAATTGTATATTTGCACCAGTTTTTGCCCCATTTTCTGGTTTTGAACGTGATTAATGTTTCAGACCATTTTCTTGCCACTTTTCAAAAGTGATGAGAGGAGTTGTAAATAGTGGAAATTATAGTGCAGAGATGGCACGAACCATTGGCAACTTTCTAATGCCACTAAACTGGCGCTGCTCCTCATTTGAGGACAGAGATTGGTAAAGTAATACCTGGATACCATGAGAACTTCTCATCATGGTGACCAACATAACCAAAAGACAAAAGTACTGTATGTAGCTGAACAAGTAGAGTATTTCTCTGTCATTTGTATTCACCCTCAGTATTATCGGCTCTGGATTTCATGTGATGCGTTTCATTTGTTTCAGATTAATTATGAGAAAGTGCCTATTTGAGCACCTGAAAGCTCGAGGAATCCAGGTACATATCAAAAGAATATACCGTAAATGTATATGTGTATTATATATGTATAGATAAATGAACTTTGGGCAGCAGGGAGTAGTGAGAGGCACACTGATTTGTTTGCCACTTTCGGTATGTGCTAATATGTGGTTGTGGAGCATTCACTGCATAATCCAAGCAGCTCCCATGTGCTCCCACTACTTCTGCCCACCAGCTGCTGATTGGCAGATTCCTCATAAGAAGAAAACTAGGGAGAAAGCTGTCAATCTGTGGTAGTTGAATAGGGAGAGCAGCAGCCCATTGATAACTGTGACTCTTCTTATATAGGTGCTGCTTGGTTTATACACTGTGTTCTCCACAACCACCTAATATTAGCTGAAATTGTCACTACTTGATACTGCCCTTCACGAGGGCCGCATAAAGTTGATGGCAGGTTCCCTTTAAAATGATGACATAAGACTAGGATTTGCCACTGCTTCCTGATTATTCGGGGTCTGACTGCCAGGACACCCTATGACTGAAGGAGCTGCTTTACAGCCATTAATAACCTTGTCTTTTAATCACAGGTTTACATTTGGGTGTTGAACAATGAAGAAGAATATAAAAGAGCCTTTGATTTGGGTGCTACTGGTGTAATGACGGATTATCCTACACGACTGAAGGAATTTCTGGAGCTTTACGCTCACTGAGATAGGTTTGAAGAGCCAGTCACCGAAGTGACGTTACTGTACAATAAGGTCATCATACCTCATGCACGGCCGTCTAGTAAATACTTAGATACCTATACATATGTATTTAAGGGGATCTTGTATAGTTTACATCTGTAAATAGTACAGAATCAAGACAGAACCACTATGCCGTAAAGTCCACATCTGTTCCTATGGACTGTTTAGCGTGGAATGTGCACAGTATTTACTTAAAGGGGTTGTCCAGGTTTTGTTTTGTTTTTTAATGCCCCCCAGCGGGACCTATGAAGAGGGCTAAACCTTCTCCTTGCCTCTCCATGGCTCCTAGGCTGTCTTCACCAGATTTTCAGTCCCCGCCAATAAACTTGCTGCGTGGACAGCGTGACGTGCACTGCTGCAGCCAATGACTGACCTCAGTGGTGACATGCCCCAAGCTGAACATCACTGCTCGGTCACATGCCACTTGGAGGACACGTCAAAGCAGGGGCCGGTCATTGGCTGCAGAGGCCCACATCCATGCAGGAAGTTAAAAGAGAGTAACCAAAAGTCTGGTAAAGACAGCTTGGGAGCCATGGAGCCCGATTAGGTCTTCAGAAGTTCTACTGAGGAAGAAGGGGGTATTTAAAAATAATTCTGCACAACCTCTTTAAGAAAGAATGATACTTTCACATATAATTAAATCAGATTCATATTATTATTGCAGAAGGATGTGCACAGAATGACAGCCTGTATGATAATCCTTTATATAAAGGTGTTCTCCTGAAGTAAAAAAAAACCTGTATTGAAGTGAGCATACTATATCTCCACACAATGTGAACCTCAGCAGCAAGTGGGACATCTACATTGGACCTTAGTCCTGTTGTGGCCTAGACTAGTAATAGTGTGAAAACCTAGGCCCAGGGGATGACTCTTGCTCATATTTTCTAATGAATTTTGGTCTTCAGGAGCAACTACAGGGATCTCAACTACAGACACTCCCGTGTTTTTAAAGGGGTCGTACAGTTTACCTGCCCAAAAATCCTGAAATGTGAAGATTGGGTACTCAACACTTATTCCCTGTCGCTCATGACCACTGCAACCAATTACTGGCCTCAGCATTTTACAGCAGTGATATTTACCGTATGTTCATATTTTTCCACTATAGAGATGCGGTATGTGAGCTCACTTCAATAAACTTTTTTACTCCCTGTGGATCCCTTTAGACCTCGTGGAGCCTTGCTGTCCACTTAGAAATAAGCAAGATCCCAAGGTATAAAGCGTGATTAGCAACATACTGACTTTCAGAAGTACACGTAATAGTAATGGTCACTGCTTACTCATTGAATTCATGTTCTTGATTTTATTTTGAGGCCGTCAGTCTGGAGACAGTAAAATCTAACTTCTGATCGTTTTCTATGACTTTGATATTAACAGTCTTTATGCATTGAGATTCTTTCCTAAGACGCCACTGACTTACACTCCCAAAGACTTCTGTATTAGACACGTGCATTCAACGCCGTCTATACAATCCGTACAATATACAGTAACTGTTCTGTTCATCTACAGTGCAAGTGATTTCTTAATGTCCATAATACCCAATTATTTTGCAGAATACAAATCCCTGTATGGCAGCCATTTTTGTACCACAGACAGTTATCCATCTTTCTTTACCGCTGTAATTCATATATTTCGTATTTTTGTAAATGTAAAACTGCATGTAGTTCACCCAAAGATATTTAAAAGTGTGTTCCAAGTGTTTTATACTGGTGACCTTTCCTCAGGATAGCTTACCAGTATCTGATTGGTTGAGATCCGACTACTGGTCCCCCCCGCCATTCAGCTATTTGACGAGGTCGCCAAACTCTGTTGAGCGCCAAACTCTGTTGTGACATTCATCTGTCACATGGCCTATGTGCAGCTCAGTCCCATTCAGTTGGGTGAGCTGCTCTTCAAACATCTGATCGGCCAGGTTGCCGGGAGTCGGACCCCCAATGATGACCTATCTTGAGAATAGCTCGTCAGTATAAAACAAGCAGAAAACCCCTTTAAAGAGTACCTCCACTTTATATTTCCAGTGTGCATATAGAGAATTATAGCAGATTTACACAAGACCGCTTTTTAATATACAGTGCCTTGCAAAAGTATTCACCCCCCTTGATTTTTTTTGTATTTTGGTGCCTCACAACCTGGAATTAACATGGATTGTTTGAGGATTTGCATCATTTAATTTACAGAAAATTCCCACAACTTTGAAGATGTTTTTTTTTTTTTTTATTGTGAAGCAAACAACAAATAGGACAAAATAACAGAAAAGGTCAATGTGCAAAACTATTCACCCTTCTAAAGTCAATACTTTGTAGAGCCACCTTTTGCGGCAATCACAGCTACAAGTCGCTTTAGATAAGTCTCTATAATCTTGCCACATCTTACCACTGGGATTTTTGCCCATTCCTCTTTGCAAAACTGCTCCAGTTCCTTCAAGTTAGATGGTTTGCGCTTGTGAACAGCACCGGACCAGAGGGGCGGGGCTTGGCACAATGTGTTTCCGCCCCTCAGTGCGCTCTGCATAATCACTGAGGCTGGCTGTGACGTCACCGGGCTCCCTGCGAAGCAGAAGCAGCGGCTTCGGTCTGTAGAAAGTGAATCTTTGAAAAGTGGCACTTCCGGCAGAGAATTTAGGACAAGAAAACGGGGCATCAGAAAAGTCTTGCAAAGGTACGACAGGACTGTATGTAATATTTATGTGCTCTTACAGCAATGTCCCCAATCCCGGACAACCCCTCTAAGGTTGTAATGTAACAAAATACGAAAAAAGTCAAGGGGGGGTGAATACTTTTGCAAGGCACTGTATATTTATTACCCATCTCCTTCCATTTTGCTTTTGCAGCTGTATGTATATTATTTTCCTGCCATTCAAAAACTTTTTGGTTGGCGAGACAGCTGACAGTGACAGCCTGCTAGTAAGCTACATTTACATTCAGCAATAATCATCACTGCTGTATGGGAATGAAGGATCACTATCACGATCGTTCGTCCCCCATACAGTTTCATCGTTTTTTAGCCACTCATCCCGTTTTTACGCAGGGCGATGTGCTGCCAAGAAACAATGATGGGCGTTTAGACGTTATTCACACTGTGTTTGCAGTTCACATTCAGCCTATGCATCCGAAAATGCTGCAGGCGCATGCGCCAAATGTGTCTACAGACCTGATGTCTGGCTGGTTTTATGTCAGCATGCATTTTTTTTAAATGCATTGAAAAGGCCTCTTAACAACCCTTTCCAATTTAGAGGCATGCTGCAAAAATTGACATACAGACACGCCCTCAGACAGACGGATCTCAGACACCCAGCTGTATTATGCATATGTTTTCCACAGAGCCGTAATACAGCTGCCGAGGTGCATGCTCTACCCTACCTCTCTGTGCCTCCATTTTCATACATACGTATAAATCTGTACATATACAACACAACCAAAATTGCTATATATATATAATTCCCATATACTGTACCTGAGAGACAGTACAGCAGCATACAAAGGCTGTACAGGATCTGTCTTCTGCATGGCGGAATTACACATACAGCCATGTACTGTACACACATGCAGAGATGCACACACATGCACTTACTAACGCAAACCCTCATGCAGAGATAAGACACTTAAAGGGAACCTGTCATCAACTTTATGCTGAGCTCACTGAGGAGAGCATAAAATAGTGACAGGAATGCTGATATCAGTGATGTGTCACTCATGAGCTAATGGCTGGGAACCAGCATCATCATCATTACAGCTCAAGCCTTGAGAAGAGTCAAATCTACCTGAGAAGAGTCCTGGTTATCATAATCTCCTGCTCTCCCTCCCATCTGCTGATGATTGGCAGTTCTCTCCTAGAGAGAAAGGGGGAAAACTAGGTAGAAGACGGTCAGTCATCAGCAGGTGGGCAGGAGATCATGAATAACCATGACTCTTCTCAGGAGGCCGTGACTCTTTTCCAGGCCCAGTCTGCAATGGTTGTGATGTTGGTTCTCGGTAACAACTTACTTTTAGCTTTTAAATGACAGACCGCTGAAATCAACTCACCTGTCTCTACTTTATTCTGCCGTTAGTATGGACAGCACAAAGTTGATGACAGGATCCCTTTAACTGAGTGCAGGGCACAAAAGCAGGAAAGCAGCCATCTTTATTATAGAAAAACCATACAATGCTTATGAACGGACTCTTGTTATATGACATATACTATGTCATTTTTTTATATAAAAGTGGAGGTACTCTTTAAAGAGGACCTTTCACCTCTCCTCACATGTCTGGTTTAGCAACTACTAGCATCCACCATGTAATAACAATTCTGGAGCATCTATTCCTATGACTTCCTATGTTGTGCCATTCCTGTATTATTTCCTTCGAGAAGCTATGAAGTTTACAATGAATGTACAGATGGGTGTTACCAGCTGGGGAGGTGTCCCTGCACAGTCTGACACTCTCCAATCAGTGCTGCCCGTGTCAAACTGTGCAGGAACAACCCCCAACTGGTGACACCCAGCTGGACCTTGACTGCAAACTGCTAGTAATTAATTCATAACTTCTAAAAGGAATGATAAAGGAATGCCAGCGCATAAAGTCATAAGAACAAATGCTCCAGAATTGTTATTACATGGAAAATAGAAGTAGTTACTAAAACAGACATGTCAGGAGAGGTGATAGGTCCTCTTAAAGGTAAAGCTGAGATTAGTACAAAGGCTACACCCATGGATACGACTGTATCCGTTTTGTGGTCTACAAATTGTGGATCCGCAAAACATGAATGCGGTCCGTGTGGCGTTCCCATTTTTTGCGGACCCATTGACTTTAATGGGTTTGTGTTCTGCATTTTGCGGACACAGTCTATCATTTTGCAGAATGGCTATACGAATGCGGAAAGCTTTGCACGTCCGTATGTGCGTTCCTCAAAAAGAACATACATATCCTATACTTGGCTGCAAAATGCAAACCATGGACCCGTTCAAGTCAAGGGGTCCGCAAAAAACGCAGATGCAACGCGGACGATATCCATATTTCGCAAATTGCAGACCGCAAAATACATACAGTCGTCTGCATTAAAGGGAACCTGTCACCAGGATTTTGTGTATAGAGCTGAGGACATGGGTTGCTAGATGGCTGCTAGCACATCCGCAATACCCAGTCCCCATAGCTCTGTGTGCTTTTATTGTGTAAAAAAAAACGATTTGATACATATGCAAATTAACCTGAGATGAGTCCTGTCCCTGACTCATCTCACATACAGGACTCATCTCAGGTTAATTTGCATATGTATCAAATCGATTTTTTTACACAATAAAAGCACACAGAGCTATGGGGACTGGATATTGCGGATGTGCTAGTGGCCATCTAGCAACCCATGTCCTCAGCTCTATACACAAAATCCCGGTGACAGGTTCCCTTTAAGGCCTAACCTTAAGGCATTGTTAATAGCTATTGACAAAATGACTGATGACAGCGGGCAATACTATGGTACTCATGTGTGTAACTAATGCAGATAGAGTGAGAATACCTCAGTCACTATGGGGGTATAGAAAATGATCCGAAAATACTGTTCAGACCTATGTATTTTACATAAGTTCATTTGTTCTGAATAAATCTTAACTACTGTAGACAGATATTTTGGAATATACAACTAGTTATATGTCCTTGGATATCCATTTATAAGATCGCAAAACTGTTTTAAAGTGTAGGGATGGCGGGTTATTTATTTGTTAATCTTGGTTGAATTTTTATCCTCAGTTGGAACATTGGAACCATAGAGCAGATGTGCATGTATGAGAGGCCATGCTGTGCGTGTGTCCATAACTCTGAGACCTGCGGTCACGTCACTGGATTACATGATAGGTTACTGGACAATTGCATGGTACATGAGCTAGCATGCCATTCATTCTGACTCATCATTTCTCTTGCATGCACCACAGCATATAGATCTAGCCCATTGTTATAAGGAATTCTTGCTGATATGAAAAGCCATGAAATATCTAAAAACAGCAGCAAGAAACCACCTGGACTCCAAAAATGTCTTCGCTCTGTACTAATTCTTCTATATAGAGTTTAGATCATGTGAAAATTATGTAATAAAATATTTTATACATTCACTGTGTCATCTGTCTTTTTGATTGAGTTTTCTGATATGATATACTATATGTGAAATGCTGATTTGATATACAGCTCCAATGCAGATGCTTGTGTCTCCATGGTAACAGACTACAAACAACCCCAGTGTTCTACTGTAGTCGTTAGTCCACTCCCTCTGCCCCTCTTCTTCTTTTGCTTTACGTATCTGTGTTCAAAGGAACCTTCTATCAGATGTTTACCATAGATTAATGCCCTATATTTGATTATTTTCAGCATTTTTGTATTTAAAAAAAGGGGTTGAATGATTTTCTTCATATCGTTTTTGAAGTCAATCCATGTATTCTAGTTCCTGTCCAGAGTCTTTAACGTCCTGTCTTGAATTTTAGCACGGCTGACAGTCTCACTTTACATTCTCAGACAGACCATCACTCAGGCCAGGCAGGTGTGAGGTGTGATGACTCTACCCCCTCTGTGGTATCTCAGTAGTGTTGATGGTCAGCACTTCTCATATTACACTCATCAATGCATTGCTTCTCTCTGTTCCTCCCTATACAAAGGACAGTACACAGTAAGTCAAGCTATAATATATGAGACTATGCACTAGATACCATAAATGTGATTGTACCAAAACACTTGTTGGAGGTTGCGCTGGAGGGTGGTTCAGGATGCCTACAGAAATGTCTCTATTGGGTCAGTATAGATTTTTTGTCATGACTACTGGTGCAGTTCAAATCAGTTTGGAAGTCTGTATATACTCCTGTTACTTTGTGTAGCTGGTACATCCATGTTATAGTATCTAGCACATACAATACCTTATAAAAAGTATTCACTCCCTAGGTGTTTTTCCTGTTTTGTAGCATTACACCCTGAAATTTAAATAGATTTTGGGAGGTTTGTACTATTTGATTTACTCAACATACCTACCACTGTGAAGATGCCATTTAACTGTGACACAATAAGGCTACTTTCACACTAGCGGCACGGACCTCCAGCAGGCTGTTTCGTCGGGTGAACAGCATGTCTGATCCGTCCTGCCGCTAGTGGCCGTGTGCCCCCCGGACTGCCGCTCCGTCCCCATTGACTATGATAGGGGCGGAGGCACGGCGAGAGGCTGCCGGAATAAAACTACGACATGTCCAACATTTATTCTGGCAGCCTCTCGCCGTGCGCTGCCATGCCTCTGCCGGAACTCCGCCCCGACCCCATTATAGTCAATGGGGACGGAGTGGCAGTCCGGGGGGACACAGTCACTAGCCCGACGGAACAGCCTGCCGGAGGTCCGTGCCGCTAGTGTGAAAGTAGCCTAACTAGGACAAAAAAAAAAGGATTCACTCCCTGAAATTCAATACATTGTGGAGCCATCTTTTGCTGCAATTACAGGTGCAGATCTCTTGGACTATGCCAAAACTGCTTCAACTCCATCGATAGATGGGATGTGTTGGTGTACAGCAGTCTTCAAGTCATGTCACAGATTCTCCATAAGGGCTCATTCACAGGACCGTATTTATCGGTCCGCATCCGTTCGGCAATTTTGTGGGACGGGTGCGGATCCATTAATTTCAATGGTGCCGCAAAAGATGCGGACAGCACACCGTGTGCTATCCGCATCTGTAGCTCTGTTCCGCTGCCCTGCAAAAAAGATAGAGCATGCCCTATTCTTGTCCGCAATTGCGGACAAGAAAAGGCATTTTCTATCGTAGTGGTGGACATGTGTGGTCTTACACTAGGCCATTCCAAGACATGTAAATGTTTCTCATTAACCTCTCCAATGTAGCTTTAGCATTATGTTTAGGTTCATTGCCTAGGTTTTCCTCAAGAAGTGCATTTTATTTACTGCCATCCATCTTTCCTCCAATCCTGACTTGTTTTCTAGTCCCTACTGATGAAAAGCATCTCCACAGCATGATGATGCTGCCACCACCATGCTTTCCTGTGGGAAGGGTGTTCTGGGGGTGATGGGAAGTGTTGTGTTTGTGCCACACATAGCATTTCCCAAGTTGAAACAAAAGTTCCATTTTAGTCTCGTGACAAGAGATGCTTTACATGTTCCACGTTTTTTCTGGTTACTCTTCCATAAAGCCCAACTTTGCAGACTGGACAGCTTATAGTGGTCCTGTTGCCAGATACTTCCATCTCCACTGTGGATCTTTGGAGCTCCTTTAGTGTTATCGTTGGTGTCTTTGTTGAATGTCTGTTCTATGTCCTCCTTGTCTGGTCTGTGACTTTTAGTGGGTGGCCTTCTCTTGTCAGGTTTTGTAGTTGGGTCATATTCTTCCCATTTCGAGATTATGAGATATTCAAAATTTGGGATATCTTTTTTTATGACCCAACCGTGTTCTTTACTTCTCCACAACTTGATCTCTTATCTGTTTGGAGAGCTCCTTGGTTGCTTGCTTAGTAGTGTTGCAGACTCAGGGGCTTTTCAGAACCAATGTATTCCTACTCCCATCAAGTGACACTTTGCACACGCAAGGTGTTATTTAATTATGTAACTTGTGAAGTTAATTGATTGGGCCAGATCATAGAGCTCATGCACACAAATTTTTTTTTGTCTTTCCCTGTTTTTTTTGCAGCCCGTATGTGGAACTATTCACTTCAACGGCGTCGCAGAAAAACCGTAATGACTCTGTGTGCATTCTGCGTCCTCATGTCCGTTCCGCAAGAAAGTAGAACATGTTTTATTATTGTCCGCATTACGGACAGGGATAGGATTGTTCTATTATGGGCCAGCTGTTCTGTTCCACAAAAAGATGCATGTACACGGCCAGGATCTGCAATTTGCAGACTGCAAAACAACAATTAAAAGGTTTCATAGCAAAGGGGGTGAATACATATGCACTCACATCTTTCCAGTTAATATTTCATAAAAAAAAAAATATTCATTCCACTTTTACAATTTGGACTTTTTTGTCCATTATATAAAATGTAGATTAAAAGCCATTTTAATTCCAGATTGTGATGCAACAAAACAGGCAAAACAGCAAGGAGGATGGATATTTCTGCAAGGCACTGTGTAATTATGGCTTGACTTACATAAATATACAAAAGACAGTACAGCATATTATTTTGATCGCATTGGATTATACCTGCCATGTTCTCCACCTGCAAATTGTTTTTAATATGTCTTCTTGTCACATATGTTTTAAGGTGATCAGCTTTGGTACAATATACATTTTGTGTTACTGGAGGTTGTTTTTCGTGGTTTGTTAATGATGTCTTTATTAATAGTGTCTTTATAAACTGCAGGTTTCTTTTTATTTTACATCCTTGTCTGTCTACTACATGTTTATCCAGGTCTATCACTGGAACAATAGAGCTGTCATTTTGTCAGTTATTCTAATGAGATTACCTTGCAAATAACATTTTCCCTTTTACAACAGCAGTAAACTGGTAATTTTTTACCTATTTATTTGTAAATTTAAAAGGGTTTTCCAAAACTTTAATAGTAATGGCCTATCCTCAGGATAGGTCATCAGTTTCTGAACAGTGGAGGTCTGACAGCCGGGACCCCCGTCGATCAGGCACTGGCACTCCTGTGAATGCTGCGGCCTTGGTAAGCACGGAGAAGGGGTGGTGATGTCACAAGTAAAACTGTCAAAGGTGGACGCAGCAGTGATGTCATAATGGGTACTGTCCCATTAATTGGATGCCACTTAATGCTACACTGTTCTGGTCATCAGAAAGAAATGTTACTTTGCAAGTCCTGAAAAAAAAATAGGATTATATTAATCCATTTTCTAATAAAATAATAATAATAATAGTGTCATAATGAGCAATGGCAGGGATATTGCTTAACATGCCGTTCCAGAACAGGTGATGATGTCACAGGTGGAAGTGTGGTTGGCAGTGATGTCACAAGGTGTCCTATTCCTATAAATTTGAATGCCAGTTCCTAGACTACTACTCCAGCAGAGATCTGGGTGAATCAGCCTGGAGGGTTAGTGAGGCCCTTCAAGGCTTCATGTTGTCCAAGATTAAAGACTGATATGTTCATTATGGCAGCCATGAGTACTATGCTGATGATCTGTGACCACAGAGACCTCTGTCCATTTTTCCTAAGCTATTGGAGCCGTTCTTCAATTCAGCTGCATTCAGTGTCTGAAGAAGAATGCTGTGTCTTCCGAAATGTTGAATTTTGTCTGGTAATTTAAAAAATATACTACGATTAATACAGATGAAGTCTCTGTGCGCTCTGTCTATTCTTTGGATAACGTGTTCACAGATCCTAGGGCAGAGTGATCTAAAGGACATGCACTAGTCCATGGAAAAAGTGCTGCTGTCTACCTTGAGTGATTTGTGGCACCTTTAAGGCTTCATAGCAAGTGATGACATTGGAGGTGTAATGTCATGGATTTGGTAATGTCATCAAGGTTGAAGGCATCAGGTGGCAGTCAAGGATATGGGGCACTGGAACTGACATGGCCTGATGTTTCACCGGTTTGATGTCCTAAAGGTGTGCAGGTCCTTTAAACTGAGCAGTAGCCAGACAGAAATGGCAAATTCACCCAGAAACAAGGGTTGACCCATACTGGGGGCTTGAACCCATACTGTAGGCCCTACTGAGCGATGATGGCATTGCTAATGCCTTGATGATGTGACTGCTGTTAATGTCATCTAGTAGGTACATTATTATTATTGTTTACGATGTCTGGACATGTAATAATGATTTAGTTTCATAAAATATATAAACTTTTGGTTTTGTATGATTTATAGATTCAGGAAAATGTAAAAAAACATATACTGTGATATGTCACCCCTACACAAGGAAGCTAGATCCTTTAGGGGGTTCCAAAATTAACAGTTAAATGTGTTGGGACACTTTAATCCTGCCCTGCTGAGTGAGGGATCCTCGTCGTATATATCGGAGACTTGCAGGCTTACATACAGTGGCTTATAGTGGTGCCCTGCTAAATAATACAGCCACCAAATAATAGTCAAATACGAGTTCTCCACAGTGAAAATTCAATACAGTTCAGTTCCATCCAGTGACTCACAGGTGAAGAATTTCTTTTTCTTAACTATCTGGGCCCAGACCATCATGACAACTCCATTGCTCCCAAAAAGTAATAGTAATCCTTTTGTGCCCCATACAGTACTAGTGCACTGTTTTACACCCCACAAAGTAACAATTCCCCTTTGTGCTTCTACATAGTAATAATAGCCTCTTTGTGCCTTCACAAAGTAAAACAAATTCCACTTTCTGCCCCACAGAAGTAATGGCCTCCTTTGTGCCCAGATAATTAAGCCCCCATTTATGTTGCATGCAGTAATAACAGCCAATATATGCCCCCAGTAGTAATAATCTCAGTTTGTGCCTCTCACAAATTAATAGTACCCCTTTGTCCTGTTGTGGAAAAATTATTGTTTGCCGTATGGTCGCCATCTATCCTATGGAGATGCGCAGATTCTTTCGCGTTCGCATCTGCGCAGAGATTGTAGCTGATTTGTGCCCGGCCTGGTATTACTGCAGGATACCAGTGTCATGGCGCCGGCTGAGGTGGGAGGGATGGGGACCGTCGAACAAAGGTTTCTTCATCCACGAGGATAAGTGCATAAGTGTGCGATGTTCACGCGATTATTCACATCTTCACTAGCCAATCACTTCATACCATAACCTGTCTCCTCATTGGTCATGATTGTAAGACCGCCTTCCAGCCAATCACTTCATACCATAACCTGTCTCCCCATTGGTCATGATTGTAAGACCACCTTCCATCTTCTGGTATAAATAAACCTTGCCTAGCTGTTGGAAGCAGGCACATTATTGGATCCTACTTGAGAACGTCTCTGTGACGTTATTTTGGAGGAATTGCGCACATATCGACGCACACTACACCAAGGATTTCCCGATTGTACTTCTGGCGGTCGTTTTCGGTTGTGAGAACGAGATAAAGGAGCAAACGGCGGTATCAGTCCCCCACAAAGCAATAGTGCCTGCTTTGTGCCCTCATAAAGTAATAATGCCTGCACACAGTGAACTTTTCTCCTTATGGTCCCCTAAACAAAAACAATGCTCACCTTTGCCAAAATTAATAAAACCTAATACCTAACACCATTTGCACGTCTGGCGGAGCATGTCAAAATCCCAATTCCCAACAGTGAGCTTGGCTTAGGCAGCACAATGACATCACTGCGTTGCAGCGACATGTATGCTAACACAACATTCATGTAGATCCTGTGGCCTACTAGAGTAAAGAGCGGGGAAAGGAGCTACTAGGTGTTCCCTGCTGCTCATAGTATTCAATTATATTGGCATTCAGAGGACACGGATACAATCTGGCAGTGACCCATCCATAATCTCTAAGAAACTGGCGAGACCGAGATATTGTATTACTTATAATTGGGTTGAGCCTATGGTCTGTTTAGCAATCATCGGCATCTGTTCAAGTGGGCAATGCTGCCACCTAGTGTGCAATATAATATTTCATTCCTACAAGGAATGCTCAGTCATCTGTAGACCTCAGGCACGTCTTGTTTGCAACCTTTTATTGTTTTATTTTGTGTCTTACTCCTGTATCTTAGATATTATGTTGAGCTACATTCTCATGAAAGTTGCATGTACTTATGACTTAAAAATGGCTTATTTCCAGTTGCTATCAGTGTTGTTGAGAAGTATCCCTAGCCTTAAGCCTGATTCAGACAGCTGTATTTTACATTCTTGTGCACGGACAGACCCTGGTCAATGGTGCAATTCACGCCTCAGTTTTTCTACATGGACCGATGATCTGTTAGATGCCTTTGTATAGGATTACAGTGATATTTATCTCTCATAGGCACCCATGTTAACAAAAAAAATGTATACTGTGTGGTATACAGTATGTTTTTTTTACTGGATGACTTTTTAAGGTTTATTGCAGCACACTGTGCTATTACATACATCAGAAAAGCAGGTATACCAACCCAATGGAGGTCATTTTATGGATATATTAGATGTATGCATCGTGGTCCGGAGCTTTCCAGGAAATGTGGTGTGAATCCATCCTAAGGGTACTTTTCCGGAAATCCGTATGCAAACGGATAGCAATTGTATCCGGATGCGGTCCGTCTGACAAATGCATTGAAATACCGGATCCGTCTCTCCGATGTCATCCGGAAAAACAGATCAGGTATTTATTTTTTTCACATTTTTAAAGGTCTGCACATGCGCAGACTGGGAAACCGGATCCGGTTTTCCGGAACACTTGGTCCAGCATTAATACATTTCAATGGAAATGAATGCCGGATCCGGCAAGTGTTCCGGAATTTTGGCCGGAGAAAATACCGCAGTATTTTCTCTGGCCAGAATGCATTAGGATAAAACTGATCAGTTCTTTTCCGGTATTGAGCCCCTGTGATGGAACTCAATATCAATCATTGCCTTCTTGTCAGAGTAGGTGAGAGTTGTATTTACATGCAGCAGTCATCTCATCTGTATGGGGACCAGCAACTGCTGCTGTGATCGCTCATCCTCATAGAGAATCATTGTTTCTGTTTAGACTGGATGTTCTGCTGCCCCCAGAAATAATGATTAGTAGGCCCTTTACAGAAGACAGTGATAGAGACAATTATCGCAAAAACTTGCAATTAAAATTGCGCTGTGTAAAGGTACCATCAATCACCGGATAAAGAAGCAAATGTTCATTCATAAGATTCAGGCATCGGTGATGCGGTTACCTAAATGATTGTTTCTGGATAGCAGATTGAGCTGTCCAAACAGGGATCTGCTGCCCATAAGCCACAACTCTTTATGGGGACAAGCCATCACCATCACTGTAGTGATTGCTAGTGCCCATACAAAGGTGATAATTGCATGTACATGCAACTCTCACCTCCTCTGACGAGCAGGCATTTGTTCAGAACTAACAGTTTGTTCCCGATGATTGCTGTGTCGGACTGTGTAAAGAGGTTTTTAAGGTGGATTCACACTGCATTTGCTGGAAAGCTTCCATAGCATGCTGTACATCAAACACATCCATAGAGTGACCTCCATCAGGTTGGTATGCCTACTTTTCTGATCAGGTGTCCAAACATCAGAAAAGTAGCCATACCAACCTGACGGCGGTCACTCTGTGGATGTTTGATGTACAGCACTCCCAATAGCTGCCTGCAACGTTGGCACAAGTAAAGGGGCCTTTAGGTGACTTCATCAATGACGTTTTCACCCAATAAATGAGCGTTTTAATTGGGTGATAGGCAACATCTTTAGAGAGGGCAATCATCAGGAAGGAGCATTTGTAAGAGCTCTCCTTCCAGATCATTGGGTTGTGTAACAGGGCCTTAAAACTAGGGCTGCATCTGCCATGAAGCGCAATGACTTTCTGACAGCAGGTGGCGGCTAATCTGTCTCTGAGGGGGTGGTAGTTGAAGGTGGTGGACACAGGACCTTCTATTAAGGGTCTCAGGTGGCATGACGATTTCATCAAGACCGCCTGCGCCTAAGACCCATTGCAGGATGTCATGATGATATAATTACAACCACCTGTACCGGTATGTAGGCAGTTCATGCCAGAAAAGGCATGTGGGCTGCATCGCCTACGGCAGCATGGAGCAGGATTTTATTTCTTTGTCAGCACTACAGGGGGGCATTATAAATACTGAGGGTACCACAGGGGCATTATATCCTCTGAGGACACTGCAGTGGATATTATATCCTCTAAAGGCACTACAGAGGGCATTATAACTACTATGCACACTACAGGGGGGGCCTTATAACTACTGGGGCATTACAGAGGGGCCTTATAACTACTGGGGCATTACAGAGGGCATTATAACTACTCAACGCACTACAGAAGGCATTATAACTACTGAGAGCACTGCAGAGGGGGCATTATAACTTCTGAGGACACAACAGGGGGCATTATAAATACTGGGGCCACTACAGGGGGCATTATAGGTAGACTAAATACTGGGGTACTATAGGGGGCATTATAACTACTGGAGGAATTATGAGGTCCGTGTATCTACTGGGGTCACTATAGGGGGCATTATAACTACTGGGAGCTCTACATGGGGCATTATAACTACTGGAGGTGCTACATGGGGCGTTATAAATACTTGAGACCACTACAGGAGGCATTATAACTACTGGAGTCACTATAGGTAGCCTTATTTCTACTGGGGCTATATAGGGGAGCCTTATAAATTATCAGCCTTATTATTACTACGGTAGGGGCTCTAAAGGGGGGGCTTATTTCTACTGTGGGCATTATTACTAATAGGGGTACTGTGAGGGTATTATTGTGCACAATATGAAGGGCACTACTACTAATGGGGGCACTCTTGGCATGCATTATCACTATTGTGGGCACTGTATATGGCACTATTACTAAAGGGGGCATTCTGGGAGGGAATTATGGTGGGACTTTGGGGAACACTTTTACTACTCGGGGAGGGGGGTGCACTATTATTTCTGCAGAATAGTGTTTGGGCTCATTGGGGAGCACAGTGGTCACAGTATTTGGGGTAGCAACAGGATAACACTGTTGGGGCAGAAGGAGCGGTAAGATTGAGCAACTTAAGACGTCTGTGTGACAAACTCTGCAGAGACCAGACATGGCTGAAAAAAGTTGTCATGGCGGCCTGGAGAAGATGACGAAAGACCGAACATGTACATCAGAGGAGATATCACTGGATATAACAGGTGTGTAGTGATGTTTGGTAGTGCAGAATACAATGTCCATCCAAATATTTCTTTAGCACTAGGGCTGTGGGACATATTGAGAATGTGGCAAGGAGGGGGTGGGGGGGAGCCATTTCAATTTTCACCTCAGCAGGCACCAGAAAAGCTGCTTAACCTCCCTGGCGGTATGATTATGTCAGGAATTTTGTACCAAAAGTGGTACAATTTTTTGCATGGAAATTTGGTCAGGTGCAGGATCATCGCCGTTGTCACTTTCCAGATCAGTGTCAGACGACAAATCTCCCCACGACTCACTATCGCTCAGTTCTGTGAGCACCTCCGTGTCACTGTTGCTGTCACTCAACTGGTCCAAACACACTTTTGTAGTACAGTGGCGCTTTTTTGAAGCCATGTTATAAATAAGCACAAATGGCAGTAAAATGGCAGGCAAGGGGCACTTTACAGTGATCAACTGTCAGATCTGAGGTGATACAGTGATGTCAGATCTGAGGTGATACAGTGCAATCCTCTCAGATTACAATGTATTACCTCTTTTATGTGTGTGTGTCACTTTATAATTTTGAATTTTCCGCCCAGTTCCGCTCCCATGCGCCGCAGGTGCTCACAGGGAACGGAACCAGGAAGTCAGATGCCGGCCGGCGCTCTCGCCTGCGATCACAGCGGAGAAGGTAAGGGGACTCCGCTGACAACTTTTCAATGTTACCCCGAGCGTGACTCGGGGTTACCGCTCCTGGCAGCGAAAATTAACCCCGAGTAACGCTCGGGAATACCGATAGGAAGGTTAAAGGCCCTGCTTAAAGGGCATTTGTCAGCAGATTTGTACCTTTGAAACTGACCAACCTTTTGCAGGTGTGCTTGGCAGCTGAAGGCATCTGTGTTGGTCCCGTGTTCATATGTGCCCACATTGCTGAGAAAATTGAAGTTTTAATAAATGTAGATGAGCCTCTAGGAACAATGGGGGTGTTGCTGTTACTCCAAATACGGACCGCGGCCGCCAGTTGTCCGGACCCCGGCCATCCTTCAGAGCGCTCCTCCTCTCCTGCACACTGTACCGTGCAGGACGAGGAGCTTACCGGCGCACTTCCGCCTGTCCCAGAGCGCAGTGAGACAGGGCTCCCTCCACATGTAGCGCTCCTCCTCTCCTGCACACTCTGGTACGTGCAGGAGGAGGAGCTTACCGGCGCACTTCCTCCTTCCCAGGGGCGCAGTGAGAGACGGCTCCCTCCACATGCAGGCACCAGCGCTTTCATCCGGCACCTGCAGGTGGAGGGAGCTTTCTCCCTCAGTGCGCTCACAGGTCCCTCCTCCCCTGCAGCAGCGGCAGCACGTAAGGGAGCTGCAAGCTCCAAAGGACACTTACGTGCTGCTGGAGAGGGGAGGGACATCACCACTGCCACCAATGATATAAATGTCACATTTGGGAAGGAAGGGGTGTGTGGAGAGGGCTACAGAGAGGCGGGAACACGTCACTGACTGCAGGAAAGGACTCCAGTCAGTGTCGTGTTCCCATCTCTCCTCGACCTTCTTCTTTAAAATTAAAGGTAACCTGATTAAAAAAAGTGATAAAGCCCCATCAAACCATGATAGTTTTGTTCCGCATCCAATTCCCATTATTGGGGCATTGGATGCGGACCCCTTAGTTTCAATGGAGCGGAAAAAGATGCAGACAGCACACAGTGTGCTGTGTGCATCTCTTGTGGCCCCATTGTAATTAAGGGGTCCGCATCCAATCCCCCAATAATGGGAATTGGATGCGGAACAAAACTATCATATGTCTGTTCTGTGGCTTGGGTTGCCACCCGGCCAGTAGTTTACCAGCAAGGCTGGTATTTTAGTTCCCTTGCCGGTGCCAGAATTTTCCTGTAAGGACTGTTAGGGTACTTTCACACTTGCGGCAGGACGGATCCGACAGGCTGTTCACCGTGTCAGATCCGTCCTGCCGCTATTTCACCGGACTGCCACTCCCCATTGACTATAGCGGGAGTGGAGCTACAGCGCAGCATGGCAGTGCACGGCGTGAAGCCGCCAGACGAAAAAGTCGGACATGTAGTACTTTTAGTCTGGCGGCCTCTCACCGTGCTGCGCCGTAACTCTGCCCCCATCCCCATTATAGTCGATGGGCACAGAGCAGCGGCACGGCGAAGTAGTGGCAAGATGGATCTGACAGGGTGAGCAGCCTGTCGGATCCGTCCTGCTGCAAGTGTGAAAGTACCCTTACTAATGAGCGCTTCCATCATGGAACGCCCATTAGTACAGCCTTTACCTCCACCGCTACTTGTGCTAGTAAAAAAATAAATAAAATTACGGTACCTCCACCTCCATTTGCTGACGCTGTGGAGAACACTCCCTGCTGACTAGAAGCTCAGGACAGGACCTACAAGACGTCATCACGTTGGAGCACAGGTCCTGAGCTTGCAGTCAGCAGGGAATGTTCACCGCAGCCAGGTGAATGCTAATTTTTTAATTTTTTTTGCAAAAGCAGAGAAGGGGGGCACTAATGGGGGCATTACTCTTACTGGGGGCACTAATGGGGACATTATTCTTACTGGGGGAATTATTCTTACTGGCCACTAATGTGGCCATTACTAATTCTGGGACTAACCCGGGGCGCTCCACTATAACTTCAGAGCGCCCCACGCGCATGGATCACATGATCGCATGGCATCTTTACTGTTGGCGTTCAGCTCGGACCTTCACCTGACTGCAGACCCAGGTATGTGGACCTTTAATAAAACTAGTTGAGTACCCCTGTCCTAGAGGCTCAGCTCTCTCTGCAACTGCTCTGCCCTCTCTACTTTTATTGACAGGGCCATGTGTGATCACATTTACACTGTCTGGCCCTGTCAATCATAGTGCAGAGGGCACGGCAGTTGCATAGAGAGACGAACCTCTAGGTGTAACAGCAACGCCCCCGTTGTTCCTAGAGGCTCATTTGCATTTATTAAAACTTCATTTTTCTCAGCAATGCGGGCACATATGAAGATAGGACCAACACAGATGTCTTCAGCTGCCAAGCGCACATGCAACAAGTCAGCCAGTGTCATAGGTACAAATCTGCTGACAGATGCCCTTTAAGACTCGAGGTAGAGTCAGTGTACAGTTAGTCCAATTCTTAGAATTAGTAAATAAGTTTAGTCATTTTATGAATTGAAATAGAATTTATTAAAATGTTATAATACAAGTGTCAATATGCCTGGATTAATAGTAATATACTGTAATTAAAAGCACTGTAAATTCTCAGTCATAACAAGTCTCTGTCCCCAGACAAATGTGGCACAGGATATTAGGAAGTTACAACCAGTCCTGATTCCAGACTCTGTAACGTCTCCCACTTTACACGCACAGCAAAGTACACTCTTCTGTTCTTACAGCATCTTGGCAATTAGCATTCATTTTAGCACTTAGCCTATGTCAGGGAGACATTCAGTTGTATATAAGGCATGGCATAGCTTGGAGGAACATGACAGGCCATCATATTACCTCTGTGACTCCTTTATTCTTCAGGATCTTCAACCTCTGGAAAATAAAATGGTAAACACAAAATGATAAATTCATATTTCGCATGACACGTAAAGACATATGGCATATAAACATATAAATTAGTTTTCTATGTCTGAGAAGTCTTGAGATTATCTTATGGATCTGAACTAGGTCACCACCACTTGAGAGGTAAATGAGCAGATGGTTCCATTAGAATATGTATAAATATAATCCTATTTACTGGATTTCTGGGCTTATTGTATTGTACATTGCTTTCCGATGGCAAGACCAGTATAGTATGAGGCACTTTTCTACCCAGTGGGATAAAAAGAAACCTGATTGAGCCATTAAAATCAATGGGATCAGCCTGGAACAGAAGCCCTAAAACCTGAGAGTGTACAGTGGAATTAGGTAGATTTTATTCCATGTTAGTATAGTTGCCAACAGTTCAGAATTTGAAGGGACTGTCCCTACTTTTTAGAGACAGTCCCTTGCAATTTTGGGCTTTCTCAGGGTAAAAATGTGTGGGCCCATAAGCCCCACTCATAAATGGGTGATTTGGAGGCATTCCTGTGGCGGAGTCTACTTGTGCCTACAATGTTGGTAAGTATGTGTTAGGTTTATTTTAAAGGGCTTGTCTCACTTAAGCAAATTCTTCTTAGTGGGTGTCAACAACACTATCCATCTCCTAGTAACAATAGCTTGGTGCCCGTCCAGTAGAAGCCTCTTCTGCTACGAGGCCTTTAGACAACCATAATTCAATATATCAGGACAGCACTCTAAATTTTACTGCAATTCAGTAGTCTTTATTTTTGGCTGCCAAAGCTTAGATCAGGGCTGGCCAACCTGAGGCTCTCCAGCTGTTGCAAAACTACAACTCCCAGCATGCCTAGACTGCTTACAGCTATCAGCCTACAGCAGGGCATGGTGGGAAATGTAGTTTTACAACAGCTGGAGAGCCGCAGGTTGGCCAGCCCTGGCTTAGATCATAAGATTCCATTGATACATGAACCAATTAATTGCAACTTTTCTGGTTTATGAGAACACACCCTTCTTCAAGCATATGTAGCTGCTAGTCAGAGCCGCCATTGTGTGACATGCCGCCATTATGCTTTGACTAGCACCTACATATGCTTGAAGAAGGGTGTTCTCGCTTCAGCAAATGGCAGATTTCATGTGAAGAGTTAATACAAGGCACTTACTAATGTATTATGATTGTCCATATTGCCTCATATGAGGTGGCCATAATCTGCATTGCAGATACAAGGTGGACAGGAGTTGCTACGCACGCATGCCTATGTGCTCCCGCAGTCTTGGCCACCTATAGTGTGCAAGCATGACCACCGTTGCTCGATTACAGGGTGGTCATAACCCCTGGCAACGAGCAGTGCATAATGTGATGGAAAAATGAATTAAGCCAGCAAGGAGGTAATATGGACACTCACAATACATTAGTGCCTTGTGTTAACTTTGTCTATATGACAAATGCCATTTGTTGAAGTGAGACAACTCCTTTAAAGAGAATCCATCAGAAAAGAAACCCTCTGCCGTTACAGTCTTCCAGATTGCTTTAGTGCTGGTTTGTCACTAGCCTTACTCCACTTTTCTGACATCTAACTTGACTAGGCAGAGCACAACTTTTTAAATTGAAAATTGAACATGACAAAAATGTAGGCAAAGGTCTATGAAATTGACTGATTATTGCCACTTCAACAATGTATCATCTCTACTGAAACTCATACCTGATCCGCTCTTCCTTCTCCTCCAAGGGCTCAAATCAAAAGGGCTAATCTTGGAGCAATCTACAAAATCTCTTGGGTAGGTGTTTGCTTCAAACACATTTTGAGGAACTTGGGTGATTGCTGTGTTGTCGCAGATGATTCGAGACATTTTCACTCTTTCTATAGCTGCCCTTTGAGCTGCTGTAAACTCGGTATATCTTTCATAGTAAAATCTGTTAAGAAAATTGTAAATGCAATATATGATAATGATCAGTTTCGCTTCACTGAACCACTACAATAATATAATGCAAAAGTATTATGGAAAACACCAGAACAACCATATCGTATAACATTCCTACAGACAGAAGTGCCTTCTGCCTTCTACTCAGCACACATGCACAACATCACCAGTTGGTAATGGTTCCTCTTGCTAAGCAGCTGCACTAACTTACTTACGAATTGCCTAGCAAGCACACTGGTCACTGTTTGGAAACCTTAAAGGGCTTTTCCAGTTTGCATCAACATCCTTTAAAATAATCATTTATGAAGGGAGCTGTAATTTTGTAATGTATTTCTTTTACCTGTATTGCTTCTATCCTTTGTTCTGGGCTGTGGTCACATGACCATGTCCATGCAGCTCTTATTTGCTGTGATGTTATGTCCATAAAGGGGCAGTGACAGGGGAGTGTCTATGTAACTACAGGGTGGGAGGAGCTATAAACTAGCTGGGTGTTGTTAGGGGCAGTGCTGGGGCTGAGAAAGGAGAAGTGCATTATGGGTTTGGTTGGATGCAGCAACAGGAAGTGCTACATACAGGATAGGGTGGATTCACATCACATTTTATGCCTGTATTTGACGTATACATTCCAAAAAGAAAGGGATGCAAAAACGCAGCACACCACAATCTTTTATCCTGCACAGTCCGGTAAAAAGAACGTGTACTTCTTTTTACAATGGAACTGTATGGTGAACGGATGCCACTGTATGGCATCAGTCTGAGGCATGTGTTTAACATATACGTTAAACTAAACGGATGGGGAAAACGTGATGTGAACCCAGCCATAGAAACAAACCAGAGTGATTGGTTTATATGGTGAAAATAGGTCAGGAGAGTCCAAATTGTAAAAAATAAAAAAAGCATGGGGAAGAAGTACATGAGGTAAGCAAGGTGAGCATATCTGTTAAACACCTTAATGCTGGAAAACCTTTTTAAAGTCTATGAACACCTTCAGGGGCATTTTTTTTATTACATTCTACTCATTTTGGGCTAAAAATCATTTTTGCAATTGGTTTTTATTAAAAACTTTTAGCAGTTTTTGTGATACAGGGTTTAACTGTCGGTCCATGTGCAGACTTTATGTTTATTCTGAATCCAGTCAGATGATGTATAGCTCCTATCTCTGATCGCCTGACCTCATTTATCAGTTTGATAAGGAAGTGCCAGAAATAATACACACATGTCCTCTTTAAAAGGTTCCCCTGCAGGCACACATGAGCCTAGTCACGTTTGCCTGCTGGGGAGTGGAGCAGCCCGGGCAACTGGACAAATATGTCCAGTTGGGGGCACATCAAATCTTTTGATCCTCTGTCTCTGTTACACAGGACGCCGGTCCCCACTCCAGCACTGCATATTGCAGATCTGGTGAGGTGCCAACACATGTGTGCCGGCACATACGCAGGCTGGCTCAGTGATGTCATATATCCGCACCCACCCACGTGCACTGACAGGAGGCATGCTCGGGAGCGCTCTGCGGTGTAGCTGTGCAGCCCGCAGAAGAGGATCATCTCCTGGACAATGAGCACTCCCCTGAACAATGAGCAAGCAACCCCTGGAAGACGAGCAAACCCCCTGGAAACGAGCTTGCTCAGTGTGTTGCTATCAATTCTCTAGCTAAATATCTTGTGAAACAAAGGTAGAGTTAGTGTGCTGGTGATTACTGAGTAGAGGGGGCGTGACCGGACTGTATATCTGGCAGCCAATCAATAAACATCAACACTCACAGCAGGAAAGCTAGGGATTGTGGGGATTGTAGTCTTTGAAGTTTTGTGAGGGAAGATCAGGCGCCATGATACTCTCAGTGTGTTGCAGGCTCACACAGGAGCTAGACAAATGGATTGCCTGGTAAATTGAAGCTCTGGTTATATGTATAGGTATGGGTTCTGGTTGGGTCACAGCCTTTAAAAAAAAAAATTTAAGTTACTTTACCGGAATACCCCTTTAACCCTTTCCCTGCCTCTTTAAGGTTAGATTATGTACCCCTTTACGTTCCCTTACATTTCCTTGCAAAGTGGTAGGTGCAGTTTGTACAAGAAAACACTGTGACTGTTTATCTGCATTAATTTGTCAGCCTTGGAATAACACTAAGCAATGTTCTCGAGCCCCAATGCAGGGCCTCCACCTTCCATATACTGGTGTCTTCTTATGTGGTAAAAGGCTTTTTAGGGTCCATCAGGAACCAGCTGTGATTGCTACACTTCAACCCCTGGGGTTTACATATGAAAATCGATATCTACTATTATTTGCTGCTGTACTCACCTGTCTCCATCACGGGTTCTGCGGAACTGGTTCCCGATTAAACAAGCTAACAGTTCACCAACTCTCGCATATGGTAGCAGAGGTTCGGCAACAGCTCCCACCCAGATGTCAATATTTTCCGGGGTACCATAAAGAGAAATGAATTTTTCAGCCAGTGGCTTGTTTTTCAACACCTCTGCTAGTTCAGTCACATTTCTGGGCTGAGAAAGTCCACAAAATCTTCTCCATGCATTGTACCCTATAGAAACAGACCATTTTCAAGCTGTTACATTACAAATAACCCTTTTTAATAAATGATGGTGGTATTCAGATGACAGGTTTCTCTATAAAGTAGGTGCAGCATTCCAGTTTATTTTAATATTTAAAAGGTAAAAAAATAAAATGTGTTATATGCAAAGCAAGGTCATGGTAACAGACCACATTCCAATATACGGGGCAGTAACATGGACTACCGATCCCTGAATAGTAATGATACTGCAATAGAAACATTGGGGGAATTTATTTTGATCTATAGACTGTAGTTATGCTTTCATACATCCTTTATATCACCAAGAAGCATTATCACCTGGTAATCCATGGTCTCGGCCACGCTGCATATTGAGAGCTCCCAAGTCAAGGCCAATACGTTTGAACAGCTCGAACAGATGTTCTCTGAGTTCATCAACCAGAATCTGGTCCTGCCTGTTCAGTTTTGCCCGATTTGCCATGAGGCCTCGAAGAAGAGGATCAATACCTCCTGTAGTAACAAAGAGAGTTGTGTATGTAAAAAATGTAGTATAAAGGCATATCTACGTTGGATTTCCAGAGAACGAGCTTTATACCTTGGAAACCTGTAGTTGCCTTTCCAGTTACACTATAAGGAAGATTTATGAAACTGAAAGAAAAACTGTCTTTTTTGCCCATAACAAAACCAATAACAGCAGCTTTTATTTCATGTTCTTCTGTTAAAAAATGAAACTGCCCTGTGATCCAGGTGCATAGGTATATGTTTGGATCTGTGTGCTTCACAAAGTCAAAAGACACTTCCCTATGTAAAAACAAGTAAAATTGTTTTGTAGAGCACACTTTTAAAAAAAAAAAAAACCTTAGTAAACCCTAGTTTTAGTTAACTTTTTGATTAGATTATAGCTTTCATGTTGTCACCAGACATTTTGGGAGAATTGGCAAATATGCCCTAGGGGTACTTGCACTGTGCTTATGTTTGGTTGTTAATAGATTCAGTACTGTGTATGATTCTTGGTAGCAATTTGCTTAAAAAACTGAGAAATACTGTTCAAAACAAAATTGTACATTAATCCAGTAAGAAATTAACATTTTATCAAAATATGGGAATCCATCTGGATACAAAAATGCTTAAACATCAGACCATAACTGGAAGTTACATGTCCAATCAACTAAAACTGCAACACATAATGACATAATGAAAGTCTATTCATGTACCTTCTCTTACAACTCTCCATGTGTTGAAGAAGGTAAGGTGCAAAGGGATTGGAGGCAAGTTTCGTGAGGTCTGGTATCTATCCACCAATCGATAAATAAATGGCTGGATCATTGTGTGACCCATTCGGAAGACCAAGCTGAACACATTAGATGCCCCTGGGTCCACTGTTTCGATGTAACCACAGTATGGAGGAACCATCTGAGACATTGATGAACCCAAAAGCAGGGGAAGCCAATCCTTGTAGTTTATTTTCTGAATATAAAAAAGGCAAATGGAAAATAAAATACAAGAACTTATTTGTTGCTTATATGATCAAATGAAACATTTTGTATTGTAGATATCCTTGTAAGACTGAGGCCACACACACACACACACACACACACAGTTCATGCTGACATATGATTAAGAAAGGCACATACACAGCTCTCATTAGGCATCTACAGAGCTCTATGGGGCCATATTGCTTCTCTGTATGAAAAGACAAATAGTTAACAAAAATAAAAATAAAAAGATGCTGTATTACTGAGGTATTTTGCCCCAGAAAAGCATTTCATATGAAGGCACCATACATGGTACACAGGATGCCTATGGCTTCAAGGACATGGCCTGCAGGCCATTGACCAGGATTGTTAAAAAAAAATTCTGTTAGATCTTGCAAAATATACCAATTTTTCAAATGGAATTACAACAGTGTTCTTAGTTCTTTCTATTGCTGATACATATAGCATGTCTGTTGGTGTTCATTCAAGGAGCTTCATAGGCAACTATTGCCCAAATGAACAGCTACATTGGATCATTCGAGTGACCATTAATTTACGGTACATTATTTTTTTATTTTTCCAATATAATTTTTATGCTATCATGAAATAGCCAATCAACCATCTAACATGCTCGTCTGTCGGCTGATTGCAGGGCCTTTTACACAAGGCCAATGATCGTCATCAAAGTTTTTTTTTGCCCAATAATTAGCTAGTGAAGAAGGCCTTTCCCTGAGAAGATGATTTGGTTGACTGGATGGTACAGTCAGATGGAAACCTTTTCAATCAGGATTTTTCCAGGATGTCTCACCTGTGTAATGGCGCCAATTATTTTCCTGCTCTCTTGGAAAAGTCTTTCTCCGGTCCAGGTAGGATTCAGCCTACGTAACACTGTAGCTATACGGTTGTGTTCTCGCACAAAGAGTGTGTGAAAGGCAGTTAAACCAGGCTGCTCACTGACACGACCATCACCTAAAGATAACAAAAACAATATATCCACTGTGCACAGAATTACCCAAAGTTTATGTTCAAATTTAAAATATGTCCCTAGACAGTTTTAGTCCCTGCTTTATTTAGCAGTGTCCAAAGTCAGTAGAATTTAGTCGGCATATGAAAAAAGCAAAAAATTGTAGATAAATAGTAAAAAAAAAAATCACAGAACTTACCAGCTAAGAAGCATGGGAGACCAGATGTCCTGTTAGTCTGCAGACAGAAATCTTCTTCAATTCCATTTGTACTAAAAGGTAGGTAGGCACGTCCATTATCATTAAACCTATTATTAATAGCCATGAGGCCCAGTTGATTGGTTCTGTCACGTAGTCTGTTGGCCAACTCATTTGTGCTGCCATATACTTGACTGCCATCAATATATGATGTGAGGATATTCATCTGTTCACGTATTGGAGAAGATCGCCGAAAAGCGGGACTTGAGCGGAAAAGTGGGATACAGTCACTGCGGTTAGATATACGAGGGTCATTTGGGGGGATCTGCAAGCACATAAAAGAATTGTATTCACATTTTATTGATTGCATCTCCAATATAACAAGGACAGCTTACATTTCTGTTGTAAATAAGAACAGATAGCACAGTGATATAAGTGACTGCTTCTATGCATTTGATTGGCTGATCCCATTGTTTTCAGCAGGATCGGACAAACTTATGTGTCACCTAACAGACCCCTGATGATAGCCGTTGAGAGAAATAAGAACTGAGTATGCTGGATTTCAACAAGAAATGGGTCTGCCAAATGTCTATGCCTCACTCCATATTGAAATAAACTTATACACTTGACTGATGGGGGATCCAGAAAGATAACCGTTATCTATAACTGGATTTATATCTTAGGCCTGTATTATATCAACAGATTATCTGACCAATGGATTGGTCAGAAAATCTATTGGTGTAATACAGGCCTTAGGAGCTTATAGGCACAGATTGTATGGTGTCTGAGGTTAGAGACGTGCAGCAGCCACATCATGGTTGAAAACTGCACCAACCTGCAGTTTTTACCACAAATGGTTTTCAAATTAGTTGTTAATGCACAATTGTGCAGGCAAACAGCATTGCCGGCAAAACTACTGGCTCTCCGTCCCAATTAGCTGTATTCTTGTATTCTATATCTGATCACTCCATGTTGATTTACCACTAATAAACTCAAAAATATTTTCAACAAAAAGTTACCCGCAAGGGGAAGCATGGTAGCTCCCGGGCACAGCTGTGATCACAGTCAATGCCTCTTAAAAAGGTTGATCTTGATGGTGTTTCTGGTGCCAGGTCAAGGTCATGATCAATCCACTGTCCCCACTGCATGAACATAAGAGACCGATGATTGTCCAGGGTCTGTTCTTTCTCTGGGAACCGGATAATCTGATTTGACACAGCCCTGGCCTGCAATATAAGAGAAGTGCATGAGAAGATAGCTGTTAGTAAATCTAGGCATCAGTCAAAAAAATGTAATAAAGAGCTTAGAACTTTTGTCCTTACAGGCAATCTGTGACTAGGAAATTCATTTCTAAACCAGGCACAATGTCTTGTAGAGCTAGCTCGGCTGAATGTAATGATGCATTTCACTTAGTGATCTTTTGCTTCATTCTGGAGAAAAAAGTACTTTTAGGCCCCTTTCACATGGGCGAGTATTCCGCGCGGATGCGATGCGTGAGTTGAACGCATTGCACCCGCACTGAATCCCGACCCATTCATTTCTATGGGGTTGTTCACATGAGCGGTGATTTTCATGCATCACTTGTGCGTTGCGTGAAAATCGCAGCATGTTCTATATTCTGCGTTTTTCACGCAACGCAGGCCCCATAGAAGTGAATGGGGTTGCGTGAGAATCGCAAGCATCCACAAGCAAGTGCGGATGCGGTGCGATTTTCACGCACGGTTGCTAGGAGACGATCGGGATGGAGACCCGATCATTATTATTTTCCCTTATAACATGGTTATAAGGGAAAATAATAGCATTCTTGTCTGTCTCCTTCTTTGCTGAACAGGACCTGTGGTGAGCATTCATTGCAGGAACAGGACCTGTGGTGACGTCACTCCGGTCATCACATGGTCCATCACATGATCTTTTACCATGGTGATGGATCATGTGATGGATCATGTGATGACCGGAGTGACGTCACCACAGGTCCTGTTCCTGCAATGAATGCTCACCACAGGTCCTGTTCAGCAAAGAAGGAGACAGACGAGAAGACGGCAGCGCGATCAAGTGGTTAAATTAAGGTGAGTTAAATAATTTTTATTTATTTTTTAACCCCTCCAGCGCTATTTTACTATGCATTCTGTATTCAGAATGCTATTATTTTCCCTTATAACCATGTTATAAGGGAAAATAATACAATCTACACAACCCCGATCCCAAGCCCAAACTTCTGTTAAGAAGTTCGGGTATGGGTACCAAACATGCGCGATTTTTCTCACGCGAGTGCAAAACGCATTACAATGTTTTGCACTCGCGCTGAAAAATCGCGCGTGTTCCCGCAACGCACCCGCACCTTTTCCCGAAACGCCCGTCTGAAAGAGGCCTTAATCCATATGAAAATGAGCAGTTATGTGCACCAAGGATGGGTCCAAGCCACTCTGTGCACCATTGCTCTTTCTTCTGCCAGCCCCTCCCTTTCCATGTAGATTGACATGGCCAGGAGAGATGACTATGCAGGAACCTGGTCCTGTCAATCAAGGAGAAGGAGGGGCTGGTAGAGGAAGCAAGAGGAATAAGGGTGCAAATAGTGACCTTCAGTGCACTTAACTGCTCATTTGCACATGGGCTAAAAATACTTGTTCTCCAGAATGAAAATTGCATTGCTAATTGAAAGGTCTCCTTACAGTCAGCTGAGGTAGTTAACAGTGAATGTGTTGGTGCCAGACTGCCTTTAAGGTTTTCCTTAAAGGGCTTCTGTCATCAGGAACATCATTATTAAACTGGCTGACTTTAGACATGTGCTAATGTCAGTTGAAGATAACAGCCTTTGTCTCTTCTTTCTAGATGTCTTCGTTTTTCTGAAAAGTCCACTTTTATTTTATGCAAATGAGACTCTAAGAGCAATGGGGGTGTTGTCCCAACTCCTAGACCTAGAGGATCCACTCTCCCTCTTCTGGCCGCACCCTGCTCATGTTGATTGACAGGGCCAGGCAGTGTTTACATCATCCTGTCTGGCCCTGTCAATCAAAATGATGAGGGCGCGGCCAGAGGAGGGAGAATGGAGCCTCTAGGACCTCTAGCACCTAGAAAGAAGGGACAAAAAATGTTAGCTTCAGCTGCCATTAGCACATGTCAGTTTAATAACAATGTTCCTGATGACAGAAGCCCTTTAATGGGTAATTCCACCAAACTGTATCTCATGTCATTTCCTATGGACATGTCAGAAGACTGCATTGGCGCAGTCTTACTGCACTGCTTATAGACTTACAGTCTCCAATGTTGTTTTCAGTATGGGAGAATTATACAGTATCTAATTGTGCTGTATTGAAAGAACATTCTGAAACAGAAATATCTGAGCAGCACCAAAGAAGTCCATGTACTTTGCAGAAGGCTCATATAGTCCTTATTCACAATGAAATATGGTCTGTCTGCAAACTCACCAGAGGTAAAGTAAAGCCATTGATCCTTTGATTTTCTGTCCAGCCTTTCGGGAGCCCTCTCCCATCTTCATACTGGGCTGGCAGCAAGCGTGCGTAAGGACGATTGGAAACTCCAAAGTCTGGAAATCTCCTGATAAAACAAAAATCTGTGTCATTTTTCTCTAAATGCTTAGCAATCACATGTTGAACTAGTATATGTAACATTTTACAGTCCCAGTCTCAAAGCATCCGAGGTCTGTGTCAGACTGAAGTCCCTTGGGCCCACCAGAGGAAATCAGGGCCCAGTTTTACTAGGGGTCCATTATTGTTAGAGCTTGGGCCCACTAGAGAATCCTCTGGTGGGCCAGTCTGACCCTGTTTTGGGTAAAGAATGAAGTCACTTTGAAAATTGTGTTATTTAAAGGGAATCTGTTAGCCCCAAAACACCCCCAAACTAGAGTAAACTGTGTATAGGGGAAGTTATGTAATTTTTATCTTCATACTCACTTGCATTCTGATACTGTGCACCCACAAACCAGCAGTAAAATGCATTGAGTGGACTCCTCTTTGAGTCCTCTCCATTAGGTGTGTGAGCTCAGGAGTCCTCTCAATGCATTTTACTGCTGGTTTGTGGAGCACAATGTCAGAATGCAAGTAAGTATGAAGATAAAAATTACATAACCAGACTCGGCATTACTTCCACTATACACTGCTTAAGGGCTTAGGGTACTTTCACACTAGCGTTTTTGTTTTCCGTCACTGAGTTCCGTCCTAGGGTCTCAATACCGGAAAAGAACTGATCAGTTTTATCCTAATGCTTTCTGAATGGAGACAAATCCGTTCAGGATGTCTTCAGTTTAGTCACTGAACGGCGTTTTGGACGGAGGAAATACCGCAGCATGCTGCGGTATTATCTCCGTCCAAAGTTCCGGATCAGTTGCCGGATCCGGCATTAATTTACATTGAAATGTATTAGTGCCGGATCCGGCATTAAAAATATCGCAACCGTTGATCCGTTCTCTGTAAAAATGTGAAAAATATATATAACGGATCCGTTTCTCCAGATGACATCCGGAGAGACGGATCCGTTCTTGCAATGCATTTGTAAGACGGATCCGGATCCGTCTACAAATGCTGTCCATTTGCATGCAGATTGCCAGATCCGGCAGGTAGTTCCGGCGACGGAACTGCTTGCCGGATCACTCTGCCGCAAGTGTAAAAATAGCCTAAGGGGACTGTTTTTGAGATGGCAAATTCGCTTTAAGAATTTCCTATTTTGTGTCTGCAGCTTTTATCCAGGCATATTCATCTCTATGGTTACAGACAGTATCTGTAAAAAAAAACATATGCATCTCTACAGCTACAAGTTCAGTAAGTTGACATGAAGAAGGTGACAGATTTGTACTCTGTCACCATGGAGGTGCATAATTGCGCATAGCTGCTGTAGCTGCAGATCAACAGGACATTTTTTAATGAAAACTTTTTGAAAAGCTGTAATTTTGTTGATGCATCGGAACAGAAAAAATGGTTCTAAAGGCGGACCTAAGCTTCAAGCCTTCTTCTCACCTGTTGTTGCACTCCCCTGTGAAGGTACGGTAACGGCTTTCTGGACAATCTTTTGGAAGATGTAGGAAAGAATATCCAGAAACCTTATGCAACATGTCTATCTGGTTGACTGTCAGCAGGTCTGTTGAACACATAATAACATATTTGTAATGCTTGTTCATGTAGGGTAAAATTATTTTAACCTGTCAAACTACAAAATCTAAGAGATCGCAAACAATCAGAAGCTCCAGATTATTAGACAGACTTAAAGGGGTTGTCTCACTTCAGCAAATGGCATTTATAATGTACAGAAAGTTAATACAATGCACTTTCTAATGTATTGTGATTGTCCATATTGCTTTCTTTGCTGGCTTGTTTCATTGTTATACACTTTTCATATCAAGGGGTTATGGTCACTGCCGCAGCACAGATAAGAGGTGGGAGGGACAGGATCTGCTGAGCATGCCTGCCTATGTGTGCCCCCATGGTCCCGGTCACCAGAGCGGCTGGCGCTTTTTCTTATACTCTCAACACTCAATTGTGTCAGGTGTGACTTAGGATTCTTTTAGACAAGCTAACTCACCACCAGTACTCTAGCAGTGTAATTGTTACAACCTAATTAATTGCATCCATACATTTTGAACCTTTTTATGATGGTCATGTGACCTCAAGTCTGACCAGCAGCCCAAAGCTTGCTCAAATGTGTAAACAGGAGATCAGTCTCTCCTGTGTAGCTGGCTTCCTGTGAACTACAGAATGACATCATCACATATCAAATCCCTCCTGGCCGCCTTCAGGCCCCTACCCTCGCTCCATCTTTTTTTTTGTATAAACCTGTGTTCTGTTGATGATACAGGGTCGCCCATTAAAAAGTAGCCCACCTCTAATATCTCCAAATCAAAGTATAATAGTAAATCTGTCTTAGTTGCCCATAGCAATCTATCAGCGCTCAGCTTTCAGTTCCTACAGGGCTTTGAAAAAATTAAATCTGAGCTCTGATTGGTTGCTGTGGACAACTAAGACAGGTTTACTATTAGGCAGTTTGATTTAGAGATATTGAAGGAGGGCAACTTTTTCGTAGGCCGCCCTGTATAATGTCTCCTCTATCTAAAGGACCAGGGGTGCAAATGTATAGCAGTTGAGTTTATACAGTGATTTGCTGCAGTTATATAAATCTCCTCACTCACACTGCCTGTCTGTATTATCTGTGTGTGCTGACTCTCCAGTGTAGTTCTATGTCAGTCATTGCTGCCTTTACACAGAGCAGAGCAGTGCAGTGTGATAAGACTCTGCCCCCTCTGTCTCTGCAAAGCCAGGCATGATGGGTACTGTAGGATTTATTAGGAAAACCATATCCGAGGAGAGACAGAATCAAGATGGCTGACAACCCACAGACTGCACAGCAAATAAAACAGATACACACAAGATATACACACATATCTTATTATTTAACAGTAGCCTATCCTGCACTATATAGGCAAAGAAAAGGCCCAGGGGAACAATTAATTAATACAAACATTCAGACCTTTTCTGGGCCACTTTTACATTGCCTAATGATTGGCCAAAAAAGCATCCATCCAAAGCTTGTTCCCAGTGTAAACAGGACAGTGACCAGATAACAAATGAGAAAACGCTCTTTCGTCGGACGAGTTAGCATAAAAATGTCATCAGCACATCTCCCTGTGTGAACAGGGATGTGCAGCTGACAATATGCAAACTGAATAGATCTTACTGATGATCATTCATCTACCTTTTAGTGTGCACTGGCTCGTCTAAAAGGTCTTTCAAATAAAAATCGCTCAACTTTTTATATCATCGTTTAGAAACCATTCCAGGCTGAAATCAGACTGTCTAAAAGAACCTTCAATCTTCATAGCGCAGGCAGCTCATCCTCCGTTTACACTAGGAGATGGTACCGCTGACCAGCAAGCATTTTTATGCTCTCATCAACATGTGTTAAAGGGCCCTAAGGCTGAGTTCACACGGGCGAGATTTCCACACTGAATCCGGAGCCATTCACTTCTATGGGGCTGTGCACATGAGCGGTGATTTTCACGCATCACTTATGCGTTGCGTGAAAATTGCAGCATGCTCTATATTGTGCGTTTATCACGCAATGCAGGCCCCATAAAAGTGAATGGGGCTGAGTGAAAATCGCAAACATCCGCAATCAAGTGCGGATGCGGTGCGATTTTCACGCATGGTTGCTAAGATGACAGTCTATTCACTGTATTATTTTCCCTTATAACATGGTTATAAGGGAAAATAATAGCATTCTTTAATACAGAATGCTTAGTAGGTGGTCAATTGAGGGTTAAAAAAATAATAATAATTAGCTCACCTTCTCCTCTTGATCGCGTAGCTGCCGGTCTCTTCTTACTTCTTTAATAATGAGCTGCCGGCTAAAGGACCTGTGGTGACGTCATATCACATGGTCCAATCACATGGTCCATCACCGTGGTGATGGACCATGTGATATGACGTCACCACAGGTCCTTTAGCCGGCAGCTCATGATTAAAGAAGTAAGAAGAGACCGGCAGCTACGCGATCAAGAGGAGAAGGTGAGTTAATTTTTTTTTTTTTTTAACCCTCAATTGACCACCTACTAAGCATTCTGTATTAAAGAATGCTATTATTTTCCCTTATAACATAGTTATAAGGGAAAATAATAACATCTACACACCACCTAACCCAAACCTGAACTTCAGTGAAGAAGTTCGGGTCCGGGTACCACAGTCAGTTTTTTATCACGCGAGTGCAAAACGCATTGCACCCGCGCGATAAAAACTGAACAACGGAACGCAATCGCAGTCAAAACTGACTGCAATTGGGTACCTACTCGCGCGGGTTTGCCGCAATACACCGGGACGCATCCTGAACAAATACGTCACGCCCGTGTGAACTTAGCCTAAGACTCACTTATCACTATTTTCTAGCACACGGATGCACTACAAGCGCTCAGGAGACTGATACCTATGGTGATGATTGCACATTCTTGATACTGAGGAGTCCAGGTGAGCAGCTGCTGTAGGTAGGGGTGTACCTAGGATAGGGACTGTAGCTAGGGTGGTGCAGGTAGAGCTAGGTGTGTGGGGGAGCCCCACCAAGTATTAGGACGATTATATACAAGGCTAGGGCACTACACTGAATCTTTAGTGATTACATAAAGACTAATTACAACTCAAGATTAGGGTGTTCCTTAATTAAACTGTCTTGTGATTTCTTGTTTCATCTACGTTAGTTGCCTGCACAAGTGGAACAGCTCTAAAAGCTATGGTGTGAGGTCCCTGTAGAAAAGCACCACAGATGTCAGCTTCCTGGATCCTTGGGATTAACATATTGGGGGAATTGAAGACTGCGATTGAATGCAGCCAAGCCTGAACCTTCCTTTAACTATGCTATTGTGGACAACAGATATAAGATATACTGAGCAATTACTAATATCCCAATAACTAATGAACAGAAAACTTGTGTTATTCACTCGTTACAATGAATGTTGTTGCTCTAAGCCATATGCCCCTTCCCTCTGGTACCTGAGATGTTGAAAGGTCGACTGTAGATGCTTTTAACTTTCTCAGTCAGAAGTTCAAAGGTGGCCTCTATGTAATCAGCGGCACGGATGTGATTGCGGCTTGTTGCCACAGGCTGCTTGAAGTACGACATGACATCAGACGGAGTCAAAGTTCCTTTCTTAAGACGCTCTTTAAGGCTTAAAGTAGGAGAAATCCAGTTAGGATACACTTATCATAGCAAAGCAACCCAATATGATATCACAATACTTATACCAGAACAACCTCCAATCATTTGTTCACATTACTGTTTTTCCATTCCATCTGTATAACCAATTTATGTCATATTAAAGGCCATCTGTCAGCAGATTTGTACCTATGAAACTGGCTGACCTTTTATATGTGTGCTTGGGATCTGAAGACGTCTGTGTTGGTCCCATGTTCTATGTGGCCGCATGGCTGAGAAAAGGGATGTTTTAATATATGTAAATGAGACTCTAGGAGCAACGGGGGCTTTACCATTACACCAAAAGGCTCTGCTCTCTCTGTAGCTTAGGCGCCCTCTCCACTTTGATTGACAGGGTCAGGTGTGATTTTGTTTTCTGAATAAATTTCTGAATAAATTTGTAATTGCATGGAATTAAAAATTGTGTATAGTCACTGAGTTATTTAATATAATGTTTCTGTATAGTGCATCCCGCTTGTTCTTCTTTTTCTTATTTCTTTGTCCTGCTCACTGAGATGGTCGCACATGCTCAGTTTCATCCTTCAACTGCCTCCTGAGCTGTGATAGGTAGAGAGCTGCTGTAGAATGGACACCTCCCTTAACTACCACATAAGTGTGGGTTCACATCACGTTTTTCCCATCCGTTTAACGTACACAAAAATGTATATGTTAAACG
This sequence comes from Bufo bufo, assembly GCF_905171765.1. Lineage (NCBI taxonomy): Eukaryota > Metazoa > Chordata > Amphibia > Anura > Bufonidae > Bufo > Bufo bufo. The sequence continues at coordinate 137,214,907 of NC_053391.1, read as the reverse complement.
GATGCCTCAGACTGATGCCATACAGGGGCATCTGTTCAACATAGAGTTCCATTGTTAAAAATAAACGTATGAGGATTTAGTTTTTACCATTGTAAAAAAAAAGCATATATTTTTTTTTTTACCGTACTCTGGTCACGGGATACAAGAAATTCATTTTTGATGCGTTTTTGTATCCTTTTTTTGTAACGTATACGTCAAATACAGGCATAAAACGTCATGTGAACCCACCCTATGCTACAAATCTAATATATAAAGCTGAGTGTAGGTGTGTGTGAGGTCTCAGCTCTCTAGGACGTACCGTTCCTGAGATATTCCCAATAAAATGCATTAGCCAATAGAAGCTTGGTCACATGACCCTTATCAGCCAATAAAAGCTCGCAGGTCCTCCATCCTCCACATACACAGTTTTACTCCAGGTTTCCATAACAACCCAGCCATTTATCTTCACTGCTGTAGGAGAGCTTTAAAGGGAATCTGTCACAAGGATAATTGCTATTGAAGTAAAACTATGGCTTAATAGCACTTAGTACCTTATTTCTAGATGTGCCTTTGTTCCAGCAATAGATGTTTTTATCCTGTGAAAACCCAGTTTATTTGGTATGCAAATGAGCCAGTAAGGTGCCCAGAGGGGCGTCACTCTTGCAGGAAGGAGCCCAGATACGCCCCCTGCCACAATGTGTCCACCCTCAAAAGACTTAAAAGCCCGCCTCCAGGTCACGCTAAGTCACGCCCCTTATCTGATTAGGCCACGCCCATCCCACTCCTGAGCTGACGGAGATTGAAAAAAATGAAGGTAAAAATCAACTTCTGTCAGCTGCAGGGGTGGGAGGGAGGGTGACTTTCTCCCTGCAGCTTACACTCAGACAGCACAGTGCTGCTGTCTTAGAGTGAGCTGTTCAAAAGGACACGCTCCTGATCCTGTTAGGCCACGCCCCCTCCCACTCAGCCGACTGAGATTGAAAAAATAAAGTTAAAAATCCACTTCTAGGCCCCACTAAGCCAAGCCCAAATCTGGTTAGGCCACGCTCCCTCCAGGGAGGGAGGGTGACTTTCTCCCTGTAGCTCACACTTAGACAGTACAGTACTGCTGTCTTAGAGTGAGCTGTTCAAAAGGACACGCCCCTGTCCAGTAAAGGCCACTGTTAAGGGGGCGGGCCCCTGTGGAGGTTACTGTCAAGGGGGTGGTATGCTATAAATGTCACTGTTAAAGGGGAAGGCTGCTATAAAGGTCAAAGTTAAGGGGGTGGGCTGCTGTGGAGGTCCATTTTTAAGGCACGGGGCACTGAACAATGAAGTCTTTCCTAGCACTGTCCCTAGCGCCTGCTAACGTCTCTGCCTGCACTAAGCACACTGGAAAATGGCAGAATCCAAAATGAATTGAATTGAATTCCACTCGTCAACTTCGATTCGCTCATCTCTAACTGTATGCATTATATACATGGTGGTCTTTCGGCCGATGCCTTCATCCTGTAAGAAGATTCCACTTATTCTAAAAACATAAACTGTAAGGATCCAGCAGTTCGGACCCCCTGTCATCAATCTCTAGAACATGTGGGTTGCAAGAGACCTGCAAGTTGAGCTGACCATGTTTGTAAAAAGTGTGGAGGATACTTATCACATCTGCTATGCCATTTTCTGGTGTAAAAATGTTCCAATGATGTTGTGCAGCATTTTGTGCAACATTTGCTAAGGCTCACTACTTTTAGTAGAGGAGTGAAAAGCTTATTTATGATGTGCTATGTTTTTAAAAGTTGCATTACCATGCCAAGGACCCCCTGGCGTACTTTCACTACCAGTGGTGAAACCACATCCAACTTATGCCAAATTTAATAAAACTGAGTGCCAATTCATAAATTTGGTACACCAAAGCCAGACTTAAAATTTGCACCATAAACACAGCAAATGATAAATCCCCCCCCCCCCCCCCCCCCCCATGTCTTTAAAGCATAAATCTTACAAGTCTAAGAATTTTGAAGGTACGTTCATGTGCCAGTCTGGCATTAAATGCCACTGTATCATTTGCCAGCTGAGCACTTTTTACAGCTGCTCTCATACCATGTCCAGACTGATGATGCCTTCTGTGTGACCGGATTTTATACTTCTTGCTTTAAAACATATTTTACATACAAAACTATGAAAATTTTTGTACACAGCGTTGTGTTTCAGCAATTCTGGAAGTAAGTTATATGCTCTGCAGAATCATGCAGGCAATATGATTATAATGCAAAAGATCTTCCCAGACTCCAGGGAATCTTTATGTGTTTCATTTGCATTATCTTGTTATTTATGCAATCCTAAATCATTGTGAAAGCTGTGGAATGATCGTATATTATAGTAGAAGATAAATATCTGCAAGTCTTGATGTTTGCAGTGCTGTCTACAGATGAGAGGCTCTAGTGTGATATAAATCTAGCAGAGCAATGTCTGGGGAGATCTCTGGATCCATGTGAGGTAAAGGGTTGGTTCTAGCTTTGTTAGATATTGTCATGTACTATATGATGTCTGGTTTTCATTTTCTACATTAATCATGGGATAACCCCTTTAAAATCTCTACTGATAGTCTGAGACTCGTATCTAGCTCCTAAGTTAAACAGTATACCAACATACTTGCCTCAACTGCTATACACTAATAGTTTTCATTTATTTTTGGCATCAAAAACACTGGAGCTCCGAAGAAAACCAGATGATAAACCAACAGTATCCATCAAATGAATCCATCATCACAGTGATGGCTTTATGAAAACAGATCCTGTGACAGACGGTGATACCTTGATGATCTTACATATAATACAATGAGATATCATTTTTTATATTTTATGATTACAGGACTTACATATCACGGGTGCGCTTGTATGCAGTGTCTACCAGCTTCTTTGCCTTCTGGACTGAGCTGAGAATAAGATTATTATCCAGCTCCTCCACTCCATCTGAGTAGTAGAAATAAATGGACAATAAGTCAGTGATGATGAGAAAGAAGTCAACACCATGTATAAGGCCCTTTTACACTGCCTGATGTTAGAGAAGGTTATTGCTAGAGATAATCTGCAGGTGTAAAGGTTCATCGGGTTATAGGATCGTTGGTGTGGACACCAAAATCATTTTGACCTTGGTCAGTATGTTTGAGGAAACTGAAAATATGTTAGAAAATATAGTATCTATCTATCTATCTATCTATCTATCTATCTATCTATCTATCTATCTAGTGTCCGTATGTCCATCTATCTATCCATCCATCCATCGTAAATATCTTTGAGATGAACACCCCACATTACATTGAAAAATGCTCTTCTAGATGGATTATGCTATCAAAGACTATGGTCAGTCTGCATGAGGGAACTAAAATATGTCACATAGAATGTAGTCTATCTATCTATCTATCTATCTATCTATCTATCTATCTATCGTAATCTTTGACATGGACCACCCAACATTGGAACCCATGAAAAATGCTCTTCTAGTTAGATTATGCTATCAAAGACTATGGTTTTCAGGGAACTAAAATGTCAGAAAATTTAGTTTGTCTATAGATTTAGATATCTTTCTCCTATCTAGTTATCTATCTCATATCTATCTATCTAAAATCGAAAAAGATAAGCAGCACACTCAACAAACATTGGGTGCTATACCTCTCAAGATCACGGACCAGGATCCAGAAACTTGAAAAAATTGAGAAAAAAGGCAGCACTAGAAGATCTATCTACAGGTATCTATCGTAATAATTGACCACCCAACATTGGAACCCATGAAAAATGCTCCTTTAGATGGATTATCCTATCAAAGACAATGGTCAGTCTGCATGAGGGAACTAAAATATAGTCTATCTATATCTATCTATCTATCTATCTATCTATCTATCTATCTATCTATCTATCTATCTATCTATTCCATGTGACTACAGTATCTATCTATCTATCTATCTATCTATCTATCTATCTATCTATCTATCTCAACATGTGCTGTTGAATTCCACACTATATAAGCTATTATATTAGAAGATATTCAAGAAGCAACATATTCTGAAGAAGAAGGTCATGTTGGAGGTCAATCAAAAAGCGACATTAAAATATTGGTGAATTACCATAAAAAGAAGGTGTAACGATCTGCAGCGATCCAAGAACCAGAAGGAGACAACTAAGTGTCTTAATGGAAGGCATCTTCTTGCTCCTAGAATGAATATTTTTTAAGATGAATTAAATATATTATCAGACATATAAATAACACAACAAAATCGTGAAGTCTGGTGTAAACAAGCTGCGCTTGTTTTTCTGCTGCAGCACTATAAGAGTTGACGTTTCTCATCTATGATAAACCCTGGAACAGGAGCTGTCTCACCTTCTCTCTTTTGGATGCAAGTCTCTGACAGTAAGATGACTTTATAAAGGCTAGCTTGAAGGAAGGGCCATTTGATATAATCAATTTTAAGAGGAAGTCATGTATTGAACCGTTACATTAGCACAATTGCAAAAGCAAGTGAAAGTGTCTTAAGCAATGCAAACTGAAACAATAGTGAATCGAATGTATGCATTAGGGTACTTTCACACTTGCGGCAGAGGATTCTGGCAGGCAGTTTCGTCGCCAGACGGATCCGGATGTGGATCCGTCTGACAAATGCATTGAAATACCGGATCCGTCTCCCCGGTGTCATCCGGAAAAACGGATCCGGTGTTTATTTTTTCACAGATTTAAAGGTCTGCGCATGCACGGACCGGAAGAACAGATCCATCAATGTGGCAATTTTAATGCCGGATCTGGCACTAATTCATTTCAATGAAAATTAATGCTGGCATTCCGGCAAGTATTCAGTATTTTTGGCCGGAGAGAAAAATACAGCATGCTGCGGTATTTTCTCCGGCCAAAAAACGTAAGAGGGACTGAACTGAAGACATCCTGATGCATACTGAACGGAAGGCTCTCCATTCAGAATGCATTAGGATAAAACGGATCAGTTTTTCCGGTATTGAGCCCCTAGGACAGAACTCTATGCCGGAAAAAAATATGCCGGTGTGAAAGTACCCTTACGTAACATTCTGCATTCATATCTTATTAATCCCCATGACCAGAACTATGTGTGTGTGTGTGTATATATATAAATATATTATTTTTTTGTTTGTTTTTAGTTTTTTTTAAGCTTAGAAGGTCATAACTTTGTTTTATTCAGAATCAGTTATTTAACTAGTTTAAGACTGGTCCGTTTACCCCACTTAAGCCATTTTTCCTAATATATGAGGTTTTATTTTTATGTCATTTTTATTTCAGAATTTTTGTTTATAATATTTTATACCTAGAAAAATATTTTAAAAAATCTGGGAAAAATTGTACGTGATGGTGTTTTTCTATGATGTCCTTGCAGTGCTAAATATGAACAGCCCAGGCATTTAAATTCTATGGGTAGCCCAGAACTAGTACAACTAGTTATACGCTTGAGTTAGCTATCTGCCAAATTATGCATGTTCCATCTATACTTATTCCTTTCGACTCTCCCATTTACAGTACAAGCATGTTTGATCCCCACAGAACAGTCGTGTTGCCCCCTCTCTATTCATCCTCCACCCAGATGTGATAGCCATCAGCCGCCTCACCAGGCCAGACAGGGATAAGGACTAATGTGAGTAACGAAAACAGTACAGTGCTGCAGAATATGTAAGTGCTATACAAATAAATTGGTGTTCCCTGTGCTGGAGTAGGGATGCGCCTAATTCATTAACAGGCAGATGGTCACACAAATCAGAGGATAGGTCATCAGTTACAAAGAGTCAGATAACCCCTTTAGGATCAGCGATTTTCAGTTTTTTCATTTTCATTTTTTACTCCCAGCCTTCCCAAAGTCATAACTTTTTTATTTTTCCATTCACATGGCCATACAGGGAGTGCAGAATTATTAGGCAAATGAGTATTTTGACCACATCATCCTCTTTATGCATGTTGTCTTACTCCAAGCTGTATAGGCTCTAAAGCCTACTACCAATTAAGCATATTAGGTGATGTGCATCTCTGTAATGAGAAGGGGTGTGGTCTAATGACATCAACACCCTATATTAGGTGTGCATAATTATTAGGCAACTTCCTTTCCTTTGGCAAAATGGGTCAAAAGAAGGACTTGACAGGCTCAGAAAAGTCAAAAATAGTGAGATATCTTGCAGAGGGATGCAGCACTCTTAAAATTGCAAAGCTTCTGAAGCGTGATCATCGAACAATTTCAGAGCTGCAACATCACTGGAGTGCCCAAAAGCACAAGGTGTGCAATACTCAGAGACATGGCCAAGGTAAGAAAGGCTGAAAGACGACCACCACTGAACAAGACACACAAGCTGAAACGTCAAGACTGGGCCAAGAAATATCTCAAGACTGATTTTTCTAAGGTTTTATGGACTGATGAAATGAGAGTGAGTCTTGATGGGCCAGATGGATGGGCCCGTGGCTGGATTGGTAAAGGGCAGAGAGCTCCAGTCCGACTCAGACGCCAGCAAGGTGGAGGTGGAGTACTGGTTTGGGCTGGTATCATCAAAGATGAGCTTGTGGGGCCTTTTCGGGTTGAGGATGGAGTCAAGCTCAACTCCCAGTCCTACTGCCAGTTTCTGGAAGACACCTTCTTCAAGCAGTGGTACAGGAAGAAGTCTGCATCCTTCAAGAAAAACATGATTTTCATGCAGGACAATGCTCCATCACACGCGTCCAAGTACTCCACAGCGTGGCTGGCAAGAAAGGGTATAAAAGAAGAAAATCTAATGACATGGCCTCCTTGTTCACCTGATCTGAACCCCATTGAGAACCTGTGGTCCATCATCAAATCTGAGATTTACAAGGAGGGAAAACAGTACACCTCTCTGAACAGTGTCTGGGAGGCTGTGGTTGCTGCTGCACGCAATGTTGATGGTGAACAGATCAAAACACTGACAGAATCCATGGATGGCAGGCTTTTGAGTGTCCTTGCAAAGAAAGGTGGCTATATTGGTCACTGATTTGTTTTTGTTTTGTTTTTGAATGTCAGAAATGTATATTTGTGAATGTTGAGATGTTATATTGGTTTCACTGGTAAAAATAAATAATTGAAATGGGTATATATTTGTTTTTTGTGAGGTTGCCTAATAATTATGCACAGTAAGAGTCACCTGCACACACAGATATCCCCCTAAAATAGCTAAAACTAAAAACAAACTAAAAACTACTTCCAAAAATATTCAGCTTTGATATTAATGAGTTTTTTGAGTTCATTGAGAACATGGTTGTTGTTCAATAATAAAATTAATCCTCAAAAATACAACTTGCCTAATAATTCTGCACTCCCTGTATAAGGGTTTGTTTTTTTGCGGGACAAGTTGTACTTTCTATAGGCACCATTTACGGTTGCATACCATGTAGTGGGAAGCAGGAAATTTTTTTCAAATGGAGTGGAATTATAAAAAAAACAAAAACACAATTCCGACACAGTTTTACGGGTTTTGTTTTTACAGTGTTTCCTATGCGGTAAAACTGACCTGTTATTTCCATTCTCTGGGTCAGTATGATTACGATACCACATATGTGTAGTTTTCCTTGCGTTTTAATACTGAAAAAAATATAAACTTTGGAAAAAGCTATTTTTTTTTTCTTTGCATCGCCATATTGTTACTCCCATAGCTTTTTTTATTTTATTTTCATGTGCATGGAGCTGTGTGGGGGCTCATTTTTTGCAGGGCAATCTATACTTTTCATTGATACTATTTTGGGGTGTGTTTAACTTTTTGAACACTTTTTATAAACATTTTTGTGGGAGATGAAGTGACAAAAAACTGCAAATTGGCCATTTAGACTTTTTTCCATTTCACTTTTTGGCCTATGGGATAAATATTTTTATATTGTAATAGTACAGGCGTTTTCACATGCGGTGAAGACTTTGATGTTTATTTTTTAAATAGTTTTTTTTTTTTACTTTTGGGAGCCGGCGACTCTTCATAACTTGAATGGATCCACCGCCAGCTCAGGGACTTATTAAGACCGGTGTCTAAAATGCTGGTCTTAATAGATGTGCCCCTATGTTCTTAAGGAGACCTGCCGCAGGCAGGCTTTCCATAGGAACTAGTATGCGGCAGCCTCGTTTCACTCAGGAATACAGAGGCTATCACACACTCCGGCTTCCCCAATCCTCACTAGGGGAAGCCAGTGCACGGCTGGGAGCGTGCACTCCCATATTTTTATCCTGGCATCTGAGAGGTTAAATTTATGCAATCGATGTTATTGTTGATCACATTCATTAGTTCCGGGTGCCTGCTATTTAAAACACCAGGCACCCAGCAGCTATGGTGCCCGCTGCAGTCACTAGCGGGGGAGCCATTTTTAAATACCCGACCGCCAATGTAAATTTACACGAGGCGGTAGGGAAGGGGTTAAAGGGGTTGTCTCATCATGGACAATGGGGGCATATCGCTAGGATTTGCCACCATTGTCTTATAGGTGCGGGTCCCACCACTGGGACCGGCACCTATATTAACCACCTCAGCCCCCAGTGCTTAAACACCCTGAAAGACCAGGCCACTTTCTACACTTCTGACCTACACTACTTTCACCGTTTATTGCTCGGTCATGCAACTTACCACCCAAATGAATTTTACCTCCTTTTCTTCTCACTAATAGAGCTTTCATTTGGTGGTATTTCATTGCTGCTGACATTTTTACTTTTTTTGTTATTAATCGAAATTTAACGATTTTTTTGCAAAAAAATGACATTTTTCACTTTCAGTTGTAAAATTTTTCAAAAAAAAAACGAGATCCATATATAAATTTTGCTCTAAATTTATTGTTCTACATGTCTTTGATAAAAAAAAATGTTTGGGTAAAAAAAAAAAATGGTTTGGGTAAAAGTTATAGCGTTTACAAACTATGGTACAAAAATGTGAATTTCCGCTTTTTGAAGCAGCTCTGACTTTCTGAGCACCTGTCATGTTTCCTGAGGTTCTACAATGGCCAGACAGTACAAACACCCCACAAATTACCCCATTTTGGAAAGAAGACACCCCTAAGGTATTCGCTGATGGGCATAGTGAGTTCATAGAACTTTTTATTTTTTGTCACAAGTTAGCGGAAAATGATGATTTTTTTTTTCTTACAAAGTCTCATATTCCACTAACTTGTGACAAAAAATAAAAACTTCCATGAACTCACTATGCCCATCAGCGAATATCTTGGGGTGTCTTCTTTCCAAAATGGGTCACTTGTGGGGTAGTTATACTGCCCTGGCATTCTAGGGGCCCAAATGTGTGGTAAGGAGTTTGAAATCAAATTCTGTAAAAAATGACCAGTGAAATCCGAAAGGTGCTCTTTGGAATATGGGCCCCTTTGCCCACCTAGGCTGCAAAAAAGTGTCACACATGTGGTATCTCCGTATTCAGGAGAAGTTGGGGAATGTGTTTTGGGGTGTCATTTTACATATACCCATGCTGGGTGAGATAAATATCTTGGTCAAATGCCAACTTTGTATAAAAAAAATGGGAAAAGTTGTCTTTTGCCAAGATATTTCTCTCACCCAGCATGAGTATATGTAAAATGACACCCCAAAACACATTCCCCAACTTCTCCTGAATACGGAGATACCACATGTGTGGCACTTTTTTGCAGCCTAGGTGGGCAAAGGGGCCCACATTCCAAAGAGCACCTTTCGGATTTCACTGGTCATTTTTTACAGAATTTGATTTCAAACTCCTTACCACACATTTGGGCCCCTAGAATGCCAGGGCAGTATAACTACCCCACAAGTGACCCCATTTTGGAAAGAAGACACCCCAAGGTATTCGCTGATGGGCATAGTGAGTTCATGGAAGTTTTTATTTTTTGTCACAAGTTAGTGGAATATGAGACTTTGTAAGAAAAAAAAAAAAAAATCATCATTTTCCGCTAACTTGTGACAAAAAAAAAAAAAATTCTAGGAACTCGCCATGCCCCTCATGGAATACCTTGGGGTGTCTTCTTTCCAAAATGGGGTCACTTGTGGGGTAGTTATACTGCCCTGGCATTCTAGGGGCCCAAATGTGTGGTAAGGAGTTTGAAATCAAATTCTGTTAAAAATGACCAGTGAAATCCGAAAGGTGCTCTTTGGAATATGGGCCCCTTTGCCCACCTAGGCTGCAAAAAAGTGCCACACATGTGGTATCTCCGTATTCAGGAGAAGTTGGGGAATGTGTTTTGGGTGTCATTTTACATATACCCATGCTGGGTGAGATAAATATCTTGTCCAAATGCCAACTTTGTATAAAAAAATGGGAAAAGTTGTCTTTTGCCAAGATATTTCTCTTACCCAGCATGGGTATATGTAAAATGACACCCCAAAACACATTCCCCCACTTCTCCTGAATACGGAGATACCACACATTTGGGCCCCTAGAATGCCAGGGCAGTATAACTACCCCACAAGTGACATCATTTTGGAAAGAAGACACCCCAAGGTATTTGCTGATGGGCATAGTGAGTTCATGGAAGTTTTTATTTTTTGTCACAAGTTAGTGGAATATGAGACTTTGTAAGGGAAAAAAATAAAAAAATAAAAATCATCATTTTCCGCTAACTTGTGACAAAAAATATAAAATTCTAGGAACTCGCCATACCCCTCACGGAATACCTTAGGGTGTCTTCTTTCCAAAATGGGGTCACTTGTGGGGTAGTTATACTGCCCTGGCATTTTCCAGGGGCCATAATGTGTGGTAAGTAGGTAAATGACCTGTGAAATCCTAAAGGTGCTCTTTGGAATGTGGGCCCCTTTGCCCACCTAGGCTGCAAAAAAGTGTCACACATGTGGTATCGCCGTATTCAGGAGAAGATGGGCAATGTGTTTTGGGGTGTCTTTTTACATATACCCATGCTGGGTGAAAGAAATATCTCGGCAAACGACAACTTTTCCCATTTTTTTATACAAAGTTGGCATTTGACCAAGATATTTATCTCACCCAGCATAGGTATATGTAAAATGACACCCCAAAACACATTGCCCAACTTCTCCTGAATACGGAGATACCACATGTGTGACACTTTTTTGCAGCCTAGATGCGCAAAGGGGCCCACATTCATTTTATGAGGGCATTTTAAGATATTTGGATCCCAGACTTCTTCTCACGCTTTAGGGCCCCTAGAATGCCAGGGCAGTATAAATACCCCACATGTGACCCCATTTTGGAAAGAAGACACCCCAAGGTATTCAATGAGGGGCATGGCGAGTTCATAGAAATATTTTTTTTTGCCACAAGTTAGCAGAAATTGATTTTTTTTTTTTTTTCTCACAAAGTCTCCCTTTCCGCTAACTTGGGACAAAAATTTCAATCTTTCATGGGGTCACATGTGGGGTATTTATACTGCCCTGGCATTCTAGGGGCCCTAAAGCGTGAGAAGAAGTCTGGAATATAAATGTCTAAAACATTTTACGCATTTGGATTCCGTGAGGGGTATGGTGAGTTCATGTGAGATTTTATTTTTTGACACAAGTTAGTGGAATATGAGACTTTGTAAGAAAAAAATATATAATTTCCGCTAACTTGGGCCAAAAAAAATTTCTGAATGGAGCCTTACAGGGGGGTGATCAATGACAGGGGGGTGATCAATGACAGGGGGGTGATCAGAGAGTCTATATGGGGTGATCACCCCCCTGTCATTGATCACCCCCCTGTAAGGCTCCATTCAGATGTCCGTATGTGTTTTGCGGATCCAATCCATCTATCCGTGGATCCGTAAAAATCATACGGACATCTGAATGCAGCCTGACAGGGGGGTGATCAATGACAGGGGGGGTGATCAATGACAGGGGGGGTGATCAATGACAGGGGGGTGATCAGAGAGTCTATATGGGGTGATCACCCCCCTGTCATTGATCACCCCCCTGTAAGGCTCCATTCAGATGTCCGTATGTGTTTTGCGGATCCGATCCATCTATCCGTGGATCCGTAAAAATCATACGGACATCTGAATGCAGCCTGACAGGGGGGTGATCAATGACAGGGGGGGGTGATCAATGACAGGGGGGGTGATCAATGACAGGGGGGTGATCAGGGAGTCTATATGGGGTGATCACCCCCCCTGGAAGGCTCCAGGGAGACGCCTGTATGTGTTTTGCGGATCCGATCCATCTATCAGTGGATCCGTAAAAATCATGCGGACATCTGAATGGAGCTTTACAGGGGTGTGATCAATGACAGGGGGGTAATCAATGACAGGGGGGTGATGAGGGAGTCTATATGGGGTGATCACCACAGTCATTGATCACGCCCCTGTAAGGCTCCATTCAGACGTCCGTATGCGTTTTGCGGATCCGATCCATCTATCAGTGGATCCGTAAAAAATCATGCGGACGTCTGAATGGAGCTTTACAGGGGTGTGATCAATGACAGGGGGGTAATCAATGACAGGGGGGTGATGAGGGAGTCTATATGGGGTGATCACCACAGTCATTGATCACGCCCCTGTAAGGCTCCATTCAGACGTCCATATGCGTTTTGCGGATCCGATCCATCTATCAGTGGATCCGTAAAAATCATGCGGACGTCTGAATGGAGCTTTACAGGGGTGTGATCAATGACAGGGGGGTAATCAATGACAGGGGGGTGATGAGGGAGTCTATATGGGGTGATCACCACAGTCATTGATCACGCCCCTGTAAGGCTCCATTCAGACGTCCGTATGCGTTTTGCGGATCCGATCCATCTATCAGTGGATCCGTAAAAATCATGCGGACATCTGAATGGAGCTTTACAGGGGGGTGATCAATGACAGGGGGCTGATCAGGGAGTCTATATGGGGTGATCACCTCCGTCATTGATCACTCCCCTGTAAGGCTCCATTCAGACGTCCGTATGTGTTTTGCGGATCCGATCCATCTATCAGTGGATCCGTAAAAATCATACGGACATCTGAATGCAGCCTTACAGGGGGGTGATCAATGACAGGGGGGTGATCAGGGAGTCTATATGGGGTGATCACCTCCGTCATTGATCACTCCCCTGTAAGGCTCCATTCAGACGTCCGTATGTGTTTTGCGGATCCGATCCATCTATCAGTGGATCCGTAAAATTCATACGGACCTCTGAATGGAGCCATACAGGGGGTTATCAATGACAGGGGGGTGATCAATGACAGGGGGGGTGATCAGGGGTGATCAAGGGTGAATAAGGGGTTAATAAGTGACAGGGGGGGGTGTAGTGTAGTGGTGCTTGGTGCAACATATTACTGAGCTGCCTGTGTCCTCTGGTGGTCGATCCAAACAGTTATCATAACAGCGTCTAATATACCTGTTAGGGGTTAAAAAAATCACATCTCCAGCCTGCTAGCGAACGATCGCCGCTGGCAGGCTGGAGATCCACTCGCTTACCTTCCGATCCTGTGAACGCGCGCGCCTGTGTTCACAGGAAATCTCGCGTCTCGTGAGAGGACGCGCCGGCGCGTCCAGGAGGAATGAATCAACCACCTCCAGGACGCGTCTGTGCGTACAGCGGTCCGGAGGTGGTTAAGAACGGAGCTTGCACGGTGCGCTCCCATTCACTTCTATGGGGAGCTGGCTTGGTGGTGGTCGGACCAGAGTCCTTCAGCCACCACCTTGTGGGGTTCCATTCTCGATGTAGGTGCGGGTCCCAGCGGTGGGACACACACCTATAAGACAATGGTGGCATATCCTAGCGATATGCCCCCATTGTCCATGATGAGACAACCCCTTTAAGCTGTAGCTAAATTAGTGCACATTTTACTGCTATGACAAGCAGAGAACATGCCAGTTACCAGGCAGATTAATATTTTTCTCTACTTGTCAGACAAGCTGTGGATGCCACTATGGCTGGTGCATAGTGGCATCCATGGTGACAAGCTGAGAAGTAAAGAATCATTGCACAGCATGCTCACCAGCAGGGACTTTTATGCCACTGCAGAGTAAAGGCTCATTCACACAGTCAGTGTTCGGTCAGTGATTTTGAGCCAAAACCAGGTGCGGCTCTAAACACAGAACAGGTGCAGATCTTTCCCTTTGGCCACTTGCAGACGAGCGTGTCCGGATTAGGTCCGGATGCGTTGCGTCTGCGATCAGGGAAAATTGTGCGAGTGCGTACGCAATTTCAGTCAGTTTTGACTGCGATTGCATTGCTCAGTTTTTTCCGCGCGAGTGCAATGCGTTTTGCACGCGCGTGAGAAAAAACTGATTGTGGTACCCAGACCCGAACCCGGACTTCTTCACTGAAGTTCGGGTTTGGGTTAGGTGTTCTGTAGATTTTGTTATTTTCCCTTATAACATGGTTATAAGGGAAAATAATAGCATGGGATTATAGATCATAACCACTCTACATACAGCAACATCCTTCTTTACCAACAGCCCTCAATCCAGACATAAATAAATAAGACACATGGACTCTATATGGTGGAAGATTTTGGCCATGACCAGCTTTATTAAAGAACAGCTTAAACCAAATAAACATTAAAACCATGTACCAATATAACTTAATAACCAAATCATGGTCCAGCCATAAGTTCGGACCATCTAGCTTAATACCACAGATTAGACCAGCCATAAGCTCGGCCTAAATACCATAATAAAACTCGTCCGCTCACCATTTCAGTGAGCGACTTTACCCCTCCTTCTAATAAAGCAGTCGTGACAATACATTGAAATGGAAGGGCGGGCGGGTGCAGCTCCACACTTGCGGCTTGGCTGACAGCTAAAACACCGTCAGCCACCACAATATATACACAAACAATCCTCCTCCCCACAATTCAGCACCCAATGCCTCAACTGTTGCTGGACATCAACAATTAATCTGCCCAGCAACTATCCAATCCCAGACCCTTGACCTTCACCCAGCAACAAAGGCTAAGTTTAGCCACCCTGACCACCAATTGTGGCGGGAAAATTCCTGCCAAAATCCTCACATAATGACCTGTGATAAACCTCTGCTCCCTGATCCTCTGCTCCAGCTCCCTACAATCTCCTGGTCCCCTCCTAGAGGGATAGGGTCAAGTGCGAAACTGCAGCCAATGACTGGTCAATCCCCAAGTGGCACGTCACTGATGGATCACATACCACTTGGAAACACCTGTGATGCCAGTTATCTGTCTGGAAGTTTACAGGACACTGACCAGAATACCACAGAACAGAGCCAGGGACCCAGGGAGTGGGAATGGCATGGAGAAGATGACTGGTTTTTTTTTCAACAGGTACCGCTGACTGGGCTTGATTTTTAGCTGGAAAACACCTTTAAGGACATTTTACACAGTACAAACATTTAGTCCACATCATCAGCCCATGTAAAATATCATAATACTTCTAACATCCAGATCTTCTCATTTTGGCAGGATGACACTAGCGAGCTCATCTCTGCTAGGTACTCATGCGTCACTGCTCAAAAATAACTGTTTATAAGACCCTGCATTATCCTGAAGTAAAAAATCTACAGTTACCTGTGATTATATTGCTGATAATATTTGTTACCAAACATCTAGACTGTAGAATAGAGGAACTGGCATGATAAGGGTTGACCAATTCCAAAGCAGTTCCTAAAACTATATATTCTTATCTCTTTTTAAAGAAGTGTAGTAAAAAGGAAATAAAAAAAACAAACCTCAAGTTAATATGTAATACACCCAAAATGGTTGTGTAAGTTTGAGAGATGTTTTTTACAGTTGAACAAATTTTGCATAGCATTTTACATCCCCAACCCCTTTTGAATTTAAATTTATGACTTTCATATTACAATAATGGTGAAGGCAGTCAGATTATTTTGCGGAGACCCTTAGTGCTCCTCAAATACCTTTGCTAGGTTAAGTTTGTTCCTTATTTACAAAGACATCGGTTTTATAAAACCTGAAGATATTTTTCAATAAAAGAGAACAAGAGAAAAACTAAATTACAGTGACAAATATAGTCAGCAATGACTAGCAGAAGATATCACCAGTTCATCAATACTGAAGTACTGGTATGATATTATAGACCTAGAGTTGTCATTAAAAAAATCTGATTACTAACATACAGACATGTGTTGAACTGAGGCATTTAGTGTCCACCAGAAGAACTTATTTTAGGGGCCCGCCTTCCATCTGTACACTAACTGCTTGCTCAGTACTCGTTTTGAAATATCATTAAAATAACTTGAGCGGTTCTTTATGCACCTGTAGTGCCGCATGCCTTCTACATTGCTCAGATATTTATGATAAAAAAAAAAGATTTTATTCAATCGAACAAAAAAAGGAGCGGTTATCAGTTTTACAAAAATTTGCAAAGTGTAGATTGAAGATTAGAAACCTACTAAAGGTCCCTTTACATGGCTCGATGGAGCAGACGATTGTCGGAAGGAAGTGCTCCTCTCCGACAACCGCTTGCTCGACCTCTGTATTGACATGCAGCGATATCCTCCACAGTATGGGGAGAGGTGATCACTAATGTCATCGCTTGTCCCCAGAGTCATTGTTTGTGGGCAGCTGAGGCTGTTTAGACGGCACAATCTGCTGCTGGCAATCAATGATTTAGGTGTCCGCACCAACAATCCCATTACCTAATGAACGAGCATTTTGCTACATCTTTACACCGGCAGATTATCGCTAATGTACGAACACTAGTTTGCAATAATCTGCCCGAACATTGGAAGTGTAAAGGAGCCTTTACACACTATGGGGCAAATGTATTAATGTCCACTTAGACCATGTCATAAAATAAACCAGAATTTGGCAGATTTCTGCTGAATAACGTCACATCAAGTTTTAGATCTAAAAAACAATTAATTGCATCCAGCTTGCCTGTTTGGGCTTTTTTTCCCTACAAGTGGTCATGGCTTGGTATAAAAAAAGGCATATCTTAGGATGGAATATGTCGTAAACCAGAACCAAAATTATGGCGCAAAGTAAGTCAACCAACAGTTTGTGTAAAAGTTACACAAAAGTGTCTGCACAACAGTTATCATAGTGGTTGAGCAAGCTGTCACGGCCTATGGTGTGCGCTGTGACACTGTTGCTACACTTGCGGTTGCCTGCGGCAACGTGTTGCTGTGTGTGCATGGTTGCCATGCATGCTGTTGCCGGTGGTAACATGTGGATTT
Source organism: Bufo bufo (assembly GCF_905171765.1). Classification (NCBI taxonomy): domain Eukaryota; kingdom Metazoa; phylum Chordata; class Amphibia; order Anura; family Bufonidae; genus Bufo; species Bufo bufo. Next base: position 137,197,886 of record NC_053391.1, on the reverse strand, counting down.
CTATGCTTGTGTGTGCACTTCCCCTTTAAGTGGCTTCCTTCTTTTGTCTGGGTGCTGGAAGGGTTAACTCCCTTCCTAGTGTTTTGGTTAACACTGGGTTTATGTGTTTGTGGGTGTGGCTGCTTGGGCTATTTAGTCTCTGCTGGATGCCTGAAGCTCAGGGGTACTCCAGCCATGGTGTATGCTGGAGCTATCCTCCTGGTCTTCATATTCCATCTGTCCAGTGAGGGCCACCCTTGTGGTCATACTGTCACGGCGGGGAGTGGGGGAAACCCCCCACCGTGCGGTATCAAAGGGATAACGGGTAGCTGCTAGGCCAGGACGCCAGGATCAGGTCACCTCCTAATGCCTCCCTAATTCTGACCCTGACTCCTAACCGTATGAGCCAACCCAGATGTTAGATGTTCTTATGGTGTCTCACGTTTATTGCAGCTATGGGTGTCCTGGGTTCCTGTGTGGTTGTGGTGTGTGCTGTGTCCTTTTAATGTTGGTGTGGACACCAGCACTTGTGCACGGGTTCCAGTCAGTGTGTCTGTGGCAGGTAAGTGTATTACTGGTTTCACTTACCTGCCATCTCCTTATAGCTGTATGTGTTCCCCCCTCCTTGCAGCTTGGCCGGTGGAGACTCCTGTTCGTCCGTGTTGTGGAGGAATAGGTCGTCTTACCCTGCTCCTAGTCCAGGGATTTCCTGAGGGTTAGTAGGGCCCCGAGGTTCCAGAGTATGAACCCACCTACCATCTGGGTTGGCTCATACGGTTAGGAGTCAGGGTCAGAATTAGGGACGCATTAGGAGGTGACCTGCTCCCTGATCCCGGCGTCCTGGTCTAGCAGCTACCCGTTATCCCTTTGATACCGCACGGTGGGGGGTTTCCCCCACTCCCCGCCGTGACACAAGCATGCTCGGCCGAATACCTGCTCGGCTTGAGCATTGCTATGCTCCGCACATGGCCGAGTACCGCATGTGCTCAAACGCCATGCTCGAGTCTCCTCCCCGCATGTTTCGCGGCTGCTAAGCAGCCAATAAACATGCAGGTAAGTACTACCATGTTGGCTACTGGCATTACAGTAATTGGCTGGCCGGAACACGTCATCGGGTGCTATATAGCACCCGATGACGTGGGTTCGGCTCATTGTGAGTCAGGGAGAGCTGCGCTTAGGAAGGGACAGATAGTGTAGGGAGTGTGAACGCAATATATTCGATAGAAAAACGTTTCAAAGACCCAAAAGTCATTTTAAGCACTGTGTGTGGTGGCAGGCTGGCAGCAATATAATTTAGCCAGCAAAATTTTTTTTTCGATACTTTACAATACTTTTTCGATAGAGGGTGTCTGCAGTGACTTGTGACAACTGTGGCTGCAATGCCTTCTGTGTGTCAGGGGCCAGATATTGGGAAAAATATTACTGACAACAAATATATTTTTGCCATAATTTATCCACACTTTGCCTATAAACGGTGTCTGCAGTCAATTGTCACATCTGCTATGCAATAGCGTGTGTGTCAGGGCCAGATATTGGGAAAAATATTATCGAAAACAATTATATTTTTTCCATAATTTATCCACACTTTGCCTATAAACGGTCCCTTATAACATATAACATTTAATATGAAGAAGGCGAGCATTAAAGGGACAGGGAAAGTGGCCGTGATGCTGATGGAGCACGCAGAGGCCGTGGCCCTGGGCGTGGTGAAGAACTGTGTCTGCTGCCAGAGCACAAGAAAAACAATCATCCAAGATACCTAGCTTCATGTCCCAGTTTGCAGGGCGGCGCAGGACACCACTCTTGAAGTCAGCGCAGTGCGATCAGGTGGTCGGTTGGATTGCAGCAGATAGTGCTTCCAGTTGGTTAAGCACCACCCTGTCTTCCACCAAGTCCAGTCTCAGTAGCCAGGCGTCTGGTCCACACAATACTCACCCTGATTCTCATTCCTTCCACCATTTACAGTCTGGCCAAACAAGTGATCCCACACTCGGATATTCTGAGGACCTCTTTGCATCGCCATTAATTGAATTGGCCCTCTCGCCAAGCACGCTTGAAGAGGAACCTGAGATCTTGTGCCCCGGTTCTCAACCTCTTGAGCATCCAGAGTCACAAGAACATGACGCTGGGAAACGGCAATTAGTGTTTAATGAGGTGGATGATGATGAGACACAGTTGCCAATAACTCAACCGAAATTACTGTCTCAAGAGGTTGAGGAAGAGGATAACACACAGTTGTCAATCACTGAGGTTGTGGTTAGGTCAACAAATCGGGGATGATCAAAGTAATGAAGTGGAAGAGGAGGTGCTGGACGACGAGGTCACTGACCCAACCTAGGAAGGTGGCAACAAGCCAAGCGAGGAGAGCGGTAATGAGGGGGAGGGATCTGCAGCACTGCAACAGGCTGGAAGAGGCAGTGGGGTGGCAAAAGTTAGAAGGTGGGCACCACCGAACAGGCCCGCAACTGTTCCACAGAGCACCCCCTTGCGTAAATCTCCCTTGCCAGGGTAGGTGTTCGGCAGTATGGTGCTTTTTTGAGGAAAGTGCGGACGACAAAAGAATAGTAGTTTGCATCCTGTGCCACACTAAAATGAGCCAGGGCGTGAACACTAGCAACCTCACCACCACCAGCATGATCCGCCACATGTCATCAAAGCACCCTAAAAGGTGGGCCGAACGCCTGGGTCCACAATCTGTGTCTGCGGGTCACACCACTGCCTCCTCTTCCCCTGTGTTACGTGCTGGCTAATCCCCTGTCCAAGACGCAGGCCCGGATGCCTCCCGCCCTGCACCTGGACCTTTGCAAGCACCATCAGCGACCACATCCACTTCCCTGTCCCAGTGCAGCGTCCAAATGTCATTACCCCAGGCATTTCAACGCAAGCGCAAATACCCAGCCACCCACCCACAGGCTATAGCACTAAATGCGCAGCTTTCCAAATTACTGGCCCTGGAAATGTTGCCATTTAGGCTTGTGGACACTGAGGCCTTCCGCAGCCTGATGTCGGTGGCCATACCTCGTTACACAGTCCCCAGCCGGCACTGTTTTTCAAGGTGTGCCGTGCCAGCCTTACACCAACATGTGTCCCTAAACATCACACATGCCCTGACCAATGCAGTTACTGGGAAGGTCCACTTAACCACGGACACATGAACAAGTGTTTTCGGCCAGGGACGCTACATTTCCCTGACGGCACACTGGGTGAATGCTGTGGAGGCCGGGAGCAACTCGTACCCTGGGAAGGCACAGGTGCTACCGACGCCAAGGATTGCGGGCCCCAATTCCATCAGGGTTTCCGCCACCACCTACATTAGTGGCTCCAATCCCCACTTTTCCTCCTCCGCCTCCTCCTCTACTTCCACCACCGAAGTATCCACGTGCAGCACCAGTCAGTCATCAGTCGGTAGCTGGAAGCAGTGTAGCACTGCAGTGGGGAAGCAGCAACAGGCCGTGCTGAAGCTGATCTGCCTAGGTGACAAACGGCACACTGCCGCAGAGCTGTGGCAGGAGATAAGAGACCAGACTGAGCTGTGGCTCTCGCCACTGAACCTAGAACCAGGCATGGTTGTGCTGATATGGCCGTAACTTGGTGACGGCTTTGGAGCCTGGGCAACTATAGACACATCCCATGCCCTGCCCATGTATTAAACCTTGTGGTTCAGCGGTTTCTAAAATATACCCCAATTTGCCTGAGCTACTGGTGAAGGTGCGCCGCGTGTTTGCACATTTCCCGCAAGTTACCACCACAACTTCAGCCGGTCTGTCAACGCAGCAGAAGCGCTTGAATTTGCCAGCTCACCGGCTGTTGTCGATGTGAGCACGTGCTGGACTCCAAGCTTCCACATGTTGGCCAGGCTTTGTGAGCAGTAGAGGGCAGTTGTGGAATAACCAGCTGCAGACATGATCGTCGCCTTTCCAGTCAAGCTTCCGCTATTCAAAGCGAGGAGTGGGCATAGATGTCTGACCTCTGTGAGGTTTATAAGCAACTTTGAGGAATCAACACAGATGGTGAGCGGCGATAACGCTATTATCAGGGTCACCATCCCACTTCTGTGTCTTCTCAAACGCTCGCTGCTCACAATTAAGGACGACGCTGTGCATGTGGAAGAGGTGGAAATGGGGGAAGACATTACACAGGTTGAATGATAGCCAGACCACCCTCAGTTCGTCTTCTCACGCGAAATTGGAGCTGAAGAGGAGGAGCAGGAGACTGTTGCCTAACTACAGAGGGTAGTACCCATGGAAGTTTATTCCATCTGTTCTGCGTGGGTGGGGCAGAAGAGAGGGAGAGGATGAGGAGATTGGGAGTGATTACTCACTGATGACGACCGTAAGTCTCATGTTGGTACTCTGGCACACATGGCTGACTTCATGTTAGGCTGCCTTTCAGCACCCGCGCGTTATACGCATTTTAAACAACACTGATTACTGGTTGTTCACCCTTCTCGACCCCCACTACAAAGAAAACTTCTCATCTCTCCTTCCTCTGGTGGAGAGCCTGGGACAGTTTCATGACACCCCGCCAGCACCCTCACCCGGATGTGCGGCCTACTGCCACAAGGAGAGAAAAATTTTGGAAGATGGTGAAGGAGTACATAGCAGACCATCCTCAATGATGCTTCAATGCCTTTCAACTACTGCGTGTCCAAGCTGAACACATGGCACGAACTTGCGCTCTACGCTTAGGAGGTGCTGGCATGCCCTGCCGCCAGCGTTTTGTCTGAGCGTGTATTTAGTGCTGCTGGTGGCATTATAACATAAGCGTATCCACCTGTCAACTGAAAATGCTGAACAAGGCCTGGATTGACCATGACTTCTCGACTCCACCAGAGGAATGCTGATGAACATAAAGGCACTTTACATGTGTTGTTTTTAATGTAGTTAATAGACTGTATTCCCATATACCCCTTCCACGACAAACAAGGGTATATGGTTGAATCTTCCTTTTCTCATCCTCCTCCCTCTCTTCCGTCATATCAACATTCATTGCTTATTCGTCACATATAATGCCCTCGCATATATGTCCTTCGAATATAATTTTTTAGAGGGTCCGCTCACCAGTAGGCCCTCACATATAATTTTTTAGAGGGTCCGCTCACCAGCAGGCCCTTACATCTAATTTTTTTACAGGGTCCGCTCACCAGCGCATATAATTTTTTAGAGGGTCTGCTCACCAGCAGGCCCTCACATATAATTTTTGAGGGTCCTTACATCCTCCCCATGCTGTTACAGAACCATTTCGGTGTTAGCAACAATTTGACATTTTCTTATGAACCAGGCACCCTCCCCTCTTCAGAGCAGGGGGTACCTGGTTTAATGCTCGGGTTCTCCCATTGACTTCTATTATACTCAGGTGCTCGGTCGAGCACCCGAATATCACGATGTGTTCGGCCCGAGCACTACGGTGCTCAATCAACACTAGTTATCATATTACTTGAGACACTGTGATAAAGTTGGTGCATCTTTAGACTTCGGTCTACATTTTAAACAGGATTAATACATTTCTTTTGAAAGCTGGGATAAAAGAGAACTGGCTTAGTTGCCCATAGCAGCCAATCATAGACTTTACAATTTTGAGAGCTCCTATGGAAAATGAAAGGTGGAATCTGATTGGTTGCTATGGGTACTAAGCCAGTTCTACTTTGCACCAGTCTTGATAAATCTCCCTAATAGTTTGTTGTAGGACCAAAAGGGATCCAAAGCTTGAACTTAGTCTTGGAGATGATTTGATTCCAAGATACTATCTGTACTGACCAGGGGGCAGTACAGAGATCTCTCCCATCAGCTATTTATCCCCAGGACTGTGACTGACGAGGGGACATCCTCTGCGTCTGCAGGAAAGAAGGTTTGTTCACAAACATAGATGATTCTTTTTATGGTAAGAGCAGTGAGACTATGGAACTCTCTACCTGAGGAGGTGGTGATGGTGAGTTCACTAAAAGAGTTCAAGAGGGGCCTGGATGAATTTCTGGAGTGTAATATTATTACATGTTATAGTCACTAGAGAGGGGTCTTTGATCTAGGGAGTTATTCCGATTGCCCGATTGGGGTCGGGAAGGAATTTTTTCCCCCCTAAAGTCGGGAAAAATGGCTTCTACCTCACAGGGTTTTTCTTGCCTTCCTCTGGATCAACATGCAGGATAAAAGCGCTGCTTCAACCGTGGTATTTCACTACGTTGGGCCGTCTCTTCTTTAACTTTTAGCAGATTTGAGCATCGACCTTAGTGGGAACCAAAACTGAGGAATCACATCGATAGATACCTTTTGTCTCCTTCAGTGTGAACTGCACTCAAGTTGAAGCAGCGCGGTTTTCTATATTATATACATTGGTTATTTGTGAAGGGTACCCACCTCACAAGAAAAACTGCAGTGCAAAAGGACAATACTGACAATACAGGATGAAGCAGCTGTACTTCCGGGTGCAAGAAGTGGCAGCCAATCAGAAGTGCCACTGACACGTCCAGTGCGCTGACATCAGTCATTTGACACCGGACGTGTCACATGACCAGGAAGGACGGCCTATTTAAACAGGCAACCTGCTGGCCACAGGTTGCCTGTGAGTAATGTCTTCTTGGATTCATTACTAGAGTTTTCTCATCTTATCCTGATTTTCGGACCCTGCTTGGACCTTGACCTCTGATTCTTGGCTGGCGATTTGGCACGTCCTCCTGGTTCTGGCTTGGTATTGCTTCTGATTTGCTCTTCTGGTTTTGACCCTTGCATCTTGGTTTTGACCCTTTCACACGAGCGAGTTTTCAAGCATCAGTTCCTCGTTGCGTGAAAAAAACGCAACATGTTCTATATTCTGCGTTTTTCACGCAGCCCTGGCCCCAAAGAAGTGAATGGGGCTTCAGTGAAAAACGCATTGCATCCGGAAGCAAGTGCAGATACAATGCGTTTTTCACTGATGGTTGCTAGGAGATGTTGTTTGCAAACCTTCAGTTTTTTATCAAGCGCGTGAAAAACACATCAAAATGCATTGCACTGAACAACTTAACGCAATCGCAGTAAAAACTGGATGAACTTGCTTGCAAAACGGTGTGAGATTTCCCTGAACGCATCCGGCCCTAATCTGTCACGCTCATGTGAAAGAGGCCTTACTGGTTCTGATATGTTTTTTATTGGTCTCTCTTGGTTTGACCTAACTAGTTGGTTCCACTGTGGCTGTTGATCTGTCACTAGGTTCTTTCTTCCTTATAGGCCCCACACTTATCTAAGAAGGGACTGTCGACCAGTTGTAGGCTGCTGCCTAGGGCGGATTGTGCAAGGTTATAGGTTCACTGCTCCCTACCGTGACAGTCACAGAAGGGAAAATGTTCATAACTACTTAATAACTGATCGCATGACCAAAGGGGTGTCACAGACAATGGGACACTTTATTGTACATGTAATGAAATTTCTCTGTCATTTGACCTACATTTATTTCAGTTGTCATAAAGCACATACACCTTGCTGAAATGTCTATATGTCTTCATATCTTCTATATGACATTGCCCAAAAAGACACTCCCTTTAAAGGGAACCTGTCACCATGAAAATGCAGTGTAATCTGCCAGCAGCATGGTATAAAGCAGGAGGAACCGAGCAGAATGATATATAGTTTTGTTGAATTAGAGTCAGTATAACTTGTATTTCATTGATGTAGATTCCTCCTCCTTTTGGGCTCTGAAGTGAGGCAGACCTAACCGTCATTGACGTCTTACTCTGTATGAACAGTCATAGAGGGAAGCCTGTCAATCACTAATAGGACCACCTCCTTGACTTCAAAGCTCAGAAGCAGGAATTTGAATGCTATATACTGTATATAAACAAGTTATACTGAATCTTTTCCTATAAAACTATATATCAATCTTCTCAGCTCCTCCTGCTCTATAACATGCTGCCTGCAGCTCAGACAACATCTTCAATGTGACAGGTTCCCTTTACATGTGTGTGAATATAAGGAAACCATTATGAATAAGAGAAGAGACTGGCATAGTGAAAATAAACTTTATTATATTAAAATGTATTTGCGTTTGTAAACAATGAACTCGTTGCAACACCGATCGATGGGTGTCGAGTAAAGTCTCCGAACAATTCATGGGAGTTATTACCCCAAACATTTAAACAATTTTACTTATTTTCTGCTTCAAACATGCAAAATAAATAACTTTAACACAGAAAGCATCAAAATGCTGGTCACGAGTACACCAAGATGGCTCCGATATCAGGAGAGGAGCATAACGACAAGGAAGATGGAATAAGATGCTCTCCGAGTGGCTATGTATACAAACTCTGCCTTCAAACCAACACAGTCATTCTCTGCTCAGAGCAGATAGGATTTTTTTTGTAAACAAGTTAAAAACAAAACAAAAACAAAAAAACAATAATTAAAATAAGGCAAAGGAACATTCAGTGTTTCCAACATGCACACAACATAACATAACAAAGCTATTTTCCTTGAAAATGGATAAGTGCTATCAAGTCTCTCTGAGGTCTCTAGTTTGGCGTTTGTTCTTTCCTGTATGGGGATGAGCAGTTATAGCAGAAATAATACTTTCTGCACAAATTTTCCAAGACGTAGCATAAAAGTTAAGGAGAAAACGCAGTGCAAACATTCCTTGCTGTCCTAAGACATGGTCGCTTATCAAGTGCACAAGTGATGGGCCCAGGGAACCAGTTACGTATGGTACATAGCACAGGAAAGCTTGCAAAATCCAGGCTTTTGGTTCCCCTTTGTAGTTCTTAGTGTTATCAGTTACAGTCTGTTTCCTGTTCTTACAATGAATTTAGACGCTATCCATGTACATTCATAGTGATCTCTTGCTGTCACAGACACCAAGAAACCTCTCACAAGCAGTTTAACGATAAATACTATTTACGAGTGGCAATGCTGACCAATACCAGACAGGGCCAGCAGATGGGACACTGACAGATAAAAGCATCCATATCATGAAGTGGTATTATTGCTGTATGACAGCTTGGACAGGCCAGGCCAAATTTACAAGTTCTTTCCAGAAGACCCCAGCTTTTTAAACAATTTTCTCCCTTTTGAGAAGAAGCTTTTTTTTTTCTTAGTGGAGGCGATCCCTTGATGCAGATCTACTTGTTCTGAAATCTCCTTAAGTTCGACTGGTTGCTTATTGGGTTTGTTGGGAATTAAGCTTGGCTGGTCAATGGCCGAATTAAGACTAAACTACAAACAAAACAAAAAAGAAGTAAAAACATAATTAATATATAGAAAATTGTGCAGAGGTATTAAATAACCAATGCGGTTACTATATGTATCTACAGAAAGTTACTTGAGCTAGCTTCACACTAGCGCTAAAATGATCCTGCAGGATGTTCCAGCAGAGGAACAGCCTGCCCAGTTCATTGCATCTGGTATTGCCGAAAGGGGCCGGAGCACCGCCAGGCCCCATTAACTATGATGGGACCCGGTGGGGATCAGGCCCGTTCCTGAGTGGTGAGATTCGGCCGGAGAAGTACCACTGCAAGCTGAGTTTTTTGTCCAGCTGAATCGTGGCACTGATGCCGGAAACAGGCCTGATCTCTGCTGGGTACCATTATAATCAATGGGCTCTGGCAGGGAAAGGCAGTATCTGGCAATGCCAAATACAATGAACTCCAGCAGGATGTCAACCTTTATCATTTTAGCGCTGGTGTGAAACTTGCCTTATGCATACTTTTATTGAATGCACTAGTTCTAGGTTAAATTAAATACCGAAAAGAATAGAATATAATTTTTTTTTGTTGCTTTTCTAAAATATATGTATATATATATATATATATATATATATATATATATATATATATATTAGACTTGCCAACCTGAATTAGCTTGAATTTTCTTCTATACATGACACAAGGCAAAACACAAAAAATTACTGTATTTACTGCATCATTGCTGAAAAGGGATAGACTGCAAGGTCACACAGGGACCATTATTCTATCAGTTAGGGATGGGGAAAAAAAACTTTAGCTTTTTTTTACTCTGACATTTAGTAGGCCTTTACTGGGGGTTGTCTCACAATGGTCATTTTTGTGGATAGGTTCTAAATGTCTGATTGCTGGGGCCCCACAATCACTAAAACAGGTCCTGAGTCACCTGTTCCTCCTACACAATCACAGTGAGAAGTCTGAATGGAGCAGTGGTCGAGTATCTGTGGTGCTGTTCCATAAAAAGTCTATGGGACTGACAGAAACAGCAGAGTACAACCCATGGCTGTTTCCGACAACCCCATAGACGATGATGATCATCCCATTCCACCTCATCACTGCGGTTGTGCAATGAGGAGGCATAGGGGATTTCGGAACCCCACTCTAGCTTTCTGTGCAAGTCCCGGCGGAGGGGCCCCAGTGATCGCACATTTAAAACCTATCCTTGTGGACAGATGATTAATGTCCATTGTGGGACAACCCATTTAAGTACATTTTTTGAAAGCACTGTGTTACAGTAGTCATTGGGACACTTACAGGAAAACATAGGTGTGACTACGTTATCTACAGAAGAGATGGGAAAGGAGTGCATAAATAGGTTTACTCTACTGGTGCTGGGAAAGGCGTTCTCACTTACATGTCTGTCTGTCCCTTTCTGTCTAAATCTATCACTTGGTTCTTCTTCTCAACCTCTGTTGATCCCAAGAATGACATATACAGGCACAGACAAAAAGATAACATCAATTATACTGAAAGCAGCACCATTACACCAAAGGACAAATGCTGCAGACTTGTGCTTAAAATACCATCATAATAACTAATAGTTTATAAAATGGGTAACTTCTACTATTAACAGAAAGGTACACTGTAACTACTTCACATCTCCAAGCTGTCCACTTCTTGGCCAACCAGTGTTTTGCTGCATTACATAATCTATCTGATACAAACTGCATTAATCAGAAATAAACTAAACTATTCAGACAGTTACACCTGACAAAATTCTCACCTCTTTTTCACCTTTTGAATGGACTATTCCTGGACATTTTGATTCGGGAGCCTGCGTCTGTGAGACTTCCAAGTAATTGGATGGCACAAATCCCCTTTTACCATTTAATTCCCCCTGTTCAGTATAAATGGAGAAGTAACAATTATTAACATTCACGTAAGATTCTCCAAAACTAATGCTCTGAATCATGTTCAGCGGCTGAAAAAGGCATGCTGACTTTTTTTTTAAGGCCACATGGAAAGCCCATTCTATTCAATGGCTGACCATGCAGACTGTGAAAAAAAGTCAAGTGATCACTAACTGGAGTCACAGAGGACCCCCCCATGATATTTGGAACCATTCAATCCTTTCTGTGTACAGTATGTTAGGCAAAGCTAGTCATACACTTCAGAAAGCTCAGCTGAGCTATTCCACTGGACTCCCCATATTATAGTGTGCATATGTTCTTAACACCTTAAGGGCCGGGTCCAATTTAGTTTTTTTACTACTCACATTTCAATAGTCATAGCTTTTTAATCTCCCGTTCATATAGCCATACGAGCTCTTATTTCTGCAGGATAAGTTTTATTTATATATATTTTTATAATGGCACAACTAAATGTACCATGTCTTGTATTAGAAAATCAGGGAAAAATTCTGTGCGTATTAAAAAACAAAACAAAAAAAAACACCTCCAACAAGGTTTTTGATATTACGGCTTTCACTGTGCGATAAAAATGACATGACGTCCTTATTCTGCAGGTCAATACTATTACAGCAATACTAAATTTATACAGGTTTTATTTTTTTTGTACTAAAACAAAAGCCAGAACTTTTTGATCACTTTATATTCAATTTTTTTTTCTTTTTCTGTTGTTTTTTTCTCTTGCACAATACACTAAGACACATAAGTTGATAATTCCAACATTGTAGCAATGAAGTGCTTAGCGTTGCCATAAGGAATGTGTACAGTACTTTATATGTAATTTTTTAGGGGGACAAGGTGACCAAAAAAATTGCTTTTATTTTTATTCCATTACACTACACAGATTTTTTTAAAAATATATTTTAATAGTCAGGACTAATTTAATAGGCAATTTCAGACTTTGCAATACCTATTTTTTTTATCATAAATCACATTTAGCCCCTTAGAGGGCTGGAACCTGCAATCTTCCGATCACTTGTTCTCTAGACAATAATGGAAAACTATTATGGTCAATGGCAGTGGTTAACAACCTTCAGCATTCTAGCTGCTGTGAAACTACAACTCCCAGCATGCACACTTGCTCAGCATTTTTTGGGAAATTATGCATTCTGGGAAATAAAGTTTCAGAACAGTTAGTGCGAGAAAGGTCGTTGCTCTCTGGTCTTTAGGGTTCTGACACTCTGCCTGTTGAGCCATGCCTCATGCATGACTTAACAGGCAGGTAGCAATGAAGGCCCTGAGAACCTTCAGCAAACCCCAGACTGTCATGGTAACCAATCAGAGCCCCGCAATTTCACTGTGACGGCTCCAATTGCAAGGGAGCCCCTTCCTCTGCCTAACCCCACAAATGTTGCGATACCTATTGACAGTGTGAGTTGAGGGGTTAAATGACCGGGTTCAGCGTCATCACGATCTCGGTCTTTGCGGTCGGGTGCTCAGAGCAGTAGCCTGCTCCATGCATTTACTTAGCCACAATGACATACAGGTATGTCATTCTGGCTGAAGGGGTTAAGCAGTAGTGGGGAGTAAGCCGCACAACTCTCAGGACAACTTATACACATTACATGGTCGTCCGGTCTGGAATATGCCATGTTTATTGCTGCATATGTGCCGAGAACAGCACATAAAGACAGAACGTCGCTGTTATTATACCATTGGAGCGGATATCCAATGGTTTAATATGCTTAATTCTTGCTTATGAGCATTGGTTCCTACCTCCAGCCTGGCCTTGCAGTCCCAAAATGGGTATGAGAGGCTACAAGGTTTGCACACCTGGATTTGGAGATTTTCTGTCATTCTTCTCTGCAGATCCTCTCAAGCTCCGTCAGGTTGCATGGGGACCATTGAATGACAGCTACTTTGAGGTATCTTCAGAGATGTTTAGTTGGGTTCAAGTCAGGGCTCTGGCTGGGCCACTCAAGGACATTCACAGAGTTGTCCTTAAGCCACTCTTGTGTTGTCTTAGATGTTTAGGGTCATTGTCTTGTTGAAAGGTGAACCTTGGACCCAGTCTTAGATCCGGAGCACTGTGGATCAGGTTTTCATTAATAATATATCTGTACTTTGCTCTATTCCGCTTTTCCTCAATTCTGACAATTCTCCCCGTCTAAGCTAATAAAAAAAACACCCCCAACAGCATGATGCTGCTAATATCATGCTTCACTGTAGGGATGGAATTGGCTAGGTGATGAGCAGTGCCTGGTTTCCTCCAGACATAACATTTAGAAATGAGGCCACACAGTTCAATCTTGGCTTTATCAGACAAGAGAATCTTGTTCCTTACAGTCTGAGAGTCCTTTAAGAGCTTTTTGCAAACTCCAGTGTCTTTTACTGAGGAGAGGCTTCTTTCTGGCCAATCTGACAAAGCTCAGTTTGGTGGAGTCCTGCAGTCATAGGAGGAACTTCCAGAAGATCAACTATCTGCATGCAGAATCTTTTGAGCTCAGCCAAAGTGACCAATGGGTTCTTGGTCACCTCTCTGACCAAGGTCATTCTCCCCAATAACTTAGTTTGGTGGGGTGGTCAATTATAGGAAGAGTCCTGGTTGTTCCAAATGTCTTCTATTTAAGAATTATAGAGATTACTGTGCTTTTGGGAACTTTCCGTGCAGCAGAAATGTTTTTGCCTTTAGAGGCATTCCGTTATTCATTCCGTCATAATAGAAGTCTATGGCCTGCATAACGGATCCGTCCGGTTTATGTTATGCAGGAGAGGACTCCAGCATAACGGAAAAGGGACGGCTCAGTTATGCAGCCCATAGACTTCTGTTACCCACGGCACTCCAATTTGAGTAGATGCAATTATTTTTAATAATCAAGTAGGTTCACATCACTTAGTTTTCCATACAATATTGTTTTACATCCAGGAATAGAACAAACATATTAGCCACATTGTGTTTCCCGGACGTTTCGGTCTATCATTAGACCTTTTTCAACGGGATCTGTAAGAGTACTTTCACATTAGCGGCAGGCTGTTTTGGCGGGTGAACAGCCTGTCAGATCCGTCCTGCTGCTAGTTCACGTGTGCCCCCGGACTGCCGCCAGAACTCTTCCCCTGTCCCCATTATAGTCAATGGGGGCGGAGTTCCGATGGCAGCACACGGCGAGAGGCAGCCGGACTAAAAGTACGACATGCAGTACTTTTAGTCCGGCTGCCTCTCGCTGTGCGCTGCCGCCGGAATCCCCTCCCGCCCCCATTATAGTCAATAGGGACGGAGCGACAGTCCGGGGGCACACGTGAACTAGCGGCAGGACGGATCCGACAGGATGTTCACCCGCCAGAACAGACTGCCGGACTCCCCTGCCGCTAGTGTGAAACTAGCCTTATTAACATATTGCATTTTTAGGTATAAACTGGTATACAACATAGGAAAGCAAATGAGTGAAGGAAAATTAGAAAGCAGGGTAAATAGAGGTCCAGAAGTAAGGGTAAAGGTTATTTGGTAATTAAGGAATAGTATTCCTAGGTGCATAATTTTTTTTTTAAACATTCTCTTTTTATTAAAGTTTTCAACATAAAATCATATTGTCACATATACTTTTTAAGTATTTAGGAAAAAGGCATGACCAGTGCAACTGGTCTAAATGGCAAGTTAGTGCAAGTCACAAGTATAACCTCTATCCAAAGATAACAAGTGGTTCGCAAACCTAACTTATCATGCATTGTGAGATTGCAGGTACCATACAATGGATTTCCCACTTAAATGAACATACATAAAATAATTAACATAACTAAAATTGGGTCCAAAAAACCAAGACTAAATTGTTAGACAAAAAACCTAATAGTCGAGGTGGTTCACTCTCTATACCTGGTCAACCACATTCTGAAGTCTATCTACCAGAGAAAAGTGTGTTATATATCTGTTTTCCTTCCGCAAAAGCTGTAACTATATCTTGAGACCCATGTTAATATAGAGCCTATTCTTACAAACAGATTAATTCCCCTCTGGGTTGTCAGGAGTTCTGCTCCTCTAATTCTTCCGTATGACGTTATCCCAGGGTCACTGTTCCTGTTGAGTAACCATATGCGACAACCAAGGTTGCCAAGTTTTCAAAAACCTCTGTCTATTGTGAGACTCCCAACTGGTTAATTCCTCCATTCTGCATAAGTGATTCATTTTCTCATACCACATGGCTATAGTAGGCGGTTCTGTAGTTCTCCATAAAGCTGGGACCAATAACTTGGCGGCTGTTATCATATGTGTCTGTAGACTATTTTTATTAGGAGTAAAGTTGCCCTCTGGCCTCCACAACAGAACTAAGGGGGCAGTGAGTGACAGGTTTCCTGAGCAGATCCTATTCATAGTCTCCTCCACTGAATTCCAAAACTGTCTAATTTTATGACAATGCCACCATATATGGGAAATGCTACCCACATCCTCCTTACATCTCCAACATTCACTGGAGCTGATTAAGTGGATTTTCCGGAGAAATTCAGGTGTACGGTACCATCTGGTTAAGGTTTTGAGTGAATTCTCCTGCACTCTGACACATCTGGAGAAACCATGTGAATGTGACAGAATAAAAGCTCTGATAGGGTCATCAAGGCTTATCCCTAGTTCCTTCTCCCATTCTTTAAGGTAAGTGGGCGGATTATCTCCTCTTTTTTCTAGAATCTGTCTGTATATTAAGGATAAAGTTTTAGTTGGCAATTTTGGCAATAGAACCATAGTCTCTAACCAAGATGGATCTATCTTCGAATGTTTTTTAGATAAGTTAAACTTTTTGCATGTTACTTCAAAGTCCCATTTTTGAATATCTGATCCTACTCCAGGTGGCTCCCCTCTGAGAGATTTAAAGATATCAGTGGTGAGAGGCAGTTTCAAAAGGTCCCCTACTTTGAGCTCTGATACAGAATCCCATACCGGGTTGGCCTCTATAATTCTATCTGATAGGACATAGGGCAAAATATTGAGAGGTGTAATAGGGGATAGATCTCCTTTGCTAAGGTTTAACGCTAATGACCTCTGACACTCCTTAATAGTACTCTTAGTTATAATACTTATAATTTCCTGAGGGTTTGAAGTTGGAGGTTTATGCCATAACAAGTGCGTACTATTTCTCCCCAGTATCTCTCTTTCAAAGCGTACATGTAGAGGATTATCTCCAGTTCTAGTTAAAATCAACCATCTCTCTAGATGGATTGCCTGAACATAGGCGGAGATATCCGGCAGAGAGATTCCTCCATGTCTCTTCTTCCTTATAAGTAGAGAATGAGGTAATCTAGCTTTTTTGTTACCCCATAGATATTTTCCCATAATAGATCTCAATCTGTTCAGGAATGATCTGGGTATTGTTATTGGGAGGGAGCGAAACATATAAAGTATTTGGGGTAGGATGTAAGAGGTCAATACACTTTTCCGCCCTAACCATGAAATTCTAGGTAATAGGGATTTATTCAAGAACGTTTGCACTTTTGCTAATAACGGAGTGTAATTAAGCTGGAACAGCTGAGAGGGATTGGCTGGGATCATGACTCCCAGATATTTAATCGCAGTGGAGGGCCACTTAAAGGGGGTCATTCCTTTTATCTTTATCATTTGGGAAGGGGGTATTGAGACTCCAATGGCTTCAGATTTTTCCATGTTAATTTTAAAATTGGAAATCTCCCCAAAAGCTTTAAAGGTGTCTAGTATTTGCTTCATTGCTTCGACAGGGTTGGTGACCAATAGCAGCAAGTCGTCAGCAAATGCTGCCATTTTCTGCATATCACCCCTGAGTCTGATTCCCCTGATACTGGGGTCTTGTCTGAATTTCAGTAGAAGTGTTTCTAGAACTAATATAAATAGAGATGGGGAGAGAGGACACCCCTGTCTAGTACCGTTCTTAATAATGAAGGGGTCCGACAATGTACCATTGACTAAAATACGGGCTGTGGGAGCTGAGTACAGGGAGAAAATTGCTGTGACAAAAGTATCAGGGAAACCAAACGCCAATAAGGCACTACGCATGAAAGGCCAACCAACCCTGTCGAAAGCCTTTTCAGCATCTGTCCCTAGCAATATTAAAGGCATGTTTTTCTTTTTAGCATAGCAAACTGCATTAACCACTCGGCTAACATTGTGCCTGCCCTCCCTGCCGGGCACAAACCCCACTTGTTCCTCCCCCACCAACCCAGGCAACAAACCTGCTATCCGATGGCTTAGCAATTTAGCCCACCATTTTAGATCCGTGTTAAGGAGTGAGATTGGGCGATAGCTACCACACGCTTCCGGATCTTTCCCTTCCTTGTGAATGATAGTATTAGTCGCTTCCTGGGCCTGCGATGGGAGGGTCGAACCCCCTAGGAGGGAGTTACACATCTTGGTGAAATGTGGGATCAGTATTTCCGCGAATTTCTTATAGTACACTATAGGGAAACCATCTGGTCCTGGACTTTTCCCAGATGGGATGCTGTTGAGAACCTTGGCCACCTCCTCCTCAGTGAATGGCTTCAGTAGATCTATTCTATCTCCAGCAGACAAGGCAGGCACATCAATAGATTTCAAGAAAGCGTCAATGTTATTTTGTAGCAACGCACTATCCCTAGTTTCGGGCCCACTTTCCCCTTCCAGATTATATAGTGAAGTATAGAACCTGCAGAATTCTTTCGCTATAGCTGGTGTAGCCGTCAATCTCTGGCCTTCTTTTGATTTAATTATCTGAATAAAGGACTTATTCCTCTGTGCCTTTAGCAGGCTCGACATCAATTTAGAGCTCTTATCTCCATGTGAGTAGTATTTGAAACGCAACGCCTGTAATATTTTAGCTGATTTAATGTTCAGCTTGTCTTTTAGCTGAGACCTTAGGGATTTTAGCTGATTTAAAACTTCAATTGTCTGCGCCTTTTTGTGTAGCTTTTCCAGTGTGGAAATCTGCAAAAGGAGGGAGTTTATCAACTGTGTTCTTTGTCTTTTAACCTTTGAGCCTATACTGATAAACTCTCCCCTTACTACAGCTTTGTGGGCCTCCCACAAAATCGGGCATGACATCTGAGGGGTTTCATTTAAGCTAAAATAATCTAGGATCACCTTCTTAACCCTATCTTTATGTTCATTCTCCTCCAAGAGGGTAGAATTGAGCTTCCATGACCAGGACCTTGCAGGCATGCCATTCAATACTAACTTCAGGATCACCGGGGCATGATCCGATATTGTGATCGACCCTATGGTAGCTTCCCTAACCATGGGGATAACAGTATTAGATAAAAACATGTAATCAATGCGCTGGTAAGAACCATGCACTTTAGAGAAAAAGGTGAAGTCCTTCTCCTCTGGGTGAGTCAATCTCCACACATCAGATAGGCCCACATCTGCCAGAGTTATCTGCAATCTACGCTTCTGTCTTCCCGATAACAGGGTCGTGGCAGATGTGGAGTCCATCTCATGATCTAGTGCAATATTGAAATCACCTCCTAGTATTAAAATCCCTTCAGAGAACATTTTCAAAGATTCCAGAGCTTGTATCAGCCACGTAATTTGACCCTTATTTGGTGCATATATAGCTGCAAGGGTAATCATTGAGTTTGAGACCTTTCCCTTAATAAAGAGAAACCTGCCGTTGGGATCAATTAATTTCGCTGATAACTGAAAAGGGATATTCTTATTAAAACCAATAGAGACACCTCTAGATGCCGAAGAGTGTGTGGCATGATGCCAATCTGGGAAAAGTTTACTGGACATATTGGGGACATGGTCATGTCTGTAGTGAGTTTCTTGTAGAAACACAATATCAGGGTTTTCTTTTCTAAGTGTGTGGTAAACTTGGCTACGCTTCTGCGGAATGTTCATTCCATTTACATTAAGTGAATAAAGTATAATGTGCGTCATATCTGGAATACTTGGTATCTAGACCAGACCTCTCATTAGCATCAGTGAACCTATAGACCCGACTCAATAAAGTAAAGTAAAAGGACAAAAAGACATAAAAAACACATATAAACAGCATGTAAGGACTTCCCAGTCCTATAGGCGCTGTACAGCGCAATAGTGTAATTACATTTAGAGAATAAGAGATTGGGGGAGGGGACATAGGTAAAGACTTCTAGAAAAATCTAGATGAACCACTCACCCGACCTCTTATACAATTTCAGTAAAACTGACCGAATAACAATAACATTTCAAGAGTTCTGAACTTATGTCATATGTATGGACTAAGAGTATGCCTTTCCACATGCTCTGAGGCCTGTGGTATTATGACTATATCTAAACCACTCTCTCAGTACCAAGGCATATCAAACTGAGCATCTGATTAGTTTGCTAGCAATAGTTGAACCTGAACATTTTAAACGGTGACAACTTTAAATATCTCTTAATAAAGAGCACATATTTAGCAAGCAGGTAAACAAAGGCTCTCTCTGGGACAAGTGACTACCATGAGAGAGGTAAAACTTCAACCTCCAACATCAGGAGGCCTCAATTCAGTCCCCTGTCAGCGGTTTCTTCCTTGCATTCTTGTACTTAGGCGTATCTTTCCAGGGTAAAGGACCAGAAAGCTTGGGCAGCCTCTCCATGTTAGCTGAAGGGAGCCAGGAAGGGATGTCCAGGGGAGAAATCTCCAGGGCCTCCCATATCTTAGTAAGTTCATCTGGATGTCGCACCACAATCTGCCGGCCGTTAACAGTGGTACTCAAACCGAACGGAAAAAGCCACCTCATTGGCAGCCTCCTTTCTCTCAAAACTGCCGTGAGGGGTTTCAATGCCTTCCTTTTGGCTAGCGTGCTTGCTGCCAGATCCTGAAAGAACAGGATTTTGTTCCCCTCAAAAGTAACCTCTTCTCTCTCCCTTGCTGCTTTGAGCACTGCAGATGTATCGAGGTAGTTCAGTAAGGCACAAATGATATCTCTAGGCGGCTCACTTGCAGCAGGCTTAGGCCTAAGCGCCCTGTGCGCCCTTTCAATGATGATATTTTCGGCCCATTCTGCCCCCACAAGTATGGCGAATATCTGTTTAACACTGTCCAGCAATGCTTCTGCCGCCACCGATTCTGGGACACCTCTTATTCTAACATTTTTCCTTCTCCCCCTATTCTCTTGATCTTCTAAATGAAGATATATACTGTCCACCTGGGAGCCTAATGATTTCACATGGCTTTGTAAGCCCTTACTGTGTTGTATCGCAACCGCTTGAAATTCCTCCAGCGCTTCCACTCTCTGCCCCACATGAGTTACCTCCGTTCTGATGACCGCCAACTCCGTTAACACAGGGGATAGGGCCTGAGCTAAGGACTGCTGTAGAGACCTCTGCAGGAAAGCTCTGGTGATCGGAGCAGGATCCGGTTCGTCAGGCAGCTCTGAGGGAGCGCAGGAGCTTGCGTCATCTGAATCCATATCCAGGGCTGCATCGTTGTCCTCCGCCGCCGCCATCTTCCCTCTGGCTGCAGGAGACGCCGTCCTCTTGTAGCGGTATTTGTCAAGCTCTCCATGTGATTTCCTTGACTTTGTCGCCTGCGTGGCTTCTCCACCTTTCTCTTTGTTTGATTTGCCCATATTTATGTCGGTCAGGGCTATATAAAAGCTTTAGATCGGGTGGTATGGTGAGGAGCTCAGAGCTCACACGTCTTCCACCATGCTCAGTTGGCTCCGCCCCCCCTGTAAGGTGCATAATTTGAGGGGCATGGTGAATAGCAGATGAGGTAAGATCATAGTGTGAGATCAAAAGGATGACGCTAAGGTAAGTATATGGATTAGGTATAGGTAAATAGGCATATAATATAGGTAAATCTGTGGTATAGGGGGTACGGAACATGAGTATGTAAAGGAAAGGATAAGGACAGTGTTATAGATTGAATATAATGAATTAGATATGGGGATGTGAGGGCATGGAAAATAATAATACAAAGGCAGAATGATGTATACATTAATTAAAGGCAAATAATAAGCAAAATTAGGCTACATGCACATGACCGAGTGCCCCCCGTGGCTGTATTGCGACCCACATACGGCGGTACACGGGCACCGGCCGTGTGCATTTGAATGGGTCCGCAATCACGGAGATGCAGAACGGAGGCACGGATCAGAACCCCACGGATGCACTACGGAGTGCTTCCGTGGTGTTTGTGGCCGTGCCTCCGCACTGCAAAAAAGTAGCGCGTGCATTACTTTTCAAGTGAATGGGTTCACGATCCGCACACGGCTGCCCCCACGGTCTGTGCCTGAAATTTCCCATAAAAGACTATTACACTTGCGATTCCTTATATGTTGTCATATCGGATTTTACAATCACAACGGAGAGAATCCTTTTGAATTCACAAACTGGACACTTTAGCATCTAAAGGACTAAATAGAGAATACGACTTTTTGTTTCCACTATGATGATAATGTAATTTTTCTATCTTTATTTCAGACACGTTGATTGGGATTAGACGACCATGGGTGAGAATTTTTCCCCTACACCCCCTCCTCCCTCTCTTCCATAATTGCAGTTTTCCTCACTAACGTCCTTATTTCTTAATTTAATTTTTCGCCTAGTGTTTACTCATTATATAAAAATATTGCTGTTTTCCTCTTTTTTTCAAAAAAACATTCATCATAAAATATATTTCTTCTAGGTTTTTGTCCTTATACAGTTTTTTTTCTCTTTTTATATTGTTTGGTTCGTTTCCGGTTCTCTCATGATTATTTTTCTCATGATTATTTTTCATTTCAATAAATGTATATATATTTCATTTTAATTAATGTATGTATTATTTTGCCTATTTGCCTTTAATTAATGTATACATCATTCTGCCTTTGTATTATTAATATATTCCATGCCCTTACATCACCATATCTAATTCATAATATTCAATCTATAACACTGTCCTTATCCTTTCCTTTACATACTCATCATTGGTATCACACATACTCATGTTCCGTCCCCCGCACACACACCTCTTGCCCACCCTGCCTTTCCCTCACTATACACACAGTCTCTACTTGACATGCGTGCAGCTTCCAGACTAAGGCTACTTTCACACTCGCGTTTTGTGCGGATCCGTCTTGTATCTGCACAGACTGATCTGCACGAATAATGCAAACGCTTGTATCCGTTAATAACTGATCTGTTTGAATTATTCATTAAAAAAGTCTAAGTCAAAACAGATCCGTCTTGACTTACATTGAAAGTCAATAGGGGACGGATCCATTTTCAATTGCACCATATTGTGTCAGTGAAAAACGGATCCGTCCCCACTGACTTACATTGTAAGTCTAGACGGATCCGTTAGGCTCCGCATAGTCAGGCGGTCACAAAAACGCTGCAAGCTGCGTTTTAGTGACGTCTAAAAAACGCAACAGAGACCAAACGCAGCCAAATTGATGCATTCTGAATGGATCCTTATCCATTCCGAATGCATTGGGGCTGAACTGATCCGTTTTGGGCCGCTTGTGAAAACCCTGAAACGGATCTCACAAGCGGACCCAGAAACGCCAGTGTGAAAGTAGCCTAAGCTGTATCGCACTTAACCCTTATCACTCTGTGCGCATGCGCCCGCTCCCCAGATGCCGGCGTGATGACGTCATGTCTTCTGACGTCACCAGCCGGCGCAATCTACGATCGGCCATTAATAGAACACCCTAGATAGACGAGCAATACATCCAGGATTGCTCCTACTCTCCTGGCACAATGAGGTAATTTTACACTACTTGCCTAATTCTTCATAATGACCTATACCACGATTTACCTATATTATATACAGTACAGACCAAAAGTTTGGACACACCTTCTCATTCAAAGAGTTTTCTTTATTTTCATGACTATTAAGGCATCAAAACTATGAATTAACACATTTATCAGGAACCATAACAGCGCTCTCTAAACACTAACTGCAAAATCAATATAAAAAACCCACTGCTCGTTGTATATATACATTGACCACTATAGAGAGGGAGGGTGAAAAGAGAATGCCAAGAGTGTGCAAAGCAGTAATCAAAGCAAAAGGTGGCTACTTTGAAGAACCTAGAATATGACATATTTTCAGTTGTTTCACACTTTTGTTGTTTGTTATGTATATAATTCCACATTTTGTTAATTCATAGTTTTGATGCCTTCAGTGTGAATCTACAATTTTCATAGTCATGAAAATAAAGAAAACTCTTTGAATGAGAAGGTGTGTCCAAACTTTTGGTCTGTACTGTACCTATTTACCTATACCTAATCCATATACTTACCTACTTACCTTAACGTCATCCTTTTGATCTCACACTATGATATTACCTCATCTGCTATTCACCATGCTCCTCAAATTATGCACCTAGGAATACTATTCCTTAATTACCAAATAACCTTTACCCTTACTTCTGGACCTCTATTTACCCTGCTTTCTAATTTTCCTTCACTCATTTGCTTTCCTATGTTGTATACCAGTTTATACCTAAAAATGCAATATGATAATTACAGATGCCGTTGAAAAAGGTCTAATGATAGACCGAAACGTCCGAGGAACACAATGTGGCTAATATGTTTGTTCTATTCTTGGATATGAAACAACATTATATGGAAAACTAAGTCATGTGAACCTACTTGATTATTGAAAATAATTGCATCTACTCAAATTAGAGTGCCGTGGGTATTCCCTTTCCCTGAGTATTTTTCTCTCACAAGCACCCGGACTACAATATAGGAGTGCAGATCACATACTTCTACAATCATAGACTTCTCTATTATGACGGAATGAATAACGGAATGCCTCTAAAAGCCATTCCGTTATGCATTTAGTCATGGAATTGCATTATGGTCAGTGGTAACGGAATCCATAACGTAATTCAGTAAATACCACAACACAAAGTGAAAACAAATGTCAAAATATGAAATTCTCTCATTGCTAATCACCTTAAACTAGTTGTGGACCACCCATGGGACTATATTACTGTACATTCTTTGTAAGGACTTTCCCGAGAATGAGATTGTGCAGCTGCAGGAGAGGGGAGCGGGTTGTCAGTGACAGCTGGGCTCGGCACGGAGAAGGTATAGATGTTTTCACCCTCCCTCTCTATAGTGGTCAATGTATATATACAACGTGCAGTGGGTTTTTTATATTGATTTTGCAGTTAGTGTTTAGAGAGCGCTGTTATGGTTCCTGATAATTGCCTTAGCTCGTGTAAAGGGGCTTAATGGGGTTGTCTCACTTCAGCAAATAGTATTTCTCACGTAGAGAAAGTTAATACAAGTTAATTAATAATGTATTGTGATTGTCCATATTGCTTCCTTTGCTGGCTAGATAAATTTTTCCATCATATTATAAACTGCTCGTTTCCATGGTTATGACCACACTGCGATCTAGCAGTGGTGGTCGTGCTTGCACACTATAGGAAAAAGCTCCGTCCTCTCTGGTGGCTGGTAGGACGAGCGAATCGACTTTGGATGAAACATCCAAGGTCAATTCGCATAATACTTCGTTTGAATACTGTATGGAGCAAGCGCTCCTTACAGTATTAGAATGTATTGGCTCCGATGAGCCGAAGTTATTACTTTGCGAAGTCAGCACTTTTTTCTATAGTGTGAAAGCACGACCACCGCTGCTGGATTGCAGGGTGGTCGTAATCATGGGAACGAGCAGTTTATAATATGATTGAAAAATGAATCCAGCCAGCAAAGGAGGCAATATGGACAATAACAATACATTAATAATTACCTTGTATTAACTTTCTCTACATTATAAATGCCATTTTCCAAGGTGAGACAACCCCTTTAAGTATAAATATCTCTTTTCTGTTACAATCATCTAAACATGCAAGTCGTCTGTGTGTTTTTTCAGGTTCTAAAATGATGCTTACAACACACATTTTAGCAACACAAATTACAACAGACACTTTCCAAGTGTTGTATAAGTTGTAATATAGAGAATATAGCTCACATAATAAAATCCATCTTCATCCATTGGTCCATATACTGTGATGACATCTCCCGCAATAAAGTTTAGCTCTGCCTGATAGAAAGTGAAACATAAGAAAACATTAAACTATCCATACAATTTTCTAGATTTCATATTTCAAAAGTATCTGATCCACATATAGAATAAACCAAACCACAACAAACTGAAATAGCCTTTCAACATTAACCCACTTCAGACCATCTACCCCCCTTAACCTCCCCCCTGAACAAGCCCGATTTTGCAAATTTGACGTGTGTCACTTTATGTGGAAATAACGTGGGAATGGTTTCACTTATCCAAGCCTGTTTTCTCGTGACACATTGTAATTCATGTTGGTGGCAAATTTGAGCCAATATATTTTAGCTTTATTTATTTAAACAATCCCAAATTCATGAAAAATATTTAAAAAATAGCAATTTTCTAAATTTGAATTTCTCAACTTTTTAAGACAGATAGTGATAGTGACACAAAATAGTTAGTCATTAACATTCCCCACATGTCTACTTCTTGTCGGCATAATTCTGTAAATGTCATTTAAATTTTTTAGGACGTTAGAAGGCTTAGAAGTTTATAAACAATTTGTCAAATTGAAAAAAAATATTCTGAAACTGTCACGAGGGTATCAAGAGCCACGTCTGACTCAGTTATACCCGGGGTCAGGAAGTCGCAGCGGGTGGCTGCGCGCTCTATAGCTAAAGATCATGGTGTTTCTTAGTTATTGTTTTCTGTGTTTGCCTTGCTATCCTTTTTGTCTCTCTCAGGGATCCGTAGCTTCTCCTCCTCAGCTGTTTCTTGTCTGCCACTCCCCTACCTCCTTATATTCTCCCCTCACACTTCTCTAGTTGCCAGTTATAGAGCTTCCTGCCTGGACATCTATACTGACCCACTGGAGTGGTTAATCCTGGTTGTTGTTCCTGTGTGCTACCCTCCGGATCCCTGTTTGGCTTATTGTTGTCTCCTGTTGTCGCCCACCTGGGAATATATGTTGAGTCTGTGTTGTCTGTCCTCCCCTTGGTGTTTTCCCTTAGAGTTAGGACTAGTGTAACCCATCGCCCTGTTCACTACCTAGGGCTCAGCTCAGGGAAAGCCAGGGCTTTAGGCACGTGATCGGCGTACGGGTGAGGAACCCGTCTAGGGACGTCAGGGCAGCCAGGTGCCAGCCGCCAGGTGAGTCAGGGGTCACCATCTTCCCTCTCACTTGGGCAGGGCCTTCCTCGTTCCCTCCCTCTGTGTCACGTATGTGATAGCCACGCCGACCGTGATAGAAACAGACAGTTTAAAGAGGTTATCCTTGAATTAATATTGATAACCTATCCTCTTTATAGGTCATCAATATCAGATTGGCGAGGGGCCGACACCTGGGACCCCCCAGGTCAACTGTTAGAAGGGGCCAGGCATGTGGCAAAACCATATATTGGTCATATGGCCTAGGCTGCAGTTCCTTGAATGGGGCTGAGCTGCAATACCAAGCACGGCTGCTATTTGATGTATGGCGCTTACTTGGTAAGTGCCCAGGAGGCTGCCACAGCTTCTAAAAACAGCCGATTGGTGGAGTGCTGAGATTTATACCTCTGACAATGCGATAATGATGACCTATCTTCTGGATAGGTTATCAATATTATTTCCCAGATAACCCCTTTAAGAACGAATTCAGTTCTGAAGTCACTTTGAGGCGCTTACATAATAGAAACCACCCATAAATAACTATTTTAAAAACTACACCCTCAAATTATTCAAAGCTGATTTTAGAAACTTTGTTAACCCTTTAGGTATTAAAGCCAAGTTTTGTTTGTGCAGATTTTCCATTTTAATCCCTTTTTCCTGTAACAGAGCAAGGGTTAACAACAAAATAAACCTTAATATTAATTACCCTAAACCTGCAGTTTACAGAAACACCCCATATGTGGTTGTAAACTGATGTATAGGCATATGGCAGGGCTCAAAAGGGAAGAGTACCATATGGTTTTTGGAGGGCAGATTTTGGTAAAATGGTTTCCAGGTGTCATGCTGTATTTGAAGAGACCCCGAGATACACCTAAAGTAAAAAAAAACTCCAAGAGTGACATTTTGGAAAATACAACCCTCAAAGAATTCATCGAGGGGCATAGTGAGTGCTTTGACCCCACAGGCGTTTCATAGAATTAAAAAAAAAAAACTTGGCTGTGAAAATTAACTTTTCACAAGGGGTAACAGGAGAAAATGCACCCCACATTTGTTACCCATTTTTCCCCCCTGAATATGGCAACACTCCATGTGTGCTTGTAAACTGCTGTTTGAGGACACTGCAGGGCTCAGAAGGGAAGGAGCAGCTTCTGAATTTTCTAACATGGAATTTGCAGAAATGGTTTTTAAGAGCTTTTAAGAGTTGTGTGAGAGCTCTTTTTGCAGGACAAGCTGTAGTTTTCATTTGGCTTTTTCATCGCTTTTCATAAAAAATTTTGTGATGTGGCCAAAAATTGCAATTCTAGGAGTGTTTTTTTTTTTTTGGGGGGGGGGGGGGGGGGATTTATTCAATTATTAAGATAACGATGTATATAGTTTTTTTTTAATTATATTTTTGTATTTTCACATTATGAAAATCACTTTTTATTAACTTTATATTACCATATACTAACATCCATAACATTTTTATTTTTCTGCCAATGTAGGTGAGGAAAAACTGAAGGATAACAATCTACATCTCGTAGCAACCAATCAGTGAAAAACGCATTGCATCTGGATGTACCGTATTCTGTTTTTCACACAAGCCCCATTCACTTCTATGGAGCCAGAGCTGCGTGAAAAACACACATAGATCATGCTGCAATTTTTCCTGAACACAAAATTATGCGTGAAAAACTGGACGAAAATTAGTCCTTAAGGGTGATCTAGTGCCTTTGCTATACAAGATCAGATTCTGCCATTCCACAAGATAAATGTCTAATTTGGCCACAAAGCTCTGTTAAGCAGAGTATCTTTCACTTGGGAACTTTTACAGTATATGTCTTATACATTAAACATTATTCTTTAGCCCTCATTATCTAAGTTTTCTCTTTTGAACCTTCCTTATCCGTTTTATTTAACCTGGCTACAGATGATCTTTAACAATTCTAACTTTGATGTTCATTATTATATTTTGATTCAAACCTCCCTATTTACCTGACAAAGGCCCATTTCTGGAGCCACAGTATGTGAGCAGGTGTCCCATTGCCATATCCCATGCAGACATGTTGGCACATTATTGTACTATCCCTATGCAGGCATGGATGTGCAGGCACAGAATGCAACCCTAGGTGATCTGCTTGATTAATTGCACCACCGCAAACACAACGTACCTCAACATCAAGGTTGGGAGAACTTTCTTTTGGATTATAATCAAATATAGCCACCATTGATATGGAGTTGCTCAGATCCGATCTACTGGTCTTTAGCCGTATCCCTAATAGTAACAGACAAATTCATCAATTAATATTTGGCAAAGAAAAAAAACAAAAAAAAACACAAAATAACACACCCAAAATATGTATATTGCAAATGATTTATTTAGGAACCTAATTTCACCTGCACTAAATGTTCTTAGATTATGTAATGTAATCAAAGGTGCATAGGTGCACGATTTATTGGTTTCTGTGCTCCCTGGTCCCTAGTAATTTCTGCACACAAAGTTACAATACATTCCCTCATTGGATAAAGCAATCGGTCATTATACGAAAATACTATAGCAGCATGGAGAACCTTTCAGAGGATGTCTATCCTATAGGGTCTTGAAACCCCTCCCGTTGCAGGATCATCTAGAATTCACACAGGAACGCACTAATACATTGTTTGGGGTATCGCTATGGTTAAACACCTCCTACACGATTCCGAGCCGAGGTGGCTTTCTAGAAAAGCCTTGATTGCTAAATATTCTTTAAAGGGGTTACCCAATACTATAAAAATGGCCCCCATATGCCGGGCCCCTCACAGTAAAAGGAGATTTTTTGTGAAACTCACCTGTAAAATCTTTTTCTCGACTTTTCCATTGGGGGACACAGACCATGGGTATAGCTTGAGGTATCAGTAGGAGGGACACTATGCAAATGAAAGAGCTCCTCCTCCTCGGGCTATACCCCCAGGCTCCAGCAGGAGAAACTCAGGCGTCACAAAAGCAGTAGAAGAAAAAATAATGGAAGCCATCGGACCAAAGCCCATGAGGTCCAACCACAAACAGAAACTGAACTGAAAATCCCTCCTGCAACAGGCAGAATGGGTGAGAGCTGTGTCCCCCAATGGAAAAGTCGAGAAAAAGATTTGACACGTGAGTTTCACAAAAATTCTCCTTTTCTCGGACTCTATTCCATTGGGGGACACAGACCATGGGACGTCCTAAAGCAGTCCATGGGGTGGGAGAAATATCAGCACCGCCAGGAGGAACGTCCAGTGGTCAAACAGGAACCGCATCCTGTAAAAACCCGCGGCCAAAGACAGCATCAGCCGAAGTCAGGGAATGCACCGACAAAACTTCGTAAAAGTATGTAAGGACGACCAGGTGGCCGCCTTACACAGCTGAGATGCAAAAACACGATTGCGTCCTGCCCAGGAAGCTCCCACCGCCCTAGTGGAGAGAGCAGTAATCCGCGACGCGGGAACCTTGCCACGAGCGCGATAAGCTGCGGCGAAAGACGAGCGGATCTATCTTGTCACAGAGACCTTAGAGGCCGCCAGGCCCTTACAAGGCCCCTCTGGAATCACAAAGAGGGAGTCCGAACGGCGAAAAGGAGGCAGTAGCCTTCAGATACGCCTACAGGGCCCAGACCACATCCAGGAAAAGTAAAGCGCGCTCCCTGAGAAGGGCAAAAGGAGGGCAGACAAAGATCCTCATAAAGGCGGAAGGGCAAAAAGGATGGAACAGGACTGAGTACTACCTTATCCTGATGAAAAACCCAGAAAAGGCTCTTGGTAGGAAAGAGCGACTAGCTCCGATACTCGCCCAATGGAAATTATCGCTACAAGGGAGACCACCTTCCAGGCAAAAAAAGTCAGGGAGACCTCCCTCAAAGGTTCGAAGGGAGCTGACTGAAGGGTGCGGAGGACCAAATTGAGGTCCCACAGAGACAAAAGGGGGGACGTACGGAGGAGCCGAACGTGCCATCCCCTGCAGGAAGGTCCTCACAGGACCCAGGAGAGCGAGAGATCTTTGAAAGAAGACTGCTAAGGTCGAAACTTGGCCCTTCAGGGAACTCAGGGACAGCCCCAGCTCCAGGCCAGACTGAAGGAAAGAAAGAATCACCGGAATAGAGAAAATGAAGGGGAGGGAACCCTGAGTTTTCACAAAAAGCAGGAAGGCTTCCAGGTATGGTAGCAAATCCTGGAGGAAGCCGGCTTCCTTGCCCAGATCAGGTTCTAACTACAGAATCCGAGACCCCCCTCTTTTTTAGGATAAAGGTTTCAACAGCCACGTCCTTAAATGAAGCGACCGTAAATTCCGGTGGAAGAGCGGTCCTCGAGACAGGAGATCTACACTGTCGGGAAGAGGCCGTGGGGCGTCCGACAGAATCCAGGCGACACCAGAGAACCATGCGCGACGAGGCCAATCCGGGGCGATGAGAACGGTCGGGATTCCTTCCGCCTTCATCTTGCGCAGAACTTCAGAAGTCCTCGGTTTCGATCCGTCGACCTCTGGGTTACAGGCCCAGCCGCTTCTGCTGCGCCAATCTGCTGTGCGTACCACGGAGACACCAGCGCATCTACCCCTGTGCCTTCGGGTCCCGAGAGCGAGCCAGGAACACCGGAACCCTGTTGCTGAACCTGGACGCCATGAAGTCCACGTTCAGACGGTCTCACCGGAGACAGACGTCTTCAAATACGGCTGGATGCAGAGACCACTCGCCCGGATCTACCCTGTAGCGGCTTTAGAAAGTCCGCTGCCCAGTTGTCGACTTCCGGGATGTACACCGCCGCCAACAGCGGAACGCGCGACTCCGCCCACTGCAGGATCCTCCTCACCTCCTGCATCACCACCCGGCTGCGGGTCCTACCTTTGTGATCGATGTAAGCCACAGCCGTGGCATTGCCCGACTGAATCTGCACCTGACGGCCGGCAAGGAAAGGAGTCCAATGGGAGAGGGAGGAAAAAAACGCTCTAAGTTCTAAAATATTGATCAGGAGGCGGGATTCTGCCCCTGACCAAACCCCCTGGACTGTGAGGAACCGGAGAAACGCCGCCCCCCCATCAGGAGATGGTCTCGGTGGTGATTATCATTCAAGAGACCGGGAGAAACAGACCTCCCCGACGTCAGATTCGGAAGAGACAGCCACCAAGGAAGAGAAGCCCGAACCTGCTGGGACGGGCGGACGCGAGCGTCCGACCCTGAGAGGTCATGTCCCCGAGGGAAGGATCTCTTGTTGCAGCTAACGGGTGTGGAATTGGGCCTAGCACGGCCTCGAGGCCACCATTAGACCCAGGATCCGCATGCATTCCCGGCTGTTGATACGGGGAGCGCATGAGGTGCGACACCGCCCCCTGGATCCGGCAGGGGAGTCTGTAAGACACCCCTACGATCCGGATGTCGTCCAGGTAGGGCAGCAAAGAAAAAAACCCTGATGCACAGAAGCGCCGGGGACGGTGTAAGGATCTTGGTAAAGACCCGAGGGGTGGTCGCCAACCTAAAATGCAGGGCGACAAGCCGGTAGTGACGGCCACTAATGGTGAGGGGCAGGAATCATCGGTGAGATTCTGCAATAGGGACATGCAGCTAGGCGTCCCTTATGTACCACGGATGCGAGGAACTACCCTGGCAGAAGAGTAGGAACAAAGGAGCGGAGGGACCCATTCGGAACCTCCATACTCGCAGAAAACTCGCTGAGCAGCCCCAAGTCTAGGATCGGACGCACCGACCCCTCCCATTCTGGGAATACGAGTAGGATCGAGTAGAAACCTGTGCCCTGTTCCTCTGAAGGAACTGGGGTAATAAACCCCCTGGCCTAGAAGGGACCATCAAGAGGCCCAAGGCTCTGCCCGGATCCCTCGGAAGGCATGAAGAGAAAAATTTGCCGGCGGTCTGGACGCGAACTCTAAGAAGTAACTGGAAGTTAGAATATCTAGAGTCCAAACGTCCAGAACATGGGCCCCCCAAACTTGAAGAGTGGAGAGCAGACGGATCCCCCACCACGAGGGGTGGGGGCGTCCTATCTCGCGGAAGCTTGCTTAGGAGCAGCAGGGCAGACTGCCTGTGTCCTCGGGCGCCAGGAGGGCAGGAACCCTCGAGGGGGAGGTTAGCAAGGGCACGCTTAGAATCACTGTCAGCGCCCCACCTTTCTGTCAGACCCTTCTGCGCTGATGATCGAGAGGGCTAGAACGCGGGCACAGAGGAACCATTGACCCTGGAGGCCTCGCAAGGAACTTGGAAGCCTGGGACATTTGGAAAATCAAATCCAACATGTCCGCAGATGTCTCTTGTTCTGCCAGGTCTTGGTGGAGGCGTCAGCGATCATACCGAGAAGGCTCTGGCAACCTAGTGCCAAGGCAAGGGCAGGTCGCAGGGACGTGCCAGCCCGTGAGAAAATGGATCTGGAGAGAGAATCCAGACGCCTGTCCACTGCGTCCTCGGAGAGGCACCGCCGAAAAACAGGGAGAGTGTTTTTGGTTAACCCTGGCGACAAGGGAATCTATCTTAGCTAGGACATTTTGAGAACCCAAGGCCAGTGCGTCAGCGGACGCATCTTATTCCGCCAGGTCCTGGTGGTGGTGCTGTAACCACACCGAGAGAGCTCTGGCAACCCAAGCCGAGGCAAAGGCAAGCCGTAGGGACATGTCTGTCAGCTAGTTGGACAGATAATCCAGGCGCCTGTCCACGGCATCCTGCAGAGAGGAGCCGTTAAAGGCAGGGAGGGTCCTGGATATGACCTCGGAAATTTCCCTATGGGAAGGGAAACCAGTCAGTCTCCGGCTTTTTGGGCAGAAAAAAGGGGGCAAAACTCCCAACCAGTGAGGAGAATCCCCTTGGAGATTAAAGGCATCACGGACAGAGCTTAGGCGGGAGGTCACGCTCCATGACCACGTTCGAGCCGGACAATATCCCTTCAGACTTACGCTCCCCCGAGGGAGGGGGGAGAGACGTCCGAATGCGCCCGCAGGCGAGGGATGGGGGGAGACGGAGCCATCCAAGGGGGGATGCTGCTGCTCACGCTGCCTCTTAACTGCCAAGCGTCCTCTGTGGATACCACTAAGAGGAGATGGAGTGGATGGCGCCACAGGGCTGGAATCTGCCATATGTTTCATTGACATGACTGTCATGGCGAATAAGGCCAAATCAGTGGCCGCCCTAGACGTGGTGGATGCCCAAGCGGGTACCACAGGCCGCGCAGGGACATGGGCCAGAGAAGGGAGTGAAAGAAAATTCTGTCCAGGGGCAGAACAGGAGACACATATACCAGCGACAAAAGAGAAAAGAAAAAAATGTTCTACCAGCTGTGCAAGGGTTAATCGCTTCACCCGGCCAGCAGCAACATGTAAAAATCCTCATAGAACATGCAGGCACGCTGCGAGAGCTTCCAGCAGGAAGGAGGAGTCTGCAGAGCACCCCATGACGCGTCATCAAGGCGCGAAATGAGCCGGTGCCGAACGCGGCCTAGCAGGGGTTAAGGAGCCTGATGAAGAGGGGGGTTCGAGATAGCTAATAACCCTGCGCCTGCTGGAGCCACAGGGTTTGTAAGGCAGGAGCGGCTGCTTTAGGCAAAAAGTCCCCCGGTGCCGAGTGCGGCAATGCGGGGGTTAAATTTGCGGGGAAAATGCTCGGG
This sequence comes from Bufo bufo, assembly GCF_905171765.1. Classification (NCBI taxonomy): domain Eukaryota; kingdom Metazoa; phylum Chordata; class Amphibia; order Anura; family Bufonidae; genus Bufo; species Bufo bufo. Next base: position 137,164,212 of record NC_053391.1, on the reverse strand, counting down.
GGGACCCCTAATGAAAAAAAGGGGGGGGGGGGGGTCCGTAGCTGGCGAGCGCCTTGCCCGAGATATAAGGTAGGGGCGGCATGCCGCTTATCTCAGCCTGGAGCTTGCAGAGCCTGCAGCTAAAATGCTCCCAGAGGGGAACAGCCTCGGTGGTTCTGTCCAGGGACCCCATCAGAGATTCAGCAGTCCCCTGGTATAGTGCCTCCAGTGCCCCCAAACCTTCACTTTGTAGTTCACCCAGGCTGCCCATAGATATCAGGCAGGGAGAGGGGGGAGAGAGGGAGGGGGGGGGGGGGGGAGCAGAGGAGGATGTCAGCCATACTTATCTGCTCCTGCAGTCTTCTCCCTCTGTTCAGGACCAGCAGGGTTCACCTCTTCAGACGTCTGACTCCAGGAGTGCAGTGCTCTGGGAGGAGGGCCGCATAGGTGACCCAAGGGCTGGTGGAATACCGGAGCTAACAGGTCGAGCCCGGTTCCACTTTTCTTCTGGGGGGAAAAGGAGGCAGCCAGGCAACGTCCCAAAGACGGCGGCGGGCACTCCATGGGGGACCAGGAAAGCGTCATGCTGACCTGTGTCCCCATCTAGAAAGAAAATAACAAACCGGAGTACAGATAGTGTAGCATGTCAACCTCCTTCACCGGACACTAAGCAAAGACTGAGTTTCTCCTGCTGGAGCCTGGGGGTATAGCCCGAGGAGGAGGAGCTCTTTCATTTGCATAGTGTCCCTCCTACTAATACCTCAAGTTATACCCATGGTCTGTGTCCCCCAATGGAATAAAGTCCAAGAAATATACTTACCCTGCTCCGCTCCTGGTCCCCGCAACGTGGCTGCTGCTACTCCGCGTGCGTGGATAAAAAAAATATCTGGTGTCGGGGGGGAGCAGCCAATGGCAGGAGGTGACAGGGGGGAGCCTCCCTAGCGCTACCCTGCTGTCTTTATGTCGGCTGTACGAGAGGTGGACGGGGAGTTGTTTCTGAATACTTTGGCTAAAATATTGGAACTGGGGGGAAATTACTTCCTTTTTTTCAGATGAGACAGAAGGCCCTACTTAATAGATCCTCATGTTTCTCTAAAATTAAGTGCGGTTGACAGCTTGTATGTAGACAACTGATAAATGAGGCATTAAGGGATACCCAACTTAGCATCATCCATACAGTCATTTATGGGTTTAATTTACCACCACACCCTGACAAGCTGGATAGGTTGACCAACTTAATGTGCAGAGGCCAAAACAGATTTATTTCATGGTCGTGCGGCTGTGTCCGAAGATTAGAGAGTTATGGGAGGGGGTTACCAAGATGTTTAATGATATGTGGGGTTGGAGGATTCACCTGACAAATGTCTATACTACGGTACCTGGCTGGGTTCACATCACGTTTTTGCCATTCATTTAATGTATACAAAAAACATATATGTTAACGGATGCCTCAGACAGATACCATACACTGGCATCCGTTCACCATAGTTTTATTATAAAAAATAAACAGACACGTATTTTACCGGACTCTGCAGGATACAAAAGCGTGGTTTACTGCGCTTTTATATATATATATATATATATATATATATATATATATTTTTTTTTAAACATATCCGTTAAACGAATAGCAAAAACGTGATGTAAATCCGCCCTTATCTATAGGCCTTTGTTTTTGGATATTGTTGAGGGTCTGCGTACCCTGATGTTGGTCTTGATTTTGTTAATATAATTAGAAAATCAATAAACTTTTCAAAAAAAGAAAAAAAAAGCATGATTTATTGCATAACGCCTTACATTTACTCAGAAATTGTTTAGTTTAGCACAACCATGGTCAAAGTCTCTGTTGCAACCTGCTGATGACACTCTAAGCTCCGTGGCCACTTCTGTCTGAGAACATCCTGCTTGAAGCCTCGCAATAGTGAGGTACTGTTGACCAATTGTTAGGTGTCGTCTTGGTCTCATATCAAAATGTGAACAGCATGATGAGGAGGACTGTTTAAATACCAATTCTAATTAAACCAGGACATTTATTGGGCAATTATGGATGAAACACCTGTTGTGAATTTTGCCATTAAGCTCCTTGTTAGAGAACTTGCTGTTGTGCAAAAAGTAAACATTGAACAGTTGGACATGTGCAATTAAAACGTTTAGAGAAGGTCACATTAAGTTCATCTGTAAAGGTTAGAGTGCATTTTAGGTTCATTCTGAAATTTCACCCACAAGCCAAATATCCCTAACTTTTTGTGAGTATTGTAGAATACAAGGTTATAAGATTAGGTTAAAAAATAAGCAATCTTCGCAAAAGATAGTAGGAGTAAAGGTCCCTTTACACAGGACAATATTACAGCAGATAGCTGGGAAGGAAGCGTTTCTTCTTGGCAATCTGCTGATCAGTAGCGGAGGAGACTGCTGCATTTACATCCACCGATCTTCTCCAGAGTGTGGGGAGAGGCGATCACTAATGGCATCACTCTTCCCCATACTGACTTGTTGTTTGCCGGCAGGAGATAGTGTTTACACAGTGCGATCTGCTGCCGGTAAACTATCATCTTTGCGTGCGCACAATGAACGCTCGTTAGCGATATCTGTACAATTCTCAGCCTGTGTAAAGGGCCCTTAAAGGGGTTGTCTAACTTCAGCAAATAGTACTTATTATGTAAAGGAAGTTAATACAAGTCACTTACTAATGTATTGTGATTGTGCATATTGCTTCCTTTGCTGGCTGGATTGATGTTTCCATCACATTATACACTGCTCGTTTCCATGGTTACGATCACCCTGCAATCTATCAGCAGTGGTCGTGCTTGCACACTATAGGAAAAAGTACTAGCCTGTGTGTGCTAACACGGTCCCGGCCACCAGAGAGGCCGATGCTTTATCCAATAGTGTGTAAGCACAACCACCACTGATGGATTGCAGGGTGGTCGTAACCATGGAAACGATCAGTGTATAATGTGATGGGAAAATGAATCTAGCCAGCAAAGGAAGCAATATGGACAATCACAATACAATAGTAAGTGTCTTGTGTTAACTTTCTCTACATGATAAATGCCACTTGCTCAAGTGAGACAAGCCCTGTAAGGCCACACGGAGCGGCTGTGATTAACTAATTAGAACCACATTGTTTATTCTGTCTTTATTGTTAAAGGCTGTGCAGTTTTGTAGGATACAGCGTAGGTGTGGCACCTGAGGGGTTAAGTGCCGCGGATGGCAGCTCTCCGTCATAAAGGTTGGGTGCCGGCTATGTGATTCTCCAGCCGCCACCCGCCTCCTGTATTTGTATTACTGGTTTAGTTATGTTCATTGTGCACCCCCCCCCCTCCCGCGCATTAAAAACATTGGTGCAAGCCGTAGGGTGGTGCAGTGCGCCCCCAGTATTAAATCATTAGTGGTAGTGGCCACATTGTCCCCTCCCCCCCTCTTCATTGGTGGTGCAGTGGCAGTTCCGATCGGAGCCACAGCAGTGTAATCCTGGGGCTCCAATCTGTTAGCCAGGACGCTACTGAAGCCCTGGCTGCCATGGTAAGCTCCCTGCTGCTGTGTGTACAGTCGTGGGCAAAAGTTTTGAGAGTTTTGAGAATGACACAAATATTAGTTTTCACAAAGTTTGCTGCTAAACTGCTTTTAGATCTTTGTTTCAGTTGTTTCTGTGATGTAGAGAAATATAATTACACGCACTTCATACGTTTCCAAGGCTTTTATCGACAATTACATTACATTTATGCAAAGAGTCAGTATTTGCAGTGTTGGCCCTTCTTTTTCAGGACCTCTGCAATTCGACTGGGCACGCTCTCAATCAACTTCTGGGCCAATTCCTGACTGATAGCAACCCATTCTTTCATAATCACTTCTTGGAGTTTGTCAGAATTAGTGGGTTTTTGTTTGTCCACCCGCCTCTTGAGGATTGACCACAAGTTCTCAATGGGATTAAGATCTGGGGAGTTTCCAGGCCATGGACCCAAAATGTCAACGTTTTGGTCCCCGAGCCACTTAGTTATCACTTTTGCCTTATGGCACGGTGCTCCATCGTGCTGGAAAATGCATTGTTCTTCACCAAACTGTTGTTGGATTGTTGGAAGAAGTTGCTGTTGGAGGGTGTTTTGGTACCATTCTTTATTCATGGCTGTGTTTTTGGGCAAAATTGTGAGTGAACCCACTCCCTTGGATGAGAAGCAACCCCACACATGAATGGTCTCAAGATGCTTTACTGTTGGCATGACACAGGACTGATGGTAGCGCTCACCTTTTCTTCTCCGGACAAGCCTTTTTCCAGATGCCCCAAACAATCGGAAAGAGGCTTCATCGGAGAATATGACTTTGTCCCATTCCTCAGCAGTCCATTCACCATACTTTCTGCAGAATATCAATCTGTCCCTGATGTTTTTTTTGGAGAGAAGCGGCTTCTTTGCTGCCCTTCTTGACACCAGGCCATCTTCCAAAAGTCTTTGCCTCACTGTGTGTGCAGATGCGCTCACACCTGCCTGCTGCCATTCCTGAGCAAGCTCTGCACTGGTGGCACACCGATCCCGCAGCTGAATCCTCTTTAGGAGACGATCCTGGCGCTTCCTGGACTTTCTTGGACGCCCTGAAGCCTTCTTAACAAGAATTGAACCTCTTTTCTTGAAGTTCTTGATGATCCTATACATTGTTGATTGAGGTGCAATCTTAGTAGCCACAATATCCTTGCCTGTGAAGCCATTTTTATGCAACACAATGATGGCTGCACACATTACTTTGCAGGTCACCATGGTTAACAATGGAAGAACAATGATTTCAAGCATCACCCTCCTTTTAACATGTCAAGTCTGCCATTTAAACCCAATCAGCCTGACATAATGATCTCCAGCCTTGTGCTCGTCAACATTCTCACCTGAGTTAACAAGACGATTACTGAAAGGATCTCAGCAGGTCCTTTAATGACAGCAATGAAATGCAGTGGAAAGGTTTTTTTGGGATTAAGTTAATTTTCATGGCAAAGAAGGACTATGCAATTCATCTGATCACTCTTCATAACATTCTGGAGTATATGCAAATTGCTATTATAAAAACTTAAGCAGCAACTTTTCCAATTTCCAATATTTATGTAATTCTCAAAACTTTTGGCCACGACTGTACTATGCACAGGGCAGCAGAGAGAGTGTAAGATTTCACCGTAATAGAGCTCTATTAGGGAGATTAGGACAAGGGATCAAAACATCCCAGGTTCTAGCCCCTAAGGGGGGGAAATAGTTATATAAAAAAAAAAAAAATGTAAAACCCCCCCCCCCCCCCACAAAAATATTAGGCATAAATTACCCCCTTTGCCAATTTTACATATAAAATATATAAACAATAAATAAATAAACATATTACATATCGCCAGGTCCGAAAAGTCCAAACTATTAAAGTAAAAAAAATATATAACTGCACGATTCGACATTTTTTTGTTACCTTGTTTCCCAAAAAAATAGAATAGGACTGTTCGATTATGGGCCAGACGCTCCAAAAAAAGCACGCGGCTTTTTTGGTGTTTTATTTTTTTCGTGTGGTATCAAAAATCGAATAAAAATTTTGGTATCGTGACAACCCTACTTCTAACTAGTCATTATGATGATGCTATAGGTTCTATGGCCACGTGGCACTCAGCCACAAGGTGGCCGCATCCCAGCCACAGCACAGCCGCTTTGTATGGGTGCACTATAAAGCTTCTGGGTATTTTATAGTTTGACTGCTTTTTACCTGCAGCATTATTCTCTTCCGGAGCAGAGGAACGTTGCACTGAGAAAATAAAGAGAAAAAAAAGGCAGTGAACTTATTGTTAGGTGAAATATGACGAATAAAAGAGAAAGTCTCCCTATATCAGGTCTTCTTGAATTTAGAGCATGCTCTAGTATTCTGTAGTAGAGCTATGTGGGATATATCCACTTATCATGCTAACAGGTTCTCTGTCACGAATAGCCATTCCATTACATCTGATGCTCACTATTTAGCCCATTTATACAGCTATATATTTTTTTGGTCTATTAGTTTCTGTAAAATAAAAAAAAGGCTAGGTGCCTGAGCTCTAAACCAAGAATCATATTGCTGTTAGCCAACGTGCTGTTAAAGATGCCCACACATATTAGATGGGCATAGAGAGTAGAACCGCTGACCACCTAATATATATGGGTGTATCCCACTCTTCCTCGATGGCCGAATTTGGGGAAAAGAAGGGTAAGACATGTTGGATTTGAATATGTCACATCCATCTGTACTCAAGGTAGATAAGCTGGCATCAGAGGTGCCTGGCAGCGACTTATCCCCCGCTCAGAACACATGCATGCTTGGCTAAGCAGCTTTTTAAGGTGAATGGCCACCTAGATATAATCCAAAACCAATGGGGTCAATTATCAAACTGGTGTAAAGTAGAACTGGCTTAGTTGCCCATAGCAACCAGTCAGATTCCGCCTTTCATTTTTGACAGTTCCTTTGGAAAATTAAAGGTGGAATCTGATTGGTTGCTATGGGCAACTAATCCAGCTGTACTTTACAGCGGTTTGATAAATGACCCCACAACTCTCCACAAAGTTTTATTTTGTCAGACACATACTCTGCGAAAATCAGCTCCACAATTATTCTGCTCCATAGCTAAGTAGTGGAGATTGCGCATCACTAGAGGCAAGACTGAACATGCACAGCACAAGGAAGCACAGACCTTTTTTGGAGCGCCGGGGTTTTGGAGGAGGAGTAGCGAAACGGCTTGAAGGAGCTAGAGGAAGAGGAGGAGGAGGGGGAGGAGAAGGAGGAGGAACAGAGAAAGCTCCGATTTCTTTAAGACAAAAAAAAGAAAAAAAAAAAAGAAGCAGCACAAACAGAAGCAGTAGAGAGTAAGCAGAAATCCTCCAGAAAAAGCAGCATACAGGCAGCAAACAAAGCTCAGCTTAAAAAGCACTTGGCAATAAAAATGTCACAACAGAATTAAACATACATTTTATTGTTTTAATAGAGTAATGAGCGAGCACTCATACACTTGGCAACCAAATTGACATGTGCAGAAAATATTTATTATATCCCCATAAAATACAAGTAATAAAATTTATAAGAACAATGTAGCAATAATATACAACATTACAGTCACATATATTGTGGTAGATATGATCGACACTATATTCATATGACTCAATAGTGTCGATAAATTCAATAATATATATCACACCAAGAAACTTCAAGTATATGCTGTTATTTGGGAAAGAGGGGGTATTATCTTCTAGAGCTCTATCCCAATTTGGGAAACTGAATGTCACTGAAAATGTTGTAGGTGTATTCACTGGGAGCGCAATATGTTCATAAAGTGTCCACAGGAATCCTGATAATGTGAAAAGTCTCTTATAGCATATCCTTTTAAGCTCGATATGAGCTTTGGATTGGAGAAAACTTTAAATCGATGTTTGGCTTACCGTCTAGCGTCTGCTGTCTCCCTATTGCTTCAATGGAGCTTTAAATATTTGCCGGCTTATTCAGTCGCTCCATACAGCAAGCTGGTTTAAATTTCGCAGGAGTTCCAAAGATCGCAGGAGTTGCCACTCTGTTCCGCAATTTCCTTTGGTGCAGCTTTCGACGATAAGAATAGTTAATCCTTTACTGTAGAGATTTTCTTCTGTATGGCCATACAGTATTATCGGAGGCTTTTCAATGCAGGTACATCACTTGTTTCACCATAGTGAAACAAGTGATGTACCTGCATTGAAAAGCCTCCGATAATACTGTATGGCCATACAGAAGAAAATCTCTACAGTAAAGGATTAACTATTCTTATCGTCGAAAGCTGCACCAAAGGAAATTGCGGAACAGAGTGGCAACTCCTGCGATCTTTGGAACTCCGGCGAAATTTAAACCAGCTTGCTGTATGGAGCGACTGAATAAGCCGGCAAATATTTAAAGCTCCATTGAAGCAATAGGGAGACAGCAGACGCTAGACGGTAAGCCAAACATCGATTTAAAGTTTTCTCCAATCCAAAGCTCATATCGAGCTTAAAAGGATATGCTATAAGAGACTCTTCACATTATCAGGATTCCTGTGGACACTTTATGAACATATTGCGCTCCCAGTGAATACACCTACAACATTTTCAGTGACATTCAGTTTCCCAAATTGGGATAGAGCTCTAGAAGATAATACCCCCTCTTTCCCAAATAACAGCATATACTTGAAGTTTCTTGGTGTGATATATATTATTGAATTTATCGACACTATTGAGTCATATGAATATAGTGTCGATCATATCTACCACAATATATGTGACTGTAATGTTGTATATTATTGCTACATTGTTCTTATAAATTTTATTACTTGTATTTTATGGGGATATAATAAATATTTTCTGCACATGTCAATTTGGTTGCCAAGTGTATGAGTGCTCGCTCATTACTCTATTACTACATTTGCCTTTAAGAGAGGGTGGGGTGATTCCCTCTATATGAGCTTGCAGCACCATACCTTAACTACTTGCTAGTGAGCCACCACAACCTACCACTATTTTATTGTTTTAACAATAAGTTTTTACCTTCCTGACCAGGCCTAAACCTGACATGGGTCACTTTAAAATCAGATAATTTTTATTGGTATTTATAAAAAAAACAAAAACACACACACACACACACACACACACACACACACACACACACACACACACTTTCCAATAAAGGTACATCAGTAAGATTACAACACTTATATATCATGCTTATACGCCATACACAGTTGATATAACGTTGACCTTAGACTTAAATTCTTTCACCGTTGGGGGAGCTGTCTGTATACAAAAATAGAAAGTAGATCTTTTTGCCCATATATTCTAACATAAGCCCCCTTCCCAACCCCCACCCCTTAATTCCGGCATCCGCTGCACCCCTACACAAAGCTAGTAGTCATCTCCCTGCACGCCAACCAAGGGTCCCCTTTTCTTAAAGACCACCATCTCATACATCAACATAATGTTCACCTTAGACTTAAATTCCTCCACCGTCGGGGGAGCTGTCTGGATCCAGTGTAAAGCTATCAGTTTCCTGGCTACATATAGCCACCCACCTATGGCCACCTGGGCCATTGTCCTAACGTCTGTCACATAGCCCAAAATGCACACCTTGGGATCTCGAAGGATCCGAACTGAGAAGGCTTTCTGTATTATATCCAATGTCTCCCTCCAGAATGAGTCCAGCACCGTACAGCACCATAGCATAAGCAGTAAGTCTGTGGGTTCCACCAGACATCTAGGACATTTTGCATCATGTCTAAGAACTATCCAGGTTAAGAATACAGGAGTTTTGTACACTCTATGAACATTAAACCCAACTAGTCCTGCCAAATATCTCCCAGGTCCTGCTCCCATTTGCTAGTGAGACTCCAGAAACGTATTCAGCAGCATTTGATATACCATGGAGATCATTCCCCTTCTCTCTGCCCCAGAGACTATTAAATGCAAAGTATTGTACGCATATCTTATTTGCAAATATTGATAGAAACTTTGGAGAGGAATATGATAGGTCTCTTGAAAGCTAGTAAAGGATCACAAAAACCCTATATCCAGAAGATGTCCTATCCTTGTCACTCCCCCTTTCCTTCTAGTCCCTAAACCCAGTCAGAGAGACAAACTCCGTTATAGAGGGGTTAGTCCATATTGGAGCATACTACGTAATCCCTGCGACATCTTTCAATTGTTTGACATTCTTCCAAACCAAATGCATCATCCGCAGTAAGGGATCCCCAGTACCATCCCCAACCCATCCACCTCCAGAATTGTTACTAGATCCTGACTGCTCTTATGATATCTAAGCACCTGACTAGTCATATCATTAATCTCCAGATCTACCATCCCTTAACATGTTGACTCTTAGCCTCCAGGTAATACAATCAGGGATTGGGTAGCGCCAGTCCTCCAGCTTTATTCTAGGCTGTCCTTTACGGCACATCAAGTCCCAGAACATTAAGTTGATTTTGTGAAACCTGTCCTAGGGCAACCAGACCGCGGCGTTATGGAGAATATATAGAAACTGGGGCATCATTACCATCTTAAGAAGGTTCGGTCTACCCACTACAGATAGAAACAGTTTGCACCAAGCCTTGACATTAGTGTGAAACCTGGCCAGCAACGGATTAAGTGTAAACCGTGTAAAGGGGAAATGCGTCGAGATTTGGATTATTAATTTATAACAACTTATGTTAATTATTGTTCTCTATTGATTGATCCAGGCATCTATTTGGATCAAGAAATTAAGACCAAAATTTTTTCAATACAACCATTGTTAATTATTGTTGCAGGACCCAGACATCCATATGGGTCATTGTGTTGTAAGGGCATTTCAAGGACAGGTAGGCTAGGTACGGGGACGGAGTGCTCCTACCAGTTGGGTGCATCTCTGGGCTGAGACAAGGGTAGGGACACCCTAGGGATACATTTGGGACCCATATGGTTCTGGCCCTGGTGCACCACCATTAACATCCTCTCCTGCCTGGTCCTCGAATTGGTTCTTACTGTCTGTTTTGTATGTGCACCAGTCCCCACGTGAGGGACCCATTTGTGTGTATTTTAATATATTTTGATTAAAAGTTATGTTTTAGGTAGTTGGCTTCAGTGATAGCATTTTACCACCCCCCTGGAGACGAGCACCCGCTGCATTGTAACTAAGGAGTGCTGTCCACCCATGTTTCTGCAATCTGGCACCTTTTGTCAGCAGAGGGCTTCCTAACCAGAGATCTAGTCAGACCCCAAACAAGACATGCTAAACCTGTTTTTATAGCATGGGTTATCCACACCTCTGCCCCATGGTCAAACACCTTACCCCCTACTTATGATAAATAGTCCGGCATTTGGGACTAGGGGAGGAGGGCTTTCATGACCACAAACAGAGAAGAGTGGACCTGAGATGAGCTGAGCAGCCCCTCCTGAAACAGAGACTATGAACATTGGCTAAGTATCATTAACCCCTGTACCCCTGCAATTTTCTAATTGACATGTACTTAAAATTCTGCCTACATACTTTTCTTATATCAGGCAATTGACCCCTATAAGCAGTAGAATGGTATAGCCCATGTATCAGTCCTGTGTAATGGCCTAACTGAAACATGGCATCATTCATGTGACACTCTTCTCATCATATAATCCCTGACGTTCAGTAACAGTGATACATGACATACATGTTCTGATTCAGCACTCAGAAAGGTATTCCTGAAGATAACAATTATACCGACTACAATCCGTAAGCTTATTTTCTGTTGTGGGGACTCTCAAGGGACTATATACAGGAGTATGTGACTGTAAATAATATCAGATTACCAAGGACAGAAGTGGTCAGACTAACCCGATTTGTTTTTATGAGGAGCTGAGTAGACGTCTGCAGAGGGGTGGCTGTGGATTTAATGTTCTTTGATTTTGCAAAGGCATTTGATACTGTTTGATACGGTTAATAGGTAAAATAAGGTCAATAGGCTTAGAAAGTACAAATACAAGTCATTTGCTATCAGATATATGCCAGTTTTCTGTCGTATATCTGTTGCAGATTGTGGAGCAAAGGCAATCGGCGACTCTTCCCTGCTTACGCCAGGTCTAAATAAAGGGGCCTTGCGTGGGTGGGGAAAGGCCAGTAGGCCTGTTTCATCTATCATTTCGTATAAAGTGGATAAATGTAAAGTTATGCATCTGGGTAGTAATAATCTACGTGCATCATATGTCCTAGGGTAACACTGGGAGAGTAATTTGAAGAGAAGAATTTGGGTGTCCTTGTAGATCATAGATTAAATTATAGCGTGCAACATCAATCAGCTGCTTCTAAGGCTAGCAGGATATTATCATGTATTAAACGAGGCATGGACTCGCGGAGCAGGGATGTAATATTACCACTTTACAAGGCTTTGGTGCCTCCTCATCTGCAATATGCAGTTCAGTTCTGGGCACCAGTCCATAAGAAAGGAAGAAAGGATGCTCTGGAGCTGGAAAAGTACAGAGGAGAGCGACTAAACTGATAAGGGGCATGGAGGGTCGTAGTTAAAAGGAAATGTTAAAATAATTAAATTTATTTAGTCTTGAGAAGAGACGTCTAAGGGGAGACATAATTAACTTATACAAATATATAAATGGGCCATACAAAAAGTATGGTAAAAAGTTGTTACATGTAAAATCACCTCCATCTGGAGAAGAAAAGTTCATTTTCCAGAGACATCAAGTTTTCATTACTGTGAGAACTGTGAATCTGTGGAATAGTCTACCTCAGGACGTGGTCACAACAGGAACAGCAGGCAGTCTTAAAAAGGGCTTGGATGAATTCTTAAAATTATATAACATTAAGGCCTCATGCACACGACCGTTGTTTGGGTCCGCATCCGAGCCGTCGTTTTGGCGGCTCGGATGCAGACCCATTCACTTCAAAGGGGCCGCAAAAGATCCGTGGCTTCGTTGCGCAGCCCTGCTAAAAAATATAACATGTCCTATTCTTGTCTGCGCTTTGCGGACAAGAATAGGCATTTATATTGCCGACGCCCGTTCCGCAAATTGCGGAAGTCAACACGGGCGGCTTCCGTTTTTTGCGGACCGCAAAAAAAAACGGCACGGCCGTGTGCATGAGGCCTAATGTTTATGAAAATGTGTAGAAGTCTGGGTCTAACTCATGGCTACCTGTCTGTAGGTGATGTAAAATGGCCTCGGCTGCCTGTTTCTAGGTGATGTTGTCATATTGTTAGTAAAAGTTTAGTGTTAAAAAAAACACAAACACGGATCTGTTTCTACACAGACACTGAGACATAATGAGATGCTGCAGGTAGTAGTAGTGTATATACTGTACATGTTTTGCTCCCCAATACACTACTATTCATCTGTTAGATACCTGGGCAATCAACTGAAAGCTGGGTCACATTACGGCTCACATAACTGATGCCATGTTTAGTCCTATCCAGCTCTCTCAAGGATGCATTTTACAGGGCTACAATGGGCCTTACCATTTTTTTCTTCAGGGAAAGGCTACTGTATGGATATAATAAAGGTCTGCAAGCAAAATTTTAATGTATATTATAAAATTGTTCAACATCCTTTTCTCTATATAAATACATGTAATAAGGAAAGTAAGAAAAAAAATGCTTAGCAGCAAGATGTTATAGTTATGCATTCACAATGCTGTATAGATTATTTTTTTTTTAAAATGGTCACTTTTAAGGGATTCTCTTTCATTTCCACTGAAGGGAAATGTATTACATAAAAGTATTATATCCTCAGCAGATAAGGGCAATGACATATGTTTGGTAGGGCAATTTACTACTAATGTGTATTTGTCCTTACTTGTTCTGAAACAATCTCTCATTCAATTTATAAGATCTAGCTTGTTGCTAGCAACAAGCATTAGGTCATTCATTTACTGACAAAATTTGACAGCATATCTGATAAGGACTCAAATAATTTTGACTGGGTTACCAATGGACATGGAGGTAATGTAGGACGCACATTTAGCAGGTTCGAACCAAATGAGGAGTGATCAAGAATTTCAAGGAGGAAATTCTTTGTTAGTCAAATGTAACCACATTTTCTAAAGTATACCACAGTACTATGTAACAATGTTTTAAAATACTTTTCTTCCTTTTTTGTTACAATTTCCTCAATTCTAAATGTTTTATTGCAGAATTATATATCAGCCAAAAATGTTCGGCTACACAAATGTAATGTATAACCACTAACACAGCATGTCAATTGTGCACACCAAAAACATCATCTTCCGTGGCAGTAAGAGACATTTACATTACATTAAAGGCTATGAACACCTTTGGGGCATTTTTTTATGAACGTGACATCACTGGCCTAGAAAGAGGCCGCAGCACTAACAGGAGCGCCATGGCCTCTTCAAACAGCTAATTGGCGGGGTGCTGGAGTCATGGCCAACTAATTAGATACTCAGGATATACTGAGCCTATCCTGAGGATAGAACATCAATAGACCCAGAAAGAACCATAATCATCCTGAAGTTTTGGACCACTAAATATGTTCTCTCTATAAGGGCTCATGCACATGAATGTGTGCTGGCCGTTCCGTGCACTGGGGACCGCAATTTGCACCCACAGGCGCCATCCGCGCGGTTGCCGCAGATAGATCCAGACCCATTTAACATGAACGGGTCTGTAATCCGTCTGTACCGCAAAATAAAAAACATGTTCTATTTTTTTGGGGTGCAAAGGCACGGAGAGAAACCCCATGGAAGCACATAAGTGAATGGGTTCGCATTTGTTATACAGTGTGCACACGGCCGGTGCCTGTATATTGCAGACCCGCTGTTTGCCCTAAATGGAAGAGACCTGTAGAAATGTTCTGTAAACAGGTAAGTGAGCCAGTGTGTAGTTTTAGTTTCTGAAGGATTGTACTAAGAATTGCATGATGTAAATGCACAGCATGTCAATTGTGCACACAAAAAAAATGTCATCTGTGGCAGTAAGAGACATTTACATCACATTAAAGGCTATGGACACCATTGGGGCTTTTTTTTTTTTATTATTGCATTTTATTATTTTGGGCTACAGCCGTTTTTGTTCTACAGCCCTTACTTTTAGTGTATCTGCAGACTATTGCTTTCTCCTTTTCAGTGATTCCGTCAGGGAGTTGCTCTGACAGCTAGATGTGTAGCCTGATTTCTGAACTTATGGCATTTCATAAACACTCATTTAGAGGGTTATTCCGAGTCTTCTATATTGATGACCTATCCTCAGGATAGGTCATCAATATGTGATTGGTGGGGGCCCGACAACCAGCTATTTGAAGAGGTCGTGCCACTCCCATGAGCGCTGCGGTCTCCTTGTGGTAAACCAAGCAGATCACCGCCTATTGTACAGATGCTGTGCTTGATACTGTAGATCAGGCCCATTCAGCTAAACAGGATGAGCTTCAACTAAACCATGTGATCAATGAACGTGACATCACTGGCCTAGGAAGAGGCCGCAGAACTTACAGGAGCGCCGTGGCCTCTTCAAACAGCTGATTGGCGTGTTGCCGGAGTCATGGCCAAACGATTAGATACTGACGACCTATCCTGGGGATAGAACATCAATAGACCCCCCCCAAAAAAAGCCATATTCTTATCAGTTTGATAAAGAGTTTGGCGACATGAAGTGTTAATCAGCTCCCAGGTGTTCAAACATCAGAGCTACATATGGAGCTGTCAGAGCAGCTCCTTGGCAGTCTAAAACAGAAAGAAATACCGTATTTTTCGCCCCATAAGACGCACCCCCCCCTCCCAAAAGTGGGGGGGAAAATGCCTCTGCGTCTTATGGGGCGAATGCTTCCATTTTACATCGCAGTCTGCGATGTATGAGCCGGGAGAGAGGAGGGGCTGGAGTCTGGAACTAGGGGCGGGGCCCGGTGCAGTCACTGTACTCTTATACCGGGCCCCGCGGACGGCAGCAGTAACGTCACTCACTGACGTCAAGCGCCTGCTCCTCCCACTTTATGAATGAAGCAGGCGCGTGACGTCAGTGAGTGACGTTACTGCTGCCGTCCGCTCTGCCTGCTATGGAAGCTTGTTCTTAAGTGCTGTGCGGACACAGGGGAACATGGGAGAGCGCAGCGTTAGTTAAACTTAATAACAGGATAAGGATTAATGTTTATAAATACTGCGGTGAGCAGAGGGCCGGTGTATTGGGGGACACTTATGAGGGGGATCTGTGGATGACATATAGCAGTGTCATCCACAGATCCCCCCCCCATAAAAGTGCCATCCACAGATCCCCCACCCCATAACAATGCCATCCACAGATTCCCCACCTTATAGCAGTACCATCCACAGATCCCCCATAACAGCGCCATCCACAGATCCCCCATAACAGCGCCATCCACAGATCCCCCATAACAGCGCCATCCACAGATCCCCCATAACAGCGCCATCCAAAGATCCCCCATAACAGCGCCATCCACAGATCCCCCATAACAGCGCCATCCACAGATCCCCCACATGACAGTGCGTCATCCACAGATCCCCCATAATAGTGTCATGCACAGACCACCATTAATTCAAAACCCACCAAAAGCACACCTTTTGGTAAAAAAAAAAATTTTCCCGTATTTTCCTCCTCAAAAACCTAGGTGCGTTTTATAGGGCGAAAAATATGGTAGTTTGCAGATGCACTGAAAGTAAGGCTGTAGGACAAAAGCTATTGAAAAATTTAACAGTGTAGTGAATAACTTAATACAGTATAAATATTAAGATGTATCATCCTGGAAATCAGCATGTAAATACAGATTTCACTCTGCATCGCACTGAATAAAATCTGTGGTAAAAATGTATGCTTTTCCGCAATAGATATGGCGCGCTGTGAGTCTTTTAAAACAAAATGTACTGTTTTTTTTGCTTTAAAAGACGCACTTGATAAGATGCACCCCAGGTTTTAGAGCAGGAAAATAAGGAAAAAATATTTTTCATTAGACCTCAATTTAGACCTTAATATCAGATCCTCAGATCAGACTCCCATATAAAGGACCTCACATCAGACCCTCACACCATACCCCTATATCAGATCAGATCCCCATATCAGACCTCAGATCAGACCCCCATATCAGGACCTCCCATCAGACCCCCATATCAGATCCTCACACCATACCCCTATATCAGATCAGACCTCCAGATCGGACCTCCAGATCAGATCCCCATATCAGACCCCCGTATCAGGACCTCACATCAGACCCCCATATCAGATCCTCACATCAGACCCCCATATCAGATCCTCACACCATACCCCCATATCAGATCAGACCTCCAGATCAGACCCCCATATCAGACCTCAGATCAGACCCCCATATCAGACCTCAGATCAGACCCCCATATCAGACCTCAGATCCCCATCAGACCTCCATTTCAGACTCCCATATCAGACCCCCATCAGACTATGCCAGACTCCTGTATCAGACCTTAAAATAAATACATTCACTTACCTCTCCTGCTCAGCCTCTACTCTCCAGGTACGACGGTCTCCCCTGCATTCTTCACTGCCTGATCTTCTCTGGGCCTGCGCTGCACTGTCACCTGACTGAGTGCAGCATTAGGTCATAGTGCTCACGCAAAGCCCTGATGCTGTACGCAGTCAGAAAAGTGCAGCGCGGTCCCACGAAGGAACACTAGGGGGGGTGAGTACCGGCAGCACTCGCAGTGCTTCACTCCCAGCTCCCCACACCTAACTGCATACTAGTGAGAACTTCCATAATAGAATAGCTCACTAGTATTTGCTTTATAAGATGCACTGACATTTTTCCCAAATTTGGGGGGAAAAAAGTGCACCTGAGTGAAAAATACGAAAATTTAAGCAAAAAAAATTAAGTAAATATAGTGACAAACCTGCAGCAGAATCCGCATGCATGTGGATCCGATGCAGATTTTCTGCAGATTTCAACAAATGCATTAGAAAGGTTGAAATACGGTATACAATGAAGAGTCATAACAATTGACATAAATGGACATGCTGAAGATTTAAAACTGCACCTCAGCTCTATTTCCACATGGATTTTGTTTTACTTCAGTGTGTGGTAAAAATTTGGTAAAATCTCATCCACTTTGCTGCTACCATAATACCATAAAACAATAAATATATTAAAAGTATGGAAACTATGCTGTGTGTCCACGCCTTGTGACCATACCACTACAGTCAGATAGAGAAATATAGTGGGGATGGTAGATTTCAGCAGTGGCACTTAAAAGCAATTTATAACTACGCCGAAAAATCTTGCAAATATTTCCCTCTTATGTCATAACTAAACAGGCATGGTAACGGGATTGATGAATAAAATTACACTATGCATTTTGGACAAATTGCTTAATATGGTTTCTGTTTGGCAGACATAAGAGCTCAACGAGAGCACTTACCCAAGTCACTTAGTAGAGAAGTTGGTGTTAGGTGACCCCGTCTCAAAAGCTGCATTCTGACTTCTTCACTCTCGATACGTAATTCAGAGACCATGTTGCAAGGGATATATCCAGTTCTTTCTGCACATTTGCCGTGGTAAAAGCCATCAGCATCTTTATCGCCAAACACCTGAAAAAAATATTTATTTATATCGGTTTGCAGGGATGTCCTGTTCTGCTCCTAACATGAGTCTGGGAGACTGTAAAATGTATGCTTGATGAAATTAAAATGTTACATACCTGTAAAATCTGTCCCTCTTTAAAGGGAAGTTCTTCCATATATGCCTCTGGATTAGGTGACATCGTCTCTGGATCGTAATCAAAAAGGGCTACAAAAAGCCTAACAGAATTTGCCTCCTGTTCTTTTGAGGGGCAAAGTCTATCTTCTAATAGTCTTTCTTGACAACACTCTGGCTGTGTGGAATGTGCAGCATCTGAAAGAGGGAAATAATCATTGATAACCCCCCCAAAATAACCCCACAATCCTAATAATTACTACAGTTTATAAAGAAGAACATTGAAAAATGTACCCGACTCAGAGTCTGAAGTCAGGCGACTTGTGCCCGTCTTCCTGTCTGATGTTAGGTATCCAGTAGGACTGAGCTGTGAGCAGATCTTTGGATCTTCAGTTAAATCCTCCTATAGACAAAGCAACAGTATAAACCAAAAGTTGTCTTCTCTTTAAATAATTAACAAATCATATCAAGGCCAAGCTGCGACAAGGCTGCACGCACGACCGGAATGCTTCAAGGAACTGGGATCGCATACAATACTCCTCTCTATAATTTACATCGATCTTGGATTATTACTGTATGAAATATATGCATTAGATCATTAGGTGTTCTCGAAAGAACAGAAACTGAATGCAAATGATTAATTTGTTTTGTCTTGTTTTTATCCATATAAACATAGATGTAAAATATGGAAGGCAATTGGGATCCTAACAGCATCTATCTGTAACCAGTAGAGGGAGACTGCACAATGTTCTCACAGGTTTAACTTGTTACTACACCGAGATCAAACAATTCACAGAGAATCCTCAGACCCCTCCTGCCCAATTGCAATGAACACAAGTTATATTTACAGGGGGTACTAAAGCAATGTACTGCACGTTTCATACTGGCAATTCTGAGTATTAATGTACTTAAAGAGGTTGTCCTATGAAAAATATTGTGTACAGCTAAGGGTCCATTCACACGTTCGTAAATGTTTTGCGGATCCACAAAACACGGACACCGGCAATGTGCGTTCCGCATTTTGTGGGCCGCACATCGCCGACACTACAATAGAAAATGCCTAATCTTGTCCGCAATTGCGGACAAGAATAGGACATGTTCTATTTTTTTGGGGAACGGAATTGCGGACCCGAAAGTGCGGGTCCGCAATTCCGGATCCGGGCAGCACATAGTGCGGCCCCATAGAAACGAATGGGTCCGCAATTCCGTTCCGCAAAATGCGGAACAGAATTGCGGACGTGTGAATTGAGCCAGCATCAAGGATTTTTTTTTTATATCTACACTGAAAAAAGCCTTTATCCTGAACTGCAATGATGAATGATACAGGCCTCCCGGCCCCTTCGCCATCATGCCACATCTACTTTTTTAGACCTGGCATGAGCGGGGAAGAGTCGCAGATTGCGGTGCAAATAACCTTTGCGCCACAATCTGCACCAGAAATATGCCTAATAAAGGCGTATTTTGCGATAGTAAAAGACCTCCTATATCGCTTCATCTGTGTGACACTGGTGCATTCACTGACTATGGTCTACTTTAGGTTCTTTGCACCGTTGTCTATGTACAACGTATGGGCACCTCTGTTTTTTTGCGATTGCTCTGTTCTGTTGAATTGCTGCCTAAACTTATAAATATAATTTATTAAAACCTATTGTAAATGTGATTAAATTAGTTTTTCTAATATACTTTAATAATTTTTTTACTATTCCTAGAGAAATAGGTTGCTGAAGTTCAGGTGTCTATTGCGCTTTAGAATCCGTACTCTTGTACTCCGCTGTTTATGGGAGTATGGATTCCACTGGTGCAGGGCATGAGCTCACATAGCACATTGCTTCTTCTGCCTGTGCCCACTGTGCTAAAGCCTGACGTGGCACATCTATGCGAGGCTTTAGCAGCGCTGTGCTCCTGCCTGAATAGTGCGGCCTCACTGAGTCAGTGCATTTATACACAGCTGTGTACGAGAGTATAGATTCTAAAGCGCAATAGGCACCTGAACGTCAGGCACCTATTTCCCAAGGAAAAGTTAAAAAAAAAATTGAAGCTTATTAGAAAAATTTATTTAATCACATTTACTATATGATGTAATAAAGTTTATTTATAAGTTTATGTACACTTTAGGTGCAAAAAAAGAAAAAATGTTAGTACAGCGCCACCTGCTGTTTCTATTGAACAGCCGTTTTGTGTACACCTCTGGAAGGGCCAGTTCACACAGAGTTTTTTGGTGCTAATGTTGGCGCGTTTCCACCTCAAAATCAGCTCCAAAAAACACCTGGAAACAGCCTCAAATTCATTTCAATGGGAAGCCGCATTTGTTTTTTTTCCGCGTGGAAAAAACAAGCAGCATGTCCTATCTTGGGGTGGAATACTCACCGAATTTCCCAATGAAATTAATGGGAACAGTAAAAAAAAAAAACACAAACAAAAAAAACGTTGTGTTTGCATGTTTTTTGACATGGATCTGCACCAGAACCACAAAAAAACCATTGAAAAAACTGCATGAAAAACTTGCAGATTCTGCCCTGAATTTTGTAGGCGGATTGTCTAAATCCATTGTGTGAACACACATGCTTAATCTTGTTTCTGTCTCTGCTCTTTTGAGTATGTGAAGGGATCCTTGGCGAAGTAAGCCACTGCATCTGAACTGCTTATCAAGGAGATAATGAGCAAGTGCAATTACAGTAACTCTGTCTCACTCTCTTATAACTTGCTCATTATCTCCTCTGACATGCAGAAAAGACGCTGCAGCTTCAGAAGAAACCTGATCACCCCTCCCAGAAATCCCGACACATTCCCGAAGGAGCAGAGAGGGAAGCAGGACTGAGCATGTTTGTCCCCCTTGGCACACTAATGCTACATTCACACGTCAGTATTTTTCTATAATCCGATTTTCTGTCCGTTTTTTGCGGATCCGTTGTTCCTGAAAATGTTTCCGTATGTCATCCGTATGTCATCCGTTTTTTTCGGATCCGCAAAAAACGGAAACATGTATAAATTTCAATAAGCAAATAAAGTTGTTTGGATTTCTTAAAAAAAAAATAAAAAAATTTAAATGTAATTTCCAGGAACGGATTCCGTATAAAACGGATGACATACGGAATGACATCCGTATGTTATCCGTTTTTTGCGGATCCATTGACTTTGTATTGTACCAGGATCCGATTTTTCAGGAAAAGAATAGGACATGTTTTATATTTAAACGGACATGCGGAACGGAACAACGGAAACGGACAGCACACATTGTGCTGTCCGTTTTTTTCCAGGACCCATTGAAAATGAATGGGTCCAGATCTGGTCCAGATCTGTTCCAGAAAAAACGGAACAGATCAGGAGAGAAAAAACGGACGTGTGAATAGACCCTAACTGAGGTGGACACAGAAAGACAATTAAAAACAGCAGGTGGCAGTATACCATCATCATTCCAAGAATATTTTTAGAATTATAATATTTTTTTTCTAATTACGATCTGGATTTAACTATAAACAACATTTTTCATGGACAACCCCTTTAAAGTTGATCAGTCATCTCCCCTGAACGTGTATGCCCAGTAGAAAATAATTCTGCAACATCTTTTCTGGCATCCTGTTATTCAGTTAGGGATGTGTTCCTGCATTATCTTCAGACTGTCCCATCAGTGCTCGAGCGGGCAGGGACACGCTTCTTTGGCAAGTAGAATGGTTTACTCATTTGTCAATTTAGTAATAAATATCCAGGAGAAATGAGAAAAGACGCTCCAGAATTGATATTTCAAGGGGAATAGGAATACTTACCAAAGCAGACATGTCAGGAGAGGCGACAGGTTTTCTTTAAGACTGTACATTTACAACTGATAAATGCTAATTATGTAAATTTTTCGATGAGGAATATTGTATGCTTAATGGTTTTTAATACATCAATCTACAAAGCACATAACGCAAAGCCATGAGTGACAGCAGAAGCTCCGAAACATCTAATTTTCTCAGCCGGCTGACGTTTCAGTGCATATAAAAAGCAGACAAGGAAGAGAGGGTAGTGATAAAGCTACAGCCACTACATAAGGCATCTAGAAACCAGCTGAGCACATCACTGTAAGCATTGGGGGTTCAAGCATCACCTTTCCATCACATTCCCACTGAACTGATCGCATACTTCTACTACTTGCTGCTCTGTGAACCGCGTCATCTTTTTTGCAGCTCAGGGGAAGGGATTGGGTTCCCTTAAGATATTCTCCTGTGCCATGTTCTTTACTTTGTCTCTTCACATCATTTTTCTTTCTTGTATACTGGATCGGCTCAGAGTAACCAGAGCTTTCACTCCAACCTTCCCGGTCAGTCTGAGAACCATCTTCCCAAAGATCAACTTTAGCCCGGCTGGTGTTATGGGCTGGGAAAGACGGCTCTTCCTCATCTTCTGTGTCATATTCTACATCAATTTCTAAATGGCTACTGCTAAAAGACCCAGGAGCTTTTGGTTTGAAATTCGAGGAGCCAAGCAGGCGACGCCTTTGAGTATTTCGAGACTGTTTATTCCTTAGGCTTTTGTGGTTTGTTTGGGAGGTGTCTCGAGCTGTACCAGAAGATGATGGCTCTTTCGGTTTGTAGGATCGAGGGGTGTAAAAGCCACCTTGATTAGAATTTGTGGACATTCGGCTGCAGTGCTCCCGACTATCACTCTGCTTCTTTCGATTAGGCTCTATGAAACAGCAAGCTCTGTCATTATCATAGCTGATCCTTTTTGCTTTCCACATCTGGTTTTCAGAGACTGGAGGCCTTATGTCCGATGGAGACTGATAAACACAACTCTTTGATTTAGGACAAAAGTCCTCATCAAGAAAGACACAGTCTTCCCCACATTCCACTTTCTTGTGGTTCATCACGCTCACTTTGATGGGTGTCTCCGTGGGTAGGTTTAATGAAGATCCGTTTTTTGTGGCGAAGGCTTTGTGGGGGTTTCCATACTGGTACTTCTGTGGCTCCATACTACACTGTGGATTCTTAGAAACAATGTGAGGAGAGAGATCTTCATCTTCATCCTCTTCTTCAGTCACCTCTGGGATGCTAAATAACTTCTTACTGCAATGTTTCTGTAAAGGTAGATCCAAAATCCTTTCAAGAATTTCCTCATCGCTGTCTGTCTCACAACAGTCCAACTACATGAATTTTTAAAGGGAATCAAAAAGCACAATAATGTAATATATACTGGTGAATACAATAGAAATTTACAAAAAACATGGAGCCTAAGGGGCATTTTACAGGGGCAGAAAAATTGCCTGTAAAAAGTGATTATCAATGATATAGCAAGTCAATTGCTGCTTGATTAACTGCATTTCTGGTTCAAATATGTGCCTTTTTTTTTATTATAAATATGATCATTCATACCTCTTTCCCCTCAGCTTCCGTTATTCACTGCAGCATATCCCCTTTTTACACGAGAGGGTGCTGGCAAAAAATGCTGACTTAAGTCATCATAAAAAGATGCAATGAATGAAAAGCAGGTGAATTCTCATTAATCATTTGACTGCTGGACAGGTTTACACTAGTAATGATGGCTTATCTCCCAGGAGAATAAAAGGATCGGGCGAAAATATTAATTTGCCAGATCCTCGTCTCCTCGAACATCATTTGTCAGGGAAGAGTCGGGAGCTCCCGACACACAGTGTGTTGGCTAAACTCATTTTCACGGCAATGCGCAAACCACAGATTTGCAAAATACAGATCCCGGCCGTCTGCATCCTGCATATTTGTGGGACGCATTATCAAAATGCCTATTCTTGTGCGTTTTGCGTATAGGACATGTTCTATAATTTCATGACTTACACGTGCTGTCAAAAATTTTGGTGGGACCATAGAAATGAAGGGGCCAGCGTGCAATCTGCAAAAAATGTGGCTCGGACGCAGACCAAAAATACGGTTGTGGGAATGAGGCTAATGTGAATGGCCAGCTTTAGTGTAAGCCCCCTACTTTATCAACAGTAGATAACTATTGTATTTTAATACACTCACTCGTGTTGCTTTTGTCTGTCACAAGGGCTCTGGTCATGACATGGGAACATTATGAGCAATGGGAAATTTACATCTACAGTATTAAATAATGTAGTCACAGGGTATTTACATGTCCTATCTGTCTTGCTTCTCTAGATGTCACTTTATTCTTTAAAGTTGCCCAACTATAATTTCAAGATGGCTTTACCTAGAAGGCTTGTATAACATACCTTCCCAGAACTGTCTCCACCTGTACTTGTTGATGACTGTCCCCATTTTTTGGCACTGGGAACAACGTTGCAATCATCTTCTTCCACATCCTCCTCTTCCTCCAGGATATCAGAGAGATTAGAACTACGGCTGTGATCAAGATGTACACTGGAATGTGTGTCCAATTGCAATTTCACCACATCCTGATTGCAGAAGGGTAAAAAAAAAACTGGTGATCCATATTTATCTTTAAATGGTATGGCAGCAACTACTATAGGCACAGCATGGAAACAAATCATAAGTTCTAAACTGTGGAATAATCACAATAATGTCTATTTACCACAATATTTTTTACATTAAAGTGGAATTATTATGCGTTTGTTCTACTTCATATAGTTGGGGACACATCACCATTGGAGCTAGTCGTGGCTGCAGAGGCGCATGTAACGCAGTCCATGTGGTGTCAGAAGAGAACTCAGGACAACTGTGGACCCACACACACGGAACAGAGCATGGGAGCAGTTAAGTATGGTTCCATCGACAGGCACTGACGGCCATTTAAAAAAAATTACATGAGGGTGGACAACCCTTTTAAAGAGGTATTCTAGTAACAGTAAGTTCTCCCTTCCACGGAATAGGAGATAATTATAACATCAGTGGGTATTCCAGTAGCAAGAAGTTATCCCCTATCCACTGGTTAGATATAGATTTGTGAGGGTCTGACCGCTGGACCCCCTTTCCCACGTATTAATAAAGCGAAACACAGCTGCTCCATTCAAGTCCATGGGACTGCAAAATATAGAGTACAGAGCAGTGGATGCTCAACCATTGCTCTATTCAAACAGGGAACCCAGCTTCCCCTCTTCTCATGATTGAAAGGGGTCCCAAGGGACGGACCCCCACAAATCTAGATGTTATCCTCTAACCATTGGACAGGGTATAACTTCTTGTTCCTGGAATACTCACTTAGGTGATCCTGCACTGCTATATCAGCCAACTCCACCTCAAATGAGAGCAGTTCTGATAACGCTATATTAAGGAATTTTTCCAAATTTCATCTACATTTCTGAAAGCTGTCCTATACTTTCCTTGGATACAAACCTCGGTTTCAGAACTGACTTTATTCACACTTGAGTCCTTTATCTTATTACTGTCCACTTCAAGAAAGTCTTCAATGGAACCTCCCCGGCAGCTTAGGTTGGTTGGCTCCGCTTCCTCTGACATCCCAGCCTCTGGGCTCGAGCACTCCTCTTTGGCAGTTGTGCTCAATTCCAAACTGTTCTCCTTGCACCAAGTTATACCCATTGGCAGGCGGCTGGTGTTAACTCTGTCATTTCTTTCAGGTTCTTTGGTGTTTGGATGCATTTTCTAGAAAGGATTACATAGACCATTTAAAGGGGTTATCAGGTGAATTATATTGACCTTTCCTCTGGATAGGTCATCAATATCAGATAGGCAGGGTCAGACACCTGGCACCCGTGCCGATCAGCTCTCCGGGAGTGCCGTGGCCTCTTCCTAGGCCATGTGACATCACCGTACATCAGTCGCATGGTCTAGGCGCAGCTCAGCCTGATTTATAGGTCATCATTATATTTACCAGAATAGCCCCTTTAACAGAACTGGTAACATAAAATTAGCACTTACCTCTTAGAATAAAATACAGAATTAAAAACTTGCCTTGGGAGTCTAGAAAATGGCAAAATGTACCTGTCAGACTATACTAGCTTTGGATGCCACCAGAAACCACTGAACTGCAGACAGGGAGATAACACAAGACGTGGATTGCCCGTACACGAGTACCTAATGGACTTATAAGGGGTAAAAAGGTAATGGATGTTGTCTGTATTTTAGTATTCCCAAAAGTTCAGAAAATAATTTTAGACCTAAAATGACATGGTGATTAAAGCTGGACATCCATTTTGACTGCTTATTATACATGCACAAGCTAAACGTTCAATTTTAAGAAATCTCATAAATTACCAAAGACTTACTTGACTGTGTTCTTGTAGTGGTGTTGCTTTAGGCTGCAATGTGTGTTCAGGTCGGATAGCTTCAGGAACAGTGGACGGGACACTGTCCTGTGTACCTTGGCATGATGCTTGTACCTCAGCAGGTTCTGAACTGGAAGATCCTTGGCAGTAACCCGAGGAAGCACTGAGTGACGAGGCCTGAACTGGCAGACAGTCCATGGAGTCACCCCTAATACAGTCTGTATAGACAGAGATATTGGCTTGGGGAACGGAGGCTGGCGGATTACGCAGTGAACAGGGTGATGATGAAGTAAGAGGCATAGAAGGAAACTTCTCAGAAGGAGAAGACAGGTTGTGCCCTGATGCTTGCTGACATGTAAGGCTAGTGTCAGAAAAGGTATGTGACAAGGAAGGACTGTCAGGGACTTTCACAAAGGCAGCAGGTATGTGAGCTGGCACTGAGTCCATGGATTCTCCACTGGGGGACATGGTCCTAATAGATATTTCCCGAGATGCCTGCAGGAGTGCTACGTGAGATGTACCCACTAATACACTCCCAGCTGTTGGAGATGTGACTTCAAGTACCTAAAACACAAACGAGACTAGTAAAGCACAAATGAACAACTGTGTTTGAATGCAAAAGACAGCCCTATGTACACACATACGGTATAGACAATTAAAAGACTCCTACGACTAGCATTTTACCGCTTGTATCTTTTCTGCTCTCAGATACAGTGCTGAATGAGCACTAGGGATGGAAGAGTGGCACATCCGCTGGTTATGAGATCGCCAGGATGCCAGCTGCTGCTTCTGTCTATACACATTACACAGGTGTCGACTGACAGACACCTCTCTCAGCTCCCCATACAAACACTGCCAGACACCTCTGACGACTGCTTATCCTTTGAGAACAAAAGGATCAGGTATCCCGAGATCCAACAGCCTGATCCTTCTCTCCTCTGTAGTTGGGGAACATTTGGTAGGCTCCCATACACATTGGATGGTTGCCCGGTTCTGCCAAAATAGTCAGGATCAGTCAACTTAAATCTAGTATGTATGCCTGCACAACCCTACAAGAGTCGATTTCCCCCATAACTGGGGCTGCTGAACAACTTCATCTAATTAGAAAAAGATCCACAAGAGGAATGTGTGTACCCCCCTCCCAGCCTCTCACATGCTCAGAACTGCTGACAGACTCCCTTTACATACACTTTGTTTGTATCCACTATATGTGTGCGGCTCCTTGAACACAAAAAGTTTACTTTAGCCCTTTCCTCACATGGTGATGTTTTCCATTCACATAGCCGTATGAGGGCTTGTGTTTTACTTTCTAATGGCACTGTTTAATACTGCATATGATGTAATGGGAAGCTCCAAATGTGCTGAAACTGGGGAAAAAAAATTCAATTCCGCCAGTTTGGGTTTTGTTTTTAAGGCATTCACTATGCGGTAAAACTGACCTGTCCCCTTCATTCTCTGGACCAGTAAGATTACGCCGATGCAATATATGTATCGTTTTTCTTGTGTTTTAACCACTAAATACCAGGCCTATTTTTGTCTTGCATTTTTAGTTTTTTCCACCCCACATTCCAATAACCATAACTTTTTTTTATTTTTCCGTTCACATATGAGGGTTTGTTTCTGGGGTAAGATGCATTTTTTTAATGGCACCATTTAATTTAACATGCCTGTTATTCGAAAATGGTAAAAAAAAAAATCTTTGTGGTGTTAAATTGGGGTTTCACACTGTGACACTGTGCGCTAAAAATTAAAGACGTCCATATTTTGCGGCTCAATACGAATCGAATCCAGCGATACCAAACTTATACAGATTTTTTTTTTACTACTTTAAAAAAAAAAAAAACCTTTGAAAAAAATAATCAAACTTCTCTTTGCATTGCCATTTTCTAACTAAAATTTCCATCTACAGAGTTGTATGAGGGCTTGTTTTGTGCAGGACGAGCTGCAGTCTTTATTGGTACAATTTTTGTGGTACGTTTGGCTTTTTATCATAGTGATTCAATTTTTTTGGGGAAGGGGGGGGGGGAAAGGTGACAAAAAAAAATGGCAAATCGTGTGTTTTTTCTTTTTTTTTCCATTTCAGCGTTCACCGCACAGGAATTTACAGCCAGCAACCGCAGCAAATTGAGTGGGCTCACCACAGCAGCCTGCTCCATACATTCCCTGTACCACCGTGACATACCGGTACGTCACGGTGGTTGAAGGGGTTAATACTAAAATAAATAAATAAAGACCTTGGGAAAAAATGATTTTTTCCCTTTTCATCACCATATCCTGCACCCCATAACTTTTTTATAGTTATGTTTATGGAGCTGTTTGAGGGCTCATTTTTTTGCAGAGGAATCTGAAGTTTTTATTGATACCATTTTGGAGTGTGCATTACTTTTTAATCACCTTCTATTCAATTTTTGGTGAGAGGTGAAGTGATGAAAAAAAAAAAGAAATGAAGCCATATTATTGTTTTTTTTGTCCATTACACCATTCACCGCATTTTTTAAAATATTTTAATAGTACAGCCGTTTTTGGACACGGTGATGCCTATGCGGTTTATTTTTTTGGAATATTTTTATTTTAATATTGGCGAAAGGGGCGCGATTTAAAATTGAATATTTTCAAAAACATCTTTTTTTTTTTTACTTTTGTTTACAGTAAGTCCCCAACATTGCAATTTGCATAAAGTAATGGAACTTTATCCATTTCAACATACAAAGATTAGTATATTCCAACACAGTGCTGCCATCTGCAGGCCTGAATTGGAATATACCAGTACGTGCCCGCATTGCTGAGATAAATGATGTTTTAATATATACAAAAGAGCCTCTAGGAGCAACAGGGACATTGTTGTTACACCTAGAGGCTCTGCTCTCTGCAACTGCCTCTCCCTCTCCACTTTAGGTGAAGTAGGGCCAGGCATGATGAGGTTTACACTGCCTGGTCCTGTCACAGTAGAGAACAGTTCTACAGAGAGAGCAAAGTGTCTAGGAGTAACAGCAACAAAGCCATTGCTCCTAGAGGCTCATGTGTGTATATTAAAACTTCCATTTTTCTCAGCAGTGCAGGGCGGCACATATGAAGATTGGACCAACACAGATGCCTTCAGCTGCCAAGCGCACATGCAACTGTTCAGCCAAATTTGTTGACAGATGCTCTTTAAAGGGTTTCTATCACTTGGTATGACATAATTAGCCGTCAGACACTAGCGATCTGCTAGTGTCTGCTCTGGCCAACCATCCTACTATAATCACTTGTGGGGCAGCGGTTTTGCTAAAAAACTAACTTTTATAAATATGCTAATGAGCCTCTAGGTGCTATGTGGGCGTCATTAGCACCTAGAGGCTCCGTCTACCTTCATACACAGCCGCCGCCCAGCGCGTCCCTCCAGCCCGCCCATGTCCTCCTCTGTGTGACGCAGCGGACGAGTTCTCGCGCATGCGCCGTGCGCGGCTGTATTCGGCGCATTTGAGATCTCAGCTCGGAGCGGTCAGACATTCAATGCGCATGCGCGGCTGTATTCGGCGCATGCGCATTGAATGTCTGACCGCTCCGAGCTGAGATCTCAAATGCGCCGAATACAGCCGCGCACGGCGCATGCGCGAGAACTCGTCCGCTGCGTCACACGGAGGAGGACATGGGCGGGCTGGAGGGACGCGCTGGGCGGCGGCTGTGTATGAAGGTAGACGGAGCCTCTAGGTGCTAATGACGCCCACATAGCACCTAGAGGCTCATTAGCATATTTATAAAAGTTAGTTTTTTAGCAAAACCGCAGCCCCACAAGTGATTATAGTAGGATGGTTGGCCAGAGCAGACACTAGCAGATCGCTAGTGTCTGACAGCTAATTATGTCATACCAAGTGATAGAAACCCTTTAATACAAGGCATTTACTAATGTATTGCAATTGTCCATATTGCCTCCTTTGCTGGCTTGATTGATTTTTCCATCGCATTATACACTGCTCGTTTCCAGGGGTTGTGGCCAGCGCTATAAAATGATATGAGGTGGCTGGGATGGGAACTGCTGTGCATGTGTGCATCTGTGGTCCTGGCCACAAGAGAGGCCGGCGCCTTTTTCTATTGTGTGCAAGCACGGCCACCACTGATGGATTGTAGGGGGGGATATGAGCAGTGTATAATGTGATGGAAAAATGAATCCAGCCAGCAATAAGGTAATATGGACAATCACAATACATTAGTAAGTGCCTTGTATTAACGTTGTTTGCTGAAATGAGACAACCCCTTTAATAATATGAAAATAATGTATATAAAATAAAAGAAACCTGTACTGGTCACAAAAAAATTTAGCAAAAAGCACATCAATAGCTCGAAAAATGAAAAAGTTATAGCGGTTAATCTAACACCTTCTAATAACAGCTAAACGGTGTCTGGTCCTTAAACAGTTAAAACTTGAGTATGCAGGTGACTATTCCAAAGAAGTGTTCACCTTTTGTCCATCAGCATACACTGCATAGCCCGTCACTCTGACTCCATTAGAAGTCCCTGCTGCATCTATTGTCACTGGTAGCCATGTGATGAGCAGGACACCGGGTTTTGGACCTAGTTCAACCTGAACATCAAGTGGGGCATCTGGAGGACCTGTAAGAAATTGGACAACCTGATCACATATTGGGACACCAATACAGCAAGAACACTTAACAAGAACCTGTATCACATGACATTCAATAACATAAAATGACAAAGAATGATGAAAAACATAAAACTAAAGCTTGTATGCTCTACTTTAAAATATCTTTCATGACAAGTGATACAGGAGAGGTGGGCAGTCAGCGCTCACCATTGACAGTCAGTATAGGAGACACGGAGGAGCAGTTCTACAGTGTATGGGGACAGTTATATATACACTGTATGCATATAAACTGCCCCTATATACTGTAAAACTGCTTCTCCCTGTCTTCTATACTGACTGTCAGGGTCAATTCACACGACCGTGTGCGTTTTGCGGATCCACGAATCCGTGGAATCGCAAAACACGGACATCTGCGATGTGCGTTCCGCATTTTGCGGACAGCACATCGCCGGCACTTAATAGAAAATGCCTATTCTTGTCCACTATTGCGGACAAGAATAGGACATGTTCTATTTTTTTCGGGAACGGAATTGCGGACCCGGAAGTGCGCATTCGCAATTCCGGATCAGGACAGCACATCGTGCTGCCCCATAGAAATGAATGTGTCCGCAATTCCGTTCCGCAAAATGCGGAACGAAATTGCGGACGTGTGAATGGACCCTCAATGGTGAGGGCTGACTGCCCGACTCTCCTGTATCTCTCCACGGCATGCCGGGGATATAGAGCACAGAGGAGTTGTCGGCGCTCAGCACTGACCATATATAAATCAGGGAGAATATAAAGACAGTTACATAGATGTTTGTATGAGGGAGGCGGTGAGGTTAGAGACAGGCTGGCTCCACATCTAAGGGTCCATTCACACGTCCGTAGTGCATTGTTGATCCACAATACACCCGGCCGTCACCCCCATAGAAATGTCTATTCTTGTCCACAATTGCGGACAAAAATAGGACATGTTCTATTTTCTTCGGGAGCCGCGGACCGGAAGATCTACGGAAATGGCGCGATACAGAAATGCGGATGCGGGGAGCACATAGTGTGCTCTCCGCATCCATTCTGTCCCCATTGAGAATGAATGGGTCCGCACCCGTTCCGCAATTTGCGGAACGGATGCGGACCCATTATTACAGACGTGTGAATGGAGCCTAATAATGAGCCAGGAGCGTCTTTAGTACTGTACTAAACATTACAACCGGTTTCCTTAGCAAAGCTCATTTAGAGAACATTGCAAAGGGACAAATTCCGACAAAATCACCTAATAAAATATATTACAAAAATACTCTTAATCACTTCCTCTACACATTAATGGGCATCTATCAGGTGATTTGTACCTATGAAAATGGCTGATCTGTTGCATGTGCACTTGACAGCTGAAGTAATCTGTGTTAGACCAGTGTTCATATGTGCCCGTACAGAAGAGAACTGCCGACGAGCCTCTTTGCCTCATGCAACAGGTCAGCCAGTAGGTACAAGTCTGCCGACAAATGACCTTAAAAAAATAAATAAAAATGAAGTATCAGTTTTAAAGATCTATAGTGATCTATCAAGTATGATAGTGCACATAGGAAGGATTAACAAAGAAAAAAGTTAAAATTAAGTATAATGATGGGTCTGTGGTTTCTAATACCCAGATGAAAAATTCTTAATAGTAGATGGAGGAAAATATTGCAGTGAGTCTTTCCTACCTGCAGCAGGAGTCGTTAGTTGCATAACTGTGGTCTTTGGCTCTCGTCTCTCCAGAGGTAACTCCAATGGAATTCTCTGGGGTCGGGCTTCCACTTTAACATTATACATGGTGTTAGGCCTCAAGCTGCTAAAGGTGTACCAATAAGTTCCTGCTTTGGCCAAGCTACAGCTTTCCTCATTGAGATACAAGGCATGTGAATAGTTGCTGTTACATGGCTGCCACGTAATTTCGGCAGATGTTGCGGAAAGGCTGCGAACGCGTAGTTGTGTTGGAGCAAGTGAGTAACCATGGCCAACCAACAAAGTGCAACGCATGCGATCTGAGCAGCCGCTGTCTGTCATGCTCTGTACAGAAATGCGATAAGTACGAGTTTTCAGCTCAAGTTTTTCGATCAAGGCTTTAGTTTGTCCACCACAGCGAACATTTTGTCGAAGTTCATTGTCTACATAAATATTGTAACTTAGGATATTTCCACTGCCGGCTGCTACAAGAGGAGGTTCCCATCCAACCACTATACTACGAGCAAGCTGCTTAATGAGGGACAGCTTTCGAGGGTAAGGCACAGCTGAGACATCTCTAGCTCCCTCACTATTTCCTTGCATTGGCAATGGACTGAGGCTGCTTCCATCATCGTCTTCTTCACTTCTCTCCATACTGCTTCCACTCAAAAAGCTAATGTCCTGTCCAGAGCTCTGTGACAGCTCATTGGTTTCAGCTGGGTGAAAGGCGATCAAGTCGTCATCAGAGACACGTTCCACAAAGTTTGAAGGAACAAGTCCACGCCTTCCATCCATTAATTCCCCTGTTAAGACAAGTTAAAAATAAGAATAAGGACTGAATATTTCACATGAAATCTACAGGCCATATAAGTTTCACCTAAATTGGAGAAAACCATTAGGTCACCTGCACACGTTGCAGAATACGTGAGTTTTTTTCGTGTGGAAAAAACGCAGCGTAGTACAGTACCAGCAAAGCGTATGAGATTACAGAAATCTCATGTATACTGTACTTTGCAGATTTTTTTCTGCGTGGAAATCACCCTGCCGCCTGGATTTCCAAATCCACAGCATGTTAATCATGTTTGCGGTTTTAGCTGCGGATTTACTCTTTTTCTAATGAAGGGTGAGATCTGCGGCAAAACTGCACGAAATCCGCACCAAACACCACTGTTAGAATTGCAGATTGTGATGCGTATATGGTGCGAAGATTCACACAAATCTGCACAGAAATTCATGCAGATCTTATGTGTTCACCCGCATGTTGCGTGCAGGCAGCCTTACATCCTATGGAGGCTTTTTCTGCTGCAACGCGTGGTGGTAGTCTAAATGAGTGAGAAATCAGATCTGCTTATTTCTTACATGGTGCTGTGGTAGGAAACACACTGGAATGACGGCTACTCGGGGAGGAAGTTACCAACTAGAGAACTCTTTATTAGCTCAATATGCCCTATGAATGGACATGCAGAAGGGGATGGAGAAGTACTTACTACTTACAGCATATCGGAGTATTTATACTACAAGTACATCACGGAACAACCAAGTTCATTTTCAGCTTGCGGTTTAATTTTAGATTACCTACCTTCATAAAATCCATCATCATCCATGTCCCCATAGATGTAAATATATTCCCCTGCTGTGAGGGGGAGTTCTGCTTCAGGATTTTCATTGGGACCATCAAAGGGATTGTAGCTGTATGTAATTGTGAAACATCATGATTTCTTACAAAAAATACAAAATCACATGTATGAGATTAACAATTCTTGAATGCAAGATAATATTACCTGTATCGTGCAAGAAAAACTTGCAATTTAGCACTGGATCGGGTTTCCGGTTCAGGAATTAATGAAACACTGTCTGCTTCCAGGTCTTCCATTTCACTGGCAGTGTCAACCTATGAAATATCGAGAACAGCGTGAAGGTTGACGAATGTAGATAATACAAAGCCTCTTACAAATACATGTGAATTATAAAGAGATTTTTATGAATATAACTTAATGACAGATATACAAGGCATTAATAACACCAAGCATTGTGTTAGTAACATGAGAGATGGGACCAACTTCTTCCTTACTTCTGGGGTGAGACAAGACTTGGAACTATCATGTGTGGATTCTGATTTCGATGGGGTGCGCGGAGCTTCAAGCTTTCGTTTTCCTTTGGCAACTGCTTGATTCGGGGCCTCAGCATTGCCGACATCGTGGCTTGGTTCTGGTGCTTCAGGCAGTTCTTTCTCTTTATCATCCTCAATCTTTTCATCCACTGTCGAGAGAACAGGGTGGTTTAAATCTGTAACCAATAATGAAATGATTAAAGCCTCATGCACATGATCGGATGTTCGGTCCGCATCTGATACGCATTTTTGGGGGATCGGATGCAGACCCATTCATTTCAATGGGGCCGCAAAAGATGCAGACAGCACACAGTGTCTTTTCCACAGCCCCGCAAAAGAGGCAGAACATTTCCTTATTATTGTCCATTTTGTGGACAAGGATAGGACATGCACTTGGCCGGTATGCGTGTTTTGTGGATCAGCGTCAATGGATTCAGTTGTGGGCATGAGGCCGAATCCTATGACACCAAGTCTTTAGGTGCTGCCACACGTTCAGGTTTTTTTAAAGCTCCAGAGGTGATCATAAAAGGAGAGAAAGTATTAAGTACAGATATGACTTCTCTTTTGTGAATCCACTCCTGGTCTTGGCTCGAAAAATGGCAAAAAAAATAATAATAAAACGTGAATGTGTGGCAGCACCCTTCCCTGAGGACTAATAGTTTAAAACATGACTGTATACCTACACTTCTCTGCTATCCTCTAAAATTATAATCAAGTTGATTAAACCCCAGTTTTACTGGAGACATCAAGGAAGAATTTATTTAAAGTGCAATAAACAAGTACCACATTTCTTGTATTTTTATTTGCCACATTTAATGGTTTCAGATTATCAAGCAAGATTTAAAAAGTAAAAACAACCTTAACAACCACAAAATCCAGTTTTTTTAAATGATAGAAAAAAACCCCCGAAAAAACAAACAAACCTGCAAACACATTTTCCCCCCCAAAGTAAATATGGGCATCATTTATCAAAACTGCTCAAAACAACTAATCAGAGCTCAGCTTTCATTTTACTAGAGCACGTTAGGAAGTGAAAGGTGAGCCCTGATTGGTTATTGGCATATGTATGAAACCATCCTCAGAGTGCCTTTACAGCAAGAAAGTTATTTTTTACCTGTGTGGCTTGTACTGGTAAAATATGATGAGACCACAAGTTTCACCAGTTCAAGCTGCATGGCCGCAAATTACGGGAAAAACAACAGTTCTTTGATGTGGCAAACTACTGCTAGTAGGTACCCTTAGTTACTCTGTCAACCAATTAACCTAGTTTGAAGGAGTTGTCCGACCGAATAGTCCCAGTTAAAAAATAAAAATAAAAGCCACCCACCTGCAGTAAAGTGACATTCTAGCACATATGACCACTGAGGCCTGTGGCTGGTCACAGGGACGGGAAGTGGCAGGGAACATGCAGTTGTCAGATTCTAATTCAGACAACTGCTTTAATTGATAACTGGGTCCAATTAGTCTCACATTTGCTAATAATACCTTGATAAACCCAAGCCTTTTTAGACAAGTTCGGTGGATTTTTTTGAA
Source organism: Bufo bufo (assembly GCF_905171765.1). Lineage (NCBI taxonomy): Eukaryota > Metazoa > Chordata > Amphibia > Anura > Bufonidae > Bufo > Bufo bufo. The sequence goes on along the minus strand of NC_053391.1, from coordinate 137,128,057 downwards.
ATACATAAGTCAACACTCTCGGTGGTAGTGTGGCGGTGCTTTGCTACTTCAGGTAGCTCCAGCAAATTCTAGCGATATCCAAAGTGGAGTAGTTACCCTTTCTGTCAGTATTTTTTATGCTCTGCACCACTTCTGGTACATGTGAAAGTACTTTTACAAACACTCTGGCCCACATTTACTATTATGCCTTAATTTTGGCAAAACCAGACCAAACTTCCACACATTTATGATGCATCTCATGTTCATGAAGTAAGCAAGCCACAAAGAAAGAATTATCCACTGCATGCCACCTGCTGACGAGGCTTCGCGGGAAATGGGCGCGGTTTAAGATACACTACTTCACGCTAAAATGTTGGCACAAATTCTGACGCAAAGTGCGCCAACCAATAGGTTTCATAAACTTAGACAAGTGTCTAGCCTTGCACCAAATTTATCATCCAGCCGGAGGCCCTGTGATAAATTTTCAGAAATTGGCAGACCTTTAGACTTATAGAAAAAGACGTCCATTTCTCCAGCACTTCAATAAAACATACCCCTTCAATTAAAAACCTCATGTACAGTGGCATCGTGTTTCGGACAGAACATATGTCCAGTCCTTAGTCATGACACATGCCACAACTAAGGACTAGAGATATCTTCTGTCCGAAAAACGTTGGAAACTGATTTTACAAGATGTTTTGAATTAATCTTCAATAACAGGGATTATTTTCTCAAAGTACTGGAGAAATGGATATCTTTTTTACGTGTTTATTCGAAGCCTGCATCTGATCCAGATTTTCATCCAAGCACTCAAGCTTCAGCTAGAGAAGAAAGAAACAAGGGTGAGCTAAAGACCCCGACTGTTTTACTTTGCAGGTCTTTAGACTCCCTAAGTTTACACTGTCAACATATTAGATCGGATGAGTAAATCTTCCCCTCTGAGTATCAAATCTAAAGTATTCAGCAACACTCATACTACCGGTAGCTGTTGAATCATGCCTGGCCATTTTATTTTGACTGTACATAGTTGTGAGCATGTTCATACAATCTCACAATATGTTAATCCAAAGACCCCCCCCCCCCCCCCCAAAAAAAAACCCCCAAAAACATATTTTTACTGCTAAAAGCAACTTGATTGGATTTTTATGATGGCCAGAGGAGCAGCTGGTTATCGGGAAGGGAGCTTTCATTCCGGACAACTGGCTGCTCATTCTGTGGGGGTGAAGCGCTGCATTTACCTACAGCTACGTAGTATGAAGACAAGCAATAGCTGCTGCAATCACTTGTCCCCATACAACTGCATTGTTTCTGGGCAGCAGATCACTGTTTACACGGTTCAATCGGCTGCCCAGAAATTATAATTTACTGTGATAGATGGGATCACATAGATTTCAGAATTAGTCCATGGAATTTTTAATAGTAGTAAATAAAAGCAGTAGCAATACAATCAATACACATGCAGATACTGAATAAAAAGCCCTAGAAAAAAATGTATTTCAAAAGGACATCCTTTATGTAAAACATAAAATATATATAAAATAAATAAAATTAAAGATTGCTTCTTCCTTTCTATAATGAAGTACAGGATGTAATCCAAAACGTCAAAGAGTGCAGAGGACTGTAAAGGTGGAATGCACTCTGACATTTTGGATTCCATCCTGTACTTTTTATTCAGTATCTGCATGTGTATTGATTGTATTGCTACTGCTTTTATTTACTACTATTAAAAATTCCATTGACTAATTCTGAAATCTATGTGATCCCATCTATGTGTGCCCATCCATCTTCATCATTTTCTTCTACTTGGTGAATAGGGCGTAGCACTAGTTTGGAGCACATATACATCATCAGTTAGAAGGTGAGCCGCCCTTTATTACCTCTTTCATTATAATTTACTGGCCTTTAAGAACTACTGTTTCACCCGATGAACAAGCTTTTCTGGTGACCGACGGGCAGATTAAAGCGAATGTTCGTCCCTAATGATCTGCCCGACAAACAGGCTGTGTAAACCCGCCTTTCCCTGGATTTAAATGGAGAAATGTTTCAATTCCATATGTATCCTCTCTAAAATAAATGTATCTCACAAAAATACAATATATTATGTGTAATGTTTTAAAGTGTGAGAAAATACTGTCTGTGTGATGGCTGCATCCCCCAGACCAACTGCGGCTTGGCTGACAAAATCATAGTGCTTTATGATGCTGTGAGCTGAGCCTGACCATGGATTTACTGTCCCATACTTGGACAGACTATTACCTGGACCACGCACTTTCACGTGGAAGTGGCCTAAGTGTTCCATGACAGACAGCAAATACATAGGGAAAAGGCTTTAATCATAGCTCTATGCAATAACACCAGTATGTGCAGAAGACAATTATTTTCCAGATTTCACATGATAGACATAAATCATTGAATAAAGTGACTTATTATAAATTTTTTCCATTTATTCACTCAAATGTGCAGTATTCATGCATAACATTATTCACATTGGTGATGCATGCTATACTGCGTGAAAATTATCACTTGGTGCACTTTTCGTGTACAAAAGACAAAAATAAAGAAATCTGCCTTATACCCAAAACCAATTATAAACCCACACCAACACCAAGTGGTATTTACAGAAACATGTTCTTGGTTTCAGTACCCTCCACTGAGAGATAAATAATGCTTGCACTGCTGCCTTCCAGGCTAATGTCTACCCAACTGATCACATCCCAGGAGGAGAACTCATCTAGAAGAAAGGATAGGGCATTAGCAGCTAGGATAACTTCTCAAACCAATAATAACGGCACAAATCACACATTTTTCAGTAAAGTTGGGATTTGTCTGTTAGGTCACAAGGTAGTCACGACCAAAACGCCAGCAGATTTGTCTTTCTGGTGACAGTTGTGTTGGATGCCATAACATGACTTCACAGATAATCATTAGATGCAGTATTGCTACCCAACATTGTAATCTTCATGCTGCATTACCAAAGTCATTGTCAATAAAGTCCAATTAAAAGGATCCAATTAAAAATTTAGTCTTTAATATCCAAGGGTAAAAACTCCAGTTTGAGTCACAATATAATCTTAAAAGGGTTTCTGAGATTTAAATACTGATGTCCTATTCTCTAGATAGGTCATTAGTATCTGATCGGTGGGGGTCTGACACTCGGGGTCTCCGACGATCAGCTGTTTAAGAAGGCACTGGCAGTCCTATGAGCAACGTGGCCTTCTCCGTGCTTTACCAAGCACAGTGCCTTACATTGTATAGCGGCCGTGCTTGGCATCGCAGTTTAGCCCCATTCACTTCAATGGGGCTGAGCTGTGCCTAGGCCACGTGACTTAGGAAAGCTGAGAGCGGCGCTGCCTTCTCAAACAGCTGATCGGCACAGGTCCTGGGTGTCGGACCCTCACCTATCAGATACTGATGACATATCCAAAGGATAGGTCATCAGTATTTAGGTCTTGGAAAACCTTTTTAACAGTTTACATGTTTCAGATTAAAACAATCTTTAATCACAGCTACATCGTACTACTTTATGACCAAAGTCATCATGTAGCTGTGGCCTAAGGGCTCTGTTCACATTAGGCTACTTTCACACTTGCGTTTTGTGCGGATCAGTCATGGACAGATCAGTTCACATAATACAACCGTCTGCATCTGTTCAAAACGGATGCGTTTGTATTACCTTTAACATAGCCAAGACGGATCAGTCTTGAACACCATTGAAAGTCAATGGAAGACGGATCCGTTTTCTATTGTGCCAGATTGTGTCATAGACTTACATTGTGTGCCAGGACGGATCCGTTTGGCTCAGTTTCATCAGACGGACATTAAAACGCTGCAAGCAGCGTTTTGGTGTCCGTCTCCAAAGAGGAATGAACTGATGCAAAGTGATGCGTTCTTAACGGATCCTTTTCCATTCAGAATGCATTAGAATGCAAAATGATCAGTTTTGGACCGCTTGTGAGAGCCCTGAACGTATCTCACAAAACGGAAAGCCAAAACGCGAATGTGAAAGTAGACTTACTACCATGACAGGTATGAAAGATATCTTAAAATCCTGATTGATGCCATTTACTTGTAATGAGTTCAGTCAGGTTTCCGTCAGGGTTCTGGTGTTTTAGACACCATAAACCTCAATACAGACTATGCTATTCTTGCCATGAAAACACCAGAAAGATTACATGGTCAATCTGAAAAGAAATTAACGATCCTTAAATAAAGAGCCCAATGATCAAACACCTAACTTTAATATACCCACCTAGCAATATGTACATTACTGCAAATTATGATTTTTATTCCTATCAGATCAATAAGTAAATACAGGAGTTAATATAGGAGTCGTACTTGAATGTCAGGAGGTGTAGATACCCAATGTAAGAAACAACAGAGTAGCCGAGTGTACCATATGTGTAACACATGAATGCAGACAAGTTAGTCAATCACCTTCTCTTTCTTGCTGAGCCGGAGTGCGGCCGGGCGTAGAGCAAGACTGTGGTGGAGGCAGCTCAGAAGTCACCAAGGTAGAGGTTAAAAGATCAATGTTCCCAGTTTGTAGGCGAAATCTCCCCAGCTCTTGAGATAGGAGGCTGAACTGCTCTGTCTGACTACGACATTTCTCTTCTAAAAGCTTCACATTAGACTGGAAGAAAAGTTAAAATGACAATGAAAGGCGATGTCCAGATATACACTCCCAACCTGTCATCGGGAGTCAAAGATGCAGCTGTATGCTGGTTTTACAGCTTCTGAGGCAACCATTTAATGCCAGGTGGGTATCGAAGCACTGGTCCTATCTTAATAAATGAGGCCTGTGCACGATACTCACTGGGCACTGGATAGCTGGCACCTGTACCATCCAGCATTGCAGTTCAGGTGAGAGAATATGCCTGGGTTTAAAAATAGGTTAAGTACTCTTTGTAAAGTAGGGCTTTATAAGGGTTGGTTCACATTGAGTTTTTTAGGTAGATTTTCTTGCAGGTTTTTCCGCCAAAGCCAGAAGTGGATTCAAAAGGAATTGGAAACATAAAGGATGGACTTGTACTTCTCCTTCCTCCTGGATCCACTTCTGGCTTTGGCAGAAAAACCTGCAGAAAATCTGCTCAAAACCCTCTCTAAAAAAACTCCATGTGAACCTACCCTAAAGCTGGAATTGCACATGCAGTTTTTGGAGCCAAATCCAGATGGCATTCAGATATCACGTATAAAGGAAATACTTCTATATCTTCTCTCTTCAAATTGGCATAAAATCTGCATTAAAAACTGAACCAAAAACTGCATTGAAAACGTGTGATTCAAACATAACCAACTGTTTATTTGAGCCAAAGGCAAAAGTGGATTGGGAGGGAAGGACTTGTAGTTCTCAAATCCGCCCGATCCACTTCTGGCGTTGGCTCAAAACTCCATAAAAAGCTGTGTGACACAATGTTTTGAGGGTGGAGGGACTTTAATGAACATGAGCTGTACACTAATAGCCTTATTTCACCATACCTGTAAAGTATCCAAAGTGTTCTATGCATGGAAATCAGAAGAAAATGTGTTAAGTATCCTGATAATAGTAAAATCTTCGGAATAATTTTATTACACATACCCAGATAGCAGAAACATGTTCTAGAGAATTTCTAGTTTATTACATATCATAAAAGAAAATTCTGCTAATTAAAGGGTAATGTCGGGAGTTTAATACTGATGGCTAGTCTCAGAATAAGGCCTCATTCACACATACAAGGATTTTCACGAACCACGGTTGTTATGACGCCGTGGCGCTTCGTGCCGCCGCCGCCTTACAGTAATACACTCGTATGATCTGCATGAGTGCATCACCATACAGCGGTGGCAGCACGAAGTGCACGGCGTCATAGCAACCAATACCGCCCAGCAGGACGGCAGGCTGGGTTTTCACGGACCGTGGTCCGTGAAAATCCACGTATGTGTAAATGAGTCCTTAGTCATTAATATTTGATCGGTGGGAGACTGACAACAGACACCCCTGTCGATCAGAAGTTGCAGTCTCTGGTGCCTGCTGCAGCCTCCTCTCAGCATACCAAGCACAGGGCTGTACAAGGTATAGTAGCTATGCTTAGCGTTGCAGCCCAGGCCCATTAATTTTAATGGGGCTCACCTGCACATATGCCATGTGACCGTTGAACTTTACGTCACTGGCCTAGAAAAAGGGCCGCAGCGCTCACCGAAGCCTCTTCAAACAGCTGATCGTCGAGGGTGCTGGGAGTTGGAACCCCACTGATCAGATATTAATGACCTATGCTGAGGATAGGTCATCAATATCAGAATGTCAGAAACCCCTTTAATATATATTTGATTTTTTTTTAACACAAGAAAGACACTACCTCCAGAAGCTGAACTGCTCCTTCATGTTCTTTTTTAGCTTCAACCTGGGCCTGGAGTAAGAAAATAAAACATATTATTTGAGTTACATGGCCTTAAATACATGTGCCACATATGCATAGAAAGCATCTCTCCTCTGCCAGTCACTCTCTGCGGCTTTGCAAGAATGCTGCGTTATTAAAAAAAAAAAAAAAAAAAAAACGCCAGAGACCCAAAAATGCCACCTGCTTAACAAAAACGCCAGCAGCAAAAAGCACTTGTGTGCTCAGCATTTTGTTTTTCCAATAGACTGGCTATAGCGATCCCTCGTCTCTGTACAGATTCACGATCTGCTGCCCAGAAACTATGGTCGGTGGTGCCTGCATGAACGACAGGATCACCCGATGAACAAGCGTTTTTCTTGTTGATTGGGTGATTGGGGGCACATTTACATTGGTAGACTGTCAGGCCGATTATTGGCTCGTGTAAATGCACCTTTAAATGATTATATTTTAGTCAAACCCGCTGACTGGTTAGAATGAATATGAAGTAATATATATATATTGAAATTGAATTTGCATAGAATGATGCAAGTGAACTTATGGTATACAATTTCACACTTTTGAAGAGTTAATATAAAATGAAAGTAACCCACCTGCTGAAGACGCTTTACTTCCTCCTGCCTTTTCTGCAGAGCTAGTAATGCATCTTCATGATCTTTCTCCAGCTGTTGCCTTCTCTCCACCACATCTCGCATGTGCTAGAAGAACAAGCAAAGCTAACAAATCAGTGATCCCCCTGCAGTGAACACATGACAAGATTCCCCATTGATCAAAGTCTCCCCAATCACCCCATGACAACTACTTAATGTGTATGGCCGGCATACTCTGCTTTTAGGGTCCATTCACACGTCCGTGGTGTATTGCGGATCCGCAATACACCCGGCCGGCACCCCCATAGAACTGCTTATTCTTGTCCGCAATTGCGGACAAGAATAGGACATGTTCTATTTTTTTGCGGAGCTGTGGCCCGGAAGTTCGGGGCCACGCTCCGGAAATGCGGAGAGCACATAGTGTGCTCTCCGCATCTCTTCTGGCCCCATAGAGAATGAATGGGTCCGCACCCGTTCCAGATATTGCAGAACGGATGCAGACTCATGTGCGAACGTGTGAATGGACCCTTAAACTATTGGTTCTTAAACATTTGATTAATGTTAGCTGAACCCACCGATTTTGGTGGGACAAGCTGAACACCTACTTTGGTAGCATACCATCCCTCAGTATATATAGTTCAATCATCTTGATGATGTTCTAAAATGCAGTATTCGATCCTCATATTTCTTCTTTTATCGTACATCCCCTTTCCAAATCATTACTATCAATTATGGTGTATTAATATATTATAAATTAGTTTTGGGAACTTGAATGCCTTGCATTGATCTTGACATGGTTATAAAGTAGATTGGATGCAATATATGATTGATAACGTACGCCATCTTCATCTAAATCATTATCCAACATCTGGACCAAAAATACCTGAATATTTGTGTATGAGAAATTATAAATACCAATGTTTTATAGTAAAAGATCAAGCTTGGGGGGCATGGCCTGAGTGCAAGAAGGACGGACGTGTCTAACCGAGCTCCGTCACTGTAGCCCTAACTTTGCAGTTATCCTGAACTTACCAACCACAATCATATCATGCACGGAGGAGAGAAGACCGGGACGTTCCCGCAGAATCGGGATGGCACATAACAAGGTGCTGTCGGCGGCTGAGAAACTCAGAGAGTTTGCCCAGTCTGATTCCCAAGATGGCGCTGGTCCTGGGCCGCGTGCGCATGCCGCGACATCCAGGAGTGTTTCTCCTGCTCCTAGTGAGGATAACGAACCAGACACCGAGCCCTCCCTTAAACAGGTGACCGACCAACTACTCCAGGCGATAGCTACCTGCTGCTCCTCTCTTTCAGGGAAGATGGAGGAGGTAAAGATTGATATCTGTCTCCTGAGACACGACATGCAAAACCGTATTGCGGAGGTGGAAAACCGTGTGTCTACGGTGGAAGACCAGTGGAACCAACTACCAGCTCGCTTGGCTGATTTGGAAAAGAAAGTGGATTATTGGCAGCAAAAGTGCGACGATTATGAAAATTGCACACATCGCAACAACCTGCGTATAGTGGGACTGCCTGAGCGTGCAGAGGGTAATAACCCGTGTGATTTCGTGTCAACATGGCTGCGAGCCACCTTCCCTGATGCCGCCTTCTCTTCTGCCTTTATTGTCGAGAGAGCGCACCGGGTACCGGCCAAACCGATGCCTCCTGGAGCGCCACCGCGGCCATTATTGGCGCGACTACTGACGTCTGCAGACAGAGACCTCATTCTACAGCTGGCCCGTCGCTTTGAAAATGCGAATATCATGCTCTTCCCGGGTTTTCTCCGCAGAGCTTCAGAAGCGCAGAGTGACATTCACAGTGATTAAGAGACGTCTTCGGGACTTGAACCTTCCATACTCCATGGCCTACCCAGCCAGGCTACGAGTAGTAGACTGAGAGTCCATTAAGTTCTTCAACACTCCTGCAGAAGCTGCGGCCTGGCTGGAGGGTAAGCCGCGTCCATCGAGATCCCCGAGATGAACACTCACTGCAACCCTTAGATGTTATCACCTGTCAAGGGGTTTCTTTTCTCCGCAGGGGATTTACTGAAAATAGGTTATGCCAAATGTGGGTCTTACTTACCTTATAGTATGATGCCACCCATGTTCTGCCCTCTAACACCTGATCTTTAGTGCTCGGTGCATATCATGCACCCCATAATATTGCATTGTTGCATAATGTTGTTGTCCTGCATTAGCTGATGCAAAGCAGCATCTATGATAAGGGCAATCTGTGGTAATCCGCAGACTTACTGCTATGGAGGGGCAGAAATATGATTGTCGGTATAAAGATGAGGGGCTCCTCCCTCAGATAGGTGTATTTACATACCACAAAGTTGGGGCACAAGTTCTCTGTGGGCTACTTAAGTTAGTTACAGTGCGAAGGGTTAAGTTAACCATTAGCACACTCCGTACATTGTTGTGCCACACAAGACCTACCACTGAGTATCCCGTTGCATATCTGTGATGCCCAGGATACCTGGTGCTAGATCTGCTTTTTCAATGTCCTTTAATGAACCACTGTTAAATGTTTGGTTTTTCCTAGTTTTTAACTACCATTGCATACCTACTTGTGTACTATCATATCATGTGAAAGGTATAAAGATGTATGACCGGAGGTGGCCGTATGTAATAGAGGGTAGGGAGCGATATGCATATTCCATGATGTTACAATAGCAGACATAAGGTTGATGTCCTGGAATGTCAGGGGCCTTGGGAGTGTTAGGAAGCGTACCATGGTGTTCTCAGTGATCAGTCAGTTTAATCCTCATATCCTGTGCCTACAGGAGACCCACTTACTCCCTGACAAGACTAGGAGGTTATGTAAACCTTGGGTCCAATGGTCTCGCCACTCATGATACTCTAATCTGGCCAGGGGACTTTCTCTTAGGCTGAGTTCATACGAGCGGATGCCGTGCGTGGCATCCGCTCCGTGAAAGAGTGCCAAGACCCGATGCAGACTGCAGAGGCACGGAGCATTAACATGACTGATAATGCTCTGTGCCTCTCTGTGATCTCTTTACTACGAAATCACAGTTGTCACCGTGCCTCGGCAGTCTGCATCGGGTCTTGGCACTCTTTCACGGAGCGGATGCCACGCACGGCATCCGCTTGTGTGAACTCAGCCTTATGGTTCACAAGTCCCTAAGATGGGAGGTGGAGAAGCTACAGATAGACAATGCGGGAAGGTATATTTTTGTGGCAGCATATATTAACTGCATACTATATGTTATACTGGGGATTTATGTCCCTCCTCCTTCCTCCCTCCAAGTAATACACCAGGCGATATGTTTCGCGGCCACTTTTCCCTCAGCACGGGTTATATGTATGGGGGATTTTAACATGACCCTACACCCCCTACTGGACAGGTTTTACAGTGAGGAGCAGCCAAGAGGGAGTGCTTCATTGGAATCACCATTGTCCAAACTGATGACGGAAGTGGGGTGGGTGGTCTTATGGCGCCATAAGCACCCTGATGATCGGGCTTACTCATGTCAGTCAGCTAGCCATAACTCCTTGTCCCGCATTGACTATGTCTTTGGTGGATCCACAGTGTGTTCACTCCCTCATCAGGTGGAAGGCATATTTGAGAGGGTGCTTGAGATCTTCTATCTCCTTTATCAAACGTAACTCTGCTAAACAAGAAAAAGACCTAGCTGAGGAGTGTGCCGAGATGGAGAGGCTGTATGTTGCGGACCCAACGCCCCAGAATAGGGAGAAGTGGTTACAAATCGGGAGACGATACCTTACTTTATTACAGGAAAAAGCCCAGCGCAAAAGTTTTTTTACTAAACAATCTTATTTTGAACTAGGCAATCAGTCTAGTAAGTTGCTGGCACATAACGTTCACCAGAATCAGGCATCTCCTGCTATCCTGCATATCCGAGATGGAGAGGGCACCATAGTAGTGGAACCGGAGGCCATAGCTCACCGTCTCCGGGAGTTTTATCAAGACCTGTATGAGGCCCGAGTAGATTACACCAGGGAGGCAGTATATACCCCAAGCTCTCGCAGGAGATGGCTCAATCTCTGGAGGGCTTAATATCGGATCAGGAGATATTAGAGGCCATTAAGTCTCTGGCAAATGGGAAATCCCCTGGCCCGGATGGGCTACCCCTAGAAGTGTACTCTAGATACGCTGACCAATTGGCCCCTCCCTTATTGCAAATGTATCATGACTCTTTTTCGAAAGGTACCTTACCACCTTCATTATACGAAGCTACCATTGTGATACTCCTCAAACCAGGCAAGGATCCAGTTGATTGTGGGTCATATAGGCCCATATCACTATTAAATCTAGACTACAAGATCTTGGCTAAGATTTTGGCACAGAGGTTGAATGGGGTTATTTTAAACCTTATCCACCTGGATCAATCTGGATTCTTGCCTGGTAGGTCCACAACAGATAATATCTGTAGAGTGCAGGTTGTCACCCAAATAGGCCTTTAATGGAGGAGTCAGTGGGCCTTGGCATCTCTAGACACAGCCAAGGCCTTTGACTCAGTAGAATGGCCATACTTACTGGCCGTCCTAGAATGCTTTGGAATAGGTCCCGCATTTATTAGGTGGATATCAATTTTATATAAGCGACCTTCGGCTGGTATTCTGGTGAATGGTATGTGCTCGGCGAACTTTGATCTGGGTTGTGGATCGGATGCCCGTTGTCGCCACTATTATTTGCTTTAGCGATCAAACCTTTAGCTATCCGTATTAGATCTGATGGCCAATTTAAGGGGATATTCATAGGTAATCAAGAGGACAGAGTGGGACTATATGCGGACGACATGGTACTGTTTATGTCAGATGTGGAGTCTACGCTACCTCGCGCTACTTATCTTATTGAAACGTTTAGTCAATTTTCCGGTCTTAGGATAAATTGGTCTAAATCTGTTCTATTTCCGTTATACTCCCTACCCTCATCCTCTCTTAATACCTAGCTACCTATAGTATCTGAATTTAAGTATCTAGGGATCCATATCACCAAAGACGCGGCCTTTGGGGTGGTCTCCCATTATCCGTCCCGGGTCGAATAAACCTGATTAAGTTAATCATTCTACCTAAGTGGTTATATGTGTTAGAGCATGCACCTTTCATGGTTCCCAAAAAGATATTCCAGCGTTATAAGTCACTAATGTCTCCATTTATCTGGGGCAATAATAGGCCTAAGTTATCCATTGATGTACTGTGTCGACCTAGAGGAAATGGAGGTATGTCCTTGCCTGACATATTTATACACTGCTCAAAAAAATAAAGGGAACACAAAAATAACACATCCTAGATCTGAGTTAATTAAATATTTTTCTGAAATACTTTGTTCTTTACATAGTTGAATGTGCTGACAACAAAATCACACAAAAATAAAAAAATGGAAATCAAATTTTTCAACCCATGGAGGTCTGGATTTGGAGTCACACTCAAAATTTAAGTGGAAAAACACACTACAGGCCGATCCAACTTTGATGTAATGTCCTTAAAACAAGTCAAAATGAGGCTCAGTAGTGTGTGTGGCCTCCACGTGCCTGTATGACCTCCCTACAATGCCTGCGCATGCTCCTGATGAGGTGGCGGACGGTCTCCTGAGGGATCTCCTCCCAGACCTGGACTAAAGAAAGCATCTGCCAACTCCTGGACAGTCTGTGGTGCAACGTGACGTTGGTGGATAGAGCGAGACATGATGTCCCAGTTGTGCTCAATTGGATTCAGGTCTGGGGAACGGGCGGGCCAGTCCATAGCATCAATGCCTTCGTCTTGCAGGAACTGCTGACACACTCCAGCCACATGAGGTCTAGCATGGTCTTGCATTAGGAGGAACCCAGGGCCAACCGCACCAGCATATGGTCTCACAAGGGGTCTGAGGATCTCATCTCGGTACCTAATGGCAGTCAGGCTACCTCTGGCGTGCACATGGAGGGCTGTGCGGCCCTCCAAAGAAATGCCACCCCACACCATTACTGACCCAATGCCAAACCGGTCATGCTGGAGGATGTTGCAAGCAGCAGAACGTTCTCCACGGCGTCTCCAGACTCTGTCACGTCTGTCACATGTGCTCAGTGTGAACCTGCTTTCATCTGTGAAGAGCACAGGGCGCCAGTGGCGAATTTGCCAATCTTGGTGTTCTCTGGCAAATTCCAAATGTCCTGCACAGTGTTGGGCTGTAAGCACAACCCCCACCTGTGGACGTCGGGCCCTCATATCACCCTCATGGAGTCTGTTTCTGACCGTTTGAGCAGACACATGCACATTTGTGGCCTGCTGGAGGTCATTTTGCAGGGCTCTGGCAGTGCTCCTCCTGTTCCTCCTTGCACAAAGGTGGAGGTAGCGGTCCTGCTGCTGGGTTGTTGCCCTCCTACGGCCTGCTCCACGTCTCCTGATGTACTGGCCTGTCTCCTGGTAGCGCCTCCATGCTCTGGACACTACGCTGACAGACACAGCAAACCTTCTTGCCACAGCTCTCATTGATGTGCCATCCTGGATAAGCTGCACTACCTGAGCCACTTGTGTGGGTTGTAGACTCCGTCTCATGCTACCACTAGAGTGAAAGCACCGCCAGCATTAAAAAGTGACCAAAACATCAGCCAGGAAGCATAGGAACTGAGAAGTGGTCTGTTGTCACCACCTGCAGAACCACTCCTTTATTGGGGGTGCCTTGCTAATTGCCTATAATTTCCACCTGTTGTCTATCCCATTTGCACAACAGCATGTGAAATTGATTGTCACTCAGTGTTGCTTCCTAAGTGGACAGTTTGATTTCACAGAAGTGTGATTGACTTGGAGTTACATTGTGTTGTTTAAGTGTTCCCTTTATTTTTTTGAGCAGTGTATTATCTGGTGGGACAATTGAGACAACTACGATCATGGATCTCCTCAGAGAATGTTCTGACTAGAGCAGAAAGGCAGCTGGCTGCATTCTTGGATATCTCATCGTTGTGGCCAGTGCTGAAACAGCCAAAACTCTTTAGCCGAGCACTCTTACCCGTACACAAACTAGCCATTCAGGTGTGGGAAGCTGGCAAGAAGATGCATTCTTATATAGGACTGGCCCCTAATATACCTTTGTGGGAAAACCCTATGTTTCCCTCTCTTCATACTGGGATAGATAAGCAGTTCTGGAAGGATCATGGGATTGCCGTCCTGGGCGTCCAATGTGTTTAACACTTTTGAACAACTGAAAGAACGCCATAACCTACCTAGAACCACATTTTTTAAATATCTCCAGATGCGACATGCTATGAGCACTCACTTTAGGGATATCACAATATCAATATCTGACTACCCACTAATCGGTGTCATACGCTCCCAAGGTCCAAAGGGATTTATCTCTGCTCTCTACACTCACTTGCTGAATACCAAGATGCATAGGGCCCCCCTCCTGGTACTAGCCAAATGGGAAACTCTAATGCCGGGTATCCCAAATGAAGAAATTAGTGACCTATTGGAATCTCCGGTATTGGTTTCACCTTCTATCAATAATAAATTTATACAGCTATGTATTATTCACCAAGGTTATCTATCACCCGTCCGGCTACAAAAAATAGGCAAAATGTCACATTCTAGGTGTCATAGATGCGACGCAGAGGGGGCAACTTTCTGGCACCTTATATAGGACTGTCCGTTTATACAAACCTTTTGGTCTGATATCACAAGCTTTCTTTCTATGCTTATACACCCTCCGATAGCATTAACCCCACAAGTGTGCCTGTTTGGTATACTTGATGAAGAGATATACCCCCACCATGTCAGAATACATTGTTTCTCGCACGGAAAGCTATTGCGATTCGTTGGATGGGTGATAGACGACCTTCCCTTAACCAATGGAAAGTACTTGTGAATAACGTAGTATCCTATGAGAATATTGTATTCAAGAACCGGGGTTGCCCTCAGAAGTTCAGTAAAGTATGGGGACCCTGGTGTTCATCTATGCAAACTATGTATTCAGCTCCTAGATTTTCGGATAATCTTAACGCAATATTAAGATAAGATGACTATGTACTCATTACAAATATGTGTCCTGTCAAATATGATTGCTCTGTACATGTTTTATATACGTGAATTGTCATCTCACCTTTATTGATATTGGTATGTATATGGTACTGTTTATGTATTTGAATGTCTTATTGACCTTCATGTATACTGATGTTCTTTGAACTTTTCTGATGATTCGTTCAATAAAACGAGTTAAAAAAAAAAAAGATCATGCTTGAAATAGAGATAAATAGGACAGGCCTGGATATGTCAGGAGCCAGGTAGAGAATGTTTCTAGTCCAACTTGGTGATAGTCATGCAAATGAAAGACTCCTTTAAAAGATGCTACAGATGCCAAAGATGGACACCTTTATCATATATCTGGCTCCATAAGCTCAAGAGATAAATTAAAGGGTTTATGTTATGAATGATATAAAAAATAAAAATAAGACATCATATAGTACATCTCTTTCTAACAAAGCTAGAACCATCACTATGCCTCCCATGGATCCAGAGACCTCCTCATTCATTGATAAAATTGCTCTGCTAGATCAATTTGAGGTTGCCAGCTCAGGGAGTGTGTCCTCTCTGGGGACATGTTCTTTCTGCTGCAGCTCTCTCCCTGTAACTGCTGAAACTTCTAACTGAAGATCTGGCTGGTAAGTGCTGAAACTTAGCGTGTGACACCACCTCAGTGAGGTGGACAAGAAATAAGGAAAAGAACAAACAGCGGGTGGCGCTATACAGATACATTTTGTTGAATCGTTCAGTGGCTATCCAAAATTTTAAATATATGCAATTACAAAAGTATTTCGATTCAGATGCTGGTTTGAAAAAAGAAGAATACTTTTTGTGATGCAACTCCTTTAAGTTGCTCTCCAGTGATTACTCTTATACTGTGGTAGATTTTATATGGTTATTGTAATTACTCATTGGAAATAGGGTTGTCAGTCACGATACCAACATTTTGATACTTTAAAAAAGCATTGCGATACTATTCGATACCACCCGAAAAAAATTAAATGCCCAAAAAGCTACGTGCATTCCGCATTTTATGGAACGTCCGGCCCATAATCGAACAGTCCGATCCTATTTTTTTTTGCGGACAAGGCGACTAAAAAATGGCGAATCACACAGTTTTTTAAATTGATTTTTCTGTTACGAAGTTCACCGGCTAGGGAGCTTGGACTTTTCGGATGTGCCAATATGTAATATGTTTGTTTATTTATATATTTTATATGTAAAATTGGGAAACAGGGTGATTTATACTTAATATCTTGGCGTTTTTTTACTTTAACCTGAGGGATTAACTGCCGCTGATCCCAGCTCCCTGTCATAGAGGCAGAGTGCTGGCTATGTTATTTTGCCTCCGGCACCCGCCTCCTGTATCTGTTTTAATGGGCGAGTTATCTTCATTGGTGGAGCAGTGGCCATAGCCCTCCTCCCCTCTCTCCTGTTATTGGTGGCAGTGGCGAGGAAGTGACTGCTTCCTTCTCCCCTGTGCTGCTAAGGGAACATGGAGCACGCTGAGAGCAGCGCGTGCCATATTTTGTGATACTAGGATCGGTAAAAGGCAAAAAGTATTGATAATTCGATACCCAGTGCAACCCTAACAGGAAATATTAACTTCAATGTCAATACAAACCTTCAGCACTTGCTCTAAGTTCTCCAGCTTGCTTTGCAATCTATGAATCTCCTCAAGAGCAGAATCCCGTTGCTCAGTCACCTCAGCTAGATGTCTTTTCAAGTCAGCATTTTCAGACTCAACCTACGGAAGACAACTAACGTTCAAACATCCAGTAACAAAGAGATCATCTGCATAACTTTTCAAGAAATTGTGCTGACCTTGGCCGCCCTCTTTACTCTGATGCAGAGCCTCGAGTTTTCTTCCACAAGACATGCATTCTCTGTTTGCACCTCCTGAAGCTTGACTTCCTGTTTCCAAATAAGTAAAAACAAAAATAGATGAAATTAGGCAGCGCCTGAGGTCTAACGGCAAAATCTCTTATTGTACCTTGCTGTGTGTTCATTCTGAGTTTAGAAGTTCAGTGGGTGGTCCTAAAGGCGCATTTAGATGCTGCGAGGATCAGCCGATTGCCAAGAAGGAAGCGTTCCTTTACGACAATCAGCTGCTTGTTAGTGGGGGTGAAGAGCAGCATTTACACGCAGATCTCACCTCCACAGTTTGAGGATGAGCTATGGCTGCTGCAACTGCTCGTCCCCATACAAGACCATTGTTCCTGGGCAGCAGAATGCTGTGTAGACACCACGATCTACTGCCCAGGAATGATGATGGAGGTGTCCACACCTCAGATCATTTTACTCAATGAACAAATGTTTTGCTTGTTGATTGGGTGATCTGCAGCACCTTCAGACAGGCAGATAGATTATCAGGAACGAGTGTTTGTAGAAGCATTCCTACCCAAACATTGGGCCATGTAAATCCAGCTTAACAGTTGTCTCTCAATGCACACTACTATAGGGAGGGCTGTCAATCAATGAATAGAAAGAACCGCCCTCTGGACTCCTGAGTTCCAGAACAAGTGGAGGTTTAAAAGAATACAATACAAGTTTTACTGAATCTTGTCCCATAAAACTATACATATATCAGGCTACTCAGCTCCTCCTGCTCTACAACAAGATGTCTGAGGATTGCACTGAATTGCATGGTGACAGGTTCCCTTTAATGTTATCACTGGTTTAGTCAATATACAGTTTCAAATAATGTAGGACATTGGGATAACATCACATAATCTTTATCAGAACGTCTCTACCTGTTCTGGTAATAAAACCGCTCCGCAGACACACCTTACTGTAATTAAATATTTACTTTCATGTCTAGATTTATTACTAGGTTGACAGCGGTGAATTACAGACATCTGAGAAAAAGGAATAAAAATCTGGCTGCTGCACAACGGAAAAGAAAAAAGGAGAAAATCTGTCACGCTCATAACAACATCAGCCATATGAATATTAAAGTGTTTATCTGTAAAATAGAAGAAGACTGAGTATATAGTTCCAATAATTAAGAAAAAAAAAGATCAAAGTCATGGACTCGTTCACTACTTTTAGTATCATTTGGGAGAAGTACATCTGTTAGGATTAAAGTGTGATGAGCATATATCGCCATTTACAATGCTTTTTAAAAAAAATATATATCCTTATTAAGATATCAGCTAAATGAGATTTAAAGGGGTTATCCAGAAATTTGATATTGATGGCCTATCCTCAGGTCATCAATATCGGATCAGTGGGGGTCTGACTCCGGGGATCCCCACCGATCAGTTGTTTGAAGAGTCCACTGCACTCAAGGAAGCTTCGGTGAGTGCTGCAGTCTCTTCACTCGACTGCACTTTGTATTGCAGTTCAGCCCCATTCACGTGACTGGGACTTCGCCACGTGGCTGATGCAAGGTGACGTCACTGGCCTAGGAAGAGGCCTAAACATTCACCGAGTGTGATTGGCGGGTCGGACACCTGCCGATCTGATATTAATTACCTATTCCGAGGATAGGTTATCAATATTACATTTTTTAAGGCCCAAGTAATATAATAAAGTAATTTCTTGCATGTTATGAATCAATTATCATAAAATCAGTGACAAGAAATAAATAAGAGGAGCAGCACAATGGTCCAGTTTGCCTCTTTTTTCCAAAATATGAGACGACCAAGGACAGTTTGACATTTATTCTGCCACTATCATGTCTTCCTGACCTTAAGACTGTTCCTAAGCATAGGCCATCAGTTTTAAAGTCCTGGATAAACCCTTTAATTCCTCTGCCAATGAACCATTAGGGGTGGAAAAAAAAAAAAATCTGAATATAACATGCATAGGAACATAGTTTGTGACATTTGTCCATCCAGTTCGGCCTGTTATCCTGCAAGTTGATCCAGAGGAAGGCAAAAACTCCATGAAGTAGAAGCCAATTTTCCTCATTTTAGGGGAAAAAATTATTTCCCAACTCCAATCAGGCAATCAGAATACCTCCCTGGATCAACGACCCCTCTCCAGAAATCTAGTAACCATAACCATTACGCAGTAGGAATTCTCTCCCCCTCTTGGTCCTCTTCAACTACAGTCCACTCCTCCCAAAAATGCAATTGCCCAATATAAATTGTGGACCTCAGCACATCTAAAGAACTCTCCATTCCTGGATTCTGTACCTAATCCAACCCAAATAGTACCTTACAAAGATGGACTGTCCAGGTAACCCAACATAAAGAGGTTAAACCGGAATTAGACCTCATGCACACAGCCGTTGTTTGGGTCCGCATCCGAGTCGCCATTTTTACGGCTCGGATGCGGACCCATTCACTTCAATGGGGCCGCAAAAGATGTGGACAGCACTATAGAACAGGTCCTATTCTTGTCCGTTTTGCGGACAAGAATAGGCATTTCTACAATGGGCCGCCCATTCCGTTAATTGCGGAAGGTACATGGGCAGCTTCCGTTTTTTTGCGGATCTGCGGTTTGCGGACCGCAAAAAATGGAACGGTCGTGTGCATGAGGCCTTAAGAAAATGAAAACACCCAAATACTAACCATATTGTGCATTTGGGAGCTTAAGAGGCAAGAAGGAAACGGAGACGGAAGGTTCTCAGGCTTTAAACTAAGATCATGGGCGTAATTAGGGATTCATAAATAATCTCCAGATATACGAAGCAGGATGGTGGTATCTCAAAAGGTTTCCCAAAAAGCAAGAGCTCGCACACACACCAAGGCAATGTGCAAGAAGCCAGACAGTTCCCCAATTGCTGCCGTGCAGGCCTCGTGATACATTAGACCAGGGATCAACAATCTCCGGCAATCCAGCTGTTCAGAAACTCCCAGAATGCTCCATTCACTTCTATAGGCGTTAGAACAGTCAAGCATGTTTGCATGCTGGGAGTTGTAGTTTCACAGCAGCTGGAGTGTCGAAGGCTACTGATCCCTGCATTAGAGGCATCCACCGGCAGGCTGTGCGCCAGAAAACAGGCACAAATTAATAAATGTATCGGGCCCTATGGTCCTGCTACTGCAAGGGGCTTTTACAAAGTCGCATTTTTTTTTTACGCCATGAAAGAGTCACAGGGAGCTAATAAATCCCTCCAATCACAACACAGCTTTCATTTCTAATACTGCTCTTGAAAAATTAAAGCTGCATTGTGGTTGGCTGCTACAAGCAACAACAACAAACACTGTGTATTATGCATCATATAATGTATGCATTCTAGTAGAGCCTGTTTAGTACATTTATATACATTACCGTCTCTTACTTCATCCTAAAGACAGAATTTGCCAGAGGCATTTAATTAAATACAATTTTATATACTCATGTGTGCTGAATACCTGGAACAGGATCTGAAGCAATGTCTGCAGAGTTGCTAATATGATCTATTCCGCTCTATATCACTTTCTAAAAAAGCTCAGTGACAACTAATATGACCGCAGGATTGTCACCTTGCCTTTTCACGATCAATACATTCCCCGTTTGTGTCTTTATGAAGAAACATGAAATACTACAGTCTTCACACAGCCCACTGAGCCTCATAACAGGCCGACATTTTCTTTTTTGCAAAGATCATTTCTCAACAGTCATCTCATCATCACAGGTAGGATTACAATACCATGCAACACCCACATACAGATAACACAGGATCCACTATTCACAATACCTAATGGACAATGGTCTCCTTCTCCCCCTCCCTGCACAATGACCTCTGCACAGGTACGAGTATATAGTGATAGGGGTGATGGGAGCTATTTGAAAGGGGTTGTCTCTGATGAGACATCCCTTTGAGGTGGAAATGCTTTCTAATCATTAGGAGAGGGAGCATTTGTTTCTGCATATGACTGATAATTATAACCAAACTCCGGTAGCTGCTGATGGCGATCCTCATTTCAGGAGAAGCTTTCTTCTCAACTAAATCTTTTTTGTTGCCGACCCTGTATTCAATTCAAAAGTTATTTACATGGCAAAAAAGTAATTCTACATCTTAGGGCGGTTTCACATCAGCATTACGTATTCCGTTATTGTTTTCCGTTTTAACGGAAAATAACAATTTGTAAGACGGAATTCAAAACAGAAACCTTTAGAGGCATTCTGTTTTGCTCCGTCATAATAGAGGTCTACGGGCAAGCAGAAGGGATCTGTCTGGTTTCCGTTATTCAGGACTGAAAGGAAAATCCTGTCGGCAGGACTTTGTTTTCTGTCCTGTACTTATATGCCGTCTGCACGTGGGTCTGCAAGTGTTTATGGATGTGTAGATATATATGCTAATTATGAATCATATGTACATGTATTAATAATCAGGTGCTGGATGTGAGTTAGTCCAGTGGACAGAATATTATTGGGACCTGGATAAAAAAAAAAAAAAAAAAATTATATATATATATATATATATATATATATATATATATATATATATATATATATATATTTTTTTTTTTTTTTTAATCGACAGCATGCCCTATAACAGTGAACTCTACAACCTCTCGCCTCTTTAACTGTGACTTCCACAGTACCCTGCTCCCTTAACAGAAACCTCCACCGTACATCGCCCCCTTAAAAAAATGACCTGTCCTATTTTTTTCACGGACAACGGTTCACGGACCCATTCAAGTCAATGGGTCCGTGAAAAATCACGGATGCAAAAGTCAATGGGTCCGTGAAAAATCACGGATGCACACAAGATAGTCATCCGCGTCCGTGGTCCGTGTCCGTTTTTCCTATCATTTTCAATGCAAACTTGACTTAGTTTTTTTTTTTTCACTTTTCATGTCCGTGGATCCTCCAAAAATCAAGGAAGACCCACGGATGAAAAAACGGACACGGATCACGGTACAACGGAAACAGTTTTTGCGGACCGGAGAAAAAAACGTCCGTGTGCATGAGGCCTAACAGTGATCTACACAGGGCCGCCCCTTTATTAGTGACCTCCACACTACCCCGTCTCGTTAATAGTGTTTTCCATAATAACCTGCCCCTTAACAGTGACCTCCACAGAGCTCCGTTCCCTTAAAGTGTGTCCTTCACAACACCCTGCCCCCTTAAACAGAGACCTCCACTATTCCCTGCCCTCTTAACAGAGACCTCCCCAGCACCTGTCTTTTTAGGAGTGACTGCCACAGTACCCTGCTCCCTTAACAGCAACCTCTATAGTACCCCGCTGCCTTAAAAGTTACCCCCACAGCGGCTGCCCCTTTAATAGTGACCTCCACAGTACCCACCACAGTGCCCGCTCCTTTAACAGTGACCTCCACAGCAGCCACACCTTTATTAGTGACCTCCACAGTACCTCATCTCCTTAACAGTGATTTCCACAACAACCCGCCTCCTTAACAGTGACCTCTATAGCACTCTTCCCCTTACCACTGACCTCCTTAGCGGACCGTCCCCTTACTGTGACCTCCACAGCAGCCTGCCCCCTTAACCGTGACCTCCACAGCACTCCACTCCCTTAAAGGGCTTCTGTCATCCCTTTAAAGGGGCAGGGCGATGTGGATGACACTGTTAAAGGGCTTCTGTCACCCCCAAAACACTTTTTTTTTTGGGCTTGTTAAAATCCTTATTTAACGACTATTTCCTATATAGGGATCTTACCTTTGGCTGTGGATTCTTTTCCTTAAAAATCGATCTTTTTAAATATGCAAATCACTTCACTACCAGCAAGTAGGGCGTCTACTTGCTGGAAGCTGCCGCAAAAAACCGCCCCCTCCTCCTGTTGATTGACAGGGCCAGTGAGCGCTCTCCTCCTCCGGTGACGTCACCGAAAGAGAAGACGTCATCGGCGCACTGAGGGAGTGCTGAGGAGGCGAGCCTCCTTCTCTCAGAGCGCATGCACCGAATGAAGACAGGCGCGGGATTTGAAATGCTGACACGGCCAGCCGGAGGAGGAGAGCGCTCACTGGCCCTGTCAATCAACAGGAGGAGGGGGCGGTTTTTTGCGGCGGCTACCAGCAAGTAGAAGCCCTACTTGCTGGTAGTGAAGTGATTTGCAGGTAACCTACAGCAGTGAAGAAAAATAGCTGGGTTGTTATGGAAACCTGGAGTAAAACTGTGTGTATGTCGAAACTGAAGGACCTGCGAGCTACTATTGGCTGATAAGGATCATGCGACCATGTGTATGGCAGTTGGGATATGAGGAGAAAGACCTGCAGACTTTGATTAGCTAATACAGGTCATGTGATGGTGCCATATTTGCATTTTTTGGGAATATCCCGGACACCTGATGTACCTGTGTGCCTAATTTGGTGCAGATTGGTCCATTCGTTTGGTCGCACATAAAGAACAGACCTAAACTCATTTTTATATATACATAAGAGACTAGCAGAAGGACCCGGCTTCCCACTGGTATATTTCATCTATTTCATTTAATGTTTGTGTGTGTCGTTAAAAGATATCAACACTATCCACTATAACAGTGACATCTACAGCACTCCTCCCCTTTAACAGTGAACTCCACAGCACCCCACCCCTTAACACTGACCCCCACCTTAAAATGGGACCTCCACAGCAGCCCATCCCCTTAACTTTGACCTTCACAGCAGCCCGCCCCTTCAACAGTGAGTTTCACAGCACCCCACTTCCTTGACAGTGACCTCCTCAGGGGCCCGCCGCCTTAACACTGACCTCCAAGTTTTGAAAAAATTGATTTTGGATCCGAAGCTCGATTTGCTAAACACTTATCGTCGCTATCAGATTGGTGGAGGTGCGACTCTCAGCACCCCACTGATCAGCAGTTTGGGGGGCTGCGGTCCTCATACAAGCTCTGTGTTCACTTTAATGTTTACATGAATGCTATCCACTTGTAGTGGAAGTGCAGTGTAATTACAGCTGTTTGTCCCATTCACTTGAATGGGAGAAAGACCTGAAATTACACTGCACTGCCACTACCACGTAGACAGCATTCATGTAAACATTAAAGTGAACACAGAGCTTGTATGAGGACCGCAGTCCCCCCAAAACTGCTGACCAGTGGGGTACCAAGAGTTGCACCTGCCCCCTTAACAGTGACCTGCACAGTGGCCTGCCCCCTTAACAGTAACATCCACAGTGAACGCCCCTTTAACAGTGACCTCGACCGCAGCGGCCCTATTAATAGTGGTCCCTGCCCCCTTAACAGTGGCCTCCACAGCGTCCTGCCCCTTTAAGGCTAGGGCTACATGACTATATGTGTCGCACAACATTTTGTCATACCAATGTCGTGCAACAATTTTTATGATAGGCTATGGTGTCACACTGCGACACGACAGTGGCAAAAAATCCATCCAAGATGAATGCATGTAGCAGTGTAGTTGTGCCCTATGTGTCGTGCGACTTATTGTCGTCATGTAGCCCTAGCCTAAAGCTGACCTAGAGCAGTGAAGAAAAATGACTGGGTTGTTATGGAAACATGGAGTAAAACTGTGTGTATGTGGAGACTAAGGGCCTGCGAGCTTCTATTGGCTGATAAGGGACATGTGACCGTGTGTATGGCAGTTGGCATATGAGTGAAAGACTTGTAGGCTTGTATTGGCTAATGCAGGTCATTTTTTGGGAATATCTCAGTAACGGTACGTCCCAGAGAGCGGAGACCTTCCCGGACACCTGATGTACCTGTGTGCCAAATTTGGTGAAGATAGGTCCAATCGTTTGGTCGCGCATAAAGAACAGACAGACAGACAGAAACTCATTTTTATATATATAGGAGACTAGCAGAAGGACCCGACTTTGCACGGGTATATTTCATCTATTTCATATAATGTTTCTGTGTGTCGTTAAAAGATAGAAAGTATCCCCCATAACAGTGACCTCTACAGCACCCCGTCCCACTGTCTGCTGAGCTGTGTATCTAATCCTATCCTGTGTGATACTGTCTGCTGAGCTGTGTATCTAATCCTATCCTGTGTGATACTGTCTGCTGAGCTGTGTATCTAATCCTATCCTGTGTGATACTGTCTGCTGAGCTGTGTATCTAATCCTATCCTGTGTGATACTGTCTGCTGAGCTGTGTATCTAATCCTATCCTGTGTGATACTGTCTGCTGAGCTGTGTATCTAATCCTATCCTGTGTGATACTGTCTGCTGAGCTGTGTATCTAATCCTATCCTGTGTGATACGGTCTGCTGAGCTGTGTATCTAATCCTATCCTGTGTGATACGGTCTGCTGAGCTGTGTATCTAATCCTATCCTGTGTGAGACGGTCTGCTGAGCTGTGTATCTAATATCCTATCCTGTGTGATACTGCCTGCTGAGCTGTGTATCTAATCCTGTCATGTGTGATACTGCCTGCTGAGCTGTGTATCTAATCCAATCATGTGTGATACTGTCTGCTGAGCTGTGTATCTAATATCCTATCCTGTTTGATACTGTCTGCTGAGCTGTGTATCTAATCCTATCATGTGTGTCTGCTGTGTATCTAAGTCTATTGTGTGTTACTGTCTGCTGAGCTGTGCATGTCGTCATGTAGCCCTAGCCTAAAGCTGACTTATAGCAGTGAAGAAAAATGGCTGGGTTGTTATGGAAACCTGGAGTAAATCTGTGTGTATGTGGAGACTATGGGCCTGCAAGCTGCTATTGGTTGATAAGGGACATGTGACCGTGTGTATGGCAGTTGGGATATGAAGAGAAAGACTTATAGGCTTGTATTGGCTAATGCAGGTCATTTTTTTTTGTGGGAATATCTCAGGAACGGTACGTCCTAGAGAGCTCAGACCAGGTCTTAAACCTGGTGTACCTGTGTGGCAAATTTGGTGAAGATCAGTCTAGTCGTTTGGTCGCACATAAAGAACAGACAGAAACTCATTTATATATATATATATATATATATATATATATACACACATATATATATATATATATATATATATATATACACACACACACACATTATTGGCCACATTTACTTAGTATCCAGGGAGGGCAGCTGTGTGTGGCGGTGTCCTCTATCTAATGTATTTGTATCTTCTTGTAATGTCTATTGCTTTGTCTCCTCTATGTTATCAATAAAGTATTTTTATTTTTAAGTATCTGCGAGGGTTGTATGTTACTCCTGGGGTGTATGAAGGACTGGAGAGGGTGTATATGATACACAGACTAAGGGTCCATTCACTCATCCGTAGATTGGGTTTGCATCCGTTCCACAATTATCCGGAAAGGGTGCGGACCCATTCATTCTCTATGGGGCCGGAAGAGATGCGAACAGCACACAGTGTGCTGTCCCCATCCGCATTTCCGGAGCGCGGCCCCGATTATCCGGTCCGCGGCTCCCGAAAAAAATAGAACATGTTCTACTCTTGTCTGCAATTGTGGACAAGAATAGGCAGTTCTATCGGGGTGCCGGCCAGGTGTATTGCGGCAACAGTCTAGGCACATAAGAAAAGAGACGGAATATGGAGATAGATATAAATCTCAACCCCCAAATGCATATATAAACACACAAGAAACTATATCCACATCCATTTCTCTCTCCATTGACATAGAAGAAATGCAGGCACCGTTAGGTGACAAATCTTAAAAGACTGGACGGAAAAATGAAACAGAATTGTACACTGAAGAGGGTATGATATCAAAAATTGCATAAATTTCTATTAGGCCTGGTTTACACCATGCAGACTTGGAGCGGCTTTTGCATGTGAGTTTTTAAACTGAATTTAAAAAAAAGTATGTATAGGCCATTCCTCCGTAATCGTCTTCAATTTACTATGGTTTTGCCTTAAAACACCACATACAAATAGAACTGCATCCAAACTGCACCATGTAAACAAAATCCTAATCTGACATCCAATGGTCCAGAATTCTGAGGGTACGAACACACAGTGCGGTTACTTTGCGGTTGCAATGGGACGTGCTGCCTTCGAGTACCATGCAGCCGTATGAGCCACAGAGGGCTCTAATTAAACTAATCAGGACTGCACTGTTTAGTCAGTCTGCATTGTTAATGGCTGCATGGCACCCACAATACTGCACAGCCATTAACAATGCAGAGTGACTAAACAGTGCGGTCCTATTTAGCTTTGTTAAAGTCCGCTGCAGCTCGTACAGGTGTTCCGTACTTGACTGCATTGTGACTGCGTCATAACCACAACACAACCGCACCGTGAGGTCTTACGATTAAATTCTGCAATGTTGACAAGGTTTTCCGACATTTTAATACTGATGACCTATTCTCCAGATAGGTCATCAGTATCTGATCGGTGGGGGTCTGACACCAGGGACCCCCGCCGATCAGCTGTTTGAGAAGGCACAGGCACTTCTGTGAGAGCCGCGGCCTTCTCCTTGCACAGCGCCATTCATTGTATAGCGGCTGTGCTTGGTATTGTGCTCAGCCCCATTCACTTGAATGGGAGCTGAGCTGAGGCCATATAACTAATGAACGTATCATCACTGGCCTAGGAAAAGCAGAGACAAGGCTGCAGCGCTCCCAGGAGCACCGATGCCTTCTGAAACAACTTATCGCCGGAGGTCCCCGATGTTGGACACCCACCAACCAGACATCAGCATTAAAATCTCGGAAAACCCCTTTAATTCTCAACCCTAAATTCTGGGAAATGTGATTATCTGGTATCTTTCAAGTTCGGTTACTTGCGCATTAAATATTTTACGGTCTTTGAATTAGTACTGAATTTGGAAATTGCAAGTTCAGAAAGTTTAGAAGAAGCCATAGAAAGTGACCGTAATGTAAATTGTCAAATACATTAAATACAAGACATTATTATAGAACACATAGGAACGTCTTCCACCGATTACTGCAAGATATGGACTTACAAAATTATATATTTTAGTGAAACCAGCTTATAAATTAACATAAAATGTTTTAGGGATCAATGTCCCTCATTCGGTCATCCCTATAGTGCGAAATGATAGATACAGAGCAGCCTCATTGAGTAATCCTGCTGCTTTTTGCACACTAAGCACTTGTATATTTAAAGTACTTGCTCATAAGTAAGAAACAGCCTTAAAATTAAAATAGAGGAGCTCCCATAGAAGAAAATGACCCTTTATAACTAAAAGGAAAAACTAAAACAATGGCTTTTAAAAGAATTAAACAGGTTTTACAAGGTTAGGAAAACCATGGCTGCTTCTTCCTGAAACAGCACCACGTCTGCCTATTGGTTGTGTCTGGTACTGCAGCTCATTGAGGTAAATGGGGCCAAATTGAATTCAATACCACACACAACCTTGTGGACAGCTGTTGTGCTGTTTCTGGAGGAAAGCAGCCATGTTTTTGCTAATTCTGGACAACCCCCTACAACAATGCTTACATTTTAGCGCATTCATGGACTGATTTTTGATACAAGAGCATACCATGTCAGACATATATCCTCACAGGTTATCCACAGACATGCATACACTGGAGTATACTCACTGCCACATTTCTTCTGAAGAGTAGACTGTGCGCAGGTCTAAACCCAGCCCAGCCACACCACCAAGGTGATCAATAGGCTCCACTGACCTACAAGTGCTCTCACAGGTCTGTAGAACTGCTATTGTTTGTAACGGCAGATGCACAATTATTAGAATGCGTGATCAGAAATTGTCCTGTTGTTTAAATCAATTAATTTTTGTTTCTATTTTCCATGTCACCAAAAATATTTTAAAAATAAAATACACAAAATCCTGCAGTTTTCTCATTGACCACTAAGCCTAATAATATGTCTAGAATTTCTGTTCTGTACAGGATACGTTTCAGTAGCCATTGCATTATCATCACAGGCAGAATTACAATCGTAGATATCCCCTTTGTATAGATAACACAAGGTGATATCACAGCTCATCTACTCCCTCCTGTCCTCAGCACAGGTCACAGAGCAGGCCATAGAACTCACTAGAGTCTCCTCCAGTCCATTGTGTCTATGGCCCATGTCCCTGCTCTCAAGGAACAGAAAGTCTTGACATACATTTAGACCTCGTGACTAATGTGAAAACTTCTTTTTTAGCTATAGATAGGGGCATGGAAAATAAAATAAGTAATTAAATCACTGGGAAAAAATATATATATTTAACATTATTTTTTAAATGTAAACAATAGGTCACTTTCTTACAACACATTCCTAGTAATGGGGTTCCCAGCTTACAGAAAGCAAGAAATGTGACTGACAGTCTGAATGGTACATCAAAGTGACAAAACCTCTATATGTAGTACAACAGTATTTGAGTTAAATACCATGACAGACCATCTCTAAGGAGTGAAGAATAACGTCAAATTTTAAACTAAATCATGTGTTTTATAAATGTAATCTTAGAAAAAGTGGTTGGTTCATAACTGTATCAGCCGACAATGGGTATAACTCACAGGGTAGCAGCCGCTCTGGGGGCCAACACTTAAAGGGGCCATTTCTACTCAGGCATAGGGTGCAGGTAGTAATAACTATGTAAGGTGACCTGTAAAACTGAACCAAAGCCATATGCATTATCCCATTCTGCGGCAGTACTTGCTGCATTACTCCTGTACTATAACATGTGTACATTATACCATGTGATATAACGGTAGGGTTTTTTCCTTGCTGTTATCTCTGTTCTATATCATGTTGTGCATTACTGTATTCTTGTAAGTTTGTATAATTGTTGTGCAGCAACATCATTGTGCACATTACCTCACTGTGGTGACATCACTGCGTGCATCATCCCGGTAGTGTGACATCACTGTGAACATTATTCCAGTACTGTGACATCACTGTGAACATTATTCCAGTACTGTGACATCACTGTGAACATTATTCCAGTACTGTGACATCACTGTGAACATTATTCCAGTACTGTGACATCACTGTGAACATTATTCCAGTACTGTGACATCACTGTGAACATTATTCCAGTACTGTGACATCAATGTGGTTATTATGCTTTTACTGTGGCATCACTGTGAGATTTACCCCCTTACTGTGACATCACTGTGTGCATTATATCTGTGCATTAGGCAGACACCATAACAATCATGAAACTTTCCATATTCTAAACTTGCTGCCAAAGGTGATGATGGTGGAGTGGGGTCCCATTTCAAAGTCTGCTATGGGGCCTCATAGTTACTTGTTACACCCCCTGGTTAACAGGAGAGGAAATGGTAGCTATACTAAAGAATATATTTGGCTCCTGCCACATGTACAGATTATAGTTAGACTATTTTCACACTTGCGGCAGAGTTATCCGGCAAGCAGGTCCGTCGCCGGAACTGCCTGCGGGATCAGGCAATCTGCATGCAAACGGACAACATTTGTAGACTGATCAGTCTCACAAATGCAATGCAAGAACGGATCTGTTTAAAAAAAAAAATTCACATTTTTACCGGTCTGCGCATGCAATGACTGATCCAGCATTGCAGTATTTTGCGGATCCGGTACTAATACATTTCAATGTAAATTAATGCCAGATCCGGAATTTTGGACGGAGATAATACCGCAGCATGCTGCGGTATTTCCTCCGTCAAAAACGGAATTCAGTGACAGAACTGAAGACATCTTGATGCATACTGAACAGATTTCTCTCCATTCAGAATGCCTGGGAATAAAACTGATCAGTTATTTTCCGGTATTGAGCCCCTTTGACGGAACTCGGTGCCGGAAAAGAAAAATGCTAGTGTGAAAGTACCCTTAGATAATCAAGCATGCTCATTTCCTTACCAATTCTTCACATCTCTTCTGCTTCTTTGTTACCTCTTGCTCTAAAACTTCACATTCTTTCCGTTTTCTACTTAATTCAATCTCCTTAAAAAAGAGAAGAAGAAAGACATAAAACATATACATGTATATGTATCGTTTCATTAAACTGCATTTTGTATATTGAGGTTTAGAACTGAAATAAAAAAATGTTTATATAAAAAAATAAAAAGGTGCAAAAATAGGATCTTTACGGTTTCAGTAAGTATGTATAATGGTATAGTAGGAGTAGCAGCAGATAGGGGTATACTGGCCTTATATGTGGTGGTGCACGCGGTGTTAGACGCCAGTCCGTAGAGTCCCTCCAAGCAGGCATCCATAAATCATCGAAACCGCAGCACTCTCTCGTCTCTTTTTGTATCCTTTATTCCATCGAATTCATGCAACGTTTCGACCAGAGTGGTCTTTTTCAAGCAACTGACAATAACTCATTACCAGGCTTAAAGAGGACCTTTCACCGATTCTTACCCTATGAACTAAGTATACATACATGTGGAGCGGCGCCCGGGGATCTCTCTGCACTTACTATTATCCCCGGGCGCCGCTCCGTTCTCCTGCTATGCCCTCCGGTATCTCCGTTCCCTAAGTTATGGTAGGCGGAGTCTGCCCTAGCGCTGGCCAATCGCATTGCAGAGCTCACAGCCTGGGAGAAAATAACCTCCCAGGCTGTGAGCTCTGCGCTGCGATTGGCCAGCGCTAGGGCAGACTCCGCCTACCATAACTTAGGGACTGGTATCTCCGCCTACTATAACTTAGTGAGCGGAGATACCGGAGGGCATAGCAGGAGAACGGAGCGGCGCCCGGGGATAATAGTAAGTGCAGTGAGATCCCCGGGTGCTGCTCTACATGTCTGTATAGTTAGTTCATAAGGTAAGAATCGGTGAAAGGTCCCCTTTAAATATCCTCCTTGTAGGAGGGGCTACCACACATCTCATAACAAATCACAACAATGTTAAAATAGTATAGGGTAAGGCATCCTTTCAAATCAGCAAATCAGCACTTACTTTAGAACGCCCGGTGGAATGCTGGTGGGATGTAGGGTCATCATATCCCAAGGTGTCATGCCGGTAAGTCAGCGTCCCCCTAGCTCCTATGCGCTTGCGCAGGCGTGCCGGGACAGAATACGCGCCAAAAAACTTTAGTATATCAGCGTCCCTTAGTTCACAAGGCTGCTACCCATGCTTGAGCTGCTGTAACTGTAATGGTATGCTTAAGGGAGATAGTTTCACACACCCTAGAACTGGGAAAAGGTACCCTATTAAAAAGATATTATACTTGTAAGTCGGAGTACGTAATATTTATTCTGCAGTGCCCATGTGGGCTACTCGATGTGGGCGAAACAACACAGGAAATGAGAAATAGACTAAACCAGCACCGCTACCAGATACGTAAATTGCTCTCAGGAAAAAAGAATGAGGACCCACAAAAAATTGAGCCACCAGTACCGGAACACTTTCTGAAGTTCAAGCATAATGTTGCACAACTTCGCTTCCGTATCATAGACGGTATACCCCCCAGAGAAGGGGAGGAGATTTAGGGAAAAGAAACTTAAGAGATTTGAGTTAAAATGGATTTTTGAACTCCAAAAGCTCGAACCGAACGGTTTGAATAGGGACTTTAGGATTGGCACGCTCTACTGATCCAGAAGGAATATTGTGTTTTTCATACCAAGTACTACACAATGTCATTTAAAGTATTGTGCCTAACCATTTGGTTATGATTATAGAGACTAATATATGTCTTTATTTTAACAGATTGGACCCCGAGTGGACGTCTGGTGGGCAGGGTCACAGTGACAATTCTCCCTTACAACCGACTGGTTGGGCATTGGTAGCTATAACATGACCACACAATTGGACTATAAAGACAATAAGTTGAGTGCTATTAGAACCATTACCAACTGGGTCATTTTGTTCTTTGTCTATACAGAACATAGGTATCAACAAGTGTATACACACCAATCCCCCGAGACAGTCTATTTACTTTATTGGCCATTAATTCTTTTATTTTTTATCATTGTGCGATCTCACTATAGCTAGGGGTTTCGGCTGGTGTGAATGTTAACCCCTTGAGGGAGTGGGGGACCCAGGAATGGGTCTCTTCACACCCCTCCCCTTTTTGGTCAGATGTACATGGCAAATCGCCTCCTCCTATCGGTAGGATGGAGAAGGCATTTAACATACGCAATGGCGGTCGCATGGAACAAAGGGGCATCCCCCGGGGGGTGCCCCAGTCCTATTGTGACCATAAGCGTTGAATGGTTTTGGACTGTAAGGTAGTCGCACACTTAGTAGTGTGACTCTGCCACTGTCCGTGTACATGTTTAACGGCCTATCTCTCTGCTTTAGTGATACGCACATACATAATCACCAGAGTTTTCTCCATATAACTAGTGGGACTGTCGGCGAGGGATATATTAAGGTGTAATTAAAATTATCACTTTGTTGATGTCTACCTCTGCTATTTGACAAGTTAACTAAGAGTGTTGAGACAGACCATTGTCTATTTGATAACGCACCCAGTTCTATATTATTATAAAACACTGTATGTCTTCTTACTTATTGTCCGTCCTATGATATAGTTGAACTAGATGCCTAATATTGCGCTAGCCAGCTGTGTATTTGTGCGCCTGCTTGAGCCCCTTCTTGAGCGCTTGCGCAATAGGACCATGGACTGGCAGTAAGCAGGTGCGCCTGCGTGAGCTCTGTCCTGGTGCGTCTACACACATTGAACGCGCATATGCGCATGCGCTAGTTCCGCTCTGGCACACCTGCGCACTGTGAACTTAGGGACGCCGATATACTAAAGTTTTTTGGCGCGTATTCTGTCCCGGCACGCCTGCACAAGCGCACAGGAGCTAGGGGGACACTGACTTACCGGCATGACACCTTGGGATATGATGACCCTACATCCCACCAGCATTCCACCGGGCGTTCTAAAGTAAGTGCTGATTTGCTGATTTGAAAGGATGCCTTACCCTATGCGATATGCAAATTACGATTACCTATCGCAAGTGCCCAGTGCTCCCTGCCTTACTTACTCCTGACTCCTCCCCTCTGTATCGTCCGGCCAGCCCTGTATCCTTGCGGCAGCATTTTCGTCTCCATTCATAATCCAGAGCCTGTGCGCTTCACCGCCGGGCTCGTTACGTAACTGGCGCATGCGCACGGCATATCAGTATGCCTCTGCCCACAGTGGGCAATGTACTACACATGCCCAGACCCGGCGGTGAAGCGCACAGGCACTAGATTATGAATGGAGATGAGAATGCCGCCGCAAGGATACAGGGCTGGCCGGACTATACAGAGGAGTCAGGAGCAAGTAAGGCGGGGAGCACTGGGCACTTGCGATAGGTAACCGTAATTTGCATATCTTTAAAACTTCATTTTAGGTACTTTGGAGGCTCTGAAAAACTAAACATGGGTACCATCAGTGTTATGGATCTGCCTCCCACAGAGCTATATTATCAGTTTAAAACCGGTTATGTAGGTGACAGACTCCCTTTAAGCCTGGTAATGAGTTATTGTCAGTTGCTTGAAAAAGACCGCTCTGGTCGAAACGTCGCATGAATTTGATGGAATAAAGGATACAAAAAGAGACGAGAGAGCGCTGCGGTTTCGTTGATTTATGGATGCCTTCAGTAAGTATGTACTCACGGCTGATGCTAACAATCATGTAAATAATTGCCCCAGAAATAATAATTTCTACCAAATATTCTTCTATGGGAAATATTGTTTCTGTTAACTAACCTCTATGCTGATTTACAGGCCCAAAGCCTGAAGCTGCACAAGCATCAGTCCCTGATGTTCCTGGGGATAAATTGATAAATGTACAATCACTGGGAGATCTGATCAATGGGATTGGGATTCCAAGCACTCACAAAAACTGGGGTCCACAAATGCCCTGTGTGAATGGAGCATTTGGGTGACCACCTCTCCATCTCCTTCAGTGGGGAGCGGCCTCCTTCAATATAAACCAAGTGTACAGAGAGGTAGTTGTGCAAGTCTTCTCCCAGTTGTCAGACCCCGAGCCATCATACATTTATTAACTATGTTGAGTTATTTTCTTTTGTAAATGTATAGTTTTATTTTTGTTTTTTTACTTAAATTTTGCATATTTACTCTCTGTTTCCACTGTAACTAGGGCTTTAGTACTGGAGCCAATAAAGGTGGAGTGTGTGAAAATAACACACACGAGAGAAGCAGTGAAAATAAACTATGGCAAGGGCTTTTGGGGAAGAAAAAGGTCTAAATGTAAGACCGCTCGGAAGCTGTCTTACATTTATAACTGGCAATGGATGCGCCAAAGTTATGAAGAGGCCGGCGTCTCTTCATAACTTCGGTGGATCCACTGCCAGTTTAGGGCGTCTAAAACGCCAGTCTTAATAAATGTGCCCCAAAGTGCTGGAAAGTAGACTGGCCAATGATCTTTACTGCCATTGATGAAGTGCTGGCACAAGAGACACTCTAGGGTAGATTTATACAAACTGGTGTAAAAATAGGTGCAAAACTGTTTCCAAAGCAGCTCTGAACATTAAAAGGAGGAATTTGATTGGTTGCCATGGGCAACTAGCCAGTTTTCCATGACACCAGGCTTGATAAATCTCCCCCACTGGTTTACCAACTATCCGGAGGCGTACTGGAGGGGGATAACTGACAGAGAAACATTGGGGGAGATTTACCAAAACTGGCTAAGTTGCTCATGGCAACTAATCAGATCCCACCTTTAATTTTTCCACAGGAGCTCTGACAAGTCAAAGGTGGGATCTGGTTGCTATGGCCAACTAAGCCAGTTTTCTTTTGCACCAGTTTTGATAAGTTTCCCCCATTGTGTGTATGCAGGGATAATGTGAAAGAGGACCTGTCACCATAAAATTCAATGCAATCTGAAAGCAGCATGTTATAGAGCAGGAGGAGCGGAGTAGATTGATGTATAGTTTTGTGGGAAAAGATTTAGTGTAACTTGTAATTTATATATTTATATATCTTTGCTATTGGTGGAGGGAGGAGTTACCAGTGACTGACAGCTATGTCTGTATACACATTTATACACATGATGCTATCAATCACTGGTAACTCCTCCTCCTGTACCGATAGCTGTTCACAGGAGGTGGAAAAGGCAATCGGTACAGGAGGAGGAGTTACCAGTGACTGACAGCTATCTCTGTATACACACTTATACTCATGATCCTATCAATCACTGATAACTCCTCCTCCTCCTGTACCGATAGCTGTTCACAGGAGGTGGAAAAGGCAGAGCTATAAATGTATAAATTACAGGTTTTACTGAATCTTATCACATAATACTATATATCAATCTGATCAGCTTCTTCTGCTCTACAACATGGTGCTGTCAGATTGCATTGCATTTTGTGGTGAAAGGTCCTCTTGAAGCCTGAGATATGCCATACTTTCAGAGGTCCATTGGAATGGAAAGTGGAGAGATGGAAATGCTTAAAGGGGTTGTCTCATCTTAGACAATGGGGACATATCGCTAGGATATGCTGCCATTGTCTTTTAGGTGCGGGTCCCACCGCTCGGCTATTTTCGCCGGCCCCATAGAAAATGAATGCAGGGAGGCTGCACATGCGCACTCCTTCACTTTCGGGGCTCCGTTCTCAATATAGGTGAAGGTCCCAGTGGTGGGACCCCCACCTATAAGACAATGGCAGCATATCCTAGCGATATGCCCCCATTGTCTGTCATGAGACAACCCCTTTAAGGCCATGAATTTGTAATTATTTTTTCCTACATCTGAAATGTTATGAAGATTTTACAGTGGCAATGTACTCCGTGTTTGTGAAACCATGAACAAGACGTTCTCTCCAAACAGGTATCATTTTTGGCAGAAACGTGCCATATCAACTCCTTTTAGGTATGTGGTATCTCTAATATTGGCAGCCAGGCTAAGTGGCAATGGGCATTCCTGGAGTTTACCCCGCTACCAGAGAGAACTACTACACTACAGTGCTGGTGGCACACACTGCATATTGCTGGAAGGAGTAGAGGAGAATCAAGCAGAGATTGGGTCGGAATCCACATTTTGGACACTACAGTTCATCAATAAGGTCCATTGTCTCCATCCTGCAGGTTTTTTCAAAGTCTGCTTCTTGAGATACTTTACTTCAACATTAGGAGGCACCAAAATAAAATACTGTTATCACTTAAATTGGTTGTCTCAGAGACCATCCTTTTAAAGATGTGATCCCCGGGCGACTAGCTGCCCATCCCAGGTCCATCTCCCATTACCAGGAATCAATGTTGCTGCAGCCACTCACACATTGACTCTCCATTCTTGCCAAACGGGCGAATACCCCCCACCCATGACCAGCACAGGGTATTAAAACAAGGTTGGTTTTTCAGAGATAACTCCTTCAAAATGCACCCCCTACCCATGATGACCATATGCCCTGATGGAGGCGTATGGACACCGTTCTTCTTCATGAGAGAACCCCTTTAGATCCTGATACTGCAAATCACCAGAACATTCTAGAAATGGTCACTAACTCCTTCAAATAGGCAAGCTGTTCACACCTTTACAGTAACTACCCAACATAAATTACTTTGCTATGTAATTGGGTCCTTTACAGGGACGACATAACCACGCAGAATGGGGCATAAACCCCTATGAAAAAGAGTTAATTACTTCTACACAAGAGGCTTGTAAAGACAGAACAGGACTAGGCCTGTATTTGTCTTCACATCCTCTGACCCAAAGGTCCAACAGCGAGAGCGAATTTTTAATAATAATTTTAATTATATTGAAAAACCGGCATTAAATCACCATCTGCTTATCGCTTTCTAACATTTCAGCAGCATTGCCATCCGTCATTGTACAGTAAAGGCTGCTCCCCCGCAGGTGGTAGAAAACACTAATGTGCCCTCATCTCTTATGGGTCAACTAAATTTGCATTTATTTGCAATCTTAATCATTATTGCCTTCGGCAGTAAAAGAAAAAAGAAAACGTTCCCGCTGTCTGAATCTGAAGGTTTGTAATTCTAGTATAAAGAGGGTGAGGGTGAAACTGTAGAGCTGCTTAGGCTTAATGTAATGTCACAACTTTCCTCCAAACCTCTGCTCTGCTACAATAAACTGAAACGTTCCTACCTGAAAGTCTGGTACGTCGTGTTTGATGCCGGCAATCCAGCAAGAAGCAGAGCTATGTCCTACCTACTACAGCAGCCCAATCCGCACCGCTACCACAGCAACCAAAGGGATTAGGAGGATCAGACCATGTCCAGGCAGGGGAGAAGGGCGCACGGGAGGCGAGGGTCAGGTACACAGAGATGGCCCTAAATGCAACAGGAGCTCGACTTCTGCACTAGCACACGTCCAAGCCTCTTACGTCAGCCTGGCATCCATAGCTTCTCCTCTTTATTTGCTGACAGCATCTGCTCGGCTTTCATATATAGTGGAACAAGCTTAAATCCCTAAAGGCTGTCCTTAGCAGGTGTCATGACTGACAGCACGCAAAATCCTCTTCTACACAGCAAGACCGGCTTCCTTAAGGCAAAGCATTTTTGAGTCGCTGGCCTTACTTTTCTATAGTAAGCATGAAGTCAGAGGCATCAACTAGCTCCATTTAAAGCACATAAGCCAGCAATGAAAGGGTGCAGAAAATAGCAGGAAGAGCAGGGGTTTGTTCACTAGGGAGCTTCCTTTTTTCTGCTCCACCGACACCTCTGCCTGGAAGACGGGGTGGTTTTCAGACGGATTTATGAATCTTGAGCTCCAGAAGGAGTATTATTAAGAGGCCAGATTTACATTACAAAGCAGGAAACCCCAAGCTACATACAGTCCAGGACCGGCTTGTGTTGAGCGGGCGACATGTACTGTTCAAGTGATAACAGGACGGCACCACTGTCTAAATAGGCACCAAAAATTACTGTATATAT
Organism: Bufo bufo; assembly: GCF_905171765.1. Lineage (NCBI taxonomy): Eukaryota > Metazoa > Chordata > Amphibia > Anura > Bufonidae > Bufo > Bufo bufo. The sequence goes on along the minus strand of NC_053391.1, from coordinate 137,089,647 downwards.
TGGACCTATGGTAATATTACCATCTTCAGCTTTAATACAGCACAGAACACATTTTAGGGAGGGCTCCATACTTCACTTTCTAAGGTCCATAAACCGTGCAGCAATCATACCACCCCCTAAGGGTCCATTCACACGTCCGCAAAATGGGCCCGCATCTGTTCCGCAATTTTGCGGAACAGATGCGGACACATTCATTTTCGATGGGGCCGGAAGGTGCTGTCCGCATCCGCGGATCCGCACTTCCGTTCCGCAATTGCGGACAAGAAAAGGCATTTTCTATGAGAGTGCCGGCGATGCGGGGTCCACAAAATGCGGAACGCACATTGCCGATGTCCGTGTTTTACGGATCCGCAAAACACATACAGACGTGTGAATGGACCCTAAGAGAGACAACAGTGTCTCCAAACAGACGGTACAATGCCCTGATTAGAGAGGAACTGGTTCGAAAGCAATGTACAGATTCTGATAAGAACTCTGCATTCCAGTGGGTAATGCTTATTAAAGGGGTATACCCATCTCAGACAATGGGGCATATTACTAGGTGGCACCCGCACCTATCTACTAAACGCAGCCGAAAACCAAGCAGTCAACCACCAGGCGTTCCTATTGGCCTGCCAAAAATAGCGAGCAGCGCTCTCTACCATTTTCGGAATACCCATAGAAATGAATGGGAGTCCAAATCGCTTCCATTCACTTCTATGGGGCCGACGGAAATAGCCGAGCCAGCACTCAGCTTTTTTCAGAGGCTCAATAGAAATGAATGGAGGGTGGGCGCGCAAGCGCTGTGCGCTCCCATTAATTTCTACGGGGATTCCAAAAATAGCAGAGAGCGATGCTCGCTATTTTCGGCAGGCCAACAAGAACGCCTGGTGGTGGCCAGCTGCGTTTACGACATAGGTGCAGGTCCCAGAGGAGCGACCCGCACCTATCAGACAATGGGGGCATATCCTAGCGATATGCCCCTATTGTCTAAGATGGGAAAACCCCTTTAAGGGTTTTTATTAGAGGGCAAACTAAATACCTGATGTTGCGGTCTCATGGACCTTCCTCAGATATGACTGCTGCACCTGATGGCTGGCACTAATAGGGGAACTGTTCCTGGCACTAATCAAGGCATTAAAAGGATTGTTCAGGGTTATACTATTGATGCTCTATCCTCAGGATAAGCCATCAATATCTGGTTGGTAGGGGTCTGATCGGCTATTCCGCAGTAGGTCAGGTGACAGAATCACAAAGCACCCTCCATTGTGTAGTGGACAGAGTAGGTAACTGCAGGTAAGGCTACTTTCACACTTGCGTTAGGAGCGGATCCGTCTGGTGTCTGCACAGACGGATCCGCTCCTATAATGCAAACGCTTGCATCCGTTCAGAACGGATCCGTTTGCATAACCATGAACAAAAAAAAAATATATTTTTTTTTTAATTTTTTTTATTTTTTTTTTCATGATAATGCAAACGGATCCGTTTTGACTTTACATTGAAAGTCAATGGGGGACGGATCCGTTTGAAAATTGAGCCATACTGTGTCATCTTCAAACGGATCCGTCCCCATTGACTTACATTGTAAGTCTGGACGGATCCGTTTGCCTCCGCACGGCCAGGAGGACACCCGAACGCTGCAAGCTGCGTTCAGGTGTCCGCCTGCTGAGCGGAGCGGAGGCTGAACGGAGCCAGACTGATGCATTCTGAGCGGATCCGCATCCACTCAGAATGCATTAGGGCTGGACGGATCCGTTCGGGGCCGCTTGTGAGAGCCTTTAAACGGAACTCACAAGCGGAGCCCCGAACGCTAGTGTGAAAGTAGCCTAACTAGTACGGATCTATTACTGTAGGTGTTGAGGTCAGGGCTCTGTGTGGCCAGTCGTGTTCTTTCACACCAAACTCACCCAACCATACCTTTATGGGCACTGGGGCACAGTCATGCTGGGACAGATAAGGGTCTTCCCCAAAATGTTCCCACACAGTTGGAAGAATACAATTGTCCAAAATGTCTTGGTATGCTAAAGCACCAAATGGGTTGTATTAAAGGGAGTCTTTCACCTAAAATCACCATTATAGAACACTAACATCAGTATCTCCATTACATTCCCCATATGCTACCTTCCATATTGCTGTCCATCGCCGATTTTCTCAGAAAAACACTTTTATTGAATATGTTAATTAGCCCAGGTGTGGCGTTCATGCGGCCACTGCCCAGGCCCCTCGGTGCTTTTCATACGAAACCCCTCCCCTTTCACCCCTCTGGCCCACCCTAGGTTCTTCTGATTACGTCCTCCTCTTAGTGAGAAATCCAGCGCCATTCAACAGATTCGCCGCGCCTGCGCACTTTATTTCCCATTATGGGCAGAGGCACAAGGACGGCTAGAGCGCGATGTACGGGCCGGCACAAGTGCATTAAACGCTCAGCAATATGAAAGGTAGCATTCTAATATGGGGAATGTAATGGCGATCCTGATGTTAGTGTTCTATAATGGTGATTGTAGGTGAAAGACTCCCTTTAAGTATGAAAGTAATCCCATATTCACAGGATAGGGCATAACTAACTGATCTGTGGGGATTCAACAGGTGCGACCCCCCCAATCTCGGGAATTCGGATCCAATATTGCTGTCCTGACAGAGCAGCAAACTGAGCATGCACCCTGCCGCTCAATTCATTCCCCATGGGACTGCCGGGAATAGGCAAATGGAGCAGAATCGGTGGAGGTCCAAGCACTGTGGATAGGAGATGCATAGGCTCAGGCCGGCCACTTAAAAAAAACAAAAACATGGCATTATCTATTTATTCTTCTACCAAACTTTCCAGTTTTTTTTTTATTTAGAAAAAAACCCCAAAAAAAACCCAGAGAGCCTATTTATTCCCCAGCGTGCAGATTGCTGTTACAGTCAGATAAAATACACAGAAGCCTCCAGAGAGCGCACAGTGCATTAACCAAGCATTGAGAATTCATTAAAATCCATTATTGCTCTCACTTGTAAAGACTAAAACAGATCATATCTCAATGGACTCGACTAGTACCTCCTGTTTTTCTCAGAAATTGAGGAGTTAATCCTTCCAAAGTGTCCCCAGCGATATACAGAATACATACGACTCCTTCAGTTCTGTGTTCATATTTATCAGGCCTAAAGTAACCATTTGTAAACCTTTGGTGATGAGATTTCTGGGACTGATAATCAGATAGGCTGAGACCACACAAGAGCATTACTGTATTATACTGGATGAGTGCTCCAGCACAGCCACAAGTTTACGGACCTCAACTCCAGGTCCAGTTCAAACATCAGTCTGAGAAATATGGCCGTCACATGGACCTTACTGTCCGGACCGCATACAATCGTGTAAACTGGCCGATCCCAGAGTAATTGGCATCAACAAGTCACTAATCAAATGCACATGATTAGTTAAAGGGGTTAACCCATGACTAATGTAAACAATTAAATTGCATAGTACATGACAATGTCTTTCTAACGAACCTAGAACCAGCCTGTACCTCACATGGATCCAGAGATCTCCCCAGTCATTGCTCTACTACATGTATATCAAGCTGACAGCTCAAGGGGAGTGTCTTTTATTCTACAGCTCAGGGGGCGTGTCCATTCGCTGCAGTTCTCTCCCTATCACAGCTCAGGAGGCAGTTGAAGGATGAAACTGAGCGTGTGCGGCCTTCTCAGTGAGCCGGACAAAGAAATAAACAGCGGGTGGCGCTATACAGATAGATGTCAGTGAATAACTCAGTGGCTATGCAAAATTTTTAATTCCATGCAATTACAAAAGTATTCAGATCCAGGTGCTGGTTTGAAAACTGTAGAATATTTTTCGTGAGACAACCCCTTTAATAATTGGACAGGATGATTACACATAAAATTTAATTCTGCACAGATCTCTCACCGCAAAATCTATATGTGTTAACGCAGATTTTGCCACAGGTTGTGCTATGAATTCACGACAGAGTACACCCACGTTAACTACCCGCGGTGGAAATCTGTAACATTAGATTTGATGGCTTTGTGTTGCTTTTCAAAAAGTGCATGTGTTTTTACCACGATTGATTATGTTTTATTTTTAGAGGTGAAACATGTTAAATTAATGAAGTGATTGCCTATGCAGTTTTTACAAAAATTTATTTAACATTTTTCACCTGTAAAAACAAAAAAACAAAACAAAAAGAAACCCACAATTTTGGTAAAAACACTTTTTTTTAACCTGGTTTTTAAAAAGCACCCTGTTAACCCCGCCTCGTTGTTAGATCCGGAGCATGCTCGTTTTTCTGATGATTTTTTTCACTACACGTGGATGAGAGTTTCAAAACCCCATTCGCATTTAGGACAGATCTGTTTTGCAAGAGAGTCAAATGGATGAATGTGACTTCGATCATAAAGTTCCCCCTTTACAAGTATAGGAAGAATAGGGCAGTGGACTGTGCGATCTTGACAGTCACAGCGATTAAAATCGGATGAAATGGAACCGAATCCCCTGTTGGTGGCCATTTAACAAGACTACTTTCAACCAAGTTTCAGTTTTAAATGATAACAGATGCATAAGGCCTCATGCACACGACCGTGCCGTTTTTTGCGGTCCACAAACCACGGATCCTGAAAAAACAGAAGCCGCCCGTGTGCTTTCCGCAATTTGCGGAAAGGAACGGGCGGCCCATTGTAGAAATGCCTATTCTTGTCCGCAAAACGGACAAGAATAGGACATGCTATATTTTTCTTTGCGGGGCCATGGAACGGAGCAACGGATGCCGACCACAACAACGGTCGTGTGCATGAGGCCTTAGAATACGTTTTAACACTGGAATACTAACCTATTTGCAAGCAAGAATGTTTAGAGACTTAGGGGGGTTTCCAGCTTTTTTATACTGAGATGACCTCTCCTCAGTTTGACACCCAGACTCCCACCAATCAGTGGTTTTCTGTTCTCACAGCTTACCCTAGGCCACGTCACAGTTATTGGTCACGTGACCTAGGTGCAGCTCAGTCCCTTTTAAGTAAAGGGACTGAGCTGCGATACCAAGCATGGCCGCTATACAATGAGCCACAGTCTCCACCGGGTGTCAGACTCCTGACGATCAGACACTGATGACCTATCCAGAGGACAGGTCATTAGTATAAAAAAAAGACAGAAGACCCTTTTAATGAAGTTCTCAAAGCACAAGGAAGGGGCCATGACAAACAGAAGTCCCTTTCACAGTGTTAATCGCCTGGGGCCTATTCATTCAGAAACAGGATATTGAAATGGGGTTTTTAAACTAGACAATCCCTTTTAGACTACTTTCACACTAGTGTTTTTTGCGGATCCGTCATGGATCTGCAAAAACGCTTCCGTTGCAATAATACAACCGCATGCATCCGTCATGAACGGGTCCGGTTGCATTATGTCTTCTATAGCCATGACGGATCCGTAATAAACACACTTGAAAGTCAATGAAGGACGGATCCGTTTTCTATTGTGCCAGATTGTGTCATAAAAAACGTATCGGTCCCCATTAACTTACATTGTGTGCCAGGACGGATCCATTTGGCTCCGCTTCGTCAGGCGGACAGCAAAACGCTGCAGGCAGCGTTTTGGTGTCCGCCTCTGGAATGGTGACTGAACGGAGGCAAACTGATGCATTCTGAGCGGATCCTTTTCCATTCAGAATTCATTAGGGCAAAACTGATCCGTTTTGGACCGCTTTTGAGAGCCCTGAACGGATCTCACAAACGGAAAGCCAAAACGCCGGTGTGAAAGTAGCCTTAGTGAGGAAAACAGTTATTCAGCACCATAGGTACTAAAGCCATTATAACAGCGTGTGCTCTGTAAATACTACTGAACACAATTGTCTTTGACAGCACCACTTTTCTCACCTGAACAGGGTCCACAGATGTTGCCATTATGGAATTGTCTGGATCCCTTGTAGGTTGCTCTGAAGAAACCAGTCTTGCACACATAGCTTCCACAGGCGAACTATGAGCCTCAGATCTCGACAAATTAAGGGATTCTTTCAAGCATTTCATAGCAATTTGCCTCTGTAACCGTAGAACTTCCTTCTGAGACTCATGTAACAAATGGTTAAAGTCACTCAGCTTCAAGTAACTTGGAAAATCCTGCATAACATACAATAAATATTAATAGTAAGTGCAACTATGTGAATAGGGACATCATTTATACCTAATATTTTAGGCATCCGCTGTAAATTTCTGGGCACATTGGCTACGTGACGCTAGCGATAGTTCCAAATCTGAAAGATTTCAGTATGGTAATAGCTTAAAGGGGTTCTGCAGTTCGTTTAAACTGATGATTTATCCTCTGGATAGATCATCAGCATCTGATCGGCGGGGGTCCGAAACCCGGGACCCCCGCCGGTCAGCTGTTTTAGAAGGCAGCGGCGCTCCAGCAGCACCGCAGCCGTCTCACTGTTTACCGCTGGCTCAGTGATGTCACGACTAATATCAATGGCCTGGGCGTGGCTAAGCTCCGTTCACTTGAATAGAGATTAGTCCCACCCAGGCCAGTTGATACTTCTAAAACAGCTGACCGGCGGGGGTCCTGAGTGTTGGACCCCCGCCGATCAGATGCCGATGACCTATCCAGAGGATAAATCATCAGTTTAAACAAACTGCAGAACCCCTTTAAAAGATAGGAAGGTTTCAAAGAGGACCGGTCACCTCTCCTGACATGTCTGGTTTAGTAACTACTTGCATCTCCCCTGTAATAACAATTCTGGATTATTTATTCTTATTATTCCTATTGGAAGTCATGAATGAATTACTAACACTTTGAAATGAAGGTCCATATGTCCATATGGGGGGGGGGTGTCCTGCACAGTCTGACACTGTCGGTACTGATTGGATAGTGTCAGACTCTGCAGGGACACTCCCCCAGGTGGTAACATCCATCTTTACATTCACTGCAGACTTCTATTATGACGGAATGAATAACTAATGCCTCTAAAGGCATTACATTATGCATTCCGTCATAGAATTGCGCTATGGTCCGTGGTAACAAAATCCATAACCAACTTCACCTTTTACCAGTAAACGAAGCGTGAACGAATTTCGAAATATGAAATTCGCTCATCTCTATTCATAATGACTGTTTAATTGTATTAACTGTGGCTAATTATGGTGATTTTATCTAATATATAAAGCTGAGTGTATGTATGTATGTATGTATGTATGTGTGTGTGTATGTCCGCTAAAGAAATCCGTGCCGTCACAATTAAAATCATGAAATTTGGAACACAGGTACATTTGGTGTCCGGGAAGGTTTTAGACCGGGTCTCAGCTCTTTAGCACGTACTGTTCCTGAGATTTTCCCAAAAAATGCATTAGGCAATAGACGCCTGGTCACATGACCCTTATCAGCCAATAGAAGCTTGCAGGCCCTTAGTCTTTACAGACACACAGTTTTACACCAGGTTTCCATAACAACCAATCCATTTTTCTTCACTGCTGTAGGTCAGCTTTAATGGGGCAGAGTGCTGTGGAGGTCACAGTTCAGGGCGTAGGTAGGGTGGCTATTCAGGCCACCCTCAAAAGACAGACTTAAAAACCCTGCCCCCGGTCCCGCTAGGCACCCCCCTCCCACTCCACAGCCAACGGGGATTGAAAAAATGAAGGTAAAAATCAACTTCTGTCAGCTTCAGGGGTGGGTGGGACGGTGACTTTCTCCCTGCAGCTCACGCTCAGACAGCACAGTGCTGCTGTCTGAGAGTAAGCTGTTCAAAAGAAGGACATCCCTGTGCCGGACAGAGGACAGGGAGTCTGAAAGCTGGACTGTCCGCCCTAAAACCAGACCTCTGGCCACCCTAGGGGCAGGCTGCTGTGAAGGTCACAGTTAAGTGGACGGTCCACTATGGAGGTCACTGTTAAGGGGAAGATTGCTGTAGAGGCCACTGTTAATGGGGAGGGGTGTTGTGGAAATCACTGTTAAGGAGAAAGGGTACTGTGGAGGTCACTAATAAAGGGGCAGCTGCAGTGGAGGTCAATGTTAAGGTGGCATGGAACGGTGGAGGTCACAGTTAAGGGGGATAGGCCGCTATGGAGGTCAGTGTTAAGGGGCGGGGTGCTGTAGAGGTCACTGTTAAGGGGACGGGGTGTTGTAGAGGTCACATTTTAAGGGAACGGAGCTCTGTGGAGGTCACTGTCAAGGGGGCAGGATATTGTGGAAATCACTGTTAGGCCTCATGCACACGACCGTTTTTTTTTTACGGTCCGCAAAAACGGGGTCCGTAGGTCCGTGACCGTTTTTTCGTCCGTGGGTCTTCCTTGATTTTTGGAGGATCCACGGACATGAAAAAACAGTCGTTTTGTTGTCCGCCTGGCCGTGCGGAGCCAAACGGATCCGTCCTGAATTACAATGCAGGTCAATGGGGATGGATCCGTTTGACGTTGACACAATATGGTGCAGAGAGGGGAGGCCGCACACTGGCCACCAATGAAATTACAATAGAGGGGGGCCGACGGAGGGGGGTGGGTGGGGGAGGGGAGGCCGCACACTGGCCACCAATGATATTAATACAATATAGGGGGGGAGGGGGGGGAGGCCGCACACTGGCCACCAATGATATTCAAACTGGGGAGGGAGAGGGGTCTGCCCCCTGCTGCCTGGCAGCCCCTGATCTCTTATAGGGGGCTATGATATGCACAATTAACCCCTTCAGGTACAGCACCTGAAGGGTTAATTGTGCGGATCACAGCCCCCTGTAAGAGATCGGGTGCTGCCAGGCAGCAGGGGGCAGCAGGGGGCAGTCATGTACACAGTTCTCAGTATATTCTAACTAGAAGTCATCATCTCTGAAAAAGCTTTTATGCAGACGGATCTTCGGATCCGTCTGTATAAAAAGTAACCTACGGCCACGGATCACGGACGCGGATGCAATCTTGTGTGCATCCGTGTTCTTTCAAGGACCCATTGACTTGAATGGGTCCGTGAACCGTTGTCCGTCAAAAAAATAGGACAGGTCATATTTTTTTGACGGACAGGAAACACGGATCACGGATGCGGCTGCAAAACGGTGCATTTTCAGATTTTTCCACGGACCCATTGAAAGTCAATGGGTCCGCGAAAAAAAACGGAAAACGGCACAACGGCCACGGATGCACACAACGGTCGTGTGCATGAGGCCTTAAGGAGACGGGGTACTGTGGAGTTTACTAATAAAGGGGAGGGCGCTGTGGATCTTACTGTTAAGGGGGCAAGCCGCTGTGGAGGTCACTGTTAAAGGGGCGGGCACTGTGGAGGTCACTGTTAAAGGGGCGGGCACTGTGGAGGTCACTGTTAAAGGGGCGGGCACTGTGGAGGTCACTGTTAAAGGGGCGGGCACTGTGGAGGTCACTGTTAAAGGGGCGGGCACTGTGGAGGTCACTGTTAAAGGGGCGGGTACTGTGGAGGTCACTGTTAAAGGGGCGGGCACTGTGGAGGTCACTGTTAAAGGGGCGGGCACTGTGGAGGTCACTGTTAAAGGGGCGGGCACTGTGGAGGTCACTGTTAAAGGGGCGGGCACTGTGGAGGTCACTGTTAAAGGGGCGGGCACTGTGGAGGTCACTGTTAAAGGGGCGGGCACTGTGGAGGTCACTGTTAAAGGGGCGGGCACTGTGGAGGTCACTGTTAAAGGGGCGGGCACTGTGGAGGTCACTGTTAAAGGGGCGGGCACTGTGGAGGTCACTGTTAAAGGGGCGGGCACTGTGGAGGTCACTGTTAAAGGGGCGGGCACTGTGGAGGTCACTGTTAAAGGGGCAGGCACTGTGGAGGTCACTGTTAAAGGGGCGGGCACTGTGGAGGTCACTGTTAAAGGGGCAGGCACTGTGGAGGTCACTGTTAAAGGGGCAGGCACTGTGGAGGTCACTGTTAAAGGGGCGGGCACTGTGGAGGTCACTGTTAAAGGGGCGGGCACTGTGGAGGTCACTGTTAAAGGGGCGGGCACTGTGGAGGTCACTGTTAAAGGGGCGGGCACTGTGGAGGTCACTGTTAAAGGGGCGGGCACTGTGGAGGTCACTGTTAAAGGGGCGGGCACTGTGGAGGTCACTGTTAAAGGGGCGGGCACTGTGGAGGGAGGAGGGGACTGTGGAGGGCACTATTAAATGGGCAGCGGGCCTCTGTAAAGGTCAAAGTTAAGTGGGTGGGCTGCTGTGGAGGTCCCAAATTAAGGAGACGGGGCACTGTGGGCGGGGTCAGTGTTAAGGGGAGGGGGGCTGTGGAGGTCACTGTTAAGGGGGCGGGGTGCTGTAGATGTCACTGTTATAGTGGATACTGTCGATATCTCATAATGACACACACAAACATTAAATGAAATAGATGAAATATACCCATGTGAAGTCGGGTCCTTCTGCTAGTGTAATATAGAATGCATAGGTTGGAATTTTCTTTTCACAGTTTCCGATCCTCGAGTTTTAAATGACACAGTATGGCACATGATAAGGAGAATTTGAGAAGCTTGACAATACTGGTTGGGTCTGGGGAGTGCAAGACAAATATACCTTTCGTGGAGTTATCATTATCAGAAGTGGTAAGAATATGAGCTTTTATTCTTCCAGATTCTGTTTTTTGGAAGTGCCCTTGAGGCGGAGCTTCACTGTGAAGTGCTTTCTGCACTGAGCTGTGTCACAGCCCCTCCCCTCTGGTCTAAGTGACAGCTGTAGCGGTCTCCTGCTTGGATGTTACAGCTGTCACTCAGAGCAGAGGGGAGGGGCTGTGAAGCAACTCAATGCAGAGAACACTTCACTATAAAGTTCTTCCTCCAAGGTAATTGTCATAATAAAGAGAATAAAATCTCATTCACACTACTCCTGATAATAAAAGCTCTACAAATGGTATGTATGTACTACTCTCCCTGACCCATACCTAGCACTGTCAGCAGTTTTGCATGGTCAAAACTGCTGGCGGATTCCATTTAATATGTGTCCACACCTGTATAACCCTTAGTAATCATTAGGAAATGTTTTCCGAGTTGTCATCAGCCCGTAACAATCCTTGGCTAATACTGATGCTTTCATCTCTACTGTCACATCAGCAGCTGAGGTTAGAAACAAAACCGGAGCATCATGTGAAAATCACATTCTCTGCTGCGCTTAGACAGAAATGCTAAGCAACTGGCATCCCTAATTACATGAAAAAACACAGTTTAAGTACAGAAAATGATCCCTCTATAAACACAGCTAATGAATGCTTTGGTATTCCTCAGTCATCTTGATAAAAGGCTTACATAAAGATTACACAAAATGAAGACTGCATGAGAGGCAAACGGACACCGGTAGATCTGGAGCTTTCTCTTTAAAATATATAATGCACTTTATGAACTTAAAAAAAATAAAAAATAAAAATAGTGAGCAGCCAAATTGAAAACATGGTCTAATCTTTATATTAAGATTTTAATCTGCAGCATTGTCGGTGACAGCTGATGGTGGCACTGCCCTGTTCATAAGTGAGCAGCATGGTCCTGAAACTACAAGGTTTAGCACCCGCTATCCTGGGTGCTGCTGGCACTACACTATTCAGAAGCATTTAGCTCAGTAAGGCTACTTTCACACTTGCGGTAGCAGGGTCCGGCATGCTTTCCGTGCTAATGCTAGCCCACTGTGCTGCTCGAAGTCCGCTCTGGCCTATTCACTATAATGGGGGCAGCCGGAGGTCCGGCCGCAGCACGGCAAACATGCCAAGAGGCGACTGGACAAAAAGTACAGCACGCTGCGTTTTTTGTCCGGCCTCCTCTCGGCTAGTTTGCTGTGCTGTGGCCAAACCTCTGTCCCGCCCCATTATATTGAATGGGGCTAGAGCAGACGTCCGTTGGCACAGTGGGCTAGCATTAGCACAGGTCCAGAAGGCTGTTCCCGCCCCCGCCGGAACAGCCTGCCGGACCCTACTACCGCAAGTGTGAAAGCAGCCTAATTCACGTTTTGAGTTCCTCTGCCGGATCTCAAAAACTGATTTGAAAATGCAGATGTGAAAGTAACCAAAAAGGTTTTCATTACACTTACCTTTCCAGCCGACAGTTTAGCTTGCAGCTCTTGGCACTCTTGCTTTAATGTTTCGATCTGTTTGTCTTTTGCCAGTAAAGCACTAGCCTGTTCACTCATATCCTTGGCTCGCTGGAGTGCAAATGCCTTCTTACACATTTCCAGACTGGCCCCCCTTAGGTGTATTGGGGTATTCACCTAAGAGAAGGTAATAAAAGCTGTAGTTAGGAAACCTTTGGATTATTCATCTATTGCTGCAGAAAAGCTGATATAAGAAGAAGCACTGCCTGGTGCGGATAGAAATACAGGAGAGAATACGCACCATTTTCAGGTTGGCTTCTTGTAGCTTTTGCGCTCTTTCTTCCAGACGTTTGGCTATAACTGCAAGTTCTGCGTTTTTCCTCTTTAGTCTTTTCACCTTCTCCTCAGTCTCTGGAATGCAGCTTTTTCTCTGAAGAAGTTAAATTGAATATGTCAGTGCTACAACATTTTTTTGAGATTTACCTCTTTCACATTTAAAGTGTAGCTGGCTTTTCAGCATAAGCTGCCGTGTGTGTTCACGAGGAATAACTCTACATTTAGCCATTATGGGACTTTTTTTTTCACTAGTTACCCCTCTGCAGACCAGCTTCAATTCTCAGTTTTCCCCAAGTAAGCACTTTTTGGTCTAAGGCTACTTTCACACTGCCGTTTCTGGGTCCGCCTGTGAGATCCGTTTCAAGGCTCTCACAAGCGGCCCTAAACGGATCAGTTTAGCCCCAATGCATTCTGAATGGATAAGGATCCGCTCAGAATGCATCAGTTTGGCTCCGTTCCGCCTCCATTCCGCTCTGGAGGAGGACACCAAAACGCTGCTTGCAGCGTTTTAGTGTCCGCCTGGCGAAGCGGAGCCAAATGGATCCGCCCTGACTTACAATGGAAGTCAATGTGGACGGATCCGTTTACATTGACACAAATATGGTGCAATTGTAAACGGATCTGTCCCCCATTGACTTTCAATGTAAGTCAGGACGGATCTGTTTGACTTACACTTAGATTTCTTTTGGACAGAATAATGCAGACGGATCCGTTGTGAATGGATACCAGCGTTTGCATTTATAGATGCGGATCCGTCTGTGCAGATGCCAGACGGATCCGCACCTAACGCAGGTGTGAAAGTAGTCTTAGCTGGACACGCAGGGAATGGCAGGAGATTTTTGCTCAGCCGATCACCAGCTGCAGCGGTGACCTTACTGCAGCCAGTGATTGGCTGAATGGTAATAGCCCACCAATTTCTGTCCGTCAAGCATGGACCAAAAATCAGAGATCAGTGGAGAGCCGGTAAACATCAGAATAGCAGCAGCAGGGAATCAGCGAGTAACGTATCTTTTTTTTTTTTTTACTCCTTATCTAAAACTTTTTATCCAGCTGCAGAATCCCTTGAAGGCACAACAGAAGTAAAGTGGCAGAGTCAGACCGCTATGACTAAAAGAATACTAAATGAAGCTCTACCTGGCAGCCATCTTAAAGGAAGTGTGTCATCAGTAAATGAACTATTGTTTAAACCACGTTTTTATGTTTAACATAATTCTAAAGAATTTGTGGTGACGTTATTTTAATTTCAATGTTACTATCTATATTTAAACAAAAACATAAAATCCTGCACTGACCACTAAGCAGTTACCCGCTTATCTGCCATTCTAGTCCTGCCTGTAATGATAGCACCTCTGCATACAGATGAGATATGTGTTACTTTCTGCTTTTAACTAGCAGACAAACATTTGGTGATACATTTCATTTAAAGCACAAACCCCTTCACTAACCTAACCTCTTAAATACAGTAGAACAACATGCATGTTGCCAATTAATCCTTCACTAGCCTAGACCATACAGGATAAAGTGTAATAACCACAAACCCACTGTAGACCACCAAGGATTCAGAGCTGAACCCGGACATACCCATAATTTCCCCCAGGCAGCCGCCCTGATATTGGCATCGGAGCAGTTCATGCTCCGATGCTCTCCTTTGCCCTGTGCTGGATCGCGCAGGGCAAGGGCTCTTATTTACAATAACACACTGCCGGCGGAAGCCAAATCGTGCAGGGCAAAGGCATTTTCTGGAGTTCCAGTGACGTACCGGGCTCTCCATAGGGCGGCCAGGCGGAGGCTTCCGCCCTGCAGTGTGTTTGGTGACGTCACCGCTCTGATGGGAGGGCTTTAGCGCTACCCTAGCAGTTTTACAGGTTAGGGCAGCGCTAAAGCCAGCCCATCAGTGCCAGTGACGTCACCAGGCTCACTGCTGGGCGGAAGCCTCTGCCTGGCAGCCCCATGGAGAGCCTGATAAGTCACCAGAACTCCAGAAAATGCCTTTGCCCTGCGCAATTTAGCGCAGGGCAAAAGAGGAGCATCGGAGCATGAACTGTTCCGATGCTCAAGTCAGGGGGGCTGCCTGGGTGAAAATGGAGGGATGTCCGGGTTCAGCTCTGATTAACCCACAAGTCATCTGATAACACAAGCAAAACTCAGTATTAACACTTAAGTCAACCCTAGCTGCCAAGAAACTGGAAATTTATCAGAAAGGGACTTTTCCAAATAAATTTTTCTCAAGTGTAAATTGCTGTAATTTGTGCCAAATTTATCAAATGTTGCACATTGTTTGATAAATCTGGCGCATCTGTAACATAACACTTTTTGTCTAGAGAGGTTAATCCAGCTGTCATACGCTACTAAAGTAAGGGACCAAGATTTTAAAAAGTCGCAGTTGATGAATGTGGCATACACCTAAATAAATCAGGAATCTGAAGTCGGTACTAAGGTACCAGCTGGTACCTTAGTACCAAAGCAGACTTCGGATGAAAGTTTTAAACTGGTTTTCAAGTTAAACATCGAAGACTAAAATTATTCACCAAAGTCTCGCGGGACTTAATGAATTTCCGTTACCGGAACCCATACAATTCAATTCAAACTAAGTTTTGAACAAATTGACTTCGGATCCGAAGCTCGATTCACTAAACACTAATCGTCGCTATCAGATTAGTGGAGGTGCGACTCAGCACCCCACTGGCGACTCTCAGCACCCCGCCTTCTCAGCTGAAATCGCCGCCCTCCCTTTCATGCGATCCGCCTACCTCACGTCATCACTGCCTCTCTAACCACCGCACGCTTCATCCAGATCCTGCGCGTGCGCACTAGGTATATCCTGATGCGCCCGTGCGGACTACTGGCAGCAGCCTCGTATAGCGAAGTGCGCATGCGCCGGCCGGCGCACTTCGCTCGAACCTCCACTGACTGCCCATCCCAGCCATCCAACCTCCTACAGCCTGGTTCAAAGCTCGCGGGATCTGGATGAAGCGAGCGGTGGTTAGAGAGGCAGTGATGACGTGAGGTAGGCGGATCGCATGAAAGGGAGGGCGGCGATTTCAGCTGAGAAGGCGGCGCTGGGCACCTAAACGACATGGCTGCATCCGGGCACCTTTCACCATGAGACGTCCCCTTGGACACATTTTTAAGTGATTGACAGGTGATATAAACCGCTTTTTTAGGAATATAGAGCCACAGGGGCATTTGATAAACTCACTTTAGGATTCTGTGTTTTACAAGGGACATCGCCATATGTTTAGCTTATAGGGATAATTTCTGATGACAGAATCCCTTTAATATATCTCCCCCAGTATGTATTAACCTATAATCTCAGTTCTACAGATTGTGGTCAAAATATTCAGACTACATAGCAATGATTTAAAAAAAAAAGTGCTGTGGCATTAGGGGGAAGACTGGCCATAGATCATACAGGGAATTTTCCCAGTGGCCAATAGCCAGGGGGCCGTGCCAAGCCCTTACCATGGCCACCGGCCAGGTACATAATGATCTAATGCTCTAAGCATTAATTAATTCTAGGAGCATCAGATACTAATGCACTTGGCCAGCGGCCACTCTCCTGAATTCAACAGCATCACTGTCCTTAGGACGGTAATACAGTTGAATACTGTGGCAAAGGTGGTAGTATTCTGTGCTGCACTGTGGTATTTGGTTCTGCTGGGGCAGTATTCTGCCCTGCACTGTGGTATTTGGTTCTGCTGGGGCAGTATTCTGTGCTGCAGTGTGGTATTTGGTTCTGCTGAGGCAGTATTCTGTGCTGCACTGTGGTATTTGGTTCTGCTGGGGCAGTATTCTGTGCTGCACTGTGGTATTTGGTTCTGCTGGGGCAGTATTCTGTGCTGCACTGTGGTATTTGGTTCTGCTGGGGCAGTATTCTGTGCTGCACTGTGGTATTTGGTTCTGCTGAGGCAGTATATTGTGATGCACTGTGGTATTTGGTTCTGCTGGGGCAGTATTCTGTGCTGCACTGTGGTATTTGGTTCTGCTGTGGCAGTATTCTGTGCTGCACTGTGGTATTTGGTTCTGCTGAGGCAGTATATTGTGCTGCACTGTGGTATTTGGTTCTGCTGGGGCAGTATTCTGTGCTGCACTGTGGTATTTGGTTCTGCTGGGGCAGTATTCTGTGCTGCACTGTGGTATTTGGTTCTGCTGGGGCAGTATTCTGTGCTGCACTGTGGTATTTGGTTCTGCTGGGGCAGTATTCTGTGCTGCACTGTGGTATTTGGTTCTGCTGAGGCAGTATATTGTGATGCACTGTGGTATTTGGTTCTGCTGGTGCAGTATTCTGTGCTGCACTGTGGTATTTGGTTCTGCTGGGGCAGTATTCTGTGCTGCAGTGAGGTATTTGGTTCTGCTGGGGCAGTATTCTGTGCTGCAGTGAGGTATTTGGTTCTGCTGAGGCAGTATATTGTGATGCACTGTGGTATTTGGTTCTGCTGGGGCAGTATTCTGTGCTGCACTGTGGTATTTGGTTCTGCTGGGGCAGTATTCTGTGCTGCAGTGTGGTATTTGGTTCTGCTGAGGCAGTATTCTGTGCTGCACTGTGGTATTTGGTTCTGCTGGGGCAGTATATTGTGCTGCACTGTGGTATTTGGTTCTGATGGGGCAGTATATTTTTTACTGCACTGTGGTGCATGGTTCTGCTGAGGCAGTATTCTGTGATGCACTGTGGTATTTGGTTCTGATGGGGCAGTATTCTGTGATGCACTGTGGTATTTGGTTCTGCTGAGGCAGTATTCTGTGATGCACTGTGGTATTTGGTTCTGATGGGGCAGTATTCTGTGATGCACTGTGGTGCATGGTTCTGCTAGGGCAGTACATTGTGCTGCACTACGGTACTGTGGCCTTGCCTACTTCTGTTATCCCTGCCTACTTGTGTTGCCCAGACTTCTGATAATTTGGACCTGCCTACAACATGGGGCCACTTGAATGCTGCAGAAAGGTACGGGAGCCGATGTCTCCCTGCCACACACCACTCCCCCTCATAGCCCACAGGCACTAGGAATGAAGCTATTAGAGGACAGCACGAGGACATCCTAATGACCACCTGAGCTGAAGCTCAAGTAACCCAGGATGCAGACCAGAAGGGGCCTGTGTTCTGCACCACATGTCAGACAATGGCATGGAGGTGAATATTTTTATTTGGTACCTTGGGGCAGCTTGTTATTGGGCCACTATAGTGGGGGTCATTCTTATAACTTGGTTGGCACTATGAGCACATTAGTACTACAGGTGGCACTATAAGAGGACTTTTTTTCTACTGAGACATAATATGGGAGTTTTACTACTGATGGCACTATAAGTGGGCATTTTTGTTTTTAGTACTGAAGCACATTATGGGGGATTTAGTACTACTGGGAGCACTAAAGGCATGTATTATTTCTTCTGGGGCATACTATGGGGGCTTTATTACTACTGGGGGCACTATGCTGGGCATCACTACTACTAGAGGACACTATGGTGGGCATCATTACTACTGGGGGGCATTAATACTACTGGGGAACTATAGGCTGACATTATTACTACTGGGGTCATTATGGTGGAGTTTATTACTATTATTATAGGGAACATGATTACTACTATAGGCACTGTTGGACGCTATTACTTTTAGGGCACAATGGGGAAAATTATTACTATTCGGGGCACTATTACTACTAAGGGTAATCTGGGAAAAAATTACTACTACTGGTGGGACTTTTGGGAGCGCTATTACTGTGGGGTCACCTTGGCACAGTATCAGCCTAGCACAATTGTTTTTGGGTGACACTATATTTACAGCACTTACCGTACTTTCAGAGGCATTGTTTGTTGGGCACAATGTTTTGAGAGTACTGTGTGTCAACATTGAAGAGGGCACTATCTGTGTGGTACTAGTATTTTCATGTGGACTATCAGTTTCTGCAGAATAGTATTGGGGATGATGGAAAAGTAGGACCTAAGATATCTGTGTGAGAAACTCTGCAGAGATGAAACAAGACTAAAATAAGTCATCATGGCAGTCTGGTCCAAATGGAGAAGATTAGGAAAGAGAACATGTACTGTATATCAAAGGAGGCATCAATGGATGTAAGAGGGGTGTAGGGCTGTATTCTCCTGTATGTTTGATAGCATGGAATGTCATTTAACGTTCACATCTGCGTTTTCCCTTTCCACTATTGAGATCAGTCATAGGCTCTCAATAGCGGGAGGAAAACAGTTTTGTCCCCATTCATTGTCAATCTGAACTGAATGAAACGGAGTGCACCAGAATGCATTCTGTTCCGATTGGTTGAGTCCCCATCGCGGACAGAATAATGCTGCAAGCAGCATTTATCTGTCCACGATGTGGTGCAGAGCAAGACAGATCCGTCATGACACACAATGTAAGTCAATGGGGACGAATCAGTTTTCTCGGATACAAAAGAAAACGGATCCGTCCCCCATGACTTACAATGGTTTTAGAGACGGATCTGTCTTGGCTATTTTAGAGATAATACAACCGGATCCGTTCAGAACGGATGCAGACGGTTGTATTATTATGACGGAAGCGTTTCTGCTGATCCATGATGGATCCAGCAAAAATGCTGGTGTGAAAGTAGACTAAATAGTAATAGTCATCCATCATGGATCATAATGTGGTGTCATTTTGACAGGAAGATTAGTGCTGCATGCTAAGCTATTTTTTCTGTCAGATCTGAAGGAAGTGTTGACAGAGGTTTAAAGGGGTTCTGCACTTTGTTTAAACTGATGATCTCTCCTCAGGATAGATCATCAGCATCTGATTGGCGGGGGTCCGACACTCGGGCCCCCCGCCGATGAGCTGTTTGAGAAGGCAGCGGCGCTCCAGCAGCGCCGCGGCCTCATCACTGTTTACCGCTGGCCGAGTGATGTCACGACTTGTACCAACTGGCCTGGGCGGGGCTAAGCTCCATTCAATGGAACGGAGCTTAGCCCCGCCCAGGCCAGTGATACTATTCGTGACGTCAATGGGCCATCGGTAAACAATTAGAAGGCCGCGGCACTGCTGGAGCGCCGCTGCCTTCTCAAACAGCTGATCGGCGGGGGTCCCAGGTGTCGGTCCCCCGCCATTCAGATGCTGACGATCTATCCAGAGGATAGATCATCAGTTTAAACAAAGTGCAGAACCCCTTTAAGGTGGATTTAGACGAGCAGATAATTGTTACGGTTCAAACGCAAGCGATGGAAGATGGTCGAGAATTGTGGAATGTAAATACTTCTAACGATTGAGCGATCTGACTAAAAACGCTTGTTCAACGTCTGTGAAATCGTTGATGCGAACAAGTACAATCGTCGTTTGTCATTAATGAACTGCATTATGTAAATGTGCATCGAGTACAGTCCTGTGTAGGCAGGCGTATCAACGATATCACGATCGGGGGAAAAAATTCAGTTCAATTCATTTAAATGCTAGTTGTCTGCTAGAATGTTCGGTCGGTGGTCGCTCGTGTCGGTGATCGCTTAAACAATTATCTGCTCTTCTATATCCACCTTTAGAACACAGCCTATGAGAGCAGTGTGAGAATATCCTTGTTAACATTTATCACTGATTGCTTCCTTGGGGGGGGTTACTCTGTTTGATCCTCTTATCACTAGGGGGTACTTGGCGTCAAAAGGCTTAGAACCACTGGTCTAAGGAGATCAAAACTGACCTGTCTACAAAATATGTTGCCATGTATGTCATAATTCTCCAGCCATCCACCTCTTCTAAAACATAGTGCTGGTAGCAAACAGGGTAATCCTGAAGGAAAACCTGCTGCAGGGCTCCAGAGAAGTGTGATAAAAAGTTTTAAGACATTATACCCCAAAATAAAACTATAACTACACAGGAATAGCCTAAAATCCACAATGAACACTGTACAGAAGGTAAAGTCTAAATCTTGGCTGAACATTTTGCGGTTAGATACTTCCTGACTTAAAGGAGACGTGTCTCCTTTTTTTCTAATCTGATTTTATTTTCTGATTGTAGATTTTTTTACATTTTGTTTTCTGAACATAATTATGGGGGCGGCCATCTTGCCTGAGCTGTTCTTAACAGCATTTACACAACAATACAAAATTGCTTTACGGCAGCCCCATGGTCCATAGACACAATGGTCAGGAGGAGAGTCTTCTAAGCATGTTCTGTGACCTGTGCAGAGGTCATTGTACAAGGAAGGGATAGATAAGATTTGTATCACCTGTTGTGAATGGAGGATCCTGTCTTATCTGTACACAGAGGTGGTATCTCCTTATCATATATATAACTGGTATATAACTGCAGTAAAGTGATCTGTACAGACCAAGAAGTGATGCCTATTATTAGGCTTAGAGGCCAGTTCGAAAACTGCAGGAATTTATGTTTTTTGTTTAAATATAGATCGGGACATGGAAAATTTAAAATGACATCATAAAAACATGACTGAAACAATAGTCCATTTTCTGATGACACATCCCTTCCCCTTTGAAGTCTACAGGCTACTAAGGCCTCTTTCACACTTGCGTTGTCCGGATCCGGCGTGTACTCCACTTGCCGGAATTACACGCCGGATCCGGAAAAACGCAAGTGTACTGAAAGCATTTGAAGACGGAACCGTCTTCCAAATGCGTTCAGTGTTACTATGGCACCCAGGACGCTATTAAAGTCCTGGTTGCCATAGTAGGAGCGGGGATCGGGGGAGCAGTATACTTACAGTCCGTGCGGCTCCCGGGGCGCTCCAGAATGACGTCAGAGCGCCCCATGCGCATGGATGACGTGATCCATGTGATCACATGATCCATGAGCTTGGGGCGCCCTGACGTCACTCTGGAGCGCCCGGGGAGCCGCACGGAAGGTAAGTACACTGCTCCCCGCTACACTTTACCATGGCTGCCAGGACTTTAGCGTCCTGGGAGCCATGGTAACCACTCTGAAAAAGCTAAATGTCGGATGCGGCAATGCGCCGAAACGACGTTTAGCTTAAGGCCGGATCCGGATCAATGCCTTTCAATGGGCATTAATTCCGGATCCGGCCTTGCGGCAAGTGTTCCGGATTTTTGGCCGGTGCAAAAAGCGCAGCATGCTGCGGTATTTTCTCCGGCCAAAAAACGTTCCGTTCCGGAACTGAAGACATCCTGATGCATCCTGAACGGATTTCTCTCCATTCAGAATGCATTAGGATAATCCTGATCAGGATTCTTCCGGCATAGAGCCCCGACGACGGAACTCTATGCCGGAAGACAAGAACGCAAGTGTGAAAGAGCCCTAAGAAGTGTGGAGGACAATTGCAGTGCTGATAGGTAACAAAGCAATAGAGGGCATGCAGACAGTCTCAAGGCTGTACCTATTATTTGGTGTAATACTGTATATTATATTTAAGGTACTTCTAGGATTCATACGTACCATCTGTCTACACATCTTCAGTATAACGAAAAGACACTTGACAGTACTACATATGAGATGCGCATGAAGTCTAGACAGCAAGTCTGGAAAATTCAAATTCACACAAACGTATTTCGTTTCCATGTCCGTTCCGTTTTTTGGGGTCCAGAAAAAATTCGGACAGCACACAATGTGCTATCCGCATCCGTATGTCTGTTCCGTAGCCCCGCAAAAAAAAATAGAATGTCTTATTCTTGTCCGTTTCTGGACAAGTATAGGCATTGTTACAATGGATCCGCAAATGCGGACGTCATCAGTTTTTTTTTTTTGCCGATTCACAATTTGCGGACCGCAAAACACATACGGTTATGTGAATGTAGCCTTACAGATATTAGAAAAAGAAATAAATTCTCACCAATATGATATTTTCTTCTTTCAAATCTTTACAGCGCTGCTCCAATTCTCGTAGCGCACTCAGCAAGTCCGGAGCTTGTGCTGAAGGAGAACGGTCACTGATATTCTGCATAACATATTAGAACATTAATATCGCATTATAGTTACATTGTAGTTTCCCCACACCACGATCCAAACAGTGAGGAAAAAACAGGACTTTGTTTGCACTTTACATCACAACGTGATCAGGCTGCACTTCGTCACAGTTCTCACACTTTTGCCATGGTCTAACTAAAGGCAGCTTTCTGCTGCGATATCAGTGCTGCATGTGACCCCGTTCATGTATTTCAGGATATACTGAGAAAGTATTGAGGACTACTGGTTATCACAAATCACCACAGATCTCCCCACACTCTGTAAATGGGATTAATTCATTGTTAAGATAGGAAAGAAAACCTGAAATGAAGAAAAAAGAAATGCCATAGGAAATCATAAAAGCTGATCTGTATGTAAAGAGTAAAATACTATTACTATTACTATATATATATATATATATATATATATATATATATATATATATATATATATAATGGTGATCCTCCATTAGACAACTGGGACCCCTGACGATCAGCTGTTTGAGAAGACACCGGTGTGCCTGTGAGCGCCATAGCCTACTCTGTGTTCACCAAGCACAGCGTCATACATTGTATAGCGGTTGTGCTTGGTATCCCACCCAGCCCTTTCACTTGAATGAGGCTGAGCTGCTCCTAGGCCACGTGACCGATGAATGTGTCGTCACTACGCCTGGGGAAAGCAGCGAGAAGGCCACAGGGTTACTGCGATTGCCGCTGCCTTCTCAAACAGCTGACCTGGGACCCCCAGCGATCAGATACTGATGACCTATAGTGAGGAGAAGTCATGAGTATAAAAATTTCTGATAACACGGATAACACCTCCTCCGTGTACAGTCGTGGCCAAAAGTTTTGAGAATGACAAAAATATTAGTTGTCACAAAGTTTGCTGCTAAACTGCTTTTAGATCTTTGTTTCAGTTGTTTCTGTGATGTAGTGAAATATAATTACACGCACTTCATACGTTTCAAAGGCTTTTATCGACAATTACATGACATTTATGCAAAGAGTCAGTATTTGCAGTGTTGGCCCTTCTTTTTCAGGACCTCTGCAATTCGACTGGGCATGCTCTCAATCAACTTCTGGGCCAATTCCTGACTGATAGCAACCCATTCTTTCATAATCACTTCTTGGAGTTTGTCAGAATTAGTGGGTTTTTGTTTGTCCACCCGCCTCTTGAGGATTGACCACAAGTTCTCAATGGGATTAAGATCTGGGGAGTTTCCAGGCCATGGACCCGAAATGTCAACATTTTGGTCCCCAAGCCACTTAGTTATCACTTTTGCCTTATGGCACGGTGCTCCATCGTGGTGGAAAATGCATTGTTCTTCACCAAACTGTTGTTGGATTGTTGGAAGAAGTTGCTGTTGGAGGGTGTTTTGGTACCATTCTTTATTCATGGCTGTGTTTTTGGGCAAAATTGTGAGTGAGCCCACTCCCTTGGATGAGAAGCAACCCCACACATGAATGGTCTCAGGACGCTTTACTGTTGGCATGACACAGGACTGATGGTAGCGCTCACCTTTTCTTCTCCGGACAAGGCTTTTTCCAGATGCCCCAAACAATCGGAAAGAGGCTTCATCAGAGAATATGACTTTGCCCCAGTCCTCAGCAGTCCATTCTCCATACTTTCTGCAGAAGATCAATCTGTCCCTGATGTTTTTTTTGGAGAGAAGTGGCTTCTTTGCTGCCCTTCTTGACACCAGGCCATCTTCCAAAAGTCTTCGCCTAACTGTGCGTGCAGATGCGCTCACACCTGCCTGCTGCCATTCCTGAGCAAGCTCCGCACTGGTGGCACTCCGATCCCGCAGCTGAATCCTCTTGAGGAGACGATCCTGGCGCTTGCTGGACTTTCTTGGACGCCCTGAAGCCTTCTTAACAAGAATTGAACCTCTTTCCTTGAAGTTCTTGATGATCCTATAAATTGTTGATTGAGGTGCAATCTTAGTAGCCACAATATCCTTGCCTGTGAAGCCATTTTTATGCAACGCAATGATGGCTGCACGCATTTCTTTGCAGGTCACCATGGTTAACAATGGAAGAACAATGATTTCAAGCATCACCCTCCTTTTAACATGTCAAGTCTGCCATTTTAACCCAATCAGCCTGACATAATGATCTCCAGCCTTGTGCTCGTCAACATTCTCACCTGAGTTAACAAGACGATTACTGAAATGATCTCAGCAGGTCCTTTAATGACAGCAATGAAATGCAGTGGAAAGGTTTTTTTGGGATTAAGTTAATTTTCATGGCAAAGAAGGACTATGCAATTCATCTGATCACTCTTCATAACATTCTGGAGTATATGCAAATTGCTATTATAAAAACTTAAGCAGCAACTTTTCCAATTTCCAATATTTATGTAATTCTCAAAACTTTTGGCCACGACTGTACATCTATCAGTGACTGCCAGCTATCTCTGTATACACACTTACACAGAGAATGCAATCACTGATAACACCTCCCCGTGTACTGCTATAAGTGACTGCCAGCTATCTATGTATACACACTTACACAGAGAATGCCATCAATCACTGATAACATCTCCCCGTATACAAATAACGTCAGAAAGAGTTTTAAATGTAATCCATTTTGTGGTGACAGGGCCTTTTAAAATAGAGAGGATAACACCAGTGTCTACTTGCCATTAGTTCAGCTTTTTTCTTTTTTTTAAGAAGAGTTGTGTTTAAACAGAACACGTAGACTGACACAAAATACAGCTAAACATACAGAACAAAGGATTTATAATAAAAAATAGGAACTACTAAAGACCCTTGTGCCAACTATAGAGACAGTGCCAGGATAAGCAGATCCTTCTTGGCATCAGCCTGCTAGTTCAATAATAAAGCATGTAATGTAATACACAGGAAAATCTACTGAGGCTGAAACTGCAACCACAATTTGCTTTGCTGAGTAGTGCAATTCAAGTAAAACTCAACTGATTAAACTACAGCAAGGAAAGAAACATAGATGAACCACAAACTGCTCTCTAGGCGTTACGGTGAGATACGAGATATTCAAACACACACACATATATATATATATATATATATATATATTAATCATTAAATGCTCAAGCAATAAAATCATATAAAATGGTATTATTTTAAAATATATTATTAGAGAAGTTTTACTAAAAATTTTACCAAATGCTAAATTTTCCAAAACACATATACACTACTCACAAAAAGTTAGGAATATTTGGCTTTCAGGTGAAATTTATGGAAAATATGTAAAGTTCACGCTACAGTGATATTATATCATGAACGGTGCTGGTGGATGTGACAAAGAGGTTCTGCAGTTTGTTTTAACTGATGATCAATTCTTTGGATAGATCATCAGCATCTGACCGGCGGGGGTCCAACACCCGGGACCCCCACCGATCAGATGTTTGAGAAGGCGCTCCAGCAGCGCCGCGGACTTCTCACTGTTTACTGTTCACTTGAATGGAGCTTAGCCCTGCCCAGGCCAGTTGATACTAGTCGTGACGTCACTGGGCCAGCTGTAAACAGTGAGAAGGCCGTGGCACTGCTGGAGCCTTCTCAAACAGCTGATTGGCGGGGTTCCCGGGTGTCGGACCCACGCCGGATAGATCATCAGTTAAAACAAACTGTAGAACCCCTTTAAGGACCAGCCCTGTACATGTACGGCAGGCTGATCGGGTGGGTGCAGGAGCTGCGCCCGCCTGATCAGCGGCACGGACCCGGCAGTCACTGACAGCCGGCCCCTGCTGCATATGCCAGCATCGGTGAAAACACCAATGCCGGCGTGTTAACCCCCTGTATGCCGCGGTCAAAGCTGACCGCGGCATGCAGAGGGTTCGCGGAGGGTATTGGTGCCCTCCACTTCCTCATCGGGTCCCACGCTGCAGTGGCGTGGACCCGATGGCTTCCATAGGCATCGGAGCCTGCCTTATACGGAAGCCTGTGAGATCCAGACCTTAGGCAGCCAATGCATTACAATACAGGTTGTATTGTAATGCATTGCAGAGGGGATCAGACCCCAGAAGTTGAAGTCCCAGAGTGGGACAAAAGTTAAAAAAAAAAAAAAAAAAAAAGTTAAAAAAAGTTTTTCATAATAAAAAAAAATTAAGTCTCAAGTAAAAAAAAAAAATATAAATTCCCAAAATAAAACATAAAATTGTAAAAAAAATATAGAAAAAAAAAAAGAAAACCAAACATATTGGGCACACTCGAAAAGCAGAGGAGAGCCAATGAAAGCAGACAGTGCCATACAGTGCATTTGCACATTCATATTTTCAACCAAGGGTCAGATACCTTTAATAACGTATGTAATTTGTATTAAGAAACTGTAAAGTGAATAATATCTCAAATTTAGTAGGTTTACATCATTAAGGCTACATTCACACAACCATGTTTTTCGGTCCGCATGCAAATAGTGTTCGTGTGCATGTAGCCTTAAGGGGATTAAAATCTCCCCATAGCCAATCTCTGGACCCATTAGTCTTGTTCCATATATCACTGAGGTCAGTGACTGATCACACAACCCCTATAATGCCTCTTGCACACGACCGTATGGCTTTTGCAGTATTTTGCAGTCCGTGTGCATTCAGTTTTTTGCGGAACGGAACAGCTGGCCCCTGATAGAACAGTACTATCCTTGTCCGTTATGCGGACAATAATAGGACATGTTCCATCTTTGAACGGAACGGAAAAACGGAAATACAAAAACGGAAGACATACGGAGTACCTTCCTTTTTTTTGCGGATCCATTGAAATGAAAGTTCCGTAAACGGTCCATATACGGAACTATGTTCTCTCCGCATCCGCATTTCCGGAGCACACCCCCGAACTTCCGGTCTGCGGCTTCGGAAAAAAATAGAACATGTCATATTCTTGTCCGCAATTGCGGACAAGAATAGGCAGTTCTATGGGGGTGCAGGCCGGGTGTATTACGGATCTGCAATGCACTACGGATGCGTGAATGGACCCTTAGGGCGCCTTCACACACGGCAGATTTTGTGGCAGAAAGTTCCGCAACTGAAAACCATTTCCATTCAGCTTAATGGAGCTTAGGCTACTTTCACACTTTCGCTTTCCCTTTTCGCTATTGAGATCCGTCATAGGATCTCAATAGCAGGGGGAAACTCTTCAGTTTAATCCCCATTCATTGTCAATGGGGACAAAACTGAACTAAACGGAATGCACACGAATGCATTCTGTTCCGTTTGGTTGCATCCCCATCGTGGACAGAATAATGCTGCAAGCATAATTTTTCTGTCTGCGATGTGGTGCGAAGCAAGACGGATCCGTCCTGACACACAATGTAAGTCAATGGGGACGGTTCCATTTTCTCTGACACAATAGAAAACGGATCCGTCCCCCATTGACTTTAGATGGAGTTCATGACTGATCCGTCTTGGCAATGTTAAAGATAATACTACCGGATCCATTCATAACGGATGCAGATGGTTGAATTATCAGTAACGGAAGTGTTTTTGCTGATCCATGACCGATCCAGCAACAGTAGCCTAACAGAAATCCATGTACTTGCTGCCTCGTTCAAATGAATGGAACTGATTTTCAGTCACGGAATTTGAAGGCGCCCTTATAATCAAAGCGTTAATGCAATTTCTTTTTGAAAACACAGTTTGCAGATTTGGAGAAATTTTTCACGATACCTTTTTAAGCCAAAGCAATAATTGAACATAAGGACATCTTTACAAATAATACTTCCTTCTAGAGAGGTTACTCCCTATTGCAGCGACAATGCGCCTTTCTCCGCAACTTTTTAAAAAGTCACAGTTCATAAATCTAGCATATACCTAATTAACATAGGTATCCACGGCCACGTGAACTTTTTCACCCACTTAAAATGCGATTCTTATGTCTCGTATATGCCGTTTTTCAGATATTAAATACAAAAGTCTAAAGCCCGTTCCTTCTAGGCTGTGGACTCAATATCTGCAAGCAAGTAAAACCGCTTCTGGGCTGATTCATCCTACAATCTAGTCTAACGACGGGCGGCGCAGTGACGTCTTATGGCGTCGCTGTAGAGAAGAGCAGTGAGCACTCCTGCTCTACACCTGGGGATCAAGAACGCTCCCATCCCTGCTGTTAAGCCTCTGAATGCCTTGGTCTATAAAAGCAGAATAATCAAAGGACACTCCCCTTTTTTGATCTGGCCTCGGGGTATCCTTGGTGACCCAATCAAACACTAAGGACCCCTCCATGCAGTCATCCTGTGGACCCCAGATCTGTCCGTTTGGTAATCCTGCTGTTAAGGCACACTAGTGTTGCCCGAACAGGAGCCTGTATCTGCGTGTCACATGGCATAGTGTAATGGCATACAGCAGTATGCTAATACATTCGAAGTGTAAAGTAAAGTTATAAAATAGTCATCTCTTAATTGAATTTTAAAAAATGTATAAAAAAAAAATTAAATATCAAAATATATAAAAATTCTATTAACAGAGGAATGAACAGAACACTTACGTGGCGTCGTCCTACACCATTTATACTGCTGTCTGTAAGACTTCATGCATGGGGCCCCGTATTCATCTGTGGATGCTTGTTCCCAGGAAAGAGCAAAAAAATCGAGGGGGAAAAACAGCAGTAGAGCAACAGTCTCTCCATGTATCGAACAGGTCTGAGAGTAACAACATGTTGGTAACTCTATAGACTGACCGTTACTCTCCTGTGTTACAAAACCATTGAGTACTACAAAAAATCCTTTATTCGCTATTGCTTAGGGTACTTTCACACTTGCGGCAGAGGATTCCGGCAGGCAGTTCCGTCGCCGGAACTGCCTGCCGTCTCCGGCAAAACGCATGCAAACTGAGGGCATTTGTCAGACGGATCAGAATCCTGATCCGTCTGACAAATGCATTGAAATGCCAGATCTGTCTTTCCGGTGTCATCCGAAAAAACGGATCCGGCATTTATTTTTTTCAATTTTTTTGCGGTCTGAGCATGTGGAGACCGCAATGCCGGATTAGTTTTGCCGGAACACTCGAGGCCGGATTCGGCATTAATGCATTTCAATAGATAAAAATGCCAGATCCGGACGGAGATAAAACCGTAGCATGCTGCGGTATTATCTCCGTCCTGAAAAGTCAAAAAGACTGAACTGAAGACATCCTGAACTGATTGCTCTACATGATAAAATAAACTCCAGCGAGATTTGCTTGGTTGTTGTTGGTATTTTATTGTATTGCGGCAAATAACACTTGGTGTGACGTTTCGGCACAAATGCCTTTTTCAAACTGTGTAAGTACAGAAAATTATAGATAATTACAATCAGTGATTAACAACAACATGGCAACAAAATAACATGATATAATAGTACATATAAATATATTCATGCATATAGATGAATGTACACGTGCTAAATATCAAAAAGAGGGAGAAAGTCTCGGGATCTTGTCAAGAGGTCCAGATGTGGGCTGAAGAACAACACCTTGAGGAGCATAGTTGAGGAAAACAGTATGTCATATACCACAGATATATTGTTTTGGATCATATAATATAGACGGAATTGAAAAGCTGATACAGAGGTCCACAGATATATAGGGGATAAAGGCATTGGAGTAAAGTTCATAGGCGATATGCATAGGAACATACATAGGAAAATTAAATTCATGGGAATGGTACATAGAAAGAAATCCATAGGCAAAGATCTTGACAAGATCCCGAGACTTTCTCCCTCTTTTTGATATTTAGCACGTGTACATTCATCTATATGCATGAATATATTTATATGTACTATTATATCATGTTATTTTGTTGCCATGTTGTTGTTAATCACTGATTGTAATTATCTATAATTTTCTGTACTTACAGTTTGAAAAAAGGCATTTGTGCCGAAACGTCACAACAAGTGTTATTTGCCGCAATACAATAAAATACCAACAACAACCAAGCAAATCTCGCTGGAGTTTATTTTATCATTTACACGGGGTGGGAACCCGACTCCATGCTCCATCACCAAGTGTGCTACACTGGTCTACTATCTGATTGCTCTCCATTCAGAATGCATTAGGATAAAACTGATCAGTTCTTTTCCGGTATTGAGCCCCTAGGACGGAACTCTATGCCGGAAAAGAATAACGCTAGTGTGAAAGTACCCTAATATTGCGGCAATATTGAGTCTCCTCAGCTGTGGCTTTAAAATATTTAGGTTACATTACTATAAAAATGTGCAAACTCAGTGAAAAGCAACCTATAATAACCCTTCAAAAAATGCCAACTCACTGGAAACAGATAAACCTACAGCGAAACAAAGGAGTCCTTAAATGGCAATATATGCAAAAATAAAAATACATTTTATTGAATACATAAATATAAAAACATGGAGATCACAAGACACACACGAAATATGTGATACCTCCAAGCGGACAGAGTGTACACAAGCCAGTAAATGTAAAGTGAGCACATATAGAGAGAGCCTGCGAGTGTCTATATACTAAGCAGTTATAAAGTGCCAAGTGCAACAAGTATACAGCCTACAAAAGCAGGAACCGATCAAAGGTTTATGATAGCGCCCACATTAGGTAAAGTATATGCATATGGTGTAACTACAGCTTACCCATAATGTTGCTGTCACCACAAAGAGGACCACACTCCCCGATGTGCGTTTCAGCGGAAACACCGTCTTCTGGGGGAATCCTCTGCCGCAAGTGTGAAAGTACTCTTGTTGCACTTGGCACTTTATAACTGCTTAGTATATAGACACTCGCAGGCTCTCCCTATATGTGCTCACTTTACATTTACTGGCTTATGTACACTCTGTCTGCTTGGAGGTATCACATATTTCGTGTGTGTCTTGTGATCTCCATGTTTTTATATTTATGTATTCAATAACATGCATTTTTATTTTTGCATATATTGCCGTGTTTCGCTCAGCTGTGGCTTTGTAGTGCTGCATATTCACTGATGCACTTGTTTTTTTACCATTCTTTTGGGAGGATTCACTGTATATTGCTATTTTAACCAATTGGTTATTAAGTCATGTTATAATAGTGAGGCCTTCTTTCTGTCTACAGTGATCGTTTTTCACCCTCCACAACTGGATTTTAAATACTGTCAGCTACTCTTACATTCACATTAATGGAAAAAAAGAAAAAAAGTCACGTCCTCTTTAGGCCAGACACACACGAGTGAGTTCAGTGCCAGAAACCCGTAGCGTGCGTCAGTGAGAGGTCCGCTCCTTTGACAGGATACTGATTTGGGGCTCATGCACACAAACTTATTTTTATTCCGTCTCCACTCCAGTTTTTTTGCAGCCTGTATGCGGAACCATTCACTTCCATGGGTCCACAAAAACAAAAAAGGAAATGACTCCATGTACATTTCGTGTTTGTATGTCCCCATGGCTGTTCCACAAAAAAAAAAAAAAAAAATAGAACATGTCCTATTATTGTCCGCATTACGGACAAGGATAGGACTGTTCTATTAGGCCCCTTTCACACGGGCAAGTATTCCGCGCGGATGCGATTCGTGAGTTGAACGCATTGCACCCGCACTGAATACCGACCCATTCATTTCTATGGGGCTGTTCACATGAGCGGTGATTTTCACGCATCACTTGTGCGTTGTGTAAAAATCGCAGCTTGTTCTATATTCTGCGTTTTTCACGCAACGCAGGCCCCATAGAAGTGAATGGGGTTGCGTGAAAATTGCAAACATCCACAAGCAAGTGCGGATGCGGTGCGATTTTCACGCACGGTTGCTAGGAGACGATCAGGATGGAGACCCAATCATTATTATTTAGCCTTATAACATGGTTATAAGGGGAAATAATAGCATTCTGAATACAGAATGCATAGTAAAATAGCGCTGGAGGGGTTAAAAAAAGTCTAAATAAAATTTAACTCACCTTAATCCACTTGTTCGCGGAGCCGGCATCTCCTTCTGTCTTCATCTTAGCTGAACAGGACCTGTGGTGACGTCACTCCGGTCATCACATGATCTTTTACCATGGTGATGGATCATGTGATGACCGGAGTGACGTCACCACAGGTCTTGTTCAGCAAAGGAGACAGAAGGCGATCCCGGCTGCGCGAGCAAGTGGATTAAGGTGAGTTTAATTATTTATTTATTTTTTTTAACCCCTCCAGCGTTATTTTACTATACATTCTGTATTAAGAATGCTATTATTTTCCCTTAAAACCATGTTATAAGGGAAAATAATACAGTCTACAGAACACAGATCCCAAGCCCGAACTTCTGTGAAGAAGTTCGGGTTTGGGTACCAAACATGCGTGATTTTTCTCACGCGAGTGCAAAACGCATTACAATGTTTTGCACTCGCGCGGAAAAATCGCGGGTGTTCCCGTAACGCACCCGCACATTTTCCCGCAACGCCCGTCTGAAAGAGGCCTTAGGGGATCGGCTGTTCCGTAAACTGTGGAATGCACACGGCCAGTATCCGTGTTTTGCAGAACCACAAAACATCGGACATGTGCATGAGCCCTTATAATGCTGTGTAAATCTACTAAATTAGGGCTCATGCACTTGGCTGTTTTTGTCCGCAGCTGATGCACATTTTTTTGGGGTCGGATGTGGACCCATCCACTTCAATGAGCTGCAAAAGATATCCGTTCCGCGGCCCAGCAAAAAATTTTTACATGTCCTATTCTTGTCCTAATACGGACAAAGGTAGGACAGTTCTATAGAGGGCTGGACGATCCGCTCTGCAAAAATGTCTACGGCCATGAGCTTGAGCATTTACAGTGACATAATGCTGTCAGTATAATACAATAGATTTCGGGACTCTTAAGGGTTGCACAGCACTATAAATCAGTATAAGGGCTCATGCAACATGACAGCAGCCTGTTTTGCGGATCCGCAAAACATGAATACCAGCTATGTGCATTCCGCATTTTGCGGAACGGAACTTTCTGCACTATATAGTGTGAGGACATGCAGACTGAGGCTACCTCAGAGGGTTAAGTTGATGTGGCTGAAGACTGTGGGGGACATTGATCAATAATGGCGTAATTTGTGCCACAAATCAAAAGTGGTGATTTGTTTCACCTTATATATCAAAAGGCGCACACCACTTTCAAAATGTGACTTTCAAATATTTTTGCAGGTGCCACTAAATGGACATACGGATGCAGATAGCACACAGAGTGCCCACTGAGATGAAAGGGTCCGCATCCGACCTGCAAAAAATGTGGATCGGATGCAGAAAAAATATATATACGGCTGTGTGCATGAGCCCTTACGCTGAGAGAGTCACGTACTGACCCTAATCCAGAGAGACCTGGTCATGAATGGAGTTAAACCCTCCATTTCCAGAGTACAGTTTAAAAGGGATATTGGGTTTTTAGATTTCTCTGTAGGAACCATTGCCTGGCCCTGTCAATCAAAGCAGTGAGGGAGGGGCTGGCCCCGGAAATGAGTGGAGCTTGGCTGCGACAAGAGGAATTGTGACGCCCTCATTGCACCAAAGTCCTAATTTGCATAAAATAATCAAAACGGTTCTGTTTGATTTAACACATCAGGATGCATCCGTTCTGTTAGGGTGCGGTTGTGTTAAACTGAAACGGAACAAACCGGATCAGTCACTAAAAACATTGAAAGTCAATGGGTGACGGGTGTTTTTTTTTTTTCATGGATCCACCATTGACTAAGGCCTCATGCACACGACCGCTGTGTGCAACCGCGTCCGTTCCGTAATTTTTCAGTTTAGCGGAGGTCCCATTCATTTCTATGGAGCTGTGAAAAAAAAACTGATAGTCCTCCGTTTTTTCTCCGCGTCCGTGATCCGTGATTCCAGTCCGTCAAAAAAATATAACGTGTCCTATTCTTGTCAGTGGAAAACGGAGGACGGACCCATTCAAGTCAATGGGTCCGTAAAAAAAAACGGATGCACATTTGGTATGTCATCTGTGTCCGCGTCCGTTTTTTTCTATAAGACCTTGGTGCAATAAAATTACACTTTTCATTAACCTTCCTTTTTTTTCCCCTGTCAGACAAAAAAAAAAAGAAAGACACAAGGAAACACAACTGAAGCAAAATCGGACACGGACCACTGAAGCCAAATCACTGACCGTGAAAAAACACTGTCGTGTGCATGAGGCCTTACACTGTCAATGTAGTACCGTTTAGATGACCAGACATAGAACCACAGCTTGCAGCAGTTTTGTGTCCGGTCACAAAACAGAAAGCTACCGGAACAGAATGCATCCTGAATAGAGCATACCCCATTCTCAACACATTGGCCCAAAACTGAACCGTTTAGATTTTGTGATTCTCTGCCGGACCTCAAAACTGGAATGGAAAATCCCTGATGTGAAAGTAGCCTTATGGATCATGCACACGGCCGTTGCCCCACCGTGGCCGTATTGCAGCCCGAATACGGCGGGTCTGCAATACACGGGGCACCGGCCGTGTGCACCCCGCATCACGGATGCGGACCCATTCACTTGAATGGGTCTGCAAAACCAGAGATATGGTGCGGAAGCACGGATCGGAACCCCACGTAAGCACTACGGTGTGCTTCCATGGTGTTTCTGGCTGTGCCTCTGCACCGCAAAAAAGTAGTGCATGCGCTAACTTTTTGCGGTGGGTCCGCGATCTGCATGCGGCTGCCCCACAGTCGGTGCCCATGCATTGCCCTTACGTTCATGGGCATGAGCCCTTAGGCTTAGTTCACATCAGCGTTCAGCCTTTCCGTTCTCCTGCTCTGTTATAGGAGTAGGAGAATGGAAAGGACGGATTCGGCACATAACAGCCGAACGGAACCCTAAGGACCCGATAAACTATAAAGGGGTCCGTTAGGTTTCTCCTCAGAGGAAGATTTATGAAGCTGAGACAAAAGTCCTGCATGCACTACTTTTGTCTCAGCTCCAAAATCTTCTTCTAAACGGAAACCTAACGGACCCAATTACAGTCTATCGGGTCCTTAGGGTTCCGTTCGGCTGTTATGTGCCGAATCCGTCCTTTCCATTCTCCTACTCCTATAACGGAGAAGGGGAATGGAAAGGCTGAACTCAGCCTTAGGCCTCATGCACACAACCGTTGTGTTCCGTTCCGCAAAATGGGGTTCCATTGTTCCGTTATCCGTTTTTGTTTCCGTGTGCCTTTCTTTATTTTTGGAGGACCACCAGACATAATGAAAAGTAAAAAAAAAGTCTAAGATAGGTTTGCCATGCAAATGATAGGAAAAAAAAATTGACGCGGACGCGAATGACAATCTTGTGTGCCTCCGCGTTTTTTAGCGGTCCCATTTACTTGAATAGGTCCGCGAACCATTTTCCGCGAAAATAATAGGACAGGTTATATTTTTTTTGATGGACTGGAACCACGGGTGGCAAACGGTGCATTAGCCGAGTTTTCAACGGACCCATTGAAAGTCAATGGGTCCGCAGAAAATCAGGAAAAACGGCACAACGGACACTGAATAAAACAACGGTTGTGTGCATGAGGCCTTACACTGTATGAAAGCTAACGCGACTGCAATGTGTCAGCTGCAAAATGACTCATCCTGCCCTTTCCACTGCTCTTTTCTCAGGTTTGTGATTTCCGGCTTTTACCTCCTTCTCCCCCTCCTCACTTCAAGGAATACATTGTACAATACTCTACAAAATGAACATATGATTCTGATCTCACAGCTAATGACACGAGGAATCACACAGACCACAAAAAGGAAAAGTAACCGACACTACAATAAGGTTCTCCAGTCAGGCTTGAAGATGGTTTCTGCACCATTGCTGAGGCTAGGCTGAATTTCAGTAGCGACAGGCGCTAACATTTAAAAAAAAAAAAATGGTTTCCTCTAAGATAAAAAAAGAAGCATCGTAAAACACCAAAGAAGGAAGAAATCTTATATAGCCGTCCAAGAACTATACCTGTGAAAGTTCCTGCACACACAGGGGGACATTTACTAAGCATGTTGCGCCAGAATTATGGCGTAAAATGCACAAAAAAGAATGGCGTTTTGATTTGCACCAAAAATATCATCTGTTTTCTCCAGAATTTTCACTGTATGAATGCATCACGCCAGAAATGAGTTTTTAATTTCAAAGTGGGTCGGGCTATCAAATTGGCGAAATTTACACCTAATTTATCATCCTTTTATCGGCAGAAATGGCTCAAATTGTTGCGGACAATTAAGCCAGCTTATGCGGTGACATTTTGTGTAAAAAGTCGCATTTATGGCATAAAGATACAACTTTTTGTCAAAAAGTCACATTTATGAAAAGAAAACCAACTCGTTGTGGGAACAATTGATAGGCAAGTACTAAAACATCTAATATACAGTCAGGTCCATAAATATTGGGACATCAACACAATTCTAACATTTTTGGCTCTATACACCATCACAATGGATTTGAAATGAAACGAACAAGATGTGATTTAACTGCAGACTGTCAGCTTTAATTTGAGGGTATTTACATCCAAATCAGGTGAACGGTGCAGGAATTACAACAGTTTGAATATGTGCCTCCCACTTGTTAAGAGACCAAAAGTAATGGGACAATTGGCTTCTCAGCTGTTCCATGGCCAGGTGTGTGTTATTCCCTCATTATCCCAATTACAATGAGCAGATAAAAGGTCCAGAGTTCATTTCAAGTGTGCTATTTGCATTTGGAATCTGTTGCTGTCAACTCTCCAGATGAGATCCAAAGAGCTGTCACCATCAGTGAAGCAAGCCATCATTAGGCTGAAAAAACACAACAAACCCATCAGAGAGAGAGCAAAAACATTAGGCGTGGCAAAACAACTGTTTGGAACATTCTTAAAAAAGAAGGAACGCACCGATGAGCTCAGCAACACCAAAAGACCCGGAAGACCACGGAAAACAACTGTGGTGGATGACCGAAGAATTCTTTCCCTGGTAAAGAAAACACCCTTCACAACAGTTGGCCAGATCAAGAACACTCCCCAGGAGGTAGGTGTATGTGTGTAGAAGTCAACAATCAAGAGAAGATTTCACCAGAGTGAATACAGAGGGTTCACCACAAGATGTAAACCATTGGTGAGCCTCAAAAACAGGAAGGCCAGATTAGAGTTTGCCAAACAACATCTAAAAAAGCCTTCACAGTTCTGGAACAACATCCTATGGACAGATGAGACCAAGATCAACTTGTACCAGAGTGATGGGAAGAGAAGAGCATGGAGAAGGAAAGGAACTGCTCATGATCCTAAGCATACCACCTCATCAGTGAAGCATGGTGGTGGTAGTGTCATGGCGTGGGCATGTATGGCTGCCAATGGAACTGGTTCTCTTGTATTTATTGATGATGTGACTGCTGACAAAAGCAGCAGGATGAATTCTGAAGTGTTTCGGGCAATATTATCTGCTCATGTTCAGCCAAATGCTTCAGAACTCATTGGACGGCGCTTCACAGTGCAGATGGACAATGACCCAAAGCATACCGCAAAAGCAACCAAAGAGTTTTTTAAGGGAAAGAAGTGGAATGTTATGCAATGGCCAAGTCAATCACCTGACCTGAATCCGATTGAGCATGCATTTCACTTGCTGAAGACAAAACTGAAGGGAAAATGCCCCAAGAACAAGCAGGAACTGAAGACCGTTGCAGTAGAGGCCTGGCAGAGCATCACCAGGGATGAAACCCAGCGCCTGGTGATGTCTATGCGTTCCAGACTTCAGGCTGTAATTGACTGCAAAGGATTTGCAACCAAGTATTAAAAAGTAAAAGTTTGATTTATGATAATTATTCTGTCCCATTACTTTTGGTTCCTTAACAAGTGGGAGGCACATATGCAAACTGTTGTAATTCCTACACCGTTTACCTGATTCATTTCCGTTCACAAATCCATTGTGGTGGTGTATAGAGCCAAAAATGTTAGAATTGTGTCAATGTCCCAATATATTTATGGACCTGACTGTAAATTAGCAAAACAACAGGGTTCTGTCAGTAAATGGACATTCAACAAAAACAAAAGTCACAATTTACCACAGGAAATGTCGCAAATCTGTTTCAAAAGTCAAAATGTGGGGAATTGGGTCAGCACAACCTGTATGTGGTGCACATCACTATGGCGAAATACATATACAAACGAAAAATACAAATGTGATAGCACTCTACATCCAGCAATTTGCCTCCATGCTGGATGAGGCATTGGTGTACATTTTGGCCAAAGCGTAGTAAGCCACTCACCACGTCAAGGTCGCCTCTATTTGAGTGGTCCCTAACACTAGTTCCTACCTGTTTATGGGCCATGACAGCCACACAAAATCCAGGGAATGCAGGTCAGCGTGCACGCCAAGCACACTCTGCTTTTAACCCCGTCCGGTGCCATTACAGCTTTCATCGGATCCAGGGATGCAAGTACCAACATGCACGCTGAACCCACCATATACTTCTCCTGGAGCCAAATGGCTACTGGTAGGTTCTATATAAGCAGACTCAGTTTTATACTGACTTTAAAACCAGCCTCCAGGACAGATTGACTGGTCAGGTGTGCAATGACTCCAAGGAGATCGCCACGCCTCCAATATATACTGCAAAGAAAAAATGTGGGGAATTGGGTCAGCACAACCTGTATGTGGTGCACATCACTATGGCGAAATACATATACAAACGGGCTCAGCGTGCATGTTGGTACTTGCATCCCTGGATCCGATGAAAGCTGTAATGGCACCGGACGGGGTTAAAAGCAGAGTGTGCTTGGCGTGCACGCTGACCTGCATTCCCTGGATTTTGTGTGGCTGTCATGGCCCATAAACAGGTAGGAACTAGTGTTAGGGACCACTCAAATAGAGGCGACCTTGACGTGGTGAGTGGCTTACTACGCTTTGGCCAAAATGTACACCAATGACTCATCCAGCATGGAGGCAAATTGCTGGATGTAGAGTGCTATCACATTTGTATTTTTCTGTTTCAAAAGTCGCAAGTGTGGGTCTGGCAGGGTTGGCTGAAATGGGGCATTTTAGTTTAAAAAAGTAGCATTATAGTGATACAGTATTGGCTTTAAAATGTCGCAAATAAAGAGAAATAGGTGAATAATCAAGTTTATGTTTTAAAAAGTCCCATTTTAAAAGTGGCGTGCACCTTTTTATACAGTATATGAGATTACAAATCAAAAGTAGTGATTTGTTTAATGTTATTATTGATAAATGTCCCCCACAGTCTTCAGCCACATCACCTTAACCACCTGCCACCTGGGCCATTTGCCCCCTTACTGACCAGGCCAAATTTTGCAAAACTGACATATCTCACTTTATGTGGTAATAACTTTGGAACGCCTTTATTTATCTAAGTCATTCAGAGATTGTTTTCTCGTGACACATTGTACTTCATAATAGTCATAAATTTGAGTCAAAATATTTCACCTTTATTTATGAAAAAATCCCAAATTTACCCAAAAATTTGAAAAATTCGCAATTTTCTAAATTTCAATTTCTCTGCTTTTAAAACAGAAAGTGATACCTCATAAAATATTTATTATTTAACATTCCCCATATGTCTACTTTATGTTGGCATCATTTTGGAAATGTCATTTAATTTTTTTAGGACGATAGAAGGCTTAGAAGTTTAGAAGCAATTCTTCTAATTTTTAAGAAAATTGCCAAAACCCACTTTTTAAGGACCAGTTCAGGTCTGAAGTCACTTTGTGGGGCCTACATAGTGGATACCCCCATAAATGACCCCATTGTAGAAACTATACCCCTCAAGGTATTCAAAACCGATTTTACAAACTTTGTTAACCCTTTAGGCGTTCCACAAGAATTAAAGGAAAATGGAGATCAAATTTTTAAATTTCACTTTTTTGGCAGATTTTCCATTTTAATCAATTTTTTTCTTTAACACATCGATGGTTAGCCAAACAAAACTCAATATTTATTACCCAGATTCTGCGGTTTACAGAAACACCCCACATGTGGTCATAAACTGCTGTATGGGCACACGGCAGGGCGCAGAAGAAAAGGAACTCCACATGGTTTTTAGATGCCATGTCCCATTTGAAGCCCCCTGATGCACCCTTACAGTAGAAACTCCCAAGAAGTGACCCCATTTTGGAAACTAGGGGATAAGGTGCCAGTTTTATTAGTACTATTTTTGGGTACATATGATTTTTTGATCATTCATTATAACACTTTATGGGGCAAGGTGACCAAAAAATTGGTTGTTTTAGCACAGTTTCTATTTATTTATTTTTACAGCATTCACCTGAGGGGTTCAGTCAAGTGACATTTTTATAGAGCAGATTGTTACGGACGTGGCGATACCTAATATGTATACTTTTTCTCATTTATTAAAGTTTTACACAATAATAGCATTTTTGAAACAAAAAAAATTATGTTTTAATGTGTCCATGTTCTGAGAGCTATAGTTTTTTTTATTTTTTGAGAGATTTTCTTATGTAGGGGCTCATTTTTTGCAGGATGAGGTGACTGTTTTATTGGTACTATTTTGTGGGACATACGCGTTTTTGATCACTTGGTGTTGCACCTTTTGTGATGCAAGGTGACAAAAATTGCTTGTTTTGACACAGTTTTATTTTTTTTTTTTACGGTGTTCATCCGAGGGGTTAGGTCATGTGATATTTTTATAGAGCTGGTTTTTACGGACGCGGCAATACCTAATATGTATACTTTTTTATTTTTTTTCTATTTTTAACTTTTTCTTTTTCATTCCTTACTTGGGGACTTTTTTTTTTTACATGTGAAACTTTTTTTTTATTTTTTTATTTTCAACCTTTTATTTTTATTTTTTTTATTTTACACTTTTCGTCCCCCATAAGGTCATACAAGACCTCTGGGGGACATTTACTTCACTTTTTTTTTTTTTTTCACTGTTAATTTCTCCTGTAACTGGGGCTGACATAGTAGCCCCAGTTACAGGACAAATACACCCCTAGAGAGGCTGTACAGCAGCAATCCAGCGCTGTACAGCCTCAGAGCAGGGCTGATCGAGGTCTCTGAGAGACCTCACACAGCTCCTGCACTCTCCGGTCCCGGCGGTCACATGACCGCCGGGCCGGAACAGGAAGCGCACAGCGCTTCCCTCTCTGCATACACAGCGCTCGGTGAGCGCTGTGTCTGCAGCGATCCGGAAGGCAGGGACACCTGGGCACTGTCCCTGCCTTGTCTTAGGGTTGCCCTGCTGTCACTGACAGCGGGCAACCCGATCAGCAGCTGCACGATTAACGTGAGGCTGCTATTTCTGAAAGGACGTTTTAAAACGTGCTTTCAGAAATAGACGTCCACCCATAGGACGTTTATATCCTATGGGCGGACGTAATAGAGGACCTTTCACCCATTATTACACTGTGAACTAAGAAAACAGACATGTAGAGCGGCGCCCGGGGATCTCACTGCACTTACTATTATCCCCGGGAGGTTCTTTTCTCCCAGGCTGTGAGCTCTGCAATGCGATTGGCCAGCGCTACAGCAGAACAAGGGCAGACTCCGCCTACCATAACTTTGTGAACGAAGATACCGGAGGGCATAGCAGGAGAACGGAGCGGCGCCCGGGGATAATAGTAAGTGCAGTGAGATCCCCGGGCGCCGCTCTCCATGTCTGTATACTTAGTTCACATTGTTATAATGGGTGAAAGGTCCTCTTTAACCCTCTGAGGTAGCCTCAGTCTGCATGTCCTCTCCTGGTGCCCCTTTTCGTTAACACAAGTCAAATTTCTATTGAGGGGCTACACAGTCTTGGTTAGGCAGGATCTTTATATTTGGTAATGTCATGTCCCATATCTCATGGTTATATGTCTTATTGCTGTTATCTCAGTCTGTTTACTTATTGGAAGTTTGTCCCTGCTTTCTCCTTGTAGCCAGACTCTGATGTCCCTTCATTTTAGATTGTGTCTTAATACTGAAACCAATACCAAGGAAAGGGGCACACTAATATTATAAAGGAGTTTAAGACTAAAAGTCCATACAAACCATCATTAGAATCTAATAGAACAAGTGGGCTATAAGAAAAGCCGCATGGTCCAACATGTATCAAAAAATAGAAGTCTCTATATGGCTTTAATAGAGATTGTTATAGTTTTTTTTTTAATACTTTTTGGATGTGCAGCTTTTCTTATAGTCCAACTTTTCTATTATATTCTTATGCCTTAAAGAAGACCTTTCACCGCTCCTGACCTGCCTGTTTTAATAGCTTCATGCATTCCCCGTGTAATAACAATTCTGGAGCATCTATTCTTATGTCTGTATGTTGTGCCATGCCTTTATTATTCCTGCTAAAAGTTATGAATGAATTGCTATTAGCTTTCAGTAAGGGTACAGAGGGGAGGTAACCAGTTGGGGTGTGTCCCTGCACAGTCGGAAAATGGCAGCACTGATTGGATAGAGTGAGTCTGTGCAGGTACACACCCCCATCTGGTTACCTCCCCTCTGTACCCTTACTGAAGGCTAATAGCAATTCATTCATAACTTCTAGTACAAATAATAAAGGAATGGCATAACACAGAGTCATAGGAATAGATGCTCCAGAATTGTTATTACACGGGGAATGCATGAAGCTATTAAAACAGGAATGTCAGGAGAGGTGACAGGTCCTCTTTAATAATGGCAAAGTATCATAATTACAAGGGTTCTGCCCAGAAAAAGTCCTCATGCACCATGGATCCGCAAAATACAGATACCGGCTGTGTGTATGCAGCATTTATCTAATAGAACTGCCTATTCTTGCCAGCAAAATGGAAAAGAATAGGACATATTCTATAATTAATGGCAGCACAGATTTGGACAACACATGAATGACATCTATGTTCTGTCTGCATTATTTGTGCCCCTGTAGATATGTATGGGTCCACGTGTGATCTGCAAAAATGAAGATTGGATGCGGACCCAAAGTATGGTCATTTGCATGAGCCTAAAACCTTAGGCCTAACGTTAGGGCTCATGCATACAACCGTATTTTGGGTCGGCATCCGATCCGCATTTTTGGCGGATCCTTTTATAGAACCGTGAAACGTTTACTGTACATGGATGTCATCCGTGTTATGTCCGCATCCATGCAGCTGTTCCACAAATTATAGAACATGTCCTATTCTTGTCTGGATTCTTCATACAGTGGAGTAGAACGCCAGCTGATATCAGGTGAAATTGCTCAATACAACAATTATAGGCATATTGGGGGAGATTTATCAAACTGGTGTAAAGTAGAACTGGCTTAGGCTACTTTCACACTTGCGTTAGGAGCGGATTCGTCTGGTGTCTGTACAGACGGATCCGCTCCTATAATGCAAACGCTTGCATCCGTTCAGAACGGATCCGTCTGCATAACAGTTTTTTTCAGATCTGATTTTTCAC
Organism: Bufo bufo; assembly: GCF_905171765.1. Lineage (NCBI taxonomy): Eukaryota > Metazoa > Chordata > Amphibia > Anura > Bufonidae > Bufo > Bufo bufo. The sequence continues at coordinate 137,046,285 of NC_053391.1, read as the reverse complement.
TTCGTGAAAACTCAGATCCGACAGTATATTCTAACACAGAGGCATTCCCATGGTGATGGGGACGCTTCAAGTTAGAATATACTAAAAGAACTGTGTACAGTTCCTCCCTCCCCTGTATTTAACTCATTGGTGGCCAGTGCGGCCGGCCCCTCCCCCCCTGTTTTTAACTCATTGGTGGCCAGTGCGGCCTCCCCCCCCTCCTGTTTTTAACTCATTGGTGGCCAGTGCGGCCGTCTCTCCCCCCCCCCCCCTAATTAAAATGACCGACCCCCCATCATTGGTGGCAGCGGAGAGTTCCGATCGGAGTCCCAGTTTAATCGCTGGGACTCCGATCGGTAACCATGGTAACCAGGACGCTACTGCATTTCTGGCTGCCATGGTTACTTAGCAATTTTAGAAGCATTATACTTACCTGCGATGTCTGTGACCGGCCGGGCGCTCCTCCTACTGGTAAGTGAAAGGTCTGTGCGGCGCATTGCTTATAGCACAGACCTTTTACTTACCAGTAGGAGGAACGCCCGGCCGGTCACAGACATCGCAGGTAAGTATAATGCTTCTAAAATTGCGGAACTCTCCGCTGCCACCAATGATGGGGGGTTGGTCATTTTAATTAGGGGGGGGGGCGGCCGCACTGGCCACCAATGAGTTAAAAACAGGGGGGGGAGAGGGGGGGGGCGGCCGCACTGGCCACCAATGAGTTAAAAACAGGGGGGGTGGGGAGGGGGGGCCGGCCGCACTGGCCACCAATGAGTTAAAAACAGGGGGGGGGAGGGAGGGAGGGGGGCCCGACCGCACTGGCCACCAATATAGTTAAATATAGGGGAGGGAGGGGGGGCCGGCCGCACTGGCCACCAATGAGTTAAATACAGGGGAGGGAGGGAGGGGGGGCCGCACTGGTCACCAATGAGTTAAATACAGGGGAGGGAGGGCCGTACTGGCCACCAATGAGTTAAATACAGGGGAGGGAGGGGGGGCCGCACTGGCCACCAATGAGTTAAATACAGGGGAGGGAGGGAGGGGGGGGGTCTGCCTCCTGCTGCCAGGCAGCAGGGGGCAGTCATGTACATAGTTCTTTTAGTATATTCTAACCTGAAGCGTCCCCATCACCATGGGAACGCCTCTGTGTTAGAATATACTGTCGGATCTTAGTTTCACGATCTAACTCAAATCCGATGGTATATTCTAACATAGAGGCGTTCCCATGGTGATGGGGACGCTTCAAGTTAAAATATACCATCGGATTGGAGAAAACTCCGATCCGATGGTATATTAATAGGGACTCCTGACTTTACATTAAAAGTCAATGGGGGACGGATCCGTTTGCAATTGCACCATATTGTGTCAACGTCAAACGGATCCGTCCCCATTGACTTGCATTGTAAGTCTGGACGGATCCGTTTGGCTCCGCACGGCCAGGCGGACACGAAAACGCTGCAAGCTGCGTTCGGGTGTCCGCCTGCTGAGCGGAACGGAGGCCAAACGGTGCCAAACTGATGCATTCTGAGCGGATCCGCATCCACTCAGATTGCATTGAGGCTGTACGGATCCGTTCGGGGCCGCTTGTGGGAGCCTTCAAACGGAACTCACAAGCGGAACCCCGAACGCAAGTGTGAAAGTAGCCTTAGTTGCTTATAGCAACCAATCAGATTCCACCTTTCATTTTCAGAGCTCCTTTGGATAATTAAAGGTGGAATCTGATTGGTTACTATGGGCAACAAAGCCAGTTCTACTTTACACCAGTTTGATAAATAGCCCCCATTGTCTTACGAGCCTCACTCTTCAGCCCTCCCTCACATTATGTCACTGCGGGAGTCGGCAGCCATGAGCCGTCAACTTGTACCACATTTCATTCAAAATGAGAACACCAGAAAGGCAGGGCCCAAAATATGAACATGCATTTCAAAAAGTTTATTATTTTGTTAGAAAATTAATTATTTTAATATGTATTTGAATGCAAATATCTCAGCACTGAGAACCCTTTAGATGTTCTAGGTTAATAATACCTAAATGTGACCTAGGACGAAAAAGTATTTAAGAAAAATCCAGTGAAACAAATATTACCAAGCCCAATGCTCTGCTCTCATCTGCATGGAGCACTACTTCCCCAGTCAAGACAATGGACACCATAAGTCAATGGGGTCCCTCAGGTGCCCGCAATATCCATGGTACGATTTATCTGGCCGAAAGCAAGTGTGAACATAGCCGAAGACACAGAGGGGCAGATTCACTAATAGTGGTGCACTTTACACTGTCTAATACTAGTCACAGTCTTAATATTAGACAAAACTCACTATTCTGACGCATGGACCTTTGTGAATTTGAATATTTTAAATCCTGCACCATATATACAATATAATGCTGTCCATGTGCCAAAAATTTGTCCATGCGCCCCAAAAAAAAAAATTCTAGTCTGATTGTTAACTATTACATTTTTTTTGGCGCATTTGGGTCACACCCCTTCCCAAACCAGCCACACCCCTCGTCGTGGCTGGTTTGGGAAGGTTTAAAAAAAAAAAAAAAAAAAAATGGACTATTTTCAACAGTAAATCTGCCCCACTGGCTTACCATGAAAACATTCTGGTTAAGGCCTCTTTCACACTTGCGTTGTCCGGATCCGGCATGTACTCCACTTGCCGGAATTACACTCCGGATCCGGAAAAACGCAAGTGTACTGAAAGCATTTGAAGACGGAACCGTCTTCCAAATGCTTTCAGTGTTACTATGGCACCCAGGACGCTATTAAAGTCCTGGTTGCCATAGTAGGAGCGGGGGAGCGGTATACTTACAGTCCGTGCGGCTCCCGGGGCGCTCCAGAATGACGTCAGAGCGCCCCATGCGCATGGATGACGTGATCCATGCGATCACGTGATCCATGCGCTTGGGGCGCCCTGATGTCACTCTGGAGCGCCCGGGGAGCCGCACGGACGGTAAGTACACTGCTCCCCCGCTCCCCGCTACACTTACCATGGCTGTCAGGACTTTAGCGTCCCGGCAGCCATGGTAACCACTCTGAAAAAGCTAAATGTCGGCTCCGGCAATGCGCCGAAACGACGTTTAGCTTAAGGCCGGATCCGGATCAATGCCTTCCAATGGGCATTAATTCCGGATCCGGCCTTGCGGCAAGTGTTCCGGATTTTTGGCCGGAGCAAAAAGCGCAGCATGCTGCGGTATTTTCTCCGGCCAACAAACGTTCCGTTCCGGAACTGAAGACATCCTGATGCATCCTGAACGGATTACTCTCCATTCAGAATGCATTAGGATAATCCTGATCAGGATTCTTCCGGCATAGAGCCCCGACGACGGAACTCTATGCCGGAAGACAATAACGCAGGTGTGAAAGAGCCCTAAGTTATTAATTATTGTAAGGGTACTTTCACACTAGCGTTATTCTTTTCCGGCACTGAGTTCCGTCCTAGGGGCTCAAATCCGGAAAAGAACTGATCAGTTTTATCCTAATGCATTCTGAATGGAGAGTAATCCGTTCAGGATGCATCAGGATGCCTTCAGTTCAGTCTTTTTGACTGATCAGGCTTTTCAGAAAACCGTAGCATGCAGTATTTTTACCTCCGGCCAAAGATCCTGAACACTTTGACTGAAAAAATCCTGAACACTTTGACTGAACGCCGGATCCGGTCTTTTTCCCATTGACTTGCATTAACGCCGGATCCGGCGGCATGTGTTCTGTCAAACCGGATCCGGCTTTTGCATGTTAAACCCTAAAAATGTGGAAAAATGGTGGATCAGTTTTTTCCAAAGCATTTTTTCATCCTGATCAGGATTCAAATGTAATCCGTTTTCACACGTTTTTCCGGATCCGGCGGGCAGTTCCGGTGTCGGAATTGAACGCCGGATTTAAACAACGCTAGTGTAAAAGTAGCCTAAGTCACAACATTTTTTTCCCAAATTTTACTTGTAAAGGTTGAGAAAGACTGGAATGCTGACACAATCCTTTCTTCACTGAGGGAATCCTTACACGCTGCCATTTTGCATCCCTAGTTCTATGAAGAATGCAATATAGGGCTGCAGTAAATGATTATTTTAGTAATCGAGTATTCTATTGATTATTTTTTTACGATTAATCGAGCAAATCTTAAGAAAAAATGAATTAATAGACTGTTTTCCTTTATAAAAACTTATAAGACCCCCTGCCACTGGTCCCCAACACCCTTCGTTCCCTCCAGTGCCATCAGCTCCATTCCCCCTAGTGCCATCATCTTTCCCCCGTGCCATCAGGTCTGTTCCCCCAGTGCCATCAGCTCTCCTCCACCCCAGTGCCATCAGCTCCACTCCCCTAGTGCCATCAGCTCTCCCCACCCCAGTGCCTTTAGCTCTCTCCCACCCCAGTGCCTTTAGCTCTCCCCACCCCAGTGCCTTTAGCTCTCCCCACCCCAGTGCCTTTAGCTCTCCCCACCCCAGTGCCTTTAGCTCTCACCACCCCAGTGCCTTTAGCTCTCCCCACCCCAGTGCCTTTAGCTCTCCCCACCCCAGTGCCTTTAGCTCTCCCCACCCCAGTGCCTTTAGCTCTCCCCACCCCGCTGGCCTTAGTCGCGCCCCCACCCCCTCGGTTTCACCAACTTATCTTTCCAGCAGGGGCACCGCCGACACTCCATCGTTCTGCGCTGCTCTGCACCAGACGTCACACAGCGCGTCAGGTCACGGCGTGCGTACATCAGGAGGTCAGTGCAGCGCGGGACCATGGACGTGCTGTTGAGTGTCCGGAGCCCCCCTGCTGGAAAGGTGAGTATTCCAAGTGCAGCGGGAGACGCCGGAGCGGAAGTAATAACAAGCGCTTCACTCTCGCTCCATGGTCACATGACACAACGAATCTTCGATGCAAAAAATTTGCATCGAGGATTTCTTTTGTGTCGAATTACTCGATTTAATCGAGTAATCGTTTCAGCCCTAATGCAGAACTTCTGGAGAAACCATTGCCGTTTTAGAGGAATTTTACCGAATTTCCTGTAAAGTTGTTAAAGAATGCAAGCAGAACTGCCCGTAAAATCATCAGTGTGCCCCATTCCTGGCATTCTGCAGCAGATGGTACACATTTCACCAGCTCCGAGTGTAGCTGTTGCCGGGCAGTATCTGGAGCCCACAATCACTCTACAGCCGACGCTTTCAGAACAAGCCACGTTGTAATACTTCTTTCTACATCTGTGTGATAACCGCTCACCTAATGTCAGGCTGCGGCTGTGAGACATGAAGAGTAAGTGGTTCATTTGTATTCAGTGCGGCATACACAGCTTATTACAGATTCCCCGCAAGTACAGTGCAGACATGCAGGAATGATGGCTAATGGCTAGAAAGCACACAGGAAATAAAGAGAAAAAATTGATTAATTAAAATAAAAAAAATTAAAGCATTTCAAGAACAGGCTAGCGGTCCTAACAGGACTCTCATACGGACTAATTTCATTGCAGTTACTGAATTGACCAGCTCCGTTCCCACACACATACAGGGAAAATTCAATGGCCACCATAAATTCTATCACACGAGCGCGTCCATTGCGGGAATCACGCTCCGTGTGTGAGCGTGATCCTCCGTTCTGGACTTGCAGGAGCGCACGGCATTATCATGATGTATAATGCTCTGTGCCTATACTTTACCTTATTTCTACTGACTCATATTGACAGCTTTATGACACTATGATCCTGTATTAGTAAGGTCAAGCAAAGGCACAGAGCATTATACATCATAATAATGCCGTGATCTCCTGCAAGTCCAGAATGGAGGATCACGCGCTCACATTCATGCCTGAATCGCGCAATGGACTTGCTCGTGTGAAACAGCCCCTAAAGTGTAACTGTCCGTTTACTAGAGCTAGGCATGTATACCTGAGTAAGGCCTCTTTCACACTTGCGTTGTTGGGATCCGGCATGCACTTCCGTTGCCGGAGGTGCCTGCCGGATCCGGAAAAACGCAAGTGTACTGAAAGCATTTGAAGACGGAACCGTCTTCCAAATGCTTTCAGTGTTACTATGGCACCCAGGACGCTATTAAAGTCCTGGTTGCCATAGTAGGAGCGGGGAGCGGGGGAGCGGTATACTTACAGTCCGTGCGGCTCCCGGGGCGCTCCAGAATGACGTCAGAGCGCCCCATGCGCATGGATGAAGTGATCCATGCGATCACGTGATCCATGCTCTTGGGGCGCCCTGACGTCACTCTGGAGCGCCCGGGGAGCCGCACGGACGGCAAGTACACTGCTCCCCCGCTCCCCGCTACACTTACCATGGCTGTCAGGACTTTAGCGTCCCGGCAGCCATGGTAACCACTCTGAAAAAGCTAAATGTCGGCTCCGGCAATGCGCCGAAACGACGTTTAGCTTAAGGCCGGATCCGGATCAATGCCTTCCAATGGGCATTAATTCCGGATCCGGCCTTGCGGCAAGTGTTCCGGATTTTTGGCCGGAGCAAAAAGCGCAGCATGCTGCGGTATTTTCTCCGGCCAACAAACGTTCCGTTCCGGAACTGAAGACATCCTGATGCATCCTGAACGGATTACTCTCCATTCAGAATGCATTAGGATAATCCTGATCAGGATTCTTCCGGCATAGAGCCCCGACGACGGAACTCTATGCCGGAAGACAATAACGCAGGTGTGAAAGAGCCCTACGTCTGTCAATGATTGCTAAAAGATCTGTAATTACCTTATAATAACAGCTTTTATCAATGCCCCCTGTCCAATGGTTGTTTAGCCCCTTAGTGACTAATGACGTACTGTGTATGTCATGATGTGGTGTTAGTTACCGCATACAGTACGTCATGAGATCAAAGTGTGACACAAGTATACACTGGCATCTAAACTGGTAATACGGACAGCTGAGCTGTCCGGGCACCCGGCAGGGAACCAATCAGCGCGGTCCCTGCCTATGGATCGCTGCGATTGGTCAGTCAGATTGGTTAGTCAGATTTGACTGACCAACCGCAGCATTCAGCAGCGCAGCTCCGATCTCCTCAATAAGTGTTGAGTTACCATGGCAACTGGTAACTCAACATGGCAACTGGACGCCTTACACAGGCATCCAGGCTTGCCATGGTATGTAAGCCTGACAGGGTCCTGCCAGAGGCAGGAGCCTGATCAGGCTTACTATGAATGAAAATATACTGCAGTACACTATACAGTGTACTGCAGTGTATTGTAGAGCCATCAGACCCACTGATGCTAAAAAAAAAAAACGTAAAAAAATAAATAAAATAAAAATCTAACATTTTCCTATATACGCACAATTATAATTGGGCAAAAATGAAGAAAATGAAATACCCTAAACATGTTTGGTATCGCCGCATCCATAACAACTAGCTCTATAAAAATATCTTGACCTAACCCCTCAGGTGAACACCGTCAAAATAAATAAATAAAAACTGTCAAAACAACCAATTTTTTGGTCACCTTGCCCCATAAAGTGTAATAATGAATGATCAAAAAATCATATGTACCTAAAAATGGTACCAATTAAAATGTCAACTCTTCCTGCAAAAAACACGAGCCCATGCACAAGACGATCGGCAGAAAAATTTAAAAAAATGCGTTCAGAAAATGGAGACAAACATTTTTTTATTCAAAAATGCTTTATTATGTAAAACTAAAACAAAGAAAGACATCAGAAATGAGCCCTATAAGCTAAACATATGGCGATGTCCCTTGTAAAACACTGAATCCTAAAGTGAGTTTATCAAATGCCCCTGTGCCTCTATATTCATAAAAAAGTGGTTTATATCACCTGTCAATCACTTAAAAATGTGTCCAAGGGGACGTATCATGGTGAAAGGTGCCCGGCCGTTTAGGTGCCCAGCGCCGCCTTCTGAGCTGAAATCGCCGCCCTCCCTTTCATTCGATCCGCCTACCTCAGGTGACTAACCTTCCTTGTGCCCAGCCACGCCCGCCTGTGAAGGAGCCCAGCACCGCCTATGTCTCCTCCTTTCATCAACGATAGCCGTAATCTTGCGATGCGCGAGCTCGCACATGCGCAGTTCTTTCCCTGAGGCTGATGCCAGCACAGGGAAGGAACACTATACCGGCACTGCGCATGCGCGAGCTCGCGCATAGCGAGATTACGGCTATCTATCGTTGATGAAAGGAGGAGACATAGGCGGTGCTGGGCTCCTTCACAGGCGGGCGTGGCTGGACACATTTTTAAGTGATTGACAGGTGATATAAACCACTTTTTTATGAATATAGAGGCACAGGGGCATTTGATAAACTCACTTTAGGATTCAGTGTTTTACAAGGGACATCGCCATATGTTTAGCTTATAGGGCTCCTTTCTGATGACAGAATCCCTTTAACAACCTGCTCTATAAAAATAGCACATGATCTACCCTGTCAGATGAATGTTGTAAAAAACAAAAAAGGAAGACTGTCAAAACAGCCATTCTTGGTTACCTTGCCTCACAAAAAACATATTTTAGAGCAATTAAAAATCATATGTACCCCAGAATAGTACCAAAAAAACTGCCACCAGTCTAGCAAAATCTGCCTTCCAAAAAAAAAAAACTTTTCTTCTGCGCCCTGCCGTGTGCCCTTACATCAGTTTACGACCACATATGGGGTGTTTCTGTAAACTGCAGAATCAGGGTAATAAATATTGAGTTTTGTTTGGCTGTTAACCCTCGATGTGTTAAAGAAAAAAAATGGATTAAAATTGAAAATCTGCCAAAAAAAGTGAAATTTAGAAATTTCATCTCCATTTTCCTTTAATTCGTGTTGAATACCTAAAGGGTTAACAGTTTGTAAAATCAGTTTTGAGTAACTTGAGGGGTGTAGTTTCTACAATGGGGTTATTTATGGGGGGTTTCTACTATGTAAGCCCCACAAAAGTGACTTCAGACCTGAATTGGTCCTTAAAAAATGGGTTTTAGAAATTCTTAAAAATTTTAAGAGTTGCTTCTAAATTTCTAAGGCCTCTTTCACACGGGCGTCACAGATTTGGGCCAGATAGGATGCGGGTGCGTCGCGGAAAAAGTTCGGGTTTGGGTTAGGTGTTGCGTAGATTTTATTATTTTCCCTTATAACATTGTTATAAGGGCAAATAATAGCATTCTTAATACAGAATGCTTAGTAAAATAGTGATGGAGGGGTTAAAAAAAATTGTAATAATTTAACTCCCCTCATCCACTTGTTCGCGCAGCCCGTCTTCTCTTCTGTCTTCTTCTTTGATGCCCAGGAGGAAAAGCACCTGTGGTGATGTAGCTGCGCTTATCACATGGTCCGTCACATGATCCATCACCATGGTGATGGATCATGGAATGGACCATGTGACGAGCGCAGTGATGTCACCACAGGTGCTTTTCCTGACAGATCATCAAAGAAGAAGACAGAAGAGAAGCCGGGCTGCGCGAACAAGTGGATGAGAGGAGTTAAATTTATATTTTTTTTAACCCCTCCATCCCTATTTTACTAAGCATTCTGTATTAAGAATGCTATTATTTGCCCTTATAACCATGTTATAAAGGGAAAATAATAATGATCGGGTCCCCATCCCGATCATCTCCTAGCAACCATGCGTGAAAATCGCACCGCATCCGCACTTGCTTGCGGATGCTTGCGATTTTCACGCAGCCCCTTTTACTTCTATGGGGCCTGCGTTGCGTGAAAAACACACAAATATAGAGCATGCTGCGATTTTCACGCAACGCAAAAGTGATGCGTGAAAATCACAGCTGATGTGCACAGCCCCATAGAAATGGTTCCGGATTCAGTGCGGGTGCAATGCGTTCACCTCACGCATTGCACCTGCGTGGAAATCTCGCCCGTGTGAAGGAGGCCTAAGCCTTCTAACATCCTAAAAAAAAATGACATTTACAAAATGATGCCAACATAAAGTGGACATATGGGGAATGTTAAGTAAAATATTTTAGGAGGTATCACTTTCTGTTTTAAAAGCAGAGAAATTGAAATTTAGAAAATTGCAAATTTTTTAAAAATTTGGGCAAATTTGGGATTTTTTCCTAAATAAAGGTGAAATATATTGACTCAAATTTATGACTGTCATGAAGTACAATGTATCACGAGAAAACAATCTCAGAATGGCTTGAATAAGTAAAAGTGTTCCAAAGTTATTACCACAAAGTGATACATGTCAGATTTTCAAAAATAAGCCTGGTCACAAAGGTGCAAAATGGCCCGGGGTAGAAGGGTTAAAAGACTGTTGCTATAGCTTTTCTGTCTTCCCTTTAGTGTAAACAGAAGACAGACACTGCATGCCTGCATTAGGCTTCAGAGTGAGGAGGCGTGTCTCTCAGTAAGCCAATCTGATTGGTTGGCAGAAAGGTATATGTATGTGAAGTGAGGGGAGGCAGTTTTGGCCTCAGAGACCTGGCAGAGGAGCCTTCTTGAGAAGATTCTCATATTGAAGGGTTCAAAACAGCCATAACTAAAAGGAAAAACTCAAGGAAAACAGTGGTATGTGAAGAAACTAAAGATTGCTTTATGCATAATGCTGCAGCAGCAATTTATGCTAAAATAGATTTTTTTTATGAAAACATGACAGTTATCCAAGGGCTTCTGTCACCCCACTAAACATTTTTTTTTTTTTTTGGTTACTTATAATCCCTATACTGCGATTTATGCATACATACTGTAATTAATCATTTTCGTTCAGCAGATTCTGTTAAAAACGTACTTTTAAAATATGCAAATTACCTTGCTACCAGCAAGTAGGGCGGCTACTTGCTGGTAGCAGCCGCATCCTCCTATCATAAAGACGCCCCCTCTGCATGCTGATTGACAGGGCCAGCGGACGGGATCGTCCTCTGGCTGGCCCTGTTTGCATTCAAAATCTGGCGCCTGCGCCGTATCTGTCTTCAGTCGGCGCAGGCGCACTGAGAGGCGGACGCTCGCTCGGTCGCTCCATCCTCAATGCGCCTGCGCCGATGACATCACATGTACATCCCGTCCGCTGGCCCTGTCAATCAACATGCGGAGGGGGCGTCTTTAGGATAGGAGGATGCGGCTGCTACCAGCAAGTAGCCGCCCTACTTGCTGGTAGCAAGGTAATTTGCATATTTTAAAAGTACGTTTTTAACAGAATCTGCTGAATGAAAATAATTACAGTATGTATGCATAAATCGCAGTATAGGCATTATAAGTAACCCAAAAAAAAAAAAGTGGGGTGACAGAAGCCCTTTAAACACACAACAAAATATTACATACAGGTATGGAGTTTTGAATCTGACAGAAAAATTTAACTGTGCCATACCAATTTTTTTTTATTTATTTCGATACCATAAAAAAGTATTGTGATACTCGATACCATGTGAAAAAAAAACACCAAAATAGCCACGTGCATTCAGAATTTTTTTTAAAATGGTGAATCGCATTTTTTTTTTTTTTCTGTTCCGACGTTCACCGCATAGATTTTTTTTTATATTTTAATAGTTTGGACTTAAACAAACGTGGCGATTTGTGATATGTTTATTTATTGTTTATATATTTTATATGTAAAATTGGGAAAGGGGGTGATTTATAATTAATATATATATTTATTTATTTTTACTATTTTTTTAAAAACTATTTCCCCCCTTAGGGGCTAGAACCAGAGATCTTTTCATCCCTTGTCCTATTCACCCTAAGGCCCCTTTCACACGGGCGAGAATTCCGCGCGGGTACAATGCGTGAGGTGAACGCATTGCACCCGTGCTGAATCCGGACCCATTCACTTCAATGGGGCTGGGCAGATGAGCGGTGATTTTCACGCATCACTTTTGCATTGCGTGAAAATCGCAGCATGCTCAATATTGTGCGTTGTTCATGCAACGCAGGCCCCATAGAAGTGAATGGGGCTGCTTGAAAATGGCAAGCATCCGCAACCAAGTGCGGATGCGGTGCGATTTTCACGCATGGTTGCTAGGAGACGATCGGGATGGGGACCCGATCTTTATTATTTTCCCTTATAAAAAAACTTGGTAACACTGACTTGGAAAAAGATCTAGGAATTTTAATAAACAGTAAACTAAGCTGCAAAAACGAGTGTCAGGCAGCTGCTGCCAAGGCCAATAAGATAATGGGTTGCATCAAAGGGGGCATAGATGCCCGTGATGAGAACATAATCCTACCACTTTACAAATTATTAGTCAGACCACACATGGAGGACTGTGTACAGTTCTGGGCTCCTATTTATCCCCAGGACTGTGACGAGGGGACATCCTCTACGTCTAGAGGAAAGAAGGTTTCTACACAAACATAGAAAAGGATTCTTTACTGTCGTTGATCCAGGGAGTTATTCTGATTGCCTGATTGGAGTCGGGAAGGAATTTTTTATTCCCCTAAAGTGGGGAAAATTGGCTTCTACCTCACAGGGTTTTTTTTTTGTCTTCCTCTGGATCAACTTGCAGGATGACAGGCCGAACTGGATGGACAGATGTCTTTTTTCGGCCTTGTGTACTATGTTATGTAATATGTTACTAACATGGTTATAAGGGAAAATAGCATTCTTAATACAGAATGCTAAGTAAGCGCAGTGACGTCACCAAAGGTCCTTTTTCTCCCAGGTCCTCAAAGAAGAAGAAAGAAGATGAGCAGAGTTTAATTTTAATTTTTAACCCCTCCATCCCTAATTTACTTAGCATTCTGTTTTAAGAATGCTATTATTTTCCCTTATAACCATGTTATAAGGGAAAATAATAAAATCTACACAACACCAATCCCAAAACTGAACTTCTGTGAAGAAGTCCCGGTTCGGGTCTGGGTACCAAACATGCAGATTTTTCTCACGCACGTGCAAAACGCATTAAAACGCTTTGCACTCGAGCTCAAAAATCCCGCATTTTCCCGCAACGCACCTGCTTCTTTTCCCGCACGCCCGTGTGAACCCAGCTCTATTAGGGTGAATAGGACTTCACACTCTCCCTGCTGCCCTGTGCATAGTACACACAGCAGCAGGGAGCTGACTATGGCAGCCAGGGCTTCAGTAGCGTCCTGGCTGCCATTGTAACCGATCAGAGCCCCAGGATTACACTGCTGGGGCTCCGTTCAGAAGCTGCTACTGCCACCAATGAGAAGGGGAGGGGACCCTGTGGCCACTGCCACCAATGATTTTAATACTGGGGGGGGGGGTAGTTGATGGGGGCGGGCGCACTGCGCCACCAGCGATGGAGATTATGCCTGAGGCCTGTGTATTCACATGTCCCAGTAATGGTACGGCATATTACCTTTATCACACTCCAACAATTTTTTTATTCTCTGACCTGTTAGAAATGCATATGATCTAAAATGTAGTGAACGTGATCTTCTTACAGATTATATTGGATGCATTTATTCTGAGCACATATCCCTATTCAACTTGGAGTTTTAAAGGGGTTGTCCCACAAAAAAATATTCTACATTTTTCAAATCAGCACCAGGATCTGAATAGTTTTCTGACTGCATGTAATTAAAACTTTTGTATAGCCACTAAGTTACTGGCTGAAATCTGTCTGTATAACGCCACCTGCTGTTTTTCTAATTTTTCTGTGTCCAGCTCACTGAGATGGTAGCACACGCTCAGTTTTATCCTTCAACTGCAACCAGCTGCAGCAGAAAGGACATGCCTCCTTAGAAAGTACACACACCCTAAACTGCCGGCTTGAAACAAATCTAGCAAAGCAATTAATGGTCCATAGGGCTGGACTTGCATTGTTAGAAAGAGATTGTCATGTGCTGTACCATACTGGATTTTACATTTTTTTACATCATAGGATAGCCCCTTTAAGGTCTCTTTACATGTGGGCAACAATCAGGGCAATGATTGAGAAAGAGCGTTCCTAGGAGTGCTAGTTCCCAGTAATTGCCCCATGTAAAGGTGATGCCGACCACCTGACGATTGAACAAACGCTCGTTCATCAGTGATCTGCTGCCCAGAAACAATGATTCACTATGGGTATGAGTGACCATTCTAGCACCTGCTCATGCCCATACAGCGGAGGCGATTGCCGCATGTAAATGAAGCTCTTACCTCTTTTGACAAGCAGGCAACTATCAGGAATGAGTGGTTTGTTTCTGATAATTGCCCGCTGTTTCAGCCTGTGTAAAGGGGCCTTTAGTCCCACAGGTAGGGTATGGGCGTGCTTCTTATGAGTGCTGATAAAGTACTTATGACTAATAGAGGTAATTAATAAACTTCTTTTGTGAGAACTGTGTGTGCCAATTGTCAGTTCACAGAACACTATTTATTATAACATACGGAAAATGAAAGAAGGAGAAAGATTATTGTAAAGAGAACACGTAGCTTTGAGAACCGACAGAGTGAGAAGTCTATGAATGGGAGGCCTAAAGTTCATAATGGCTCCTTCACATCTGCGTTTAGCTCTCCATTTATCTGATCAGCGTACATTGTCTTTTTGTCCTGCCAATTCTTGGCATATTTGCCAGGTAGAGGCCGGATCTCCACTAGACCCTACAATACGGCGGGCATTCTTTGTACCGTTTAGCAATGCCATATCCAGAGAGCTCCGGCAGGATGTTCTTACCACATATGTGAGACTAGCCTTAGGCCTCTTTCACACCTAAGTCTGGGTCTTGCAGCCGCCAGGTGAAGCAGACAATGCCAGGAATAGGCCGGACAAATACTGCTGCATGCAGCATACTTGCCGGATAGTAGCCAGACCCCATTATAGTCAATGGGGTCTGGTGGGAAGGCTGTAGTATCCAGCAGTGCTGGATCCGGAGAACTCCAGCAGGCTGTTCTGTACCAGATTTCCCTGCCGCAAGTGTGAAACTAGCCTTATAAGAATTGCAGATAAGTACAAATGGTCATTTATAAATATGGGAAGATTGGATAATTTGCATCAGTAAAATACATGAAGTAAAAACAAGGAAATAATGTATGTGAAATGGAGACAGAGTCGTCCAATAATACTAGGCTGTACGTAGTCTTTGGGGAATTTACAATTTGCGCCTTTATCCTGTTGTAATGTGTACGTATAATAAAGCACCTTGGATTTTATTTTACTTACGGCGGTGTTGCACTGAAAGTGCCGTTATCTCCTGCACTGCTTGAAGGTGTAGGACTGGCCCAAGATTTCTGATGCTTCGCTGAAATATGGTTCCCGCCTACGGTGTGATGCAGGAGAAAAAGCTCCTCTAAACTTGGGCTGAAATAGGACTGTCCAGGGCAGTCAAATATTTGGAGGTTTGTAATCTTCTTCCACTGTAAACATTTAGTTTTTTATTCAGCACTTTTTTTTTAACGTCAAAAGTAGTAGTTGAACCTAGAGGATGGAGAAGTTATTCCCGGCCGTTGTCTTTTGTTATTTGGACAAATTCCTATGTTGTTTTGGCACCATAACTATGTTGTATGATGCTAGGACTCCTTGTTAGGAGGCCACCCTTTTAGAAGTCAAATGAAGGAGTCCTCAAGCACAGTAAGTAAGAGATGTGTGATGTGTACCTTTTACCATCACACATTGGGCATCAGAAGAAATTACATCCAAAACCGAAGACACGGCAGAGAGAAACTGAGCAATCCTTGCATTGAACAAGCACATTCGGACAATATTATGTGGAGCAGAGCAGCAAATTATCACAATCAAATGTGTTACTCTCCCAGAAGAGGTCCAAATATAGAACGTTCTCCATCAGGAGAGACAGAGATCATATCTGTCATGTGGAAATTAGGTCATGTTAGATGAAAATAGTCCAGAATATCAGAACTGAATTAATCCTGATCACTTGTTCCCATCGTTCATGTCACGCTACGCTCAGTCAATACTTTTTCTGGGGAAAATTGCTTCCTTTAAAAAGACAAAAAAAGTTAAACTTTCTCATTTGGTTTTAATAAGTTTTTTTTTACTGTAGTTATTAAATAGCATTCACAGACAGGAGGTGGGTCCCCACCAGGCTGTATGCCCTGCCGTGTTCCCCCACCGGGCTGTATGCCCTGCCGTGTTCCCCCACCGGGCTGTATGCCCTGCCGTGTTCCCCCACCGGGCTGTATGCCCTGCCGTGTTCCCCCACCGGGCTGTATGCCCTGCCGTGTTCCCCCACCGGGCTGTATGCCCTGCCGTGTTCCCCCACCGGGCTGTATGCCCTGCCGTGTTCCCCCACCGGGCTGTATGCCCTGCCGTGTTCCCCCACCGGGCTGTATGCCCTGCCGTGTTCCCCCACCGGGCTGTATGCCCTGCCGTGTTCCCCCACCGGGCTGTATGCCCTGCCGTGTTCCCCCACCAGGCTGTATGCCCTGCCGTGTTCCCCCACCAGGCTGTATGCCCTGCCGTGTTCCCCCACCAGGCTGTATGCCCTGCCGTGTTCCCCCACCAGGCTGTATGCCCTGCCGTGTTCCCCCACCAGGCTGCATGCCCTGCCGTGTTCCCCCACCAGGCTGCATGCCCTGCCGTGTTCCCCCACCAGGCTGCATGCCCTGCCGTGTTCCCCCACCAGGCTGTATGCCCTGCCGTGTTCCCCCACCAGGCTGTATGCCCTGCCGTGTTCCCCCAGCAGGCTGCATGCCCTGCCGTGTTCCCCCACCAGGCTGCATGCCCTGCCGTGTTCCCCTACCAGGCTGCATGCCCTGCAGTGTTCCCATACCAGGCTGTATGCTCTGCAGTGTTCCCCCACCAGGCTGCATGCCCTGCCGTGTTCCCCCACCAGGCTGCATGCCCTGCCGTGTTCCCCTACCAGGCTGCATGCCCTGCCGTGTTCCCCTACCAGGCTGCATGCCCTGCCGTGTTCCCCTACCAGGCTGTATGCTCTGCAGTGTTCCCCTACATGCATCCACCTGACCACTGCAGCCAATCACTTGCCTCAGCAGTGATGTTTGCAGAGACCAGGGATGAACTGCAAGCAATCATGTGAAGGTACATGAAGTCATCACTGCAGTCGCTGAGGACCACTAGTGCATCGACACTGGAGTGGAGGAGGATTTAACTGTTGATTAATGTTTTCTTTATCACGTCACTATTTTTTTAATCTCCTGGAAAACTCTTTCAAACACCTTTGTGTTTAAAGGGGTTTCCCAGATACAGACATACAAGATCTGCATAGGAGCTGTACACACAAAAAGGTAATACAGTCCATATCAAAAGGATGCCTATTTCCCAAATATCACTACTGCATATTACAGAATAAAAAGGTTAATATCTACATCATATGATTGCTTATTTACATAAATATACACAATTAGAGTTTTCACTCAAAATGTAAACTGTATCAATTTGCTAGTAAATCATAAATTATGGTTTTGCTTTAGCAGCCATTTTGACCAAAGTAACAGGAAGCGCAGCCATATTGGTCGTCATTGTTCTATTCTAGGGGTTTTCCCATCTCGGACACATGATCCGGCCTCTCGGACCCTCACCTACAGACTGAATAGGAGGTTGGCACAGGAGGAATACAGTGTTCTCATTCACATCTATAGAAGTTACGTCTAATGCACACAACTGTGTCTGTATTCTGGACCTCAAACAACGAATCCACAAAATACAGACACCTTCTCTGTGCATTTTGTGTTTTTCCACACTCCTATCAATAGAAAGGGACATTAGTGTGCAATTTTTTTTTTTACAAAAATAGGACATTCTATAATTTGTGGAATGGAAAAACGGATCCTCAAAAAAACAAAAAACACTGCAGTGTGCATTATCCCATGAAAATGAATGGGTCAGTTTGCCGTCCGCAGTAAATGCGTACGGTGGGGTGCATGATGCCTTAAAAAAAGGGAAGAGAAAAATGCATATGCAACAACTACAACAAATAACCTCAGCTCTTCTCTATACTAAGTTTCTGAGGAGCTAATTTCTAAATGACTGATTTACTAACATGTTGTGTGGTTACATCCCTTTTCTTCAGGATTCTTAGAATGAGACTGGCAGCGTACCATCTCTGAAGGACTGTATGACCAAGCAGGTCTGGATGGCGCCCACAAATGTCTAGGGAATATGCATAAGAATGCACGGGCCCTGGGGTGTAAGAAAAGAGAAGAAAGCCTTCAATCTGCAACTTCATCAGTATCAGAAATATATTTTTAGTTGTACAAAAAGTATAATTTGTGTACAAACATGTATACCTTTATTTGCAATAAAACATTGATAACTTTCCCTTCTTTTTTTGCATACACTAAACAGCCGGCATTTGTAAGCAGAGAATCAGCCCTAGCAAAGAGCGAACCCCAATAGATATTCTATTACCGAGATTCCTCACTTTTCCTTCCAGCCTCTATGGCTTTCCAAAAGATCAAACATTTACCCTGGTTACATGGAATATAACAACTTTAAAACAGTGCAGAAGGAGCGGCAGATTTATGAAGCCGCCCGACCATTAACAATGATTTATAGGGAATATTTGTGGTTTAGAGCCGCGCTTCCCGTGCTTCATTACAACCAGACCAACATGTTCTGTATGGGTCCAACTATATCCGTTTAGGAAAGACAGAAAGAAGAAACACTGGATAAAATCCCCGATACCTGCGTAAATGTCTAAAAAGATTTCTTAATGTTTTTGGATGCTGTTAAAGGGGTTAAAAAAGGGTATTCCCATCTAGGACACATATGGAATATTGCTAGGATATGGCTCCCAAACCGAACAGGGAACACACCACGCAAACATAGCCCCCTCCACATTTGGAAAAGGCCAGCAATCTGGAGTAGTGAATGGAGTCCTGTTCTGAAGAAAGGACCATTTCTGTCATATCCTAGCAATATGCCATACGTGTCCCAGCTGGGACTAGCCCGGCAGAAAATGGCTCAACACTTTAAAACAAGTGGGCAGATTAATGAAATTGCCTAAAAGAAAAACTGTCCCCTGGACACATCCATCAGCGCAGTCTTTCTCAGGCCACATGCACACGGGCAGCATTTTCTATCAGCATTTGTAGGACAAAACCAGTAATGGAACCTACAGAGAACAAGTATAAGGGAAAGTTTTCCTCTTCGGTGTTTTAGACCCAGTCCTGATTTTGGCTAACAAATACTGATGAAAAATACTGACCAAACACTGACTGCGTGAAATCCTCTACCCAACTGGTGCAGATGATGCCTGGAAGGCGTTGGATGTTCTCTAGATCAATTATATTAACATTCATTGTTTGATTAAATCTAATGTACTCGCTCCATGGTCTGATTACTCAAATTTCTGAAAGAAATCTTCCATTCCCATGTACTATCAGCACAACATATCCTTTACAAATTGTAAGCTAGCCGACTGAATCCATCGTATCTGACCCTCCAATGACCGCTCTTGCTTCTTCCACCAGAACTGCAAGTTTGGGTTTCTTTAAAAAGTCATATGAAAGGAACTCAGTGGCGTCCACTCAAATAAAGGGCAGGGACAATATGAAATTCTATGTTGCCCCTTTCCATCCAAACCCAAGTATGCTTTTATACACCTCTACATTGACACTATGTGTACCAAGAAACCTATCGGAGTACTCACTGCGAACCTCGCTGCAGCTCAGGCACAGAGCGGATATCTTCCCAGTGATTCAGTGCGTGGCTGCTGTTACTAAGCTGCCGCTGCCTTTGAACATGGATTTGCTGTTCCTCCCCTCAGAAAGTGGACTGTATTCTAAAAAGGTATTACTTTTTAATAGGGATAACTTTAAAGCAGTCACTGTTGTCAGGAAATTGCAGGCAGGTACGGCTCTGAAGGCTTATATCACTTGTCTAATCCTCTGAAATCTCAAGGAAGAGTTTCCCCGTGTCAGCTTAGAGCTTACATTCTGCCATGTGACGGTTTAGATAAACTGGCCCATCAAACGCGCGTAGGAAGTTGGCTAAATTAACAATACTTTCTAAATAAAATTTTATGTGACCTCCACAACCTGCAAATCAGCTGGGCATCTACAGAAGAGCCATGTACTAAGGCTTAGAACAAGTCAGAAACTGCAGTGTTCATGGGATTTCCAGATATTCAGCAAATAGCATTCATCATGTAGAGAAACTCAATACAAGGCACTTACTAATGTATTGTGACTGTCCATATTGCCTCCTTTGATGGCTGGATTCATTTTTCCATCACATTATACACTGCTCGTATCAAGGGGTTAGCACCACCCTACAATCTACAGTATCTCACAAAAGGGAGTACAATCCTCACATTTTGGTAAATATTTTATTATATCTTTTCATAGGACAACACTGAAGATATGACGCTTTGATACAATGTACAGTAGTCAGTGCACAGCTTGTATAACAGTGTAGACTTGGTGTAGCCTCAAAATAACTCAACACACAGCCATTAATGTCTAAACCTCTGGCAACAAAAGTGACTGCACCCCTAAGTGGAAATGGCTAAATAGTGCCCAATTAGCCATTTTTCCTCCGCAGTATCATGTGACTCGTTAGTGTTACAAGGTATCAGGTGTGAATGGGGAGCAGGTCTGTTACATTTGGTGTGATCGCTCTCACATTCGCTCATACTGGTCACTGGAAGTTCAACATGACTCCTCATGGCAAAGAATTCTGAGGATCTGAAAAAAAGAATTGTTGCTCCACATAAAGATGGCCTAGGCCTGTGAAGGATAACCTCCGAGACTCTAGTTTTGAAAAACCACGACTCCCAACATGTACACTTGCTTGGCTGTGCTCAGAACTCCATAGAAATTAATGCTGGGAGTCGTAGTTTCACCACAGCTGTAGCACTGGAGGTTAGCCATCACTGGCCTAGGCTATAAGAAGGTTGCCAACACCCTGAAACTCAGCTCCAGCGCGGTGGCCAAGACCATACAGCGGTTTAACAAGAAAGGTTCCACTCAGAGCAGGCCTCACCATGGTCGACCAAAGAAGTCGAGTGCACGTGCTCAGCGTCATAACCAGAGGTTGTCTTTTCAAAATAGATGCAGAGGTTATAGGGGTGGGGGTCAGCCGGTCAGCGCTCAGACCATACGCCGCACACTGCATCAAATTGGTCGTCCCAGAAGGAAGCCTCTTCTAAAGATGATGCACAAGAAAGCCGGCAAACAGTTTGCTGAACACAAGCAGTCTAAGGATATGGATTACTGGAACCATGTCCTGTGGTCTGATGAAACCAAGATAAACTTATTTGGTTCAGATGGTGTCATGTGTGTCTTGCCTACAGTCAAGCATGGTGGTGGGAGTGTCATGGTTTGGAGTTGCATGAGTGCTGCCGGCTGTGGGGAGCTACGGTTCAATGAGGGAACCATGAATGCAAACATGTACTGTGACATACTGAAGCAGAGCATCATCTCCTCCCTTCAGAAACTGGGCCACAGGGCAGTATTCCAACATGATGACGACCCCAAACACACCTCCAAGACGACCACTGCCTTGCTAAAGAAGCTGAGGGTAAAGGTGCTGGATTGGCCAAGACTGTCTCCAGACCTAAACCCTATTGATCATCTGTGGGGCATCCTTAAAGGTCTCTAACATCTCCCAGCTCCGTGATGTCGTCATGGAGAAGTGGAAGAGGGTCCCAGTGGCAACCTGTAAAGCTCTAGAGAACTCCATGCCCAAGAAAGCTAAGACCGTGCTGGAAAATAATGGTGGTCACACAAAATATTGACACTTTGGGCACAATGTGGACATTTTCTCTTAGGCTACTTTCACACTTGCGTTCAGAGCGGGTCCGTCTGATGTCTTCACAGACGGATCCGCTCCTATAATGCAGACGTTTGGATCCGTTCAGAACGGATCCGTCTGCATTATAGTTAAAAAAAAATTCTAAGTGTGAAAGTAGCTTCAGACGGATCCGTCCAGACTTTACATTGAAAGTCAATGGGGGACGGATCCGTTTGAAAATTGAGCCATATTGTGTCAACTTCAAACGGATCCGTCCCCATTGACTTACATTGTAAGTCTGGACGGATCCGTTTGCCTCCGCACGGCCAGGCGGACACCTGAACGCTGCAAGCTGCGTTCGGGTGTCCGCCTGCTGAGCGGAGCGGAGGCTGAACGCTGCCAGACTGATGCATTCTGAGCGGATCCGCCTCCACTCAGAATGCATTGGTAGCTGGACGGATGCGTTCGGGGCCGCTTGTGAGACTCTTTAAACAGAGCTCACAAGCGGAGCCCCGACGCTAGTGTGAAAGTAGCCTTAGGGGTGCAGTCACTTTTGTTACCAGAGGTTTAGACATTAATGGCTGTGTGTTGAGTTATTTTGAGGCTACACCAAATGTGCACTGTTATACAAGCTGTGCACTGACTACTGTACATTGTATCAAAGCGTCATATCTTCAGTGTTGTCCAATGAAACGAAAGAATGTTGGGGTGTACTTACTTTTGTGAGATACTGTAGCAGTGGTGGTTGTGTTTTTGAACACTATAGGAAAAGATGCTGGCCTCTCTGATGGCCAGGACCATAGGGGTGCGTATAGGCTGGCACTTTTTCCAATAGTGTGCAAGCACGGTCGCTCGGCGCTGGATTGTAGATGGTCGTAAGCCCTGGAGACGAGCAGTGTATAATGTGAGATCGGCGGGGTTGGACTCCTGAAACCCTTGCCGATCTGCTGTACGAAGAGGCTGCAGCACTTAGGCCTTTGCCTAGGTCATGTTATGTCACATTCATCGGTCACATGCCCTAAGGCGCAGGTAGGGGCAGAGCTGCAATACCAAGCACAGACAATGTACGCCGTACGAATGGAACGGTGTATGATAAGCCCTATAAGCTGAACATGCGCCACAAACATGGTGTGAACAGAGCTTTACACACACAAGATAGGCAAATTAACTCATCTTCATTGCCTGTTCCAATGTATCGAACACAGGTAACCGTAATCGTATGGCCAGTAGTCGTCATTGTTTTCTGTGATCTATACATAAGGGCTTGAGCACACGGCCATAGCAGATTCTGCGGTCCGCAAAACACAGATACCGGCCGTGCGCATTCTGTATTTTGCGGAAAGGAACATCCAGCCTATAATAGAACTTGTCCATAATGTGGAGACATGTGCCATAAAAAAAAAAAGGGACCTGCAAAAAAAGCAGATCGGATGTGGAAAAAAACCACAGTTGTGTGCGTGAGCCCTAAAGGCAGTGGAAGCACACACAGTATTTTCTAATCATTGTACAGAGGCAAATACATTTTGTAGTTAAAGATGCATTCTGCATGGGTGAAGAGGAAGACCCTCTCATCATCCATCATCAGTGCAAACTGTTATTGACGCCTGTACAGAGAACACTACATACTGACCCATGCACTAGAGCAGGGGTACTCAACTAGTTTTATTAAAGGTCCACATACCTGGGTCTGCAGTCAGGTGAAGGTCCGAGCTGAACGCCAACAGTAAAGATGCCATGCGATCATGTGATCCATGCGCGTGGGGCGCTCTGACGTTATAGTGGAGTGCCCCGGGTAAGTCCCAGAATTAGTAATGGCCACATTAGGGCCCCAGTAAGAATAATGCCCCCAGTAAGAATAATGTCCCCATTAGTGCCCCCAGTAAGAGTAATGCCCCCATTAGTGCCCCCCTTCTCTGCTTTTGCAAAAAAAAAATTTGCATTCACCTGGCTGCGGTAAACATTCCCTGCTGACTGCAAGCTCAGGACCGGTGTTCCAACGTGATTGCGTCTTGTAGGTCCTGTCCTGAGCTTCTAGTCAGCAGGGAGTGTTCTCCACAGCGTGAGCAAATGGAGGTGGAGGTACCGTAATATATATATTTTTTTTACTAGCACAAGTACCGGTGGAGGTAAATGCTGTACTAATGGGCGTTCCATGATGGAAGCGCTCATTAGTAAGGGTACTTTCACACTTGCAGCAGAACGGATCCGACAGGCTTCTCTCCCTGTCAGATCCATCTTGCCACTACTTCGCCGTGCCGCTGCTCTGTGCCCATGGACTTTAATGGGGAAGGGGCAGAGCTACGGCGCAGCACGGTGAGAGGCCGCCAGACTAAAAGTACTACATGTCCGACCTTTTCGTCTGGCGGCCTCACGCCGTGCACTGCCATGCTTCGCCATAGCTCCACTCCCGCTATAGTCAATGGGGAGTGGCAGTCCGGCGAAATAGCGGCAGGACGGATCTGACAGGGTGAACAGCCTGTCGGATCCGTCCTGCCGCAAGTGTGAAAGTACCTTAAAGTCCTTACAGGAAAATACCAGCCTTGCTGGTGAACTACTGGCCGGGTGGCAACCCAAGCCACAGAACAGACATATGATAGTTTTGTTCCGCATCCAATTCCCATTATTGGGGGATTGGATGCGGACCCCTTAATTACAATGGGGCCACAAGAGATGCAGACAGCACACTGTGTGCTGTCTGCATCTTTTTCCGCTCCATTGAAACTAAGGGGTCCGCATCCAATCCCCCAATAATGGGAATTGGATGCAGAACAAAACTATCATGGTTTGATGGGGCTTAATCACTTTATTTAATCAGGTTACCTAAAGAAGAAGGTCGAGGAGAGATGGGAACACGACACTGACTGGAGTCCTTTCCTGCAGTCAGTGACGTGTTCCCGCCTCTCTGTAGCCCTCTCCACACACCCCTTCCTTCCCAAATGTGACATTTATTTCATTGGTGGCAGTGGTGATGTCCCTCCCCTCTCCAGCAGCACGTAAGTGTCCTTTGGAGCTTGAAGCTCCCTTATGTGCTGCCGCTGCTGCAGGGGAGGAGGGACCTGTGAGCGCGCTGAGGGAGAAAGCGCTGGTGCCTGCATGTGGAGGGAGCCGTCTCTCACTGCGCCCCTGGGGCAGGAAGAAGTGCGCCGGTAAGCTCCTCCTCAGGCATGGTACAGTGTGCAGGAGGAGGAGCGCTCTGAAGGATGGCCTGGGTCCGGACAACTGGCGGCCGCGGTCCGTATTTGGACCGCGGTCCGCCAGTTGAGTACCCCTGCACTAGAGAAATAGGTACCAATAACTGAAGAGGATGGTGGCGAACAGTTTTCCTTCTATCCTGTAATCCGCTGTGCGGTCCAAATCTCTTTTGCTTGACGCATTCTGCATAAGAGTCATTTGGTAATATAATACTCAGCTATGCAAGGTTATTACATTGCCATCCACAAGTATCTATCTCCAACATGGCTGCTCTACACTCATTACCCCCCTTAATGCCATGCACACAGTGGCCCTATCTTCACTACTCTTATAGCTCTGTAGCTCTTATACCCGCATACTGGTGGGATTTCCCGACAACTCCCTGGGCACACTGGTTTCTTCTATACCATGAGCAACTGGAATAAAACATGAGCACAGCCCTGACACATACCTTGGCAGCCATGCTGTCTCTCACACAAACTGCCCCATCTATCTGCACAGCTCTGCCGACACTGGCCAAACCACGCAGATTGAGTCCTGCTCTTTCCTACCCTATGTGCTGGGGCTGTATTTGTCGATTGCCCAGCCCCTACCTGAGAGGAACGGGGAACCCAAGGTCTGAAAATGATGACGCATCACAGTGCACAACCATGTGTACACGGTTAGAAGAGACAGGGGCTACAAGAAGAGCATCCAACTATTTAGGTACCTCACCACTGTAGTAGACACAACATTCACCGGTGATGGCAGCTGAAAAAGGTCCTATACAACGTCCTAGATGGCTCAGCTGCTCAGTTATTTTATTGTCATCCGGTGATGGAGTTAAAAACCTGGAGTATTTCCTATGCCGACTCGGACTAATATATTCCATAGACAACTCCAAAAAATGGCAAATTAGGAAACCAAAATACAGGGCTCCAGACAAAAAAAAATATCAAGGAGCCAATAACCTGAAAAATGTAGGAGCCAAATTTAAAATACATATAATTACGGTATAGTTAAAAAAAAAAAAAAACAAACACATGTCTTGCCTAGGGTTGTCACGATACCAAAATTTTGGTACCAGCAATTTTAAGTCGCATTGGCGACCATTTTGGTCGCCATCTGGAGCCCTGCAATATGCACTATGCATGGAAGTGCAGTCTTCCCTTTTTCACATTATTTTTCTTAAACCTATGAAGAATAATTTCCCTCAAATTACATCACCTAGTCACCTGTAAGGTCGGGGCTACCCAATATTCAGGCTAAAGAAAGGAGCAGAAGTCAATATAGCTGCAACCTGAAAGCTTCCACCACATATACCAAGTATAAACCCAACAGAGGACGGAAAAGTGCCCTTTTGGCCTTCATTGGGCCATATGTGCGGACATGCCTTTTTTATTACATTGTGGCCAATGAACGATGTAAACCACCGTAAAGCTATACAATGGCATGCACTGGCGTCTTCCTTTGGAAGTATATGTCTAATACTACAATGTATAGATCTGATGTAAGTCATTGAAAAGACGCTTCCAGCATGTTTCTGCTCTCTATTTGGTATGTATGTTGGAAAAGGCCCTGATCAGTGGAGTAGCTAGAAATGAATGGGCCCTACAGCAAATTTTTGAATGGGGCCCCCCTCCCCCAGTAATTTTTTCACAACCCCTTCCTTTCATGCCGCCCCCATTCCTGTGGCTAGTAAAGACCACTCTCTGAGACCAGGGCCGGCAGCTGTTCCATCTGTTTCCTACACTGTCTATACTGTCACTGTATATCATTTTATTGTGTAATACTGTTGAGGGGGCCCTGACAAAATCTTTTAGTCCTCCTCCTCCTGGATGGGCCCCTTCTGGGTCAGGGCCCCAAAGCAGTCGCTTCCCCTGCTTCCCCTATAGCTACGCCCCTGGCCCTGATGTACATGCTAAATGTGTCCACAGTTCAGAATCCTGTTACAATATAAAAAACAAAGATGCCATGATAGTCTATGGGTGTCTGACACCATCTGTCAATGGTCTCCAATTAAACTGAAACATTTGGGGAGCTCTAATGAGGTCACTGCCCATTTACAGACCGTTACCAATGGCGGACAGCAGAGGGAGAGGTTTTCTATAAAATGGCTGCTCTGCCTGCTTGTGTGCTTCCCTCAGCCCCAAAGTCTCTCCTCCCGCTGGGCTTTGTGCCCTCACCCCAACAGCACCACCAACATCACCACTGAATCTTTGGATTCCCACAGCAATCACCCCGTCCCCCCAGGCTGTGACATCAGCAAGCACAGGGGGCAGAGGAAGAAAGTTGGGTTGCGACACCTGTGAGCACTGGGATGGGGTCGGGGTTTCATGCTGAGGTGAGGCAAGGTTCTGTGCAGCACAGTCATGGGGAGAGAGGAGACCGGGGTAGGGACAGTATGTCTATAAAGTGGAATATGTTGCAGACTTCGGTCAGAGGTACATGTCCGCAGTCCCAAACTATACCCCTGGCGGATGACGTAAAACATCAGGTGAACAGAGCCAGGCACAGACTACGGGGTGTAAAGGGCAATAAAACATATGTTTCAGGAGGATTCTTGCATAGGTCTCCGACAAGCCCTGCCTCTGATGCCACCAGATGTAGGCAGCGCTATCCTATAAGTTAAGGCTCGAACCCTTCAAATAGGTCTTGAGACATGACTCCGATATCAAATAAGCCAGACATATGCAGACAGCTCATCAGTGCAGAACAGAGAGTACTGGTTCAACTGGGATGAGAGGCCTAAGTCAGGATTTGGGGGGTACTCTCTCTCCTTGGGGAGAAAGCTCCTTAGTCGGGTATGGCCTATAAGTGTCCTCAGGCCAACTAAGGTGCTCTCTCCCCAAGAAGAGATAGTACCCCCCGAATCTGGACTTGGGCCTCTCATCCCAGTTGAACCAGTACTCTCTGTTCTGCACTGATGAGGGGCAATCACCCCAAAACAGCTGTCTGCAGATGAGGTGCTGGCTTATTTAATATCCAAGTCATGTCTCAAGGACTATTTAAAGGGTTGAACGTTGACTTATAGGATAGGTGCCTTACATCTGGTGGCATTAGAGGAAGAGCTTGTTAAGAGCTCATTTGCATCCTTTCCTTCCCAGAATTCCAGAGGAGCATGTACGGCCTATAAGTCTCCTCACACCGATTAAGGCACCGTCTCCCTAAGGAGAGATAGTAAACCTCAAATGTGTATGTCTTAGCCATCACATGGGCAAGAGTTGTCATGTAGTCAGGGTCTAAACCCAAGCAGGTTACAGCTTACTATATACCTCTACCTAAATATAATATCAAGCTTATGAAAGTGCACATAAAATAAAATAAAAAATCTGAAACCAAGTAAAATCTCTGATAAGCCATGGAGATGATGTAAAAACTGCTACAAAAAAAGTCCTAAACCCACACCATAGGAAAGATCAAGAGCATGATCGAAATAATCAAGACCAAAAACACTCAAAACTGTTTTGAAGCAAAGAACAAGAAAAGAGTCACTGAACTATTGCAACTACAGAACGTCTTATCAGACAACACATAAACCATAGGTGCATTCATTAAAACATGCAATGAACACTCACACAGACACCAGGGAAGCCCGAGACATCTCAGAAGTGTCCTTCAGGGAATGAGGACACTACTACGTCTGCACTGAAAACAACAAGCCCAGAACGTCGTCCAGCAATGAACTCTGAGCTGTCCATGGTCCTGGCATAAGATTAGCAGCACAGACCTCGTGTCGGAGAGAAATGACATACGGACAGCATTCAGTGCACCACGTCTCACAAAATGATAACGTCTGGCCTCTTACCGTGCAAAGACTGGTGGGTTTTTCCTCATTCCCACTCACAGTGTTTACTGCATGTATCGGAGAATCAGTTCTACTAGGCCTAATCCCATTTTCCAGGGGGCAGACTGGCATTTCCTGCGTATCGGTTGGCACGGAAACACATTTAATACCCTGAAGCTTAGTCCTAGACAGTATGGTGACTGAGACGTCCAAGCTCGTGGAATCAGCAGAAGCCTTTTCTATCGGGTCGTTAGCCAATCTGATACAGTTCTGGATCTCCGGGGCGACCGTCAGCTCCACTGCCGAGTCTTCAGGGGGAAGCATCGCTGCTTTCAGGTCCACATCCATCGGCTCCATTGGTGGAGCCCCGTTCTGCACCTGTACCTCGAGATGCTCACCGCCCGATGGCACCTCACAAGAGGAGAACATTAACAGGGGAACCACGCGGTTAGTCAATTCCTTGGCAGCAGTGGCGTCACCCTCCTGACTTTGGACAGCACCAGCCAATAACGGACCGTGCATGAAACTGCACCTTGCCACAGCTTCTAAAACCCATGCCTCTTCTGAGCCCTCGCTGGTTCTCTGCATGATGCTGTGCCCGTCAGTACTCATGCAGAGCATCATGCAGATGGAATTTCATCTACAAATAACCATAAAGGAAAAGAGAGAAAAAGGCAGATTAAAACAGAAATCATTAGGTAAAAAGGTCTCGAATGAGCAGAGTCCAGATTTTGGTGTGGCAGGTAAGAGTTGCATATTCATGAGCTACACGATGGCTTGCGTGTCACAGACGGCCGCGCAGAAAAATGTTGAAAAAAAAACGCAAGGCTCCTCTGCAGGACATATTTCAGTCACAGGCAGTCCTCGAGCTGAATATCCAGCAGCAGAACATACAGATCAGGATCCCATCTCTGTGGCGCTGCGCTGCCTTTTGATTAGCTGGTATCCGAGCCTAGAGATGGTCACGAATGATCCGTGCTGCTGAAAGTTAACTGCATTCTACCTCTGCTAGCTTTTGAAACCATCAATATTAATAGAGGAGTTAAACCTACCAGATTGGTATAGCAAGAGCTGGGCGACCAATGAAGGAGGCAGCTGGTTGCCATGGAAACTGAGGGGAATGGAGTGCGTGCTGCCTAATGATGAGAGGTGAGGGTGCTGCTACACAGACGGGTCTTAAATGAACCCGAACAAGCTTTGTCCCCATACAAGAACCACAGTAAACAATGTCTTCAGGAAGCGATCTTCTCAATAAAAGCAGCACGGCCAAACAAAGGAGCCGGCACAGCATGTAGCCTTCATGTATTCAGCAGGCGCTGTCACTGCGTAATACAGCCAAGGTAAAACAAGGGAGCCGACGCTCCAGAGGAAATCATAGCCATGTATTCACACCTGTGACACACGCATCCAGCAATCATCCACAGGCTGCACTGGATTACTGCAGGCAGACATATAGAAGATGGACGAGCCCAAATCTTTTCGAGATTACATATTAGGGCAGGTTGCACTGACAGACAAGAGTATTAGGGCAGGCTCCACTGACAGGCGCATTAGGGCAGGCTGCACTGACAGACAAGAGTATTAGGGCAGGCTCCACTGACAGGCGCATTAGGGCAGGCTCCACTGACAGGCGCATTAGGGCAGGCTGCACTGACAGACAAGAGTATTAGGGCAGGTTGCACTGACAGACAAGAGTATTAGGGCAGGCTGCACTGACAGGCGCATTAGGGCAGGCTGCACTGACAGGCGCATTAGGGCAGGCTGCACTGACAGGCGCATTAGGGCAGGCTGCACTGACAGGCGCATTAGGGCAGGCTGCACTGACAGGCGCATTAGGGCAGGCTGCACTGACAGGCGCATTAGGGCAGGCTGCACTGACAGACAAGAGTATTAGGGCAGGCTGCACTGACAGACAAGAGTATTAGGGCAGGCTCCACTGACAGGCGCATTAGGGCAGGCTGCACTGACAGGCGTATTAGGGCAGGCTCCACTGACAGGCGCATTAGGGCAGGCTGCACTGACAGACAAGAGTATTAGGGCAGGTTGCACTGACAGGCGCATTAGGGCAGGTTGCACTGACAGGCGTATTAGGGCAGGTTGCACTGACAGGCGCATTAGGGCAGGTTGCACTGACAGGCGTATTAGGGCAGGTTGCACTGACAGGCGCATTAGGGCAGGCTGCACTGACAGGCGCATTAGGGCAGGCTGCACTGACAGGCGCATTAGGGCAGGTTGCACTGACAGGCGCATTAGGGCAGGTTGCACTGACAGGCGCATTAGGGCAGGTTGCACTGACAGGCGCATTAGGGCAAGGAAAGTCACCAATGCTGAGAATCCACTGCACAATCCTGTCAGACAGGTTGATTGGGGGGGGGCACTGCCAGGAGCTCAGGAGCTCCGTAACATGAAGGCACTTTTCTGGCAGCAAATGCTGCATGACAGGATGCCCTTGTTATCAAAGGGAGAGTCAGCAGATTCATGCCACCATAGTCACTGGCAACATGAAATGCCAACAGGCTCCCAAATCATAAAGAATTATGGATATGATTTACATCCTAAAGATGACGTGAGGTTAGCCAGGCTGTCTAGCCCTGCACCAGATTCATCATCCCAGGGGCTCAGGCTGGATGATGAATGTGGAGCAGGGACAGACATTTTTCGCGCAGAAATTCTGGCACTAAATGGCACATCTTAGGCCCTGCTCCCTTTCCTGTCAAGCCCTGCCAGGCAGAGGGAGAAGTGCCCGCAAGGTGCAGAGCCCTCCTCCAGCCTCTCCTCCCCAAATCAGACTGATTGACAGGTTTCTCCATATTTGCATATAAGGCGAAACCTGTCAATGAAGCCGGGAGGTGAGAAGCCAGCGTTTAGCCGCCCTGCGGAAACTCCGCGCTCTGACCAGCTCCTTTTAAAACTATAGAAGCTTTTGTTTCCCACAGCAGCCAATCACAGAGCATATTTCATTTTCAAGAGCAAAATACCAAATGAAAGCTGCATTGTGATTGGTTGATATCCGCAACAGTTTATCTTTTAGACAGTTTTCTGAATGTGTCCCTATGTTTTCTCTGACACTGCTCTCCATGGGGAACACAATGAGTGGTGTGGCCTGACTCCCTTTCAGGGTTGTGAGATATTCCAGGCATGATAGAGAAGGATGTCCCATACGTAGAGGTTAGTCATAGCAGACTATGCCTGTAATTACCAGATGCATACCTGTGTATGTTCTTTACTGTATAGCGTTGTATGGAATACACTACTCCCCCCTTTGGGTGAACAGAGTCCTATGGATACGCCGTAGACGTCGGGCATAGGCTCATAATGTGTTCACATGAAGCCATACATTACACAGTTCTCCGCTATTCGACAACATCTTGTAATAAATGATCCTGTTATCCTGCAGGGGGCGCTCTATGTACGCAGTAAAATCATATCTGGAATAATCATGAGGTCATCTAAATGTACGCACATGGAGACTAAGAAATAGATCATTTCAAGATAATGTGGACATCTCCAGGCACTACACCTGCAGAAACCAGATCAAAGTGAACGGAGGTGATAATAAATGGGTTTTTAGCAGCTGGAGAATTTTAATATCGCATTCGCTTACGTTTTACTTACGGCATTGATATATTACTACATCAGCAAGGTCACTGCTATCATTATAAGGCCTCATATGCACACAAACGTATTTTCTTTCCGTGTCCGTTCAGTTTTTTTTGGTGGACCGTATATGGAGCCACTCATGCACACGACCGTATGTATTTTGCGGTCCGCAAAAAATACGGATAACGTCCGTGTGCATTCCATATTTTGCAGAACTGAATAGCTGGCCCCTAATAGAACAGTACTATCCTTGTCCGTAATGCAGACAATAATAAGACATGTTCTATTTTTTTGCGAAACGGAAATGGAATACACACGGAGTACCTTCCGTTTTTTGCGGACCCATTGAAATGAATGGTTCTGTATACAAGGGCTTGACAAATTTCCTTGGAATCTAGGAGCCAGCTAAAAAAGTTAGGAGCCGTTTTTTTTTGTTTTTTTTTTACCTTATAAAGCCTTATTTTCAGCGACAAAAATAACACCTCTTAAATGAACATATAAAGAAGTCTAGAACCAAACATGAGCATTAACAACATATACAGTCGCAGTGTACAGAACCGCGCACACACATATACAGTCGCAGTGTACAGAACCGCGCACACACATATACAGTCGCAGTGTACAGAACCGCGCACACACATATACAGTCGCAGTGTACAGAACCACGCACACACATATACAGTCGCAGTGTACAGAACCGCGCACACACATATACAGTCGCAGTGTACAGAACCGCGCGCACACACATATACAGTCGCAGTGTACAGAACCGCGCACACACACATACAGTCGCAGTGTACAGAACCGCGCACACACATATACAGTCGCAGTGTACAGAACCGCGCGCACACACATATACAGTCGCAGTGTACAGAACCGCGCACACACATATACAGTCGCAGTGTACAGAACCGCGCACACACATATACAGTCGCAGTGTACAGAACCGCGCACACACATATACAGTCGCAGTGTACAGAACCGCACACACATATACAGTCGCAGTGTACAGAACCGTGCACACACATATACAGTCGCAGTGTACAGAACCGCACACACATATACAGTCGCAGTGTACAGAACCGCACACACATATACAGCGGCAGTGTACAGAACCGCACACACATATACAGCGGCAGTGTACAGAACCGCACACACATATACAGCGGCAGTGTACAGAACCGCACACACATATACAGCGGCAGTGTACAGAACCGCACACACATATACAGCGGCAGTGTACAGAATCGCTAGATCTCTATCAGGGTGAATAGGACTTCACAAACTCCCTGCTGCTCTGTGCTCTGGATACACAGCAGCAGGGAGTGTGTGAAGTCTGTATACACCCTTAATACAGGAGGCGGGTACTGGCAGCAGATCAGCGGCAGTTAACCCCTCAGGTGCCGCACCTAAGGGGTTAACTGCTGCTGATCGCAGCTCCCTGTCAGAGGCAGCGTGCCGGCTATGCGATTCTGCTGCCAGCACCTGCCTCCTGTATTATGTGTTAAAGAAGACCTTATATGGGTCCAGACTTTAAAGGGACTCTGTCACCACTTTCTAACCCCCCCTTTTAAAAGTATTGTTATCTCCATGGCGCCCCTGTGATTACAAAGGTGTTGTTAGAAGATAAATTCGCCGTCTCCTTTTGATAAAAAGAGCTTTTATCTAACCTGTCAATCTTCTTGATAAGGTGCCCAGGGCGTTTCTGTTGGTCTCAAGCTGCCGCCCGCCGCCGCCGCTGTTGGTGCCCAGCTCCTCCCCTTATGCTTTTAGCGCCGCCTGAATATAATGAAATACGCCTCCGGCTCTCGCTCAGTGCCCCCTCCTTTTAAAAGATCCCGCGCGTGCGCACAGGCCTGTGCCTGATGCGCCCGTGCGGACATTTACAATCAGCCTCATTGAGCGAAGTGCGCATGCGCGCACTTCGCTCAACCTCCTCATCAGACGAGCACTGCAGCCGGCCGGCTGCAGTGCTCGTCTGATGAGGAGGTTGAGCGAAGTGCGCGCATGCGCACTTCGCTCAATGAGGCTGATTGTAAATGTCCGCACGGGCGCATCAGGCACAGGCCTGTGCGCACGCGCGGGATCTTTTAAAAGGAGGGGGCACTGAGCGAGAGCCGGAGGCGTATTTCATTATATTCAGGCGGCGCTGAAAGCATCAGGGGAGGAGCTGGGCACCAACAGCGGCGGCGGCGGGCGGCAGCTTGAGACCAACAGAAACGCCCTGGGCACCTTATCAAGAAGATTGACAGGTTAGATAAAAGCTCTTTTTATCAAAAGGAGACGGCGAATTTATCTTCTAACAACACCTTTGTAATCACAGGGGCGCCATGGAGATAACAATACTTTTAAAAGGGGGGGTTAGAAAGTGGTGACAGAGTCCCTTTAAGTAGCAGGCTACACAGAGAGGCGCCCAGAGATGTCCCAGCACTTACTATTATTCCTGGGCGCAGCTCCGTTCGCGTGCCGTGCCCCATTACTGGCTCCTGCTCCATATGCTAATTACTATCGGAGTAATGAGGAGGAGAAATCAGCTTCTCTCCTGGGCGTTCCTTCTCCCTGCGCTGCGATTGGACAGCGCTACAGCCAGGGAGAAGGAACGCCCACTAGAGAAGCTGATGTCTCATCCCCATTGCTCCGATGTGAGCGGGCGGGGGGGATCCGGGTAACTCCTTCCCTGCCAGACTGTCCGAGAAGTCCACGTAGAGGTGGCGGAGTGCCGGGAGCGCCCCGGATTACTGGGGGGCAGCCATGTGAGGGTAAATACCCAGGCGCCAGGACAAAATTCCTGATCGCCATGGCGACCTGGCGCCTGGGATTTGTCAAGCCTTGCTGTATACGGTTCGCAAGAAAACGGAACGGACACAGAAAGAAAACACTCTCGGTTGCATGAGGCCTAAATATTTAACAGCCAGGGATTTATGTAAAAATCTAAAAGGGGTTTGCCCATTTCTGACAAAAATTTAAGGGGTTCTACAGTTATTTTAAACTGATGATCTATCCTCTGGATAGATCATCAGTATCTGATCGGCGGGGGGCCTTCTCACTGTTTACCACAGGCCCAGTGACGTCACGACTAGTATCAATGGCCTGGGCGTGGCTAAGCTCTGTTCACTTGAATGGAGCTTAGCCCCGCCCAGGCCAGTGATACTAGTCGTGACGTCACTGGGCCTGCGGTAAAACAGCGAGAAGGCCATGGGGCTACTGCCAGCGCCGCTGCCTTCTCAAACAGCTGATCGGCGAGGGTCCCGGGTGTTGGACCCCTGCTGATCAGATGCTGATGATCTATCCAGAGGATAGATCATCAGTTTAAAATAACTGCAGAACCCCTTTAAGTAATATCATAAATCTGTGTACACCTGAAGGCCTACCACCACTGCCCATTGATAATGTGGACGCTTAGCTCCCAAGAGCAGTGGCGGAAATATGATTTAACCATGTGAGCACCTAACGGGACCTTCCTCTGCGTGTTCTTCTGTGCAGGTGCTGAGTGCTGGTGATTCCGCAGCCTTTATTTGCACATGCGCTGGATGCACTCATGGCCTGGGCAGAGGAGGGGGCGGTCATGTGATTAAATCATACGCCTTCTAACCATCTTGGAAGCTATGGACACGGGTTAAATTTATGATCTTGGTATCATATTTAAGCCCAATAATGCAGATGTCAAATGAACCAGCTGCAATACATACGGCTTGGCACTTGTTTGAAGTTTCGCAGCAGCACGAAATAATTTCCTAATTTTATGTGTGTGCGTTAAAAGAAGGGTGGAAGCTGCAAGTGACATCTGGAAGAAAGACCGCAGTGTGTTACCATCAGGTCTACCTTGGTCAGCCTCCCGTGACCCCTGGGAAGCGACGCGGGAAGTTTTCTACCCGTCTACAAAAGTTAAAATGCTATGTAGAGCGCTCATTGAGCGATCTTAACATCACATTTTTGCCATATAGTTTTGTATGGCAAACCTGTGGTGTAAACATAGCCGGTGCTTTAACTTTTTCTTTTTTTAAGAAAAACACTAATCCTCAAACAATAAAATTAAAGCCATTTAGAAACAGTTATATTCAATTGCCATAAGTAAACAGGTGAGAATAAGACATTGAAGATATCATCCTCTATAATCTCTGCAGTATTACATATTGGTTTTAGAAGCTGCTGACCACTGCTGTCTACCTGTGTGGAGACTAAACCACCAACATATCCTTGTGCAGGTAAGTTGTATCAGTCCAAAGAAGCCCCCGTCAAAACCGACCACCCATTTTAGCATTATATCATTTATGCAGGATGCTGAATCTCCTAAAGAGACCAGTCCTGTGTGGAGACTTACTGGAAGTACTTCCTGGTGTGGAGACTTACTGGAAGTACTTCCTGGTGTGGAGACTTACTGGAAGTACTTCCTGGTGTGGAGACTTACTGGAAGTACTTCCTGGTGTGGAGACTTACTGGAAGTACTTCCTGGTGTGGAGACTTACTGGAAGTACTTCCTGGTGTGGAGACTTACTGGAAGTACTTCCTGGTGTGGAGACTTACTGGAAGTACTTCCTGGTGTGGAGACTTACTGGAAGTACTTCATGGTGTGGAGACTTACTGGAAGTACTTCCTGGTGTGGAGACTTACTGGAAGTACTTCCTGGTGTGGAGACTTACTGGAAGTACTTCCTGGTGTGGAGACTTACTGGAAGTACTTCCTGGTGTGGAGACTTACTGGAAGTACTTCCTGGTGTGGAGACTTACTGGAAGTACTTCCTGGTGTGGAGACTTACTGGAAGTACTTCATGGTGTGGAGACTTACTGGAAGTACTTCCTGGTGTGGAGACTTACTGGAAGTACTTCCTGGTGTGGAGACTTACTGGAAGTACTTCCTGGTGTGGAGACTTACTGGAAGTACTTCCTGGTGTGGAGACTTACTGGAAGTACTTCCTGGTGTGGAGACTTACTGGAAGTACTTCCTGGTGTGGAGACTTACTGGAAGTACTTCATGGTGTGGAGACTTACTGGAAGTACTTCATGGTGTGGAGACTTACTGGAAGTACTTCATGGTGTGGAGACTTACTGGAAGTACTTCATGGTGTGGAGACTTACTAAAAGTACTTCATGGTGTGGAGACTTACTAAAAGTACTTCATGGTGTGGAGACTTACTAAAAGTACTTCATGGTGTGGAGACTTATTGGCGATGCTCCATGGGAAACAAATATGCAAAGAGATATCTCCCAATAAAGAGAACCATCTCACCAGCGCCACCTATTGGAAGGGGCTCCCGATGAGTCAAGATCTGACTTTCCAACAAGCCTTGGCAATTGACAAGGGAATATAGCCAAGCCAGATATCCATCCATAGACAGCTGTTTCAGGGTGCTTGCCCCTCGTCAGTACAGAGTTTCTCAGCGCGATGCCATGAAAGCGGCTTAGGCAGGGTGCTGGCTCTCCTTAAAGAGACCAGTCCTATGTAGAGACGTACTGGAATTACTCCAGGGTATGGACACTTATTGGCAATTCTCCATATAAAAAGGAATATGCAAAGAGGCATCTCCCAAGAAAGACAACCATCTCACCAGCACCACATTTCTGGCTTGGCTTTATTCTCTTGTGAAATCCCAAGGCTTGTTGGAAAGTCAGATCTGGACTCAATAAGGGGCCACTTCCAATAGGCGCTGGCGAAATGGATCTCTTTCTTGGGAGGAATCCACTTTATATGGAACAGGAGACCTTCTATATAATTTGTTAGGGTACTTTCACACTAGCGTTTTTCTTTTCCGGCGCTGAGTTCCGTCCTAGGGGCTCAAATCCGGAAAAGAACTGATCAGTTTTATCCTAATGCGTTCTGAATGGAGAGTAATCCGTTCAGGATGCATCAGGATGTCATCAGTTCAGTCTTTTTGACTGATCAGGATTTTCAGAAAACCATAGCATGTTGTATTTTTAACTCCGGCCAAAAATCCTGAACACTTTGACTGAACGCCGGATCCGGTCTTTTTCCCATTGACATGCATTAACGCCGGATCCGGTGCCGTGTGTTCAGTCAAACCGGATCCGGCTTTTGCATGTTAAACCCGAAAAATGTGAAAAAAAAGTCCATAAATGGCGGATCCGTTTTTTCTAATGCATTTTTTCATTGTGATCAAAATACTGATCAGGATTCAAATGTAATCCGTTTTCACACGTTTTTCCAGATCCGGCGGTCAGCTCCGGTGTCAGAATTAAACGCCGGATTTAAACAACGCTAGTGTGAAAGTAGCCTTACACTGTTCACACACTGCAGCTGCTTTAAAAAAAAAAAAAAAGTTGCAAACACATCATAAAAGCAGCAATAGAACAGCTACATGTAAACACAACCTTACGTTCATCAGTCTAGACGTCTGCTGTGGATTTGCAGCTGTACATGCTTCAGATAAACACACAGGGAATGACAGGGATCCTGACGAACCCCGTCAATTAACCTCTCAGGTGCCGCACCCCCCCCTTCCCCTCTGTATTATATTCATTGGTGGCCAGCGGCAGTTTCACAGCCCCCTCCCTTTATTCTTGTCATTGATGGCAGTGGTGACCACGTCACAGTGGGAGGGGGGGCTGCCTCCTTCTCCACTGTGCTGCTGATGAGGACATGGTGCGCACCAAGGGAGGCGCGAGCTATGTTCTGTAAAAGATACTACGCTGCGCAGCCTAGTATCAGAAAACAGAAAATCCTGGTATCGGATCGATCCAGGTGCAAAGTTCGATACCCAGTGCAACCCTAATCCTGAGGATGGGTCATCAGTATTAAACTCTCAGAAAACACCTTTAAGCCTCATTAAATGGGGCTAATCCTAGCATGGAAACTGCAAAGACTATGGCGTATGTACTATGACGCGGATTCCCACTGACAACAGTGGGCTGGATTTTGGGCGTACCTCACATGGATATCGGCCCTTAGTACGCAATCATTCCCACGACTATCAAGTAAAAATCTTACCAGTGAAAGCTGCAAACTATCTACATTCTGTGCACCACGGCTTTTGGTGGCATCAAGTGCTTCTATCGAGTTTGTACAGTTAGTTCCACCGGTCACCAGAGAAATATCCTGACAAGTCGTCTCAGATAACGGCTGCACTTCGTTCTCGAAGGACTGCCATGCAAAAAAGTCATTTTTCGCTTCCAAACAGTTGACCATATCTGATATGCAATGCCCATGGCAATCTATAAGACCGTATAGTTTGACTCTTTCCTCTGGACTTAATTCCCATAACTTTTCATTGAAGGTAAGTACGGATTCGTGTGCCGGGGACATGCACTCAAGAGACCTTGCCCTTGACAGTGCACTCTCATGAGATTGTGGCCTAGATCTAACACTGTCTAGGCGCTGTGGTCCTGGCGATACTTCTTCTAGTGACCATGGCCTGGTGGTACGGCTACCAAGAGAATAGCGTCCAAATTTTATTTCCCCACAATCCAAAGGCTTTGATTTTCCCTTGAAAATAGCCAATAAACTACTGTTATTGCTGTCCAGAATGTATTTAATAAAGAGGTGTCTGGCCAAGTTCAATTCCACTTTTAGGTGCCGAATGCGTGCGGCCTGTTCGCTGTCATATTCCCAACGAATCTTGGACAGAACATCCTGAAGTTTGCACTGGCATTCACTGGCAGATGAGAGGTCAGGCTCGGATATTCTAGTATTGCTAGACTTTGCAGTGTAACCCTTATTCAACAACTCATCGATCAGTTGCTTCTGTAGCTCCCTGGCTTGTCGGACGGCTGCATCCCTCTCCTTCTGCAGAAATGTCTGAAGCTCTCTTAGTTCCTCATCTTTCCATCTCATCAGCTGCTTTATTTCTAATTCTCTTTCCCGTAGAGCCGAGTCTTCTAGCTGCTGCAGCTCACGCGTTTTCTGCTGCTCCAACCTAGATTTCAAATCATCCACCAGCTTCCTTTTTTCGCTTTCAAATGTCTCTTTACACCGTTTCAACTCAGACGTGCACTTTTTCCTGGCTTCTTGCGTCCTTAACTTTTCACTTTCTAATTCTTTCTTTACCAGTTCAAGTTCTCGCCTATATTCCTCAATCAGGGCGTTTTCCGACTTTTTAGGGGAGAAGCGGACGTTATTATTGCTTTCCCTTAGCATGGCTTATCGGCACGGATGAAGGAACGCACAGCATGAAATCGGATGAATTCTCAGCAGCACATACTGGTTGGAACAGAGAAGAAAATGAATGTTATTAACATAGTTGAAGTGATAAAATCATTTAAATGCCACAGTTGTGCCATATTTAAAGGGGTTGTCCGTGTTCAGAGCTGAACCCGGACATACCCTTATTTTCACCCAGGCAGCCCCTCCTGAGGCTAGCATCGGAGCATCTCCTGCTCCGATGCTATCCCTTGCCCTGCGCTAGATCGCGCAGGGCACGGGCTCTTTTGTTTACAATAACACACTGCCGGGCGGAGACTTCGGTGATGTCACCGGCTCTGATGGGCGGGCTTTAGCGCTGCCCTAGGCGTTTTATTGGCTAGGGCAGCAGTAAATTCCGCCCATCAGTGACGTCACCGGGCTTCCTGGCAGCCCCATGGAGAGCCCGGTACGTCACTGGATCTCCAAAAAATGCCTTTGCCCTGTGCGATTTAGCGCAGGGCAAAGGAGAGCATCGGAGCATGAACTGCTCCGATGCTCAAGTCAGGGGGGCTGACGGGGTGAAAATGGAGGTATGTCCGGGTTCAGCTCTGAACCCGGACAACCCCTTTAAGGGAACAATACCAGCTATCTGTGATCAGTTATTACTGTTGTAATGCACGGGTACCAGCAAAGAACTTCCGACACTTTTTATGACGTTATAGGGCTAAAAACTAAAATAGTGCGGGGAGTAACTTTTTATAACTGTTGTAAACCATTAGAGGCCCCACAGGAGCCACACAAGCATGAAATCGCTCCTAAGGCGTTCCTTATCAGTGGTCTACAGATTCAATAACCGCACATTAAGGCTTCATTCACACGTCCGTATAATGGGTCCGCATCTGTTCCGCAAATTGCGGAATGGGTGCGGCTCATTAATTCTCTATGGGGACGGAATGAATGCGGAGAGCACAATATGTGCTCTCCGCATTTCCGAAGCGCGGCCTTGATCTTCTGGCTCACGGCTCCAGAAAAAAATACGACATGTCCTATTCTTGTCTGCAATTACGGACAAGTATAGGCAGTTCTATGGGGGTGCCGGCCGGGTTTATTGCGGACCCTAAGTTGTCACTATTCAGATCCAAACATAGGGGGTCATTTATTAATACCAGCATTTTAGACGCCTCTCCTAATAACCCCTATAGCTGGCGGTGGACCCGCTGGAGTTATGAAGAGGCGCCGGCCTGTACATAACTTTGGTAGATCCACCACCACTTCTCAATGTAAGCTGTAGTACATTTAGACCACTTTCTGCACCTTCCACACCATGCCCACTTTTTTAGACCTGGCATGAGCGGGTAACAGTCGCAGATATTGGCACAAAAGACCTTTGCGCTGCAATCTGCACCAAAAATTCTCCTATTATAGAGCGTATTTCTGGCCAGTAAATGACCCCCATAATGCATATTTATAACCATAACTGCCCTGTGTAAATGAAAGAGGTCGTCAGAGATAATTAAAAATGTCAGGTAAGCCCTCCAATAGCCTAAAATAAAATCATGTTGGGGCTCTTTCAAACGAGCGCGTCATGTGTGCGAGTGTGATTCACCGTTATGGACACTGCTCGTCTCTCAGGAGCGCACTGCTTTATAATTCTATGTATCTCTGTGTGATCCGCAGAACTCACAAGGTCACGTGACCAGGGCCTTAGCCAACCAGTAGTTGGTATAGAGTCAGAGAAAAGTGTCTATCCCTGCTCCGGATTCATCATCCAGCCTGGATAATGCTAGTAGCGCCCACGATCCCGCAGGCTGTACTGGCAGGGAAAAGACTGACAGATCTCTCTGCATCCCGGCCTTGCCTGAACGTCTCCGTCCACCCCCAATAAGTACAATCGGAACTGGTGAAGATCCGGCCGCAATCTGGCAAATATGCTGAGAATTGGCCGGAAGAAAACCGCTAAAACTAGTCTGAGATTACACCATCTTTAGGATTAGTAAACCTGGACCGGTTTTCTTCTATATGTAAATTAGGGCTTAAGTGCACAGAGGGCGGGCGCTAGGTGAATCTCCGCTCCTCCCTTCTCCACACCCACCTAAGGGCTCATTCACACGACCGTTGCCTGTTTTAAGGTCCGCAAATTGCGGATCCACAAGACACGGACACCGGCCGTGTGCATTCCGCGGAACGGATCGTCCGACGCCTAATAGCACAGTCCTATCCTTGTCCGTAACAATAGAGAATAATAGGACGTGTTCTATTTTATTGTGGAACAGCCATGCGGTCATACGAAAAACGGAATGCACACGGAGTATATTCTGTTTTTTTATGCAGACTCATTGAAATAAACGAATCCATATACGAGCTGTAAAAATAAAAAAATAATAAAAATAATAATAAGGCACTGAAACGGAACAAAAAATACATTTGTGTGCATGAGCCAAAAGGGGGAGGTTTATCAAAACTGGTGTAAAAGAAAACTGGCTTAGTTTCCCCTAGCAACCAATCAGATTGATCCTTTTGTTTTCCAAAGGCGCTCTGAAAAATAAAAGGTGCAATCTGATTGGTTGCTATAGGCAACTACATTAAAGGGGTTCTCTCACTTCAGCAAATGGCATTTATCATGTAGACGGTTAATACAAGGCACTTACTAATGTATTGTGATTGTCCATATTCCTTCCTTTGCTGGCTGGATTCATTTTTCCATACACATTAGGCTACTTTCACACTGGTGTTTGGTGCGGATCCGTCATGGATCTGCACAGACGGATCCGTTCAGATAATACAAACGTCTGCATCCGTTCAAAACTGATCCATTTGTATTATCTTTACCATAGCCAAGACGGATCCGTCATGAACACCATTGAAACTCAACGGAGGACGGATCCGTTTTCTTTGTGCCAGATTGTGTCAGTGAAAACAGATCCGTCCCCGTTGACTTACATTGTGTGCCAGAATGGAGCCGTTTGGCTCAGTTTCGTCAGACGCAAGCAGCGTTTTTTGGTGTCCGCCTCCAGAGCGGAATGGAGACCAAACTGACGCGTTCTGAGCGGATCCTTATCCATTCAGAATGCAATAGGGCAAAACTGATCCGTTTTAGACCGCTTGTGATAGCCCTGAATGGATCTCATGAACGGAAAGCCGAAGCGCCAGTGTGAAAGTATCCTTATACACTGCTCATTTCCACGGTTACGACCACCCTGCAATCCATCAGTCATACAAACTATGGTGGCCAGGACCATAGGAGCACACATAGGCCTGCACGTTTTCCTGTACTGTGCAAGCGCGGCCACCTATGCTGGATTGAAGGGTGGTCATAACCATGGAAACGAGCAGCGTATAAAATAATGTGACGGAAAAATGAATCCTTGCATTAACTTTCTCTTTAAGGTTTCCTTTGCGCCAGTTTTTGATAAATCTCCCCCAATCGGTTCAGCTAATTTCCGTATAGAAAAGAATCTCATTTAGTGTTGAGCGAACTTGTGTGTTAAGTTCGGCGTCCAAAGTTTGGTTTATCGAAGAATCCCGTTATGGATTCCGCTACCACGGACCAGAACGGAATTTAGGATCCATAACGCGATTCTTCGATAACCCGAACTTTAGACGCCGAACTTAAAACACAAGTTTGCATAACACTAATCTCATCCACACGCCACAGAGAGAGTCGTCGCCGACCAGATCTGCAGATCACCTGCCGCACAGGTCTAAAAAATGTCTGCAGCGAGTGAATACGTCCCAACAGAATGGCCAAAGTGGGTTATAACGGACAGCGCCCTGGCTGCTTATAGAAAATGCCAGAAGTCCCAAAAATGACAGGGACAATTTCCAGGACTGATCACTAGGAGTAATCTGTCCCTCTATAATACACCACACAGAAACCATCAGTGTGAGGTAAAAGCATAAATTTTTAACTGGCTCAGTGGACAGACGGGGCGATAACTACACCCGCCATTACTGCTGCTCATGTCCCGTCACTCACCTAGCCCTCCCCAAACGAGCGCCCCACCGGCTTAACGGAAACCACCTATCCGGGGGGCGCGCTCCTGAGCAGCCGCTTTACCTATCTGCGCGCTCCCGCCAACCCCACTCGTGAGCGCGCCTCCTCCGTGTGCTGGGACCACAGTGCGCGCCTGTTTGTGGCGTTGTAATAATCTGAGGAGGACATACGTATGTTATTAATTCGCAGTGAGTGGACGTAGTTGTTTTTCCCTGACAAAATATGTTTTCCTATAGAAAATGCTAGAGTTCCTGCTGTTTCGGCTCAGAGGGGGAGA
Organism: Bufo bufo; assembly: GCF_905171765.1. Classification (NCBI taxonomy): domain Eukaryota; kingdom Metazoa; phylum Chordata; class Amphibia; order Anura; family Bufonidae; genus Bufo; species Bufo bufo. Next base: position 137,001,958 of record NC_053391.1, on the reverse strand, counting down.
TTTATCAAAACTGTTTAGTTGCCCATAGCAACCAATCAGATTCCGCCTTTCATTTTTCACAGCTCCTTTGGAAAATAAAAGGTGGAATCTGATTGGTTGCTACGGGCAACTAGAAGAGTGTTTTTTTTATTATTATAATTTTTTTCGCTACTTTCACACTTGCGTTGCTGTTTTCCGGTATTGAGATCCGGCAGAGGATCTCAATACAGGGAAAAAAATGTTTCAGTCCTCAAGCATTCTGAATGGAAAAAGATCCGTTCAGGATGCACCATGATGTCTTCCGTTCCGGCAGCAGCATTCCGTTTTGTGACCGGACACAAAACTGCTGCAAGCTGCGGTTTTGTGTCCGGTTATAAAAACGGATCCGACACTGAAAACAGTGTCACTGGTGACGTATCCATGTTATGAGGAGCCTTAAAAAAATGGATCCTTCACCCATTGACTTTCAATGTATTTAGTGACAGATCCGTTTTTTTATGTTTTGATTTCACACAATCGCATCTTAATGGAACGGATGCATCCTGATGTGCAAAATCAAATCGGATCTGTTTAATTCCGGTATTGAGATCCTCTGCCGGAATTAACAACGCAAGTGTGAAAGTAGCCTACGGGTACTTTCACACTAGCGTTTTTGCTGGATCCGGCAGGGTCCAGCAAAAACGCCTCCGTTACAGATAATACAACCGCATGCATCCGTTTGAACGGATCCGGTTGTATTATCTTTAACATTGCCAAAACGAACTCCATTGAAAGTCGATGGAGGACGGATCCGTTTTCTATTGTGGCAGATTGTGCCAGAGAAAACTGATCCGTCCCCATTGACTTGCATTGGGGGTCATGACGGATCCATTTTGCTCAGCCTGCTGTGATTTTCTCTCCGTTCTCGGAACAGAACAGAATGCATTTTGGAGCATTCCGTTTTGTTCAGTTCAGTTTTGTCCCCATTGACAGTGAACGGAAGCGTTTTTTTTCAGGTATTGAGCCCCTACGACAGAACTCAATACCAGAAAACGTTAACGCTAGTGTGAAACTAGCTTTAGTTCCATCGCCGCAGCTCCAGTCCTCGCTGTGTCTGGTCCCAGACGGATTGGAAGTGATGAAGTTCCTTATGGACTCATGTAACTGCTGCAGACAGTCATAGGCCTCAGTAGTGACTCCCTGTCACATGAATAGATACGGAAAGTCGATGTCACACAACCCCCTCAATAATGACCAGGGCCGGCGCTTCCATAGAGGCAAGGGGGGCAATTGCCCCCGAGTCCTTAGGGGCCCCCCCGTGCCGGCCCGCAACTAACTATAGGCAGGACACGTGTCACACGGAGATGAGCGCTTCCATTGTGGAAGCGCTCATCTCCAGTCATCTGTATCGCCGTCCTCAGGACAGCGACACAGATGGCTGTGCAGCAGGGGAGGGAGAGGTGTGTCCCTTCCCCTTCCTCTGATAGGCTGCCGGCCTAGTGCCTGCAGCCTATCAGAGGCCGGCGCAGGCGGCGCGATGACGTCATCACGCCGCCTGAGCCGTACAGCGCGGGACACAGGCCGGAAGAGGTCTGCATCACATCGCTGCCAAGAAGGTAAGTATAAGTGTTTTTTGTTTTTTTTGTCAATACTGGTGGCTACTGGCACATGATAGGGGGGGGGGGGGCCCTATGGCTACTGGCACATTATAGGGGGGGCTATGGCTACTGGCACATTATAGGGGGGCCTATGGCTACTGGCACATGTTGATGGGGGGGCTCAGGCAACTGGCACATGATAGGGTCAGGGGGCTCTGGCTATTGGCGCACATGATAGGGGGGGCTCTGGCTACTGGCACATTATAGGGGGGGCCCTATGGCTACTGGCACATGATAGGAGGGGCCTATGGCTACTGGCACATGATATAGGGGGGGCTCAGGCTACTGGCACATGATAGGGGGGGCTCTGGCTACTGTCACATGATATAGGGGGCGCTCTGGCTACTGGCACATTATTGGGGGACATCTATGGGGTCACTTCTTACTGGCACATTATTGGTGGGCACTATAGGGGCATCTACTGAGGCCACAAAGAACAGTTATTTTATATGGGGGCTATGGGGTAATCTACGGGGGCACTGAGAAGGGGTATTTTATACTTACAAATTATGGGGGACACTGAGGGCATCTACTGGGGCACTATATATGGGGCATTTTATACTGGTACATTATAGGGGCCACTAGGAGGGGGGGAGGAGCACTATGGGGGCACTATATAGGGGTATTTTATACTGGCACATTATGGGGCATTAGCTCAACTGGGGGCATTACAAGGGGGTATTTTTTGCACTGTCACATTATAAGAAGAATTATTTCTACTGGAGGCGGGGGCATTATGGTGGGCTTTATTACTCCCCTATGGTATGACCCCCTAGTAGCAGCACCAGCCTCTCCCTGCTCTGCTATCCCTCTGCCCCTTCTCCAAATCCTTATTATGAAATCTTTCTCATTAGGGTAAAACACAACATCAGCTCCGCCGAGCCCCCGACCAAAGTGTTGAAGTGGTGTCCGAGATCCCCAGGGGCCAAGCCAAGTAACTGTAAGTTTTCATGTGAAATATGTTTGTTATACACCTATAGCCTACACTGTGCCCCACAATATACAGTTTCTTCTGTAAAAGTCATCAAGTGTCATGGGGAAGGAGGGGGGGGGGGCATTATTGTTTTTCGCCCCAGGGCCCCATTTCACCTAGAACCGGCCCTGATAATGACTAGTGGGGTTCTCCAGATTTGTTTAGCAGGATACAAGGGGCTGTGTAAGAAGAACTTACCTTTTTTAATGTTCCCGTCTATAGTCCTGTGCTACCGCCTCAGTGCCTGTAGTGATGATGTCACATTCGTCATTCACGTGACCACTGCAGCCAATCACTCACCTCAGCAGTTATGTGCGTGAACAGCATGTCACCACTGAAGCCAGTGATTGGCTGCATCCAGGGGCGGATTGGCCATAGACCTTACAGGGAAATTTCCCAGGGGACCACCTGAGCCCTCCTCACGGCCAGCTAGTGAGAAGTTTTTGGGGATGTATTTTGTGCTGCTGGCAGTATTTTATGATGGACTGTGGTATTTGGCTCTGTTGGGGTGGTATAATGTGCCACAATATGGTATTACTGGCCCTGCCTTCCATCAACTTGGACCCAACTACAAAACGGGGCCACTTCTTTTAGTATTTTTTCCAGGGCCACTTTTAGTCCCCAGTCCGCCTGCATCAGTGATAGTAAAGATAAATGGCGCATGAACACTGCAGGCCCAGCAGGGAGCGGAGCGGCACTAAGGTTTTCTTTTATTATTTTCCAAAGCTTGGAGAACCACTTTAAAATATTAAACACCTAAGGCTACTTTCATACTTGCGGCAGAGAGATCCGGCAAGCAGTTCCGTCGCCGGAACTGCCTGCTGGATTCGGCAAAACTTATGCCAACTGATGGCATTAGTAAGACTGATCAGGAACCTGATCAGTCTGAAAAATGCCTGATCAGCCAGAAAAATGCATTGAAATGCCGCATCCGTCTTTCCGGTGTCATCCGGCAAAATGGATCCGGCATTTATTTTTTTTCACCTTTTTTTCCGTCTGCGCATGCGCAGACCGGAAGGGCGGGTCCGGCATTCCAGTATTTTGAATGCCGGATCCGGCACTAATACATTCCTATGGAAAAAAATTCAGGCAAGTGTTCAGTTTTTTGGGCCGGAGATAAAACCGTAGCATGCTGCGGTATTATCTCCGTCCTGATCAGTCAAAAAGACTGAACTGAAGACATCCTGGACGGATTTCTCTCCATTCAGAAAGCATTAGGATAAAACTGATCAGTTCTTTTCCGGTATTGAGCCCCTAGGACTGAACACAATGCCGGAAAAGAAAAACGCTAGTGTGAAAGTACCCTATAGGAAATGTTGTACACTCATTGACAAAAAAAATAAAATGACGCAGCCTGATAGAAATGTAAGACTGCTGAAAAACTTGGCAGGAAATGATAGTATGTCACAGGCAGATATGTAAATGATGACAGGTGTGGTCTGATTAGACATTGGGTCCTGCCACAAGAGGGCATAAAAGTGCTTCCCCTGCTGCCCTATAAAAAGTCTCTCAGAAGCTACTTTTGGATAGTGTACCTCTTGGTGAGAGATAGTTGACTGGTAGACATGTAGACATTTTACCCAGTTCACAGATTTTGACAGGGGAGCACATCATTGGACTGAGAGAAGCAGGATGGTCGTTTTGACGTATCGCCGGCCATCTAGGCGGTTCGGACTTAGCAGTTAGGCGGTGTTGGGAGCTGTGGTTATGTGTGGAGATGCAAATGCAGCGAACAGGCTCTGGGCTGCCCAGACAGAGCACCAGTAGAGAGGATTGTTTGATTCTCCAACAAGCACGAGTAGCTCCCACAGTTTTGTTGTCCACCATCCAGACACAGGCAGCACCTTCATTACACATCCCTGTCTCGGACTGCACCATTTAGGCCTCATTCACTTCTCCATTAGGAGATCTGGTAGGCTGTTCCTGCACAGAGTAGCCTGCCATTTCCCCCAGGATTCACCACCAGATCCCCATTGGCTTTAATGAGGTCCAGTGGTAATGCGGCCACCTCATCACGCTGGGCGGGCAAGGTGACCTTCATCAGTGATGACATGGTGACATCACACGTCAGGGTGCGTGAGAACTGGCGCGTTTTCTTCAATGAAGATGGCTGCGATGGCCTCTCTGTGATCAAATGGATCACAGATCAGGAAAAATTGATTAGTTATGACATACGGATCGAATTCCACTTCGTTAAAGGGGTTGTCTCACTTCAGCAAACAGCATTTATCATGTAGAGAAAGTTAATACAAGGCACTTACTAATGTATTGTGATTGTCCATATTACCTCCTTTGCTGGCTGGATTCATTTTTCTATCACATTATACACTGCTCGTTTCCATGGTTACAGACCACCCTGCAATCCATCAGTGGTGGTCGTGCTTGCACACTATAGGAAAAAGCGTCAGCCTCTCTGGTGGCCGGGACCATAGGAGCACACACAGGCTAGTTCTTTTTCCTATATTGTGCAAGAAGTCATCATGGCGGTATGGTCCAAATGCTGAAGATGAGGAAAGAGATCATCTATATCAGAGGAGACATTACTGGACGTGAGAGGTATGCAGTGCTGTGTTCTCCTGTAGGTTTGGTAGCGCTGCATGTAATTTATAAAGTAATAGTCATCCATCATGGGTCCCAATCGGTGCATGCTGCGCTATTCTTCCTGTCAAATAGGAAGGAATTGCTGAGAGAAGCTTGGAACATGACAGCAGCATGAGAATAGTGAGAATAGCCTGCATCTGACGCTTGGCATTGTGCTTGGTGATGTAAGACATGAGAGCAGCTGCTTGGACCTGAAACCCATGTCTTGAAGCTCCCAGCAGTTTTTGTGCTGATGTTAATGACAGAGGTTTGGAACTCAGTAGTTATCGAGTCAGTAGAGGTTTGGCGACTTTAAAGGGGCTATCCCACTTCGCCTTTTCATACTTACCTGCTGCCAGCGTGCCGTTCACTTCCTGGATTCTGGCTGGGGGGCGGGCTTCATCTTGATTGAAGTCTTCTCCCGGCCGGGCCGCACGCTGGACTGAACGCACACGCCGCGGCTGGCCAGTATAGTACAGAGCCGACGTGCGCGTTCGCGGCTCTGTACTATTCTGGCCAGGAAGAAGTCACCATCGCGCATGCGCGGCGGCGTGCGCGTTCAGGACAGCGAGCGGCCCAGCCGAGAGAAAAGAAGGAGTCTTCTGCGCAAGCGCGGCCACCGGGATTCCGGAGAAGAGCGGTGGTCGTAACCAGGGGAGACCGAATGACAACAATGAGGTAAGTGGGGAAGAATTTTATCCTAAACGGTGGGAATTTGTTAATCAAATATATTTACAAAAATTATCACTGTCAAATCATAGATTTAACAGTGATCATTATGATGGGATAGCCCCTTTAATGCACTATGGATGACATTTATCATCTCCCTTCGCCAGTTTTCTGGCACCATGTTTGTGACTTTTTCAAGGCTTTTGCGACAAAATATTGTCACAAGTGACATTTTTACGCTTCCCTAACCACTTTCCAAAAAGGGGTCATGGAGGGGCAGGGCTACCGCCCCCGGAATATTTATCTTTATTTCCACCCTTTTTCTGGTGTAAATGAAGACAGAAAATTAACAGCAGAATAGGCACATGGACTGCCAGAGGATGTGCCTAATATATGATGAGGCCTGCGCCTTGCCCTAAATTAGGCATATCCTCCAGCAGGGCAGGGGATATCAAGACTGGTGTAGAAAACGCAGATCTTGATGACTTTCTGTCTATGTGCTTCAGCACTCGGTGACCCGCTCTGTTAGGCTGGGTTCACACTTGAGCGTTTTACAGCGCGTTCAAACGCGCTGTAAAACGCTCAACACATGAAAACCAATGCTTCCCTATGGCCCTGGTTCTCACTTGAGCGTTTTACAGCGCTGAAAAACGCGCTGTAAAACGCCCTACGCTCAAACAAGTACTTGAGCTTCTTTGGGGCGTTTTGACGCGCGTTTGTGGCCATAGGACATTGCAGTCAATCACACAAACGCGCGTCAAACGCACGTTTACTATTGCAAAAAACGCTCGTCAAAAACGCGCGTTAAACGCGCATATCAAAGACGCTCAGGTCTGAACCCAGCCTAAGGCCTCATGCACACGACCTTTGTGTGCATCCGTGGCCGTTGTTCTGTTTTCCGTGATTTTCTGCGGATCCATTGACTTTCAATGGGTCCGTTGAAAACTCGGAAAATGCACCGTTGTTCATCCGCGGCCGTGATCCGTGTTTCCTGTCCGTCAAGAAAATAAGACCTGTCCTATTTTTTTTTGACGGACAACGGTTCACGGACCCATTCAAGTCAATGGGTCCGTGAAAAAACACGGATGCACACAAGATTGGCATCCGCGTCCGTGATCCGTGGCCGTAGGCTACTTTCACACAGACCGTCTGCATAAAAGCTTTTTCAGAGCTGAGTTTTCACTTCGTGAAAACTCAAATCCGACAGTATATTCTAACACAGAGGCGTTCCCATGGTGATGGGGACGCTTCAAGTTAGAATATACTAAGAACTTTGTACATGACTGCCCCCTGCTGCCTGGCAGCACCCGATCTCTTACAGGGGGCTGTGATCCGCACAATTAACTCCTCAGGTGCCGCACCTGAGAGTGCGGCCTCCCCCCCCCCCCCCCCACCTAATTAAAATCACCTTCCCCCATCATTGGTGGCCAGTGCGGCCTCCCCTCTTCCCCCCCCCTAATTAAAATCACCTTCCCCCATCATTGATGGCCAGTGCGGCCTCCCCTCTTCCCCCCCCTTAATTAAAATCACCCCCCCCATCATTGCTGGCCAGTGCGGCCTCCCCTCTCCCTCCCCCCCCTCCCTAATTAAAATCACCCCCCCATCATTGGTGGCCAGTGCAGTCTCCCCTCTCCCCCCCTAATTAAAATCACCTTCCCCCATCATTGGTGGCAGCGGAGAGTTCCGATCGGAGTCCCAGTTTAGTCGCTGGGGCTCCGATCGGTAACCATGGCAACCAGGACGCTACTGCAGTCCTGGTTGCCATGGTTACTTAGCAATTTTTAGAAGCATTATGCTTACCTGCGAGCTGCGATGTCTGTGACCGGCCGGGCGCTCCTCCTACTGGTAAGTGACTTTGACTTGCATTGTAAGTCAGGACGGATCCGTTTGGCTCCGCACGGCCAGGCGGACACCAAAACGACTTTTTCTTCATGTCCGTGGATCCTCCAAAAATCAAGGAAGACCCACGGAAGAAAAAACGGACATGGATAACGGACCTACTGACCCCGTTTTTGCGTACCTTAAAAAAAAACGGCCGTGTGCATGAGGCCTAAGACTAAGGCCTCATGCACACGACCGTGACGTTTTTTGCGGTCCGCAAACCGCGGATCCGCAAAAAACGGAAGGAGCCCGTGTTGCTTTCCGCAATTTGCGGAACGGAAGTGGGCGCGGGCAATATAAATGCCTATTCTTGTCCGCAAAGCGCGGACAAGAATAGGACATGTTATATTTTTTTTGCGGGGCCGCGGAACAGAGCCACGGATGCGGACAGCACACGGAGTGCTGTCCGCATCTTTTGCGGCCCCATTGAAATGAATGGGTCCGCATCCGAGCCGCCAAAACGGTGGCTCGGATGCGGACCCAAACAACGGTCGTGTGCATGAGGCCTAAGACTTATAGAAGTGAATGGAGCAGTGGTAAAACATACAAACTACTGCTCCATTCATATACTGAACTTGGGAACCCCCATTTTCATTTTGGTGGGGTTGCCAGCAGCTGGACCCTCGGCACATTGGTGCACTTAATACTAGGCAGACCATGCCACTTCTGTGGTGGCACATGGAAAGGGAGTCCACCAGTGTAATGTTTCTGCATTCTGATATAAATAGCTAGCATTTTTCTAAAGATGCCACTAGGGGGAGTGCAAAGAGATTTTTACATCTGTATAATTGCTTGTGTTTACCTGTATAAATTTATATGCACTAAGCATCCCCTAGTGGTGGCTGCAGGCAGCCAGTTTTATCGTGTACTATGTGAAGAGAATCAGAGGAATATGTTCCACTTTTTCCAAATTAGAAAGTCAGAAAAGTGGACGAAGTGGTGTTTTTTAAATTAAAAGATTCCTCCACAATTAGAAAAAACTATAATAAATTTTTCAGAAATGTCACTGGGGGGTCCCATACTACATTTTGCTATGGGGCCTTAGTGATCATACATTTATCAACTATCCTGTGGATTTGCAAATGTTGTCAATGGGAAACCCCTTTAACCTCTTGAGGACACAGGGCATACAGGCTTCCTTGTCATGAGGAAGGACCCACATACCTAAGAGGTCTGAAATGCGTAGATTGATTTATGTACACTTGTTTACGGATTTTACTTCACTGGAATAAAAAGCTATTATACTTCACCTGAAGTGAGCCGGATTTCTCTTCTTTGTTCTTTGGATTTTCACCGCATCCAGGTGCGGCATCCGTGCACCACAGGTGATTCAACCACTGCAGGTGAGAGCTGCCTTACAATTTTCCATAGAAATTAATGGGTCCGGGATCAGTGCGGGTGCAATGCGTTCCCCTAACGCATTGCACCCGTGCGGAAATCTCACCCGTGTGAAAGAGGCCTTAGGGAACAAAATAAATATACCCAGGGTATTGAAGCTGCAATTCTTATTTTGCCCAGCAGGTGGCAGGCCAACATAAGAAATTCTGTACAAATAATGGGTCTAAAAGACCCATGATTGTTCAAAATAAAAAAATTTACTTTGTAGGCTCAAATACGAGCTTCAAAAAAGTTTAAAAAAAACTGGTAAAAATATATAAAAAATTTAATATAATAACTTTAAATCACCCCTTTCCGTAAAATACAAAATAAATACATAAATAACAATAAATATGAACATCATGCGCATCACCGCATCCAAAAATCACCGTACTGTTAAAATATAAAAATATTTTTTCAATACGATGACTGGCGTAATGGAAAAAAGGGTCAAAATGGCCAATTTGCCATTTTTTTATCGCTTTTCTTCCCAAATTTTTTTTATAAAATGTGATCAAAAGGTCACACACACTCCAAAATGGTATCAGTAAAAACTACAGATTGTCCTGCAAAAAAGCCCCCACACAGCTCAGTAAATATAACTATAAAAAAAAGTTATGGGGTCAGAATATAGTGATGTAAAAAAAATTCAAAGTTGAATTTTATTTTTATACTAAAGAGACATAAAAACCTATAATATGTGGTATCGTTGTAATTGTACTGACCCATAGAATGAACAGTTTTTTCACAAATGGAACGTCGTGGGAACAAAACCCGTAAAAAGGTGGAGGAGTTCCATTTGGAATTTTTTTTACCACTTCCCACTACATTGTATGCCATATTAAATTGTGGCATTAGAAAGTACACCTTGTCCCACAAAAAATAAGCCCTCATACAGCTATGTGAACGGAAAAATAAAAAAGTTATGGCTCATGGAAAATAGGGAGGAAAAATGAAAACGAAAAAACCTCTGGTATCCTAAGGGTTAATATATGAGGGGGAGAGGTTGTTACTCCTAGAGGCTCAGCTCTCTCTGCAACTGCACTTTCTTTTTTTCTTTTTTCTTAAATAGTCTTTATTATATTATTACATTATACAAAACATTGTAAACATTATATCACCTTAAAATTACAGATATATACAGTACAGACCAAAAGTTTGGACACACCTTCTCATTCAAAGAGTTTTCTTTATTTTCATGACTATGAAAATTGTAGATTCACACTGAAGGCATCAAAACTATGAATTAACATATGTGGAATTATATACATAACAAACAAGTGTGAAACAACTGAAAATATGTCATATTCTAGGTCAAGCATGTCAAACTCAAAGGCTAAGGCCTCTTTCACACTTGCGTTGTTGGGATCCGGCATGCACTTCCGTTGCCGGAGGTGCCTGCCGGATCCGTAACAACGCAAGTGTACTGAAAGCATTTGAAGACGGAACCGTCTTCCAAATGCTTTCAGTGTTACTATGGCACCCAGGACGCTATTAAAGTCCTGGTTGCCATAGTAGGAGCGGGGAGCGGGGGAGCGGTATACTTACAGTCCGTGCGGCTCCCCGGGCGCTCCAGAATGACGTCAGAGCGCCCCATGCGCATGGATGACGTGATCCATGTGATCACGTGATCCATGCGCTTGGGGCGCCCTGACGTCACTCTGGAGCGCCCGGGGAGCCGCACGGACGGTAAGTATACTGCTCCCCTGCTCCCCGCTACACTTACCATGGCTGTCAGGACTTTAGCGTCCCGGTAGCCATGGTAACTATTCAGAAAAAGCTAAACGTCGGGTCCGGCAATGCGCCGAAACGACGTTTAGCTTAAGGCCGGATCCGGATCAATGCCTTTCAATGGGCATTGATCCCGGATCCGGCCTTGCGGCAAGTCTTCAGGATTTTTGGCCGGAGCAAAAAGCGCAGCATGCTGCGGTATTTTCTCCGGCCAAAAAACGTTCCGTACCGGAACTGAAGACATCCTGATGCATCCTGAACGGATTACTCTCCATTCAGAATGCATTAGGATAATCCTGATCAGTATTCTTCCGGCATAGAGTCCCGACGACGGAACTCTATGCCGGAAGACAATAACGCAAGTGTGAAAGAGCCCTAACATGGGCCAAAAAAACTAAATTGAAGTTTATGTGGGCCGCATCAAAAAAAATAAAAAATCGTACATTTTCATAGAACATTGTTGTTTCATGACTGCTGACCCCCAACATCCCGTTGCCCAATATCACAAGTGAGACCTATATATATATATACAAATATTAAACTTCACTATAAGACGCACCTAGGTTTTTGAGGAGGAAAATAAGAAAAAAATATTTTTAACCAAAAGTTGTGCTTTTGGTGGGCTTTGAATTAATGGTGGTCTGTGCATGACACTATTATGGGGGATCTGTGGATGACGCACTGTCATGTGGGGGATCTGTGGATGGCACTGTTATGGGGGATCTGTGGATGGCACTGTTATGGGGGATCTGTGGATGGCACTGTTATGGGGGATCTGTGGATGGCACTGTTATGGGGGATCTGTGGGTGACACTATTATGGGAGATCTGTGGATGACGCACTGTCATGTGGGGGACCTGTGGATGACACTTATGGGGGATCTGTGGATGGCACTGTTATGGGGGATCTGTGGATGGCACTGTTATGGGGGATCTGTGGATGGCACTGTTATGGGGGATCTGTGGATGGCACTGTTATGGGGGATCTGTGGATGGCACTGTTATGGGGGATCTGTGGATGGCGCTGTTATGGGGGATCTGTGGATGGCACTGTTATGGGGGATCTGTGGATGGCACTGTTATGGGGGATCTGTGGATGGCGCTGTTATGGGGGATCTGTGGATGGCACTGTTATGGGGATCTGTGGATGGCACTGTTATGGGGGATCTGTGGATGGCACTGTTATGGGGGATCTGTGGATGTCACTGTTATGGGGGATCTGTGGATGGCACTGTTATGGGGATCTGTGGATGGTACTGCTATGGGGTGGGATATCTGTGGATGGCATTGTTATGGGGTGGGGGGATCTGTGGATGGCATTGTTATGGGGTGGGGGATCTGTGGATGGTGCTGTTATGGGGGATCTGTGGATGGCATTGTTATGAGGTGGGGGATCTGTGGATGGAACTGTTATGGGGATCTGTGGATGGAACTGTTATGAGGTGGGGGATCTGTGGATGGAACTGTTATGGGGATCTGTGGATGGTACTGCTATGGGGTGGGATATCTGTGGATGGTACTGCTATGGGGTGGGATATCTGTGGATGGAACTGTTATGGGGGGGATCTGTGGATGGAACTGTTATGGGGGGGATCTGTGGATGACACTGCTATATGTCATCCACAGATCCCCCTCATAACAGTGTCCCCCAATACACCGGCCCTCTGCTCACCGAAGTATTTATAAACGTGAATCCTTATCCTGTTATTAAGTTGAACTAACGCTGCGCTCTCCCATGTCCCCCCTGTATCCCCACAGCACTTACGAACACGCTTCCATAGCAGGCAGAGCGGACGGCACCAGTAACGTCACTCACTGACGTTGAGCGCCTGCTCCGCCTGATTCATTCATAAAGTGGGCGGAGCAGGCGCTCGACGTCAGTGAGTGACGTTACTGCTGCCGTCCGCTCTGCCTGCTATTGAAGCTTAAGTAAGTGCTATGGGGATACAGGGGAACATGGTAACATGGGAGAGCGCAGCGTTAGTTCAACTTAATAACAGGATAAGGATTCACGTTTATAAATACTTTGGTGAGCGTCGGGGCCCGGTGTAAGAGTACAGTGACTGCACCGGGCCCCGCCCCTAGTTACGGACTCCAGCCCCTCCTCTCTCCCGGCTCATACATAGCAGTGCATCTTTGCTGGGCCGCAAAGATATTCATTGCGGGCCGCATGCGGCCCACGGGCCGCATGTTTGACACCCATGTTCTAGGTTCTTCAAAGTAGCCACCTTTTTCTTTGATTACTGCTTTGCACACTCTTGGCATTCTCTTGATGAGCTTCAAGAGGTAGTCCCCTGAAATGTTTTTCACTTCATAGGTGTGCCCTGTCAGATTTAATAAGTGGGATTTCTTGCCTTATAAATGGGGTTGGGACCATCAGTTGCATTGAGGAGAAGTCAGGTGGATACACAGCTGATAGTCCTACTGAATAGACTGAAAGAATTTGTATTATGGCAAGAAAAAAGCAGCTAAGTAAAGAAAAATGAGTGGCCATCATTACTTTAAGAAATTAAGGTCAGTCAGTCAGCCGAAAAATTGGGAAAACTTTGAAAGTAAGGGCTATTTGACCATGAAGGAGAGTGATGGGGTGCTGTGCCAGATGACCTGGCCTCCACAGTCACCGGACCTGAACCCAATCGAGATGGTTTGGGGTGAGCTGGACCGCAGAGTGAAGGCAAAAGGGCCAACAAGTGCTAAGCATCTCTGGGAACTCCTTCAAGACTGTTAGAAGACCATTTCAGGGGACTACCTCTTGAAGCTCATGAAAAGAATGCCAAGAGTGTGCAAGCTGGATATAATCCTTGGGGTTCGGGGTTATTTGAATACCTAAGTATTTAACTGGTTTGTTATTCTTCATAATTTGTAGTGGACCTGGAATAAAATCATTTAATGGATCAATCGGGACACATGCTGACTTAGACCAATTTATCCTAAGTCCAGAATATTCTCCATATTGCTCAAAGACCTTAAAGATCCTCATCAAAGATCTGTGTGAGCCAACAAACAGCATAATGTCATCCTCATATAAAGTAATTTTTTCCTCATGTTCACCAAACCTGAAGCCCTCAATTGCTGCGTCTTGCCTGATCCTATCTGCCAACCGCTCCATGGCTATAGCAAAAAGCAGGGGGGAGAGAGGGCAACCCTGTCTAAACCCCCCTGCGAATGTGAATATTATCAGAATATTCCCCATTCAATATCACTTTTGCTGAAATTTCCGTATATAACAGATTTACCCAGGATATAAATTTGTCTCCAAACCCCATCTTTTTCAATGTTGCCATCAAGAAGGGCCATTCTCTAGTGTCAAACGCTTTTGAGGCGTCAATTGTAACAATCAGTTGTTGACCACAATCATTATCCGTTGTGGTCTTGCCCGACATGAAGCCCGTCTGATCCTCATGTATCAGACCCGACACCACAATTCTGAGTCTAATTGCCAAAATCTTTGCCAATATCTTATTATCTGTATTAATTAACGAAATGGGGCGGTAAGAGTCCGGAAGGGTTGGGTCTTTCCCCGGTTTTAGAATTAATGTAATTAATGCCTCTCTCAGTGAGTCTGGCAACTTCCCTTTCTTCCTTGAATCATTCCACATGGTCAACAGTTTCGGAGTCAGCACTTCTCTATATTGAGAATAGACCTCAAACGGAATACCATCTGTTCCTGGGGATTTATTTTTCGTAATATCAGATAGTACTTTGTCCACTTCCAGGGCGTTCAGAGGGGTCTCTAGTTTCTCACTTTGCTCTGCTGTTAACGTATAGATAATTACTGACTCCAGAAACTGCTGAGTCTGCCCCAGATCCTTATTTATCTTTGTACTGTATATATCTCTAAAGTATTCTTGAAGAAATTCTCTTTTCGCGTCGTGTTCAGTAATTTTATTTCCTAAATTATCCACTAAACAATGTATATAATTGTTTCTTTTTATCTGCGTCGCTACTAGGGCCGCTAACTTTTTACCCGGTATATGCGCATAAATATAATTGTCCCTCACATAGTTTTCTTTCTGTTGTTCTGCTATCAACAGTCGCTCATCCTCCAGTTTTGAAACTTTCTCTATCCAGACCTCATAATTGCTTTCTGTAGGGTTTTTAGTATAATTATCCTCATATTTTTCCACCTCTCGTTGCTGTTTAATTATTTTTTCCCTTATCCCTTTCTTATATATTACCATGTTCTTTATAATAATCCCTCTCATATAGGCCTTTGCAGCCTCCCATACTATGTTAACTGCTGCTGAATCATCATTCATCTCAAAAAATTCCCATATCTCCCTTGAAACCTTATCGTGTATCCCAATTATATTTATCCACCCTAAATTTATGTGCACCCTCTTTATTTTATTTTTTAGTGTTTTTATATTTCCGACCTCCTGCCCTATTGCCCCTCAGCTCCTTATATTTTCTTTTATCCAGCTTTGCACCGCAGCTGCTTTATCAAAAACCCAGTTTTTATTTTCCCACTCAATCCTAAATTTCGCCTGGAACATCAACGAGTATCTAACATTGTTAGAATGCAGGATTTTTTTCACCTCAATAAAACTGCTTCTTTCCTGCATCGTTTCTTTTGTGTAGTCTGAGAAAATCATTACAGTTGCATCCAAATATTCTAATTTCCCTTTTGCCCTTGATCTACGCAGGATCTCCTCCTTATCCCTAATCGATAACAGACTAAAAAGTATGGGTCTCGCTCTCGTTCCAGATACCGCTATCTTGGATGGTATCCTATATGCGCGTTCCACAAAATTTTTATAATCTGAGATGTCCTGGCCCAACTGTTCCCTGAGCCATACTTGCAGAAAGGCACGTAAGTCTTGCCCCTCCACACCCTCAGGGATCCCAAGACACCTCAGGTTGGACCTTCTATTCCTATTTTCCAGCTCTAGTACTTTGTTTTTTAATACCGTTTTCTTCCTTCAAGAAATTTTTTTCCTTTACCATCGTCTGCAGGAGGTCCTCAGAGTCAGACGTCCTTTTCTCAACTTCTGTCAATCTTTCTTTTTATATTTTTGGACATCCGCTCTGAGGAGCCCCACAGATTCCCTAATATTTCCAGTCTGGAGAGAGAGATCGTGAATTGCCATATTACATTTTTTTATTTCTTGGAATATATCCTGCAGGCTTGGAGCCTGCACCTCTTTTGTTACGGCAATTTCTTCCATCACTCGCCCCTGTTTATCAGCACTCTCCCCAGACTGGAAGCTTGCCTCTAATGTTTTCAACCCGAAACTTACCTCCATAACAGGTCCTCCCTCTTGTACTAAAGACACATCTGCTTTCTTCTTTTTTGGCGGGCTAGTCTGTCCTCGCATATTGGTCAGGAGTAACTGTTTAGATTTTTCTGTTTTTTTAGCCATTGGGGAAATTGAGGTATTGAGGTATTGAGCTCCACCTGTGCCCTGCCCTTTTTCCCCACTCCCTGTCTAGCCATCTCAATATTTCCCTTCTACCTACCCCTTACACACCTCCCCTACACGCCTTACCTATCAACCACAGTGTCAGAAGTTAAATCAATAGCGAGGGAGCATCAACTTACTGACCCAATATACAACAGTATGTCATCAGTTTTCTTTTTCATACATAATCTGTTACCCCTACTGCTTCATACAGTCATGCTCCATCAATTTTCATTCTCCCCCCTAGACGTACACATACAGTTAATTGCATGAAGTTATAAAGCAGGAGAAGGGAAAAAACAGACTGGGGAAAAAAGAATATAATTTTTTTTTTTTAAAAAGCACAGTTCCATTGGCAAGCGATTCATGCCTGTTTGTATCACCAAAGACGGTAATGGATCTCGGTTAATAGGCGTTAATTTTCCAGTTAGTTCATACTCTCCATGAAGGTTTATTATTCAGTTAGTAAATTTAGTGAAGCTTCTTATTATTGTAGTTTCGTTTCCGATCTGCTTTCCACTTCAAGATACCAGGTACCGGACTCTGGGGCTGTTTCCTCTCTTTTCCCAAACTTTCCACTTTTCTTCCCTCCAATAACAGTCGGACCCGTAATGGGCCTGTTTTTTGAGTACTCGATTCAATAGCTCTTCTTTGGGTCCCTCTCAAACCCGCCCCCAGCCCCCAACCCCCTGTCCAAACAGCAACATTATAACAGACTTTGTATTGCCACGGTTAATATCCTTGTTCCTTTGATATTTACACGGGCCCTTCAGGGGTAGGGGTGCCACCCAGATTCCATATATACACTTCTGAAACCAGCACACATGGCGTCCCTTTCATTCCCCAAGGCCGGTGCCTTTTCAGATATTACCTCGATTTATGTGTAACAATGTTCTATGGAGCATGGATTCTTCTCACCTATTCCTCAGAGGGGGGATTGGGGGGGGGGGGTAGAAGCACCAGCAGTCGCACCGCCCGGTCCTCAGAGCTTCAGTTCACCGTCTCTCCGCTCATTACATGCAGCTCCCACTCCTCTTGCCTCGGCTCCAAAGATCCAGACCTTACACCATCAGCGCGCCCAGCGGCAGTTCAATGGCTCAACAGCAACCTCGGCATCCCCGGGTCATCGGCAGGAGAACGGAGCTGGCAGCGGTACGCCCAGCATAATCTCGGCGTCCCCGCTCGTAAGGGCGCTCGTCAGGGCAGGAGCTCGGCAGCCAGGAAGGAGGTGCGTGCGTCACCTACGTACGCCCGCCCACCTGCACTTTGATTGACAAGGCCAGGCGGTATAATTGCGATCCCGTCTGCCTGGCCCTGTCAATCAAAGTGCAGAGGGCACAGCATTGGCAAAGAGAGCTAAACCTCTAGGAGTAACGGCAATGCCCCTGTTGCTCCTGGAGGCTCATTTGCATATATGAAAACATTTTTTCTCAGTAATGCGGGCTGCCAAGCGTACATGTAACAGGTCAGCCCGTTTCATAGGTACAAATCTGCTGACAGATACCTTTTAACCTCCACTTTTAATCTGAAACACTAAGAAATAAAATATTAACCCCCAATTTCCTGTCCTAGACCACAAGGAAATAAAATATAAACCTTATAGAAGGAGGCACAACAAGACCACCACACCTAATGACATTATTCCCTCCACCACTTTCGACAATCAGCCTATTCTGAATTAGTATGTCATTTTTATTTTCATGTTTTCTGTTTTGTCCTATAGCTCAGTGTGTCTAATAGCCACCAGGGCTCCAAGAATCCATTGGGTTTTTATAATTGGCCCGATGCCAGGATTTATTGATGGATCAGAACCTAGAACTGCAGGCCTCATGCACATGACTGTATTTTGTATTTGTGCCTGATCTGCATTTTTTGTGGATTGCACAGGGACCCATTAATTTACATGGGTCCACAAAAAAACAAAAACAGACAGCACACGGGTGGCATCTGTGTCTCCGTTCCGCAAATTATAGAACATGTCCTATTCTTGTCTGTATTTGGGGCAAGAATAGTCATTTCTAGTGATGGGAGTGGAAAATGAGGATTACACACAGAAAGTGTCCATATTTTGCAGATCCATGGATTGCAGACCACAATACAGATATGGTCACGTGCATAAAACCTAAGGGTTTTTCCAAAAAATCTATCACCCTATGGCCTATCACCTAAAATAGTTGAATTATCGATATGACCAACCGGACTAATCATTAAGGGGCTGTCTCCTGATGTTTTTCTCAGAATGTCCACCTGTTTTGAGGTCAGATGCTCAGTAGCTCCATCCCACTGCCCCCATCCTCAAGGCCAGGCAATAAAAATCGTCACATTAGCAGCAGGTTCTTCTCTCCAGCACTGAGCACATTAGATAGACACCCTGAGAAAGGAATCAAAAGACCACCAGGGAGCGCTATAACAAGCTTGTTACAGCAATATCTAAACACAGAAGACATTTTCTAAATGCTTTAAGTTGAAAACTTGCAAAGTGGATGATTTAACAGGGAAACTGAATATTTAATTGTAGGACAGCCCCTTTAGTGATATAATGGGGTTGAGCAAGCTGCAGAATGAGGCACAGCTTCATTTAGGTTGTGCAGCTGTACCAGGATAAATGTTCTGCTGATCACTGCTGTCCCACCAAACCCCTTTGTTTAGTGAGTGCCCACCTTTTGACACCATGTCATTTTTATCTCCAGTATTCTCTTAATGTTATATTCTTTCCAGGTCCACAGTAAAGGATAGACCATGAATATCAGATTGGTGGGTTCCGTCTCGCTGCATCCCCAACCATCAGCCATTTGAAGGGGCCACAGCATTCGGCTAAGTGCTGCGTCCACTTTATTGTGGAGGGCATTTTAAAAGATGAGTACATTTTTTTAACACATTACTACGGCCCACGGTGCAAAGAGAATTTGCCTAAAAATAAAAAGCATTTGTCAGGATAGGTCGACAGTATTTTCATGGAAGAAAGACAGTTTAGTTAATACTAAACCATCCCTCGCCCTGCTGATGCCGCCGTCCTTGCTGCACTCACACAGGCTACAACCCAACCGGATGTGGTCGCTTCTTTTCCTGGTCAAAGCTGCATTTACTATTATGCAGCTGAACAGGAAAGAGCACGCAGCCTGTATGAGGGGAGCGGGGACAGTGGTATCGGCAGAGCAAAGGATGGGTAACTATTAACTAAAATGTGAGAAGAAAGGGCCGTTTTTATAAAAATACCAGGGAACCCAGTTAATATACAGTATAAGCTGTATGCGATAAGATCCTAAGCTCCCTCTAGTGGTGAAAGCAGGCCAAGCAAATTTTATTTTACAGCTCTTTGTCTGTGTAAAGGATTTGGATCTTTTTAGAAGAGACACAGAGCTCTGACTGCTATAAGAAATGAATCAGCACATCAGTTTGGACCTAGTTTTAAAAAACTGCGTTCACCTAATTTACGTTCTTCTGCAATGTGAATATCATAGTTAAGAATTAAGAACATGTCTGTGTACAGGAAAGCCCGAGGGATTCAGGGCGTTTCCTTCCCTCCCATGGGGCTGAAAGTAACATAGACACTGGTACTTTTCAGATGAGAAAGTCACATCTCCTTTCAACATTTTTCAGCCTTGTGGTTTCCTGTCCTCTCACTGACTTAGACATACAGTATCTTTCACAATTTTTTTTTAAACATTATTAACTCTTTGTATCGTTAATTGTGAGCGCTGCAGTATTTTATAACAGTAAGGAGCATAAACAAAATGAAGTAAAAGTGAGATAAGTAAAATAACAACATAATGTAGAGATTTATATTCATATATATGTGAACTTTACATCATTTATTTATTTTATGCACTTATATAGCGCCACTATATTCTGCAGCGCTTTACAGACATTAGCATCCAACTGTCCCCAGTGGCGTCTCTAGCTTTCAAATTTTGGGGGGCACACTGGGGGCCAGGACAAAAGTAGGGGGGGCAGCTATAACAATGATACATTTACACAAGTACGCTTAGAAATGCTGCAATACTTTACCCAATACCTAAAACCGCAACAGGGAAGAAAAGTCCAGCTGTCTGTGGATGACACTGCTATGGGGGGGATCTAAGGATGCCACATACCGTATATAGCATCTTATGCTATATGTGTCATCCCCATTTCCCCCTCCATAACAGTGTCATCCACAGATCTCCCTCCCTATAACAGTGTCATCCACAGATCTCCCTCCCCGCCTCTCACAGGAGTGTACATATATAAAATAAACATATTTTACATGAACACTTACAGTTACTTGGCTTGGCCCTTGGGGATCTCGGACGCCACTTCAACACTTTGGCCGGGGGCTCGGTGGAGCTGATGTTGTGTTTTATCCTAATGAGAAAGATTTCATAATAAGGATTTGGAGAAGGGGCAGAGGGATAGCAGAGCAGGGAGAGGCTGGTGCTGCTACTAGGGGGTCATACCATAGGGGAGTAATAAAACCCACCATAATGCCCCCCAGTAGAAATAATTCTCCTTATAATGTGCAAAACATACCCCCTTATGCCCCCAGTTGAGCTAATGTCCCCCATAATGTGCCAGTATAAAATACACTGTATATAGTGCCCCAGTAAATGCCTCCATAGTGCTCCTCTCCCCCCTTCCTGCTAGTGCCTCCCATAATGTACCAGTATAAAATGCCCCATATATCGTGCCCCAGTAGATGCCCTCAGTGTCCCCCATAATTTACAAGTATAAAATACCCCTTCTTAGTGCCCCCCGTAGATGACTCCATAGTACTCCTGTCTCCCCTTCTCCATAGTACCCACCATAATGTGTCCCAGTATAAAATGCTACTGTACTGAGCCCCCCATATAAAACACCCCTTCTTTGTGGCCTCAGTAGATGCCCCTATAGTGCCCACCAATAATGTGCCAGTAATAAGTGCCCTCAATAACGTGCCACTGCCAGTAATAAGCCCCAATTACGTGCCAGTAACAAGAGCCCCCATCACGTGCCAGTAATAAGCCCCCATCACGTGCCAGTAATAAGCCCCCCATCACGTGCCAGTAATAAGCCCCCCATCACGTGCCAGTAATAAGCCCCCCAATGTGCCAGTAATAAGCCCCCATCACGTGCCAGTAACAAGAGCCCCCATCACGTGCCAGTAATAAGCCCCCCATCACGTGCCAGTAATAAGCCCCCCAATGTGCCAGTAATAAGCCCCCCATCACGTGCCAGTAATAAGCCCCCCATTATGTGCTAGTAATAAGCCCCCCCATTACGTGCCAGTAATAAGCCCCCCCATTACGTGCCAGTATTAAGCCCCCCCATCATGTGCCAGTATTAAGCCCCCCCATGTTCCAGTATTAAGTCCCCCCATCATGTGCCACTATTAAGCCCCCCCCATCATGTGCCAGTATTAAGTCCCCCCCATAATCATGTGCCAGTATTAAGTCCCCCCATCATGTGCCAGTATTAAGTCCCCCCATCATCATGTGCCAGTATTAAGTCCCCCCATCATCATGTGCCAGTATTAAGTCCCCCCATCATCATGTGCCAGTATTAAGTCCCCCCATTATCATGTGCCAGTATTAAGTCCCCCCATCATCATGTGCCAGTATTAAGTCCCCCCCATCATCATGTGCCAGTATTAAGTCCCCCCCATCATCATGTACCAGTATTAAGTCCCCCCCCATCATCATGTGCCAGTATTAAGTCCCCCCCATCATCATGTGCCAGTTTTAAGTCCCCCCCATCCCCCCCATCATGTGCCAGTATTAAGTACCCCCCCATTGTAATGAGCCCCCCCCCCCAATGTGCCAGTAACACTATTGTAAAAAAACAAACAAAAAAAAACACTTATACTTACCTCAGTGTCAGCGATGCGATGCAGACTCTTCCTGTGTCCCGCGCTGTAAGGCTCAGGCGGCGCGATGACGTCATCGCGCCGCCTGCGCCAGCCTCTGATAGGCTGCCAGCCTAGTGCCTGCAGCCTATCAGAGGAAGGGGAAGGGACACACCTCTCCCTCCCCTGCACCTTCGCTGGCACAGGCAGATTACAATGGAGATGAGCGCAATGGAAGCGCTCATCTCCCTGTGCCCGGCGGCGGCTCACTTAGGGGGGGGCATATGGGGGGGCACAGCATGATGTAGGGGGGGCCGTGGCCCCCCCCTGGCGACGCCACTGACTGTCCCTAATGGGGCTCACAATCTAAGGTCCCTATCAGTATGTCTTTGAAGTGTGGGAGGAAACCCCCGCAAACACAGGGAGAACATACAAACTCCATGCAGATGTTGCCCTTGGTCGGATTCGAACATAGGACCCCAGCGCTGTAAGGCACCAGTGCTAACCACTGAGCCACCGTGCATATAATATGTTATCCCACAGCTGGCCATACATATTGGACTTATACAAGCTGAACCTTCAGATTTCTGCAGGGTTGGCCGTCAGTCCAGTGTGCATACAGGTAGCCAGAGGCAGCAGCTTATCCCCTCTCTCAGATTGCATGTTTATTGGGGAGCTTCTCATGTGTATGGCCCAAGGCAGATATGCTATAGCTCAGGGCTGGCCAACCTGCGGCTCTCCAGCTGTTGTAAAACTACAATTCCCACCATGCCCTGCTGTAGGCTTATAACTGTAAGCTGTCTGGGCATGCTGGGAGTTGTAGTTTTGCAACAGCTGGAGAGCCACAGGTTGACCATCCCTGCTATAGCTGAAAAAGTTACATATACTGTAGTATGATTTTATGACAAGCATGACATACACTCACCTAAAGAATTATTAGGAACACCTGTTCTATTTCTCATTAATGCAATTATCTAGTCAACCAATCACATGGCAGTTGCTTCAATGCATTTAGGGGTGTGGTCCTGGTGAAGACAATCTCCTGAACTCCACACTGAATGTCAGAATGGGAAAGAAAGGTGATTTAAGCAATTTTGAGCGTGGCATGGTTGTTGGTGCCAGACGGGCCGGTCTGAGTATTTCACAATCTGCTCAGTTACTAGGATTTTCACGCACAACCATTTCTAGGGTTTACAAAGAATGGTGTGAAAAGGGAAAAACATCCAGTATGCGGCAGTCCTGTGGGCAAAAATGCCTTGTGGATGCTAGAGGTCAGAGGAGAATGGGCCGATTGATTCAAGCTGATAGAAGAGCAACGTTGACTGAAATAACCACTCGTTACAACCGAGGTATGCAGCAAAGCATTTGTGAAGCCATAACATGCACAACCTTGAGGCGGATGGGCTACAACAGCAGAAGACCCCACGGGGTACCACTCATCTCCTCGCTCCTCGCTGAAGTTTTGTTCCTGTGTTATTTGTGGTTCTTTATGGGTTAACTCCCCTGTGTGCCTATTTGGAGTTAATCCTCTGTCTGCTCCATGGGTGTGGCCTCTCTGCTGCACCCATGGAACCTGTATATAAGGCTGAGGTTTCCTCAGTTCTGGGTCAGCTCTCCTGGTGTGTGTTGTCTTGTCCTGCTCCTGTTTGTACTCACTCTCCCATGCTGCTGACCCATGGGATCCGTGTCTGTCTGTGCTCTGTGGGTTTCCTACTTGTTCATTCCCGTCCTCTTTCCTGTGTTTCTGTTATCTGTTCTGCCAGTTATGTTTGAGTCACCTTGTGTTATGTTATATGTCTCTGTTCAGCAAGCCCTTGCTGCACCCTTCTTTGCAGCAGAGTGCAATGCGCAAGGCCATGCAGTTTACTACTGGTGGAGCAAGTCCTTCTCTGCTCATTGTCACTACTGTTTCCTTGCTATGTATTCCTGCTTGTGTTATTAGTTGCCCTGTTTTGTATTTGCCTGTCTATGTTATGTTTGCCTATGTGCTGTCGCTACCTTCTGGTACCTGTTGTCCATTCGTTCCTGCTGTCTCTGTCTAGTTCACGCTCCACAGTGGACCCTGGCAACTTCCTGCTGCAAAGCCTAACCCTACCATCTGGGGCCCTAGTGAATACCAGGAGTTGCTTAGTCACGCCCCTCTGGAGTATTACTAGACAGTGGCGCAGTGGGGGTTTTCTCCCACTGTGCTGACGGTACATAGAGCTCATGTTTTGTCTGTGCTGCCTTCCCTGGTTTTTGTTTGTGCAATAAACTCTTGTGTGTCTGTACCTGATTTCCGTTCGTTTATTGCTTGACGACGCGGTGGTCTCTCCTGGGACCTCCAACTCGTGACAGAATGAACAAGTGAACTTTCACAGAGTTTTTTTTTTGTTCTGCTTTCTGCTTATCTGTGGTGTGTGTGCATTCTGTATTTCCCTCTTTATGCTGCCTTTAGGTATCGGATTTGGTTGCCTTGGTGTATTGGCTGCTGTGTTTTCCGTGTATGCTGGTTGCCAGGGGGCGACGTCCGGTGTAGCCTTTTAGCTTGCAGTTCTGCCTACGGCCGTGTTTTCCTTTATCGGCGCAGGTATCTGCTTCTGGTCCTGACCTCCGGAAGGGGGTGTCAGCATGTCTGACCAATCAGTTCTTGGCAGACATGCCATTCTCCGGAGGGAGAGTGGAGGGGGAGGTGTTAGCACACTGCAGTTCACCATGACTTTTGTGGCCGTGTAGGCTGGCTGCATTCCTCTTGGCGTACTGGATGCGTTTACCGTGTAGGCTGGTTGCTAGGGGCTGCATGCTGGCTGCGGTCGTCTTATGTGTTCTGCTTGTGTACCTCTGTACCCCTTTGATTCTGATTTTCTTTGTATTCCTGTCTTGTTCATGGTCCCAATCTTCCGGAAGGGGGTGTCTGCATGTCTGGCCAATCAGTTCTTGGCAGACATGTCATTCTCCGGAGGGAGAGTGGAGGGGGAGGTAACTTCTTGGTGCGGTTCACTTGACGTGTATGCTGTGTTGGCTGGCTATCTTCCCCTGGCGTACTGGCTGCGGACCCTCCGTGTAGGCTGGTTTTCAGGGGTTGGGCTGGTTGCGGTCGTCATGTGTGTTCCTGCCCTTGTACCTTGTCACCCCTTTGATTTCTGTCCGTCCCCTTGCCTGGTTCTGTTTGGGTTGTTACCCCACTTCTTCCCCTTTCTGTTTGGGAGGAGAGGGGGGGGCTTTGAGGGGTGGGAGTGTCACAGTCGTTACCTCTGACTGTGACCTTCCGTCCTTGCTCGTTCAGCGCTCCTCGCTGAAGTTTCGTTCCTGTGTTATTTGTGGTTCTTTATGGGTTAACTCCCCTGTGTGCCTATTTGGAGTTAATCCTCTGTCTGCTCCATGGGTGTGGCCTCTCTGCTGCACCCATGGAACCTGTATATAAGGCTGAGGTTTCTTCAGTTCTGGGTCAGCTCTCCTGGTGTGTGTTGTCTTGTCCTGCTCCTGTTTGTACTTACTCTCCCATGCTGCTGACCCATGGGATCCGTGTCTGTCTGTCTGTGCTCTGTGGGTTTCCTACTTGTTCATTCCCGTCCTCTTTCCAGTCTTTCTGTTATCTGTTCTGCCAGTTATGTTTGAGTCACCTTGTGTTATGTTATATGTCTCTGTTCAGCAAGCCCTTGCTGCACCCTTCTTTGCAGCAGAGTGCAATGCGCAAGGCCATGCAGTTTACTACTGGTGGAGCAAGTCCTTCTCTGCTCATTGTCACTCCTGTTTCCTTGCTATGTATTCCTGCTTGTGTTATTAGTTGCCCTGTTTTGTATTTGCCTGTCTATGTTATGTTTGCCTATGTGCCGTCGGTACCTTCTGGTACCTGTTGTCCATTCGTTCCTGCTGTCTCTGTCTAGTTCACGCTCCAGAGTGGACCCTGGCAACTTCCTGCTGCAAAGCCTAACCCTACCATCTGGGGCCCTAGTGAATACCAGGAGTTGCTTAGTCACGCCCCTCTGGAGTATTACTAGACAGTGGCGCAGTGGGGGTTTTCTCCCACTGTGCTGACGGTACATAGAGCTCATGTTTTGTCTGTCTTCCCTGGTTTTTGTTTGTGCAATAAACTCTTGTGTGTCTGTACCTGATTTCCGTTCGTTTATCACTTGACGACGCGGTGGTCTCTCCTGGGACCTCCAACTCGTGACAAGAGGCTACAATTTGCACGAGCTCACCAAAATTGGACTGTTGAAGACTGGAAAAATGTTGCCTGGTCTGATGAGTCTCGATTTCTGTTGAGACATTCAAATGGTAGAGTCTGATTTAGGCGTGAACAGAATGAGAACATGTATATATCCTCTGATGGCTACTTCCAGCAGGATAATGCACCATGACACAAAGCTCGAATCATTTCAAATTGGTTTCTTGAACATGACAATGAGTTCACTGTACTTAAATGGCCCCCACAGTCACCAGATCTCAACCCAATAGAGCATCTTTGGGATGTGGTGGAACGGGAGCTTCGTGCCCTGGATGTGCATCCCTCAAATCTCCATAAACTGCAAAATGCTATCCTATCAATATGGGCCAACATTTCTAAAGAATGCTATCAGCACCTTGTTGAATCAATGCCACGTAGAATTAAGGCAGTTCTGAAGGCAAAAGGGGGTCCAACACCGTATTAGTATGGTGTTCTTAATAATTCTTTAGGTGAGTGTATATTTCAACATTTATAGTTAAATGAGATGCATACCAACAATAAATACAGACAAGGGTAAAGTTGCTTAAAGGGGTTATCCGATATCCAAAATATCCCCCACCCCCATGCCCCCGCCCCTTGTATGGATTATACTTATCTGTTCCCCGGCACTCGGATCAAAACATCCGGCGATGGGGGGAGCAGCCAAAAGCAGGCCGCGACAGGGACGAGCCCCCTTGAGGCTGGTCCCGTCACGGCCTGCTATTGGCTGCACCCAACCCCCCCACCCCTGCCGCCGGATGTTTTGATCCAAGAGACGGGAAGATGCAGCGGCGGCCGTGCAGGGATCCAGAGCGACGCGGGTGCTGGGGAGCCGGTAAGTATAATCCATACAAGGGTCCCTGGCATCAGCGGGGATATTTTAGATATCGGATAACCCCTTTAAAGAGTGAATCAACTTTTATACAGCTTTCCGTTAAACTGTTCTAAACAGCCCATAATGTTTTTTTGTAATGTACTTTATTAATCAGAAATACAGTTTTCCTGGCCAAATAGGCACCCAAATTACTGGGTGACTATCGCGTCTTAAAATCATTATTCTCATACATCACTGACATGTCAGCTGTACTGGTGTACGGATTTCAAAGGGGGCGCAGCGAACAGTTGGAGCACACATCGCTGCTGTGCTCCCCTCAGGCTTGGCTAAATTTTGACACAGCGTATCGGTACCCTGCGCCCTGTACAGATGTGCTATGCCAGGATTTAGCTGAGCGGACTCCTGCCTGAGCCAGCTCCGCTCAGTTCAAAGCTCTGTATAGCAGCAATGTACTATAGAGAGGTGATGTCAGCAATGATGCTGTGTCTTAGGCCTCATGCAGACGACCGTTGTTTTGGTCCGCATCTGAGCCGCAGTACTTGCGGCTTGTATGCGGACCCATTCACTTCAATGGGGCCGCAAAAGATGCGGACAGCACTCTGTGTGCTTTCCGCATCCGTTGCTCCGTTCCGTGGTCTGCCCAAAAATATATAACCTGTCCTATTCTTATCCATTTTGCGGACAAGAATAGGCAGTTATATTAATGGCTGTCCGCGCCGTTTCGCAAATTGTGGAACGCACACGGACGCCATCCGAGTTTTGCGGACCGCAAAACACACAACGGTCGTGTGCATGAGGCCTTAGGGCGCTGTTTTTCGGGCAGAGCTTCAAGTAGGCTTGGATCCAGGGCTGCCGTCAGGAATTTCAGGGCTCCGTACAGGCATATTGTACGGGTTATTCTGATTGCAGTGAAACCAAATACTGTTTTGTTATATTTTTTTTTTAAAACTGTAATACTATAAGCCATAAAAAATTCCATCTTTGCAGTATAGCTTACAGTACTTCTGAGTCTTTAAAGCAGCTGTTCAAATCTCACTGAAAACTGTAAAATAATGATAATATAGAAGTTTTACCTTCAAGCTTTTACGGTAAAAGTTACAATGTTCTGCAAAGGTATTGTTACTAAAAAAGATAACGAAGCAAAAAACATTTCTGTAGCCTACTAAGTATGAAATGTTACAAAACAGTCAGTATTTGGTATCCCTGTAATCATAATAAGCTATACAACATAATGAACATGTTATTTATGGTGACTGGCAAATGGCGCAATTTATTCCCCATTCAGTAATAATAATACTATTTATTTTCTGCTGTGTCTGTGAAGAAAATAGATTTTTAAGCACAGAAAATGAAGTCCTTCCAACACTGTGTAGAGTAATGTTAATATTTCTGCCTGCCATATTGAGGGTCTGTGGTTCAAATCCTGATAAAGACCTGTTAAGGCTACTTTCACACTTGCGGCATGACTGATCCGACAGGCTGTTCACCCTGTTGGATCCGTCCTGCCGCTAATTTGCCGTCCCGCCGGACTGCCGCTCTGTCCCCGTTAGCTATAATGGGGATGGGGGCAGAGCCGCTGGACTAAAAAGTCGGACATGCAGTACTTTTAGTCCGGCGACCACTCGCCCTGCACTGCCGTCCCCATTATAGTCAACAGGGACGGAGCGGCAGTCCGGCGGGACGGCGAAATAGTGGCAGGACAGATCCGACAGGGTGAACAGCCTGTCGTATCCGTCCTGCCGCTAGTGTGAAAGTAGCCTAAGTCATTTCGATAGAAAGGGTATGGAGGTCATTTACTAACATTGCTACACTATTTTTTGTGTGCAAAAAAAAAGACGCAGTTTGGCTGCGTTCACACGGGCGAGATTTCCGCGCGGGTGCAATGCGGTAGGTGAACGCATTGCACCCGCACTGAATCTGGACCCATTCATTTCTATGGGGCTGTTCAGATGAGCGATGATTTTCACGCATCACTTATGCGTTGCGTGAAAATCGCAGCATGCTCTATATTCTGCGTTTTTCACGCAACGCAGGCCCCATAGAAGTGAATGGGGTTGCGTGAAAATCGCAAGCATCCGCAAGCAAGTGCGGATGCGGTGCGATTTTCACGCATGGTTGCTAGGTGACAGTCTATAAACTGTATTACTTTCCCTTATAACATGGTTATAAGGGAAAATAATAGCATTCTGAATACAGAATGCATAGTACAATAGGGCTGGAGGGGTTTAAAAAAATAAACTCATTAACTCACCTTCTCCTCTTGATCTCGAAGTTCCCGGTCTCTTCTTTACTTGAGTTGTGGGCTAAAGGACCTTTGGTGACGTCAGATCTCATGCTCCAATCACATGGTACATCACCACGGTGATGGACCATGTGATTGGAGCATGAGATCTGACGTCACCAAAGGTCCTTTAGCCCACAACTCATCAGTAAACTCAACTCAAAGGTCCTTTAGCCCACAACTCAAGTAAAGAAGAGACCGGGAACTTCGAGATCAAGAGGAGAAGGTGAGTTAATGAGTTTATTTTTTTAAACCCCTCCAGCCCTATTGTACTATGCATTCTGTATTAAGAATGCTATTATTTTCCCTTATAACCATGTTATAAGGGAAAGTAATACAATCTACACTACAACTAACCCAAACCTGAACTTCTGTGAAGAAGTTCGGGTCTGGGTACCAGTGTCGGTTTTTTATCACGCGCGTGCAAAAAACATTGCACCCGCACGATAAAAACTGAACATCAGAACGCAATTGCAGTCAAAACTGACTGCAATTGCATTCCTACTCGCGCGGTTTTGCCGCAACACACCGGGACGCATCCGGACCTAATCCGGACACGCTCGTGTGAACCCAGCCTTTTGCAACTTGTTAGGCCCCTTTCACACAAGAGAGTTTTCCGCGCGGGTGCAATGTGTGACGTGAACGCATTGCACCCGCACTAAATCCTGACCCATTCATTTCAATGGGTCTGTGTACATGAGCGTTGTTTTTTACGCATCACTTGTACTTTGTGTGAAAATCGCAGCATGTTCTATATTCTGCGTTTTTCACGCAACGCTGGCCCCATAGAAGTGAATGGGGCTGCGTGAAAATCGCATCTGCAAGCGGATGCGATGTGTTTTTCACGGATGGTTGCTAAGAGATGTTGTTTGTAAGCCTTCAGTTTTTTATCATGCGACTGAAAAACGCATCAATGCGCATTGCACTCGCGTGATAATAACTGAACAACTGAACACAATAGCAGACAAAACTGAATGAACTTGCTTGCAAAATCGCACATTTTTAACTGAACGCATCTGGAATGCATCCAGACCTAATCCGTATCGCTCGTCTGCAAGGGCCTTAAATGCCCATGCCCAAATTTACTAATATTTTCACCTGTAAACAGTAAAAACTACTGGCGTAGTCACAAAAATTTGTTCCATTTAGGCCTCATGCACACAGCCGGCCGTGTGCACCCCACATCACGGATGCGGACCCATTCACTTGAATAGGTCCGCACTTCCGGAGATGCGGAACGGAGTCACGGAACGGAACATCGGAAGCACTACGGAGTGCTTCTGTGGTGTTTTTTTCTGTGGTTCCGCACCGCAAAAAAATATGACATGTCATATTTTTTGCCAGTGCGGACAGACCTCGGACCCATTCAAGTTGAATGGGTCCTGCCCGCTGCACGTGCGGTCCCCAATGCACGGAACGGCCACACAAAGGCCGTGTGCATGAGGCCTTATTTGAATGGGAAAGCAAGCACATGGATTTCTGTAAGCCCCATTCAGGTGAATGGAACTGATTTTCGATTAAATAGTTTTTATTAAAGTTTTGCAGCATACAAGAAACATGCCGGGCATACCCGGGAAACACAGGTATAAGGAAGGTAACATAGTAACCAACATGAAAAGAACAAAAGGGGTGCAATTGGAGGATATAATCTAATGGAATATGAATACCATGCCTGGAGAAGAGGAGTATTAGCTGCACTAAAGGGGCGTTGCTGCCTAAAAGATATAGCCAAGTGGCAAACAAGTGGATTGAGACAAAATATCAGTAAGTAAGTAGCTCTGATCACTAAGACCTAGTGGGGGCCTGAGGATGGGAACAGTATGGGGAGGCCGACCAGTGGCACCAACTTTGTTGACAGCGAGTAAATCCACCATTTACCCATAGAGAGAATCTTCTCATAGGAGTAAGTAATGTTAAGTGCTGATATCAATTCGACAAGTTCAGGCGTGTCAGAGGTTTTCCATTTCCTTAGCAACAGCAATTTTGCTGTAACACAGAATATACATAACAAAGCCCTATAAGGGACCAGCACCAGGTTGACCCCAATAAACAAAAGAACCAATTGTAGAGACCAATCTATCTCAGTCTGCACAATCTGGCCCAACAGGTCTCGGCATGCGGACCAGTAAGGCTGGATGATGGAGCATTGCCATAGGATATGGAATAGGGTTCCCTTACTCCCGCATCCCCTCCAACACTGATTAGAAACAGAAGTGTACATGAGTGCCAATCTGTCTGGTGTGTAATACCAACATAAGACCGTTTTTATCGCCGATTCTATATGGGATGTACATTTCAGATGTTGATGCATCACTTTGAGGGCACTGAGCCATTTCTACGTCAGTGAAGGACGTGTTCAAATCTTTTTCCCAACTAGTCATGGGGTGAGAACGTTTAAAATGGGTCGGTTGGAGAATGGAGTTATACAGGGGCTTCAGACCTTTTGGGTTACTAGAAATATACATTTTAGCTAGGTTATCCATTTTTAGCCCCGATGGTTGCAATCCCTGCAGCAGGTGGCGGATCTGGAGATATTTATAGAATTCCGCCGCTGGGAAGGAAAATTGCTCACAGAGCGACTGGAACGGCCTCAATACACCCTGGTCAAACATGTCCCCAACTTTCTTGATATCTCCGTAAACCCACAGGGACAAATCAGAGTGCGGGAGTAGAGGCTGAAGGAGAGACATGGGTAAGGAGGCTTGGGAGGGAGGAGTATCAGCATTAGCTAGGGTGTGGTACTTGGTCCATGTGTTCAGGGACGCCAGCACCGTCGGGCTCAGACCTTTGGA
Organism: Bufo bufo; assembly: GCF_905171765.1. Lineage (NCBI taxonomy): Eukaryota > Metazoa > Chordata > Amphibia > Anura > Bufonidae > Bufo > Bufo bufo. The sequence goes on along the minus strand of NC_053391.1, from coordinate 136,969,836 downwards.
AAAGGGGAGCTGCTAAAATGGTAAGTGTAACAAATCCTTTAATGGGGGAAAGGTGAGACCTATGGGAGTTCTAGATGGACCCAAGGTAAATCTGTGGACGACTGTGCCCAACCCCGCAACATAGAAACCAGAGTGGCAATATAATACAATTTCAGATCCTGTAATGCTAAACCTCCCCTATGTCGACCTCTGGTGATGATGTCGCGGGCAACTCTGGGACGTTTCCCTTTCCAAATAAACTTAGAAAGTAGAGCTTGGGCCCGAATTTCTCTGGGAGGGTTACGGGCAATGAACATCTTAGGGAGAATGAACATCTTAAATGTTGCTATCCTACCTATCCACGATATTTCATGTTTAATAAAATCATGGAGTTTTTTTTCAGTGGCACTGGAACTGATTTTCAATCAACGTGTGAAGACACCCTAAGGCGTCTTTCACACAGGCGAGATTTCCGCACGGGTGCAATGCGTGAAGTGAACGCATTGCACCCGCACTGAATCCGGACCCATTCATTTCTATGGGGCTGTGCACATGAGCGGTGATTTTCACGCATCACTTGTGCGTTGCGTGAAAATCGCAGCATGCTCTATATTGTGCGTTTTTCACGCAACGCAGGCCCCATAGAAGTGAATGGGGCTGCGTGAAAATCGCAAGCAAGTGCGGATGCGGTGCGATTTTCACGCATGGTTGCTAGGAGATGATCGGGATGGGGACCCGATCATTATTATTTTCCCTTATAACATGGTTATAAGGCAAAATAATAGCATTCTTAATACAGAATACTTAGTAAAATAGGGCTGGAGGGGTTAAAAAAATAATAATTATTTAACTCCCCTCATCCACTTGTTCGCACAGCCTGGTTTCTCTTCTGTCTTCTTCTTTGCTGTCCAGGAGGAAAAGGACCTGTAGTGACGTCACTGCGCTCATCACATGGTCCGTCACATGATCCATCACCATGTGATGAGCGCAGTGATGTCACCACAGGTCCTTTTCATCCTGGACAGCAAAGAAGAAAGAAGAGAAGCCGGGCTGCGCGAACAAGTGGATTAAGGTGAGTTAAAAAAAAAAATTTTAACCCCTCCATCACTATTTTACTTTGCATTCTGTATTAAGAATGCTATTATTTTCCCTTATAACAATGTTATAAGGGAAAATAATAAAATCTACAGAGCACCTGTGAAGAAGTCTGGGTTTGGGTCTGGGTACCAAACATGCCTCCATTCCGCCAAAAGATAGAACAAGTTCTATCTTTTTGCGCAAAGGAAGCACGGAACGGAACCCCACGGAAGCACTCCGTAGTGCTTCTGTAGGGTTCCGTTCCGTGCTTCCGTTCTGCACCGCATCTCCGGATTTGCGGACCCATTCAAGTGAATGGGTCCGAATCTGTGAATTAGAATGCACACGACTGGTGCCCCGTGTATTGCGGGCCGCAATATGGCCACGGGGGACACACGGTCGTGTGAAAGAGGCCTAAGGATGCTGCCACACAGTCAGGTTTTGTGATACAGTTTTTGAAGCCAAAACCAGGAGTGAATTGAAAAAAAGTAGTATCTGCCTTTAATACTTTCTCTCCTTTTATGATCCACACCTGATTTTGACTTCACAAACTGCATTAAAAAGCTTGAACATGTAGCAGCAAGGCCGTCTACAGACAATTACGGGTGATCACACATAAATTTCTGTGTGGACTTATGTGCGTGTCTGCACCATATCCGCACCAAAATCTGCAATTTCTAATAGTGTTTTTTGGTATGGATTTGATGTGATTTTGTTGCAGATCTCACCCTTCATTAGAAAAGGGTGAAATCTGCAGCTAAAACCGCAAACATCATTGACATGCTGCAGATTTGGAAATCCACACGTTAGGTCAATTTCCACACAAAAACAATCTGCAAAGTGTACATCAGATTTGTCTCGTCTCATATACTTTGCTGGTACTGTACTACGCTGCAGTTTTTCGTGTGCAGATCGCCTTAACACACTGCTGATTTTGTTGCAGAATTTTCTGAAACTGAAAATCAGTTCCATTAGGCCTCATGCACACGACAGTATGGCTTTTTCAGTGTTTTGCGGTCCGTTTTTTTATGGATCCGTTGTTCCGTTTTTTGTTTCCGTTCCGTTTTTCCGTATGCCATATACAGTATACAGTAATTACATATAAAAAATTGGGCTGGGCATAACATTTTCAATAGATGGTTCAGCAAAAACGGAACGGATACGGAAGACATACGGAGATGCATTTCCGTATGTGTTCAGTTTTTTTTGCGGACCCATTGACTTGAATGGAGCCAAGCACCGTGATTTGCGGACAAGAATAGGACATGTTCTATCTTTTCACGGTACGGAAATACTGAAACGGAATGCACACGGAGACACTTCCGTATTTTTTGCTGAACCATTGAAATGAATGGTTCAGTATATGTTCCGCATACTGAACTACAAAAACGACCAGTATACTGAACGCAAAATACTGTCGTGTGCATGAGCCCTTAATCTGTATGGGCTGTTTTGGCGGTAAGCACATGGATAACTACAAGGTGAATGGAACGGATTTTCAGTGGCAGTAAGGCATAACTTTTTATATTTTCATTTCAAAAAGAATCCTGTAAATCTGATATTTGGAAACCCTGCTAAATATGCCATGCCAGCATCTACAATATCTGCCCATTTTACAGCAAGGTGTTTGTTCAAGTGGAAATGTTCAACATTCATTCAAAACACCTCTTATGAACACTTCTTTGAACATCAAAAAATGCTTTGCTTTTATGGAACATATTTTGTGGGTATGCAAACACATTGACAGGTGCTAAATTCACATCCTCACATCTTTTTTTGTATAACGTTTTACTGGTAATGTGGACTGAGTGACTCATTCTACGATCATGCACAAATCAATTGTACTCCTATTAATAAAACTGACAAGAACTACACTGTAAATGTAGAGCAGTTACATGGATATAGTGTGTGTATATATATATATATACACCATATTTTTGCTTTATAAGATGCACCCGATGATAAGACGCACCCCAGGTTTTAGAGGAAGAAAATAAGAAAAATATATTTTTCTTCAGACCTGTGGAGTACTGTGTACAGTTCTGGGCTCCTGTGAACAAGGCAGACATAGCAGAGCTGTGCAACTAAAGTAATAACTGGAATGGGGGGACTACAGTACCCTGAAAGATTATTAAAATTAGGGTTATTCACTTTAGAAAAAAGAAGACTGAGGGGAGATCTAATTACTATGTATAAATATATCAGGGGTCAGTACAGAGATCTATCCCATCATGTATTTATCCCCAGGACTGTGACGAGGGGACATCCTCTGCATCTGGAGGAAAGAAGGTTTGTACACAAACATAGAAGAGGATTCTTTACGGTAAGAGCAGTGAGACTATGGAATTCTCTGCCTGAGGAGGTGGTGATGGTGAGTACAATAAAGGAATTCAAGAGGGGCCTGGATGTATTTCTGGAGTGTAATAATATTACAGTCTATAGCTACTAGAGAGGGGTCGTTGATCCAGGAAGTTATTCTGATTGCCTGATTGGAGTCGGGAAGGAATTTTTTATCCCCCTAAAGTGGGGAAAATTGTCTTCTACCTCACAAGGCCTTCCTCTGTATCAACTTGCAGGATGACAGGCCGAACTGGATGGACAAATGTCTTTTTTCGGCCTTATGTACTATGTTACTATGTTACCTTATATCAGGTCCTCAGATCAGACTCCCATAAATATCAGGACATCGGATCAGACCCCCCCCCCCCCCATATCAAGACATCACATCAGACCCCATATCAGCCTTTCATGTCAGAACCCCATCAGCCCTCAATGTCAGACCAGACCTCAGATCATCCCTTTATTTCATACCCCCATCAGACCTTATATCAGCTCTTTATTTCAGACCCCCATCAGATCTCAGATCAGCCCTCAATGTGAGACCCCCGTCCCCGTGAGACCTCTGATCAGCCCTTAATGTGAGACCCCATCAGACCTCAGATCAGCCCTCATTATCAGACCTCAGATCAGCCCTCATTGTCAGACCCCCCAGAGTTCCTTTTGCCATCAGACCTCAGATCAGAATAAAATAAAAAACTCCTCTTACCTCTCCTGCACTGCGGCTCCTCTCCATCTCTGGCCTGCGCTGCACTGTCAACTGACTGTGTGCAGCACCAGGTCATAGTGGGCGCACTACGTCCTGATGCTGTACGGAGTCAGGACAGTGCAGCATCGGCCCGAGGAAGGAAGACCAGGGAGTGTGAGTACCAGAAGCGCTCGCAGCGCTTCACTCCCCACTCCCGAAGAGCTCACTAATATTCGCTTTATAAAATGCACGGCCATTTTCTCCCCACTTTTTGTCTTATAAAGCTATATATAGCAGTATAGCTCTGAAAACCCCTTATTCTTTGCTCTCCAAATTGCATTTGGCTTATATAGGCATCTTAAACACCGTTGACCACTAGGTAATATGACCTCAGGCCGACAGAACCCACAAGGGAGTCCTCCACAGATAAATACCTTTCCTTTTTGGGGTCTCTGTGGGTGGTCAAACGCTATATTGAGCCAGGAAGATCATGGATAAACCAGTCCATAACTATTTTTTCCACCAAATGGGTATGAGAGGAGAACTCAGGGTAAGGCCAAACAGGATGGAACTAATGTGGCCACTGCTGTTTTCAAGTTGACCTTAATTGATGCTTCAGTTTGCGGTTGTTTCTCAGGAAAACTGAAGCATCCACTTATTATTTCATTTGAAAGCCAATGCGACCATGTGCCGCTGTGGTTTTCAGCTGCATCGTAGGATGTGTCAGTGCCGCCCCATTTGGCCTGAACCTTAGGTTGTGCCATTTTTGAACAAGGTGGAAGAGATCAAACCTCTGAGACCTGAAAGGTTTGTCTTTGCTGTATATGGTATGCGCATTGAGCTGTGCCAAAGTTTCAACCTGTTGAGCAAGACTTCTAGCTTTTAGCTTGCTGTAATCCACAGATAAATAAGGAGCTAGAACTTCTGCCCATTGTTCTGGATGGCAGATTCTTTCTTTCTGCAACCTTTTCCAAAACAGAAAATCCTGAGAGGAGGCCGTGCATGTACAGTTCACTCTGTTCACATCAATAGTACTTTGGAACAGAACTGAACGCTCTGACTCACCGATTTTAGAAAGTGCTATTGAAGTGAATGGCGAGAGCAGCACAAGTGGCTGGGCGCAGGTCCCTGTTTTGGAGATTTTACAAAACAATTTAAAACCAACATCTAGGCCAGTGATGGCGAACCTTTTAGAGACCGAGTGCCCAAACTGCAAACCAAAACACACTTATTTATCGCAAAGTGCCGACACTGCAATTTAACCTGAATACTACAGTCCAACATATTATATCTTCCATGTACTTTATCATTTAGCTATAATAGCCTGCCTACATTCCGTGCGCTGCCTGTACTGTTCATACAGGGAGTGCAGAATTATTAGGCAAGTTGTATTTTTGAGGATTAATTTTATTATTGAACAACAACCATGTTCTCAGTGAACCCAAAAAACTCATTAATATCAAAGCTGAATATTTTTGGAAGTAGTTTTTAGTTTGTTTTTAGTTTTAGCTATTTTAGGGGGATATCTGTGTGTGCAGGTGACTATTACTGTGCATAATTATTAGGCAACTTAACAAAAAACAAATATATACCCATTTCAATTATTTATTTTTACCAGTGAAACCAATATAACATCTCAACATTCACAAATATACATTTCTGACATTCAAAAACAAAACAAAAACAAATCAGTGACCAATATAGCCACCTTTCTTTGCAAGGACACTCAAAAGCCTGCTATCCATGGATTCTGTCAGTGTTTTGATCTGTTCACCATCAACATTGCGTGCAGCAGCAACCACAGCCTCGCCTCCCAGACACTGTTCAGAGAGGTGTACTGTTTTCCCTCCTTGTAAATCTCACATTTGATGATGGACCACAGGTTCTCAATGGGGTTCAGATCAGGTGAACAAGGAGGCCATGTCATTAGATTTTCTTATTTTATACCCTTTCTTGCCAGCCACGCTGTGGAGTACTTGGACGCGTGTGATGGAGCATTGTCCTGCATGAAAATCATGTTTTTCTTGAAGGATGCAGACTTCTTCCTGTACCACTGCTTGAAGAAGGTGTCTTCCAGAAACTGGCAGTAGGACTGGGAGTTGAGCTTGACTCCATCCTCAACCCGAAAAGGCCCCACAAGCTCATCTTTGATGATACCAGCCCAAACCAGTACTCCACCTCCACCTTGCTGGCGTCTGAGTTGGACTGGAGCTCTCTGCCCTTTACCAATCCAGCCACGGGCCCATCCCTCTGGCCCCATCAAGACTCACTCTCATTTCATCAGTCCATAAAACCTTAGAAAAATCAGTCTTGAGATATTTCTTGGCCCAGTCTTGACGTTTCAGCTTGTGTGTCTTGTTCAGTGGTGGTCGTCTTTCAGCCTTTCTTACCTTGGCCATGTCTCTGAGTATTGCACACCTTGTGCTTTTGGGCACTCCAGTGATGTTGCAGCTCTAAAATATGACCAAACTGGTGGCAAGTGGCATCTTGGCAGCTGCACGCTTGACTTTTCTCAGTTCATGGGCAGTTATTTTGCGCCTTGGTTTTTCCACACGCTTTTTGCGACCCTGTTGACTATTTTGAATGAAACGCTTGATTGTTCGATGATCACGCTTCAGAAGCGTTGCAATTTTAAGAGTGCTGCATCCCTCTGCAAGATATCTCACTATTTTTGACTTTTCTGAGCCTGTCAAGTCCTTCTTTTGACCTATTTTGCCAAAGGAAAGGAAGTTGCCTAATAATTATGCACACCTAATATAGGGTGTTGATGTCATTAGACCACACCCCTTCTCATTACAGAGATGCACATCACCTAATATGTTTAATTGGTAGTAGGCTTTCGAGCCTATACAGCTTGGAGTAAGACAACATGCATAAAGAGGATGATGTGGTCAAAATACTAATTTGCCTAATAATTCTGCACGCAGTGTAGTGCGCCCTGCGCTGATGAATGGCAGGAAAAGTCTGAGGCATATTGGTACACCATAGACTTTTTCCATGGCATGGGTGCCCACAGAGAGGGCTCTGAGTGCTGCCTCTAGCACCCGTGCCATAGGTTCGCCACCACTGATCTAGGCCATCTAGCCTCTATCTAAACATCAGACTGGGTTTCCATGTTCAGGTTTTCTGATGCAGTTTTTAAAGCAAAAGCCAAGAGTGGATTAAAAAAGTAGAAAACTCTGTCTTTTCTTTATATGTGTCCTCATTTATCATCTGATTCTGGCTTTGGCTTCAAAAACCCTGAAAGTAGAAACCCTCACTGTTGGGCCTAATACCCAGTACCTCAAAACAGTTTCCACATATGTCATTACAATCATCATGGCTGTCCCTCCCCAGGTTTTTGACATAGCCTGTCTTTTAGGATCCAGACACAACGTGTACATGTGGCCTGATACATACAATATTTTTCTTTTGCACAGAAATATCAGTTGGAGTAGACAACTTCTAACCAACACAGGAAGTTACAGATGACGTCTGTTGTATTTGCATTATGTTGGTGGCTGTATGTATTTTACTGAAAAAGGCTTGCTTGAAAAGTTTTACTTTACTAGTAATGTTGTATCTAAGAGCCCAGTTACATTGGCTGATACACAGGGCAATTTTTCGGGGATTAACCGTTCACTCCCCATAATTGTCTACTCGCTTAAGCCACATTTAAACAAAGCAATCATCCTCTCTATATGGGGTGGGAGACAGTGACGGGGATCACTATATTTCCCCAAGATTCCTCTCATATGTGTACTAGACACTAGGAGGCATATATATATATCTTCCAGGGAAAGCTGGATGTAATGCAATGAATCCAGGAAAAGCTGAGTATGCCTAACAAAGAGTAGCATGCTAAGGGCTTTGGTAAGGACAGGATTTTTATGGAATGATGGGCAGGTTGGTGGTGGGGCCTATCAGTCTCTTCCTGGCCAGCACAGGTTTTCTTTGTAACACTTTCCAGCTCATTACTAGGCCATCTGAGGAGAAACTGTTAGGCCTTATTCACATGTCAGTGTTTGGTAAGTATAGGTATACAATTAGACAGCACTCCAAAATTGAAGGTGAAATAGTCAGTGATTTTTATTCAGCCGGACATAATGGTATATAGTAAATTCAAGCAACGTTTCGGGCTATATGTAGCCCTTCATCAGGCCTTGTGTATAAGCACAATCATGTGGACGCCGGCGCTGGGAGTGTTTGGTAAGTGATTTCCATCAGTGGTTGTAAGAGAAAACCAGAAGTGGAGACTTCACGATGATAAGTTGTAAGGAAAAGATCTGCACCTGTTCTCTGTTTAGAGCCAATCCTGGTTTTGGCTCACAATCACTGATGGAAATCACTGACCGAACACTGACTGTGTGAATGAGGCATTACTGTAATTACTAGCCTCAAAGTGAACATTTACTCCTGGTGTAAGGTCAAACACATTAAAGGGGTTGTGCCAAGTTTGCAAGTTATCCCCAGAATAGGAAATATCTAAATGATCTGCACTGTTCCCTCAATCTCATGGAACGTTTGGTCGAGCATTCAGACTACCACTCCACTCATTCTCTATGAAACCGCCGGAAATAGCTAAGCGATGTACTCGGCTATCTTTGGCATTCCCATAGAGAATAAATGGAGCGGCAGGACACATGCCTGACCTGCCGCTCCAATGAGCAGGGAACAGTGTCACCGTTCTCAGTAAGGGGGTTGTCCCAGAGGTCAGACCCCCACAATCAGTTAGTTATACTCTATCTTGTCGATAGGGGGGACAATGTCAAAACTTGGCCCAATCCTTTAAACCCTTCTACCCCCGGCGATACCCAGAGCCATACCTTTTTTATTTTTTCATTCACATAGCCATATGACGGCTTATTTTTGCGGGACAAGTTGTACTTTCTAATGGCACCTCTTAATATTGCATACGATGTAGTGGGAAGCTGGAAAAATGCCAAATCGGGGAAAATTGGGGAAAAAAATCACAATTTCGCCACAGTTTTATGGGTTTTGTTTCTACAGCGTTCGCTATACAGTAAAACTGACCTGTGACCTTCATTCTCCAGGTCAGTACGATTACAGCAATACCAGATTTATATAGTTTTTCTTGTGTTTTAATAGTGAAAAGGGTTATCCCATTATTATTGTAAAGTATGCAAATCAGACATAATTTAGTGCATGACAATGTCTTTCTAACAAAGCTAGAACCAGCCCTGTACCTCACATGGATCCAGAGATCTCCTGATTCATTGCTCTACTACATTTATATCAGGCTGACAGCTCAAGGGGAGTGTCTTTTCTGCTGCTGCTAAGGGGGCGTGTCCATGCTCTCCCTATCACAGCTCAGGAGGCAGTTGAAGGATGAAACAGAGCATGTGCGGCCATCTCAGTGAGCAGGACAGAGAAATAAGAAAAAGAACAAACAGCAGGTGGCACTATACCGATACATTTTATTGAATAACAGTGACTAAACAAGAACATAAGTACATGCAATTACAAAAGTTTTCAGATCCAGGTCCTGGTGTGAAAACTGTAGAATATTTTTCATGGAACAATCCCTTTAAAAAAAAAAAGACATTGGGAAAAAATTTTATTTTATTTTCATCGCCATATTTTGACCCCCATAACTTTTCTATAGTTATGTCTCTAGCTGTGTGGGAGCGCATGTTTTCAAGGATGATCTGTCAGACTTTTTGGTCACTTTTTACAAAAAAAAAATAATTTAGGAGTTGAAATGATACAAAAATGGCGTATCGGCCATTTTGATGTTTTTTCCATTTCACTGTTCTCTGTATGGGATAAATATTTTTATACTTTACTAGTACAGGTGCTTTCCCATGTGGCAGTGACCATGATGTTTATTTTTTCAGTGTTTATTTTTATTCTGGGGAAAGGGGGGTATTTTTATTTTAAAAAAATGTCCTTTTTTATATTTGTAAAAACTTTTTTTTTTTCCCTACTTTTTTTATCGTTTAAGCCCCCAAGAGCCTAACATTATTTGTGAAAATCCTTGGAGCCTCAGTAGGCCTTTCACAGGCAACGAACGAATCGCCGATGTGCATGAAACAACAGAAACCATGTGGATATGGTACGTGCTGCGTTTGTGAACAGGCACCATCTTTAAAGACCCAACTTCTGCTGTGCTATTACGGCGGAGACTGGGAAGGGGTTAATGTGATTTTGTTTATATAGCCAGGGAGACATATATGATTAGTTAGTGCTTAACCAGCAGTGGTTGATTTGTGTTTTTTAGGTCTGAATGTAAAGCTACACGTTTATTTTGTGCAACAAAAGCCAACAAGGTTCTGTGTCACTGTGTTGGAATGCATTTGACTCCATCTTAGGCCTCATGCACACGACCGTTGTTTTATTCCGTGTCCGTTGTTCCGTTTTTCGTGATTTTCTGCGGACCGTTGAAAACTCGGCTAATGCACCATTTGTCATCCGCGTCCGTGATAGGTGGTTCCAGTCCGTCAAAAAATGTAACCTGTCCTATTTTTTTCACGGAAAACGGTTCGCGGACTTATTCAAGTCAATGGGACCGTGAAAAAACGCGGAGGCACACAAGATTGTCATCCGCGTCCGCGTACGTTTTTTTCCTATCATTTGCATGGCAAACTTGACTTAGACTTTTTTTACCTTTCCTTCATGTCTGGTGATCCTCCAAAAATAAAGGAAGACACACGGGAAAAAAAACGGATCACGGAACAACGGAACCCCATTTTGCGGAACGGAACACAACAACGGTTGTGTGCATAAGGCCTAACAGAGCTAATTCCCACAGGGGATTTACAATTGCTATTCCGATCCTTTGCCCCCATTCAGTTTCATAGTTGGCGGCACATCGCCCTGTGTAAACAAGAAAACGATGTTATGTGGTCGGCGGCACTGGGGGCAATTATCTGGAACGAGCATCCATTCAAACATTCAATTCTGCAAACTGGCCTGATAATCGGCCCATGTAAATATGGGATTCATGTGGTATTCAGGGGTGCATCATCTAGAAGCTAAGGGGGAACACTGCAGGAAGCCAGCGGTATGGCACATATGTCATACAGCCCTGCACTATGCCCCTCAATAGTAATTAGTAAAAGACTTCTCTTACTGCACAGCCCCTTCCCTTCCAAATGTCTAATGACAGACATTGATAGGCATGTAACTTGGCTGGTAGTATTGGCATACTGTGGACAAGGGCAGATTGGCCATAGACCGCCCAAGCTCCCATCTCTGCCACTGGCTGGGTACAAAATAAGCTATCAGCTACCAGTGACATGCCCTTCTGAATTCAACCATGTCCCGCATCTCACCTCCTCACCCTGCTCCATATCTTAACCAGAGACAACTGGAAGAGGAGGAGAGAAAATGGTCTCTACTGATGGCCAACTGAGAGGGACAGCTTTTGGGGCAATATATTGTGCAGCACTGTGGTATGTGGTATTTTGCGCTATGGTATTGCTGACTGCTACTTTTGTTGTCCCACCTCCTGTCAATTTAGATCCTCCTACAATACGGGGTCACTTTTATGGGGTATTTTTTCCAGGTCCACTTTAGGTTCCCAATCATGACTGTGGACTACTGTGAGTAAGGCATTGTCGGTACAACTATGAGCTATGAGTATTTTCAGTATTATCCATGTTAGGCTACTTTCACATTAGCGTTTTTGCTGGATCCGCTTCCGCCATGATAATACCACCGGCTGCATCCGCTATAAACGGATCTGGTTGTATTATCTATAAAATGACCAAGATGTAAGTCAATGGGCGCCGGATCCGTTTTCTTTTGTGTCCGAGAAAACTGATCCGGCACCATTGACTTACATTGTGTTTCATGACGGATCCGTCTTGCTCCGTATCCCATGACGCACTCAAAAACATTGCTTGCAGCGCTTTTGTGTGCGTCATGGAAACGCAACAGAATGCAATCTGGTGCACTCCGTTCCCTTCAGTTGAGTTTTGACAATGAATGGGGACAAAACTGAAGGGCTTTCCTCCTGTTTTGAGATCCTATGACGGATCTCAATAATGGAAAGGAAAATGCAGATGTGAAAGTAGCCATAGTCTGAAAAGGAGAAAGATCTTTATTCAAAGAAAAAATGTAAGTGAAATTGTTAGTGATATTTTAACACTTTTAAAAGCAATGAAAACTATGTTATTTGTTATGAACAAGAAAAATATTTTTTCCAGCCCAAAAATTATACCTGATTAAAACTGCATGTTTATTAAAGGGGTATTTGGTTTCATTACGTTATCCCCTATAAACAGGATAGCGGATCACTATTAGATCGGTAGGGGTCCTACTGCTGGGACTCCCACAGATCACAAGAATGGTGGCTTCGTACCCCCTGCAGCCCCCCTGAAATGAACAGAACGGCCTGTCGCACATGTGCATGACTGTTTTATTCATTTCTATGGGAATTCCAGAGATAGCCGATTACATCACTCGGCTATCTCCGTAATTCCCATAGAAATTAATGGAGCGGTCGCAAACAAGCTGCTCTGTTCACGGGGCTGCAGGGGGTACAAAGCCACCATTTTTGTGATTTGTGGGGGGTCCCAGCAGTAGGATCCCCACAGATCTAATAGTGATCCGCTATCCTGTGGACTGGAACACCCCTTTAATTCTATTAAAAATATGGTACAGAGCAGCATAACAGGTCTACGCTTTTCGGCTTAGTGCCTTAAAGGGGTTGTCCGGGTTCAGAGCTGAACCCGGACATACCCTTATTTTCACCCATGCTCCGATGCGCTCCCTTGCCCTGCGCTAAATCGCGCAGGGCACGGGCTCTTCTGTTTTCAATAACACACTGCTGGGCGGAAACCTCTCCATAGGCATTGTAAATGTAGATTCTCTTTGACATCGGGCCCTGTGCTCATTTTCAGCACAAACATGTGATACACGGATGTACAGCAAACAGGAGAAGTGACTCAGTCTGGCAGTCTTGTCGTAGACGTGAAGTTTCATAGAGCGGAAATAGAGATGTATGTACACTATGAAGATGTATGACTGGATGAAGGATTAGCTGAGGTGACACAAAGAATTGTCATAGGGATGCACAAAATAAGGTCCTGAGCCTGCTCTCTGTATTATTGCTATCAGTTACATGATAATCTCTGTTTCGCCTGGGCTACAGAAAATGCACATTAAAGTTTCCACTTAGCTGAGGCAGGCAGAAGTGTGACCTACTTAGTATTTTGCTTATGCCATGATTTTTTTCTTGCAGTACTGTTAACCACTGAAGACACTTTGCTGCGGGGGTAGATGGCCATCAATGCGTGGTGGGGCTCTGAATATAATTTGTGTTATAAAGTGTATCGGTGTCTGGACTTGTATGTCTTCTAATTAAAATTATTTTGATCTATTTTACAGCATATAAAAAAGATTTGCTTGTATACAGGGCCATTAATGGGTCTGTTCATCAAGTAGCGGTGGCCAGGCATCAACCCTCTAGCTATATAAGAGGCTCAGGAGCTTCAGCCACACATGATATTGTTTACTTTTGTTTGATTCCATAGATTTATTAAAAATCATTTAAAAAAAGCAGTAATGGAAAATCTATCAGCCTTTTGAATATTTTTCTACAGAGTTTTAGTAGAATTTTTTTTTTTTTTACAGAATAAAAAGCAGCTGAATAAAACCAACCCCCAGTCTACCTATACCACCTTCCCTCAATACTATACTCTTTTCCTGTGTTTTAAATATGAATAAATACATGGGTATATAAAAACTGTGAAAATAATTCTAATGAAATGTAATATGAGTTGAAAGAGTCCAAACTTTTCATCACGTAGGAGGTCAGATTTAGTGACATCACAAGAACTGTAGTTCAGCAAGAATAAGATGCACTATATGTCCCATTTAAAAAGGACCTTTCACCGGTCCGGACATTATCATGTAAATAGCTGGCTGTGTAGGGCATGTGAGATCATTTACTATTTTTCCTATGCACCGCTCCGTTCGCCCGCTGTGCCCGCCATTTTGGTTTCCCGCCTGGTATATACAGTAAATTTGTAACGGTCACGTACACTACACACACAAGGGGGAGGATAGTGACCACTGCGCTCCACCCTCACCCCTGGCCCTGCCTACTTGCCTCACAAGTCCTGACGACAGGGGACAACTGGACGGCAGTCCCTAGCTTAGAATACGTGCCGGGAGGACAGACAAGACAAATAACGGATAGTGAACGGACCGGGTCAACACCAAGAGAGCAACACAGTACAAAAGAAGTAAACAGAGAATAGTCAGGAGAAACCGAGGTCAAATACCAGGAGAGTAATGAAGTACAACATGAGTCCGCAAAGAATAGTCAGGTGGAAGCCGGGGTCAGAATACCAGGAGAGCAGCGCAGTACAGGAGGAGTAGGCAGAGGATCGTCAGGGAACACAGGAACAGGTAAGTATGCCAGGTAACAAAATTGCCAATGAACCTAAATACTGAATAGCTGGGGTCATGTGACGTGGCCAGCGCCACATGACCCACGCTAGTAATACAGCTGAGCACCGACTGCCCAGCTCGGTGCTCAGACCTCCCCTGGTTGCTTGGGGAACTGAGGACGCCGGCTGCGCAGAGGAGACATGCGCGGACGGTCCATCCCGCCCCCTATCACCTAGGAGACGAGGACTTGTGCCTGTCCTCGCTCCTGCACAGGGACGCCGACGGCGCTGAGGAGAGAGAGCTCCTCACCAGCATCCCGTGACAAAATTCATACCATTGGTACAGGGAGGAGGAGACGCCCGTTTTTCTCTGGGGGGGGGGGGGGGTCTCCTTCTCCCTGGCTGTGAGCTGGCCAATCACAATGGAGAGCGTCACAGTCAGGGAGAAGATGAGTTTTTAGGAAAAATCATAAGCGATCTCACATGCCTTTAGTATGCCCTACCCTGACAGCAATTTACATGATAATGTCAGGACTGGTGAAAGATCCTCTTTAAGCAGCATAGTGCAGGGCATGGAGAGGGGATCAGCCACAGATTTCCCCCCATTTCTGTAGGCCCACCTGTCAAAAGAAATGTCTCTCCATTGGTAGAAGTTTCTTCTGACAGGTGGGCCTGTAATAGACATGGTTCTTCTACTTGCTTTACATAGAAGATGCGTCATGTCAAGAATACTTCATTATACTGTCATTCATTACTTTTCTCAATCACAGTGTATAATTTACCGGTCGTGTATGGACTTGCTCGGGTTAGAATGAAAGAGGTTTTCCAGATTTTAACATTGACATCCATGTGTGTATCAGTCTTTCTAGTGGTTCAGCGATACCTGCCCCATTCAAGTGAATGGGGCTGAGCTGTTTCTGCGCACCAATACCAGTCACAGCCACATGGACAAGAATAATAACCAACCCCACACTGATCACTTACATTAAAGGAAATCTGTTACCATCGACTTCCCTATTCAACCTTTTGCATAGACACATAGCTGTGGTTCATCTTATTAAAACGCTGTCTTTCTTTTGTTGATCTGAAGCTCCATTCCAGAGTTATGATACTTTTTCTTAATATGCAAATTAGGCATTTGGTGCAATGAGGGATTTACCGTTGCACCCAAACTCCACTCCTTTCTGTGGCCAGCCCCTCCCTCACTGCTTTGATTGACAGGGCCTGTTCTGGTTCTGGCCAAGCTGCCAGTTCGGTTGATGTACTGCTCCAAATTAATTAATGTACGTGCACGGAGAGATCAGACTGAGACAACCCACAGCACGGGGTTAAAACAGAATCTCTGGTTTATTTTTTGAAAACAACACACAATACATAGGTTTTACGACAGGAAGAAGTGGAGTGGGAGGGGGAGGGTGAAAGATAGAGTATATCTTTTCTATTGGCTACGAACACTATACTTTTTCTGTAACCTTGACGGCTCAGAGGAATTCCTCCCCCCTTGCTCGTGGGTGAAACCATTACTTCTTTCTTTGTAACTGCTTGCTTGAGCTGAACGGAAACCTCTTTGTAACTGCTTGCTTGAGCTGAACGGAAACCACAAAGAAACACATGATAAAACACAAAGTAAGATTCTAGTTTATAGGTGTTGGCTGAATGCCTGGCCGCCATCTTAGCTAAACATAGTCCTCAACAAGCAAGTATCCATTTTGTATCAATAGTCCATAACAGTCCCCCCTTGGAAACTTGATTGTAGACTTTCCCTTCGCCTAGCGAATCCCCTGGGCATACCATTCGTATCCTCTTCACCCGCAGTGGCGACAACCTACCCCTTATAGGTAGGCTCCCGGTTGCTCGGACTTGTGGTAATACCCTGGGATTCATCTCACCCTATCTCAGCCAGGCATCATTGTGAGGAGGGGGAGCTGTGTTGAACGATGTTTCCTTCTGTCCTTCCTCATCGTAGAGGAGCATAATAGGTCGTTCATCAGTTTTCTTCATTCTTTTTGAAAAGCGGGTCACACAAATAAGAACGAGCTTAATCACTACATATATCACCAATATTATTAGGGCTACCTGCAATATTACTTGGACAATTCCCATGAACCAACCCCCAATACCTTTGAACCAGTTATTGGGGTTAAGGGAAGAGAAGGTATCAGACCACCATGTATCTTTATCAGCTTTATGTGCATCCAGCCATTTATCTCTTAAATCCGCCATCTTCTCTATATCCACCTTAACTTGCAAATTACCCTGCGGGTCTATGTAATGGCAACAAGAGGGTCCCACAATCTGGCACATACCTCCATCTTTAGCTGTAACATAATCTAGAACTAATGTGTGTTGGTTGGTGACGATGATTAACTGGTTTTGCACAATGTTTGAGGTATTCATAAGTCTCATCACCTCCCATATTTGGTCATCCAGGTAGTCTGTTGCTACTACCAGATGATCCCACATCTGCATTATCATGGGATATATGAAGATGGAACTAACAATTTTGTTGGTAATGCTCATCTCTACTACATGTGGCTTGCCATTTGGTCTGGGTGTGTTATCTTTGGCCCTACGGTACAAGGTGTGTTTAGGTACTGCATTTATGTCAATTTCAGAGTGTGGTACTATAAAGGTAGCAGGAGTAAGCCTGGCGATGGTGCACAGTCCTGTGACATTCTCGGATAACCATTTGTATGCTTTGTGTCCACAAACTAAGTATATGTCGTCTGCAACTGCTACTGCTGTGCCATTGAATAATCGGGTAATTAGTTTGGCTAATTGTGTCCCTTTCGCCAACTCATATCCTTTTGACTGACTTTCGGTGTCGTTAGCTAATATACCTGTCCGGAGATCCTGTACAGTACGGTTGTTACAGGGCAGATCCTTTCCGTTCACAGCATCTACACCAATACACTGCACGTGGCTGTCTGTTTTTGAATCATTGCAACCTGAGTGTATGTGTGGACTAAATGTCATACCTTTGGTTTGTACTTGGAGACAATAACAGTGTGTCCAGCTAGGAAAACATGTGACATTAGCCCAGTGTCCCTCTTGCCAAGGAGTAGAGCTATGATCTACCGAGGGTCCTGATCTGTTTATCATGAGCCATGAGGCATCTGCCCACCCTGCAACAGGTAAGGCTACTTCCTTGTCCTTGTTTGTACTGGATTTAACTTGGTGTATACTAGTGAGAAAGATGGTAGAATTAGACAGGTCAATCAGTTCAGAAAGGTCCAGGGGTATTGCAAAATAAGGCATACTGGTTGAACTCACGGGACTGTGGGTACAGATCCAACAATCTCTCAGAGTTTCAGTCTCCTTCAACCCCTGGACTAAAATTTGATGGTGCCGTATCAGTGAATTGTCCCATTCATCACCCAGTGGCGTGAATACTGCAGATATGCCCACTGTCAAAGTCATGATCAGTATGTGAATCCTCATGGCTTATGGTTCCTGGGACGGTGGGACAGCCTTCACTCTTTTACAATGTGAAGCGTGGATCCAGGTGGGTCTCCCTTCGAGTTTCACAGAGGTTGGGGTGGTCAGCAACACCTGGTAAGGTCCCTCGTATCGTGGTTCGAGGGTGCTTCTGACGTGTTTCTTGACCACCACCCACTCTCCAGGTTTGAGAGTGTGGCTTCCCTCCAGGGAGTTAGGATCTGGAATGGAAGAGAAAACTTGTGCATGTATATTAGACAATTGCTTGCTCAAGGCTATCACATATTTTGCAACAGATTCATAATGCATTTGTAACTGTTGTGGGAAATACTGTCCCATTCTTGGCCCTGTTCCAAATAAGATCTCATATGGGGTTAGTTTGTGTGGGGGCCTTGGTGTATGCCTAACTGAAAAGAGGGTTATAGGCAAACACTGAACCCAATTAAGCCCTGTCTCCCTGGTCATCTTCAGCATTTTAGATTTTAACGCCCCGTTCAATCTTTCGACTTTGCCGCTGCTTTGGGGCCTGTATGGGGTATGATACGCCAGGTGTGACCCTACCATCTTCCAGACCTCTTGGGTTAGACTAGCAGTGAATGCTGGGCCCTGATTACTCTCAATGACCTCAGGTACTCCGAACCTACAGACAAGCTCCTGCATCAGTTTTTTTGCAGTAGTGGTTGCTGTCTGGTTTCGGACGGGGTAGGCTTCTGGCCACCCAGAGAACAAGTCTATCACTACTAGCACATATTGAAACCCTTGGCACATTGGCATCTGGATATGATCGATTTGTATCCTCTGAAAGGGATATAAGGCTTTCGGGAGACATTTTCTGGGAGTGGGCTCGGTTCTGCCGGGGTTACACTCTGCACAGATGAGACACGCTTGAGTATGTCTCACCAGGACAGGGGTTATCCCTGGGGCCACCCATATTTTGTCAATAAGTTCTTTCATGATGGTTTTGGATTGGTGGGGATAAAGAGCTCTGGGTAGGCAGACTCTCTTTCCTTGTGTCCAGAGTCCAGATTCTTCTTCGAGGGCTGATTCTTTCAGCCAGATTTCCTTTTCCCTGGGAGTGGCCTGTTTCTGCATTTGTTTCAGTAGGTCCCATGTGATTTCTTCTTGTTCCAGGTCCTCCTGTGTTATCATAATCTGGTCTGACTGGACTCTTTCCTCTTTCACTGCTGCTTCCTTGGCCGCTTGGTCAGCTAGGGCGTTTCCTCTGGCCTCAGGAGTGTCAGCTCGAGTATGGGCCTTTACTTTGATCACTGCCACTTGGTTGGGCAGGAGTACTGCTGCCATTAGAGCTGCTACTGCTGCAGCATTCTTAATCGGGGTTCCTGCAGCTGTGATGTAATCCCGGGCCTTCCATATTAGTCCAAAGTCATGAACCACTCCAAAGGCATATCTAGAATCTGTGTAGATATTGGCGGTAGAGTCTTTTGCCATGAGGCAGGCTTCAGTGAGGGCAATGAGTTCAGCTTCTTGTGCTGACTGGTCTGGGCGCAATTGTCTTGCACACAGCACTTCATGTTCACTTGTGACTGCCATGCCTGTATGGAACTTCCCCTTGTCATCGGCGTACCTTGAGCCGTCCACAAAGAGAATCCAATGAGGGTTTGTCAGAGGAGTGTCTTGGACTGATGGTGGTGTCCCTACTTCAGCTTCCATCATTGTGATGCAATCATGTTCTTGTTCCTTGTAAAGAGAGTCAGTTGAGGCCCATAGTTCTTCTTCCTGAAGATCCTCTTCAGCATGTAGATCAATAAAATCTTCAGAATCTCCATTATACTCCCCCCTTGGAAGAGGAAGGAGTGCAGCAGGATTGAGGATGTGGCACCTCTGAATGGTGACATTATCTGGCAGAAGCAAACTACACTGAAGCCGGAGGTGGCGCTGTGCAGTGAGGTGTTTAGGTTGAGTCTGCTGGAGGATGGCAGAAATGTCATGGGGAGCCAGAATAGTGAGGGGATGACCCAGCACAACGTCAGATGTGACGTTTAGAAGAGAGCTGGCAGCATGGATAGCTCTGACACAGGAAGGGGCAGCTCTGGCTACCGGGTCAAGACGCTTAGAATAGTAACCCAAGGGTCGATTGCGGCCACCATGAGTTTGAGTGAGGACTCCAGTGGCATGACCTTGGCGTTCCATGACATACAGCCGGAAAGGAAGGTTGTAGTTGGGGATGCCAAGAGCAGGGGCAGATGCAATGGCGGCCTTCAATGACTGAAAAGCTTCTCCGGCCTCCATTGTCATCTGGAAAGGAGTAGCAGCATTACGAGGTATACAGTCATATAAGGGCTGCATGAGGACAGAAGCATCAGATATCCAAGGCCTGCAGTAGGAGATGAGTCCCAGAAAGGTTTGCAGCTGATGAGGAGTGTCCGGGAGTTGGATGTCAGAGATAGCCTTCTTCCTCGCCTCAGTTAGGTGCTTGTGACCTTGAGAGATGCAATGACCTAGGAAGACAACTTTGGGGAGACACAGTTGTAGTTTGGCTTGTGAGACTCGACATCCAGCAGAGGCTAAAAACTGGAGAAGTGAGACAGATTTTGTCATGCAGATTTGGGGAGAGACCGCACAGAGGAGAAGGTCATCCACATACTGGAGGAGTTCCACATCCGGGTGATCTGCTTGCCAGGGTTGCAGAACAGAGGACATAGCCTTGCTGAAGCAGGAAGGGCTGTTTTGAGCCCCTTGAGGCATAACAGTCCAGGTGTACTGTTTGCCTGCATGTGTGAAAGCAAAAAGAAACTGACATTTCTCATGTAAGGGAACAGAAAAGAATGCATTGGCCAGATCAATGACAGTGAAAGTAGTGGCAGTGGGTGGAATGCCAGCAAGGAGTGTGTGCGGATTGGGGACAATAGGTGTCTCAAGAACAGTAGCCTCATTGACAGCTCGGAGGTCCTGCACCATGCGGTACGTTGGAGGCTGTCCTTTCTCCCTTTTCTTCCGTACTGGGTAAAGGGGTGAGTTACAGGGAGAAGTAGTGATCTTGATTGCCCCATTCTGCAGGAGGGCCTGCACCTGGAGGGTAATAGCATCCTGTTGTGAGATAGAAAGCGGATATTGCGCTTTGTATGGCAGAACCTTGGGATCCTTCAGGGTCACAGTGACCGGTGGGGCATTGAGGCGTCCGATATCATGGGGTCCTTTGGTCCAGAGAGTATCGGAGATGAGGTGCAAAATGGTTTGCAGCGAATCCCCTTGTTCATATGAGTCAGCGTCCTGAAGTGTGGTTAATGCCATAAGAAGGCAAGTATCTTCCGGGTGTAGGGCTGTACCGAGGGTGACTGTTCCATCCTCTTTGAACTGTATGTTAGCCTGGATTTTCTGAAGAAAATCAGAGCCTAACAGATTGAAGGGGAATGTTTGGCTGACAACAAACTGTGACATGACTCCTGCAGGGAGGTGGAGTTGGGGGATTTTAGTCTGGGAGAATCTAGGGGGAGTGACTGTGAGTGGCTTGGTCACGGAGTTATATTGCACAACCCCCTCTAGTCCAGAACAAGGTAATTGAATGTCAGTGAGCCAAGAATGAGGTACGGCAGTCTCACATAATACACTGCGGGCTGCACCAGTGTCCACAAGAAATGAAAGTTCCTTGCCTGCAACCTCAAGAGTCACTCGAGGGGTGGGACCGGTAGGAGGGGTAGAGACTGTCATATATGGAATGTCCCCTCCCTGCACTGGTTTGCCAGCGTCCTATTGCGATGAAGGGGGCTGAGTGCCCCCCTGTCGCCGTTGATTGGTTGGCCACAGATGTTTGCTACGGCAGTGTCGTTTTATGTGACCGGGCTTGCCGCACCCATAACAGACATAAGGGGGTGGGTGTTCTCCACCATCTTCTCCTGACATTACGGCTATCACAGCAGCACGGGTTTTCTTTGTGTTACTCTCTAGACCAGCGGTTCTCAACCTAGGGGTCGCGACCCCTTTGGGGGTCGATCGGCCCTTTCCGGGGGGTCGCCGGTGCTTGTTTTGCGGCTGAGTAACTCAGAAGATCCGATGGTATATTCTAACCCCCAGGCGTTCCCATGGTGACGGGGACGCTTGCCTGGGGGTTAGAATATACCATCGGATCTGAGTTTTACGAGCTCAGTGAGATCGTAAAAACTCAAATCCGATGGTATATTCTAACCCCCAGGCGTTCCCATGGTGACAGGGATGCTTGCCTGGGGGTTAGACTATACAGGGCCACGCCGCTCACAGCAGTATATTTATAAACTAATCAGTAACTACTTTAACTTTAATCATTGCTCATTGTTGAGCTCTTTACTTGGATTATAATTTATTTGAATATGGGATATCTTACTTTGTCTTAGCTCCGGTAATAGCAGGCAGTGCGGGGGGCGGCGCTCACTCACTGATGTCACGCGCCTGCTCCTCCCACTAGGCGGCGCAGGCGCGTGACGTCAGTGAGTGAGCGCCGCCCCCCGCACTGCCTGCTATTACCGGAGCTAAGACAAAGTAAGATATCCCATATCCGAATAAATTATAATCCAAGTAAAGAGCTCAGCAATGAGCAATGATTAAAGTTAAAGTATTTACTGATTAGTTTATAAATATACTGCTGTGAGCATCGGGGAGGGAGATCTGTGGATGGCACTGTAGGGGGATCTGTGGATGGCAGTGCCATCCACAGATCCGCCTACAGTGCCATGCACAGATCCCCCCTCCCCTAAAAAGTGCCATCCACAGATCTCCCCCCTAAACAGTGCCATCCACAGATCCCCCCTAAACAGTGCCATCCACAGATCCCCCCTAAACAGTGCCATCCACAGATCCCGCTGTTTAGGGGAGGGGGGATCTGTGGATGGCACTGTTTAGGGGGATCTGTGGATGGCACTGTTTAGGGGGGATCTGTGGATGGCACTGTTTAGGGGGGAGATCTGTGGATGGCACTGTTTAGGGGGGAGATCTGTGGATGGCACTGTTTAGGGGAGGGGGGATCTGTGAATGGCACTGTTTAGGGGGGATCTGTGGATGGCACTGTTTAGGGGGGATCTGTGGATGGCACTGTTTAGGGGGGATCTGTGGATGGCACTGTTTAGGGGGGATCTGTGGATGGCACTGTTTAGGGGGGAGATCTGTGGATGGCACTGTTTAGGGGAGGGGGGATCTGTGGATGGCACTGTTTAGGGGGGAGATCTGTGGATGGCACTGTTTAGGGGAGGGGGGATCTGTGGATGGCACTGTTTAGGGGAGGAGGGATCTGTGGATGGCACTGTTTAGGGGGGAGATCTGTGGATGGCACTGTTTAGGGGAGGGGGATCTGTGGATGGCACTGTTTAGGGGGGATCTGTGGATGGCACTGTTTAGGGGGGGATCTGTGGATGTCTTTGTGATTAATTACTCTGCTTTAATTATGTTCAATTTGTAATAAAAATACATCCTGCATATCAGATATTTACATTACAATTCATAACAGTAGCAAAATTAGTTATGACGTAGCAAGGAAAAAAATGTAATGGTTGGGGGTCACCACATTATGAGGAACTGTATTAAGGGGTCACGGCTTTAGAAAGGTTGAGAACCACTGCTCTAGACCCTTTGCAATCTGCTCCAACATATCTAGTGTCAAGGATTTCCACTCGGGGCGACAGGTCACAAGGGCTTTGTTTATCTCTGGTCGTAGACCATCGACAAACGAGCGGGCCAAGAGTCTGAGATGAACAGGCTCATTCTGACTAAAACCCATGTCTTTGTAACTTTGTTTAATCCTCTGAGCAAATTTCTCGACAGTTTTCAACTTTTTCCTGTGTCATATCCTGCAATGTCGTGGATTGGTCTGCTAATCTTGCTTTCGCCCATTTCTGTAGTTGTTCTATAAAGAATTCTCCAGACTCATGATCCCGGGGGTCAAAGTTAGCACCTTTAAGTTCAGGGATGTGGATTTGATCCATTATCAGTGTGGAGTATTCACCTGTCTTGTTTTCCACTATACTTTGCAGGTCCGACCATGTGCACCCATAGGTTTGATGCACTTGGGACAGTTTCCTGAAAAAGGGCATGGGATGGGTCTCAGGGTCAGGCAGTAAATTCACTATGGTGAATAACTGTTGTGGGGTGAAAGACACATATTTTGGTGGTCCCTGTGGCCGGTTAAGTGCTAGGGCTTCTTTCAGTGTCTCAAGGTTTCCCTGCTCAATTTTCTGTAAGTTCTTTTGTAACTCTGTAATCTGACCCTGCAGTATTTGATCTTGTGAGCGTCGTGATGGGCGCACGACCATGGGCACAGTCCACTGTGGTGCCAGGGATAAAGTTGGCGGATCACCGTAGTCTGTCGGGGTACCCCGCGAAGGAGTCTGCATATTACCCGGTGCATTTTGTATGCCCATTGTGGATTCTGCAGCACCGTCTGCATCCCCCTGTTCTGCTTCATCAGGTTGCCCCCCTACCATTATAGGAGTAAGGGTGGCAGGTGAGTGGGGTAGCATGAATGTACCGTCCGGGTTAACCATGGGGTACAAGGTAGTAGGAAGGGGCAAGGGTGACATAGGAGTGACGGGGGGGTCCGGACCGGATGATATTAAAGGTCCGTTCATGGGCGTTGCCTGGGGACAAGATGGCGCTGTAGCTAACACGGGAAGTGATGGGACGTGCTGGGGAGTAGTTACCAAGGTGTGGTTTTGTGGGTGGGGAACCCCACAGTGAAGGCACGTATCACGGGAGGAGGGATTCTGTTGACCACATGTTTTGCAGGTCCACCCACCTGCTTTCTTCCCGGCGCCATTATAAGGTGGTGGCAAGTCATGTATCAATGCAACACCAGGCTTACAGAAATATCTCTGTCTTTTCTCATCAAAATTTAGTTCCCCCCGGTCTGTTCAAATTCTTTACTACAGTCCAACCACACACGGACCATGTCTGTCAATTTATCATCTTCTAACTTCCCCCTCTTCTCGTTTAACAACACTTGCCAGGTGGCACTACAAAGGATGCCTCCTTTACAGACACTATAACTCTTCTCCAACTTAGTTAATCCTTTTATGAAACGTTTGCCTCTCCTGTCCGCCACGTACTGTTCAGGTGAACAGTAGCCCTTCGGGACACTTTCCTCATTTCCCATTATCTCTCGTACCTACTGAACCCGCCTAAAGACCTCTGTATAGAGTAATCACTGGACGTGAAGACCTTTGAGTCCCGGTCAGCACACTCTGGGCTACCGCGGACTGCTCTCCACCCATCTGTGATCGTCCCCTTTATGGAGATTTGAGTCAGACGCCGGGCTGAACTCCGATACAGGCACACAGGAGAACTCCGTGTCTCAGTCAGTGATACTTGTCAACAGGGTCTTCACAACTTATAGGCACAACACAGTACATCAAGACTTTAAAAAACATATGGGGTTCTTACTTTCATGCCCTCGAGGACGTCCCAGACTGCTTCCGCACCCCTCCCTCAGACGAACACCAAGAGGCTACACCAGGGGACACTTTATGGGCAAGATGACTCAATTTTCTTACCTCATATCACGGGTTGCGATCTCGGTGTCCGTTAGTGCGCCTCTCCTCGTCTGGTCTCTGGGGGTACGGGAACAGAGGGTCCAATCCTCGAGCCCCACGATGGGTGCCAAAATTGTTCTGGTTCTGGCCAAGCTGCCAGTTCGGTTGATGTACTGCTCCAAATTAATTAATGTACGTGCACGGAGAGATCAGACTGAGACAACCCACAGCACGGGGTTAAAACAGAATCTCTGGTTTATTTTTTGAAAACAACACACAATACATAGGTTTTACGACAAGAAGAAGTGGGAGGGGGAGGGTGAAAGATAGAGTATATCTTTTCTATTGGCTACGAACACTATACTTTTTCTGTAACCTTGACGGCTCAGAGGAATTCCTCCCCCCTTGCTCGTGGGTGAAACCGTTACTTCTTTCTTTGTAACTGCTTGCTTGAGCTGAACGGAAACCTCTTTGTAACTGCTTGCTTGAGCTGAACGGAAACCACAAAGAAACACATGATAAAACACAAAGTAAGATTCTAGTTTACAGGTGTTGGCTGAATGACTGGCCGCCATCTTAGCTAAACATAGTCCTCAACAAGCAAGTATCCATTTTGTATCAATAGTCCATAACAGGCCAGGTAGTAGCAAAGCAGCCCTGGAGGAACTGGTCACAAAAAGGGGTGGAGCTTAGATGCAACAAGAGCAGCGGTGAAGCCATCATTGCACCAAGGGCCTAATTTGCATATCAACCCCTTCAGGAACAGGCCATTTTCCATTTTTTCATTTTAATTTTTTACCCCGAGCCTTCCCAGTGTGATGTTTTCATATTTTTCCATTCACACAACCATCTAGGATTATTTTTTGCAGGACAAGTTGTAATAGAAATGGCACCATTTATGGTTGCATACAATGTAGTGGGGAGCAGGAAAAGAAAATTCTAATGGGGTGAAATTATAAAAAAAGCCCCACAATTCTGCCACAGTTTTATGTATTTTTTTTTTTCAGCGTTTCCTATGTACTAAAACTTTCATTCTCCAGGTCAGTACGATTACAAAGATTACCACATTTGTGTCGTTTTTATTGCATTTTAATACTGTTTACAGACCATAGGAAGTCTCATTTTTTGTGGGATGAACTGTAGTTTTTATTGATTGTATTTTGGATTGTGTATGACTTTTTGATCACTTTTTATTCAATTTTTTTGAAGGGAGAAGTGACAAAAAAATGTAGAATCTGCAATTTTGATTTTTTTCCCCCCCATTAGGCCATTCACTGAATAGGATAAATATTTTTATATTTTAATAGTATGGGTGTTTCGCACACAACAATGAGTGTTAATTTTTTTATTGTTTGTGTATTTTTATTTTGTGGAAGGGGCGATTTATATTTTTATATTTATATTTTTTAAAACTTTTTTCTTTTTTGTTAACACATTTTAATAGTTACCCTAGGGAATTTGGATAATCTTTCTAGGTACTGTAGTCCACCCATTACAGTTATTACTTTACTTGCCCTCCTCTGA
Organism: Bufo bufo; assembly: GCF_905171765.1. Lineage (NCBI taxonomy): Eukaryota > Metazoa > Chordata > Amphibia > Anura > Bufonidae > Bufo > Bufo bufo. The sequence goes on along the minus strand of NC_053391.1, from coordinate 136,943,002 downwards.
ACCCTCTCCAGCTCTGCTATTTTTTAAGTGAATAGTGTAGAGCTGCAATTCCAGCCCATGGACAAGGTTGATGGTGGTTTTTTTTAACAAAAAATGTCCTTTTTCTACCTTCAGACAATCACTTTAATTTTAATAACACGCTGCCAGACTATCAGCTTTAATTAGAAGCAGGAGTACCCATCTACGTCTAGACTTCAGTCATTTATAAATCCTTCCATTAGTAATAAAGTATTATATGAATAAGCTACACGTAATTTAAAGTGTTAGATGTGCCCCATATTAAAGCAGGATTTTCTGGTAGATAGATATTGATGACCTGTTTGTAGGATAGGTCATCAATATCTATTCGGTAGCGGTCCAACTCCCTGCCCCTCCCGCCTTCTGGCGTCCGAACACTGGTCCCTTGAGCCTGGCCACCTCTGTACCTGCCTGCTGAGTAAGATATGTGGTAACATATGCTCTACCATCGCCCTACGACCTGCATTAACATCAATTGAACAAGCTCGGAGGCAATCTACCTACATCGTGGTACCAGGCAGGGATGCCCTCTGTCCCCACTGTTATTTGCTCTTTCTGGAACCTTTAGCTTGTAATATCAGGGCGGCAAAGACCATTGAAGGATTTGGAGGTAAAGGGATAGGGGACAAGATCTGTTTATATGCGGACGATATCATGATTTTTCTGAAATCAGGATGGAAGGGCCTATCCTCGGTGATTGAAATTATCGACGATTATGGATCCCTGTCAGGGTATAAGATCAACCGGGAGAAATCCGTACTCCTTCCTCTGAACTAACCAGCACCCGATGATGTAACTAAAGTACGGGTGCTCTCGACCACTGATTTTATAGAATATCTTGAAATTAAGATTAGCGCAGACCTACAGAGATTTAATATGCTTAACACACTCCCAATGATTAACAGAATTAAAGACAGGATAAGGACATGGCAGAAATTGCCGCTATCACAGGCAGACAGAATAGCCCTCGTAAAAATTGTTTTGCTCCCGATAGCGCTCTATGTTTTGACTAACTGCCCAGTATGGATTGAGGAGTCTTTTTTCAAAAATCTATCTAATATGGGCCAGGAAACGCGTAAGAATAAAGCAACAATACTTGTGGCTGGTGGGGGGAGATGGTGGTCTCTCACCTACCCTACTTTCAGGGATATTATATTGCAGCTCAAATCCAGTGGTGCATGAGCGGGGGGGGGGGGAGTCCACCCTCTCCAGCTGCTTACCCGAGGATATAAAGGCACTCCAAGAGACATCTTTAGCATATTGGAATCAGGTTATCTGGGTATAATGGGGAAATATTGCCCCATTAGTAATATGCTACAAAAGTGTTGGTATAAAATCTTAATAATATCACGGTCTACACTTCACTCCAATTTGGCACTATACACACTTAGGTGAATTTGCAGCAATACTTGAGCAAAACTATTGGATATCGAATGGAGTTTTCACATTATCACACTTAGGCTACATTCACACGTCAGTATTTTTCTATATCCCGATTTGCGGATCCGTTGTTCCTGAAAATGTTTCCGTATGTCATCCGTTTTTTGAGGATCCGCAAAAAACGGAAACATGTATAAATTTCAATAAGCAAATAAAGTTGTTTGGATTTCTTTGAAAAAAAATCGAAAAAAAAAAAGTGAATAAAAGTTTATAAAATAAAAATTTCATTTCCAGGAACGGAATCCGCATAAAACGGATGACATACGTAATGACATACGAATGTCTTCCGTTTTTTGCGGATCCATTGACTTTGTATTGTACCAGGATCCGATTTTTGCGGAAAAGAATAGGACAAGTTTTATATTTTTTCGGACATGCGGAACGGAACAACGGAAACGGACAGCACACATTGTGCTGTCCGATTTTTCCAGGACCCATTGAAAATTAATGGGTACAAAACTGGTCCAGATCTGTTCCGCATAAAACGGAACAGATCAGGAAAGAAAAAACGGACGTGTGAATGGACCCTTAGTTACACAAGAAAAGCTAAACCCTATAGAGAAGCTACTCTTAGGAATAGAACCTTCACTATTGGATAAGTTTAGATACATCCAAATTCAACACGCATTCGCTTGCACTAAGGAAAAAAAAACTTTTTGGGTCCAAGAACAGAACTTTCTGGAGTTCTGCTTCAAAAATAACGGGTCCCCCTTCACTATTGCACAAATATATCACAGGATACAGGTGGATCTGTCTACAGTGACAAAATTTAACAGTGTGTTTAGATGGGAAAAGGATTTAGGTAATACTGCACTTAATTAGGAAATAATATATAAAAATATAAAAGAATCCTCTGTTTCTAGTAAATACAGTTTAACACAATTCAAGATCATACATCGACTGTACTACACCCCTTTATCCTTATCCAAGATGTTTAGAGATAAAAATGATAGATGTCTGAAATGCCATGGAGAAGCTGCAAGCTATTGCCACCTACTCTGGAACTGTCCATATATTCAGAATTTCTGGCAGCGGATATCTGCTGAATAAGCAACACACCTCAAAGATTGATACCATGCATAGACCAATCAATATTTGCCTTACTCCCCAACAGTATTAAATCTAAACAAGATAAACGTAGATGGCTAGTGGGGCTCCAATTAGCAAGAGTCCTGATAGTAAACAAGTGGGGCTCTAAAAGAAACCCTGAAATTATGGAATGGAGAACTCTGATGAGTAGGTAAATGATATATGAACGCATAGCCCATCCGGACTAGCTGTCTAGGTTGGGAGTTCCACCAACGATGACCCAGGGGTTGTTTTGGGGCGATATGGGGGGCTATGGTGGTGGTGGGGGGGGGGGGGGGGGTGGAATATAAATAAAATAAAAATTGATAATATGTAGAACAATTGATATCCATGATATTTAATATTCTCATTTAGAATTGTTAAGCTATGTATTTTGTGATATCTGATTTAATAAAAAATAAAAAAAACTGATAGTAGCACATATCCTTTTTTCCAATGATAATGTTTTTATTTTCTGATTACAGATTTATTTATTCTATATCCCGAACATGACTATGGGGGCGGCCATCTTGCCTAAGCTGTTCTTAACAGCATTTAGAAAACATTAAGAAAATTGCTTTACGGCAGCCCCATGGACCATAGACACAATGGTCTGGAGCTTACCTTATTGACTTCTATGGGAGAGTCTTCTAGGCATGCTCTGTGACCTCTGCAGAGGTTATTGTACAAGGAAAGAATAGATAAGCTTTGACAATCACCTATTGTGAATGGTGGATTCTGTCTTATCTATACACAGAGGTGATTAGAGGATTAGAATGACAGATAAGCAGGTAACTGCAGCAAAGTGATCTGTACAGACCAAGAACTGATGCCTATTATTAGGCTTATAAATAAAAAAAATAATGGCTGCACACACATATTAGCAGTAAAGCTGAGAAATGGGGATCATTCTAAATTCAAGTGGTACTATACCTACTATTGGAATCAATGGAAGCTCTTAGCGGTATATTAGTGATAGGGACCCGTCCGCGGAAGCCACCTTGACACGTGGTGGATGGGCCTGACACAAGTTTGATCAAAATGTGCGCTAAGAGCTTCCATTGATTCCAATAGTAGGTATAGTACCACTTGAATTTAAAAATGATCCCCATTTCTCAGCTTTACTGCTAATATGTGTGTGCAGCCATTATTTTTTTATTTATGTTTTCTTTATGGATGTGCACCCATGACTATGATTATGAATAAGAATATGCCAGTCTAAACTTTCTTGTAATATTATTAGGCTTAGTGGCCATTGCGGAAACTGCAGGATTTTATGGTTTTTGTTTAAATATAGATATTGACATAGAAAATTAAAAATAACATTTCCAAAATTTATAAAAAAATATGTTAAACATAAAAATGTGATTTAGACAATAGGTAATTTTTGATGACACATTCCCTTTAAAGGCTATGTACACCTTTGGGGCAATATTTTTTATTACTGCATTCTACTAATTTTGAGCTAAAAATCTTTTTTTCAATTGTTTTTTTATTAAAAATATGGAGACCTTTTTCTGTACATAGCTGAGATGCTCTAATAGCAGCCTCTGGATTTTCTCCCTTTTCTGTCAGTTAGGGAGCTGACGGGCTCCTTATCTCTGCTCTCTGACCTTATAAACACTCATTATAGCTGATATCTTAATGATAAGAATGTGACTTAAATAAGTGTTTATGTCCTCTTAGTAGTTTAGAGATTAGGGTTATTAGATGACTGGCACAAAATGACAGTTCCAGTCACACAGGTAGAAAAACAGTTAATCCTTTGTAACAGGCTCAATATTTTTTTTAAAAAGGCCAATTGAAAATAAGATTTTTTGCCAAAATTGAGTAAAATGCAATCATAAACAAAAACTGCCTGAAGGTGTACATAACCTTTAAGTATTGTTTGGGACCCCACCAGTTAGAGTCTGACAATGTGAGCAAATAAGATTGTGTAGCCATGGTCTAGGATGGAAATATATATACAGTTGAAACCAGAAGTTTACATACACTATATATAAAGACACATATGCATGTTTTTCTCAATATCTGACATGAAATCAGAATAAACCTTTCCTGTTTTTGGTCAATTAGGATCACCATAATTATTATTATTTGCCAAATGACAGAATAATGAGAGAGATAATGTTTTAAGGCATTTTTATTACTTTCTGCAAAGTCAAAGGTTTACATACATTTCATTAATATTTGGACGTTTTGGATATGATGGCTGGACATTCCCATCTTGTTTGTACTTGTGTATAATTGTTTGTACAGATGAACGAGACACCTTCAGGTATCTTGAAATTGCACCCAAGGTGGAGCCAGACTTGTGCAAGTCCACAATTCTCTTCCTGATATCTTGGCTGATTTCTTTAGACTTTCCTATGATGCTACACAAAGAAGCAGTGTGTTTCAGGTGGGCATTTAAATACATCCACAGGTATGTCTCTAATTAACTCAGATGTTGCCAACAAATCTAACAGAAGCTTCTAAACACATGACATCATCATATGGGCAGTCCAGAATTGTTTAAAGGCATAGTAATCTTAGTGTATGTAAACCTTTGACATTGCAGAAAGTAATAAAAATGCCTTTCATTATTCTGGCATTTGGCAAATAATAATAATCGTAATCCTAGTTGACCAAAAACAGTAAAGGTTTATTCTGATTTAATGTCAGATATTGAGAAAAACATGCATATGTGTCTTTTTACATAGTGTATGCAAACTTCTGGTTTCATCTCTCTCTCTCTCTCTCTCTCTCTCTCTCTCTCTATATATATATATATATATATATATATATATATATATATATATATATATATATATATAGAAGATATATATATATATATATACACAGTACAGACCAAAAGTTTGGACACACCTTCTCATTCAAAGAGTTTTCTTTATTTTCATGACTATGAAGGCATCAAAACTATGAATTAACACGTGGAATTATATACATAACAAACAAGCGTGAAACAACTGAAAATATGTCATATTCTAGGTTCTTCAAAGTAGCCACCTTTTGTTTTAATTACTGCTTTGCACACTCTTGGCATTCTCTTGATGAGCTTCAAGAGGTAGTCCCCTGAAATGGTTTTCACTTCACAGGTGTGCCCTGTCAGGTTCAATAAAAGGGATTTCTTGCCTTATAAATGGGGTTGGGACCATCAGTTGTGTTGAGAAGTCAGGTGGATACACAGCTGATAGTCCTACTGAATAGACTGCTAGAATTTGTATTATCGCAAGAAAAAAGCAGCTAAGTAAAGAAAAAGGAGTGGCCATCATTACTTTAAGAAATGAAGGTCAGTCAGTCAGCCGAAAAATTGGGAAAACTTTGAAAGTAAGGGCTATTTGACCATGAAGGAGAGTGATGGGGTGCTGCGCCAGATGACCTGGCCTCCACAGTCACCGGACCTGAACCCAATCGAGATGGTTTGGGGTGAGCTGGACTGCAGAGTGAAGGCAAAAGGGCCAACAAGTGCTAAGCATCTCTGGGAACTCCTTCAAGACTGTTGGAAGACCATTTCAGGGGACTACCTCTTTAAGCTCATCAAGAGAATGCCAAGAGTGTGCAAAGCAATAATCAAAGCAAAAGGTGGCTACTTTGAAGAACCTAGAATATGACATATTTTAAGTTGTTTCACACTTGTTTGTTATGAAAATAAAGAAAACTCTTTGAATGAGAAGGTGTGTCCAAACTTTTGGTCTGTACTGTGTATAAATATATATATATAAATGTGTTCAAATTAAGCCAGTCCGGGGATCAGCTAATTGTACCAGTCTGGTTTAGAAACTCACCAGTAACCAGCTGTTATTGCCAAGGGAAGCCTTATCTGACCAGACATTTCCCGCATGCCAGAGACAACCATTCTTTGTCAGCAAGTGACGACCCATATATAAATTTAGTATGCCCCAACAGGAACGGTTATCACCTAGCTCTTATGTTGACAAACCTCACAACAAATGGATTTTATTTTATAATTCTGTGTGATGTACTTATATTATTGTCCCCTTTATAATAAAAAACATAAATGTAATAATAAAAATAATGCACATTGAAATAAATATGACTAAATAGGTGAACACTCTTATTCATCACCATATTTATTGTGGAAAAAATGCAGAATCCAAACTACAGACAAAATTTTATGTCATCACTTTCTTTAAATTTCTTGTCCTGAAACAAAAATACATCAAATGAAATATTCTTGAGTCTTCGGGGTCCAGACGACGTCTCGTAGCGCCCAGTACACTCATCCATAAAGTAGGAAACACTACAGCGTTCAGTCCTATCTAGTAGTGCTTTCAACTTTATGGGTAACTGCACTGTATGTCAGCCTCCAGGTTCAGTCCGGTTGTGTCTTCACTCTTTTGATGTCAGATTTTAGTATTTTATATCATGATATAAATGCCTGTACAACTGTACTCATCCAATAGTACAAGACTCGTTCAAAATTATAGAAATATATTGAACTTGTAATGAGTAATGAACTAAAATACATTGAAGAAGATTGTTTTCTTTCTGCAGAATAAACTACTGAACAAATTGTATTACATACATGATCAACTTAAGGAAATGATAAAATCTTGGGTGCGGCAATAAGGACTCTCCACGTTGTTTCTTTCATTTTCATAGTCGCAGTCTTGTAGCGCCCAGTACACTCATCCATAAAGTAGGAAACACTACAGCGTTAAGGCCTGTCTAGTAGTGCTTTCTACTTTATGGATGGCTGCACTGTATGTCCTTGACTTCACAGATAGATCCTCTTCCAATGGGGTTTTCAAGATGGCTTTTATTGTGATGTCCTCCAATGTCCAATGTCGCATGAACACTTACCAAAAGGACGTTACTATGGCAAAAGCTGCTCCGATTTCTTCTGATAGTCTGTATATATCCTACAAAGAACAAGAAAGCAGGATTGTGATGTCAAGGATGTATGGCCTTGGGCGTCCACATTATATAAAAAAAACAAGGAACCATTACAACTTCTACCCAATGTAATAAAATATAGATAGTATATTAGTTGTCTAAACAAATACTTTAAACAATAACATAAAATATAGAAAAATTTATAATTTAGGAAAATACAGCTATAACTCACATATCAGTTTTTCCATAGGGCAGACACATTAATTACATTTTCTACATGGTGGACATACCTTTCTTCTACAAATTTTGAATAGTCAAGTGTGAAAACATAATTTGATTCTTATCCAACTTAGTAGGCTATAACAATACTGTATCCTATCATCCCATCCACTGATACTGATATAAGGCTCTCCTTACACTGCACAAATGGAATGTGGCACATAGACAATGGGGAGCATTTATCATGATAGTAATGAAGTATGAAGTCAGTTTTCCATGAGTTTGGGTTGATATACAAATTTGGCACACATTTTTTAAATTTGGCACATCTTTAAACCTAACACTTTTGTCTAGAAACCCTACTCCACTTTTCTGCTCCATCCTCCTACTAGAGTCGATTTTTTTTGTGACTTTTGAAAAAAGTCCCAGTAATAAATCTGGAGTGAAATTCACCAAAATAGCTAACCATTCTTACTTTTCCACCTACTTTTCAAAACTGGAGTGGTGTAAAAATGCAAAAAGGCACAAAGATATTGCGCAAGTGACCTGAAAAAGGCACAAAAGTCTTATTTTGCGGCTTTTTAAAGACGGAATTCTGCTTGATAAATTCACCTCATTCTTTTAGGAAGAAGTAACCAGATGTGCAGATCTTCTAATGTTTATGGTGTTGTGACTACTTCAGGCATCTATTCTCAGAGGAAGCATTCTCTGATTTGTCATGTTTTGCCCTAAGATATGTGGCGCAAGAGGTGTCTGGAAGGCAGCAACCCCTCTCCCCCCTTATGTCTACAGTGCTTGCAGAAGAAGTAAACACTTTTTTGGTGACCGAAAATTAAATACTGCAAGAAAAAATATAGGGGGGAATTTATCATTTGTGGTGGTTTTGGAATCAGTTTTATCTTTGCTTAGTGAGGTTGCGCCAAATTTATGTAATAATATATTTGGGCAAGTGCAATATGGTTTACCCCTTTGTCTGTAAAACGACACCACGGGGTTGTCTGGCATGGAGATGCGACTTTTTTGTGACTTTTTAAAATGTTGCTCATCATAAATGAGACTTAAAGGTGTTGTAATCTGAAATCCTGACCTACTTTTGACTCCACTTCTAAAAGTGGTGAGGCTCACCAAATATCGCAAAATATGCATCAAATGTCACACACGGGCATCACTTGCGACATTTTTATGCCACAAAAACTGATGTCGCAGACTTGATAAATGTCCCCCCGGTTTCTATTATAGCAGCAATGAAAGAATATTAGGGTCGGCCTTTTGTAGTGTAAAGATTGTGGCACTGTAGAAATGAATAAAAAAAAGAAATTAAATATTTGCAAACAAAAAAAAAAGTATGTTTGTATATATATATATATATATATACATATACATATATACATAAACACACATGTACATTCCTTCCTTGTGGCATGCAGATAGTACTGATGAGTTTCGATATATCTCTTCCCTAAATTTGTCAGCATAACATTCATAATGGTAACAGTATGCAGTATTAATGGGCAAGATGTAGTAATATGCTTTAAAATAAATGTAGAAATACAGTTACATTTGCAGGTGATATGTTTGGGTAATTTTAGATGCTAGGTTTTAGTTTATTTGACTGACAATAAGAAAATGCAATTTTATAACATTAGAAATATACTGCAGATATAGAAAATGAGGGGAAATTGTGCGCCCACTTCATACTCATGGATATTTAAAGTTACTGAATGCTCCCCCCCCCTTCTGGTAGAACAGGTGCAACATTACCAAACCAGGCCAGTTACGTACCTCTAGTTTTTGAAGCCACATCTATATTATCCAGGTGGCATCTTCAACGGTTCTAAACTTCCTGAGCAGCTGAAATAAAAGTTCCTTCAGTGATCTGCATCATTAATCCTTTCTTCAGTCAGTTAGTCCGCACCCCATTAGTGAAGAGAAACTCAGCCTGTCAGATCACCACCTCCCGCCAAACAGGGTTTCACTTCTGCTTTTTCTGACTCATACAAGTCTTCAGTTGTATCTTCAGCTAGAACACTGCACGACAGGAAACGGTGGCCATTAAGAGTAGTCTGCTATATAGGCTTGAGGGACTATTAGTCATTTTATTATAATGACCTATCATGTAATACAGGCTTAAAGTAATACTTTGTAAGTAATACAAAGTAACATACTGTACTTTTATCTTAGAAAATTGAACGATTTGATACCGATATTTCACCTTTTCTTGCTTTGGTCCCTAGAGTTCACTAGATCATCTTACTACCTGTGATGGAGAATGTTCCAGGACTTTGTGTGTTTGTGCAACTAAAATTTTTATTTTATTTTTTACTAAAATATTGTAATGGCCTTGCCCCCAGTCTTCTACATGAAGCATCTAATTACATGTATTGCTAATCACTGGTATTTCTCATGATACAGTTGAACACCATTCATATCTAATAGCATTTGGATATATACAACCAGGCATATACAAAGCATTCAAACTAAGCAAAGCTGAATTCAACTGTTAGGACATGCAATGGACTACGCCTATAAACTAAACCTATAGGAAGACAGCTCATTTAGATGAACTTAATGCTGATGAGGGATGTTACTTGCAGGAGAAGCGTTAGGCTAGCCCTACATATTGAGAAAAGACTGATATCTGGTGAAAGAAGTGTATTATGGATGATATCAGTTTCCATCCTACAATGAACCTATAGGCGTTTGGCTGACAGTAGTCAGTCCAAATTCTCTCATTATGTGCCTATTGTTTTAATGGAGCAGAAAGGCCATAAGCAGCATCTACTAATGGTCTCATCAATATTAGAAGGTCAGTGGATCTGGTCAAAATCAGTAATGGAAATGCACAGACTTTATGTTATGTGACAGAGACATTTCACGCATTGCTTAAAAAATATAAAGTACATATTTTCCAAATTTACAGTTTAAGGCCACTTTCATGTTGCAGTATTTAGGTCAGTATTTGCAAGCCAAAACCAGGATTGAGTCCAAATCACAGAAGAGGCACTAATATTTCCATTATACATATCTCTGGAGGCTTCATTCTTAGGTATGGCTTACAAAAACTGATGTAAAATACTGACCAAAACATAGCCATGTAAAAGCAGCCTTGCACAAACCACTGAATATACCAAATACACCAAACACCTAGTTAGTTTCTTTGAACTAAATGTTAAAGTGCCAAGTCATCCAGCAAGTGTGTTGTACTGATCACGTGAAAAGAGCTTACATAAAGTTCTGGTCGCCAGGCTGTGCATATTTTAAGGAAGCTCTAACAAGACAGGATGAACAGATGATTACCAAACTGTTCCTAAAACGATGAAAAAACACAGAACTAAGATCTAAAATGTAGCATAAAACGTTCACTATCGACTTTACTTGAGCAGGCGGAGATGGTAGGTTCCATCACATTTAACTTTTGAAGGTTAGTACTTAAAGGAAATAAAAATGCCAAGTTCCTGTAAAACCTAAATGAAAAAAAGCTACCCCCCCAGAAAAAAACTAATTGAGCTATTAAAAACCTAATCTAGTGATCACTCAATGGGAGATTGCTTATGCTGTTGTATTCCCCCCCTTTCACTTACTGTTCGGTTGATGGGTTGCTTCTTCTTCATAATCCGGGCAGCTTAGGCATTACCTTCACCAGGGACCGATGGGTAAAAGGATGGAAAGTAGGCTAGCCTCCCCTTTTAACCTTTCCCAATGACCAACGTCACTAACCACAGATAGAGGAACTAGATCTAACTCCACCCATTCACCATACAGCGACATGTTAATGTCTGAAGAGAGGCCGCTGTGTGTCGCAAGTGATGTCTTGCAGAGAAAAAAAAACAATCGAATAAAACAAATTGAAAGAAAGATCTGGAAACACAGTGAAATGTAACAGTAAAGTTTAGAGGAAGTCATCTGAAAACCGTTCCCTAACACTGGATACGTGCGAGATATCTTATGTCCAATAGGATTACTTTCTCCATAAGACATAAAGGAACTATGTAACCAGTACTTAGAAATAAGGACAATATAGCCTACCTTAAATAATAGCTACCAACTGCACGTAGAGCCAATGCTGTATGAACACATGTCCATGTAGATACAAGCCTTCTGGCCCTGGCTAAATAAAGCTCCAAAAAAAGGAAACTGCAAGAAAAGCTGAGCTAATAAACCCATTGCACAACCTGGCCTACAGAGATATCTGGTGCAACTCATGGGGTCCAGCAGATTACTACATTCCTGCTTTTTACACAAAGCCTAAAAACTAATTGATTTTCACTTCCTTGTGATGAAACTCAGATGACTGTCACTTCACATTGAGCTCCATCCCCTATTTATCTGTGACGTGACACAATGTATAGATCTATCAAGCCTAACATAAGCAAAGGAAGAAGAGTCATCCAAGTCGGCATGAAGACCAAAAAACGGCAAGTCTATATACTCATAGAACATTGAGGTGTATAATCGGGGGGGAAGGATTACAGTGACAGTCAGCACTTGGAACATGGAAGCTGCTAAAGATACAACTTATCTCCTCAAGCAGCCTCTTCCACAACCTGCTGTGGTTTGCATTCACAGCAGAGCAATGGGGGGCTGGGTGAACATAATGCAGTCAGGGATAAGTACGTAAATCATTACAAAAACAGTGACACTAGCATGGAAAAATAAATTATGTAGAAGAAGGCATATTTTCTACTAATTGTAATAATTAAACGGGTAATAAAAGAGGTGAACACACAGATTTTTTTTTTATTAGTAAGAAAGTAGTAGTAGAGGCATCTTTCTAAGTTCAGGATGTACTTTTAGATTTTTTATTAAATAAAAAATAAAAAAAAACACCAAAAACCTCACCACACTGCAGGGTTGAAGGTCAAAGAACAGGCCCTCCCTGTGTGTGGTAAAGGGGCTCAGAGAACATTGGGGCACATTTAGCAAAGCATTTCTCCACATCTGTGGTGTAAAAAAGTTGCAAATCATGGCACATCCTGTATTTGGGCCATAATTGGAGGTTTGGTGCCTCTCGACAATTTTCAAAAGTGGTTAGTAAAGCGGTGAGACTTAGCAGGAGGGGCATCTCACTCCAGTGCACAGGGGATCAAAACTGACAGAGGAAACACTAGTCTTAACAAGGGTGCATTCACACGACCGTATGTATTTTGCGGTCCACAAAATGTGGATTTGCAAAATATGGACAACGTCCGGTGTTGCGTGCCTTTTTATTTTTGTGGATCTGTGAACCGCATTTTGCAGCCAAGTATAGTACATGTTCTATCTTTTGTGGAACGGACATACAGATGCAGAAAGCACACAGATGTCCGTATGTCCATTCCACAAAAGATGGATCATGTTCTATTATTGGCCGCAAAACGGACCCACTTAAGTCAATGAGTCCACAAAAAAACGGAAGCAACACGGACGTCATCTGTATTTTGCGAATCTGCGTTTTATGGACTGCAAAATACATACAGTTGTGTGAATGCCACCTTATTCTCCACTGGATAAGGATTTTTCCACCTTGTACAATTGAAGTCAGGTAGAAGACAAATTATGATTCACTAAATATGCTACTGTTTAAAAAACAGAAAACATAGGGAGCTACTGCTCTGTAAATAGGGATTTTAAAAAATCCATAAGGCCCCTTATACAGACATGGTAGATATTTTGCACCAGTTTCTAAAGCCAAAATCAGGAGTGGATGCAAAACAGTCTCCATTTTGCTTTCTTTGTGATCAGGACCCACCCATGGGCTTGATGTATAAAAAAAACTAATGCAAAATACTGTTCAAATCTGCAATGTATGCATGAAGCTTAAAGGGGTTATCCAATCCCTACAATGCCCAACCCCTCATACTGGTTATATTTACCCAGTCCCCGTCACCCGCATCGGTTCTGATGCTCGCACGGTCCCCCTCCCCCTGATGTTTTTATCCACGGGGAGATGCAACAGCGGCCGTGCTGGCATCAGAAGTGACGCAGGTGCAGGGTAAGTATAACCAGTATGAGGGGCCCACGCAATTTAGGGGGCATTATAGGAGTTGGATAACCCCTTTAAGAGAGTTCTAGGATCATATACTATATATCTTAGGTTACTAAAATTAGCTATAAACTTTCAGCTGCTTCTGTCCTCTATGACCAAGGCCAATCATTCGGTCTTATTAAAGCTTTATTCATACTCCAAAAGTTGGAATCTATATTACATGGATCCCAAATATGGTTGTCATGTATTTCAGCGGACCATGTGTACTGCCTATGGCAGGGATCAGCAACCACCGGCTCTCCAGCTGTTCTGAAATTACAACTCCTAGAATCCTCCTTTAACAGTTATGTGAATTACAAGAACATCTACAGTTGTGTTCAAAATTATTCAACCCCCAATGCTGTAAAGGGTTTTAGGGAATTTAGTGTACATTTGTAATTGTGTTCAGAATGAAATCTTACAAAGACTTTTTAAAGAACCAAATGCAACTAAAATGACATCAATTGTTTTTGTAATACAGTATTAAATGTTTTTTTTGTGATTTCTTCATTGACACAATTATTGAACCCCTTAAAGACTACCACTCTTAAGAACAGAGGTTCATTCAAGTGTTTTCGATCAGGTATTGAAAACACCTGTGGATGTCAAGGAGCAGCAATCAAGCATAATAAGCACCAATTAGGCAGTGATACTCAGCTCCTTCTAGACATTTACTGGTGTGTTTACAAACATGGTGAAGTCAAGAGAATGGTCCAGGAAGACAAGAAAAGAGGTGATTTCTCTTCACAGGAAGGGCAATGGCTATAAGAAGATTGCAAAGATGTTAAACATACCAAGAGACACCATAGGAAGCATCATTCGCAAATTCAAGGCAAAGGGCACTGTTGAAACGCTACCTGGTCGTGGCAGAAAGAAGATGCTGACTTTGACTGCTGTGCGCTACCTGAAGCGCAAAGTGGAGAAAAGTCCCCGTGTGACTGCTGAGGAACTGAAAAAAGATTTGTCAGATGTGGGTACTGAAGTTTCAGCTCAGACAATAAGGCGCACACTGCGTAATGAAGGCCTCCATGCCAGAACTCCCCTTGCTGTCTCCAAAGAATAAGAGTCGACTGCAGTATGCCAAAAGTCATGTGGGCAAACCACAAAAGTTTTGGGATAGTGTTCTGTGGACTGATGATACAAAATTAGAACTGTTTGGGCCCATGGATCAACGCTATGTTTGGAGGAGGAAGAACAAGGCCTATGAAGAAAAGAACACCTTGCCTACTGTGAAGCATGGTGGGGGGTCAATCATGCTTTGGGGCTGTTTTGCTTCTACAGGTACAGGGAAGCTTCAGCGTGTGCAAGGTATCATGAATTCTCTTCAGTACCAGGAGATATTGGATGAAAATCTGATGCAGTCCGTCACAAACCTGAGGCTTGGGAGACGTTGGACCTTTCAACAGGACAATGATCCCAAGCATACCTCCAAGTCCACTAGAGCATGGTTGCAGATTAAAGGCTGGAACATTTTGAAGTGGCCATCGCAGTCACCAGACTTAAATCAGATTGAGAACCTCTGGTGGGACTTATTGCAGCACGCAAGCCTAAGAATGTGACTGAACTGGAGGCTTTTGCCCATGAAGAATGGGCGAAGATACCCGTAGATCGCTGCAAGACACTTGTGTCAAGCTATGCTTCATGTTTAAAAGCTGTTATAACTGGAAAAGGATGTTGTACTAAGTACTAAGATTGAATGTCACTTGGGGGTTGAAAAAAAATGATAATGATGTGAGCACAGAAAAGATATTTGTGGTTATTTCATTATAAATGTTATGTTATATTTGTCTGACTTACAAGTGCCTCTTTGATTTAATTGTAAACAAGATGACTGAAATGATCAAAATCAATGTCAAACTGGCCAAAACACTCAATTTCAGTGGGGGTTTAATAATTTTGAACACAACTGTATATATACAAAATGAAAGGACTAGCGTGGTATTAGCAGGGGGTGCTCAAACCCACATGCAGTCATGTATATATCACATATATATAGAGGAGCAAATCCTGCACTTGTGGCCCGTTACTAATGGCGATCCCCAGCAAAAATGCATACGGTGGAGGATGCCCGCAGCGAACCACAATAGACATCCTACACAAGGTAGCAATTGTGTGGATGTCATAATCAATATAACAAAATAGCAAAGACAGGTGCACTCTGCGGTCTTACTAAACCCTCAAACTGATTTTAAAATTTAGAGATTAGTCAACATGTCCTAAGGTGTAGGACATGTCTAAGCCCGGGCACCACGCCAAGGTTTCTCAAGTAGCCCGGGACCTAACACTCTCCTAACTGAGCCGTATGGGCAATACCAGGAGCGTCCAAGCCCAGGCACCACGCCAAGGTTTCTCAAGTAGCCCGGGACCTAACACTCTCCTAACTGAGCCGTATGGGCAATACCAGGAGCCAGTGGGCAAATTACAGGAGCATGAGGCCGACTCACAAACAACTCACCAGTTACCTCCAGCATGTAACCATGCTTGCAATGGGAGGAGGGAGGAGTCTGTGAGTCCCACTCAAGACTGGCTGATATCGCCCAGGCCTCACAGGTGCACCTAAATGTGGCCTGTAGATGGAAAACAGGCACATTTAAATTGGAGTTTATACACCTCCAGGAATCTCTATATATATATATACACAAACTGAAAAGACTAGCGTGGTATTAGCAGGAGGTGCTCAAACCCACATGCAGTCGTGCATATATATAGGGGAGCAAATCCTGCACTTGTGGCCCGTTGCTAATGGCGATCCCCAGCAAAAATGCATATGGTGGAGGATGCCCGCAGCGAACTACAATACGGTGGCGTGGTGCCCGGGCTTAGACATGTCCTACACCGTAGGACATGTTGTCTAATCTCTCAATTTTAAAATCAGTTTGAGGGTTTAGTAAGACCGCAGAGTGCACCTGTCTTTGCTATTTTGTTATAGAATTACAAGAACAGCCAAGTAAGTGTGCATGCTGAGAATTGTAGTTTCACAGCAGCTGGAGTGCCGAAGGTTGCTGTTCCCTGGCTTATACGCAGTGATGGCTAACCTCTAACTCCAGCTGTGGTGAAACTACAACTCCCAGCATGCTCTATGGAGTTCTGAGAACAGCCAAGCAAGTG
This sequence comes from Bufo bufo, assembly GCF_905171765.1. Classification (NCBI taxonomy): domain Eukaryota; kingdom Metazoa; phylum Chordata; class Amphibia; order Anura; family Bufonidae; genus Bufo; species Bufo bufo. The sequence continues at coordinate 136,926,285 of NC_053391.1, read as the reverse complement.
TACATCTTGGGAGTTGGAGGTTAGCCATCACAGGCCTATAAGATAGCTTGGTTCCAGATATGGCAGCGCACACTAAACCACGCAGTCTGTAAGACAGTACCATTTGACTTTTTTTTTTTTGTATATTTTTCTGCATTAGAGAAGGTATTTATGAGGTTTTTTCAGATTTCCTTACAAAAAAAAAAAAAATACTGAAATATTCCAGTTTTCATACTAGCCACTACTGCACACACTATAAGATGACATTTCCTATTTTCTGCAAATCACTTATGAGCTTAGCCGTATAAACCAAGGTGAATAAAAATTTTCAAAAATGATGTAGGAATTCTGCAGGGAGCCATCCTTGCATGGACTGCACTTCCAGGTTTGCAGTGCTGACCTGTAGTGTACTTACTGTTGCGCGAGGATTCCTTCTTCTCAGGCAGAATACCTCCACAAAACAAAATCAGAGGCAACAATATGGCTGTTTACGTAAGACCTTAGGTGCATCTGAGGCTGGTGGCACATCACGTTTTTGTCTTACATTCGGGGTTAATTCACACATCCGTAACGTATTGCGGATCCGCAATACACCCGGCCGGGACCCCCACAGAAATGCCTATTCTTGTCCGCAATTGCAGACAAGAATAGGACATGTTCTATTCTTTTCCGGAGCCGCAGACCAGAAGATCGGCGGCGTGCTCCGGAAATGCGGAGAGCACATAGTGTGCTCGGCGCATCCATTACGTCCCTATAGAGAATTAATGGGTCCGCACCCATTCCGCAAAATTGCCGAACGGATGCGGACCCATTTGCTGACGTGTGAATGGAGCCTTAAGGTATGCAAAAAAAATTTATACATACAGTGGCATCTGTCACTATATTTCCATTGTTAAAAAAAAAAATTTAAACACATATTTTACTTTTATTTTTTACTAGACTCTGCGGGATGAAAATGCATAGTGTACTGTACTTCTGCATCCTCCCCCACAATGTATACATTAAATGTAAAGCAAAAATGTGATGTGAACCCAGCTGTACACAGCTACCCTCAGTGAAGACTTTGTGATGTAGTCAACTGTGAGGGCTACCATGTAAAATGGCATAAAAGGAAAGTATGAGACCCCTTCTCACAGCCATCTTAGCAATAGTAAGTCTACCATTATATTTCATATGGAGCGGTAATCTCCAGATCACTTGTAAGTGCTCGAACTATACATTGTCTCTCTCTTACCCTACCTCTCCTTTATCTGCTGGACAATTGCTTACTACTCCGGCCTGGTATACAAACTTTACATAGCACTTACCATGAAAGTTGCACCAAAAAACACAAAATCTAACTGAACTGCCATCTAGTTTTGGCTTTTACTTTACAGGTGCACGTTTCTCTGTAAAGCTCTTTATAGATCAGGTTCCTTGGATAAATGAGATCATGAATTAAAAATGCAAGTAAATGGCAGAAAGTGACCAGTTCTGCACATTGTAGTGATTGTAAAGATAGGCTGAATGTTGACTGCAGACTCTAAAGTTGAATTTCCTGCCCTCTCTCTCTCTCTCTCTCTCTCTCAGAAAGCTTCTTTCTGCCTCCCGCCTGACCACACAGGAAGTGACAAAGCTAGTTACGATGTGCCGATTTTCAGGCCGCCAGTTTCAGAGAAGCTGTTGTATCCATATATGGAAATGTGCGGTGCGTTAAAACGTAACCCTTTCTAAACTCCTGCAAATTCAGGTTCAGAAGGCGATCTAAAAGCCATGATAACAGAAGTTAATAAAAGATTCCGGATATTGAAACATACCCCAAAGCATGTGAGGGTATATACTTGCTGGCTCTGTTCTAGGGGGAGAGAGTGTATGCTTTCAGTAACAGCGCTCTTTCAGTTTAGCTGTCGCAGTAACTATTAGCCACTTCCTTTCCAAAGCCCTAGCAGATTGAGCCTTGTGACGTCCACGTGGTAGGGAAGGGGTTAAGAGCGAACTGCGGTGTTCCTGTATGGTTTCACATTTACTAGTTATTCTAGACAGCATGTAACAGTCAGGCAGGCTCCAGGATAATGACAATACAACAAGAATCTCAATAAGAAGTTTATTGGGAAAAATTAAAAGTTAAAGCAAAAAAAAAAAAAAAAAAAGTCTATGTATGAAAACCATGGGTAGAACAATATCCCCCCCCCCCCCCCAATCAAACATAAACTGAACACCTCCCCAAAACTCTCTTCTGGTTTCTGTTTGTTTGGTGTAGGACGTGATGTGCCTGTAGATGTGGTGCACTCAGTGGCACAACCCTCCCCCAACTGCAGGGAAACCACAGTTTCAGTAACATAACAGGAAAACAAAACCAACGGAAGAGAAGACCGACATCAACCCAATCTCTGCTCCAGCCCTTCTTTTGCTGTCACGTCTTGATGGCCGTGTCTCTGGATTTGTAAACCACGCCTCGGCTCTTCAGCTCACGTACAATACCTGTAAGAAAGTCAGTCCGTCAATAGACACCATTCACCAAAAGCCCCCATCATATAACAAGTGCCACATCATTGAAAATACATAACTAGAAGGGGGTCACAGATATTTTATTGGGGGGGGGGGGGGGGCTATTAAAATAATTAGTTAGTTCCAAACCCCCTCCTCTTCTGCTCTGATCACCATTTCTCAGCTTTGTATTCATGACTGCATCTGTGATGTGCCCACATACGGCATGTGACCACTGCAGCCAATCACTGGTTGCATCGGTCTGGTGCCATATACATGCATGTCATGGCTGCAGCGTTTCGGAGGTTTGGAGTGGTGGCGCTGGAATGGAGGTGGTTCGGAGCAGTTAACACAACTTTTCATGCAGCTTCCCTGCCTTAAAAAAAACAACTCAGGCAACCCTTTTAAGTTAGCCATAGAGGTAATGCTCATTCGTCAAGACTTGCATGATTTTGCAATCACTATATCTATGATACTAAAAAAATTGTCTTCGACTGGTGGAAAGCTGATAAAACACTGCTGTCTAAAGGCTTAAATGCACTATTGTGCGAGAAAACGTATTGGTGAAGTGAAAATATGTGACAATTCACAGGATACATGAACAATTCTCTCATTTCTCATGTATGCTCATTCCCAAGTAGGGCTGCAGCCATCAACTATTTTTTTAATCGAGTATTCTATCGATTAATCGAGTACTCTAATAACAAAAAACTAAATTAAAAGAACGTTTTTCTTTTGTGTCGACTAATCGTTTCAGCCCTATTCCCAAGCAGTGTTTGTGCAGTCACCAAATCTTTACACCTACGGCCAAACACCACCATGACTGTACGGCACTCTCTAGGTAGACAGGACAACTGCAGCAGTTTTTCATGCAGCACCTCTATCTATTCAGCAACTGCCTATGAAATGGATAAACAAACCATTTCATAGACCGTTCTAATGCCCTATAGAATATAGCATAGAGATGCACAATTGGCAACCCATGAATATTAATCATGGAGTACATTAGTGATGTCATTTGATCACATTTAAAATGGAAGGAAATGCCACATTACAGGAAATAAAGATGCAGAAGTCATGGACTCCAGGAGAAAGGGGTTAGACCAACTCACACATAGGTGGCATGTTGGTAGGATATGCCACCAATGTCAGGTAAGTGGGTCACAGAGGTGGTATGTGCACCTATCTACAGAACAGGGCCCCCCAAAGTGAAGATTTCCCCAAGTAGGATGTGCAGCGTGCTCTCCATTCACTTCTATTGAAGTTCGAAAAAAGTCAAGCGAGCGCTCTCGGCCATTTCCGCAACTCCCATAGAAGCGAATTGAGAGCACACTTTGCACGCGTGGCCACCTCTCCATTCATCACTATAGGAGTTCCAGAACCAGCTGAGTTTTGACTATGCAACTAAGTAGCAGCTGGGGAAAGCAGTCCAAACAACTTTTGTGGAGCTTTTATTATCAGTAGTAGTGGGAAGCTTTATTTTACCAGGTTCTGCTCTTACAAGTGTCCAGGAGGTGGATCTTTACTATAAAGTGCTCTCTGCATTGTGCTGCTTTACAGCCCCTCCCCTCTGAGCGGGAGGTCTAGCATCAAACCAGGAGACCACTACAGAGGGAACATCATAATGAAGCTCCGCCTCCTGCAGGAGTAGAACCTGGCAGAATAAAACTTCATATTTACAACTACTCCTGATAAAGAAAAAAAATGCTCCACAAAAAGTATGTTTGTTCTGCTCTTCCCAGGCCCTACCTAGTGCTGCCAACAGTTTTGCATTGACAAAACTGCTGACAAACTTACTTAAATTGTATGTAAAACATGCCCATTACATTTTTTTTTATAATCTTGAAATCGTGTGCTACTAAGGATTAAGTTGTCAAACATTTACCTTGTGGTAGTCGTCCTGTGACAGATACTGCATACACCCCAGGTTTGAAGTTAGCTGGATGGGACAGAAAGTAAATTCAGTTGGATAATGTAAAATGTCACACACAGATCCCCTGCTTACATTTGACTAATAAAAATTTGTCACAAATCCACATAAAATCCAGGACAAGAACATTTTCTACTCTTACTGTTTCCGATTTACATTGCAAAAAGTAAAATCCTAAATATGCATGCTGTAGATCTGAAAAATCTGCAGCTGCAAAATCCACTACGTGAATGATGTTTTTAAATAACCTACTAACCTATATTGTAATGTACTTTGTGAAATCCACTCCAAAACCCTTTGCAAATTCTGCATGTGGTCTTAGCTAGTATATACTCACAAACCCCCCCAGCTATACAGCTTGTACACTGCACATGATCACTAATGTCCTATGTTACTTACTGCTATAGATTTAGGTTACTGTGTCACATGGCACATTTATAGGGTTACTGGTCTATAAACCTGTCGTTGTAGGCCTTTTTTTGGATTTAGGCTACATGCACATGACCGTACCGTTTTTTATGGTCCGCAAACCGCGGATCCGCAAGAAACGGAAGCCGCCCGTGTGCCTTCCGCAATTTGCAGAACGGGCGGCCCATTGTAGACATGCCTATTCTTGTCTGCAAAACGGACAAGTATAGGACATGCGATCATTTTTTTTTGCGGGGCCACGGAACGGTGCAACGGATGCGGACAGCACACGGAGGGCTGTCCGCATCTTTTGCAGCTCCATTGAAGTGAATGGGTCCGCACCCGAGCCGCAAAAACTGCGGCTCAGATGCGGACCCGAAAAACGGTGTGCATAAGGCCTTACACAAGGGATTTATGACAACCGCTCAATTTTTGGTGTCCCATCATGATATGATCCAGCAACTTGGAAGTAGAAACTCATTATCTTCTTATATGACCCCACATCCCACAGCCTACTGACCATGATAAAGGGTCTCTTTTTTAAAAGCTACTGCTGGAAAAGAGGGCCAATGTTGCTCTTAGCAACCAATCAGAACACTGCTTGTATTTTCCAAATGGTCTATAGACAATCAGATTTATCTTGATTTGTAGCAGTTTTTTTTTTGTTACGTGGAATACATCTCCCTAGGCCAGGGGTCTGCACTCCGCTGCTGAGAAACTACAACTCCCAGCATGCACACTTGCTTTGCTCACTTGTAAACCCCATAGAAGTGAATGGAGTTTCAGAAGAGCTGGAGTGCCGGAGGATGCCGATCCCTGCCCTAGGCTATAAGAGCAGGAACGGCTCTTCGCAGTGGCAACGTTCTGACTAATAGGGGTAGGCCCCTGTAGAGTATGTCAGAATAGATGTAGAGACAGGTCTTCACAGGAACCTTTAGATCAGGCACGCTCAACCTGCGGCCCTCCAGCTGTTGTAAAACTACAACTCCCACAATGCCCTGCTGTAGGCAGATAGCTATAGGCTGTTCAGGAATGCTGGGAGTTGTCGTTTTGCAACAGCTGTAGGGCCGCAGGTTGAGCATGCCTGCTTTAGATAAAACCAGTAACCAGTTCTAGCTCCTGGTTTATTAGTCTACTCACTTATTCGCTGCCACTTGGACACCCAGCTGTCATCAGGGCTCATCATAGCAACAATCCTGTAAAAAAGTTCAGACAAGAGTCAATCTTATATACTCAAATTGGTGGAATTCTACTAAAACCAAATCCATTTATGTTCATTTTTTTTTTTATAGAAATACATTTATTTATTTTTTTACAGCTGGATCAGTGCTCCTGGATAGGTTCAGGATGCAATATTTGGATGGTTGATACTTGTACTGCTTTTATTCTGCGGACCTGCATTCTCTGAGATGCCTGCGTGTGCACCTCCATGTTCAGAGGACATTCCCCGTGAAGCCCTTCTCTCTCTCCCTCTTTATTGTGTCAGTTCTTCCATGACTCTACCATACTCATATAGCTCTACAAGTTATATGAAATATACTCATCTGCTGTGACCACAGACGCCTCTACACTATAGAACTGATATACATACACAATCAGATCAAATACAGCAGGAGCACCATCGGCATGAATGCGAAGCACATAGGTCTGCATAGGTACTGTATACAAAAAGAAAACTCTCACCCATCTAGAAGCTTATTTCTCAGAACAGTTTCCTGTTTGCAAAATGTTAGGTGGTCAGCGTGTGAAAATAAAAAGGCATTTAGCCATGAAAGACTAAGACGAAAACAATATATATATCATATGCTATTTTATTCAAGAGTGTTTTCGATATTATATGAGAATGAAACCAGCAAATGAAATCTACTAAATAGAGCACCTGGAAATCAGGACGCCACTTGTGTACTTGGAGTAGCGGGACGCCACTAACTCGTACAAACTATTCTTAACCATACGAATTTATGACCATGTATTAATACTCTTGAACGTTGAAGATATTTTCCTAAGAACTTTTTGAAAGGATTCGTATATTTTCTTGTGTACCCAGCTACATGTTCTCGATGTACTCCGCTTTACACCTTGTGATTGGGAAGACAACGTCCCTGATTATCATCGTATATTGTTTTGCCGTAGATTGCACAGACTTTCGAATTGTTCTATAGCAACCGATTTTATGTGACTCTGTATTTTTCGATTTTATATCAATATTTTTTTTTGGGGGGGGGGGGGGATTGTTGTATGCTTCTAACAGCTTTACACTTTAGAGACCCTCTTCTTCATCATTATACAGGACTGCTGCTACCTATTGTCCTTTATTTTAACTTGCATATCACCTTATTGTTTATTATTCAAATAAATTGCTCTTAATTTTTCTCCGTTGTCAGCGAGTGCCCAGTTTTTACTTTGTAATTTTTAACTTATGTAGAATGGGCGATTCTATTTGACTGTGAGCACAACGTCGTGATTCTTGACGCATTGGTGCAGCTTCATACCTTAGTGAGTCATGTATATGGTTTATTTCAATTTAATAGGAATTAACTGACGCCATGTTTATAGTGTAATCTACTTTACTAACGTTAAAAATCCTTCTAGTTATTCAGAAGGCCTGACAACAAAAGTTCCATGTGTCGTCCAACAGCCTCTGGGAGCCAAAACCCATTACATGCAGAGCAGCCCTTTCTCTACTCCAGAATCACAGCCGCCCTGAAGAAGCTGTTTGAGAAAAGGAAGAAGAAGAGACCGCCGTGTGTGTGACAAGTAGCCAAGACCCATACAAATGGTAGGTCCTAGGGCAGAGCAATTACAACCTTTGCTTCTCAATTCACTAATTGCTTCAGGGAATCAAAGTGCAGCTCTAAGGCCCCTTGCAGACGAGCGTGTCCGGATTAGGTCCAGGGAAAATCATGCAAGTAGGTACGCAATTGCAGTCAGTTTCAACTGCGATTGCGTTCCGATGTCCACGCGCATGATTAAAAAAAAAAAAAAAAAACTGTGGTACCCAGACCCGAACTTCTTCACTGAAGTTCGGGTTAGGTATATTTTATTATTTTCCCTTAAAACATGGTTATAAAGGGAAAATAATAGCATTCTCAATACAGAATGCTTACTAAAATGTGGCTTTAGGGGTTAAAAAATAATTAAAGTTAACTCGCCTCATCCTTCCGGCATCATCATCTTTCAGAACCTGCAAAAGGACCTTTGATGACGTAATCGCGCTCACCACAGGTCCTGCTGATTCAAGATAGAAATGTTCTATCTTCATTCAGCAGGACCTGTGCTGACGTCACCGCGCGATTACGTCATCAAAGGTCCTTTTGCAGGTCCTGAAAGAAGATGATGCCGGCTGCGCGAACAACAGGATGAGGAGAGTTAATTCTTTTATTTTTTAACCCCTAAAGCCACATTTTAGTAAGCACTCTGTATTAAGAATGCTTGCAATTTTCACGCAGACCCATTCATTTCTACGGGGCCTGCGTTGCGTGAAAAACGCCGCTCATCTGAACAGCCCCATTGAAGTGAATGGGTCCGGATTCAGTGCGGGTGCAATGTGTTCACCTCATGCATTGCACCCGCACGGAATTCTTGCCCGTGTGAAAGGGGCCTAGTGGTTTTATTGGAGTTCTACCTAGGCCATTAATGTTTGACCCACAGGACAGGACTACTCCAACAAGTGTCACATCCTGGTTATTGTTCACACAGGAACAGCAGATCATGCTGCCGACTGTGTCTGGAAATGCAATTTAGTTCTGTTCAAGTGAATAGGACCGAGCTGCAGTACCACACAGACTCACTACACAAGAAGTGTTGTGGCTCTGAGGTCACACTCCCACCCTATCCTAAGGATAAGTCATCAATAATTTAAGTGATGCTCCGATGAAATGCAAGTGTCACAGACTTGCATAGAAAATATACAAATTCGCTCCACACAGTAGACGCTTACAAACAAAAAAAAATAATTTTAAATCACGCACCCAGATAGAAAGGTCAGATTGCAGCAAAACTCAGCATGCAGTCATGTCTCAAGAAGATACGGCAATTATAACAGGCATGGTCTGATTAGACATTGAGTCTTGCCACAAAAGAAAATAAAAGTGCTTCCCCCACTGCCCTATGAAAAGGCTCTCAGAGGCTACTTTTGGACAGGTTACATCTTGGCAAGAGATCGTTAACTGCCACAAATGCCTCTACTATGTACTCAAAGACATTTTGCCCAGTTGACAGACATTGAGAGGTAGTTTTATCTGCTAACAAGCACGAGTTTCGCAGCTCACCCCCTGGATACAGGTGGCACCTTCATTATACACCCCTTTCTCTTCCTGCACCATTTTCAAACGTTTAGCAGAAGAAAAATTGGTGTCATGGCACATATTACATGTCTCATCATCTACAGCCAGCCACCTTCACCTTTGTTTGCAGTGTTGTGAACGGGAAACTGCTACGGACTGAAACCATACTGTCTTTAGCAATGAATCCAGGCTCTGTTTGGGAGCCAACAAGGTTTGGGTTCGAGAATGGAGGCCTCGTTGTGAGCAATTTAATCCTGCCTTTGCTGTGGAGCGACACACTGCAACAACTACTGGTGTGATGATCGGGGAAGCCATCGCATACACCAGTTGGTCACCCCTAGTAGTGATATGAGGGACATTAACAGCTCAGCAATATGTGTAGGACATCCTGCGGTCACAGGTGTTGCCTCTCATGGCAGGCCTTCCAGCTGGCATTTGTCAGCAGGATAATGCTTACCTATACACAGCAAGGGTTTCCTAGGAATGTCTCCTCTATATTGCAACACTTTCTCAGCCTGCCCGGTCGCCAGATTTATCACCAATCGAGCATATGGGGTCTGCTGGGACGCCAGCTTTGGCAACTTACAAGTGTTCAGGATCTACAGGCCCAGCTGAAATATCTGTGGGCAAATGTGCTGCAGTATACCATACAGAACCTGTATGCCTCCATGCCGAACCAGATCATCTTGTATCCAGCTAATGACGGACCAACTGAGTCCCAGACCCTCCATTCAGTTTTACAGTTTCCCCCCCAATAAACTTATCCTTTCACTCTAATATTGTAATCACTTAAATATATCATCATTACATTCACACATAGAAAGTGTAACTCAATTCCAACAACTCCTTCTTGGTGCGTTATTCTTTGTCAATGAGCATAGATTAAGAATTGATTGATGATATAAAGAAACATACCCATCAAATGAGGAGCTTGTACAATCGTATACCATCTCCCTATTGCCTTTCATCTGTAGGTAGGCATCACAGTTGTCACAGCCATCGTATTCAAACTGGTCAATGGTCTGCAAAAGGAAATAACACACATAAGAATAGGACAATTAACAAATTACTGGTAAAAACAGGGCTCAAGACGCTAGCTTCACCCTCGCACAGTGGTTTTCTTCCAGCTGATTGTCAGCATGTTTCCAGGTTGCAGCCAGATCGCTGTTGGTCCTCATGATAGTTAAAAAGGTTCTCTGGGCTCATCAATATCAGATCACAGGGGTCTGGCACCCCAGCTGATCAGCTGTATAAGGAGACGCAGGGCGCACGTACCAATTCCCTTCTCTCTTCCCTGCTCACCGCTAGTCTTTGCCATAGACAGCAGCAGCGGACAGGAAGAGAGAAGGGAGACTGCAAATGCGCACTGCGTCTCCTCATACAGCTGACCAGCGTAGGTCATCAATAGTAAAAGCCCGGACAACCCCTTTAAAGGGGTTTTCCCCATCTCAGACAATGGGGGCATATCGCTAGGATATGCCCCCAATATCTGATAGCGGTGGGACCCGCACCTACAATGAGAACGGAGCCGGGAAATGAACGGAGGGTGCACTGCGCATGCGCAACCGCCCTCCATTCATTTCTATGGGGCCGCCGAAAATAGCCAAGCGCTGGCTCGGCCATTGCCATCTGCCCTATAGTAATGAATGGGAGCATGGGCCGCGCATGCGCGGTGCGCTCGCATTCACTTCTATGGGAGCAGCGCTTGGTGGTGGACGAACCCAGGGAAATCCGGGGTCCTCCAGCCACAGCGCTCCCCGCTGCGTTCTCGTTGTAGGTCCCACACCTATCAGACAATGGGGGCATATCCTAGTGAACTTAGGTAGGTGTAACTATCTGCTTCACATGGCGGCCTCTAAGTTGGTGCCGATTCCACTCCAGAAAGTTGGCGGCAGACTGGTCGTATTCGCCTCACTTTGTTTTTTTGTAACACATTTTCTGGGTTTTGGTAAAACCTGCGCACTATAATTGCTGGGCGCCAGATACTAGCCCTGACAACCCAACTGTCCAGCATTAGTGCTGAGCGAACTTGTGTTTTAAGTTCGGCATCGGGTTATCAAAGAATCGCGTTATGGATTCTAAATTCCGTTAAGGTCCGTGGTAGCGGAATCCGTAACGCGAGTCTTCGATAACCCGAACTTTAGACGCTGAACTTAAAACACAAGTTCGCTTAACACTATCCAGCATGCATCGGACTGAATAGATACTGAACGTGCCAACACATCCCTTACATTTTGAAGATTGTCTGGGTACTGGGGGTCTGGCGCCAACTGATCGCACATTAGGCCACTAGAACTGGCAAATCCCTTTAAATGTTAGATGTTTTGCAATTTTTTTTTTTTAAAGTAAAAATCCATCTTCTTGCAAGGCAGACTGTACACACACAGGGTAACAGGGCCCTCACTGGCACAATGCTGTCTGCTCCCTGGTTGTACACACAGTATACAGAACGTGCCACAGAGGATTACAACAGACTGCCCGATCCCCTGAAGACGCCATGTATATGGCGAAACATGTCGGGAGGCAGTAACCCGATTTTAGATCACAGCCGACCCCAATATAGTGTGCTGGCTACTAAGTAGCTGTTAGGCAGGATAAATAACTAATGCGCCGATAGTACTGACAAAATAGAGAAGCTGAACAGGGCTATGAAAGCCAATAGACCTCAGCCAGTGTAGCGCATTCACAGCCGGCAGCTACAAAGTAGCACTAATGTAGCAACACAAGCTAGCAGGCAGCGACGAAACCAGCAGGCAACGAAGCTGCCAATGAGCTAATATTACAACTCCACGAGTTACTACCGAGTAGCGGCGAGATAGAAGTACAAACACATGTACCACTAGCAGCGATTGAAGAGTTCAGGCAATCGAGGCTATGAAAATCAATAGACCTCAGCCAGCGCAGCGCACTATAGCCGTCAGCTACAAAGTAGCAGTGAATTGAGCCACAATAGCGAGCAGGCTGGGAAGCAACCAGCAGGCAGTGTAGCTACTAATGTGCCATTAATAAAGCTCCAAGAGCCTAAAGATAGAGATAGATAGGCAGCCATATAAGACTGCCACTCAAATAAAAATAAAGAATATCAAGGAATAAAAGACAAGCCAGCACACTACTGGCCGACTGATGAAAGTTTTAAAACATAGTAGGTTAGGATTAAAAATTTATTCACTAGTTATTGTTTTAAAAAATCAGTACTAAAAGCTAAATTTTAATTAAGCAAGCCGAGACTAACAAATGCACTTGTCAAGAGCAGGCAACCAATAGTCATCGGACTAAATGTAAATAAAGTAAAAGTGCCTCTACAAGTGCAGGGTATTTCAGATTGTAAAATAAACAGAGGATTACAAGCACATACAACATAAAGCAGCACACGGCACAGTATAGGGGACCACCTCCGCTGTCCCAGAATCACTAGCGGCACAGGCATTTCTCCCCCGCTCCTCACCTTCACCAGCGAACACAGTAAACATGCTCTCAGGTGCCTCAAATCTTTCGGTACGGTTTCCAACGCCATTGCTGTAGACACCGGAAACACGTCACCAGGAAGTATGAACACACATTCTGCGGCGGACAGGAAGTCTCTATGGTGTACAGCTGTGCGACGCTCTATGAGGGATCCGGGAACTCTATCGTCATCAACACAGGTGGCGGTTTACGCTGCGAGTGGTCACGTGACGCGGTCTGTGCATGTAACGGAATAAAGGGTGGAGGAACGTGGCTGCTGCTAACTAACTACCATAAGTGTAATGACGCGTAATTTGTATGTTTAAATTGTTATAGGGTTATTCCTTTCATGGGTGAGTTCTGAGTAACCCTCCTCAGCCATGGCAAGGGGTCGCCACAGTTTTAGAAACAACCGAGGGTTGTGTTCTGCTTTAGGCCTCATGCACGCGACCGGTATATGTTTCTTGCGATCTGCACAAAACGGATCCGCAAAAAATACGGATGACGTCCGTGTGCATTCCGTATTTTATGGAACGGAACAGCAGGCCCCTAATAGAACAGTCCTATCCTTGTCCGTAATGCAGACAATAATAGGACATGTTCTATTTTTTTGTGAAATACGGAAACGGAATGCACACGGAGTCCATTTTTTTGCGGTCCCATTGAATGGTTCTAAAAAAAAAACGGAACGGACACGGAAAGAAAATACGTTAGTGTGCATGTGCCCTTATCTGGGGGGTTGCAGCACAACAAAGTTACCACAAACCCAGAATCACAGAAAAATAAATCAATCCAGCAGTGTTGGAATATTCTAGGTTCCAGAAAATCCACCATAGGAGATAAGTTTAGGTGGAAGACATACCACTGGGACCTCCACAGATCACAAGATTGGGGGCCCCATACCCCTCAGAGCCTGCCAATATCCCCGGAATACCCCTTTAAGTGACTAGGAGCTGCACAAACAGTAGTACGCTGCTTCCGGAACTCGCTTTTAAGGGTTATTCCAATCTCAGTGATGAAAGAGATGGGAATAAACTTATTTCTAGGGGGAATAACCCTACTTGACAACTTCCTGGAGTGTTCGGGAGTCTCCCAGGAAGAGAAGAGACCTGCAAGACTCCCGAATCTGCCGGGCACAGCATGGAGGGCTGCTTTCTCCCTCCATGTACTGTAACTGCATCATTAGACACAGTCCCGGGGCCCAATGACAGGAGACAGAACGGGGCGCTCATAATGGGGGTGGAGCCTGGAAAGGGAGGCAGCTATAAAATACATTTTGCTGTCAAAACCTCTCACTGTCTGGAGGCCAAGCATCAAAAGATGGCAAGTAGGGGAATAAAAACCTATAAGGTAAGCAGATATACTGTAGGGGTAAAAAAAAATCACAAGTTACAGGCTGATTCAACTAATCTTTAAAGACCAATAAACAGAAAAAAAGAGTCGCTGCAGCCCAAAGTATAGAGAAAATATATTATTATATTAAAAACTGTTATAGCAAGCTGCCAGTATATGTAAAGTATGGGATATAAATAGACAAGTCAAGAATACTAAGTGGTAACATAGTAACATAGTTCATAAGGGTATTAATATATGCTCAAAAGAGCAAAAAATATATATCGACAATACAAAATACACAATAGTAAACCTGCCAACTAAGGCTACTTTCACATTTGCATTCGGGGCTCCTCTTGTGAGCTCTGTTTGAAGGGGCTCACAAGCGGCCCCGAACGCATCCGTACTGCCCCAATGCATTCTGAGTGGACGCGGATCCGCTCAGAATGCATCAGTCTGGCACCGTTTGTCCTCCGCTCCGCTCAGCAGGTGGACATCTGAACGCTGCTTGCAGTGTTCGGGTGTCCGCCTGGCCGTGCGGAGGCAAACTGATCCGTCCAGACTTACAATGTAAGTCAATGGGGACGGATGCGTTTGAAGTTGACCAATATGGCTCAATTTTCAAACTGATCCGTCCCCCATTGACTTTCAATGTAACGTCTGGACGGATCCGTCTGAACTACTTTCACACTTAGAATTTTTTCTAAACTATAATGCAGACGGATCCGTTCTGAACGGATCCCAACGTCTGCATTATAGGAGCGGATCCGTCTGTGCAGACATCAGACGGACCCGCTCTGAACGCAAGTGTGAAAGTAGCCTAAGAGAGGTTCCTGCTAAACAGAAACCAAACTAGAAGATACTGTCCCAGTAACAGATAAGTGGAAACATTGAGTAACACCACTGAGAAATACTGGCATCAGCCTGTCAGAAAGTCCCCCCCCCCTCCACACTAGATGGGATCACAGCCAGCGGAAGGGGTGCTGCTACAACCTGGTCTATCTCAGGCTTTATAGCAGCTAGATATATGAGCCAGATCTTATTGTTAAGTGCTAGCTGCAATATATCTGGAGATATAACCTTTAGAAATCCGGACCAGAGTGAGATCTGCAGGCCACTGCCTTGTTTTACTTTCAAAAAGTCTTTATTGACAACAAATGCAAATGATATAGAATTACAATGCCTGGCAGGCTGTCAAATAAAGGCCGCACACAGGAGGCCGTACTGACAGCATGGAGTACAACCAGGACAATGATACACAAAAAGCGCACCAAAGTAACTGCAGTAAATATGTTAAACCCCTTCAGAACCTTGCTATTTTCACCTTAAGGACCAGGCCATTTTTTGCAAATCTGACATGTGTCACTTTAAGGGGGCAGGGGCCCCTTTTTAAGGGGCAGCTGCTGTTGAGGTCACTGTTAAAGGGGCTGGCACTGTGGAGGTAACTGTTAAAGGGGCGTTCACTGTGGATGTTACTGTTAAGGGGGCAGGCCGCTGTGGATGTCACTGTTAAGGGGACAGGGGCCACTATTAAAGGGGCAGCTGCTGTGGAGGTCACTGTTAAAGGGGATGGCACTGTGGAGGTCACTGTTAAAGGGTCGTTCACTGTGGATGTTACTGTTAAGGGAGCAGGCCGCTGTGGAGGTCACTGTTAAAGGGGCGGGCACTGTGGAGGTCACTGTTAATGGGGCAGGGGCCACTATTAAAGGGGCAGCTGCTATGGAGGTCACTGTTGGGGCAGCAGGGTACTGTGAGGTCACTGTTAAGGGAGCGGGGTACTGTGGCAGTCACTGTTAAAGGGACAGGTGCTGTGCAGGTCTCTGTTAAGGGGGCAGGGAACAGTGGAGATCACAGATAATGGGACGGTCCCCTATGGAGTGTTAAGGGGGCGGACCCCTGAGGAGGTGATTGTCAAGGGAGTGGGGTGCTGTGAAACTCACGGTTAAAAAGGGGTGGGTTGCTGTGAAGGTCAAGTTAAGGGGATGGGCTGCTGTGGAGATCCCATTTTAAGGAGTCGGGGCACTGTGGGGGTGTCAATGTTAAGCGGTGGGGGGCTGTGGAGTTAACTGTTAACCGTTTTCATAACAACCCAGCCATTTTTCTTCACTGCTGTAGGTCACCTTTAAAGGGGCAGGGCGCTGTGGGGGACACTGTTAAGGGAGTGAAGTGCTGTAGAGTTCACAGTTAAGGGGACGGTCCGCTATGGAGTTCAGTGTTAAGGAGCAGATTGCTGTAGAGGCCACTGTTAAGGGGGCGGGGTGTTGTGGAAATCACTGTTAAGGAGATGGTACTGTGGAGTAGAGGTGGGTGATATAGACGATATGCAATATAAACAATATAAATTTGGCCAACGATAGAAATGCGGAAACGGAATACATTCAGTTTTTTCGCGGACCCATTGAAATGAAAGGTTCCGTATACGGAAAGCAAAAAAACGGAACGTAAACAGAGAAAAAACGGCTGTGTGCATGAGGCCTTAAGGGAACTGTAACCTATGGACAGTGTTAAGGGGCGGGTGCTGTAGAGGTCACTGTTAAGGGGGCAGGCCTCTGTGGAGGTCACTGTCACGGGAGTGGGCTGCTGTGGAACTCACTGTTAAAGGGGGCAGACTGATGTGAAGGTCAAAGTTAAGGGGGTGGACTGCTGTGGAGGTCCCATTTTAAGGAGGCGGGGCACTGTGGGGGGGTGTGGAGGTCACTGTTAAGGGGATGGGGTACTGTTGATGTGACTGCTATGGGGGATACTGTTGATATCTTTTAACGTCACACACAAACATTACATGAAATAGATGACATATACCCGTGCGAAACCGGGGCCTTCTGCTAATATTTAATAAAGTTGGGCAAGGAGAGGCCACCTAGATGTTTCTGCAATAACATAGTGGAGAGTTTTAGGCTACTTTCACATCTGCGTTTCTCCCTTCCGATATTGAGATCCATCATAGGGTCTCAATACCGGATGAAAACGCTTTAATTTTGCCCCCATTCATTGTCAATGGGGAAAAAACTGAACTGAATGGAATGGAGTGCACCAGAATGCATTCTGTTAAGTTGTGTTCCCATACCTGACAGAAAACCGCTGCAAGCAACGTCTTTCTGTCCGGCATAGGAAGTGGAGCAAGACGGATCCGTCATGACACACAATGTAAGTCAATGGTGCTGGATTCGTTTTCTTGGACACATGGCTATTTTAGAGATAATACAACCGGATCCGTTCATAGCGAATGCAGCCGGTTGTATTATCATGACCAGTTTACCAATGTATGTATTGGAGCACTTGGCCGGCTGTGTGTTTAGGACCAGATTAGGTTGGATTTTTAGCCTATGAATGTAAGCATTATATTTTTCTTTGCTGTCACAGTACAGTATTGGTCCACCATGACATCCTGAACCAACTGATGGTACTTTGTCCAGGTGCAAGCAATGCCATCAGACAGAGCATGCGCATTAGTGAGGCCTGCTCCATTCATTTAAGTGACACAGGCACAAAGGGCTTAAAATGAATTAATTTCAGTAATAGTTATATGTATGCTGTCTAGGAGTATTTTTTTCTGCTGTGAATTTACAGCAGAAACGCATTTCACTGATGTGTGGACATGCCCTAAAGACATTGGGGGTCATTTATAATCCAGAAATACTCCTATATAAGGCGTATTTCTGGCTCAGATTGCAGTGCAATGGTTAGTTGCACCACAATCTGCGACTTTTCCATGCTCACACCAGGTCTAAGAGAGTGGGCGTTGCGGGGAAGGGGACAGGCCGGGTGGCCCGTCTCATTCATCATTTTCTACACCCGTTTTAGGTGTTGAAAATTAAGCTGGTTTACGTTTAGACTGGCGCTGGATGCGTCGAAGTTATGGAGAGGTCGGTGCCTCTTCATAACTTCAGGGGATCCACCGCCAGATATCGTTAATTTCTAACGATAATTTGTTTTCCCTTAGTCCTAACAGCAGCACAGATGGGGTTAACTGCCCCCTGTGGACTGGTAGGACTGGCGGAATTTTTAATGAGCCCAAGAACCAATAAGCGATCTTCAGCTCCCTGAAAGGGAGGAGATCGCCCCCCAGCCCACCGTGTCTGTAACAAGCATAATGTACCTAGGGTGGGAAATTTGTGTGCTGCTGTTAGGACTAAGGGAAAACAAATTATCGTTAGAAATTAACGATTCCCTTACGTCCTACCATCAGCACAGATGGGGAGATAGCAAGAAGAATCCCCTAGGGAGGGTCCTCATGCCTGGCAGAACTAAGAACTGTCTGCCCAAAAGCCGAAAACTCTGCCACCCTAGCATCTATCCTATAATGGGAGATGAAGGTTGACTCAGAGCTCCAGGAAGCCGCCTTACAGATCAACTCTAAGGGGAGAAGTCTTCTCTCCGCAACAGAGGTGGAGACAGCCCTAGTAGAATGGGCCCTCACAAACTCCGGAGGATCTAGAGATTGGGAGACGAAAGACTCCCTAATGGCTTCCTTGATCCAGCGACTAATGGTAGCTTTAGACGCTTTACGGCCTTTAGACTCACCGGCAAACAGGATGAGGAGATTCTCATCTATCCTGAACTCTCTGGATCTATCCACATAGACCTGGAGGCACCTCGAAATATCCAGCGGGTGTCTGGTTGGAGTATCAGAGGAGGAGGCTGAAAACAAAACTGGTAAAGAGATTGTAACGGACCGTTTCAGCAGACAAGGGGTTAAAATCCGTTTAGGCGATAAGCCCCTTTCTGAGAGACAGGCACAGCTACTGCAGGACACCAACCTCCCGAACTGGATACAAAGTAGCACTCCAAACTGGAACCTCACGAATAGCTGCTAGCAGACGAACAGGGATCAGCTTACACTCCTAGCAATCAGTCTGTAACAGCATACAGTGAATCCCCCTAATAACGAGACAAGGCTCCGTGTTGAGGGTCAAGCAGTGGTCTGACTGTACTTCACGTACAGCCTCTTTTATTCATAAACCACAAACATAGTACTGCCCACAGGGGTTTGAAATGCAACCAATCAGTAATTTACAACACATACAATGTAAGTACAGCCCATCTGGTGTACACGCCCCTAGGGGACCAGAATGAAGACTGTGACATAGGACAGATAAACAGCACTTAGGACACACAGACACAACACATCCCCACAATGCATCATGGTTTCCTCCTCTCTGCCCTCGAGACACCCGAGGCGTAATCCAATTATCTCTCAAGACAAAGAGAAGTCACCAATACACATGTGCAGACAATAGGACAGACATCACCCTTTAAACACACAATGGCACAATAGAAACACACCCAGCATTTCCTCCCAAGCTGACAAGTTACACTTATTATAAATTGTTACAACTTTGTGAGTTTACATTGGCCATACATATAACTAACATCAATTTAAACAGTATAACTTGGGGACAAACCTATCCAAAATTCACTTGAATAGGTTCAGGGGTTTAAAAGTTAGTATATGGCCCATAATCCAGGGGCAAGAGGCCAGCAGCCAGTCCTCTCCAAAACCCAGTGGCGAGGTTGGTTTCGCCACACATCTCCCCCCCCCCAGGGAAGACTAACCAGATACCTGACCTCACGCCGGTCAGTACCTGAGTTAGTCTGGCAGCCCACCCACAACCCAATACTGGACCTGTTGAATTTAGTAGCCTGTCTCTGTCCAGTGAGTCCACCAAGGTTATGTTGGAAGCTGGTACTCCCGGTCTCTGTGTTGCTCCCTGGCTTGGAGTGGAGGTTGCTTTGTGGGCAGGGATCAGCGGTACTCTGCCCTGGTGCCAGCGCTACCACGGAAGAAGCCTGGTTGGAGCCTGGTTGTTGGAGGGGGAGACCGACTGTCTCTACCCCCTGTGCTGTAAGTGCAGAGACCACGGTCCCATCTGCACTGTTGTGGGGCTTACTGTCTCCCCCTGGTGCGTTAAGCTGCCGCTGGGGAGAGGGGGTAACGAGCTCCTCTCCCATACATACTTCCAGCCGCTGGGGAGGGCGACCGACCGTCTCCGCTCCCAATACAGTGTCCTGTTGCTGGGGAAAGGAGACTGGGCTCTCTATTCCCTGCTAGACACTCTGCCGCTGGGGAACAGGACCGACTGACTCTGCCCCCTGTAACTCCGCCTGCCGCTGGGGAATGGAGACTGGGCTCCCAATTCCCGGCACATCACTCGGCCGCTGGGGAATGGAGACTGGGCTCCCAATTCCCAAAAAATCATGCTGCTGCTGGGGGACAGGAACAACTACCTCTGCCCCCTGTAACTCAGCCTGCCGCTGGGGAGGGAGGACGCTGCTCTCCTCTCCCTGCATTTCACACTGCCTTCCCGGCATATCACTCTGCTGCTGGGGGGCAGGAACAACTACCTCTGCCCCCTGTAACTCAGCCTGCCGCTGGGGAGGGAGGACGCTGCTCTCCTCTCCCTGCACTTCACACTCCCTTCCCGGCATATCACTCTGCTGCTGGGGGGAAGGAACAACCACCTCTGCCCCCTGTAACTCAGCCTGCCGCTGGGGAGGGAGGATGCTGCTCTCCTCTCCCTGCACTTCACACTGCCACTGGGGAATGGAGACTGGGCTCCCAATTCCCTGCAGGACCGGTGGAGAGACCTCAGTCCCATCTCTACCGGCCACCTGGGGTCCTTCCCAGTAACACTCTACAATATCTGCCCAGCTGAATGGATCTGGGTCTGTCACCTTACCGTCCTGCTGAGCCTTCTCAATGGAGTGGAAGAGATCTCGGTAGTCCTGCTCCAGTTCCCACTCCAGGGTTGCTAGGTGAGCCAGGTCTTGCTCTACCTCATGGGGGTCATCCCACTCATGCCTAGCCTCCCTCTCATAGAAAATGTCCTGAAGTCTGGACTGTACAGGGCTCCCGAAGTCAGGCTCTGCAAAGGACTCCCATAACAAGCCAGGACCATAAAACTCCTCTCCCTCTGGCTTGTCATGTTCGGCTGTCTAGGGTATATACTGTGCCATATACCACCAAAGCGCCTGGTAGGCATCCTCCAGCCATAGCTCCTGCCATACCCGGTGCTCTAGTTCCTTCACCCATTCCTCCAGGGGCTGCTCTCCCAGGAAGGGCATCCGCAGGGCCACTGGCTTCTGCAACCGCTGCTCTTAACTGGGGAGACTCTCACCCCGCTGGTATTGTAGATTATCCAGGGCCTGGTACCAGATGCCTTTCCTTAATGCATCCCGGCCATCCAGGTCCTCCTCCTCGTATAACACTGCTGGTTTCATCCTGTTGCTTTTAGGGTCGCTGTACTGGTACATGCGTTGCCTTTAAATTGTAGAATCCAAAGAAATGGTGTCCCCTGTAGCTGTCCTTCTGGCTGTAGGAACGATCCCGCTGCTTGCCACCAATGTAACGGACCGTTTCAGCAGACAAGGGGTTAAAATCCGTTTAGGCGATAAGCCCCTTTCTGAGAGACCGGCACAGCTACTGCAGGACACCAACCTCCCAAACTGGATACAAAGTAGCACTCCAAACTGGAACCTCACGAATAGCTGCTAGCAGACGAACAGGGATCAGCTTACACTCCAAGCAATCAGTCTGTAACAGCATACAGTGAATCCCCCCAATAATGAGACAAGGCTCCGTGTTGAGGGTCAAGCAGTGGTCTGACTGTACTTCACATACAGCCTCTTTTATTCATAAACCACAAACATAGTACTGCCCACAGGGGTTTGAAATGCAACCAATCAGTAATTTACAACACATACAATGTAAGTACAGCCCATCTGGTGTACACGCCCCTAGGGGACCAGAATGAAGACTGTGACATAGGACAGATAAACAGCACTTAGGACACACAGACACAACACATCCCCACAATGCATCATGGTTTCCTCCTCTCTGCCCTCGAGACACCCGAGGCGTAATCCAATTATCTCTCAAGACAAAGAGAAGTCACCAATACACATGTGCAGACAATAGGACAGACATCACCCTTTAAACACACAATGGGACAATGGCACAATAGAAACACACCCAGCATTTCCTCCCAAGCTGACAAGTTACACTTATTATAAATTGTTACTACTTTGTGAGTTTACATTGGCCATACATATAACTAACATCAATTTAAACAGTATAACTTGGGGACAAACCTATCCAAAATTCACTTGAATAGGTTCAGGGGTTTAAAAGTTAGTATATGGCCCATAATCCAGGGGCAAGAGGCCAGCAGCCAGTCCTCTCCAAAACCCAGTGGCGAGGTTGGTTTCGCCACAGAGATTACCTGGTTAATATTTTGGAAGGTTGGAACCTTAGGCCTGAAGTAGGGTAAAAACTTCAGGAGTACTCTGTCCTGCAAGAAGATGATGTAAGGGTGAATTGCAGAAAAGGCCTGTAGTTCAGAGATCCTCTTGGCTGAAGCTACAGCCAGAAGAAAAACCACCTTTAAGGTCAAAAATCTTAATTCCACCTCCTCCAATGGCTCAAAGGGGGGAGATGCTAACCCCTTGAGCACTACTGAAAGATCTCACTGGGGAATAGATTTCAGTATAGTAGGCTTTAGTCTTTCAGCTCCCTTCAGGAAGCGTTTGATGAGTGGGTCCCGAGAATGTGGCCTGTTAAGGCAGGCCGAGATAGCACATATCTGTACTCTCAAGGTAGCTGGAGAGAGACCTTTATCTAGTCCATCCTGAAGGAATTGTAATATCGCAGGAAGGGGCGGATCTGCAGACGCCACCTGTTTGGAATCACACCATGACACGAAGATTCTCATGATTCTGGAGTAGGCCTTCTTCGTAGACTCTGCTCTGGAATGCGACAAAGTTCTCAGGACCGACTCGGAAAGCCCTTCTATGTTGGGAAGGGACTGATCAACCTCCAGGCTGTCAGGTTGAACCTGTGCAGATCTGGGCAGAGGTGAGTGTCCCACGACACCAGGGTCTGCTCCGGGGGGAGCCTCAAGTATTGTCCCCGACTCATCCGAATGAGCTGGGTAAACCAGGATCTCCTGGGCCAGAACGGTATGATGGCTATTACCGAGGCCTGATCCTGACGGATTTTCGTCAATACCCTCGGTATCATGGAAAACGGAGGGAAGATGTAAGCCAGCCTGAACCTCCACGGTATCGACAGAGCATCTATCGCCAGGGGGTTGTCTTCCCTGTACAGGGAACAGAACCTCAGCACCTTGGCGTTGAACCTGGTCGCCATGAGATCCACCTCTGGCATACCCCATCTGTGAACTAACTGCCTGAAGATCTCCGGATGCAGAGACCACTCCATGGTCGGTAATCCTCGACTTAAGCGGTCCGCAATCATATTGAGGGAGCCCCGAATATGAGTGGCAGATAGATGGGAAAGGTTCATCTCTGCCCACCGAAGAATTACCCCGATCTCTGACAGAAGGGGCAATGATCTTGTGCCTCCCTGCTTGTTTATGTAGAGAACCGCAGTCATATTGTCTGACTAGACTTTCACTGCTTTGCCCCGGATCTGAGGGGCGAAGTGAAGGAGGGCTAACCGGATAGCTCGCATCTCGCGAAGATTGGAAGAGAGACGCCGCTCCAGAGGAGACCAAGATCCCTGCACTGGGGATCCGTCCAGGTGAGCGCCCCGGGTTTGACTGGACAGGGAGCACAGGGAATCTAGCCCCGCAGGGCTGCCGTTTCATAAGTCTTAAGACCTCCGACTGAAGAGGACGGAATTGCCATAGCGCCCAAGGGACTGCGTCCGCAGCCGCTGACATGAGCCCCAGCATCTTCATGAGAGTCCGGATGGAGACTCGACGAGGGACGTAAAGGACCCTTGCCAGGTCCTGAATGCGCTCCCCTTTCTAGAGTCAACTGGAGGGACATCTCCACAGAGTCGACCACGAATCCTAAATAATGGATTGAAGTCGATGGGCTCGCATTCGACTTCTGCCAGTTGATAATCCAGCCCAGGCGGAGGAGAAAAGAGATTGCGATCTGAAGATGGTGGGTAAGGATCGGAACTGAAGAGGCTATGAAAAGCCAATCGTCCAGATAAGGAACAATAGTCAGTCCTTGAAGTCTCAAAGCTGCCACCACCGACACCACCACCTTGGTGAAGATAAGAGGGGCAGAAGAGATTCCGAAGGGAAGAGCGGCAAACTGAAAATGCCTGCGAACCCCTGAAATCTGGACCGCGATCCTGAGGAACTTCCGGGAGGCGGAATGGATCGGGATGTGGAGGTAAGCATCCTTGAGGTCCAGAGTAGCCATGACGTCCCCCGGGTTGAGGATGTGGCTGACTGACCTTATGGTTTCCATCCGAAACCTGGTTTTCCTTACAAATCGATTGAGGAATCTCAAGTCGATGATCATCCGGAGATCTCCCGTCTTCTTGGGAACCAGGAATACTGGAGAATAAATCCCTAGGCCTCTCTCCCCTGCCGATACCTCCTTCAGAGCTCCCTTGGAGATATAGTTCTGTATGTAGGACTCTAGGATCTTCTGTTTGGCAGGCCCGAGACTTCGCGTGGTGATGAATCTCTCTGGGGGGAGAGAGATGAGATCTACCCGGTAACCGGCAGAAACTATACCCTGAACCCAGGGGTCTACAATCTGCTGGGCCCAAATATGTTTGAAGTGGGAGAGACGGCCCCCCACGGGAATCAGGGGGAGGGGTACGGGAAAATCTAGAGGAGTCACGGCAGGGGCAGCAGGGTTTAACCAAGAGCCTCTGGGAGGCCCATAGGCAGGAGGGTTTTGCCTCCCTGGTGGGTTTGCGGGGGCGTCTCGAGGATCTACGAGACGCCCCCCCCCCAATCTCTACGCCTAGCCTTCTGCCCTGAACGGCCTCCGCGATCCTGCCTGGTGCATCCCCGAAAGGGCTGCTGGGGAAGACTCTTCCCTTTCTTGTCGGAGAGTCCCTCCGTAATCTTATCCAACTCGGATCCGAACAGCCTGTCCGGCTCGAAGGGGAGCCCACATAAATTAAACTTGGACGCGTTGTCTGCGCTCCATGGTTTCAGCCATAGTGGTCTACGGGCGGCTGAGACCAGGGCCATTGTTTTGGCTGCCAGCTTTAACTGCATCTGAGCGGTATTGCACAGAAAATCCATGGCCAGATTGACTGATTTGAATGCTGTCAAGATGTCATCCCGGGAAACGCTCTGGTCAACGTCTGTCTGAATCAGGTTCAGCCTGGAGCGTAAGAAAGTGGCAACTTCAGTGGCCGCAATGGATGTTGATGCGGAGGCAGCGGCCGCCGCGTAACCCCTTCTCAGGGTGCACTCTGCCCTCCGATCTAGAGGGTCCTGCAGACTAGACCCATCGTCTGCTGGGACCAGAGTGCGCCTGGACAACTTGGCTATCGCCATGTCCACCTTGGGAATGGAACCCCACGATTCCACCAAGGGTTTAGCCATCGGGAACATAAGTTTAAATTTCCTGGTGAGGACTGGACCTTTTTCAGGCTTTCTCCACTCTGTGCGCATCACAGAAAGAAGGGTCTCATCCGCCCTAAAGACACGCTGTGTCCGGCCGGCGGGATCGGAGGACTCCCCCATGTCAACATCCTGGTCCCCCGACCTGATGGACTTCAGCAACTTCTGTGTTTTCTCTGGTGGAAAGAAGTTAGTTCTTCTTCCTCAGAAGATGACCCCACCGAACAGGGGGTGGGTCTCTCGACTGGTGCAGCCACTTCCATAGGAGCCTGGGAGGGTCCTGGTAGCCTCTCGTTAAGTAGGCGCACTACTCCCTTTATGGAATCGTCCACATAGGTCTTGGTCCACTGGAACATCTCCTGCATCGTGGGTTCCGTGGCTGTTTGTGTGCGACAACTTTCACACCTGGAGTAAGGGCAGTTGTCGTCCAAGGGTGTGTTACAGTCGTAACAGGCCAAGTGCTTTCTCTTGGCCCCAGACTTCCGCTGTTGATCTGAATCCCTAGGGGAAGCCATCACTGTAACAGAAAAAGACAGGTCATAACTCCAACAAAAAACACACAGAGGTGCAAAGAGACCATATGGGACGCCCACCAGCACTTGAAGAAAATAGAGCTGGAAAAAATACACAATAGCAATGAAAATATGCCAAGCGCAGGGGACTCTGGAGCTAGCTTGTCAAAGCAACGCAACCAGAGACTGAATGACAGGCTCTGGGAGTTTAAGAAGGGGAAGCTCCGCCCCTGGGTGGGACTGCCACTGAGAACTACGCCCAGAGTTCTAACACTCTAATGGAGCCTTATTATAGGCTCAGACCTTCACACACACATCTCTTTAACAATCCTAGACTGTGCAGGATGTCCCTGGAAGAACACAGACCGTGCGGTGAGGAGAAAAAAAAAACGCGCCGCTGGGAGAAACGAGAAATCGGAAGTGACGTTGCGCACATGCGCGTCACTTCCGGAAGATGGCGGCGCCCAGGGCGCCGATACTAGCGCGGCGAGAACAGACGGCGCCGCAATAAGCTAGAAAAGAAAGGGGCAATCTCTTAGAAAGAACGAGAGAGCTCCCTTCCACTGCACACTTCAGCTCCCCAAAAGGGAAGCCTCACGCCAGTCCACCTGTCCAAAGGACAAAAAAAACACGGTGGGCTGGGGGGCGATCTCCTCCCTTTCAGGGAGCTGAAGATCGCTTATTGGTTCTTGGGCTCATTAAAAATTCTGCCGGTCCTACCAGTCCACAGGGGGCAGTTAACCCCATCTGTGCTGCTGGTAGGACGTAAGGGAATAGGGGTTATTAAGACTGGCTTCTAAAACGGCGGTCTTAATAATTTATCCCCCATTGACTACTTTTAACATCTTGGGCCCTTCAAAGGCAGAGAATCTCTTTGTAGTCACCTGTGCTCTGGTCAACTGATTGACTTGCAAAATGAGGCTGTTAAAGAAGTTTTCTATGAACAGATAGATGGCCTATCCTGAGAGTGCCGCTGTCCCTTTATTCTGCCAATTGGTGGGGGTCTGACCGACTAAAGAATTGAAGGGGCTGTCCCACCTCTACATTTATTGCACATTGCTACGATACACCACAAATTATTTTTTACCATCATTATTTTCTAAAGGGTCATTTATTCCAGGGCACTGTACATATGAAATGTGTGTAAGTACATAAAACAAGTATAATAGTTCTGAACAAGCATAAACACCCTGTAAGTTAGGGTTTACAATATAGAAAGGTAGTAGATGACGGCAAAAGCTGCTCATACAGCGGTATAGTACGAGCAGGGTAATGTAGGCTTTAGACTTAGTCTATAAAGATGGGTTTTCAGGTTTCTTTTAAAAGTTTCCGCCGTAGGTGAGCGTCTGATGTGTTGTGGCAGGGAGTGGGAGGCGATTGTGGGAAGAGCACATAGGAGAGTAGAGAAGGAGGTCTTGAGACATTCTGTGTGGGAAAATACTGGGAGATCAGGTCACGGATGTATGGAGGGGACAGTTTGTCATAGTTAATGTTTTGTACTGGGTTCTCTGGGAAATGAGGAGCCAGTGAAGGGATTGGCAGAGAAGAGAGGCAGAGGTTTAACTGGGAAGAGGGAGATTAGCCTGGCAGGCAGAGGTCGCGCTACATTTTTTACGGAAGAGTAAAAATACTCCTCTTACCATTTTTGAGGAGTATTTTTAGCTGAGGAGGAGTACGAAAGTTGAAGTAATTTTAAAGGGAAACTGTCATCAACTTTATGCTGTCCATACTTACGGCAGCATAAAGTAGAGACAGGTGAGTTGATTTCAGCGGTCTGTCATTTAAAAGTTAAAATTAAGTGGTTGCCGAGAACCAGCATCACAATCATTGCAGACTGGGCCTGGAAAAGAGTCACGGCCTCCTGAGAAGAGTCCTGGTTATTCATGAATTCCTGCTCTCCTGCTGATGACTGACAGGCTTCTACCTAGTTTTCTCCCTTTCTCTCTAGTAGAGAACTGCCAATCATCAGCAGATGGACAGGAGAGCAGGAGATTATAATAACCATGACTCTTCTCAGGTAGATTTGACTCTTTTCCAGGCCTGGGCTGTAATGATTATGATGCTGGTTCTCAGCGACCACTTACTATTAGCTCATGAGTGACACACCGCTGAGATCAGCATTTCTGTCACTACTTTATGCTGCCCTCAGTGTGGTCAGTATAAAGTTGATGACAGGTTCCCTTTAAATACATAATACATAGCCTGCACTTGTTCACACCTGCGTTTGGAGCCTGCATCACAGATTTTGTTAAAAAGAGAGGATCCCAAACAGAAACTGAACGGATCCCATCATAGTCATTGGAGTCTGTTCAGCTCTGTTCCTGTCAGTTAGGCTCGGTTGACATCATGTTTCAGTCATACGTTTAACGTACATGAAAAAATATATACTATAACGGAAGCCTTAGATGCCATACTGTTCCATTGTACAAAAAATGTATATATATTTTTTTTCTGGACTTTGCAGGATGGGAAAACGTGGTACACCATGATTTCTCATCCTGCAAAAAAAAAATTAAAAAAGTATTCATTAGCATATATGTTTTTTGTTTTTTTTTTCACAATGGAACCTCTATGGTAGAAAATTGCAGCACACAGCCTCTTTTGTAAATAATTGTTTATTTATATTACATCATATAAAGTTCATGATCCAGTTCTGTTATAGGAATTTTACAGTAATCACATTTATGAGAAATAGCGACCAGACGTTTCAGCCAGTGACGGCCTTCCTCAGCGGTCTATTATCATGATGTGTCTGCTGGTCTGAGTTGGCGCGCGCTAGATCACTAGGAGTGACTACAAGTCCTTGCGGGCACCAGCAGCAAAGGTGTGCGGTGCTTCACCTATAAAACAGGGATACCACAGTATGGCATCAATCTGAGGCATCCGTTAACATACAGGTTTTTTGTATACGTTAAACATATGACAAAAATCCAACACTTCCATTATTTTCATTGATCTGCTCATCTAACGGAGCAGAACAACAGAAATAAATAGTGGTGGTGTGAATGGGCCTAAGAGGTGGGTATGCAGGGAACCATTAGGCCTCCTGCACACGACAGTATTTTTTAACGTCCCGCAAAACGTGGTTCCGTTGTACCGTGATCCGTGCCCGTTTTTTCTTCCGTGGGTCTTCCGTGATTTTTGGAGGATCCACGGACATGAAAAATGAAAAAAAAAATCTAAGTCAAGTTTGCCATTGAAATGATAGGAAAAAACGGACACGGATCACGGACACGGATCACGGACGCGGATGACAATCTTGTGTGCATCCGTGATTTTTCACGGACCCATTGACTTGAATGGGTCCGTGAACCGTTGGCCGTAAAAAAAATAGGACAGGTCATATTTTTTTCACGGCCAGGAAACACGGATCACGGATGCGGCTGCAAAACGGTGCATTTTCCGATTTTTCCACGGACCCATTGAAAGTCAATGGGTCCGCGAAAAAAAAACGGAAAACGGCACAACGGCCACGGGTGCACACAACGGTCGTGTGCAGGAGGCCTTACTGATAAAGTCCAGTCTAATATGGCGGATCTTCCCTGTACTTTATCACCTGGCTATAATAGCCTGCTGTGCACTTACTACACACTGCAGCACATACATCACACACCCTACACTACATACATCAGTGTGAGATGTGTGTGGTGCAGTGTGTGATGTATGTGGTTCAGTGTGTAGATCACACATAGATTACACACATCGATACATTGCTGCACTTTCACCTTGTGGTGCTGGTCAGACTGGATGTCCGAGCTCCCCTGCAGTTATCCAGCACTCCATTCCTCTTCAGCTCCACGCCATGTTTGCCGGCGCAGCGCTGCCCCTGCTCTCCTCATACATCAGGACTCGGCAGCCGGCCCCTCCTCCTTTCATCTTCCGCAGGCTTCCCCTGCTGCAGGGCGCTGTATCGCCCGTTCAAACTAACCAATAGCAAAGCTCCTTACTGTATGGAGCTTTGCTTTTGGTTATTTCAGGCACAGGCAGGATTGGTGCGCTGCCTGTGCCATTCCCTGTGCTGCTGAATGTAGGGGAAAAGTCTAAGGCGTATTGGTACGCCTTAGACTTTTTTCAGAAAGTAAAACAGCCTGAACAGGCGTCTGTGACGCTTGTACACACGTTATTGCGACCATCTCCTGGCAGGAGACTTGAGGATGGCTTAAAGGGGCGCCAGAGACTTAGATGGGAGAACACAGAGGAGGATGTTGCAGTAGTCTATGCTGGAGATGACGAGGGCATGTACAAGCATTTTGTGGACTCATGGTTGTGGAATGTGCGAATCCTAGAGATATTTTTAGCTGAAGGCGGCAGGAGGTGGAAAGGGCTTGGACAGGACAGAATAAAAAACTACACCCAAGGCAGTGGACCTGTGGGACCGGGGAGAGCCTGGAGCCATTGACTCTGATAGATAATTCTGATGGAGTGCTGAGTGGGATGGAAGAAAGATGAATTCTGTTTTCTTTTTCTTTAAGTTTTAGAAAGTAAGAAGAGAAGAAGGACATAGCTGATAGACATCATGGGATGCTGGATAGTGTAACATCTGGGCTAGAAAGGTAAATTTCCATGTTGTCAACATAAATTGAGATTGAAAAAAGTAGGGGTCCTATGGCAGAGCCTTGAGGAACACAACAGAGAGTGGGTGAGACACTAAATGACCGGTCTGTGAGAAGATCCAGGAGAAGGCCAGGTCAGGATAAAGGTGGGAGGACCTGGTAGTAGTGATATGGGCAGGGGCGTTGCTAGGTTAAAACATTCGGGGCTTGGGCCCCTGACGTTTTTTCCCAGGCCCCGAATGTCCTGCCTGCCAGATAGATAGAACTGTATTGCCATCCTCAGGATGGCAATACAATTGAATCTAATGCACTGAAAGAGCTGAAGGACCTGTGATGACATCACAGTCCATGTGATCAGTTTTAAATGCAGTAGCTGAAAAGGACCTGCGATGATGTCACCCTCATGTGACCAGTGCAGGAGCGTGGCTCAGAAGTGAGGAGGAGAAGTCCTAGGAAAAAGCTGGGGTGAGGTCTGCTACATGAGGAGAGGTCAGTGTGAGAGGCAGAGCAATGCTGGGAGTTGTAGTTATTTAACTGGGACTGTATTTTAGGGAAGAAGTGAGGGAAGTTATTTACATGGGACTGTATGTTGGAGTGATGTTATTTACATGGAACTAAATGTTGAGGGAGTGAGGTTATTTACATGGGAATGCATGTTAAAGGTGGCTGGGGCAGGGTGATGTTATTTACATGGGACCATATGTTGAAGGCGGCTGTGGGAGGGAGTGATGTTATTTATATGGGACTAAATGTTGAGGGGTAATGTTATTTACATAGGACTGCATGTTGGAGGTGGCTGGGGAGCGGGTGATGTTATTTACATGGGACTGTATGTTGAAGGTGTCGGAGAGGGAGTGATGTTATTTACATGTGACTGAATATTGAGGGGGTGATGTTATTTACATGGGACTGTATGTTGAAGGCGGCTGGGGAGGGGGTGATGTTCTTTACATGGGACTGTATGTTGAAGGTGGCTGGGGAGAGGGTGATGTTATTTACGTGGGACTGTGACTGTATATTGGAGGGGCCAGGAGAGATGGTGTGATGGTATTTACATGGGACTGTATTTTGGAAGGGGCTGTAGATAGAGAGGGATGTTATTTACATGGGACTGTATATTGAGGGATATTATTTAAATGGCACTGTATATTGGAGAGGGCTGGGGAGATGGTGTGATGGTATTTACATGGAACTCTATGGCGGAGAGAGGGAAATAATGTTATTTACATGGGAGTGTATGGTGGAGAGGCTGAGTAATTATAATTTCTGAGGACATTAAATGGAGGAATATAACTACAGGGGGCAATGCAGGGGACATTATAAATACTGGGGCACTTCAGGGCGAGCATTATAACAGTAGGTAGGCGATATAAATACTGGGGGCACTGTAGGGGCATTTTAAATCTAGGGGACACTATAGGTGTTCTTATCACTACTGGGGCTCTATAGGAAGGACCTATAGATCCACCTTAATTCTAGTAAGAGCACTGTGGGGGCCTTATTAATACTGAGGGGTCTGTAGAGAGCTTTTTTTTTATCACTGGTGGAACAATAGGATGCCTTACTTCTACTGGGGGCTCTGGGATGGCATTATTAATACTGGAGGGCTCTACTACTAATGGAGGCACTCTTGGGGAGCATTATCACTGTAGGGGGCACTGTAGGGGGCAGTATTACTCTTGAGGGCATTCAAGAAGGGGATTACTATTGGTGGGGACTTTGAGGAGCACTATCACAATGGGGGGGGCGTTCATTTTTCTTCAGGATAGTATTTGGGGGTGTTGGGGAGCACAGCGAGCAGCAGGATAACACTGTTGGGACTCGAGAATGGGGGATGATGATAGAAAAGTGAGGAAGCTAAGATGTCTGTGTGTCACACTCTGCAGAGACGAGGCGCGGCTGAGAGAAGTTGTCCGAACCAAATGGAGAAGATGCAGTGGCGTTGCAAGGGGGATGCGGGCGGTGCGGGCCGCACCAGATGACACCAGTCCGGCCGCCGGACTGACTTACTGCAGTGCAATTTCAATGTGTTACATAATTTAAATAATCTACTAGGTAGGTCTGGCTGGCGGCTGCTGCTACAATGGGGTGTCACCCGCCCCCGCCGGGGGCGGGCGACACCCCATAGTAGCAGCATCCGCCAGCCAGACCTACCTAGGTAATTAATTAAATTATGTAACACATTGAAATTGCACTGTAGTAAGTCCGGGGGCCCCTAGCATGATGGCTGACATGGGGGCATTATGGCTGACATGGGGGGCATGATGGATGGGGGCTGACATGGGCGCATGATGGATGGGGGCTGATCGCTGACATGGGGGCATGATGGATGGGGGCTGACGGCTGACATGGGCATGATGGATGGGGTGCTGACGGCTGACATGAGGGCATGATGGCTGACATAGGGGCATGATGGCTGACATGGGGGCATGATGGATGGGGGCAACGGCTGACATGGGGGGCTGACATGAGGGCATTATGGCTGACATGGCATGATGGCTGACATGGGGGGCATGATGGATGGGGGGCTGACATGGGGGCATGATGGCTGACATGGGGGGCATGATGGATGGGGGGCTGACATGGGGGCATGATGGATGGGGGCTGACATGAGGGCATGATGGCTGACATGGGGGCATGATGGATTGGGGGCATGATGGATGGGGGCTGTCGGCTGACATGGGGGGCTTGCGGCTGACATGGGGGCATGATGGATGGGGGCTGACATGGGGGGCATGATGGATGGGGGCTGACATGGGCATGATGGATGGGGGGCTGACATGAGGGCATGATGGCTGACATGGGGGGCTGATCTGAGGTATGATTAACATTGGGGGTCTGATTGGTGGTCTGACGCCGAGATCTATCTTCGCTTGTGTTGCCAAAAAATCCTTGCACCGGCCCTGGTCACGTACACGTGACAGGGCCGGTGCAAAGAGTCCCACAGTACATAATGTGGGCAGAATATACCTAATTACATAACATTCCCAATAAATACATTTATTTTTATGTGAAAAAGGCTATTTTACATTTTTATTAGTGATACTAACCAGGCTGGTGTAGTGAGCTGCATTTATATTTATATAAGGAGATATATAACGCGAGTTTGACCGCGACGCGTGGTTGATTAAGTGTGGTTGCGTAAGTGTGTGACTTAAGATTAAGTGAGGGAGTATCTGAGAGCTAAATTATTTGTGGACATTGATGAGTGGCTGTGTTTGACTGTATTGTGTGCTGTGATAACACTTTTTTTTCCCCCCTTCTCCAGGGGTTGCACAGGTGAGCAATTAGGGTGTGGCTGTTTAATTAGGGTGTGGCTGTCTAATTAGGAGACTATAAAAACTCAGCAAAGTTAGGGGTAGGTGGAGAGTCCTTAAAAATGATTTCAGGGATTTAGGTCAAAAGCTTAGGGCAAGGACCTCAAAGGTAGTATTTTCCGAAATACTACCTATACCACGGGCCACACAAGAAAGGCAGTGGGAGATTAGGGAAATTAACAAGTGGCTCAAGAACTGGTGTAGGATGGAGGGGTTTGGGTTCCTGGAGAACTGGGCCGACTTCTCTGTCGGCTACAGGCTCTATCGTAGGGACGGGCTGCACCTTAATGGGGAAGGGGCAGCTGTGTTGGGAAAGAAGATGGCTAGAAGGTTGGAGGAGTGTTTAAACTAGGGACTGGGGGGGAGGGTAATTACACTATAGAAGGGGAAGATAGTGCAGATAGAGACCGGGGGCAAGGTAGTGGGACTGGGGGAGGAATGGAAGGAGGGACTAGAACAGTTCAGAAGGAAAGGTGTAGGGTAAAAATATACATAAACCTCTCAAATGTATGTATACTAATGCCAGAAGCCTGACTAATAAAACTGGGGAGCTGGAATTAGTGATGTGTGAGGAGAACTATGACGTAGTGGGAATAACTGAGACATGGCTGGATGATAGCTATGACTGGGCAGTTAATGTACAAGGTTACAGTCTGTTTAGAAAGGATCGTCAAAACCGGAGAGGGGGAGGGGTTTGCCTTTATGTAAAGTCCTGTCTAAAGCCCACACTCCGTGAAGATATAAGTGAGGGACATGAACATGTGGAGTCACTGTGGGTAGAGATACATGGAGCTAAAAACAACAATAAATTACTAATAGGAGTTTACTATAAACCACCTAATATACCAGAGTCCACAGAAAATCTACTACTAAACGAGATAGACGAGGCGGCAAATCATAATGAGGTGGTTATTATGGGGGACTTCAACTACCCAGATATAGACTGGGAAACTGAAACTTGTATATCTCATAAAGGAAACAGATTCTTGGCAATAACCAAAGACAATTATCTCTCCCAACTGGTTCAGGACCCGACTAGAGGGACGGCCATACTGGACGTAGTATTAACCAATAGACCTGACAGATCAACAGACGTGCAGGTCGGAGGACACCTGGGAAATAGTGACCATAAAGTAATAACCTTCCAATTATCATTCAAAAGAGTGTTTCTACAGGGAGGAACAAAAATACCAAACTTCAAAAAAGCTAAATTTAGCCAACTAAGAGAGGCCATAGGCCTAACTAACTGGGACAAAATCCTCAAAAATAAAAATACAACCACAAAATGGGATATCTTTAAAAACTAAATCCTAAAATCTCATTGTGAGAGGTACATACCGTATGGGAATAAAAGGTTAAGGAACAAAAAGAAACCAATGTGGATAAACAGAACTGTAAAGAAAGCAATAAATGACAAAAAGAAAGCATATAAAACACTAAAACAGGAGGGTAGCACGGAAGCACTGAAAAACTATAAGGGAAAAAACAGAACATGTAAAAAACAAATAAAAGCGGCCAAACTAGAGACCGAGAGATTAATTGCCAAAGAGAGTAAAACTAACCCTAAAATGTTCTTCAATTATATAAATGTTAAAAAGTATAAATCTGAAGGTGTCGGCCCTTTAAAGAGTAATGAGGGGGGATTCGCAGAGAGCGACGAGGAGAGAGCAAAGCTGTTAAATATTTTTTTCTCCAGTGTATTCACTGAGGAATATAAACTGTCAGATGAAATGCTGAATGTTGAAATAAATTCGCCATTAAAAGTGTCCTGTCTGACCCAGGAAGAAGTACAACAGCGACTTAAAAAGATCAAAATAGACAAATCGCCAGGACCGGATGGCATACACCCCCGTATCCTAAGGGAATTAAGTAATGTCATAGCCAGACCCTTATTTCTGATATTTGCGGACTCTATACTGACAGGGAATGTCCCACAGGATTGGCGCATGGCAAATCTGGTGCCAATATTCAAAAAGGGTCCAAAAACAGAGCCTGGAAACTATAGGCCGGTAAGTTTAACATCTGTTGTGGGTAAACTGTTTGAAGGTTTTCAGAGAGATGCTATCTTAGAGCATCTTAACGGAAATAAGCAAATAACGCCATATCAGCATGGCTTCGTGAGGGATCGGTCATGTCAAACTAATTTAATCAGTTTCTATGAGGAGGTAAGTTCTAGACTTGACAGCGGCGAATCAATGGAGGTCGTATATCTGGACTTCTCCAAAGCATTTGACACTGTACCGCATAAAAGGTTAGTATATAAAATGAGAATGCTTGGACTGGGAGAAAACGTCTGTAAGTGGGTAAGTAACTGGCTGAGTGATAGAAAACAGAGGGTGGTTATTAACGGTACACACTCAGATTGGGTCACTGTCACTAGTGGGGTACCTCAGGGGTCAGTATTGGGCCCTATCCTCTTCAATATATTTATTAATGATCTTGTAGAAGGCTTGCATAGTAAAGTATCAATTTTTGCAGATGACACTAAACTGTGTAAAGTAATTAACACTGAAGAGGACAGTATACTACTACAGAGGGATCTGGATAGATTGGAGGCTTGGGCAGATAAGTGGCAGATGAGGTTTAACACTGACAAATGTAAGGTTATGCACATGGGAAGGAATAATGCATATAACCCGTACATACTAAATGGTAAAACACTCGGTAACACTGACATGGAAAAGGATCTAGGAATTTTAATAAACAGCAAACTAAGCTGCAAAAAACAGTGTCAGGCAGCTGCTGCCAAGGCCAATAAAATAATGGGTTGCATCAAAAGCGGCATAGATGCCCGTGATGAGAACATATTCCTACTACTTTACAAATCATTAGTCAGACCACACATGGAGTACTGTGTACAGTTCTGGGCTCCAGTGAACAAGGCAGACATAGCAGAGCTGGAGAGGGTCCAGAGGAGGGCAACTAAAGTAATAACTGGAATGGGGCAACTACAGTACCCTGAAAGATTATCGAAATTAGGGTTATTCACGTTAGAAAAAAGACGACTGAGGGGAGATCTAATTACTATGTATAAATATATCAGGGGTCAGTACAGAGATCTCTCCCATCATCTATTTATCCCCAGGACTGTGACTATGACGAGGGGACATCCTCTGCGTCTGGAGGAAAGAAGGTTTGTACACAAACATAGAAAAGGATTCTTTACGGTAAGAGCAGTGAGACTATGGAACTCTCTGCCTGAGGAGGTGGTGATGGTGAGTACAATAAAGGAATTCAAGAGGGGCCTGGATGTGTTTCTGGAGCGTAATAATATTACAGGCTATAGCTACTAGAGAGGGGTCGTTGATCCAGGGAGTTATTCTGATTGCCTGATTGGAGTCGGGAAGGAACTTTTTATTCCCCTAAAGTGAGGAAAATTGGCTTCTACCTCACAGTTTTTTTTTGCCTTCCTCTGGATCAACTTGCAGGATAACAGGCCGAACTGGATGGACAAATGTCTTTTTTCGGCCTTATGTACTATGTTACTACTCTTAGGTGTACCCTGGCATTTTTATTATGGCACACCACCTGGCACCATTGTCTACATAAAAATAAGTTTATGTATTGGGAATGTTATGTAATTAGGTATTTTTTGCCCACATTATGTACTGTGGGACTCTTTATTTATTATATATAAATATAGGGGACACGTACTGTGCAGTAAAAATATTGCTATTGCCAAAGTCAGGAGGTAGGCAGGCTGGCAACTCCAACACGGCACGCCTCTTCTTGGAGCTCTGAACAGCCCTCCGATGCGGCGCTTGCAGGAGTGTCACTGTACGGGCCTGCGGACATCCGGATCCTCGGCGCAGGCGCGGGATTTGGCCACTGGAGGAGGAGGTCAAGCTGAAGACACTGGGCGGGCCGTCTGGGTGAAAGGGGGAGTGGAAAGTTATGAAGATGAGCTCGCGGCCTGGGCACCGGCCGTTATGACGCCGCCCCTTAAGATGCCGCCACCTCCAGACTCGGTCATTGTACTGCTCTGTGGTCTCTTCATGCTGCTGTCACATCCACACTCTCCTTGCCACTCTGTGGTATTCTGATGCTGATGCTTCTGCCATATCCACACTATGTCACCTTGCCACTCTGTGGTCTTCTGATGCTGCTGCCATCTCCACATTATTTCACCTTGACCACTTTGTGGTATCCATCTGATGCTGCTCCTGTCACCACCTCCAGACTCTATCATTGTGCCACTCTTTGGCCTTCTCATACTGCCGCCAACTCCTCACTCTGTCATTGTGCCTATCGGTGGCCTTCTCCCGATGCTGCTGCCCTGAACTCCAGACTCCGCACCGGGTGACACCAGCCCTAGCAACGCCACTGAGAAGATGATAACAGAGAAGATCCACATCAGGGGAGATGTCACCTGGGAGGCCCTGGATGTGTGCTACTGTATAGCAAGTATAGGAAAATGTCTTCAGTGCTAGTTTTTTTTTTTGGGAGGGGCATCGGTCGACTTAGAGAATTGGGCCATATACATTGGGGCTTGGGCCCCGGATCTTTTGAGACCCTAGCAACGCCCCTGGATATGGGGCAAGAGCAAAAAAAGGAGGATGTCAAAGGAAGGCTTTTTAAGGATGAGTGTGATCGTTGCCTGTTTAAAACAGGAGGGGAAGAAACCAGTGGTTAGTTTTAGGTTGAAGTGATGAGTTAGGGCTGGGGATCAGTTGGGAAGGGATCAGGTCAAGCAAACAGGTGGTGAGATGTGATCTGGAGAGTAAGGCCTCCTGCACACGAACGTGTGCGCCCAGTGGCCATGCTGCGGCCCGCAACGGCGGCTGCAGCGGATCCAGCCGTTCCGCAAAGAGATAGGACATGTTCTATCTTTTTGCGGAATGGAAGTACGGGACAAAACCGGTTCCATTCCGTGCTTCCGTTCAACACCATCTCCGGATTTGCGGACCCATTGAAGTGAATGGGTTTCGCATCCGTTATGCGGAATGCACACGGAACGGTGCCCGTGTATTGCGGATCCGCAAATGCGGTCCGCAATACGGCCACGGGACACCTACGGTCATGTGCAGGAGGCCTAAGGTGGAGAGTTTTCAACTGTAATGCTGGAGAAGCTAGTTTTGGGGAAAGAGGTCTGAATAGATGTGTAGAGGGAGGCAGAGACTGTAGGCTGAAGCTTTCGCTGATGTTTTTAATCTTCTGTTTGAAATATGTTGCAAAGTCTTCAGCCAAGATGAAAGATGTGGGAAGGGGCACTGGGGGACAGAGTAGAGAGTTGAATGTGTTAAATAGCTGTTTAGTGTTGTGGGACAGGGAAGATGTTAAAGGGAACCTGTCACCGGGATTTTGTGCATAGAGCTGAGGACATGAGTTTCTAGATGGCCGCTAGCACATCTGCAATACCCAGTTCCCATAGCTCTGTGTGCTTTTATTGTGTAAAAAAAACAATTTATTACATATGCAAATTAACCTGAGACGAGTCCTGTCCCTGAGATGAGTCAGTGCTATGGGGACTGGATATTGCGGATGTCCTAGCGGCCATCTAGGAACCCATGTCCTCAGCTCTATACACAAAATCCCGGTGACAGGTTCCCTTCAACCCCTTAAGGACACGGCCATATTTCACCTTAACCCCTTAAGGACTCAGCCCTAGTTCACCTTAAGGACTTGGCCATTTTTTGCAAATCTGACAGTCAGTTTATGTGTGAATAACTTTAAAACGCTTTTACTTATCCAGGCCATTCTGAGACTGTATTTTCGTCACATATTGTACTTCATGACACTGGTAAAATGGAGTTAAAAAAATAGATTTTTATTTATAAAAAAAATACAAAATTTACCAAAAATTTTGAAAAATTTGCGGAGGATGTCAAAGGAAGCTGATGTCAAAGAAAGCTGAAAAGGCACAGCAGCCCGCGATGGGAGAAGGAGGGAGCTCCCTCCCTGTTAACTCCTTCCATACAGCGGTCCCTACGGACCGCGGCATGGAAGGGGTTAAACGGCTGACATCACAGCACAGATGTCAGCCGTTTCAAGCAGAGTGTCAGCAATGTGCTGACACTCTGCTTGCTAACAGCTCGGCCATTCTGGAAATGAGAGGGGGCGGGCGCGCGATCATCCCGTCCGCCCCCCCCCCCCTCCCCAGCACCGCCCGCAAAAATGAAAATTTATGTCATCATGAAGGGAACATATGTTAGAGAGAGGCAGATGAGTGAAAGTCAAGAAGTGTAAGTTTACTACAAGGGTGTGCTAGTCTGTGGACTAGGGGGCAGTTGAATACACGAGAATGTCAAATGTCATGGGAGTTCCGAAAATAGCTAAGTTTTGACTATTTCTAACATTCCCGGAGGAGTGAATGTAGAGGTGGCCAACTTGCTCTCCATTTACAGCTATGGAAAAGCACTCTCTCTTGGCTCTATTGAATGGAGGGGACACTGTGCATGTGTGGTGCGCTCTCCTTCACTCCGGGGGCCCCCTTCATTAGATAGCAGCAGCTGTCTGACCTTTGTGGCATATTTTAGTGATATGCCATCATTTTTGAGGTGGCACAACTCCTTTAAGATATAAATTTACACACAGCTTGTTGGTCATGGTTATTTCTGTCTGTTAACATGTTTTGTTTGGGACATGTTGAAAGTTTTGCACAGATGTGTTTTCATCTCATTGGTTGATTGGTGCACATAGAGGTAACTAGGAGCAGCACACTATATGTGCAGGGTCTGCTCTTCTGAATATAGATGCCCATATATTATAGGTAGATTTAGAGTAGGACCTGCCTGACTGAGTCCACCTTGGCACGGGTAGGCGGGCACAGATGTGTTTTGATCAAAATATATTGGCTGTGAGACTCAGATTTTATCATATCAGAGTGAGGGCTTAGTTCATATATTATGTTTGCATCTATTGTTTTAGTGCATTATTTTCCGTGATTCTCTGAATGTAGCCATGCACACCCGCATACTTACTATCATATAGTGCAGGATGTTTTGTATCTTTTTCCGTGATTTTTGAATGCGGTCCTATTATCTTGGGAGTAGCATTCTTGTGCACTTTTGCCCCACCTATCCCACAGGTGACCTTGATTAGGTGCTACATATAGCTGTGCGCGCTCCTCCTATCATTGGTTGATTGGTGCACACAGAGGTAACTAGGAGCAGCACACTATATGTGCAGGGTTTGCTCTTCTGAATATAGATGCCCATATGGCATAGGTAGGTTTAGAGTAGAACCTGCCTGACTGAGACCACATTGGCGTGGGTAGGCGGGCACAAATGTGTTTTGATCAAAATATATATATTTTGTTTGCATCTATTGTTTTAGTGCATTATTTTCCGTGATTTTATACGTGTGGCCATACACTAAGGGTAAGTTTAAATGTGACAGATAAGCCATCTCCGATTCTTGTGCTGAAATACACAGCATTGTACAGTATTGCAAGGTGGATGACATTTTAAGACATTTCATACATGCGATGAGAGAAAAATCTGTATTGTAAATTGAATGCTGTGTAGAATCTGCAGCATGTCAATTTATGCTGTAGATTGCCACTGCGGAATTCAAGCATTGCAATAAAGAATGTGAAATCTACAGCCATTTCGGATTTTGAGGTGGGCAAAATCTGCAGTGGCATTTACTGCCGTATTTTACCTCCTGTGTAGACGTACCCTTACTGTATAGTGCACAGTATTTTATAATAAGCCTGGACAGGAACTGGCATGTTATAGAATTAGAACATTTTCACAACAGTAAGTGCCCTATTACACTGCCGGATGTTCTGGCAGGACAGGCACCGATGGACAATAAACACATCCATTGGCTCTCGTGTGCACCAGCATGTTACACAGGTCAATGAAAGGTGAATTGAAAAGGAACAATCGCTGCCGCAGTTGTTCCTCCCTCATTTAGCCCTATTGATCATCGCCAGCACATCCCTTATTCCCCAGGGAGATGTGCTGGCGACAGCGCCGTCTTTGCTGCAGGGCAAAAGGGGCAGCTGCCCCGGGCCCAGTTGGTCCTGGGGGCCCAAGGGAGCTCCGTTTCCCGACTCCCATTCACTAGTGACTGCGTCGCTAGGTTAAAACATTCGGGGCCTGGGCCCCTGATGTTTTGTCCCAGGCCCCGAATGTCCTGCCTGCCTGCTAGATACAACTGTATTGCCGTACACAGAACGGCAACACAATTGAATCTAATACACTGGGAAGAGGTGAAGGACCTGTGGTGACATCACATGTCATGTGATCAGCAAAACAGACTGTGATAGGATGACCTGGATGATGTCACCATCATGTGACCAGTGCAGGATTGGACCGGAGTGAAGAGGAGAAGGAGCCTAATGCTGATGTCTGTATATGAGGACTGGAGAGGTAAGTGAAGGGAGAGGCAGAGCAATTCTGGGAGTTGTAGTTATTTAACTAGGATGTATGTTAGGGCTGAAGGGAGGGATGTTATTGACATGGAACTGTGTGCTTGAGGTGGCTGGGGGAGGGAGTGATGTTATTTACATGGGACTGTATGTTGAAAGTGGATGGTGGGGGGGAATGATGTTTATGTACATGGGACTTAATGTTTAGGCTACGTTCACACTTGGGTTTGGGTATCCGCTTGTGAGATCCGTTTCAAGGCTCTCACAAGCAGCCCCAAATGCATCAGTTTAACCTCAATGCATTCTGAATGGATGCTGATCCATTCAGAATGCATTCGTTCGGCTGCAAGCAGCGTTTTTGTGTCCGCATGGCCTTGCGGAGCCAAACGGATCCGCCCTGACTTACAATGTAAGTAAATGGGGACAGATCCCTTTTCATTGACACAAAATGGTGCAATTGTAAACAGATCCGTCCCCCATTGACTTTCAATGTAAGTCAGGACGGATCCGTATTGGGACTTAGAAATTCAAATCGAATACAAACGAATCGGTCCTGAACGGATGCATTTGTTTGTATTATCGGTGCGGATCCATCCTGTACAAGTACAGGACAGATCCGCACAAGCGCAAGTGTGAAAGTAGCCTTAGGGGGTGATGTTTACATGGGACTGTGCGTTGGAGGCGGCTGGGGAGGAGGTGATGTTATTTACATGGGACTGTATGGTGGAGGGAGGATTATAACTGCAGGGGGCACTGTAGATCCAGGGGACATTATGGGCGGTCTTATTACTACTGGGGGCTCTATAGGAGGGTCTTATAGATCTGCCTTTTTTCTACTAAGCGCACTATGGGGGCCTTATTACTACTGAGGGGTCTGTAGGGAGCTTTATTACCACTGGGGGAACAATAGGGGGCCTTATTTCTACTGGGGACTCTGTGAGGGTATTATTAATATGGGAGGGCTCTTCTAATAATGGGGGCATTGTTGAGGAGCATTATCACGGTTGGGGCAGTGTTACTAA
This sequence comes from Bufo bufo, assembly GCF_905171765.1. Lineage (NCBI taxonomy): Eukaryota > Metazoa > Chordata > Amphibia > Anura > Bufonidae > Bufo > Bufo bufo. The sequence continues at coordinate 136,883,377 of NC_053391.1, read as the reverse complement.
TGGGGCATTCTAGAAGGGAATTACTATTGGTGGGACTATGAGGAGCACTATTACTATGGGGGGCAGTAATGTTTCTTCAGGATAGTATTTGGGGGCATTGGGGGGGGGACAGGGGCGTAACTAAAGGCTCATGGGCTCCGGTGCAAGAGTTCAGCTTGGGCCCCCCTTCCCTCAGTGCTTTGTGTGTCTTCTTATGTGGCACAAGTGTCTTTGGGCCCCTTCATGCTCCTGGGCCCGGTAGTGACTGCTACCTCTGCACCCCCTATAGCTACACCCCTGGAGGGGGGGTGGCACAGCAAGCAGCAGGATAACACTGTGGGGACTCCAGTTGGGGGATAATGATAGAATGTGAGGAAGCTAAGATGTCTGTGTGTCACACTCTGCAGAGATGAGGCGGCTGAGAGAAGTTGTCCAGACCGAGTGGAGAAGATGATGAGAGAGAAGATCTACAGAGAAGATGATGACAGAGAGGAGACGTCACCTGGAGGCCCTGGACGTGACAGGTAAGTGCTGCTGTATAGCAAGTACAGCAAAGTGCGGGGGGGGGGGGGGGGGGGGGGCGGGATCCAGGTGGCCCAAGTAAATTCTTGCCCAGGGTCCAATCAATATTAAAGACGGCCCTGGCTGGCGATAATCTTGCATCGTTCATCCTGATAAAAGATGCAGATTAGCCCAGATTAGCCGACAAACGAGTGTTTGCTTGTTTATTGGCTGATTGGAGGCACAATTATACGGGCCAGCTATTGGGAACCAAAGTTCTTGTAAATGATTGTTCCCAATAATTGGCCCGAAAATTGTTTGGTCTAATAGGGCCTTTAAGGGGTTATCTGGGAAAAGATATCAGATCTGCAGGGGTCCAACACCTGGGAACCCCACTGATCATCAGTTCAAAGAGGCTGGGCACTCTGTGAGTGCTGCAGCTTTTCTCAAACCAGTGACGTTACCATGCTTCAGTCATGTGGCCTACTTGCAGCTCAGGGTGAACTGCAATATCAAGCACTGCCACTATACAATGTACTTCACTGTGCTTGGAAAGCTCCCAGGCGCCCGCTGTGCTCACTGAAGCTCCCTGAAACAGAGTGGGGTGGTGGGACTTGAACCCCCGCCTGTATCCTTTTCCAGGATAACCCATTTAAGCAAATGCACCATTATATAGCCATTTCAGGGTACATTTATTAAGACTGGCATTTTCTACCCAGGTCTCAAGTCCTTCTGCGCTGCCAGAGGAAGTGCCAGTGTTATGTAGAGGTGCCAAAAACCGGCGTGGAAAGTGATAAAGGAGCTGGGCCTGCTGGCCCGCCCGCTTCCCCTCCCATTCGTTACCTCTTTTTCTTGCCACTTTGGAAAAGCACAGTGGCTCAGTGGTTAGCACTGGTGACTTGCAGCGCTGAGGTCCTAAGTTTGAAACTGACCATGGACAATATTGGCATGGAGTTTGTATGTTCTCCCATGCTTGCGTTGGTTTCTTCTGGGTAGTCCAGTTTCCGCCTACAGTCCAAAGACATACTTATAGGGAACTTAAATTGTGAGCTCCACTGGAGACAGCAAGCAATGATAATGTCTGTAAAGGGCTGTGGAATATGTAAGTGCTATAAGTGAGTAAAATAAATAAATAAATAAGTGGCGTGAGCAGGAAAAATTCACAAATTTTGCTGTGCCAAGACTTGCAATACCTTTATGCCACTTTTGGCGTGATAAATGTCCCACTTCATGTTTTTATTTCTTATAACACTACTGCTCCACCCAACTTTCCCCCAAGTCTAATTGTCCAGATTCCATATTGCCTTTGTCATAATCTGGTATGTCTACATTTCCCTGCTGTGTTTATAGACTCATTGTTTACATTGACTATTTCACTGTGTATCTGGTTTCCCCTTGACTCTACTCTGATTTAGCCAAATGTAGCCCCCTTCCATCTCTTCCACACCTGATTGAACTCTAAAGGCCCCTTTTCATGGCCCGATGTAGCAAGCGATTGTCTTGCTCGTCAGTGGAGCAGAAAGCTGCATTTACATGCAGAAATCTCCTCCACAGTATGGGGAGGAGTGATTGCTAATGCCATTGCTCATCCCCATACAGAATCATTGTTTGCCGGCAGCAAAATGCTGTTTAAACAACACGATTTGCTGCTGGAAAGCGATGAATTAGGTGTCTGCATGAACGATCCTATTAACCGATGAACAAGTATTTTGCTCATTCACCGGGTAATTGGCACCTTTACACAAGCAGATTTTTTGCTAAAGAGCATTTATACGAACATCGGGCAGTATAAAGTATAAATTTAAGTCAATAGGTCTTTTGAGTGTAACATCTTTTAAGTGAACACACACGAATTATACCAGAAGGGAACTTAATTTAACTATAAAAATAGTCACTGCAAACAATGTTTCTGTTTATCACAGTTATCACCTCTATTTCCTACACTTCCTAAAATACCCCCACACCCCTAAACCCAGGAAGGAACTATTCATCTCTTCCTCCATTCTACCCACCTATCTGACCTCCTCCTCAGATCTGTTCCAAAAACATTAATCTCCAAACACACATAGCCACCTTATGCCCTCTCTTATTCCCACCTGCCAACACTCTGCTTCTTTTTACTGCTGCTGATATATCTCCAAATCTTGGGCCTCCTCAGCAGATCCCTACTATCATATCTAATTCCCAATCCTGATCTCCTTCTGCAAACTTTTGCAACTCCTCAAATCTTAAAACCATTTGCTTGGCCCCTGCTTCCCCTGTCACTCTTGCAGGAGCACTATGGAATACTTGCTCAGTCTGCAACAAAGATTCCTACATCCATGACATTTTCATCTCTCACAAACTTTCCTTCCTGGATTTAACAGAAACATGGCTGAAATCTTCTGACACAGCCTCACCTTCCGCACTCTCTTATGGTGGATTTCATTTTACTCACACTCCCCGCTCCATCAGAAAACATGCTGGAGGAGTTGGTCTTCTCCTATCAGATAACTACACCTTCAGCCCAACTCCACTACTACCCACCATTATGCTGCCTTCATTTGAAGTACTCTGTCTGCATCTACTGTCCCTCCAACCTCCAAGTTGCAGCCTCCCAGCCGCAACCACCATCTTTTTGACCACTTCAACACTTGGCTCTAACACTTTCTTTCCGCTGACATTCCCACTATGATCATGGGTAACTTCAAAATTCCCATTGACACTCAGCTACCTACAAACATCTAGCACTTACTTCCTCCTTTGGCCTCTCTCAATGGTCTCCCACTGCAAAGACACTAGATCTTATCTTTCAGCTCCCTATCCTCTATCCTCTCTAACATAACATACTTACATTCTCTTCCCTTGCCTCTTCAGCTGCCCCTCCACAAGTCCACAAGCTGGCACACCCTCACAGAAACCTTAAACATCTTGACTCTCGCTTGCCTTCTAACTCTCTACCATATGTTCCCTCCATGATGCAGATGTAACCGCCACTTTGTATAACACCACTATAATTACAGCTTTCAACTCAGACAAGGTTGCAGAGCAACTATGGATGAAAACCCATTCTAAGGAGCACTTTACCACATACAAACAATCTCTCCTCAATCCACATTTGCTGCTGACTGCAAAACAGGCCTACTTCACTTTTAGCAAGCGTTGCTGCGGAGAGATTTGTGAAGACTGCTATGTCTTTAAACACCTCCGATGGGGTTGGATTTTGTCTCAAGACCTTCAGGAATGCCTTCTTGATGGTGTATAAAAGGATCCTTGAGATAATATCGCGTGGTAGGGATGCGTCTAGTCCCTTAGGTTTAGGCACTCTATGTATGCGGTCAATTATCAAGTCTCTTTCTGTGGACTCAGGCAGCGCTGCTTTGATAAGCTGTTGGAGGAGAGGTTCGAGCTCTCCTGCCTCTACAGAATCTGGGATCCCTCGGATTCTGACATTGTTACGTCTATGTCTGTCTTCCAGGTCATGTAGCTTAGCTGATATTTTAGCAAGGTCTTCCTCCATAGCCTCATGGGCATCAATGAGAGTGTTGGGAGAGGTGGCGAACTCCGCCATCTTAACCTCTAGGTGAGTCGTACGCTCTCCAATACTTTGGATGTCTTTCCTGAGATCTTTCAAAAGTCCCAGCATGTCCTCTTTCATAGAGGTTCGTAGGTTGTCCAGCATAGACCGCATAATGTCCGCTGTGAGTTGGGTAGAATCATAGGTTTCCCGCTCAGGCCCGCGTCTATCAGCAGAGCTGTGGGGAGGCGGTAATGGCGTTCCCGCCGGAGAGACCAGTGTGCATGCCGGCAGTGGAGTCCCTCTCTGGCTTGTCTCTGTTTGCCCCGATTTACCGAAGAATTCGGTCAGTTTTGCTGGAGCAGGGTGCCTTTTGACCTTCCCCATGGCTGGCATTCAGTGTGGAGCTTCAGATCGCTGGTTCAGGTTGTCAGGAGTAGATGCTGTGAGCCGCTGGTTAGTGTCTTAGCCCGGAGCAGAAGCGCTATGCGACCGGCGCCATCAGCGTGCAGGCAGCTCCCCAAACAGGCCTACTTCACATCTTTCATATGTTTCCTGTCTTACAACCCTAAACAACTATTTAACACTTTCAACTCTCTACTTTGTCCCCCAGTGCCCTCCCTTGTCTCTCATCTCAGCTGACGACTTATCATACTTCAAACAAAAGATTGAAAACATCAAGGAAAGCTTCAGCCCACGGTCCCGCAGCCTCCCTAAACAACTTTTCAGTCCCTAAAAGCTGCTTCTCCACCATTATAGAAGAGAAACTTTACACCCTACTCTCCAGATCACATCACACCCTGCTCTAACCTATCTCTTCAACCTATCACAAAACACAGTGTCTTCCCTTCTTGTTTTAAACATGCTACCATCACACCCATCCTCAAAAAGCCTTCCCCTGACCTGTTCTCTTTGTCTAGTTATCCCTCCATATTACTATTCCAATATGCCTCAAAGTTACTTGAACAATATGTCCTCCTTGAACTGTCCTCCCACCTCTCTTCCTGCTCCCTCCTTGACCGGCTACAGTCTGGCTTCTGACCCCACCACTCAACTGAAACTGCCCTTACCAAAGTTAACAATGACCTGCTAACTGCCAAAGCCAAACGATATTATTTTCTCCTCCTCGATCTCTCCTTTAACACTGTCGATCACTCCCTTCTCTCTCATCTATTGGCGTCACGGACTGGGCCCTCTCCTAGGGCCTCTCTGCTATAACTTCCTCCTTTTGCTTTCTAAATCTTAACATGGAGAAAACTGAATGTTTTATCTTTCCTCCATCTTACTCCCCTCCAACAGACCTATCACAGTCAATGGCTGCATACTGTCCCCGATCAACCAAGTCCGCTGTCTTGGGGTAACCTTTGATTTTACACTGTCATTCACACCGTACATCTAAGCCCTTTCCACCTCCTCCGCCTGCAACTCAAAAATATCTTTCGGATCTGTATATTCCTTAACCAGGAGTTTCCAAAAATGCGTGTACATGCCCTTATCATCTCCCATTTAGACTACTGTAACATCTTCCTTTGTGGCCTCCCATCCAGCACTTTTGCACTCCTCCAATGTATTCTTAACGCCTCTTTCCCTTCTCTCTGCCAATCTCTTCGCTGGCTCCCCATTGCGCAGAAAATCCAGTAAAAAACACTATGACATACAGTGGCGCATCCACAGGTGGGGTCCAGTGGGTCAGGCCGCCTCCCCCAGAAGCAGTCCGAATTTTTTTTAATGACCCCCTGTCAGACGAGGTGAGGCGATCGACTAGGGTGGTGGGGCCCTGTAGATAAGTGGGGGGCAGCGGCAGGCAGGGCAGTGGGAAATGAGCGCTTTCATTGTGGATGCGCTCATCTCTCTATATCCAACTGTATTGCCGTCCTCAAGACAGCGATACAGTTGGATACTGTGGTGGGGCAGGGGAGAGGCGTCTCCCTTCCCCGTTCCTCTGATAGCCTTCAGGCACTAGGCCTGAAGGCTATCAGAGGATGGCACAAGCGGCACAATGACGTCATTAACATCTCGCTGCCTGAGCCAGACAGCGAACAGCACCAGTCACAGGCCGGAAGAGGACTACATCATATTGTTGACAGCCACATGGAGGTAAGTATTAGTGTTTATATTTTTTTTTATTTGGCACAATGCAGAAGAGGAGCACTATGGGGGCATCTAGGGGCATTAAGAATAGGCATTTTTTACTAGCACATTATGGGGGGCACTATGGGGAAGGGAGGACAGAAGCACTATGGGGGCATCTACTAAGGGCACTAAGAAGGGGTATTTTATGCTGGCAAATTATGGGGGGCACTATGGGGAAGGGGGGAGTGGAGCACTATGGGGGCATCTACTGGAGGCACTCAGAAGGGGTCTTTTATACTGGCATATTATAGGGGGCACTATGGGGGCATCTACTGGATGCACTATATATGAACATTTTATACTGGCATATCATGGGGGGCACTGGGGAGGGAGGGGAGCACTATTGGGCAATCTACTGTAGGCACTATATAGGTACATTTTATACTGGCACACATAATGGCGGACACTGAGGGCATATACTGGATGCACTATATATTGCATTTTGTGCTGGTACACATTATGGGAGACACTGAGGGCATCTACCGGGCACTATACAGGGGCATTTTATACCTGCACATTATGGGGAGCACTATGGGGGAGAGGAGCACTATGGGGGCATTTACTGGGGGCACAATATAGTATTTTATGCTGGCACACATTATGGGAACATTAGCTCAACTGGGGACACTAAGAGGGAGTATTTTTCATAGTTCACATTATTAGGGGACATTTGTTTTGTACTGGCACACATTTTAAGGGGGCATTTCTACTTTCGCATTATAAGGAGAATTATTACTACTGGAGGGCATTCTGATGGGCTTTATTACTACTGGGGGACTATGAGGAACATGATTACAAGTATGGGTACTATGGGGGCATTATTGCTTTGTGTGGACAGTACGCTCTGGCAGAGAATTATTACTATTGGTGGGACTTTAGGGAGCATTATTATTGTGGGGGCACTGTTAACACTGTGCAATCTTGGAGAAAATGATTTCTATTGGTGGGAATTTGGGGTGCACTATTACAATGAGGGCACCCTGGCACAGTATTAGCTTAGCACAAATATTTTTTGGGTTTCATTATGTTTATACCATTAGTGTCAGGGACACTATTTGATAGGCACAGTTATTTTTTAGGGCACTGTGTGCCAATAATTATTGTAGGGGGCACTATCTGCATGGTACTAGTATTTTCAGGGGGACTGTTTCTGCAGTATAGTATTGGGGAGTACAGCAGGCATACTATTGGGGGTGGCAGGATGTGAGGATGGTGGAAAAGTAGGAAACTACTGTCTGTCAATCTCTGCAGAGATGAGAGATGGCTGAAAAATCCTTATGGCGGTCTGGTCTGAATGGAGAAGATGAGGAAAGAGAACATCTACATCAAAGGTGACGTCACAGGATGTAGGAGGTACATGGTGCTATGTAGGAGAGGAGACACTCCGGTTCCTCCCCCTCCCATTCCTGGCTGTGGCCTTCTGCGGTCTATTGTATAATGTAAGGCAGCCAAGGCAGGCCCTCCCCTCTCTGTATGATGTGTAGAGTCGGGTTCCTCCACCCTGACCTACACACCTTGAATATTGTTCAGCTCCGTCTCCAGTCCTCTTTTGGCACCTTCAGGTCTTGGAGGGAGGAGGTGAAGCTCCAATAGCTCCTGCCAGAGCCAGCAACGTGGTGAGCAGTCTGTGAAACAAAACTGGATGGTGATTCCTGTCACAGGGAGGGAAAAAAGAATAGTTTGAGTACAGTAGCTTTCTGTTGGGTCCCTGAGTATTAAGTACAGTCGGGGAGATTTATCAAACTGGTGTAAAGTAGAACTGGCTTAGTTGCCCATAGCAACTTATCAGATTTTATTTTTCACACCTCCCTTGGAAAAGGAATCTGATTGGTTGCTATGGGCAACTAAGCCAGTTCTACTTTACACCAGTTTGATAAATCTCCCCCAGTGTGTCTAGATAGGATGAGGGTGAGACTCTTACCTTCATCCTCAACAATATAATTTCAGCTGTATGATGTTTAAGAGTGACCTATTTGTATCTATATGTAGGAGGGGCTTTAACAATAGGCGGGGTATAAAATTTTGCCTAGCTGCTCTTCCCGCAATCGCCTCCAAGATATGTCCTATGTATCCCCCATATTCTGGAACTCTCTACCCTAACATATCAGACTCTCACCTACAGTGGAAATCTTCAAAACAAACCTGAAACCCACCTTTTTAGATAAGCCTACAACCTACAGTAATCCTACTGCCGCTATTCCGCTGTATGACCAGATTGATCCTCACCCATGTATCCTTCCCCCATACTTTGTAGATTGTAAGCCCTTGCGGGCATGGTCCTCTCTCCTTCTGTACCAATTTGTAACCTGTCTTGTTCATGCTTATTGCAATTTTTTTAATATTACACCCTGTACAGAATTATTAGGCAAATGAGTATTTTGACCACATCATCCTCTTTATGCATGTTGTCTTACTCCAAGCTGTATAGGCTCGAAAGCCTACTACCAATTAAGCATATTAGGTGATGTGCATCTCTGTAATGAGAAGGGGTGTGGTCTAATGACATCAACACCCTATATCAGGTGTGCATAATTATTAGGTAACTTCCTTTCCTTTGGCAAAATGGGTCAAAAGAAGGACTTGACAGGCTCAGAAAAGTCAAAAATAGTGAGATATCTTGCAGAGGGATGCAGCACTCTTAAAATTGCAAAGCTTCTGAAGCGTGATCATCGAACAATCAAGCGTTTCATTCAAAATAGTCAACAGGGTCGCAAGAAGCGTGTGGAAAAACCAAGGTGCAAAATAACTGCCCATGAACTGAGAAAAGTCAAGCGTGCAGCTGCCAAGATGCCACTTGCCACCAGTTTGGCCATATTTCAGAGCTGCAACATCACTGGAGTGCCCAAAAGCACAAGGTGTGCAATACTCAGAGACATGGCAAAGGTAAGAAAGGCTGAAAGACGACCACCACTGAGCAAGACACACAAGCTGAAACGTCAAGACTGGGCCAAGAAATATCTCAAGACTGATTTTTCTAAGGTTTTATGGACTGATGAAATGAGAGTGAGTCTTGATGGGCCAGATGGATGGGCCCGTGGCTGGATTGGTAAAGGGCAGAGAGCTCCAGTCCGACTCAGACGCCAGTAAGGTGGAGGTGGAGTACTGGTTTGGGCTGGTATCATCAAAGATGAGCTTGTGGGGCCTTTTCGGGTTGAGGATGGAGTCAAGCTCAACTCCCAGTCCTACTGCCAGTTTCTGGAAGACACCTTCGTCAAGCAGTGGTACAGGAAGAAGTCTGCATCCTTCAAGAAAAACATGATTTTCATGCAGGACAATGCTCCATCACACGCGTCCAAGTACTCCACAGCGTGGCTGGCAAGAAAGGGTATAAAAGAAGAAAATCTAATGACATGGCCTCCTTGTTCACCTGATCTGAACCCCATTGAGAACCTGTGGTCCATCATCAAATGTGAGATTTACAAGGAGGGAAAACAGTACACCTCTCTGAACAGTGTCTGGGAGGCTGTGGTTGCTGCTGCACGCAATGTTGATGGTGAACAGATCAAAACACTGACAGAATCCATGGATGGCAGGCTTTTCAGTGTCCTTGCAAAGAAAGGTGGCTATATTGGTCACTGATTTGTTTTTGTTTTGTTTTTGAATGTCAGAAATGTATATTTGTGAATGTTGAGATGTTATATTGGTTTCACTGGTAAAAATAAATAATTGAAATGGGTATATATTTGTTTTTTGTTAAGTTGCCTAATAATTATGCACAGTAATAGTCACCTGCACACAGAGATATCCCCCTAAAATAGCTAAAACTAAAAACAAACTAAAAACTACTTCCAAAAATATTCAGCTTTGATATTAATGAGTTTTTTGGGTTCATTGAGAACATGGTTGTTGTTCAATAATAAAATTAATCCTCAAAAATACAACTTGCCTAATAATTCTGCACTCCCTGTATGTATGTATACCGCTTTTCTCATGTACAGCAGTTACATAGAATGAATAGCGCTTTAATAATAAATAATAATAATAATTATAAACAATAGCTATTTATCCATCTGGGTCTCTAGGTGCTGAACATTTTAAACCTCACTGGCAGTGGGCCCTGACACATACTCTATCTAAAGTGAATATAAACCATGGTACCCAGGTGTTGTGCCATAGTCACAGAGAACATCTGCTACATAAGCAGTGGTATATTCCACAAACAAGATTAAAGACCAGCACTTGGTATTCCTGCTGAGATTCTTTTTTTAATGAATATTTTAAAACAAACAAGTGAAATTAGCACAAGGTTCACTCTGCTTATGTGTGTCCTGAGGATAGGCATAATTTTCTAAAGACCCAGTAGACCCGGGATCATCAACTTATAATTTAATTCAAATAGCCTAGTTGCCTAGACTAATAAACTCCCGTTTCTGGTCAGTTAAAACATAACATTTATTTCATTTTGTTTATAAAAATATATCATAGCGGGAGAACAAAGAATAGTTTAAAACTATAGGTGCGGTAGGACTCTAGTGGTTGAGATAAGGGTTGCTTCACCCTTATATTCTGCCTCCTAGCATTCGCTCATCCCACGCTTACTTTGTCAGCAGTGAGCTTTACTTTGTTTGTCTATATGAACAAATGCTGGAGATACACTTAGTCCTTCATCCTAAATCATCGCGTTTCCAATATCTTTTCTCTTAGGTAATTCTCAATCACTGGTGTTGAAGCACGATTGAGTCTGCAGTTACTCCGTGCTATAACACTTGGTCCCTACCGCTCCTAATCTAAAAACTAACACACGAGCTCCCCCAACATGTTTCACCACTAGATGTGGCTTCTTCAGGGGATAGAGCTACTGTCAACAAGAATGCTTTACTGCTGCACCCTTACTTGTTATGTGGCCAATCACTGCCAAGCTTTCCTGTGTGACAGGTCAGTAACCCAATCATAATGCCTTCCTAATACTTATCCGTCATCCCGTCACTTCCTTAATTGCTTTGTAATTCTACGTCTGCAGAGGGACTCTAACCTCCGATCCGGAAGGAGATGAAGGCATGCGCATGCGCAAGATCTTTAACTTTGTGCTCTCCCTTTCGCACCGCATTAAGCTCCGATCTGGGAGAGAGAGTGCGCATGCGCAAGGTCTTTAAACTTTTCCCAATGGCATATGTTCTGCGCATGCGCAAGGTCTTTGGTTTTCAAGATACTCTCATCGCATCATATCAATCTCCAATGCGCGTGCGCAAGGTCCTTAACCTTCTCCAGTATACTATTTTCACGCCTGCGCAAAGACTTTGACTTCTAAGTCGAAGCACCAAGATCACATATAAGGGCATGCGCATGCGCGAGATCTTTAACTTTGTGCTCTCACTTTCGCACCGCATTGAGCTCCGATCTGGGGGAGAGATCGCGCGCATGCGCGAGGTCTTTAACTTTTTCTGATGGTATGTGTTTGCGCATGCGCAAGATCTTTAGTTTTCAAAGATACTCTCGTCACATCATATCAAGTTCCAATGCGCATGCGTAAGGTCCTTAACCTCCTCCAAAGCACCAGCATCACCTCGCATGAGTCAAATCTTAGATTTTATTCTTATTCTCAACATGTAGTGATATTGCGCATGCGTGAGAACTTTACCATGTAGATCGGGAGTTTTTTGCATCCAAGCGCTTATATTCACATTTGGATTCTGATACATATATTACTTTGCGCCTGCGTGTAGACTTTTGGATTTTCAATGATACCACAACTGGTACGTCTGGGGTCATAATCCTTATGACCATATTTCTATACTGCTATTACGCATGCGCAGACGCTCTAACCTCCAGATTAGAGGGATGACATCAATGCGCATATATATGCACCTAGATGTTTATTTGTACTCAAGCCAAAGTTAGTATTATACTTCTACATGTTTAGTATTATACTTCTACATGCTCCATCCCCTGAAGAAGCCACATTTAGTGGTGAAACATGTTGGGGGAGCTCGTGTGTTAGTTTTTAGATTAGGAGCGGTAGGGACCAAGTGTTATAGCACGGAGTAACTGCAGACTCAATCGTGCTTCAACACCAGTGATTGAGAATTACCTAAGAGAAAAGATATTGGAAACGCGATGATTTAGGATGAAGGACTAAGTGTATCTCAAGCATTTGTTCATATAGACAAACAAAGTCAAGCTCACTGCTGACAAAGTAAGCGTGGGATGAGCGAATGCTAGGAGGCAGAATATAAGGGTGAAGCAACCCTTATCTCAACCACTAGAGTCCTACCGCACCTATAGTTTTAAACTATTCTTTGTTCTCCCGCTATGATATATTTTTATAAACAAAATGAAATAAATGTTATGTTTTAACTGACCAGAAACGGGAGTTTATTAGTCTAGGCAACTAGGCTATTTGAATTAAATCCTGAGAATAGGTCATCAATATTAACCACTTGCCGCCACGCTAACGCCGAAAGGCGTCATCGCGGCGGCGCTCCCAGGTCACACTAACGCCGATTGGCGTCATCTCGCGTGAGCCGAGATTTCCTGTGAACGCGCGCACACAGGCGCGCGCGTTCACAGGATCGGAAGGTAAGCGAGAGGATCTCCAGTCTGCCAGCGGCGATCGTTCGCTGGCAGGCTGGAGATGCGATTTTTTTTAACCCCTAACAGGTATATTAGACGCTGTTTTGATAAAAGCGTCTAATATACCTGCTACCTGGTCCTCTGGTGGTCCCTTTTGTTTGGATCGACCACCAGAGGACACAGGTAGCTCAGTAATATGTAGCACCAAACACCACTACACTACACCCCCCCCTGTCACTTATTAACCCCTGATCACCCCATATAGACTTCCTGATCACCCCCCTGTCATTGATCACCCCCCTGTCATTGATCACCCCCCTGTAAGGCTCCATTCAGACGTCCGTATGATTTTTACGGATCCACTGATACATGGATCGGATCCGCAAAACACATACGGACGTCTGAATGGAGCCTTACAGGGGGGTGATCAATGACGGGGGTGATCACCCCATATAGACTCCCTGATCACCCCCCTGTCATTGATCACCCCCCTGTAAGGCTGCATTCAGATGTCCGTATGTTTTTTACGGATCCACGGATACATGGATCGGATCCGCAAAACACATACGGACATCTGAATGGAGCCTTATAGGGGGATGATCAATGACAGGGGGGTGATCACCCCATATAGACTCCCTGATCACCCCCCTGTCATTGATTACCCCCCTGTAAGGCTCCATTCACACATTTTTTTGGCCCAAGTTAGCGGAAATTATTATTTTTTTCTTACAAAGTCTCGTATTCCACTAACTTGTGTCAAAAAATAAGAACTCACCATACCCCTCACGGAATCCAAATGCGTAAATTTTTTTAGACATTTATATTCCAGACTTCTTCTCACGCTTTAGGGCCCCTAGAATGCCAGGGCAGTATAAATACCCCACATGTGACCCCATTTCGGAAAGAAGACACCCCAAGGTATTCCGTGAGGGGCATATTGAGTCCATGAAAGATTTAAATTTTTGTCCCAAGTTAGCGGAAAGGGAGACTTTGTGAGAAAAAAGAAAAAAATATCAATTTCCACTAACTTGTGCCAAAAAAAAAAAAAATTCTATGAACTCGCCATGCCCCTCATTGAATACCTTGGGGTGTCTTCTTTCCAAAATGGGGTCACATGTGGGGTATTTATACTGCCCTGGCATTTTAGGGGCCCTAAAGTGTGAGAAGAAGTCTGGGATCCAAATGTCTAAAAATGCCCTCATAAAAGGAATGTGGGCCCCTTTGCGCATCTAGGCTGCAAAAAAGTGTCACACATCTGGTATCGCCGTACTCAGGAGACGTTGGGCAAATAAATATCTTGGTCAAATGCCATCTTTGTATAAAAAAATGGGAAAAGTTGTCTTTTGCCAAGATATTTCTCTCACCCAGCATGGGTATATGTAAAAGGACACCCCAAAACACATTAACTAACTTCTCCTGAGTACGGCAATACCACATGTGTGACACTTTTTTGCAGCCTAGGTGGGCAAAGGGGCCCACATTCCAAAGAGCACCTTTCGGATTTCACCTGCCATTTTTTACAGATTTTGATTTCAAACTACTTCGCACGCATTTGGGCCCCTAAAATGCCAGGGCAGTATAACTACCCCACAAGTGACCCCATTTTGGAAAGAAGACACCCCAAGGTATTTCGTGATGGGCTTAGTGAGTTCATGGAAGTTTTTATTTTTTGTCACAAGTTAGTGGAATATGGGACTTTGTAAGAAAAAAAAAAAAAACATCATTTTCCGCTAACTTGTGACAAAAAATAAAAAGTTCTATGAACTCACTATGCCCATCAGCGAATACCTTAGGGTGTCTACTTTCCGAAATGGGGTCATTTGTGGGGTGTTTGTACTGTCTGGCCATTGTAGAACCTCAGGAAACATGATGGGTGCTCAGAAAGTCAGAGCTGCTTCAAAAAGCGGAAATTCACATTTTTGTACCATAGTTTGTAGATGCTATAACTTTTACCCAAACCATTTTTTTTTACCCAAACATTTTTTTTTAATCAAAGACATGTAGAACAATAAATTTAGAGAAAAATTTATATATGGATGTCGTTTTTTTTTGCTAAATTTTACAACTGAAAGTGAAAAATGTCATTTTTTTGCTAAAAAATTGTTAAATTTCGATTAATAACAAAAAAAGTAAAAATGTCAGCAGCAATGAAATACCACCAAATGAAAGCTCTAGTAGTGAGAAGAAAAGGAGGTAAAATTCATTTGGGTGGTAAGTTGCATGACCGAGCAATAAACCGCTAAAGTTGTGGAGTGCCGATTTGGAAAAAAGGGCCTGGTCACTAGGGGGGTATAAACCTGTGGTCCTTAAGTGGTTAAAGGCTATGTACACCTTTTGGGGCAATATTTTTTTATTATTGCATTGTACTCATTTTGGATTAAAAATCATTTTTTCACTTGGTCTTTATTTTTAAAAAAAAATTTCAGCCCTTCTGTCACAAAGGGTTAACTGTCTAGCTCTGTGAATCCTACTTTCATGAGGTTTAACACTGACAAATGTAAGGTTATGCATGTGGGAAGGAATAATGCAAGTCACCCGTACATACTAAATGGTAAAACACTGGGTAACACTGACATGGAAAACTAAGTTGCAGAAACCATTGTCAGGCCAAAAGGATAATCAGTTACATCAAAAGGGGCATAGATGCCCATGATAAGAACATAGTCCTGCCACTTTACAAATCAGTTCTGGGCTCCTGTGAACAAGGCAGACATAGCAGAGCTGGAGGGGGTTCAGAGGAGGGCAACTAAAGTAATAACTGGAATGGGTGGACTACAGTACCCTGAAAGATTATCAAAATTCGGCTTATTCACTTAAAAAAAAAGAGAACTAAGGGGAGATCTAATAACTATGTATGAATATATCAGGAATCAGTACAGAGATCTCTCCCATCATCTATTTACCCCCGTGACTGTGACGAGGGGACACCCTCTGTGTCTGGAGGAAAGAAGGTTTGTATACAAACACAGAAGAGGATTCTTTATGGTAAGAGCAGTGAGACTCTCTGCCTAAGGAGGTAGTGATGGTGAGTTCACTAATAGAGTTTAACCTCTTCAGGACACATGACGTACCGGTACGGCATGTTGTCCTGGTACTTAAGGACACATGACGTACCAATACGTCATGTATAGTTCCGATCACCGCCGCCCGGCGGGCGGTGATCGGAACCCGATGCCTGCTCAAATCATTGAGCAGGCACCTTGGCTAGATGCGCCCCCCATGTCGGCGATCGCAGAAAACTGCAGGTCAATTCAGACCTGCGGTTTTCTGCGTTTCCGGGTTATTCGGGTCTCTGAGGACTCGATAACCCAGAACAGGATGGTGATCGGTGGTGTGATTTTACCCCACCAATCGCCATCCTGCGATCCTGAGATGTGACGGTGACATCACCTCTCAGGATCGCCTCTGATTGGTAGTAGGGCGGGCCGGCGGGAGATTCAAATGATAGCAGCGCTCCTCTCCTCCTCCTTTTGTGTCCGGAGCCTGAGGAGAGAGGAACGCTGCCTGCCCCCTGCCGGTGAACTTGTCTGGTGTACCCCAGAGCGATTTGAGCCCGTGATTCCTGATTTTGTAGGCCAACCAGGAATCCAGATTTCCACAGTGGGCTTCACTGAATATGACTTTTTTAGTCATTTTTTCAGTGACCAACTGGTAAATCTAATGGTGGAGCAGACAAACCTGTACGCACAACAGTTCGTTGCTCAACACCCGGGCTCCTTTTTGGCTAGGCCCGGTGGCTGGACGCCGGTCAGTGCAGCCGAGATGAGGACATTTTGGGGCCTCGTGCTGCATATGGGCCTAGTCCAGAAACCCAATGTCAGGCATTACTGGAGTGGGGACGTCCTCTACCAGACCCCACTTTACAGTACGGCCATGACACGCTCCCGGTTTGAGGCCATCCGGAAATGCCTGCATTATTCAGATAATGCAGCATGTCCCCCCCCCGAGGTGATCCTGCCTATGACCATCTGTATAAGATACGGCCGGTCATCGATCACTTTAGGGCCAAATTTGTACAGGCCTATGTACCTGGAAGGGAGGTCGCGGTTGATGAGTCTCTCATTACGTTCAATGGGAGACTAATTTTCCGCCAGTATGTTCCCTCAAAGCGGGCGAGGTATGGCGTGAAGCTTTACAAACTTTGTGAGAGTACCTCAGGGTACACTTACAAGTTTCGTGTGTACGAGGGGCG
The DNA here is from genome assembly GCF_905171765.1 of Bufo bufo. NCBI lineage: Eukaryota > Metazoa > Chordata > Amphibia > Anura > Bufonidae > Bufo > Bufo bufo. The sequence goes on along the minus strand of NC_053391.1, from coordinate 136,866,566 downwards.
AGATTCCCGTATTCAACCCCCAGAATGTCCCCCAACTCTGGGTGTTAGCGGGAAACTTGTGTGGGACCTTTTGCACCCACTGCTAGATAAGGGTTACCACCTTTACGTGGATAACTTTTATACTAGTATCCCCTTGTTCCAGTCCCTCGCCGCCAGATCCACGTCCGCTTGTGGGACCGTGCAGAAAAATCAACGCGGCCTCCCTGCCCACCCCCTCCAGGTACCTATCCCAGGGGTGAGACCCGTGCCCTTACCACTGGAAACCTGTTGCTGGTCAGATATAAGGACAAGAGGGATGTCCTTGTACTGTCCACAATTCATGGTAACGGCATCACCCCTGTCCCTGTGCGAGGTACCGCGGCAATGGTCCTTAAGCCCAATTGTATCGTCGACTACAATCGGTATATAGGAGGAGTTGATCTCTCTGATCAAGTTCTCAAGCCATATAATGCCATGCGCAAAACCGGGCATGGTACAAAAAAGTTGCGCTCTACTTGGTGCAGGTTGCCATGTACAACTCTTTTGTGCTGTCCCGGAGCGCTGGCAACACAGGGACATTCCTTTAGTTCTATGAGGCAGTCCTCAAGACCCTGATCTTTTCAGACCGGGAAAGAGCAGGCCAGAGTACCTCGGGAACTGGAGGCGCCCGGATCGTCCCTGGCCAACACTTTCCAGGTGTGGTCCCCCATACTGGAAAGAAGGGACGAACCCAAAAAAGGTGCAGAGTGTATCACAGGAGGGGGATACGGAAGGACACCACTACTCAATGTGACACGTGCCCTGATCATCCGGGCCTCTGCATTATTGGTTTCTTCAGGGAGTACCACACTTCCATGGTGTACTACTGTAAATTTATATCCCAATGTAGCCACTGACAGTCGGATAAAAAAACTATGGTTCTCAGACTTAAGAGACACCCCAAAAAATTGTAAAAACTAAAATAATAAAAAAAAGTATACAAATTAGTTATCTCCTCTATAAAAATACCCCATGACCTAACCCCCTAGATTAACACGGTCCAAAAAAAAAACGGTGCAAAATTTTTTTTTTTGTCACCTTACATAACAAAAAGTTTAATAGCAAGCGATCAAAAAGTCATATAGCCCCCAAAATAGTGCCAATAAAACCGTCCTCTCATCCTGCAAAAAATGAGACCCCACATAAGATAATCAGCTAAAAAAAAAAAAAAAAAATGACTCTTAGACTTTATAGATACCAAAAAATTTTTTTTTATCAAAAAGGATAATATAGTCTAAAACCTAAATAATTGTAAAAAAAAGTTGACTTATTAGGTATTGCCACGTCCGTAAGAATCTCCTCTATAAAAATACCCCATGACCCAACCCAAAGATTAACACGGTCCAAAAAAAAAAAAAATGACTCTTAGGCCTCTTTCAGACGGGCGTTGCGGGAAAATGTGCGGGTGCTTTGCGGGAACATGCGCGATTTTTCTGCGCGAGTGCAAAACATTGTAATGCGTTTTACACGCACGTGAGAAAAATCGCCATATTTGGTACCCAAACCCGAACTTCTTCACAGAAGTTCGAGCTTGGGATCGGTGTTCTGTAGATTGTATTATTTTCCCTTATAACATGGTAAAATAGCGCTGGAGGGGTTAAAAAAATAATAATAATAATTTAACTCACCTTAATCCACTTGATCGCGCAGCCCGCATCTCTTCTGACTTCTTTCTTTGCTCTGTGCAGGAACAGGACCTGTGGTGACGTCACTCCGGTCATCACATGGTCCATCACATGATCCATCACATGATCCATCACCATGGTAAAAGATCATGTGATGGATCATGTGATGACCGGAGTGACGTCACCACAGGTCCTGTTCCTGCACAGAGCAAAGAAAGAAGTCAGAAGAGATGCCGGCTGCGCGATCAAGTGGATTAAGGTGAGTTAAATTTTTTTTTTTTTTAAATTTAACCCCTCCAGCGCTATTTTACTTAGCATTCTGTATTCAGAATGCTATTATTTTCCCTTATAACCATGTTATAAGGGAAAATAATAATGATCGGGTCTCCATCCTAGCAACCGTGCGTGAAAATCGCACCGCATCCGCGGATGCTTGCGATTTTCACGCAACCCCATTCATTTCTATGGGGCCTGCGTTACCTGAAAAACGCACAAAATAGAGCATGCTGCGATTTTCACGCAACGCACAAGTGATGTGTGAAAATCACCGCTCATGTGAACAGCCCCATAGAAATGAATGGGTCGGGATTCAGTGCGGGTGCAATGCGTTCAATTCACGCATCGCATCCGCGTGGAATACTTGCCCGTGTGAAAGGGGCCTTAGACTTTAGAGATACAAAAAAAAAATTTGTATCAAAAAGGATAATATAGTCTAAAACCTAAATAATTGTAAAAAAAAGTAGACTTATTAGGTATCGCTGCGTCCGTAAGAATCTCCTCTATAAAAATACCCCATGACCTAACCCCCCAGATTAACACGGTCAAAAAAAAAAATTTTAAACGGTGCCAAAACAGCTATTTTTGGCACTTTTCCATTTCAATCCGTTTTGTCCGGTAACAAAGCAAGGGTTAACAACCAAACAAAACGTAATATTTATTACCCTGATACTGCAGTTTACAGAAACGCCACATTTGTGGTCGTAAACTGCTGTATCAATAAAAGGGAGGCGCAAAAGGAAAGGACCGACATGGTTTCTGAAAGGCCAATTTTGATGGCCTTTTTTATTGCCACCATGTACCTTTTGAAGCCCCCTGGTGCACCCCTAGAGTAAAAACTCCCTAAAAGTGACCCCATCTAAGAAACTACACCCCTCAAGGTATTCAAAACCGATTTTACAAACTTTATTAACCCTTTAGGTGTTCCTCAACAGTTAATAGCAAATGGAGATGAAATTTCAGAATTTCAATTTTTGGTAACCTTGCCTCACAAAATGGTAATATAGAGCAACCAAAAATCATATGTACCCTAAAAATAGTCCTAACAAAACCGCCACCTTATCCCGTAGTTTCCCAATTGGGGTCACTTTTAGGGAGTTTCTACTCCAGGGGGGTTGAAACAAGACACGGTGTAAATAAACCGGTCCATAAAAATCAGCCCTCCAAAAACCACACGGCGCTCCTTTCCCTCTACGCCCCGCCGTGTGGCCGTACAGTAGTGTACGACCACATATGGGGTGTTTCTGTGAACGGCAGAGTCAGGGCAATAAAGATACAGTCTTGTTTGGCTGTTAACCCTTGCTTTGTTTGTGGAAAAAATGGGTTAAAATGGAAAATTGGGTAAAAAAAAATGAAATTCTTAAATTTCATCCCCATTTGCCAATAACTCTTGTGCAACACCTAAAGGGTTGACGACGTTTGTAAAATCAGTTTTGAATACCTTGAGGGGTGTAATTTCTTAGATGGGGTCACTTTTAGGGAGTTTCTACTCTAGGGGTGCATCAGCGGAGCTTCAAATGGGACATGGTGTAAATAATCCAGTCCAGCAAAATCTGCCTTCCAAAACCATATGGCGCACCTTTCCCTCTATGCTCTACTGTGTGGCCGTACAGTAGTGTACGACCACATATGGGGTGTTTCTGTAAACGGCAGAGTCAGGGAAATAAAGATACAGTCTTGTTTGGCTATTAACCCTTGCTTTGTTAGTGGAAAAAATGGTTTAAAATTGAAAATTTGGCAAAAAAATGAAATTCTCAAATTTCATCCCCATTTGCCAATAACTCTTGTGCAACACCTAAAGGGTTAACAAAGTTTGTAAAATCAGTTTTGAATACCTTGAGGGGTGTAGTTTCTTAGATGGGGTCACTTTTAGGGAGTTTCTACTCCAGGGGTGCATCAGGGGGGTTGAAACAAGACATGGTGTAAATAAACCGGTCCATAAAAATCAGCCCTCCAAAAACCACACGGTGCTCCTTTCTCTCTACGCCCTGCTGTGTGGCCGTACAGTAGTGTACGACCACATATGGGGTGTTTCTGTAAACGGCAGAGTCAGGGCAATAAAGATACAGTCTTGTTTGGCTATTAACCCTTGCTTTGTTAGTGGAAAAAATGGGTTAAAATGGAAAATTTGGCAAAAAAATGAAATTCTCAAATTTCATCCCCATTTGCCAATAACTCTTGTGCAACACCTAAAGGGTTAACGACGTTTGTAAAATCAGTTTTGAATACCTTGAGTGGTGTAGTTTCTTAGATGGGGTCACTTTTGGGGAGTTTCTACTCTAGGGGTGCATCCAGGGCCGGGCCGACACAGAGGCTGGTGAGGCCCCAGCCTCAGGGCGCAGGCCAGCTCCCCAGCCTCTGGGCGGCAGGCAGGCCACTGAGTCAGAAGATCCGATGGTATATTCTAACCCCCAGGCGTTCCAATGGTGACGGGGACGCTTGCCTGGGGGTTAGAATATACAGGGCCACGCCGCCCCCAGGAGCACATTTATAAACTAATCAGTAACTTTAACTTTAATCATTGCTGATCACTTTACTTGAATATCTTACTCTGTCTTAGCTCCGGTAACAGCAGTAAGTACGTGCGGGCGGCGCTCACTCACCGACGTCACGCGCCTGCTCCTCCCACTAGGCGGCGCAGGCGCGTGACATCAGTCAGTGAGTGCCGCCCGCCCGCACTGCCTGCTGTTACCAAAGCTAAGACAGAGTAAGATATTCAAGTAAAGAGATCAGCAATGATTAAAGTTAAATTTACTGATTAGTTTATAAATGCACTCCTGGGGGCGTCGGGGAGGGGGATCTGTGCATGGCACTGCTATGGGAGGGGGATCTGTGGATGGCACTGCTATGGGGAGGGGGATCTGTGGATGGCACTGTTTAGGGGAGGGGGATCTGTGGATGGCACTGCTATGGGGAGGGGGATCTGTGGATGGCACTGTTTAGGGGAGGGGGATCTGTGGATGACACTGTTTAGGGGAGGGGGATCTGTGGATGGCACTGTTTAGGGGAGGGGGATCTGTGGATGGCACTGTTTAGGGGAGGGGGATCTGTGGATGGCACTGTTTAGGGGAGGGGGATCTGTGGATGGCACTATTTAGGGGAGGGGGATCTGTGGATGGCACTGTTTAGGGGAGGGGGATATGTGGATGGCACTGTTTAGGGGAAGGGGATCTGTGGATGGCACTATTTAGGGGAGGGGGATCTGTGGATGGCACTTCTATGGGGAGGAGGATCTGTGTATGGCACTGTTTAGGGGAGGGGGATCTGTGGATGGCACTGTTTAGGGGAGGGGGGATCTGTGGATGGCACTATTTAGGGGAGGGGGATCTGTGGATGGCACTATTTAGGGGAGGGGGATCTGTGGATGGCACTGTTTAGGGGAGGGGGATCTGTGGATGGCACTGTTTAGGGGAGGGGGATCTGTGGATGGCACTGTTTAGGGGAGGGGGATATGTGGATGGCACTGTTTAGGGGAGGGGGATCTGTGGATGGCACTATTTAGGGGAGGGGGATCTGTGGATGACACTGTTTAGGGGAGGGGGATCTGTGGATGGCACTGTTTAGGGGAGGGGGATCTGTGGATGGCACTGTTTAGGGGAGGGGGATCTGTGGATGGCACTGTTTAGGGGAGGGGGATATGTGGATGGCACTGTTTAGGGGAGGGGGATCTGTGGATTGCACTATTTAGGGAGGGGGATCTGTGGATGGCACTATTTAGGGGAGGGGGATCTGTGGATGGCACTGTTTAGGGGAGGGGGATCTGTGGATGGCACTATTTAGGGGAGGGGGATCTGTGGATGGCACTATTTAGGGGAGGGGGATCTGTGGATGGCACTGTTTAGGGGAGGGGGATCTGTGGATGGCACTGTTTAGGGGAGGGGGATCTGTGGATGGCACTGTTTAGGGGAGGGGGATCTGGATGATGATTAATAACAAACATACATATCTAAATGGCGGCGGGGGGGGGGGGGGGGCGCACTTGGGCAGCTCAGCCTCTGTTGGTGGTGGACCTTGTCCCAGCCCTGGGTGCATCAGGGGAGCTTCAAATGGGACATGGTGTAAATAATCCAGTCCAGCAAAATTTTCCAGAATGGGGTCATTTTTGGGTGGTTTATATTATGTAAGCCTCGCAAAGTGACTTCAGACCTGAACTGGTCCCTAAAAATTGGGTTTTTGCAAATTTCTGAAAAATTTCAAGATTTGCTTCTAAACTTCTAAGCCTAACGCCCTGGACTCACTAGTTCATATGGAAGAATTAAGCGCTAGAGATTTAGGATCTGCTACAGCCTTTAGGGGGACTTGGGACCCATGGAATCAATTTCGTACCTCCACATCTTTCCATGATTGGTTGACAACAGGTATTGTACCCGGTAATAGCTCCTAAAATACTAAACTAAGTAGAATCTCCTATCCTGTCCTATACACCTCTCCCCCTCCCCTTCCCTTATGTATATGTCTTGGTTTTGGTCTGTCATGTCTTGTGATGTCTTCCCGGTCTTATGTGGTTATTAGTTTGGAAGTTAGAGAATAAATGCCGTGTATGCTCTTAGATTCATTTATGGAAGCCCCAACGGCACTAATACTTGAAATTTTGTTCCATAAGACTAATTATTGAATGTAATACTACCTCAGACTTATTGGTATGTTCAGTTTTTGACCTTGTACTTTACTGTTTTGTATACTCATTGGATGTATTTATACATTATTCAATTATACGATTTAATAAAATAATGATTGAACCGTAAACTTCTAAGCCTTGTAACATCCCCAAAAAATAAAATAGCATTCCCAAAATGATCCAAACATGAAGTAGACATATGGGGAATGTAAAGTAATAACTATTTTTGGAGGTATTACTATGTATTATAGAAGTAGAGAAATTGAAACTTGGAAATTTGCAATTTTTTACAAATTTTTGCTAAATTTGGTATTTTTTATTTAAAAAAATTAATTTTTTGGACTTCATTTTACCAGTGTCATGAAGTACAATATGTGACGAAAAAATAATCTCAGAATGGCCTGCATAAGTCAAAGCGTTTTAAAGTTATCACCACTTAAAGTGACACTGGTCAGATTTGCAAAAAATGGCCTGGTCCTTAAGGTGAAATAAGGCTGTGTTCCAAAGGGGTTAAGAGGGGCCTGGATGTATTTCTGGAGTGTAATAATATTGCAGGTTATATAGAGATGGGTCATTGATCCATGGAGTTATTCTGATTGGAGTCGGGAAGGAATTTTGTTCCCTAAAGTGGGGAAAATTGGCTTCTACCGCACAGTTTTTTTTTTTTTCCTTTCCTCTGGATCAACTTGCAGGATACCAGGCTGAACTGGATGGACAGATGTCTTTTTTCGGCCTTATAAACCATGTTACTATGCTACTTTTTTTTTTATTCACTTTTTATTAAATATTTTGATTATATAAACATACAATGGAATATCAGTAAATGCAAACAAAGAACTCGACTATTACATCCATTGCAAAAAACAAAAAAAACTTATGAAGAGGAGAGGATAGGACAGGGCAGGAATAGATAAGGAAAGGGAAGACGGAGGGAAGTGGAAGGTGCAATTCATTAATGGCTTACGGCAGACCCATAAGAAAGAGACTAATGTACTGAACCATCAATGTATTGTCAGAGTACTATTTAGCATTCAGAACAGCAATTTAGTGATACCAAGGGTCCAATATTTATTTAAAGGTGGCATTGGAGTCATTTACCCAACTGGAAATGTCCTCCATTCTATTTATATGATGTAATTTGTCACTCCAGAGCTTCAACAAAGGTGGAGAAGTATTCAACCAACGTAGAGGTATAAGCGCTTTGGCAGCGGTTTTAAGTGAATTAAGTGTGCAGTGAATTCGGGGACAAAACCACCAGATGTGCATCAGAGTTTCTATTTCTCCCTGACACCTACAACATAGGTTTGAGGCTGTAAATGTAATCTACAGAGAACATCTGGTGTTCGGTACCAGCGTGTTAATAGTTTTAAGTGATTTTCTTGTAACCTTAAACATTTTAAATAACCATAAGAATGCCTCAGAATTTCCATAACTTCATCAGTATTGAGGGTGAGATTTAAATCTTGCACCCAAGCAGTAATATACGAAGGGTTACAAGGTGACTATGAGTAAGCAAAAGGTCATACAAAGCAGACACCTTGAACAGCTTATGAAGACCACTCCACATTGTCTTCTCGAACTCACTTAATGAGAATGGGGGAGGAAATTGTCAAGCTGCCTCTGAGAGAGTAGACCGAAATTGAAGAAATGCGAAGAACCCTTCTCTATGCTCTCCCACTAATTCCCGAAACTTGATTTCAGTTATCTTTTCACGTTTTTGAAGAAGGTCTATTATAGAAGTGGACCTCAGGCGGTCGGTCCCACCATTCCAACTGATTATGACATTCCCCAGAAAGATAACAAGGTAGGAGATGTGTTTGGGAAAGCAATGAAGGCAAGGGGAGTAATTTAAATCTATTATTTAAGTCATGCCAACTTTCATATCGTTATTTGTTAGAACACTGCACAAACCTAAAGGAGAACTAAGTCTCATGGGGAGCCACAGAAGGTCTCTTATGTCCTTGCATGAAATGATAAGCCAATAATAAATATGAAGATCTGGCAAAGCCATGCCTCCCTCATCTCTCTTCCTAATTAAAATGTGGCGTTCCAATCTAGGGCGTCTCTTTTCTAAAGGAAGGTGGAAAATAGTCACTTTACAGTACTGAAAAAAGTCTACATGTATAGCCAGAAGCTGCATTACATGAAGCAGCTTCGGGAGAACATAGCTCTTTGAAAGGTTCTTATGACACATCCAGGAAATCATTAGGTGGTTATAATCAGACAATAATTTCTAAACTTGGGTCAGCAAGGGCAGGTAATTCTCTTTATAAAGATCCTCTGGATCAGTAGTTAGTAAGATACCAAGGTATTTCATCAAGGACAAATGCCATGAAAAAGGGGATGAGGCCTGCGATCACTTGTGAGGGTAGGTTGACATTCAAAATCTCCAATTTATCCACATTCACTTTGAAACCGGACAAGGTAATTAAATGTAGAGAAAAGATCATTAAACCGAAGTAGAGCTTGTTGACTGTTAGTGACAAGAATTAGCAAATCATCTTCAAATGCAGCAGTATGATGTGTCACACCTCGAACCTCTAACCCCTGAATAATTGGATCCTGCCTAACATGTTGAATTAAAGTCTCTAAAGTGAGTATAAGTAAAGAAGGAGACCAGGTGCCACGACAAGGTCCCATTTATGTGGAGCCTGGCATGCGGGCTGGAGTAAAGGGATAAAATCACTCCGACAAAGGAATTAGGCAGACCAAACTTAAACAAGGCCTTCTTCATGAATGAGATCTAGCATAACAAACAGTGTGCACTAAACGTGACACATTATCCTTTCCCTAGCTTTCACAAAACTTACTTTTTCACCTGAAATAAGATGGGGAAGGAATTTACTAAGTCAAGTGGCCAGCAGCTTTGCTCAGATTTTCACATCTACGTTTAAAAGGGATATGGGGCAGTAACTCCGGCAAGCGTTAGGATCCTTACACTCTTTTTGGCAATATGGTAATATATGCCTCAAACATGGTTCATGATAATGAGGAACCCTGTAGCAAGCAATTACAAAATGTGGTGTCAATATAAAGCTAAATGTCTTATAGTTTGCAACTGGAAACCCATCCAGGCCAAGGCTCTTACTAGAGGGAAAAGAGGCTATGACCAATTTAATTTTGTCCACAGTAACGAGATGCCATAACTCTTCTTGATATTCTATAGATAGGGAGTAGAGTTGAGCGAACACCTGGATGTTCGGGTTCGAGAAGTTCGGCCGAACTTCCCGGAAATGTTCGGGTTCGGTATCCGAACCCGACCCGAACTTCGTCCCAAACCCGAACCCTATTGAAGTCAATGGGGACCCGAACTTTTGGGCACTAAAAAGGCTGTAAAACAGCCCAGGAAAGAGCTAGAGGGCTGCAAAAGGCAGCAACATGTAGGTAAATCCCCTGCAAACAAATGTGGATAGGGAAATGAATTAAAATAAAAATTCAAAAAATAAAAATTAACCAATATCAATTGGACAGAGGTCCCATAGCAGAGAATCTGGCTTCACGTCAGCAGAGAATCAGTCTCTTCATGCCATAGCAAAGAATATGGCTTCATGTCAGCAGAGAATCAGTCTCTTCATGTCATAGCAGAGAATCTGGCTTCATGTCAGCACAGAATCAGTCTTTATGTCATAGCAGAGAATCAGGCTTCACGTCACCCACCACTGGGACAGGCCACTGTCACATATTTAGGCCCCGGCACGCAGACAGAGGAGAGAGGTCCCGTAACAGAGAATCTGGCCTTATGTCAGCACAGAATCAGTCTTCATGTCATAGCAGAGAATCAGGCTTCACGTCACCCACCACTGGAACAGGCCACTGTCACACATTTAGGCCCCGGCACCCAGACAGAGGAGAGAGGTCCCGTAACAGAGAATCTGGCCTTATGTCAGCACAGAATCAGTCTTCATGTCATAGCAGAGAATCAGGCTTCACGTCACCCACCACTGGAACAGGCCACTGTCACACATTTAGGCCCCGGCACCCAGACAGAGGAGAGAGTTCCCGTAACAGAGAATCTGGCCTTATGTCAGCACAGAATCAGTCTTCATGTCATAGGAGAGAATCAGGCTTCACGTCACCCACCACTGGAACAGGCCACTGTCACACATTTAGGCCCCGGCACCCAGACAGAGGAGAGAGGTCCCGTAACAGAGAATCTGGCCTTATGTCAGCACAGAATCAGTCTTCATGTCATAGCAGAGAATCAGGCTTCACGTCACCCACCACTGGAAGAGGCCACTGTCACATATTTAGGCCCAGGCACCCAGGCAGAGGAGAGAGGTCGCGTAACAGAGAATCTGGCTTCATGTCAGCACAGAATCAGTCTTCATGTCATAGCAGAGAATCAGGCTTCACATCACCCACCACTGTCACACATTTAGGCCCCGGCACCCAGACAGAGGAGAGGTTCATTTAACTTTGGGTTGCCCTGCAATATAATGGTAAAATGAAAATAAAAATAGGATTGAATGAGGAAGTGCCCTGGAGTAGAATAATATATTGTTAAGGGGAGGTAGTTAACCGCCTCACGTCCGCCCATAGGATATAAACGTCCTATGGGTGGACGTCTATTTCTGACAGCACGTTTTAAAACGTCCTGTCAGAAATAGCAGCTGCACGCTAATCGTGCAGCTGCTGATCGGGTTGCCCGCTGTCAGTGACAGCAGGGCAACCCTAAGACAAGGCAGGGACAGTTCCCAGGTGTCCCTGCCTTCACGATTGCTGCAGACACAGCGCTCACCGAGCGCTGTGTCTGCAGAGAAGGAAGCGCTGTGCGATTCCTGTTCCGGCCCGGCGGTCATGTGACCGCCGTGACCGGAGTGTGCAGGAGCTGTGTGAGGTCTCTCAGAGACCTCGATCAGCCCTGCACTGAGGCTGTACAGCGCTGGATTGCTGCTGTACAGCCTCTCTAGGGGTGCATTTGTCCTGTAACTGGGGCTACTATGTCAGCCCCAGTTACAGGAGAAATCAACAGTGTAAAAAAAAATAAAAAGTGAAGTAAATGTCCCCCAGAGGTCTTGTATGACCTTATGGGGGACGAAAAGTGTAAAATAAAAAAAAATAAAAAATAAAGGGTTGAAAAAATAAAATAAAAAAAAGTTTCACATGTAAAAAAAAAAAAAATCCCAAGTAAGGAATAAAAAAAAATAAAATAGACATATTTAGTATTGCCGCGTCCGTAAAAACCAGCTCTATAAAAATATCACATGACCTAACCCCTCGGGTGAACACCATAAAAAAAAAAAAAAAAACTGTGTCAAAACAAGCAATTTTTGTCACCTTGCATCACAAAAGGTGCAACACCAAGTGATCAAAAACGCGTATGTCCCACAAAATAGTACCAATAAAACCGTCACCTCATCCCGCAAAAAATGAGCCCCTACATAAGAAAATCTCTCAAAAAATAAAAAAACTATAACTCTCAGAACATGGACACATTAAAACATAATTTTTTGGTTTCAAAAATGCTATTATTGTGTAAAACTTTAATAAATGAGAAAAAGTATACATATTAGGTATCGCCACGTCCGTAACAATCTGCTCTATAAAAATGTCACTTGACTGAACCCCTCAGGTGAACGCTGTAAAAATAAATAAATAGAAACTGTGCTAAAACAACCAATTTTTTGGTCACCTTGCCCCATAAAGTGTTATAATGAATGATCAAAAAATCATATGTACCCAAAAATAGTACTAATAAAACTGGCACCTTATGCCCTAGTTTCCAAAATGGGGTCACTTCTTGGGAGTTTCTACTGTAAGGGTGCATCAGGGGGCTTCAAATGGGACATGGCATCTAAAAACCATGTGGAGTTCCTTATCTTCAGCGCCCTGCCGTGTGCCCATACAGCAGTTTACGACCACATGTGGGGTGTTTCTGTAAACCGCAGAATCTGGGTAATAAATATTGAGTTTTGTTTGGCTGTTAACCATCGATGTGTTAAAGAAAAAAATTTATTAAAATGGAAAATCTGCCAAAAAAGTGAAATTTAAAAATTTGATCTCCATTTTCCTTTAATTCTTGTGGAACGCCTAAAGGGTTAACAAAGTTTGTAAAATCGGTTTTGAATACCTTGAGGGGTGTAGTTTCTACAATGGGGTCATTTATGGGGGTATCCACTATGTAGGCCCCACAAAGTGACTTCAGACCTGAACTGGTCCTTATAAAGTGGGTTTTGGCAATTTTCTTAAAAATTTGAAGAATTGCTTCTAAACTTCTAAGCCTTCTAACGTCCTAAAAAAATAAAATGACATTTCCAAAATGATGCCAACATAAAGTAGACATATGGGGAATGTTAAATAATAAATATTTTATGAGGTATCACTTTCTGTTTTAAAAGCAGAGAAATTGAAATTTAGAAAATTGCGAATTTTTCAAATTTTTGGGTAAATTTGGGATTTTTTCATAAATAAAGGTGAAATATTTTGACTCAAATTTATGACTATCATGAAGTACAATGTGTCACGAGAAAACAATCTCTGAATGACTTGGATAAATAAAGGCGTTCCAAAGTTATTACCACATAAAGTGAGATATGTCAGTTTTGCAAAATTTGGCCTGGTCAGGAAGGGGGCAAAGGGCCCAGATGGGAAGTGGTTAATATCTAATCTGCACAAGGGATGGACAGGTCCTGTGGGATCCATGCCTGGTTCATTTTTATGAACGTCAGCTTGTCCACATTGGCTGTAGACAGGCGGCTGCGTTTGTCTGTAATGACGCCCCCTGCCGTGCTGAATACACGTTCAGACAAAACGCTGGCCGCCGGGCAGGCCAGCACCTCCAAGGCATAAAAGGCTAGCTCTGGCCACGTGGACAATTTGGAGACCCAGAAGTTGAATGGGGCCGAACCATCAGTCAGTACGTGGAGGGGTGTGCACAGGTACTGTTCCACCATGTTAGTGAAATGTTGCCTCCTGCTAACACGTTCCGTATCAGGTGGTGGTGCAGTTAGCTGTGGCGTGGTGACAAAACTTTTCCACATCTCTGCCATGCTAACCCTGCCCTCAGAGGAGCTGGCCGTGACACAGCTGCGTTGGCGACCTCTTGCTCCTCCTCTGCCTTCGCCTTGGGCTTCCACTGGTTCCCCTGTGACATTTGGGAATGCTCTCAGTAGCGCGTCTACCAACGTGCGCTTGTACTCGCGCATCTTCCTATCACGCTCCAGTGTAGGAAGTAAGGTGGGCACATTGTCTTTGTACCGGGGATCCAGCAGGGTGGCAACCCAGTAGTCCGCACACGTTAAAATGTGGGCAACTCTGCTGTCGTTGCGCAGGCACTGCAGCATGTAGTCGCTCATGTGTGCCAGGCTGCCCAGAGGTAAGGACAAGCTGTCCTCTGTGGGAGGCGTATCGTCATCGTCCTGTGTTTCCCCCCAGCCACGCACCAGTGATGGGCCCGAGCTGCTTTGGGTGCCACCCCGCTGTGAACATGCTTCATCCTCATCCTCCTCCACCTCCTCCTCATCCTCGTCCTCCTCGTCCTCCAGTAGTGGGCCCTGTCTGGCCACATTTGTACCTGGCCTCTGCTGTTGCAAAAAACCTCCCTATGAGTCACTTCGAAGAGACTGGCCTGAAAGTGCTAAAAATGACCCCTCTTCCTCCTCTTCCTCCTGGGCCACCTCCTCTTCCATCATCGCCCTAAGTGTTTTCTCAAGGAGACATAGAAGTGGTATTGTAACGCTGATAACGGCGTCATCGCCACTGGCCATGTCGGTGGAGTACTCGAAACAGCGCAACAGGGCACACAGGTCTCGCATGGAGGCCCAGTCATTGGTGGTGAAGTGGGGCTGATCCGCAGTGCGACTGACCCGTGCGTGCTGCAGCTGAAACTCCACTATGGCCTGCTGCTGCTCGCACAGTCTGTCCAGCATGTGCAAGGTGGAGTTCCACCTGGTGGGCACGTCGCATATGAGGCGGTGAGCGGGAAGGCCGAAGTTACGCTGTAGCGCAGACAGGCGAGCAGCGGCAGGGTGTGAACGCCGGAAGCGCGAACAGACGGCCCGCACTTTATGCAGCAGCTCTGACATGTCGGGGTAGTTGCGAATGAACTTCTGCACCACCAAATTCAGCACATGCGCCAGGCAAGGGATGTGCGTCAAACCGGCTAGTCCCAGAGCTGCAACGAGATTTCGCCCATTATCGCACACCACCAGGCCGGGCTTGAGGCTCACCGGCAGCAACCACTTGTCGGTCTGTTGTTCTATACCCCGCCACAACTCCTGTGCAGTGTGGGGCCTGTCCCCCAAACATATGAGTTTCAGAATGGCCTGCTGACGTTTACCCCGTGCTGTGCTGAAGTTGGTGGTGAAGGTGTGTGGCTGACTGGATGAGCAGGTGGAAGAAGAGGAGGAGGAAGCTGAGTAGGAGGAGACAGGAGGCAAAGAATGTTGCCCTGCGATCCTTGGCGGCGGAAGGACGTGCGCCAAACAGCTCTCCGCCTGGGGCCCAGCCGCCACTACATTTACCCAGTGTGCAGTTAGGGAGATATAGCGTCCCTGGCCGTGCTTACTGGTCCACGTATCTGTGGTTAGGTGGACCTTGCCACAGATGGCGTTGCGCAGTGCACACTTGATTTTATCGGACACTTGGTTGTGCAGGGAAGGAACGGCTCTCTTGGAGAAGTAGTGCCGGCTGGGAACAACATACTGTGGGACAGCAAGCGACATGAGCTGTTTGAAGCTGTGTGTGTCCACCAGCCTAAATGACAGCATTTCATAGGCCAGTAGTTTAGAAATGCTGGCATTCAGGGCCAGGGATCGAGGGTGGCTAGGTGGGAATTTACGCTTTCTCTCAAATGTTTGTGAGATGGAGAGCTGAACGCTGCCGTGTGACATGGTTGAGATGCTTGGTGACGCAGGTGGTGGTGTTGGTGGTACATCCCATGTTTGCTGGGCGGCAGGTGCCAACGTTCCTCCAGAGGCGGAGGAAGAGGCCGAGGCGGCGGCAGCAGCAGGAGAGGCCGAGGCGGCAGCAGCAGAAGAGGTAGCAGGGAGAGCCTGAGTGACTTCTTTGTTTTTAAGGTGTTTACTCCACTGCAGTTCATGCTTTGCATGCAGGTGCCTGGTCATGCAGGTTGTGCTAAGGTTCAGAACGTTAATGCCTCGCTTCAGGCTCTGATGGCACAGCGTGCAAACCACTCAGGTCTTGTTGTCAGCACATTGTTTGAAGAAGTGCCATGCCAGGGAACTCCTTGAAGCTGCCTTTGGGGTGCTCGGTCCCAGATGGCAGCGGTCAGTAGCAGGCGGAGTCTCTTGGCGGCGGGTGTTCTGATTTTGCCCACTGCTCCCTCTTTTGCTACGCTGTTGGCTCGGTCTCACCACTGCCTCTTCCTCTGAACTGTGAAAGTCAGTGGCACGACCTTCATTCCATGTGGGGTCTAGGACCTCATCGTCCCCTGCATCGTCTTCCACCCAGTCTTGATCCCTGACCTCCTGTTCAGTCTGCACACTGCAGAAAGACGCAGCAGTTGGCACCTGTGTTTCGTCATCATCAGAGACGTGCTAAGGTGGTATTCCCATGTCCTCATCATCAGGAAACATAAGTGGTTGTGCGTTAGTGCATTCTATCTCTTCTACCCCTGGGGAAGGTGGATGCCCTTGGGAAACCCTGGCAGCAGAGTCTTCAAACAGCATAAGAGACTGCTGCATAACTTGAGGCTCAGACAGTTTCCCTGATATGCATGGGGGTGATGTGACAGACTGATGGGCTTAGTTTTCATGCGCCATCTGTGCGCTTTCTGCAGAAGACTGGGTGGGAGATAATGTGAACGTGCTGGATGCACTGTCGGCCACCCAATTGACTAATGCCTGTACCTGCTCAGGCCTTACCATCCTTAGAACGGCATTGGGCCCCACCAAATATCCCTGTAAATTCTGGCGGCTACTGGGACCTGAGGTAGTTGGTACACTAGGACGTGTGGCTGTGGCAGAACGGCCACGTCCTCTCCCAGCACCAGAGGGTCCACTAACACCACCACGACCATGTCCGTGTCCCTTACTAGTTGTTTTCCTCATTGTTACCGTTCACCACAATAAGAAAAATATTATTCGGGCCAATGTATTGAATTAAAATTCAGGCCTTTTTTTACAGACACCTAACACTGTCTGGCTATCTATTTAGGTACCGTATTACACTAATACAGGCACACAAGTAATGACAGATTTGGTTGAATATAAATGTGAGGCCTATTTTTTACGCGCTGTGTGACAGATATACCTTTAATCACAGAATTAGACTTGTATCTGCACGGTAGCGTGTGTGTTAAGTTTTTCAGAATGACACTATCAGCACCTTGAATCAAAGATATCCTTTTTGGGATAGATTTAAAGTAGGCCTGATATAGCAGAAACTACTAATTTTGAGAATGGCAAATTTGGGAATAGTTTTTCAACCCAGAACAAAAACTGTGCTTTTACGGTCACTAAATATAACTTGACCAGCTAAAACAGTACAGATTTGGTTGAATATAAATGTCAGGCCTATTTTTTAGGCGCTGGGTGACAGGCTCAACCTGCCCCTGATGTAGTATATGGCCAAAAAATAACCACACTATTGATGGTTAAATGCACTTGGGTGACACAGGCTCAGCCTGCACCTGATGTAGTATATGGCCAAAAAATAACCACACTGTTGATGGTTAAATGCACTTGGGTGACACAGGCTCAGCCTGCACCTGATGTAGTATATGGCCAAAAAATAACCAGACTAATGATGGTTAAATGCACTTGGGGGACACAGGCTCAGCCTGCACCTGATGTAGTATATGGCCAAAAAATAATCAGACTGTTGATGGTTAAATGCACTTGGGTGACACAGGCTCAGCCTGCACCTGATGTAGTATATGGTCAAAAAATATCCACACTGTTGATGGTTAAATGCACTTCGGTGACACAGGCTCAGCCTGCACCTGATGTAGGATATAGCACAAAATAACCACACTATTGATGGTTAAATGCACTTGGTGATAGCTTGTGCTGGCGCACCACAAGCCACAAAATGGCCGCCGATCACCCCAGAAAAAAGTGATCTAAAAACGCTCTGGGCAGCCTAAAAAAAGTGAGCAATTGAATATCAGCACTTCAACGATCCACAGCTGGAGATCGATCACTGAATTAAGTCTTTTGGAGGAGTTAATCTGCCTAATCTCGCCCTAACGTTGCAGCAGCAACCTCTCCCTATGCTTGAATCAGCAGAGTGACGTGCAGCGCTATGTGACCCAAGCTTATATAGAGGCTGGGTCACATGCTGCACTGGCCAATCACAGCCATGCCAATAGTAGGCAAGGCTGTGATGGCCCCTTGGGGCAAGTAGTATGACGCTTGTTGATTGGCTGCTTTGCAGCCTTTCAAAAAGCGCCAAGAAAGCGCCGAACACCGAACCCGAACCCGGGCTTTTACGAAAATGTTCGGGTTCGGGTCCGTGTCACGGACACCCCAAAATTCGGTACAAACCCAAACTATACAGTTCGGGTTCGCTCATCCCTAATAGGGAGGGTAAATTAAGCTATTGCAAAAAGCATGCTATCCTAGAAATCCTATCTGTGGCCTCCACCAAAGACTCTTGACCCTTGATATAATATAATGAAGTGTAGTAGGAATGAAAAACCTCTGCTATGTCTTTAGTGGCCACCTTCTCAATCCCCTGCACATCTCTAATCCTAGTCTTTTTTAACATGGAAGCCATCAATTTTTCCATCCTTGTCCCCATGATCATAGAACTGATGCTTGGTGCGCATATATGTCTTAGCTGTTTTTAAATTCAGTAAATCTATGTCACAAAGTCACTAATCTGACTAATTATACAGCTCTGGACCTCATATACCCTTTCTATCATTGATATCTGAGCTTAAAAGGAATCTCCCTGTGTGTTTAAAAGTGAAGAATTCAGTTAACTTATCTGATAGTTCCTGGACATGAGAGTTGTTCCCCAGAAGGTTCTCTTTTATACGCCATATCCACTCTCTCGGAGGCAGCTGGGCAGCTGAGGTGTCAATAATGACAATAGGAGAATGATCAGAGATCATGTAATACTGCTGCCGATTACACGATGAATTAGCAAACACTCGTTCATCGGGTAATTGGAATCTTTCAACAGGTTTAAAAATCCTTTTTTGCTGGCGGCAGATCATGCTGTGTAATCACGATCTGCTGCTGGCAAACAGTGATTCAGTATGGGGATGAGCTGTGGCATTAGCGATCTCACCTCCCCATACAGTGGAGGAGATTGCTGCATGTAATAGCAGCAGTCTCCTCCGCTGATGAACAAGCAATTGCCAGGAAGGAACGCTTCCCTCCTGACAATCGCCTGCATGATCTACTTATTTAATATTATCTTTAGAAACATTGCACAGACATGAAGAGATAAAGATATAGTCTAATTGCTGGAAAGAAAGATGTCTATTGGAGTAAAAAGAATAATCCTTCTCACATGGGTGCAATGCTCTCCAGGACTCAATCAAGGATAAATCCCATTGAGCACTATTTTTATGCATCTCAAAGCCCGAAAAGTAAGAGCAGATTTTCCAGTGAAGGAATCACATAGGGGGTGCAGTGTGACATTAAGATCCCCAGCTAATAGGATCGTACCCTCAGCGAATTGTTTCAAAATCTGAAGAATAGATGGAATTCAGTGAGATTGGCCTGAATTAGGGGCATACAAGGAAACCAGAGTGTACTTTAAAGGGGTATTCCCATCTTGGACATTGGGAACCTGCACCTATACCAGGGCTGTGGAGTCGGTAGATAAATGGTCCGACTCCTCAGTTTTTGGTACTTCCGACTCCCCGACTCCGACTCCTCTGTATTTAACCACCTCAGCCCCCCTAGCTTAAACACCCTTAATGACCAGGCCACTTTTTACACTTCTGACCTACACTACTTTGACCGTTTATTGCTCGGTCATGCAACTTACCACCCAAATGAATTTTACCTCCTTTTCTTCTCACTAATACACTGCGTGCAGAATTATTAGGCAAATTAGTATTTTGACCACATCATCCTCTTTATGCATGTTGTCTTACTCCAAGCTGTATAGGCTCGAAAGCCTTCTACCA
This sequence comes from Bufo bufo, assembly GCF_905171765.1. NCBI lineage: Eukaryota > Metazoa > Chordata > Amphibia > Anura > Bufonidae > Bufo > Bufo bufo. Next base: position 136,846,981 of record NC_053391.1, on the reverse strand, counting down.
ATTAAGCATATTAGGTGATGTGCATCTCTGTAATGAGAAGGGGTGTGGTCTAATGACATCAACAGCCTATATTAGGTGTGCATAATTATTAGGCAGCTTCCTTTCCTTTGGCAAAATGGGTCAAAAGAAGGACTTGACAGGCTCAGAAAAGTCAAAAATAGTGAGATATCTTGCAGAGGGATGCAGCACTCTTAAAATTGCAAAGCTTCTGAAGCGTGATCATCGAACAATCAAGCGTTTCATTCAAAATAGTCAACAGGGTCGCAAGAAGCGTGTGGAAAAACCAAGGCGCAAAATAACTGCCCATGAACTGAGAAAAGTCAAGCGTGCAGCTGCCAAGATGCCACTTGCCACCAGTTTGGCCATATTTCAGAGCTGCAACATCACTGGAGTGCCCAAAAGCACAAGGTGTGCAATACTCAGAGACATGGCCAAGGTAAGAAAGGCTGAAAGACGACCACCACTGAACAAGACACACAAGCTGAAACGTCAAGACTGGGCCAAGAAATATCTCAAGACTGATTTTTCTAAGGTTTTATGGACTGATGAAATGAGAGTGAGTCTTGATGGGCCAGATGGATGGGCCCGTGGCTGGATTGGTAAAGGGCAGAGAGCTCCAGTCCGACTCAGACGCCAGCAAGGTGGAGGTGGAGTACTGGTTTGGGCTGGTATCATCAAAGATGAGCTTGTGGGGCCTTTTCGGGTTGAGGATGGAGTCAAGCTCAACTCCCAGTCCTACTGCCAGTTTCTGGAAGACACCTTCTTCAAGCAGTGGTACAGGAAGAAGTCTGCATCCTTCAAGAAAAACATGATTTTCATGCAGGACAATGCTCCATCACACGCGTCCAAGTACTCCACAGCGTGGCTGGCAAGAAAGGGTATAAAAGAAGAAAATCTAATGACATGGCCTCCTTGTTCACCTGATCTGAACCCCATTGAGAACCTGTGGTCCATCATCAAATGTGAGATTTATAAGGAGGGAAAACAGTACACCTCTCTGAACAGTGTCTGGGAGTCTGTGGTTGCTGCTGCACGCAATGTTGATGGTGAACAGATCAAAACACTGACAGAATCCATGGATGGCAGGCTTTTGAGTGTCCTTGCAAAGAAAGGTGGCTATATTGGTCACTGATTTGTTTTTGTTTTGTTTTTGAATGTCAGAAATGTATATTTGTGAATGTTGAGATGTTATATTGGTTTCACTGGTAAAAATAAATAATTGAAATGGGTATATATTTGTTTTTTGTTAAGTTGCCTAATAATTATGCACAGTAATAGTCACCTGCACACAGAGATATCCCCCTAAAATAGCTAAAACTAAAAACAAACTAAAAACTACTTCCAAAAATATTCAGCTTTGATATTAATGAGTTTTTTGGGTTCATTGAGAACATGGTTGTTGTTCAATAATAAAATTAATCCTCAAAAATACAACTTGCCTAATAATTCTGCACTCCCTGTAGAGCTTTCATTTGGTGGTATTTCATTGCTGCTGACATTTTTACTTTTTTTGTTATTAATCGAAATTTAACGATTTTTTTTTGCAAAAAAAAGACATTTTTCACTTTCAGTTGTAAAATTTTGCAAAAAAAAACGACATCCATATATAAATTTTTCTCTAAATTTATTGTTCTACATGTCTTTGATAAAAAAAAAATGTTTGGGTAAAAAAAAAAATAGTTTGGGTAAAAGTTATAGCGTTTACAAACTATGGTACAAAAATGTGAATTTCCGCATTTTGAAGCAGCTCTGACTTTCTGAGCACCTGTCATGTTTCCTTAAGTTCTACAATGGCCAGACAGTACAAACACCCCACAAATGACCCCATTTCGGAAAGTAGACACCCTAAGGTATTCGCTGATGGGCATAGTGAGTTCATAGAATTTTTTATTTTTTGTCACAAGTTAGCGGAAAATGATGATTTTTTTTATTTTTTCTTTTTTCTTACAAAGTCTCATATTCCACTAACTTGTGACAAAAAATAAAAACTTCCATGAACTCACTATGCCCATCATGAAATACCTGGGGGTGTCTTCTTTCCAAAATGGGGTCACTTGTGGGGTAGTTATACTGCCCTGGCATTTTAGGGGCCCGAATGCGTGAGAAGTAGTTTGAAATCAAAATCTGTAAAAAATGGCCGGTGAAATTCGAAAGGTGCTCTTTGGAATGTGGGCCCCTTTGCCCACCTAGGCTGCAAAAAAGTGGCACACATCTGGTATTGCCGTACTCAGAAGAAGTTGGGCGAAGTGTTTTGGAGTGTCATTTTACATATACCCATGCTGGGTGAGATAAATATCTCGGTCAAATCCCAACTTTGTATAAAAAAATGGGAAAAGTTGTCTTTTGCCAAGATATTTCTCTCACCCAGCATGGGTATATGTAAAAAGACACCCCAAAACACATTGCCCAACTTCTCCTGAGTACGGTGATACCAGATGTGTGACACTTTTTTGCAGCCTAGGTGGGCAAAGGGGCCCACATTCCAAAGAGCACCTTTCGGATTTCACCGGCCATTTTTTACAGATTTTGATTTCAAACCACTTCTCACGCATTCGGGCCCCTAAAATGCCAGGGCAGTATAACTACCCCACAAGTGACCCCATTTTGGAAAGAAGACACCCCAAGGTATTTTGTGATGGGCATAGTGAGTTCATGGAAGTTTTTATTTTTTGTCACAAGTTAGTGGAATATGAGACTTTGTAAGAAAAAAAAACAAAAAACATAATTTTCCGCTAACTTGTGACAAAAAATAAAAAATTCTAGGAACTCGCCATGCCCCTCACGGAATACCTTGGGGTGTCTTCTTTCCAAAATGGGGTCACTTGTGGGGTAGTTATACTGCTCTGGCATTCTAGGGGCCCTAATGTGTGGTAAGTAGGTAAATGACCTGTGAAATCCTAAAGGTGCTCTTTGGAATGTGGGCCCCTTTGCCCACCTAGGCTGCAAAAAAGTGTCACACATGTGGTATCGCCGTATTCAGGAGAAGTTGGGCAATGTGTTTTAGGGTGTCTTTTTACATATACTCATGCTGGGTGAGAGAAATATCTCGGCAAAAGACAACTTTTCCCATTTTTTTATACAAAGTTGGCATTTGACCAAGATATTTATCTCACCCAGCATGGGTATATGTAAAATGACACCCCAAAACACATTGCCCAACTTCTCCTGAGTACGGCGATACCACATGTGTGACACTTTTTTGCAGCCTAGATGCGCAATGGGGCCCAAATTCCTTTTAGGAGGGCATTTTTAGACATTTGGATCCCAGACTTCTTCTCACGCTTTAGGGCCCCTAAAATGCCAGGGCAGTATAAATACCCCACATGTGACCCCATTTTGGAAAGAAAACACCCCAAGGTATTCAATGAGGGGCATGGCGAGTTCATAGAATTTTATTTTTTTTTGGCACAAGTTAGCGGAAATTTATTTTTTATATTTTTTTCTCACAAAGTCTCCCTTTCCGCTAACTTGGGACAAAAATTTAAATCTTTCATGGACTCAATATGCCCCTCACGGAATACCTTGGGGTGTCTTCTTTCCGAAATGGGGTCACATGTGGGGTATTAATACTGCCCTGGCATTCTAGGGGCCCTAAAGCGTGAGAAGAAGTCTGGAATATAAATGTCAAAAAAATTTTACGCATTTGGATTCCGTGAGGGGTATGGTGAGTTCATATGAGATTTTATTTTTTGACACAAGTTAGTGGAATATGAGACTTTGTAAGAAAAAAAATAATAATTTCCGCTAACTTGGGCCAAAAAAATTTCTGAATGGAGCCTTACAGGGGGGTGATCAATGACAGGGGGGTGATCAATGACAGGAGGGTGACTAGGGAGTCTATATGGGGTGATCACCCCCCTGTCATTGATCACTCCCCTATAAGTCTCCATTCAGATGTCCGTATGTGTTTTGCGGATCCGATCCATGTATCCGTGGATCCGTAAAAAACATACGGACATCTGAATGCAGCCTTACAGGGGGGTGATCAATGACAGGGGGGTGATCAATGACAGGGGGGTGGTCGATCCAAACAAAAGGGACCACCAGAGGACCAGGTAGCAGGTATATTAGACGCTGTTATCAAAACAGCGTCTAATATACCTGTTAGGGGTTAAAAAAATCACATCTCCAGCCTGCCAGCGAACGATCTCCGCTGGCAGGTTGGAGATCCACTCGCTTACCTTCCGATCCTGTGAACGCGCGCGCCTGTGTGCGCGCGTTCACACGAAATCTCGCGAGATGACACGTATATGCGTGACGCAGGGCTGCCGCCTCCGGAACGCGATCCTGCGTTAGGCGGTCCGGAGGCGGTTAATATGCAAATGTATTTTATACATTCCTTGAAGGAAAAAAAGGCAACAATACATGTCATTACCACAGAACTACTGGCTAGGAAGCTGCTGCCTTCTCCTTTGTGTGCTGATCTTCTGCTGAAGATAGGGCAGTGGGAGGATCCAGGAAGGGGCATTTATTTTAAAACATGATTTCCCTAGTAGAATCCCATAGTCATGTTTAAAGTTTAAGCTAACAATCTGAGTTTTTGAATGACAGCAGTTTTTCAAATGGTTTACAGCTTCAGTCTTGAGCTATTGACTATCCATTCTTTTCACTTATACAAGTGTCTAGTCCTGCAAAAAACATATTTACTTAAAGAGGACCTGTCACCGATCCTGACATTGTGAACTAAGTATCATGGCATATACAGCGGCGCCCAGGGATCTCACTGCACTTACTATTATCCCTGGGCACCGCTCCGTTCTCCCGTTATGTCCTCCGGTATGTTCGGGGACTTGGTTATAGTAGGCGTCTCCTTCTCCTAGGCTGTAGTGCTGGCCAATCGCATCGCAGAGCTCACAGCCTGGGAGAAAAAAAACTCCCAGGCTGTGAGCTCTGTGCTGCAATTGGCCAGAGCTACAGCATAGGAGAAGGAGACGCCCAGCAGAACCCGCCTACTATAACCAAGTCCCCTAAGTCTCTGCCTACTACAGGGAATGCAGAATTATTAGGCAAGTTGTATTTTTGAGGATTAATTTTATTATTGAACAACAACCATGTTCTCAATGAACCCCAAAAACTCATTAATATCAAAGCTGAATATTTTTGACATTCAAAAACAAAACAAAAACAAATCAGTGACCAATATAGCCACCTTTCTTTGCAAGGACACTCAAAAGCCTGCCATCCATGGATTCTGTCAGTGTTTTGATCTGTTCACCATCAACATTGCGTGCAGCAGCAACCACAGCCTCCCAGACACTGTTCAGAGAGGTGTACTGTTTTCCCTCCTTGTAAATCTCACATTTGATGATGGACCACAGGTTCTCAATGGGGTTCAGATCAGGTGAACAAGGAGGCCATGTCATTAGATTTTCTTCTTTTATACCCTTTCTTGCCAGCCACGCTGTGGAGTACTTGGACGCGTGTGATGGAGCATTGTCCTGCATGAAAATCATGTTTTTCTTGAAGGATGCAGACATCTTCCTGTACCACTGCTTGAAGAAGGTGTCTTCCAGAAACTGGCAGTAGGACTGGGAGTTGAGCTTGACTCCATCCTCAACCCGAAAAGGCCCCACAAGCTCATCTTTGATGATACCAGCCCAAACCAGTACTCCACCTTGCTGGCGTCTGAGTCGGACTGGAGCTCTCTGCCCTTTACCAATCCAGCCACGGGCCCATCCATCTGGCCCATCAAGACTCACTCTCATTTCATCAGTCCATAAAACCTTAGAAAAATCAGTCTTGAGATATTTCTTGGCCCAGTCTTGACGTTTCAGCTTGTGTGTCTTGTTCAGTGGTGGTCGTCTTTCAGCCTTTCTTACCTTGGCCATGTCTCTGAGTATTGCACACCTTGTGCTTTTGGGCACTCCAGTGATGTTGCAGCTCTGAAATATGGCCAAACTGGTGGCAAGTGGCATCCTGGCAGCTGCACGCTTGACTTTTCTCAGTTCATGGGCAGTTATTTTGCGCCTTGGTTTTTCCACACGCTTCTTGCGACCCTGTTGACTATTTTGAATGAAACGCTTGATTGTTCGATGATCACGCTTCAGAAGCTTTGCAATTTTAAGAGTGCTGCATCCCTCTGCAAGATATCTCACTATTTTTGACTTTTCTGAGCCTGTCAAGTCCTTCTTTTGACCCATTTTGCCAAAAGAAAGGAATATAGGGTGTTGATGTCATTAGACCACACCCCTTCTCATTACAGAGATGCACATCACCTAATATGCTTAATTGGTAGTAGGCTTTCGAGCCTATACAGCTTGGAGTAAGACAACATGCATAAAGAGGATGATGTGGTCAAAATACTCATTTGCCTAATAATTCCGCACGCAGTGTATAACCAAGTCCCCGAACATACCGGAGGACATAACGGGAGAACGGAGATAGTAGTAAGTGCAGTGAGATCCCTGGGAGCCGCTGTATATGTCATGATACTTCATTCACAATGTCAGGATCGGTGAAAGGCCCTCTTTAATCAGTTAGCAGTGAGAGGCTAGGTTAACCATGGGCATTGCGTTCCCTGTAACAGCGGAACACAACACAATGGAAAGTATAAGTATTGCCGCTCCTTAACTGTGCGTTGCGTGCCATATAGTGAAGCACATGAAAAGCATGCTTCTTCACGGTCACTTAACGTGTTCGTTTTGCGGCAATGTGACGCACTGCATGCATTGGCCTTTATTCTTACAGTAGAGAAGTACCGTATTTTTCGCAAAAGTGGGGGAAAAATAGCAGTGCGTCTTACGGGGGCGAATGCTGCGACCGTCCGGTGAATAGGCTGAGAGGGAGGAGGGGCTGGGGGCTGGCATCTGTTTCTGTAATGGCAGCGGGGCCCGGTGCAGTCACTGTATTCTACTACACTGAGGTATACGGTAATCATATCTAACTTGTGGGTATTGTTAAAGTATTCCAATCATCTTAAAGGGGTATTATCAACACGCCGTTTCATACTTACCTGCTCCCGGCGCGCTATCCACTTACTGGTTTCGGCACTCGGCAGGGGGCGGGCTGCAACTTGATTGAAGTCTTCTCCCGGCCGGGCCGCGCGCTGGATTGAACGCGCACGCCGAGGCCGCGCATGCGCCCTGGTGACTTCTTCCTGGCAATTATACTATACTGGACAGGAAGAAATTACCATAGCGCATGCGCGGCCTCAGCATGCACTTTCGGGACTGTGCACGGTCGGCCGGGAGAAGAGAAGTCATCTGCACAAGTGCGGCCACCGCGATTCCTGAGAAGAGCAGTGGCCATAACCAGGGGAGACGGAAGACAACAGTCAGGTAAGTATATGTTTATTTTCTTCTAAGGGGTGGGAATTAGTTAATTAAATATATTTAGAAAAATGATCACTGTTAAATCATTAACAGATTTTACAGTGATCATTAAGATGAGAATACCCCTTTAAATCTAGAGCTGTACTACTTACTACTAACTTCTTGGCAGTCAGAATCCTGTGTATATATGAAAAATAACAAAACACAACATAACATAACTAAAAATTAAAATATACGAGAACCATTGCTACAGTTGAAATATGAAATGACTACAATAACAAGTGCAGAAGCACTAGAGGGTCAGAGCACATTCTAGTCAGTGATGGCCAGTTCGCAGTGTTCGCCAGCGAATACACATACGGGCTGCCATCTTGACTCACCCGTCCGACGATGCACAGGTAAGCCCTTACCTGTGCCTGTGCCGCAAGCCGGTCTGAAATCAAATGCGGTCACCGGGAGCAGGCAGTTCCGAGAACAGCCACCGGGGGCCTTCATCGGGCTGTTCTCGCCGGACTTGTGAGTCAAGATGGCAGCCCGCATGTGTTCGCTGGCAAACACTGCGAACTGGCCATCACTGATTCTAGTTTCCAATCTAATCAAGTAAGACTCCAACCTGTCAGAAAGAGCCCTGTATATTCCAGGGAATGGGTCATTATACAGACCCCCTCAATAATAAGGCAGAACAATGTATCTGCTAAAGAAGGACCTACAAATGAAGTATAAAAAAATAATCTAAATATAAACAAAAATTAAATTGACGTCCTCAGCAGTTAGGTAGCCCCTGTTCACCGCCTTTGTCTTGATCCATTGTAAGCAATAGGGATCCTGTACCGGTAACAGAACGTCCTCCAAATGGCTGCTTGTTCTGTTTAGGCGATCTTTGCTTGGTCACAGATTGCCCACTATCCAGCTTCTTCATAGTGGGGGCGAATACCACATTGTTGTTACCATCTGCCAGAATTTCCAATGACTAGATACCTAGGCATTGCCAGGCTTTTGGTAAATCAGTTGGAGTGCGGATAACCACCAAACAACCTTCTTTAGTAAAATGCAGCCTAAAAGGAAAAAGCCACTTGTACTGAATGTTCAGTTCCTTTAACTGGAGGAGGTAGGGTTTCAAACTTCTCCTCTTTGCCAGTGTCGATACCGCCAGATCCTAACAAATGCTCAGTAAGCCACAGATAACATCATACAATGGTGCCGTAAACTCTGGTTTAGGTCTCGAGATCCATTGGATACGTTCAATAACTATGTTTTTGGCCTTGTTTGGGCCCAGCATTGATTTGATCTGCCGCATTGCGCAGGGCATCTGCTGTACACAGTTCAGAGAGGCCTTTTATGCAAATATTACAGAGCCTGCTCATATTTTTCTAATCCCTCAGCATATCAAAAGCTTGATTAAGTTGCTCATCTTTCAGCTGCAGCTTGGCTTGTGTCAAATCTGCAAAGCACAGGAAATCTGCCTCGGCCATCTCAAGTTCCTCTACCCTGTGGCCAATACTGTATGAAGCACATCACTTTTAATGTCTCCAAGCTCCTTCATAACTGGCTTGAGCGACAAAGCGATAGTCTTTTTAAGGAACTGCTTGGAGAAGGAGAGATGTTCCAGGCTACTTGCATCCTGCTCACCTCCACTCTTTTCCTCCAGTTCCTCAGACACCATGACATCTTCGGGTGCTATCTTGGAGAACCGCGTGACGGACAGTTAAACCGGTATAGTGAGGTATGTCCGCTTGATTCTGTAATTCGGGATGTTTTTCCCCAGTGCCCCTGGCGATCCTTTCCAATCTTGACCATGGTCACAGTGGTTCTCGGCTGTAAAAGCAGGATTCTCAGTGGCAATGGCAGGGAGCGCTCCCGCTATGCGTCCATCACGGCTGACAGACAACCTCCATAATCCTACTTTCACTTTGTGCTGGTCATCTAATCACCCTTATCTCTAAATTACTAAAATGTCATAGACACTTAGTTAAGCCACATTCTTATCAATAAGATAAGAATTAAACTATAATGAGTGTTTATAAGGTCAGAGATAAGGAGCCCTCAGCTGAGCTGTCTGACGGAAAAGAGTGAAAATTCAGAGCCTGCTTCTAGAAAAACTCAAGGCTGCACAAAGACAGTGGTTTAAATATTTTTAATACAGGCTTTAGACTCTTTGAAAATGTTCGCTGAAGGGATTGTAGTACTAGGAGGAGATCTCAACCTTGCACTAGATCAAGGGATGGACTCCACATCTGCCACGTCTCAGCTATCGGGAAGACAGAAGCGTAGATTGCAGATAACTTTGGCAGATATGGGCTTATCTGATGTGTGGAGAATGATTCACCCAGATGAGAAAGATTTCACCTTTTTCTCTAAAGTGCACGGCTCCTACCAGCGCATTGATTATTTATTTTTATCCAACACTGCTATTCCCATGGTTAAAGAAGCCTCCATAGGGTCGATCACAATATCAGATCATGCCCCGGTGAGCTTGAAGTTAGTATTGAGTGGTATGCCAGTGAGGTCCTGGTCATGGAGGCTCAATTCAACTCTTTTGGAGGAGAATGAACATAAAGATAGGGTTGAGAAGGTACTCCTAGACTACTTCAGCTTAAATGAAACCCCTCAGATGTCATGCCCGATGTTGTGGGAAGCCCACAAAGCTGTAGTAAGGGGAGAGTTTATCAGTATAGGTTCCAAAGTTAAAAGACAAAGAACACAGTTGATAAACTCTCTGCTTTTACAGATTGCCACACTGGAAAAGCTACATAAAAAGTCGCAGACAATTGAGGTTTTGAATCAGCTGAAATCCCTAAGGTCACAGTTAAAAGACAAACTGAACATAAAATCAGCTAAAATATTACAGGCTTTACGTTTTAAATACTATTCGCACGGAGATAAGGGCTCTAAATTGATGTCGAACTTACTAAAGTCCCAGAGGAATAAGTCCTTTATCCAAGTAATTAAATCTAAAGATGGCCACAGATTAACGGCGACACCAGCCATAGCGAAAGAATTCTGCAAGTTCTACACGTCGCTATATAATCTAGAGGGGGAAGGGAGGCCCGAAACTAGGGATAATGCGTTGCTGCAAGATAACATAGATGATTTCCTGAAATCTATTGATATGCCTGCCTTGTCTGCCGAAGATAGGATAGATCTGCTGAGACCGTTCACTGAGGAGGAGGTTGCCAAAGTTCTAAATAGCATCCCATTGGGAAAAAGCCCAGGACCAGACGGTTTTCCTATAGTGTACTATAAGAAATTTACGGATATATTGATTCCACATTTCACTAAGATGTGCAATTCCCTCCTCGGTGGCTCGGTCCTCCCTCCGCAGGCTCAGGAAGCGACTATCACTATCATCCCCAAGGAAGGGAAAGATCCTGAGGCGTGTGGTAGTTATCGCCCAATCTCGCTCCTTAACACAGATTTAAAATGGTGGGCTAAATTACTAAGTCACCGTATAGCAGGTTTGCTTCCTGGGTTGGTGGGGGAGGAGCAAGTGGGGTTCGTGCCCGGCAGAGAAGGCAGGCATAATGTTAGTCGAGTGGTAAATGCAGTTTGCTATGCCAAAAAGAAAAACATACCTTTAATATTGCTAGGGACAGATGCTGAAAAGGCTTTCGATAGGGTTGGTTGGCCTTTCATGCGTAGTACTTTATTGGCGTTTGGCTTCCCTGATACATTTGTCAGAGCAATTTTCTCCCTGTACTCAGCTCCCACAGCCCGTATTTTAGTTAATGGTACAATGTCTGATCCCTTCATTATTAAGAATGGAACCAGACAGGGTTGCCCCCTATCCCCGTCTTTATTTATATTAGTCCTAGAAACGCTTCTACTTAAGTTCAGGCAGGACCCTAATATTAAGGGAATCAAATTAAAGGGGGATTCGCAGAAAATGGCAGCTTTTGCCGATGACCTGCTACTATTAGTCACCAACCCTATCGAAGCAATGAAGCAAATACTAGACACCTTTAAAACCTTTGGGGAGATCTCCAATTTCAAAATTAATATGGAAAAGTCTGAAGCCATTGGGGTTTCTCTAACCCCTTCCCAATTGAAAAAGATTAGAGGTATGTCCCCCTTTAAGTGGCCCTCCACTGCGATTAAATACCTGGGAGTTATGATTCCAGCCAATCCCACCCAGCTGTTCCAGCTTAACTACACTCCGTTATTAACCAAAGTGCAAACGTTCCTGAATAAATCCTTATCACCCAGGATTTCTTGGTTAGGAAGGAAAAGCGTATTAACCTCATATATCCTACCACAAATACTATATATGTTTCGATCCCTCCCAATAGCAATACCCAGATCATTTCTGAACAGATTGAGATCTATTATGGGGAAATTTTTATGGGGCAACAAAAAAGCTAGATTACCTTATTCCCTACTCATAAGGAAGAAGAGACATGGGGGAATATCTTTGCCGGATATCTCTACTTATGTTCAAGCGATCCATCTAGAGAGATGGCTGAATTTGACTAGATCTGGAGATAGTCCCCTGCATGTACGCTTTGAAAGAGAAGTATTGGGGAAAAACAGTGTACACTGGCTATGGCGTAAACCTCCAACCTTAAGTCCTCAGGAACTTATAAGTGTTATAACTAAAAGCACTATTAAAGAGTGCCAGAGGTCACCAGCGTTAAACCTAAGCAAGGGAGATCTATCCCCTATTGCTCCCCTTAATATACTGCCCTATGTCCTTTCAGAAAGAGTTATAGAGGCCAACCCGGTGTGGGAATCTGTATCAGAGCTAAAGGTAGGGGACCTTTTGAAGCTGCCTCTGGTCGCAGATATCTATGAGTCTCTCAAAGGGGAGCCACCGAAAGTAGGGACAGACATTCAAAAATGGGACTTTGAAGTAACATGTAAGAAGTTTAAGGTATCTAAAAACCACTCGAAGATAGATCCATCTTGGTTAGAGACCATGGTCCTTTTACCAAATTTGCCATCTAAAACTTTATCCCTAATATACAGACAGATTCTAGAAAAAAAAGGGGACAATTCGCCCACTTACCTTAAAGAATGGGAGAGGGAACTAGGGATAAGCCTTGATGAACCTAGCAGAAAATTTATTCTGTCACACTCGCATGGTTTTTCCAGATGTGTCAGAGTGCAGGAGAATTCACTCAAAACCTTAACCAGATGGTACCGTACACCCGAATTCCTCCAAAAAATCCACTTAATCAGCTCCAGTGAGTGTTGGAGATGTATGGAGGATGTAGGTAGCATTTCCCATATATGGTGGCATTGTCATAAAATTAGACAGTTTTGGGATTCAGTGGAGGGTGTAATGAATAGGATCTGTATAGGAAAATTGTCACTTACTCCCCCCCTAGTCCTACTGTGGAAACCAGAGGGCAATTTCACCCCTAATAAAAATAATCTGCAGACACACATGATAACAGCCGCTAAGTTGTTGGTTCCAGCATTGTGGAGAACTACAGAACCGCCTAGTATAGATATGTGGTATGAGAAAATGAATCACCTATGCAGGATGGAGGAATTGGCAAGTTGGGAGTCTCATAACAGAGAGAGATTTTTGAAAACTTGGCAACCTTGGCTGTCGCACATGGTCACTCAACAAGTTCAGAGATCATGAGATACCCCCTTCCAGAAAGTGCTTGAGAGAAAGAGGTCCTTTAACCCAGAAGGGTACTAGTCTGAGTGTAAGGATAGATTATATCTAAGTATGTGTCTACAGTTTTTGCGGAAGATAAACAGGCTACAACATATACTAGCTGGTATATAGACTTCAGAATGTGACTGATCAGGCCTAGGAGGTGAACCAACTCGACTTTTATGTTTTGTTTTAAGATTATGCTTTAGTTTGATATGTGATTTATTGAATGTTCTTTGAAGTGGGAAAATTAATGTATTGAACTTGCAATATCACAACGCATGATAAGTTAGGTTTGTGAACCACCTGCTGTATTTTGATAGAGGTTATACTTGTGACTTGCACTAATTTGCCATTTAGATCAGTTGCACTGGTCATGCCTTTTCCTAAATATTCAAAATGTATATGTGATACTATGCTTTTATTGTTGTCTACTTTAATAAAAAGAGAATGTTTAAAAAAAAAAATATATATTTTTAATAAAGACCAAATGAAAACATGATTTTTATCCCAAAATGAGTAAAATGCAATCATAAAAAATGCCCCTGAAGGTGTACATAGCCTTTAATAACCTGGAAAACCCTTTAAAATAGTAAACAGAAATGTGTTACATCAGAATATGTTTTATGTTTTATATTCTTAAAAGTGTCCTCCTTTTGCTTTGATGACAGCTTTGCACACTCTTGCCATTCTTTCAGTCAGCTTTATGAGGTAGTCACCTGAAATGGTTTTCATAAATTTAATTTAAAAGGTGTGCTTTGTCAAGAGTTAATTTTGTAGAATTTCTTGCCTTCATAAAGACAGAGCCGGACTGGGGGCGCAGCCTTGGGGGGAGGCGACCATGACGGGGGGCTGGTTTGAGGGAGCCCCTGGGGAGGGATTGGTCAGTTTAAGTTATGGGGGCGGTGGAACGAGGGGTTAAATAGGTGAGGGCCCGGGATGAAGGAGGCCATTTTGTGGATAGAACGGAGCTGTATACACCTACACTCCGTGCGCACTTACATTTATCATGGACGTGGAATCACTCCTGTCGGATCTCAGGTCGGCAGCAGCTGCTCGGGGACCCGGCTGGCTCCAGGAGCAGGTCCAGCAGCTGCTCAGAGGGGCGGCTGAGGCTCCCGCTTCGCCTCAGCCACGGGCATCCCGGCCGCGGCGGGCCCGGCCGCCGGCGCGCCTCAGCCCAGATATGGCCTCCCCTAGGGCTCAGCGCCGCAGACGGAGCCCTGCTTTTCAGGACCCTTCACGCCTGCAGGCGCCGGGTGCAGCTCCTTCCCGGGCGTCCAGACGTGGAAGGAATCCAGCCAGGAGGCGGAGCCCTCAGGCAGGCCTCAGTAGGCCTCTTCAGCAGCGCAGCAGCGCCACCTTGTGGTCGGGACCAGGAACGGCGGGCTCTCTCCAGGATCCTGATGTGGATGAGGCCCCTCAGCCAGAGCAGTGTTCCAGAGGGCGCGGGGCTGCTGCGGACCTTGGCAGCAGGCCCTCGGCGGCCAGGCAAGTCGAGGAGGAGGTCGTCGCTGGGCAAGTCGTTTCCAGAGAAGATCCGGAAGATCGCGTCCCTGGCCCCAGCCCGGCCAGGGGACATCCGTGGGAGCTCGCTGTGCCAGGACCGTCTCAGAGGACCGAGCGGCGGGAGTCAGGACCTTCGGCTGATGGGGTCACAGCACCCAGGCAGCCAGGTGAGGCACCTTGGGGACCTTTATGTCAGTTAGTGTCTGGGGGGGCTGGGGGGTCTCAGTCGGATTTGAGTAAGGGACTGGGCCAGCTCTTGGGGGGTTTGGTGGGGTTGTTAGCAAATTTGGGGGCGGCAGGGAATCCCGTGTTACCGGTGGGGGGCTTGGGGGGTGGCGTCGGCGGGGCGGTAGCGTCAGGGCCATTGCCGGCGTGGGGTGTGGGGGCGGTCGCTGGGGGGCCGCCAGCTTCGAGTGCACCCACGGTGGTTTCATGTGGGACTTCGGCGTCCGTTCAGACGCAGGTAGGTGGGTCTGATCAGGAGGATGGAATGCGGTTAGACGATAGGGCTAAGGGGGAAGTTTATGTTTGTTTCGAAGGCCCGTTGGGGGCACATTTGAAGCAGGAGGTTAGGGAGCGCATTTGGAAAGGGGAGTATGTGGATATATTTTCCTTACTCCCTTTGGACAGGTTCAATTTGGATAGGGCGCGGAAGGATGAGGGTAAGAGGGAGGACGAGGAGAAGCGTAGGCACCGCCTGATACCGCGGACGTTCCCAAACTGGTTGCAGGCGTTCGCGATATTGGCCAGTGTGATAGGGGAGAAGGCGCCGGAGTGCTGCTCCGCGCTTTTTTGTTACCTCGATGCTATTGGGGAAGCTTACCGGGTGTATGGGGGTATGGCCTGGCTGCGTTACGACGAACAGTTTAGGCAGCGGAAGGCGGTACGCCCTAGCATCAAATGGGACCACAAGGATATCGCTTTGTGGCTCAAAGTGACGGCGCCGGTTCGGTCGGGTCAGCCCTTTCGGAGTGAATCAGGGGCAGGGGGACAATCCGGATTCGCGGCAGCATCTGCGAAGGGGTTGTGTTTTTTATTCAATGAAGGGGGGTGTAAATTTGGAGCCAAGTGCAAATTTAAGCACGAATGCTCCACCTGTGGTGGGTCTCACGGAGCCACGCGCTGTTTTAGAGGGGCAAGACAGAAGGGGGGTGAGAGTTCTGGAAAAGGGGGAGACGCCAGTGCGGCTGGGAGAGATGGACCGGTTTCTCGCTAGATATCCGGATAGGGAGGCTGCGCAATTGTTGCGGGAAGGTTTTTTGGGGGGGTTTAAAATTCCGTTTGTTCCTTCGGGGCCTGTGTTGCTTAAGAAGAATTTGCAGTCGGCTAGGGAGCACCCTGATGTGGTGACAAAAAAGTTAGAGAAGGAAGTTAGACTTGGAAGGATGGCTGGCCCGTTTTTGGAACCACCTTTGCAGAACCTGCGTGTGTCGCCTCTGGGGGTGGTCCCAAAGAAGGAGGCGAATACGTTTCGCCTGATTCAACATCTATCCTTTCCTAAGGGATCGTCGGTCAACGATGGTATTGACCCGACGCTGTGCTCGGTAGTCTATACCTCGTTTGATGCGGCAGTGAAGTGGGTTAGGAAGTTTGGGAGGGGTGCGTTGATGGCGAAAACAGATATTGAGTCAGCTTTTAGGTTGTTGCCGGTGCACCCAGAGAGCCTGCATTTGTTGGGATGTTTTTGGGAGGGTAAGTTTTTTGTTGATCGTTGTTTGCCAATGGGGTGTTCGTTGTCCTGCGCGTATTTTGAGAAGTTCAGTTCTTTTCTAGAATGGGCGGTAGTGGATTCCTCCGGATGTGAATCACTTATTCACTATCTGGATGATTTCTTATGTATTGGCCCCCCGGGATCCAGGGTGTGCTCTTTGCTGTTGCACACGATGGAGGCGTTGTTTGATTCTTTTGGGGTTCCCTTGGCGGCAGGGAAAACGGTGGGGCCGACCACGGAATTGAGCTTCCTAGGCATAGTGATTGACTCAGTGAGGATGGAATGTAGGCTGCCCTTGGACAAGGTTGAGGACTTGAAAATGGAGGTCGACAGGGCGAGGCGACTGCAGAAAATCCAATTGCGGAGCCTACAGTCACTCCTGGGGAAGCTGAATTTCGCCTGTAGGATTATCCCCATGGGTAGGGTATTTAGTAGGCGTTTGGCGGCGGCAACGGCGGGGGTGGCGGCGCCGCACCATTTTATTAGATTGGGGAAGGAGCTTAGGGCGGATTTGCAAGTTTGGGCATCGTTTCTGGAGTGTTATAATGGCAGAGGTCTGTTTATGGGTGAGGCGGTAGACTCATTTGATTTTGACCTTTTCTCTGACGCGGCAGGGGGAGGCGGTTTCGGGGTCTATTGTGGGGGGCAGTGGTGTGCGGGGGGTTGGCCTGATACCTGGGTGGAGAGAGGCTGGGTCAAGAATTTAGCGTTGCTGGAATTGTTCCCCATTGTGGTGGCAGTAATGTTATGGGGGGAGGAGTTTAGGAACAAGAAGGTTCGTTTCCATTGTGACAACTTGGGGGTGGTGCAAGCGATTAACGGGTTGTCAGCTTCTTCACCGTTGGTGGTGCGTCTGTTACAGAGGCTGGTGCTGGAGTGCTTGTCACTCAATGCTTGGGTGGTAGCAGTACATGTACCAGGGGTTGATAACTGTATTGCTGATGCTCTCTCTCGTTCACAGTGGGAGCGTTTCCGCCAGCTGGCCCCGGGGGCAGAGGAGCGCGGGCTGGACTGCCCGAGTGGCCTGTGGGAACTTCTGGAGACACCGTAGCGGGTCTCATACGGGCTTCACTTGCACCCGGTACGTGGGACACATATGATAGGGCATGGCAATGCTGGGAGGATTGGAAGGCCAGGTTGGCTGTTGTGTCGGATGACTTTGAGATTCCCTTGCTATTGTTCATTGGGCATTGTAGAGAGGAGGGGTGGTCTGTCGCTAGGATTAATAGTTGTGTTTCAGGATTGGCTTTCGGTTTTCGTCTTAGGAATCTGCCAGACGTCACCAAGTCTTTTCTGGTGGTGAGGGCTTTGAAGGGTTGGCGGCGTTCTCAGTCAGTGCAGGATGACCGTAGGCCGGTGTCTTTTGCTTTGCTGTTGAGGCTGGGGGATCAACTAGTCGACGTTTGTGCCTCGCCGTGGGAGTTACGTTTGTTTCGGTTGGCTTTTTCGCTGGCATTTTTTGGGGCCTTGCGTTTGGGCGAGTTGGTTTCTCCGTCGGTTAAGAAACAGGGTGGTTTGTTTAGGGATGATGTAGACCTTTTTCAGGACAGGGTGGAGTTTCGTATTAGGCGGTCAAAAACTGATGTGGAAGGGAGAGGTCGGAAGGTTGTTTTGTTTGCGGTCCCGGGTTGCGCAATGTGTCCGGTATGTTGCTTGAGGGAGTACGGGGTCGCGGTGGTGGGGATGAATTCCCCTCTCTTAGTGCATGCGGACGGGTCTTTCCTTTCCCGTTTCCAGTTCACGGCGGTCTTCAAGCGGTGTCTAGGGCAGTTGGGCTTAGCGCTTGGGGGTTACTCTAGCCATTCTTTCAGAATTGGGGCTGCGACGGAGGCGGCCAGACGCGGATTGGGGCAGGATGTGATCATGCGGATAGGAAGGTGGGAATCGATTCGCTTTAGATCATATATTCGTCTAGATCGGTTGTGATATTGCATTGTATTCTGTCTCATCCCGCACGGTATGCTTTTGTTATTGTTATTTCGTTGCAGGTTCGGACCCAGCGCTGATCTGGATAATGGGTCACTCCTATGTTTTCTGGGGAGCCATCCGGGCAGCGGTTCGGCCGGATGGACAACAGTTGGGGATTGACCGGTCGGTGGCGGTGGTAAGATGGTTGGGGCGTAGGGGTATGGTGTGGGGGGGGCGTGCTACCTGAGGTCCACAAGTTTGTGAGGTTGGATAGGGTGCCGGATGTGTTGGTGTTACACGTGGGGGGCAACGATTTGGGGGCGCGGCCGTTGCGGGAGTTGGTGAAGGACGTTAAATTCGATCTACTCCGGTTGTGGGCGCTGTTCCCGGGTCTTATTTCCGTTTGGTCGGACATTGTTCCCCGCAAGGTGTGGAGGGGGGCGCGTTCAGTGGAAGGGATAAACAAGGCTAGGATAAAAGCTAACCGGGCAATAGGGCGGTTTATGGCAAGGAATGGGGCAGTGGTAGTGCGGCATACCGAGCTGGAAAAAGGGGTTGGAGCTTTTTGGCGGTCTGACGGCGTTCATTTGAACGCAGTGGGGATTGACATGTGGTGTCTGGCAATACAGGAAGGCATTGAGACAGCTTTGCGGATGTGGAGGGACGCACATGCTTAAGGTGTCAAGCATGGGCGTTCATGGCGGTGGGAGGTCCTTGAAGTTGGAGAGATTCAGGTGACGAGGATGGGAGGGCCCCACGGTTGGGGCTGGACTCCTATGGCTGGTGGTCGGTTGTGGCGGAATTTGGGCGAGCCGTCAGTGGTGCCTCTGAGCTGGTGCTTAACGGCTGGGGGCAAGTCGGCTCAAAAAGGATACTGGGAAAATTCCGAGGTTTGGGGCTTCCAGGACCTCCCCCGTGTTACTCAGGTGAATTAAGTTGGTTATATCTTATGGGGATGTTTTGTGGGAAATAAAAGGTTAATTATTCATGTATATGTTTTCAATAAACGGCTGCTGTGGCCGATATAATCCAACTTGGTGTCCGTGTCTTATTGGGGTTCTGACGGGGCCAGTTTAGAAGGTTGGGGCTTGTGGTAAGTGAGTCAAGGGTTAGTAGGTGACTGATCATGAGGGGCGAGCGGGTAATAACCAATACCCCGTCAAGACAGAGCCGGACTGGGGGCGCAGCCTTGGGGGGAGGCGACCATGACGGGGGGCTGGTTTGAGGGAGCCCCTGGGGAGGGATTGGTCAGTTTAAGTTATGGGGGCGGTGGAACGAGGGGTTAAATAGGTGAGGGCCCGGGATGAAGGAGGCCATTTTGTGGATAGAACGGAGCTCCCACCCACCCACCCTTGTTGTTCAGGTTCCAGAGCCTGGGTCAGATGGGGGGGGTTGGGGAGGGGACGGAGTGGGGTGATCGTGTAATGAACAAGTAAAATAAAATGTTATTTATTTTGTCACGGCGGCTGTGGCGGTGGGAGGTCCTTGAAGTTGGAGAGATTCAGGTGACGAGGATGGGAGGGCCCCACGGTTGGGGCTGGACTCCTATGGCTGGTGGTCGGTTGTGGCGGAATTTGGGCGAGCCGTCAGTGGTGCCTCTGAGCTGGTGCTTAACGGCTGGGGGCAAGTCGGCTCAAAAAGGATACTGGGAAAATTCCGAGGTTTGGGGCTTCCAGGACCTCCCCCGTGTTACTCAGGTGAATTAAGTTGGTTATATCTTATGGGGATGTTTTGTGGGAAATAAAAGGTTAATTATTCATGTATATGTTTTCAATAAACGGCTGCTGTGGCCGATATAATCCAACTTGGTGTCCGTGTCTTATTGGGGTTCTGACGGGGCCAGTTTAGAAGGTTGGGGCTTGTGGTAAGTGAGTCAAGGGTTAGTAGGTGACTGATCATGAGGGGCGAGCGGGTAATAACCAATACCCCGTCATGTGTTTCAGACCATCAGTTGTGTTGTGCAGAGGTAGGAATGGTACACAGTTCCATATATTGTTTTTATTATTCTACTGTTATAATCCTCATTATGGCAAGAGCCACTCAACTAAGTAAAGGGACAAGACAGTCTATAAATACTTTAAGACATGAAGGCCAGTCAATACAGAAAATTTCCAGAACTTTAAAGGTATCCTCAAATGCAGTCATGAAAACTATCAAATGTATGATGAAACTGACTTTCATGAAGACAGCCCCAGGAATGGAAGACCAAGAGTTAAGGTTACTTTACACAGGACAATTTAGGCGATTTTTGGGAAGGAAGCGTTTTCTTCCCGGCAATCCCCCTGCTCGTCAGTGAAGGAGACCACAGCATACACATGCAGTGATCACCTCCACAGTATGGGGAGAAGAAATTGCTAATGCTCTTGCTCCTTCCTGTACAGACTCGTTTGCCAGCAGCAGATTGCTGTTTAGACAGAATGATCTGCTGCTGGCAAACGACGATTTAGGCGCCTGCACAAACGAGCATATTACCCGACGAACAAGGGTTTTGCTCGTTCATCGCCTAAACGGTGGAACCATTACAGTGCCAGATAACTGCTAACGAGCATTCCTATGGCCTGTGTAAAGGGGCCATAACCTCTGCTGCAGAAGATAAATTCATTAGCGTTATCAGCCTCAGAAATGACTAATTAACAGCACCTTAGATTAGAGCCTACAAAAATGCTTTACAAAGATCAAGTACCAGACATATCTCAATATCAACTGTTCAGAGGAGACTGTAAAAATCAGGCCTTTGTGGTCGAATTGCTGTAAAGAAGCCAGTACCAAGGAAAAAGAAGAAGAACAGAAATGCTTGGACCAAGAAACAAATAGAATGGACATTAGACTAGTGGAAGTCTGTACTTTGGTCTGGTGAGTCAAAGTTTGAAACTTTTGGTTCCATGTTTTTGTGAGACGCAGAAAAGTTAAGCGGATGGTTTCTACATGTGTGGTTCCCACTGTGAAGAATGTAGGGGGAGGTGTGATGTATAAAAAGTGAGGGGGCACACACACACGGGAAACACCAGATGATTAACTATATATCATTTAATATTCTAAAAACAGACCCATAAAATGACTAAAATATATACCATATAATATTACAGCCCCAAAGATACAGATATATGTCAATGCTAACAGATACGCTGGCGTGTTGAATTCATATATAGTCCATACAGTGTCCCAATTGAAGTGCTACAGTGTAGAAGCTACTATGAGTATGGTAAGGTTACATAGAGTCCATCTACACACTGTCTCAATTGGTATAGACAAGTGGTAGCACAATATGTTCCAATGCCTGTAGTGTTAAGTCGCCGGAGGTTTTATGGGCTTAGTCCAATTGTAGTGGAACACTCGTGTCCAATGTTCAGAGATCAGTAAGACGTATTTGGATAAACTTCCCAGTTACTTACTGTATCCAGCCGCTTGCGCTCCCCCGGTCTCTCCCCTCCTTGCTGTCTGGCCACAGCGTTGATTTCTCAGGTGGCCAAACCAGGCCGACTGTGGCGTCCCACGTGACCTGGTGGTATGGGGTTCCGGGCGGATGCTTTGGTGACGTCACTGTTGTGCGGCGGCAGTTTCAAATCTGGAAGTATTGGAAGTGAATCTCTGAAGTGCTTACAGCTCGATGTCCAGTCTCTTTGGTCTCTTTGGTCTTTGACTTGAATCCACGCTCACTCTGTGATGCCAGACGCGTTTCAGGGTCCTACACCCCTTCCTCAGTGGCCACCGAGTGAGTGGATTCTCACTCCTTTTAAATGGTATTGACCCACCATTGTGCTTTTTTCAGCTTTCTCCAATATGTGGAATGGATTTTATAAATATTGCCTTACAATGGTGCATAAGACAGTTTAAAAGAACATAATAATAAATATTAAACCCCACATAGTAATCACAATGTTAAAACATTAAAATAATATTCTCAGAGAGGAACTGCAAGGTCAAAAATGTATTTTAAGGAGAAAACGCATCAAAACCGCAGCCATGTGAACTGCGTTTTGTATGCGGTTTCTGTAGTTCTGTGTACTACAGGGCAAGCTGATCCCCATCCAAGGGACTTGGACCAAAACCGCACCGTTATAATTAGTTTTTTTCTGCGGTTGTATGATTTGTTGGTTTATTCCTCAAGATCCGTGTGTTAATGGGGTAATTGATAGTAATGTATAAGAGGAGCCGTCCCGTGGGGAGGAGGATCACAGTATCGATTAAAACTAGCTGCGATATCTCATCCCCACCGGACAACCCCCCATGATCACAGGAAACCGAAGACCTCCATCTCGGCATTTAGACCCTTCGGCATAATGGTATCATACTCGAAAATTCTACGAGATTCCTGTCGTGACATGTGTGCAATGTGGTTGCCTCCTCTCCACATTTTTTTGACCCTTTCTATGGCAGTGAATTTTAGGCCAGTTGGGTCACAGTTATGTTGTATTTTAAAATGTTTCGATAGGCAGTGTGTTTCTAGACCTTTCTTGATATTGGCCACATGTTCAGCTACCCTCTTCTTAAGTGTCCTTTTGGTCCTGCCTATATATTGTTTCCTACACCCGCATTCCAACAGATATATAACATCTGTAGAATCGCAGGTTAGGCATTCCTGTATTTCTACACTAAAGGGATTTGTTGTGGATTTTACCCAAGTTGTTTTTTTGGGGAAACTAGTGATCTTGCAATTTGTGCATCTGCCACATCTAAAAAATCCATTGGTTGCTAACCAATTATTCTTTTGTGGCTGTTGCCTATCCTTTTTGTTTTTCACTGTTGGGGCTATTTTGCCTGCCAAATTGTTTGCCCTTGTGTACGTTATTTTTGGTACATCGCTCAAAAGTGGGCCGATTAATTTATCGTTTAGCAGATGTCCCCAGTGTTTACGAATGCTTCTTTCCATCACTCTATATTGTGAGCTGAATGGAAGAATAATTCTGAGTGTTTCATCTCGCAGTTGTGGTGCCCCTATCTCAAAAAACCCCTTACGTTCCATCTTCTTGACTTTTTCCAATGATTTGTCTATCAGCTGGACTGGGTAGTCTCTTTCTAGCAGTTGTTTCTTCAAGTCCGCAGCCTCTTCATCAAACTTGTCCTCAACCGTACAGTTCCGCTTAAGTCTGCGGAACTGACTGGTTGGTATGTTGGTCAGCCACCGCGGAAGGTGGCAGCTAGCAAATCTGATGAAGCTATTTTTGGCTACGGGCTTGAAAAACGTATTGCATTGCAGCCTGCTGTCCCTAATCCATATCTCTAAGTCTAGGAATTCAACTTTTTCTTGACTGATAGTTGGACTAAATACAAGGTTCTTGTCATTTGTATTGAGGTCACTAAGGAATACATCAAGAGACTCAGCAGTATTAGACCAAATAAACAAGATATCATCAATGTACCGCCGCCACAGCACCAGATCCGTCCCCAGCCTGGGTCGAATGGTCTCCCTCTCCCATTGAGCCAAAAACAAGTTGGCATAGCTGGGGGCGAATCTGGTGCCCATGGCGGTACCGGTACACTGCAAATAAAACTCCTGCTCAAAGGAGAAGTAATTGTGAGCTAAAATATATCTTACTCCATCCAACAGGTATTCTAACTGTTCAACAGGGAGCCCAGCATCTCCCGACAATTGCTCATATAGTGCCTGTGTCCCCCTGGTGTGTTCAATGACTGTGTAGAGGGATCCAACATCCAATGTCCCCAAGATCCACCCATCAACCCAATTGACTTCTTCCAATGTTTTAATAATGTCAGTGGTGTCACGGATATATGATGGCACTCGCTTGACATAGGGTTGAAGCCATTGATCGATGTATTTAGAAAGATTGCATGATATAGATTGTATCCCCGACACTATCGGGCGACCTGGAGGTGCTTCCAGGTTCTTGTGGATCTTGGGGACACAATAAAACATGGGAATTCTCCTCTCTGTATCCAGGATGAACTTGGCTTCCTGGTCGGAAAGAAACTCAGCTTTTACCCCCCTTACACAGTACTCTTTCAAAATATTATAATATTCCTGTGTGGGGTCTCCCCTCAGTTTTTTGTAGGTGTTTTCTGATCTTAGTTGCCTATAGCATTCCTCTATATAGTCTGTCGTTTTAAGAATGACTACGGCCCCACCCTTATCAGCTGGTCTGATTACGATATTGTTCTCTTCCTGTAGGGATTTGATAGCTCTAACCTCCTCTCTGCTTAAATTTGTATTGATCTTGCGGCTCTTTATTCGTCTCAGGTCACGTTCAACATTGTTCCTGAACGTGGCCATTTCGCTGCTGATTTCCTGCCTCGGGAATTTTTTTGATCTAACTTTAAGATCTGTATGTGCATATTTATTGATGTTCCCTCCCATGTCGGTCTCCCTGTTAATGGGGTTTTTTAGAAAATATTTTTTGAGACATAGGCGTCTGATGAATTTTTCCACTCCTATGTATGTGGCAAATTTGTCCATAGCATTCGTAGGGGCAAACTTAAGGCCTTTATTGAGAAGTTGCACCTGGATTTCTGTGAGTGCAACATCACTGATATTTATTACATTGGTGGTTGGTGCTTTTAATTCTTGTGTTTTCTCCTTTTGTGAATGTCGTCCTCTCCGAATTCTTCGTTGTGATTGTGCCTTTGTGATCTGCTGGTGGTCGGTGTGTGATGGTGTACTGTGTTGTGATGGTGTCTGTGTTCCTGTCTGTGTGTCTGGTAGTGCCCCTTGCCCTGTGCATATTCCCTCGGACGCTCCCTCAAATTGTAATCGTGAACATACCCTTGTGCTTGGTGACTGCGTGTTCTTGTCTCTTGTCGTGGTGGAGTGGGAGTGCGTGTGCTCCTTATTCGTGCCTTGTGGTGTGGTGGTGTGAAATCTAAAAAATGCGGTGTTGCAAGTGTTTCATATCTGTTTGAGATTTTGACATTCTCAAACTGTGCATTTGTGTGTTCAACCTCCCTTTGTCCGTATATCTCAGTGCTCTCTTTTCTTTCCATGTGTTGTAATTTTCTAGATTTTTTGCCTATTATTTCCCTTTCCAATATATCTAAATTTTTGCAGATTCTTTCATGCCATTTATGGACTACATCGGTATCTGGGAATGTTTCCATTTCCCTTTTTAGGGTATCAATTTGCCCTGCCATTTCCTCTGTCATTTGTATCCTCCTTTTGATAATCATTTGGACAAGGGCCTCTGACTGTGTTTTCAAGAAGCCATCCCATTCCTTCTTGAATTTCTCACTCATCAGGTCAGACGCAGGTGTCTTGGCCAATGTTAAGCCTTTAGGGATGAAACCCTTGTCCAAATATTGCGTGAGAGATCTTATCTCCCATTTATTACGCAATTGACGTTGCAGAATCCTCTCTAGAGTTTTAAAAACATCATCCATTGATCTTGTGCTTTCTGTTGATACTTCTCCTTCTGTTGATGTGTGGGTGTGCTTTGCGTGTGATACTGTTGGGGATTTATTCAAAATTCAAGGCCCACAACCAAAATATCTTCTGGTAGATCTCTTTTGACACGTGACACGCTTCTATAATTTTGTGCAATAAAGTGATGTGCAGCTTGACACCACCTAAACACAATCATCATAAAATATATACCGTACTTGTCAATGGAACATTTTGTATGAAACTCATCTCAAGTCTGATGTTAGTGGGGGTTGTGGTTGGTGAGGGGCTCTGACTTGTTTCATGCCATAGGCCCAGGAAGCTGAATCTAGATCATTGTGGTAAGCTCTACACTATGTAGGCTTTCAGCAATAAAAAAAAACGGCTTGGTGGTGAAGCAGTTAAAGGGTTGCTGAGATGAGCAGCCTGTAATCACTTCCCCTGGGTTGTATATAGAGAGAGGAAGGAGTGGTTTGTCACATCTTATCTGTGTAGACCTAATACAGGAGTTATAGAGAAATGAAAGCTCAGTGCAAGGTCAGAGCAAAACCGTTTTTTGTACTGCATTTTATATATATATATATAGCGATTTAGAGGATAATGATACTTTAAGAGATGTTGCAAACACCCCCACATACTGTAAACCATGGCAACTAAACATCTGCATTCATTACCCTTTTGTATTTAAAGAGGATCAGTATCATTGTAAAGTATGCCTTGTTGTGACCATGGGTGGATCATTGGACCTATTCCCATGTAATACTCAAATTATTGGTTGGTCATTTGCAAAGAGTGCAGGAACACCCACCTAAAGTGAGTACTTTCTTAATAATTTTGAGTTAAACCAACCATTATATAATCCTATATTGCTGAGGACACCATCATTGTTATGGACATTGCAAAAAGGTAATGTACTGTATATATTCGTATTTGCCTCATTTTTAGGCTACTTTCACACTCGCGTTTTGGCTTTCCGTTCAGGGCTCTCACAAGCGGTCCAAAACGGATCAGTTTTGCCCTAATTCATTCTGAATGGAAAAGGATCCGCTCAGAATGCATCAGTTTGCCTCCGATCCGTCTCCATTCCACTCTGGTGGCGGACACCAAAACGCTGCCTGCAGCGTTTTTCTGTCCGCCATGTGGTGCGGAGCAAGACGGATCCATCCTGGCACACAATGTAAGTCAATGGGGACGGATCCGTATTCTCTGACACAATAGAAAACGGAACCGTCCCCAATTGACTTTCAATGGTGTTCATGAGGGATCCGTCATGGCTATAGGAGACATAATACAACCGGATTCGTTCATGACGGATGCATGCGGTTATATTATTGTAACGGAATCGTTTTTGCAGATCCATGACGGATCCGCAAAAAACGCTAATGTGAAAGTAGCCTTAATTTTAGCTAGTTTACAGTGGAGAATACCTCTGTACATTCATAAGGAATCCAAGCTTTTTCCTCTGGATGAAATTGGTACAGTAGTGGTAGCATCCACTTGGATTGGTACTCTATTTTGATAAGGCACCATAATTCAGATTGATAACCTAGAAATACCAGCAAGCGCTTTGTAGTTCAATCGGGTATATCCTTTATTGTATTCCAGCAGATATAATCTCAGGACGCGTTTCGGCCCGTCCAGCCTTCCTCAACTGATACACATGTAACAAAAGTACAATATTTTTTATAGGAGAAGTAATCAAGTCACATACAAATGACGTCAGACGCACCATATGTAGTGCCAATATCATTTTTATAATACCACATTTAGGACGTCTGACATCGCTTGTAAGTGACTTGATTATATCTTCTATAAAATACTGTTCTTTTGTTACATGTTTATCAGTTGAGGAAGGCTGAACAGGCCGAAATGCATCCTGAGATTATATCTGTTGGAATACAATAAAGGATATACCTGATTGAACTACAAAGCGATTGGCGGGATTTCTCTGATATTGACTTGGGGAATGCCCCTTCCCGTTGCAGCGTGCACAACTGATCGAGTGCTGGCTGAACTGTGAGACATAATTCAGATTGATGTCTGAAATCATAGCTGTAACACCTGGACAGATTTAGATCACAAAGGATAGTAAAACTGCGGCACACCTCCTTTGCAATGAAGCAGTAAAGACTTTATTCACCAAATTGTGCAACACTTCGATACAACTCTGATTCACCTGAGTGCAGCTGATCAGCGGGCGTGCCAGAAGTCAGACCATCACCTTCAATATTTAAAGGGAATGTGTCACCTATAATTTTTTTTACGATTTACAACCAGATTTTGACAAGTATCCTGTTTTTCTAGTCTGTTTTTATTTTCTGATTGTAGATTTTTTTATTCTATTTCCTGAACATGATTATGGGCTGTCATCTTGCATGAGCTGTTCTTAACAGCATTTAAATATATATATTTTAAAGCAGCCACATGGGGGAACCCGTTGACTTCTATGGGAGAGTTTTCTAGGCATGCTCTGTGACCTGTGCAGAGGTCATTGCATAAGGAAGGAGTACGGATAAGCTTTGACAATCACCTAATGTGAATGGTGGATCCTGTGGACTCTATCTATCTATCTATTTTTGAAAGATAATAGTGGTATAAAAAATGAAATATAACAACACCAAAGATTCTTTAAAAATATGTTTAACATAAAAACTTGATTTAAACAATAGGTCATTTTATGATGACATATTCCCTGGAAAACACCATTAAAATCAGTAGCAAACTATTGTAACATCTATAAGGACAGACAAGCTTAAAGTCAGCAACAGGTACAGTTTCAAGATGGGGAGAGAAAGATGAAAAAACTCCCAGGCCTTTATTAGGAGTGAAGCTTAAAGGGGTTGTCCGGGTTCAGAGCGGAACCTGGACAAACCTCCATTTTCACTCAGGCAGCCCCCCTGACTTGAGCATCGGAGCAGTTCATGCTCTGATGCTTTCCTTTGCCCTGCGCTAAATCACACAGGGAAAAGGCTCTTTTGTTTACAAGAACACACTGCCGGGCGGTGGCTTCTGCCCAGCAGTGTGTTCGGTGACGTCACGTGCTCTGATGGGCGGACTTTAGCACTGCCTTAGCCGTTTTACTGGCTAGAGCAGTACTAAAGCCCGCCCATCAGTGCCGGTGACGTCACCGGGCTCCCAGTGCAGCCGGAAGAAGAGGCTTCAGCTCGCCTGCAAGAGACCCGGTACGTCACCAAGTATAAGAAAACAGTCACTTCCGGTTAAGAATTTCCTATATGAAAACGGGGCTTCAGAAATATGTGGCAAAGGTAGGACATGCATGTATGTAATATGTATGTCCCTCTAGTACTATTACACCAATGTCCCCAATCCCGGACAACCCCTTTAAAGTCAATTATGTAGTAAAATAGGTTTTGTATTACCCAAGATGAGTCCAAGATATAAGGCGGTGGCTTCTGGTGCATGTTCATTGTGCATATGCAGAAAGTACAGTGGTTATCGCAGGTAATGGATTAGATCTATTACACCAGGGATGCCCAACCTGCAGCCCTCCAGCTGCTGCAAAACTACAATTCCCAACATGCTCTGAAAGCTGTAGGCCATCAGGGCATGCTGGGAGTTGTAGTTTGGCAACAGTTGGACGGCTGCAGGTTGGGCATCCCTGTATTATATAATGAAGGAAGAGAACCATCACACTAGCGCCACCTCTTGGAATTGGCTCCCTGTAGCTGGCCAGCTAAGACCTGTCCTAGGTTGCTAATATAGATTATATGTTTATACAGCTAGACCTGCCAATAACCTTAATACAGTTCCTATGTTTTTGTGTTAGGCAGAGTTATTTACAGATAATTCATGTTTGGATGTCATATAACTGTTATATATTGTGTTCAAAGAAGCAGAAAAGATAATATGCCTTCAAGATTCATTATATAATGTAAGGTAAGCTCAATGACACAGCAGACACAACAGAAAGCATAGAGTTAAACTGTTGTTGCTAAGCAGGAGTCTTGACCAATCCTAGCTAGCCTCACACAGCCCAGGAGTTTTGACCAATTACAGCCAGCCTCACACACAGCTTGTGTGGGAAATTCCCCTAGCAGGAGCTGCTAGAAATCATAACACCAGAGGAGAGAAGCTGAACAGACATTTACTCCACTAAGAGCTGTGTTTTATGGAAGCAGAGAGGCCAAAATAGGTATTTAAAACAGTTGTTCCTACTGTTCCTACTGTTAATATAGTGATTAGAACTATATATTGAACCAGTTATATGTGTTTACTTACAGTTCCACCAATTGCAAACTACAAATACCATACAAACAATTGCAACCATTCAAATTCCATATTGCAATCCAAATTGCATACAACCATACCAGATCATACTCAACCAATCTGCAATTAGTTACTGCTAACTGCATATTAAAAATTGCAACCAAATTCAGCAAGTGAACTATTAGTTAGACCTCAGATATACCTCTGAGAGAGATCATAAAGTGCTTAAATAACTTAAAGTGAGAGTACAGACACTCAAGAGAGAAATGTATCCACCATTTTATGTTGAATGACAAGATTGAACAGTTGGACCACCATCTTATGCATACCGCCATCTTGTGATATCTTTTCAACACGTTTTTTGTACATGGACTATCTGCTGCAGAGGCGGCAGTGTTATATATGAAGAAAAGTTGAAGTTAATAAAGAAGTTATTTCAAGCATTTGGTGTGCTCTTTAAACCTACTGTTTCCATAGAAGGGCGCTAGAGGAATTACAGAGTAACAGACAGTCTGGTTAGACTAAAAGTCAGAGATATCAAAATTCTTCTAATGCCACAGCGCAAAAGGCACTTCATACTTCTGCGCCTGCCACAGTGGAACTATTACCCTTAGAGGGCGAAGTGATAGCGCTCCTCAACTTGCATAGTAAAGAGCGCATTAGAGCAGCGGAGCGCCAGCATATACTGTACCGCCACGCAGCAACTTTTCCCTGAGTGAGCAAGCAAAGACACCTCAGCGGAGCTACCATAGAGGCCATAGAACGTGTGCAATAGTCAAACTGCAGCCGACACTTAAAGTGACAGAACGGCAAAGGCAAAATAGTCAGAGAAAGAGCGCCAACCCTCCTGCGATCCCTAGAGAAAAAAAGAGACGCATGGTGGGAGGCCAAAATCCAGAGCTAGAGTGCCCGCACCGATATCCACAGAGAGACCACGTACTGCAGCCAGCTAGTTTCATGCCACTAGGCCCAAGGTCTGCAGCAGCGTATCCAAGCCAGCGCATCGCAAGTTAGCACAAAGAA
The DNA here is from genome assembly GCF_905171765.1 of Bufo bufo. NCBI lineage: Eukaryota > Metazoa > Chordata > Amphibia > Anura > Bufonidae > Bufo > Bufo bufo. Next base: position 136,816,397 of record NC_053391.1, on the reverse strand, counting down.
TCGCAAGTCATCACAGTGCATCGCAAGTCAGCGCAGAGCAGAGTATCACAGCAATAAAAGACACGTCTCCTGACATTTGTTCCTGCTCTTCAGAATAAGGTCAGAGCTTTCCTTGTATTACTTATTATTGCACATAGGTTTTGGTATAAAGCAGTGGTCAGCAACCTGTGGCTCTAGAGCCACATGCGGCTCTTTAGCCCCCTGATGTTGGCTCTTCCAGGTGCGGGCTCACATGTACAGTGTGATAGCATTTTCGTATCCCGTAGCAAAAATAGGCAGGAGGGTGAAGACCAGGAAGCGGTGAGGGCTCTGTACTCACCGTTTCCTGGTCCTCGGTTGTAGGCTGTGCAGGGCTGCGCACAGTGTGAGGCGCTCTGTGACGTCACGCTGTGCACGCCAGTTCACAGCACAGCCGACAGCAGGAGGAACACAGAGCGCGGGTGGTGAGGAGCAGCGGCATCCAGGAGCCGGAGAGGTAAGTGCTTTTTTATTTTATGAAACTTGGGGCTGATCTAAGGCAATGGGGTGATGAGAATCATAATGGGGGATATGAGAGGCATCATGGATGATGAGAGGCATCATGGATGATAATGGGGATGATGAGAGGCATCATGGATGATAATGGGGATGATGAGAGGCATGGGGCTCTTATCTGAGGTCTGATTGAGGGGGTCATTTACTTTGGGGTCTGAGCTGACGTCTGATCTCAGGGAGGTCTTATTAACATTGGGGTTCTGATTAGTGGTCTGACCTGAGGTGTAATGAAAAATATTTTTTTCCATATTTTCCTCCTCTAAAACCTACGTGCGTCTTATAGGGTGAAACGTTGTGGAGTGAAAGAAGATGTAGTGTCGAGGATTGCGAAAGGTATGTTCAGATGGTTAGGAATACCCTTATGAAGTAAATAACAATGTACCTTCCTATATATTTGAAGTTTAAAAAATTTGGCTCTCAGAAAAAATAAAATCGCTGTTTTGTCGATATTTGGCTCATTTTACTAATAAGTTTGCCCACCACTGGTATAAAGGAATAAAAGACAAAGGACAGTTTGTAATACACGGACTCTATTACATTTAAAGTGAAAGTCATTTATTGCCTGCATTTATCGCTGTTACATTTAAAGTGAAAGGCATCTTATTATTCGTATTGATTGTCAGTATTGCATTTAAAGTAAAATGTCTGAGCCTAGTATTACCATGCCACTGTTAGAGGATACAAAGATAGATAGAGTAGAAGTTGAAGAGCAAGGGAACCTGTCTGATGCAGCATTAGTCTTACCTCAAACAAATATAGCCCAAACAGATGAACTAAAACGTTCATCACGTGCCAGAAAACCGACCTCAAAGTTCGCCCGGATGTATAATAGGTGGAATTCATACATTAAAGACATTCGTAGAAAGCTAAAGCAAAAAAGTATAAAAAGGAACTTGAGTGATATGGTAGAGATCGTAGAAGAATCGGAATCAGAGCTTATGGCGGCATATGTCAACCTGCTGTCATTTGAGACACCTTCCCAGGATATTGTAAGTAACATGGACACATGTACGGCAGTCACTAAAGATTTAGTAAAGCTCATGAGAGAACTTTCATCTGCAGCTAATTATGATGAAGTTAAAGCAAGAAGTAGAATGAATGAGCTTTTTATGAGAGAATATGCTAGGTCCTTATGGGGAACCACAATCTCAAGTGTGACTTCCTTCGCTAGCAGAAGTGCCACCCATATATCAGAGTCCTCAAATACTTCAGCCAAAAGAATTAAGGAATTAAGCAAAAAGGAATTAGTTGAACAACTTGCTGTCAAGAGAGCAGAAATTGAAATGAAAGCTGCCATCGAGGCACAGCGCTGTCAAATGGAAGCACAGCACCATCAAATGGAAGCTGAAATGGTTGCACAATGCCATCAGATGGAAGCTGAAATGGAGGCACAGTGCCATCAAATGAAAGCTGAAATGGAAGCACAGCGCCAACAGATGAAAAGTCTGGAAAGGCAGAAAGAAGTTAAGATCATAGAAGCCAGACTCAGAGTATATGAGGAGGATATGAGTCAGAGTAGTCATAGTTTCAAATCTGTACTAAGTGAAGAAAAAGACCCCTATTTTCCTTCATACACTTAAGAGAATGAAAGGAAATCTCCAGCATATAGTGAAGAAATAAGTCATTATCCTTCCATCCCTGCTCAGAAAGACAAAGAGAGGCCAAGTCCAGTGTTAGGAAAAAGGTGTGTGGATTTACCCTTTATCTCTACCGGAAAAGAAGAAGAAAGAGACTCACCTATTTCAGAACTAAGTGAGAAAATAGAACCGGATGATTCAATTCCTAGATGCCACGGCAATGCTCAGGAGAATGTTATAACCATTGTCCCAGCAAGACCACAAAGAACAGTCCTAGCTAGACTTCCCGTTCCGGAATCTACTGTATTTTCAGGAGATGCACTGAAGTTCATAGAGTGGAAGGCAAGTTTTGAAATGATCATTGCTTCAGTCCAGTCGACAAGTTATTCTACCTTCAGAGATATGTTGGTGCGGAAGCAAAGAAAGTTCTTGAAGGTAACTTCTATAGAAAAGACGAAGAAGCCTACAAGCAAGCTTGGGGAAAATTAAATGCAAGATATGGTCATCCTTTCTTAGTACAAAGAGCTTTTAGAGAGAAATTGAATAACTGGCCTAAAATAGGTCCTAAAGAACACTTCAGACTCCAAGAGTATGGTGACTTCCTGCAAACATGCAGCAATGCCATCCCACATGTTAAAGGTCTAGAAGTACTGAACAACTAGAAAACCACAGGATGCTAGCCAAGCTACCTGAAGAAGTGGCTTCTAGATGGAATCGCTATGTGACTAAATAGTTAGATCTAGGCAAGAACTTCCCAAGTTTTAAAGAGTTCTCTGAGTTCGTCAATAAGGAAGCCCGGATAGCATGTAATCCAGTAACATCATCTTACGTCTTAAAATCCTTAAAAGAAAGACCTGCAAGAGAGATAAGACGTGTAAGAGCAAATAAATTTGCAACCAACGCAGGAGCTAAAGATCCAGATACCTACGAAAGCAAGTTCAAAGTCACTACTGGGATCAGTAAAGAGACAGAACCGACAAATCTTCAGACTACCTTCAAGTGTATGTTCTGTGGAGAGAACCTCTCCATACACAAGTGCCAACAATTAAAGTTGAAGCCCCTAGATGAAAAGAAAAGGTTTGTACTTGAGAACCAACTGTGTTTCGGTTGTCTAAGAAAAGACCATGTTACTAAGGAGTGTAAGAAAAGGGCCACATGCAGCATTTGCAAAGGACGTCATCCTACACCACTACATGAAAAACGTCCAAATATAGATAAATCCTCAATACCTAAAGATACTGAGGAAGGAAAGAAAGTATTGGTATTCTCTTGCAGAGTGAGGGAAGGAGAAAGCAACGGAACATCAATGGTTGTACCAGTTTGCATTTCAAATCCTAAAAGGATGAACAAGAAGGTATACGCCTATGCGCTACTGGATGCCCAGAGTGATGTCACCTTCATTGATCAAGAAATTACAAGTGGCTACAGAACCAGTGAAGCTCAAACTCACCACAATGATGGGGAGAGACACATTAGTGAACAGTCAAAGGGTCAAAGAACTGAGAGTTAGAGGACTTCATTCAAACTTCACATTAGATCTACAGTTGTGTTCCAAATTATTCAACCCCCAATGCTGTAAAAGGTTTTAGGGAATTTAGTGTACATTTGTAATTGTGTTCAGAATGAAATCTTACAAGGACTTTTTAAAGAACCAAATGCAACTAAAATGACATCAATTGTTTTTGTAATACAGTATTAAATGTTTTTTTTGTGATTTCTTCCTTGACACAATTATTCAACCCCTTAAAGACTACTACTCTTAAGAACAGAGGTTCATTCAAGTGTTTTCGATCAGGTATTGAAAACACCTGTGGATGTCAAGGAGCAGCAATCAAGCATAATAAGCACCAATTAGGCAGATTTAAAAGGACTGTGATACTCAGCTCCTTCTAGACATTTACTGGTGTGTTTACAAACATGGTGAAGTCAAGAGAATGGTCCAGGAAGACAAGAGAATAGGTGATTTCTCTTCACAGGAAGGGCAATGGCTATAAGAAGATTGCAAAGATGTTAAACATACCAAGAGACACCATAGGAAGCATCATTCGCAAATTCAAGGCAAAGGGCACTGTTGAAACGCTACCTGGTCGTGGCAGAAAGAAGATGCTAACTTCGACTGCTGTGCGCTACCTGAAGCGCAAAGTGGAGAAAAGTCCCCGTGTGACTGCTGAGGAACTGAAAAAAGATTTGTCAGATGTGGGTACTGAAGTTTCAGCTCAGACAATAAGGCGCACACTGCGTAATGAAGGCCTCCATGCCAGAACTCCCAGGCGCACCCCCTTGCTGTCTCCAAAGGATAAGAAGAGTCAACTGCAGTATGCCAAAAGTCATGTGGACAAACCACAAAAGTTTTGGGATAGTGTTCTGTGGACTGATGAAACAAAATTAGAACTGTTTGGGCCCATGGATCAACGCTATGTTTGGAGGAGGAAGAACAAGGCCTATGAAGAAAAGAACACCTTGCCTACTGTGAAGCATGGTGGGGGGGTCAATCATGCTTCGGGGCTGTTTTGCTTCTACAGGTACAGGGAAGCTTCAGCGTGTGCAAGGTACCATGAATTCTCTTCAGTACCAGGAGATATTGGATGAAAATGTGATGCAGTCCGTCACAAACCTGAGGCTTGGGAGACGTTGGACCTTTCAACAGGACAATGATCCCAAGCATACCTCCAAGTTCACTAGAGCATGGTTGCAGATTAAAGGCTGGAACATTTTGAAGTGGCCATCGCAGTCACCAGACTTAAATCCGATTGAGAACCTCTGGTGGGACTTATAAAAAGCAGTTGCAGCGCGCAAGCCTAAGAATGGGACTGAACTGGAGGCTTTTGCCCATGAAGAATGGGCGAAGATACCCGTAGATCGCTGCAAGACACTTGTGTCAAGCTATGCTTCACGTTTAAAAGCTGTTATAACTGGAAAAGGATATTGTACTAAGTACTAAGATTGAATGTCACTTGGGGGTTGAATAAAACTGATAATGATGTGAGCACAGAAAAGACATTTGTGGTTATTTCATTATAAATGTTATGTTATATTTGTCTGACTTACAAGTGCCTCTTTGATTTAATTGTAAACAAGATGACTGAAATGATCAAAATCAATGTCAAACTGGCCAAAACACTCAATTTCAGTGGGGGTTGAATAATTTTGAAAACAACTGTACCTCCAGCTTATACGAAAGACGATCTACCTCTAGATCGAGATCGCATACCTACATGTGAAACAGCCAATAAATGGGAGCACCTATCTGTCATATCTCATGAAATGTCACCGCTGAAGGAGTTTGGTGTTGGACTATTGATAGGTTATGATTGCCCCAAAGCCTTGGTACCACGAAAGGTAATCACAGGAGGAAAGGGTGAACCCTACGCTGTTCAAACTGATCTAGGATGGGGTGTTGCTGGAGGAAAACAGCAGATCGCAAACTCAAGACAGGTAACAGGATTGTGTCATCGAATATCTGTCCAAGAGTTACCAACTGTAAGTCCAGCAAAAGTAATCAAGATCCTTGAATCCGACTTTGCAGACATAAGTTCTAAAGAAAAGAGTGTATCCCAAGAAGATATAAAATTCGTACACTTTCTAGAAGAAAGTATTCAGCAGAATCAACCAGGTCATCTTGAAATGCCCTTACCTTTCAGAGAATGACCTCGTCTGCCAAATAACAGAAATCTTGCCCTAGTAAGATTGAAATGTTTGAAGAAAAGGATGGGATGAGATCCCAAACTCAAGAATGATTATTTGAAATTCATGGAAGGCATCCTCAAAGAAGGACATGCAGAGAAAGTTAATAACCAACCTAAAGAAGGAGAAGTGTGGTACATCCCACATCAAGGTGTTTACCACTCAAAGAAACCAGATAAGATTAGAGTAGTATTTGATTGCTCAGCAAAGTACAATGGTGTTGCATTGAATGATCATCTACTAAAAGGACCAGATCTTACAAACACTCTGCCTGGAGTACTCTGTATATTCAGAAAGTATCCCATAGCAGTCATGTGTGATGTTGAAAAGATGTTCCACCAGTTTCATGTGAAGAATGAAGATAGAGACTTCCTGAGGTTTCTATGGTGGGAGGACGGAGATACAGATTCAGAGCCAGCAGAATACAGAATGAAAGTACACTTGTTTGGAGCAGCATCATCTCCAGGTTGCGCCAATTATGGTATGAAGTATCTGGCCAATCAGAATAAAAAGGATTTCCCGTCAGCAGCAAATTTTCTGAAAAAAAACTTTTATGTAGATGATGGTCTCATAAGTCTAGAGTCTACAGAATCTGCAATCAAGCTAGTGAAAGAAAGCCAAGAGTTATGCGCAAGAGGAAACCTATGCCTTCATAAATTCATCTCAAACAACAAAGAGCTACTGGAATCCATCAATGACTCTCAACGTGCATCAACAATGAAGAATGTAGATCTCAATTATGATCATCTTCTAGTTCAAAACGTACTTCGATTGGGATGGAATGTAGAGAATGACAAGTTCTTCTTTGCAGTATCTATTGAAGAGAAAGTTGCAGCTAGACGTACCATTTTTTCCGCAGTGGCTTCTATATTTGATCCATTGGGATTCTTGGCCCCAGTAATCCTCAGAGCAAAATAAATACTACAAGAATTATGCAGACAGAAGTTGGGATGGGATGAGCCCATACCTGAAAATTTTAGACCAAGGTGTGAGAGTTGGATAAGAGACTTGCAAAACTTGAGAGGAGTTTGGATACCCAGATGTTTTGTACCTCATGATTTCGGAAAGTACAAGAAAATAGAACTTTATCATTTTTCAGATGCCAGTAATTATGGTTATGATCAGTGCTCCTACATCAGAGTAATAGGAGAAGAAAAGATACACTGTGCCCTGGTTATGGGGAAGGCCAGAGTTGCACCTATCAGTATTCAGACAATACCAAGACTTGAACTGACAATTGGAATTGAAAATAGATGAAGAATACTCACAAGTTGTCCTAGGATACATAAGCAACGAAGCTCAAAGATTCCATATCTTTGTCGCCAACAGAGTTGAGAAAATTTGAGAAATAACAAATCCGGAACATTGGCATCACATTGACACAAAGTTGTACAAACATTAAGCACTGCTGCCAAGTGTCAAGATGACATACTTGAAAGACTAGCCAGATGTTCAAAATGGAATACAGTCATAAATATAGTAGCTCGAATTCAACGTTTGGCAAAGTGAATCAGAAAGAAGGAATTATTGAATGTAGAAGAAAAAATGAAAGCTGAAGAAACAGTCATAAGACTCATTCAACAGAGATTCTACAGTGAAGAGTTGAAGAGATTTAGTCAAGAACCTAAAAGGCTTCTAAACAGCCACCGATTGTATAAGCTTAATATTGTTCTACAGGATGGTATACTGAAGGTGGGAGGAAGACTGTAAAATGCATCATTACCTAGCAGAGTGAAGCATCCAGCAATTCTACCCAAAAACTCTACCTTCACAAGATTGATTATTGATCACTACCATAACAAATCCTTGCATCAAGGAAGAAGCTTTACCCAAAGCTGTTTGAGAGAAGGTGGTTACTGGATTGTGAAAGGAAGCAAAGTTATAGCAAAGTATATAAGTAAATGTGTAGTCTGCAGAAAGGCACGTAGACCTACCAAAGAATGGCAGATTTACCGGCAGATCGTGTAAACCGATCACCACCAAAAATATGTCGGGCCCATCTACCAGACGACAAGGTGGCTTCTAATCAGATGGGGCCTACTGTAACATGCCTCTCCTGGGCTTACAGCCTACAATCTGGGCAAAGTAGCACCCAGCTATATCCTACACATGCCTCCCCCAGGCTGTCAGCCTGCAATATGGGCAAAGTAGAATACAGCTGTACAATCTATCTAATTAAAAGCACATGGTAAATGGTTGGTGGTGCACGGTTCAAACTCACCACCAGGGGGCGCCACCCCCCCCCCCCCCCCCCCCCCAGTGGCAGTGACAATAGGGAAGAAAAACAAACGATCAAGCACCTCCATCTACTTTGCCCATATTGCAGGCTGACAGCCTGGGAGAGGCATGTGTAGGATATAGCTGGGTGCTACTTTGCCCAGATTGTAGGCTGTAAGCCCAGGAGAGGCATGTTAGAGTAGGCCCCATCTGATTACAAGCCACCTTGTCGTCTGGTAGATGGGGCCGACATATTTTTGATCAATTATATGCACAAAGAGCTTCTAACTGCCCTTGCAGTAAGTATGGCCACCAAGCAGCTATTTTTATTCAGTGTTTGCTTATATCTTTGTGCAATTGACCAAACACCACGAGACATGTAACACCAAACTAGACATACCAACTCCCTGAATATAACCCACTCCATACAAATAGGGACAGGAAGGGAAGGAGACATCGGGATAACATTGATGACCACAAGGGTGGCCCTCACTGGACAGATGGAACACCCTGGACTGGAGCAGAGCTCCAACCACAGCTGAAGTACAACTCACTCCAGCCAGGAAACCACAGAGGATATAAGCCAAGTGACCACACCCAGTCAGGGAGTTAACCCTTACAGCACCAGACAGAGGGAGGCTACAACTTAAAGGGGAAGTGCATACACAAGCATACAAAACCATACGTTATCACCGGCAACAGCATGCGTGGCAACCATGTCACGGCAATCACCCAGAAGGCCGAGACACTGCTACTGCATGCTCTCACAGCAACATATTGCCGCGGGAAACCGCAAGTGTGGCAACAGTGTCACAGCGCAAACCAAAGGCCGTGACATCTCCTTAGCCATCGTGTCCCCGCGCTGCAGAGGCGGGGATCCGATTTTTGCCATGGCAGCCCCAAGCCATTCCAATACACTGATAGTCAATGCAGTACAATACAGATGTATTGTGCTGCATTGAAACAGGGATCAGACCCTGTAATGTTGAAGTCCTGTCAAAAAAATAACATAACACCGTCAAAAAAATAACATAAAAACCGTGCCAAAAAAAGCCATTTTTATCACCTTACATCACAAAAATTGCAACACCAAGCGATCAAAAAGGCATATGCCCCCCTAAATAGTACCAATCAAACCGTCACTTCATCCAGCAAAAAATGAGCCTCTACCTAAGACAATCGGTCAAAAAATCTAAAAGCTATCACTCTCAGACAATGGAGACACTAAAATTTTTTATTTATTTTTGCTTCAAAGCTGTTATTATTGTGCTAAAGTGAAATAAATGAAAAAAAAGACATATTAGGTATTGCCGCGTCCATAACAACCTGCTCTATAAAAATATCACATGACCTAACCACTCAGGTGAACACCGTAAAAAAAAAAAAGTAAAAAGTGTGTAAAAAAAAAACATTTTTTGTCACCTTGCATCACAAAAAGTGTAATACCAAGCTATTAAAAAGTCCCATGCACCCTAAAATAGTACCAATCAAAACGTCATCTCATACCAAAAAAAATGAACCTCTACATAAGGCAGTCGCCCAAAATGTAAAAACACTATGGCTTTCAGAATATGGAGACACTGAAAATATATATTTTTTCAAAAATGCTTTATTATGTAAAACTGAAACAAACAACCAAAAATAGCAGTCATATTTGGTATCGTCGTGTCCGTAACAACCTGCTGCTCTATAAAGAATACCACACCACATGATCTAACCTGTCAGATAAACACTGTAAATAACAAAAAATAAAAACGATGCCAAAACAGCTATTTTTTGTTACCTTGCGCCTCACAAAAAGTATAATATAGAGTAACCAAAAATCATATGTACCCTAAAATAGTACCAACAAAGCTGCCACCTTATCCCGTAGTTTCCAAAATGGGGTTATTTTTTTGGAGTTTCTACTCTATGGATGCATCAGAGGGTCTTCAAATGTAACATGGCAGCTTAAAATTATCCCAGGGAAATTTGCCTTTCAAAAACTATATGGCGTTCCTTTCCTTCTGCGCCTTGCAGTGTGCCCGTAATGCAGTTCATGACCACTTATGGGGTGTTTCTGTAAACTACAGAATCAGGGCAATAAATATTCAGTTTTGTTTGGCTGTTAACCCTTGTTTTAATACTGGAAAAAAATGGATTAAAATGGAAGATCTGCTAAAACAGGGAAATTCAGAAATATTATCTCCATTTTCCAATAATTCTTGTGGATCACCTAAAGGGTTAACAAAGTTTGTAAAATCAGTTTTTGAATACCTTGAGATGTGTAGTTTCTAAAATGGGGTCACTTTTTTTGGAGTTTTAACTTTAGGGGTGCATCAGGGGGTCATCAAATGTGACATGGCAGCTTAAAATTATCCCAGTGAAACTTGCCTTCCAAAAACCATATGGCGTTCCTTTCCATCTGCGCCCTGGCATGTGCCCGTACAGCAGTTTACGACTACATATGGGGTGTTTCTGTAAACTATAGAATCAGGGCAAAAAATATAGAGTTTTGTTCGGCTGTTAACCCTTGCTTTGTTAGCGAAAAAAATTGATTAAAATGGAAAATCTGCCAAAAAAGTGAAATTTCATCTCCATTTTCCATTAATTCTTGTGGAACACATAAAGAGTTAACAAAGTTTGTAAAATCAGTTTTGAATACCTTGAGGGGTGGTTTCTAAAATGGGGTCATTTCTGGGTGGTTTCTATTATGTAAGCCTTACAAAGGAACTTCAGACCTGAACTACAGTATTTTTGGAGTTATTACTATCTATTATAAAAGTAGAGAAATTGAAATTTGGAAATTTGCAGAGTTTTCCAATTTTTCTGGTAAATTTGGTATTTTTTTAGAAATAAAAATGTTTTGACTCAATTTTACCACTGTCATGAAGTACAATATGTGACGAGAAAACAATCTCAGAATGGCCTGGATAAGTAAAAGCGCTTTAAAGTTATTGCCACGTAAAGTGACACATGTCAGATTTGCAAAAAATGGCCTGGTCCTTAAGGTGAAAAATGGCAAGGTCCTTAAGGTGTTAAGGAGATTGAGCACGCTACATAAATGACAGAATGCTAAAATGGATGGCTGGTTTTGACAGGGGCTTCTTTGGATTGATAAAACTTATCTGCACAAGAATATGTTGGTGGTTTAGTGGTCTCAAACCTAGTGACAGGTTCCTTTTAAATGTACAGCAGGAGGGGTGGCCACAAGGCGACCTGTCGCATGACAAGAAAGTTGGGCAACATTATTACTATCATTATTATTAAAGTACCATTTTTTCCATGGTACTGTACATATGATAAGGGGTATACATACATAATACAGACAATTGCAATAACTATGAACCAGGCGAATTACAAACTGGTACAAAAGGAGAGAGGACCCTGCCCGCAAGGGCTTACAATCTACAAGGGATAGGAGAAGGACACAGTAGGTGAGGGTAAAACTGGTCATGACAGTATAGAAGCAGTAGGGTTACTGTAGGTTGTAGGCTTGTCTAAAGAGGTGGGCTTTTAGGTTTCTTTTGAAAGTTTCCACTGTAGGTGGAAGGTTGATATGTTGGGGTAGAGAGTTTGAGAGTACGACGAAGACACTTCATGTAATGTCGTTATGTGACATGTCGGATTGTGTCGCAGGTCATGCGCGACCAGGGCCGGCGTGGGGGGAAACAGTGTGGGGTAAACTACTGTGTGGGGGCAGTAGGGGGAAATTACTGTGTGGGGGCAAACTACTATATGGGGGCAGTGTGGTGGAAATTACTATGGGGGGATTACTATGGGGGGCAGTGTGGGATAAATTACTGGGTGGGGGGCAAATTATTATGGGGGGATTACTATAAGGGGGGGCAGTGTGGGGGGAATTACTGTGTGTGGGGGGGCAAATTATTATGGGGGATTACTATATGGGGGCAGCTTGGGGGGCCTTGCTATTTGGGAGGCACTGTAGGGGCAATGCTATTATTTTTGGGGACACTATACAGGGATTATTACCTGGAGCACAATATAGGGTGTTATTATTATTACTGGGGCACTCTAGGGGATATTATAGCTGCTGTGGACACTATAGGGACGTTTGGGGTAATTTATCAAACTGGTGTAAAGTAGAACTGGCATGGTTGCCCATAGCAACCAATCAGATCTCACCTTTCATTTTTGACAGCTCTTTTGGAAATCCAGTTCTACTTTTCACCAGTTTGATAAATGACCCCAATTATGTCTATTAGGGTCACTATTTTATCGGAAGTATAGTACCTGGGACATTGGGGAGCACAACAGGCACAATATTGGGGGTGGCAGCAGGATGACACTGTGGGGACACCAGGATGGGGAGGTTGATGGAAAATTGAGAAATCTAACGTGTCTGTATTACAAACTCTGTGGAGACTAGATGCGGCTGAAAGAATTTGTCATGGCGGTCTGGGTCAAACGGAGGAGAAGAGGAAAGAGAAGGTCTACATGACAGGAGATGTCCCTGTATGTAAGAGGTATGTGGTCACTATGACATGTAGAAAGTGTTTTTAAAGGAGAGTTACACTTTAAAGGCTATATTTGTTTGTCTTTCCAACCTGCTTCTTGTTTTTTTCAGTTAAAAGGTTTACCTGGGAATTTGATATGGATGGTCTATCCTCAGGATAGGTCATCAGTATCAGATCAGTGGGGATCCGACTCCTGACACCCCTGCTGATCAGCTGTTTGAAGAGGCCATGGCGCTCACAAGAGCTCCGGTGAGCACTGTGGTCTCTTTATAGTTTACCAAGCACAGCGCCGTACATTAGACAGCAGCGATGCTTGGTATTGCAGCTCATCTCCTTTCACCTGAATGGGACTGAACTGCAACTAGGCCATGTGACTGATATACAGTGACATCACTGGCCTCCCAACAGTTGATTGGCAGGTGTCCCGGGAGAAGGACGCCCGCCGATCTGATATTGATGACCTATCCTAAAGATAATCTTATACACCTTGCTGGTACTGTATTACACTGCAGTTTCTCTGCACGAGAATCTGCGTGGAAAAACCATGTGTAATCTGCAATCACTGCAGGCAGGCTATGTGTGAATGTGTTGTCTGAGCAATATTTATTTTCGGGCCCCACTTAAAACTTTGCCCAGGGCCACACTTTGTGCGTGACTTTTACCCCATTGACTCTAAGTCACTCGTACGCAACAGGTGACTCACCTGCAACTTGGTTATGTTTTCTCAGTTCTAAAATAGTTGCACGACAGCAAGTTGCAAACAAGTCGTACAAATTTTATGGCCAAACACTGTACATATGAGCGCTGAAATCTGAAATATTGTACAAGGAAAAATGATTCAATAGGAAGATACCGAGTAGCAAACACAAGCCTGCAGGGAGGTGACTTCCGTGATTAATTAAAGATAGAACAAAGATAACATTTTTACCACAAAGTTAGGGCTCATGCACACGAACGTATTTTCTTTCCGTGTCCGTTCCATTTTTTTGCGGACCGTATACGGAACCATTCATTTCAATGGGTCCGCAAAAAAAACGGAAGGTACTCCGTGTGCATTCCTTTTTCGTATGTCCGTATTTCCGTCTCGCAAAAAAATAGAACATGTCCTATTATTGTCCGCATTACGGACAAGGATAGTACTGTTCTATTAGGGGCCAGCTGTGCAGTTCCGCAAAATACGAAATGCACACAGACATCATCCATATTTTTTGCGGACCTCAAAATACATACAGTCGTGTGCATGAGGCCTTACTCGTATGTTGGCACATTAAAGTGCTGTGAGAAATCTGTCGCTTGTCATGCTGGAGCAGTAATAGTCTGATGACAGCGCAGGAACATTTTCTGAAGTGTAATTTCATCCATGTGATGTGTGGATGTGTCAGTCTCGGGGTGATTGAGTGCATTGCGTCCTAGTTTTTTTACTGTCTGGAAAGTACCCATGTGCCATAACAATACAAATGTATCATTTCTTTTCTGCAGGATCCGTCTTGTAGCCCAGGGCCCATGCTTCATACCGCCTAGGTGATTGTTCAGTTCTGAGATAATAAGCCAGAAAATAGGACTTGTGAACAGTAGAAGGGACAGTAAATTGCGGAGGAGCTCAAGATGACATCTGTGCAGCTTGTTCTTGTAAGAACCCTGTAATTTGTGTGCTGGAGAACAATTGCGTTGGTGTGCAGTCATCTGCCGGCAGGATGCATTCCTCACTGTAAAATCATTGATGATCTATTTTTCTATTCTTTGCAAAAATCTATATGCAACTTGATGAGCAGAAAAAAAAACCTTGTAGGGAATTGTCCCAGAAAAAGAGCTTATCACATATCCACTTCATAGGTAATAAGTATCTGATTGGTGTGGGCCTGATCACCCCCACTGATCATGAGAACTGTGTCCTAGAGTGAATGGAGCGACAGACGTACATGCACACCGCCGCTCCATTCATTCTTTATGGGACTGCCAGACAATGGATCATAAAAGGAGACAAAATATAGAAGACGGATTCGACTTCTCCTCTTTTTTTAATTTACTTCTGGTTTTTGTCTTTCAAAACTGCATTCAGACCCTATTTAATATTGCATAGTTCCCTCTAAGCTGTGCTCCTGGGAAAGGAGAGGGTTAAAACAACAAACTAATGAGGATTAACAAGCCTAATAACAGCTTTAGTGTCCATTCAAACATCCGCAATTTCATTCCGCATTTTGCGGAACGGAATTGCGGACCCATTCATTTCTATGGGGCAGCACGATGTGCTGCCTGGACACGGAATTGCAGACCCGCACTTCCGGGTCCGCAATTCCGTTCCCGAAAAAAATAGAACATGTCCTATTCTTGTCTGCAATTACAGTTCCAGTGAACACAGTTTAAGCTTATATTATGCGGGCAGATAATCTTTCAGATCATTGCTAACAAGCGTTCGCATGAACACTCATTAGCGATGATCTGGCAGTGTAATACTGCCGCCGATTACCCGATGAACGAGCAAACGCAATTCTCTTTCAACAGGTTTAGAAAAGCTTGTTTGTCAGCGGCAGATCGTGCTGTTTAATCACGATCTGTTGCTGGCAAACATTAATTGAGTATGGGGACGACTGATGGCATTAGTGATTGCTCCTCCGCATACAGTGGAGGAGATCGCTGCATGTAATAGCAGTGGTCTCCTCTGCTGACAAGCAGGCGATTGCCGGGACGGAAAGCTTCTCTCCCGACAATCACCTGTCTGATCTACATGCTCCGTGTAGGAGTATGATTTCCCGTCCTAGGGTGCCTTCACACATGGCAGATTTTGTGGCAAAAATTCCACGACTGAAAATCAGTTCCATTCATTTGAATGAGGCAGCAAGCACAGGAATTTTCTGCCAGAAGAACCCAAGGAGGTCGTGGTATTGTGCCCATAATATGGGTGCTAAAATGCGCCCATATAATGGCACTTTAGGTGCCAAAAATGCGCCTCATATAATGGCACAAGAGCTCTTTAAGGCAACTTTCACACTAGCGTTCGGGGCTCCGCTTGTGAGCTCCGTTTGAAGGGTCTCACAAGCGGCCCCGAACGCATCCGTACTGCCCCAATGCATTCTGAGTGGATGCGGATCCGCTCAGAATGCATCAGTCTGTCAGCGTTCAGCCTCCGCTCAGCAAGCGGACACCCGAATGCTGCTTGCAGCGTTCGGGTGTCTGCCTGGCCGTGCGGAGTCAAACTGATCCGTCCAGACTTACAATGTAAGTCAATGGGGACGGATCCGTTTGAAGTTGACACAATATGTCTCAATTTTTTAAACGGATCCGTCCCCCATTGACTTTCAATGTAAAGTCTGGACGGATCCGTCTGAACAACTTTCACACTTAGAATTTTTTCTAAACTATAATGCAGACGGATCCGTTCTGAACGGATCCAAACGTCTGCATTATAGGAGTGGATCCGTCTGTGCAGACATCAGATGGATCCTCTCTGAACGCAAGTGTGAAAGTAGCCTAATGTTGTCACATTTTTTGGGGGGTGGGGGGGAATTTGCACTTTTTTTTTTAGTATTTAAAAGTTTGTTTGTTTTTTACCGTTTTTTATGCGGCCAGATGTTAATTTAAAATATATAGTGGATTATGAAATTTAAAAAGCAATATGGTCTAGGTATTGTATGTTTTGGCACAGATTTAGGCCTCTTGCACACGGCCGTTGTGGTTCTGTTCCGTGCATTGGGGACCGCAATTTGCGGTCCCCAATGCACAGGCAACGTCCGTGCGGCGGCCAGAACGGATCCAGAAGCATTCAACTTGAATGGGTCCATGATCTGCCCGTTCCGCAAAAATATAGAATAAGTTCTATTTTTTAGCGGAACGGAAGCACAGATCGGAACCGTTCCATGCTTCCGTATCGCACCGCATCTCCAGATTTGCGGATTCAATCAAGTGAATGGGTCCGCATCCGTGATGCGGAATGCACACGGCCGGTGCCCCGTGTATTGCGGAACCGCCATATGTGGCCTGCAAAAGGCCACGGGAGCACAACGGCCGTGTGCAAGAGGCCTTACTAATATGTCTGTCTAAAAAGTCTTGCAAATTGGCACAATTTGGTGCAACAATAGTTTCTTTACATTCTTCTAACTTGCTTGAAAAGGGGGTGGAATTTAGCAGGAAGGAGCACGGCTTTGTGGGGATAGTGGCATCACCTATGATGCAATGTTTTATGGCAAAATGGCACCACAATTCTTGGAGTTAGACAAAGGTGTCAATCCCTGCACCACATTTATCATCCAGCCTTAGCCACTGTGATAAATTTATAGTAAACCTGCTCATTATAAGTGTTAAAAAAAAAACTATGTAAAAATGCTGCATGAAACACAAAATGCTATAAATTGCGTGGAATATTTCAAAGCAAAAAAAGAAAAGGAAGGAATCCTTATGCACATGTGTTCAGACACTGGTCTATAAGTAATTACCTTGTGTCTAGTGATAAGGGCAGCTCATAAGTACAGTTGCACCATTTCTGGGTATGCAGCCTTAGTGTCACAACTACGGTATATCCTTGCATACCCACAGTGTCAGAATTGCAACACTTGCTTCCTGGAACTGATAAAGTAATGCAAAAGGGCTTGGTTTTAAACTTGTTGAAAAAGAAAGATGATTTAATTGGAAGAAAGAAAATGGCCAAGAGCAAAGCAAGATAAAAGAAAGCTAGACGTTTATCCATAGCAACAAATCAGATGTGGAGTCTTTCACCTATACTGACCGTTATAGAATTCACATATGGGGACTATAATGCTGATAATGGTGTTAGTGTTCTATAATGGTCAGTATAGGTGAAAGACTCCCTTTAAACCTATGTACATAATAATACATATAATGTGAATAGTTGTCACGGGAAACACTACTGTTTGTCCTTTGTTTCTGTTTGTCCTAGTTTTAAGAAATACTATATAACTAATTGTTATAAATTATTGTTTCATGCGTCCACCTTTTGTCTGTTTCAATCTCCCAGGAAATGGTGTGATCATATCACCTATATAAAATCTAGAAGGTAAAACACAACTAAAACATGTAGATGTGTTAAAGATGACCTGCCATGTCTATTTTATAAAATAATTGTATTCCTGCTGAAATAGTAACTATGTAGCTACTTTTCTTGTTGGAGGTGAGTCTCTACCCATGTTGACACTGTCTAATCCATGCTTGCAGTGTCTGTGTTTATGAAATGGTAACACCCAGTTGTCAATTTATTCATAAATCTCTAGGAAGAATAACTCCATATAAAGTGTTATTTTTGTTTATTACACTCCTGAACATTGAAATTGCAACACCAAGAAGGACAAGCCAGAAGGTTATTCAAATCAAGGAAGCAGGTGCTAAGATCTGCAGATGATCACATTTTCAAGCACCTAGCTTCAATTTGTGGCATGTGGGAGGGGCATAAAAGCAAAGTTTTTGAACCACATGAAACCTCAAAAATTGTTTGACATGCTAGTTATTACCACTTGTCACAAACTGAGAGGTACAGAATTCTTTAAGAGAAAGACCTTGGTTTATTACTCCAGCAGATCACTACACGCTTAGGCCATGATGTCAGCACTCTTCAATGTTGCATGTCCTAGTGGTTGGGAGAACAGTAACTAACTGGAAAGACAGCAAGAGGTGCACAGAGGAAAACTTCCGCACGGACAGGTCGTCTGATTAGAAGAATGGTGCATAGTGATCCATTCTGTATTGCTAGTGAAATTGGAAGTCACATCCCAAGCCTAGGGTGGCAAACAGTATCTATACAAACCATCAGAAGGCGGTTGCGTGACATTGGGCTATGAGCCAGACGTCCAGCTACAGTTATTCCATTGACCTCACACCACCGTTCTCTAAGACTATTATGATGCACAGCAAGACGGCAATGGTGGCTGGAATGGAGGTCTATCCTTTCCATCAATAAGTTGTGCTTTTGTCTTGGAAGCATTGATAGCTAGAGATTGGTCTGGAGAAAACGTGGGCAACACCATAAAGAGGCCTTCACAAGGGAATGTCACACTGGTGCTACTCTCGGACCCCTCTAGTCTTTATTTCAGAGACAATAACAGCTCAGCATTACATTGATTTGGTCGTGGAACCAGTGGTACGGGCATTTCTTCAGGAGCTGTTTTCCAATAGGACAATACCAGGCCGCATGTTGCTCGTGCTGCTGTTAGCAGCCTGTGTGGCCTAAACGTGCTACCATGGCCTGCAGTGTCTCTGAACTTGTCTCTCATTGAGCACATCTGGGATGTCATTGGTCAGGCAAATGCAAAGGGAGCTGCCAGCTGCATATCTTGATCATTTGTATGACCAAGTGCATTCAGTGTGGCAGAACATTCCTCAGACAACCATTAATAACCTCATTGAAAGCCTGCCAATGCAAGTAAGTGCATGTATTTCTGTGCGTCACACTCAGACTTGATGCAGAATAAATTGAGATGTTTAGAATATTTTGTTTCTATTTTATTTTTATTTTCAGATTATTTACAAGTCTATCCTTAATTTCCATAATTCCACGATTGTGGGGGGTCATTTACTAAAGTTTTGTGCCAGGTTTTTGAAGTACAAAGTATCAAAATTTGGTGTAAAGGCCATTTTACATTTTACACTTTACACTTTTTGTGTTTTGAAAAAGTGTGTAGGTTATAGCAGAAGGGTGCTCCACACATTTACAATAATTTATGCAGGAAAACTGGTGTAAATTATAACTGAAATTTACTCTGGCACCCAGCTGGAGTATATTTTAGTTTCTGGAGCACAGCAGATGATGCAACATATTTATTAAGAGTTGTGCTCCTACTAATAAATTGGTCGGATCTTTCTCCACTGGGCTGGTGTATGAAATGGTGGTCTTAGTAAATCACTCCCAGTGAGTGTGTTTTGTAATATACTTTATTAGGGTTGTTCAGCATGTTCATGAAGACTGGCTTGAACATTTAATCATGTGCATTTAGCAGAATGGTGGACACTTCAAACACGTCATGTAAAGCACTTTAGAAAACTTTGACCTTGCTTAAAGATGCACTCCCACAAAGACTTTTATTCTCTGACCCGAAAGGAACATGATGTAATTTGTAGTGAATGTAATCCCACCAGTCTCTGCATTTGTGAGTTTTCCCCTCTCTTCTGATCTTCAGCTGTGTCTTGTGACCAGCAATCAGACTTTCCAAATAACACAGCATCTTATGTGTCGGCAAGAAGCTAGTTTCTCTTTGTATTCCTATGGGAGCCTCAATGTCAGTCTCGTTAGAATAAATAGAGAAGTAACTGATCAGAGAGTTGGTCCCATGATACAGCTGAGGATCAGAACGGAGGTTATAACTCACAAATACAGTCACTGGTAAGAAGATTACCTCCACTATTGAGTACATCATGCACCTTTCTAACAGGGAAGAGAATTAAAAGAAACTTTGGTAGTGTTACTTTAACCCCTTCAAGCGACAGCCTGTTTGGACCAAATGCCGAAGCCCCATTTTTCAAATCTGACATGTGTCACTTTATGTGTTAATAATTTTGGAACACTTTTACTTATCCAAGCCATTCTGAGATTGTTTTCTCATGACACATCGTACTTCATGATATTGGTGAATTTGAGTTGATACGTTTTACCTTTATGCATAAAAAAAATCCCAAAATTGCAGAAAATTTGGAAAAATTCGCTATTTTCAAAATTTGAATTTCTTTGCTTTTAATAGTGATACTTCATAAAATAGTTATTACTTTACATTCCCCATATGTCTACTTTATGTTGCCATCATTTTGTAAATGTCATTTTATTTTTTTTAGGAAGTTAGAAGGCTTAAAAGTTTAGAAGCACATTTTAAAATTTTTAAGAAAATTTCCAAAACCCACTTTTTTAAGGACCATTTCAGTTAAGAAGTCGCTTTGTGGGGCTTACATAGTAGAAACCACCCATAAATGACCACATTTTAGAAACTACACCCTCAAGTTATTCAAAACTGATTTTACAAACTTTATTAACCCTTTAGGTGTTCAACAAGAATTAAAGCAAAATGGAGGGAAAATGTAAAAATTTTATTTTTTTGAGCAGATTATCCATTTGAATCCAATTTTCCTGGAACACATCAAGGGTTAACAGCCAAAGAAACTTTAATATTTATTACCCTGATTCTGCAGTTTACAGAGACCCCCCATATGTGGTTGTAAACTGCTGTATGGGCACATGGTAGGGCTCAGAAGGAGCCATATTGTTAACGGAGGGCAGATTTTGCTGGAATAGTTTTCAGGTGCCATGTCATATTTGAAGAGACCCTGAGGCACCCCTAGAAAGAAAACCCCAAAAAGTGACCCCATTTTGGAAACTAACCCGCTCAAGGAATACATTTAGTGGTGAAACAGATTACTTTGAAAATGAAAAATTTACTTTTATTTCCAATATAAAGTTGCTTTAGCCTCAAATTTTTCATTTTCACAAGGGGTAACAAGGAGAAAATGCACCCCACAATTTGTTATGCATTTTTTCCTGAATACGGCAACACCTCATATGTGGTCACTAATGTAGCTGTGTGGGGACTTGTATTTTGCGGGATGGGCTGTAGTTTTTATTGGTATCATTTTGGGGTACATATGTCATTTTGATCACGTTTTATAACATTTTATGTGGAGGTGAAGTGGGCAAAAATGCCAATTCTGTCAGTGTTTTTAATTTCTTTTTTTTATGGGGCCACTCTTGTTTTAAATGTTATATGATTATTTTATTCTGTGGGTTGATACGGTTATGGCAATACCAAATTTATGTAGTTTTTTTATGTTTTACTACTTTTTCAGCAATAAATTCACTTTTGTGTTAAAAATAAATTATATCTTGCACCGCCATAGTCCATAGCTTTTTTATTTTTTCCCCAATGTAGCTGTGTCAGGCTTGTTTTTTGTGGGACTGGCTGTAGTTTTTATTGCTATCATTTTGGGGTACATATATCTTTTTGTTCACTTTTTAGACCATTTTTTGTGGAGGTGAAGTGGGCAAAAATGGTAATTCTGTCAGTGTTTTTTTAATTTTTTATGGGGCTCCTCTTGTGGTAAATATTATATGCATATTTTATTCTGTGGGTTGATACGGTTATGGCGATACCAAATTTATGTATTTTTTTTATGTTTTACTACTTTTTCAGCAATAAAATCACTTTTGTTATATTTTGCATCGCCATATACTAAAGTCCATAACTTATATATTTTTTCCACCAATGTAGCTGTGTGGGGGCTTGTTTTTTGCGAGAAGGACTGTAGATTACTGGTATAATTTTGGGGTACATATCTCTTTTTGATTACTTGTTATTTATTTTTTTGTGGACGTGAGGTGACAAAAACAACAATTCCTTAATTTTTTTCTGCATTATTTTTTAAGGCGTTCTACGCGTGGGATTAGTAATATGATATTTTTATTGATCAGGTCGTTACGGACACGGTGATGCCAATTATGTGTATTTTTTAAATTTATTTAATTTTTTTAATTACCGTGAACGAATGTGAGAAAAGACAATTTTTATTTTATTTTTATTAAAATTAGTATTTTTTTTTCCTTCACTTATTTTTTTTACATTTTTTTATTTATTTATCAAGAGCCATCTGGATCTTGAAGATCCAGTGGGCCTGATGGCTATAGAGTGCATTGCAATAGTCATCTATTGCAATGCACTGTATAGTGTCTATTACAGTTACACCAAGGCTGATTAGACCCTCAGGGTCTGATCAGCCTTAGGCAGGGTGGGCATTAGGGGGGGCAAACTAGGCAATTACCCTGAGCCACCATCACCAAAGGGGCCCTCTTCCAGTCAGTGGCGGATGAAGTTCAGGTCAGCAGTCCCGGGCCCAGCACAGTCCCGGGCCCAGCACCGCTGGAGGGCCCAATGCTGACCCGAACGCCCACATACTGCGGCGGGGCACCGGAGCACATAGTTCCTTGCCCCGCCGCTGATCCCCGCCATACGCGTCAGGCCTAGTAGCCCTGAGGCCTATGCGGTAGTGAAATCCTGGTGCAGGCGTGCGTGATGACGTCATCGTGCGTGCCTGTGCCGGGACGCAGTACAGTGAAGTGTGTGCACCTGGACATAGGTGAGTAGCTTTTATTTATTATTTTTTTTTTTTATGTGCCAACTTTGGGGGACATGGGGGGACACACAGGAGGACATGTGAAGAGACAGTACATCGGGGGGAATTTGCAGTATGGGGGCAAATTACGTGGGGAAAAATATTATGGTGGGATTACTGTGTGAGGGCAAATTATTATGGGAGGGATTACTATGTGGGGGCAAATTATTATGGGAGGCTGCTGTACTGCCGCCGGAACTATGCCCCGCCCCCCATTATAGTCAATGGGGCCGGAGCGGTAGTCTGGGGGCACGCGTTCACTAGCGGCAGGACGGATCCAACAGGCTGGTCACCCACCGGAACAGCCTGCCGGAGGTCGGTGCCGCTAGTGTAAAAGTATCCTGATTAGGACAGGTTTTGTCTGTACTAATAGGACGGCGGCCATTTTTATTTCCCCTAATGATTGCTCCCTAGACAAAATGAGCCATTATAACTAATGAAAGGTATTTGGGAATATATTTATAATAAAGTAATATGTAAGTATTTGCATTTTCTTATTTCCCTGAGAACCCCTTTAATAGCCTGGTAATGACCTGGACTGTGTTACAAGGAAAACCTCTACTGGCCAGGAAGGGAATGATAGGCTCCACTATGAAATCCCACTCGAAAACAGGATTTACCAAAGTCTTTAACAAACTATTATTTTTTTCTAGCAATACTCAGTGTGCACATAGTGGCATGGAGCCAACATATTTCACAGCACTGTACAATTGGAGGAAGCAATAAATGTACAAAATGAAAAAGATTGAAAAATGACGAATGTCATCAAAATATGAGACAAGAGGAGAACATCCTGCCTATATGAGCTTACAATCGTCTCATATAGCATAGGTTATTGCAGGGGCGTAGCTAGAAATTACTGGGCCCCATAGCAAAAAAAAATTATGGGCCCCCCCTCCCGGATCTCCCACCCCCACATACCTCTCGGACCTCCCACCCCAACTTCCCCACACCACACTATTAAAGGGATTCTGTCATCAGATTTAACCCCTCTAACCTAAACATATGCTTATGTCCAGACTAATAAGAAGAATCCTAAGTTGGCCTTATTAAACCTCACTGTGGCTCTATTTGCCCAAAAAACAGGTTTTCATAACCTGTCAATCACTTACTTAAGGTGCCCAAGATGAGGTCCGTTAAAACAGGGTGCCCGGCCGCACCCCTCGTCGTCCGTTGCCCAGCGCCGCCTTCCCTGTCTTCAGCACCGCCTTCTACAGCTCAGCGCTGCCTCCGCAATCCTCCGCGTCCCTCTGCCAGATCCCACGCGTGCGCACTAGGCTCAGCCAATCTGCAGGTCATATCAGGGTTGAGCGAAGTGCGCATCAGGCCGGCGCATGCGCACTTCGCTCAATGAAGCCGCTGCCAGGAGTCCACATGGGCGCATCAGGCTGAGCCTAGTGCGCAGGCGCGGGATCTGGCAGAGGGACGGGGAGGATTGCGGAGGCGGCGCTGAGCTGTAGAAGGTGGCGCTGAAGACAGGGAAGGCGGCGCTGGGCACCAGATGGCAAGGGGTGTGGCCGGGCACCCTGTATTAACGGACCTTCCCTTGGGCACCTTAAGTAAGTGATTGACAGGTTATAAAAAACTGTTTTTTGGGCAAATAGAGCCACAGTGAGGTTTAATAAGGTCAGCTTAGGATTATTTTTATTAGTCTGGACATGAGCATATGCTTAGGTTAGAGGGGTTAAATCTGACAGAATCCCTTTAAATAATGCAGCTGCGCCTCCCAGGCTTGAGCAGGTATATGTGTGAATATGGATTAGGGAAGATGCTGAGATCTGGCTGTACCTCACTGTGAGGTACAGCCGGATCTCAGCATCTTCCCTATTCACACATATACCTGCTCAAGCCTGGCAGGCGCAACTGCGCCCGCATTATTTAATAGTGTGGTGTGGTGTGGTAATGGTTAATGGCATTGGCGAAGACACAGCCACCTAATCCTATCTGAGGGGTCACAGCTGCTAGGTATATGTGTGAATAGGGAAGATGCTGAGATCCGGCGGTAGCTCACACACACAGATGAAATAACTCCAGTCTCCTCCACTTGTCCACTACACTAGTCTCCAGAGTGACTCCAGTTACAGTACTCCAGTCTCCACATCTCTCCACTGACTGACGCTGCCGCTTCGGTCGGAGACTCAGTCAGACTCAGTCCCGCTCCCCAGCCAGCCCTCACCTCAGCCACTTGAAGTCGAACCAACCGAACTGTACCCCGTACTGCGCATGCGCCGCCCGCCGACCCAGCCAGCCACCGACACTCCAGCAGCTAAACTCGCAGCTTCCTAGTACGTGCCGCTCCTAGTCTGCGACCCCGCCTCCTCCACCTCCGGTGAACTGCCGTCCAGTCTGCCTCTCTACCTCCGCCGGCTCCGAGACCTATCACAGCACCACGCCCGGCCCACTCGCCACATTTTTTTATTTATTTTTTATGGCTGCTATGGCGATCCCTACGCCACTGCGTTATTGTTACTCATCTGTCTTGGATCCTCGCTGCCCTGTTCTGTCTGGCTCATTTTTTCTGCCATGGCAACCTGTTGCATGGTGATGATGTCATGCTACTGGTTTGTTTTAAAGCTGGCACAGGCGGTGGGATGGCATCCAGTTCACATAACCATTATGGATTTCATTTTTGTTTTCCATTATAACATGGTTATAACGGAATCCATAAGACGGAAGTCAAAATGGAAGCCTTTAAGTGGCATTCCGTTTTCATCCATCATAATTGAAGTGTATGGGCAATCATAACGGATCCATATGGTTTCCGTTATGCAAGATGGAAAACAAAGTCCTGTCGACAGGACTTTTTTTTCCATTCTGCATAACGTAAACCAGACAAATCCGTTATGATTGCCCATACACTTGTATTATGACGGATGAAAACTGAATGCCTTTTAAAGGCTTCCATTTTGCATTCCTTTATAATACAAGTTTATGGGCAGCAGAACGGATCCGTCCTGGTTTCCGTTTTGCAGGACTGGACTCCTGCATAATGGAAACCAGGACGGATCCATTATGCTGCTCATAGACTTGTATTATGAAGGATCAAAATGGGATGCCTCTTAAAGGGTTCCATTTTGACTTATAAGCATGTTATAACGAAAAAAGTAACGGAATCCATAACGGTAATGTGAACTCACCCTTTGCCTTGTTCCACTGCATCAGCCATCGGCAGCTACATTACTCTTCTATACTGTTTTCCAGTATGCTGCTACAACTGTGCTACAATGCTGCTACATCACTCTGCTATACTGCTCTTCAGTATGTTGTCACAACTCTGCTGCATAACTCTGCTATATTGGTCTCCAGTACACTGCTGCAACACTGCTATCTCACTGTGCTATACCAATCTCCAGTACTCTACTAGAACTCTGCTACATCATTCTACAGTACATTCATCTCCCATTGAGCCCTCATCCACATTTCCATGTCAGTGACACGTCCGTGAAAAAAGTGTACATGTTTCATTTGTGAAGATGTCCATGAAGGATCCGTGGTTGGTCCGTGTGTCTGTTTTTACCATCCGTGTGTCACCCATAATCCACAGACGCTGCTCATCTAAAAAATGAATTTCCAAAGAATCTTCTATTAGTCCTCAGTGAAAAATGGACGCACCACGGGTGCCATACGTGTTGTGGCCGTGATTTTCACGGCCTAATAGACTTCAATGGGTGTGCTTGGTCCACATCACAGATCAAAGTAGTGGATGTCCCCATAATTTTTTTACTCACCCATGGTCAGTAAAAAAAATACTGAAATGTGAACAGACACATTTAAATCAATGGGTACACGTGCTGTCCACAAAATGCGGACAGAACACGTCAGTGAAAAACGGAAATGTGGGCAGGGCCTGACTCTATAACTCCACTACTCCAGTCTCCAAGATAACTCTGCTGCATCGTTCTTCACTCAGCTTTGCTACATCAACTGTGCTTCATCCAATCTCCAGCTACCATATCAGGTCTACCGCCCCACTATACCATCTCTGCTGCTCTGCTACACCAGCTATCTTGCTCTGCTGCACCAGAGCAGCTTATCCGCGTAGCTAAAGATCTGACCTTCAGCACAAGCATCTTTGTGGATCCACCTCACACCAGTTGAGAACATAACAGCATACAAACATCATTCCTGTTAAGTATCCGGCTGTGCAGTATGCCAGAGTCAAAGCGAATGGGTTTCTTTCCTGCTGTTAATACAGTTAATATATTCTAATGGTGATATCTGAGGAATTCATTATGCATCATATTGTCACAATCTGTAAATGATTCTGGGATAAGAGCCAGGGCATATAATTAGGTACAGGAAAATGTATCAATGATTGAAAGCTTATGGGGGTCATTTGTTAAGGTTGGCACATTTATCCGTCTGACAAATGCATTGAAATGGCATTTATTTATTTTTTTACATTATTTGCGGTCTGAGCATGGGCAGACCGCAAAAACTGATCCGTTTTACCGGAACACTCGGCATTAATGTATTTCAATGGGAAAAAATACCTGCATTCCGGCAAGTGTTCCGGAATTTTGGACGAAGATAAAACTGCTGCATGCTGCGGTATTATCTCTGTCCTGAAAAGGCAAAAAGACTGAACTGAAGACATCCTGAACTGATTGCTCTCCATTCAGAATGCATTAGGATAAAACTGATCAGTTTTTCAGGTATTGAGCCCCTAGGATGGAACTCTATGCCGGAAAAGAATAACGCTAGTGTGAAAGTACCCTAAAACAGGAGTAGAAAATTATAAGTGAGACAGGCTTGCCAGCCCATCCCCACCCATGCCACACCCACCCACCTGGCATGAAGAGGGGGGAAAGTCGCAGATTGCGGCACACGGCACAAAGGTTATTTAACAATATAGGCGTGTTTTTGGGTTGTAAATGACCCCCTATATGTTTAGTATAACATTAAGATTATCTGGATCCAGCCATCCAGTGCAGAAAAAGGCGCTGTGTGTTTCTATACGAGTGAGCTGTAAATGGGATAATCATATTTCTTCAAGAACATCATTTACCATAGATATAATTTTCAGTCACAAGTAAAATCATTAAGTGTCAAGGTCCAATTAAACCAGCACACTGCAAAT
This sequence comes from Bufo bufo, assembly GCF_905171765.1. Classification (NCBI taxonomy): domain Eukaryota; kingdom Metazoa; phylum Chordata; class Amphibia; order Anura; family Bufonidae; genus Bufo; species Bufo bufo. The sequence continues at coordinate 136,788,756 of NC_053391.1, read as the reverse complement.
GCCTAGCTTTATGGGTAGAACTATGGGTGCTTAGCAAAGTAAAGGACAGCATTCCTATGACTCAAGGTGAACAAGTGACATCTACTGTTCAAATGTGGAATAACACGATATTTACTAGTAACGATAAGGAATTATAAAGGGGAGTTAGGGGGAAAAGATGAGGTAGGATATGGGATAAAAAGTTGATGGCCATATGACTGTTAACAATGAGAAATATGAGGGTTGGGAAGTGGAGCAACTGCCTTAACTCTGACTGGCCTGGTTCAATGTGTTGGGAGCAGGTGGGCCCTAGCTCATGGAGGGGGGCATCACTGTGTCACAACTAATCAGGCTTCATTGTATTTTAATTATTTCTTTAACAAAAGGTGGTACACGAGCACTCACACTATGGCGTCCTGTGCAATTGATTTATTGATAAAACAATGATATAGATATCGTATTAGAATATATTAGAATGGTAGCAGCATAGATGATAGCACTAGCAGCATTAATTGATAGCAGCAATGTGGTATTAATAACAGCAGTAGGAGATAACCTAAATCTTCCCAGTATGTTGATATAAATGAATATAAATCAGATGAATATAACAGGTAGTATTTGTGGTTCAAAAAGTGATACAAAAGTCAACAAATGTTGAGATAAAAGTGAAAAAAGTGAAAAAATATAAATCCCAAAAAAATAATTAAAAATGTGAAAAATGTGAAAAAATTCAAACACAATGGGATGTGTAATTCTCTGAATAAAAAACGTCAACAATAATCCTGGTCACACATGATTGGTGTAAAAATGTCCAAAGGTGTAATTGATATTTAGTAATTGGTATCCAGTGCATTCAGTGTGTATATTGGTTAAATCTCCGGCGGTCTCAGTTAAACGGTACACTCCCGAAATCCAAATGAATAGCAACAAAAAGGAGTGCGAAAAAACACCATATATGGATAATAAAATATATAACGTTTATTGATACCAATTTTAAAAGAATGATTCACAGTGCATACTTGTGAATGAGCAGGGACAAAACACAGTAGCACACCACCTTGTTGATATCCCCTAAAGCTATGACAATAGGCAGCAATACAGCAATGACCTCGGCTGATGTAAATAACAAATCCCAAGCTGGGTAAGGAAGGTCATATCAATATAAAGTGCAAATGCAATGACAGGTGTGCCAAAAAGTGACCTGTGCATAGGGAACATAGCAAAAAGACAGACAAGTATATAGGCTATATGGTTCATGTAGCAAGAATGGCGACATACCAATAAAACAGGGGATGAAAACCTGTTTCGCGAGGAAGGTGGCGGTTGTATCTTAATATTCCAACTTGCTGTGTAGATCTTAATTAATGGCTTTAGATTATAGGTTAATAGTTGTGATTTATCTCACTTCCTTCTGTATATTGCAGGATAGGTTACTGTCAAACTATCCCAGAAGGCAGATGATATGGGAAGTGCGGAAGGCGCTGTGGCGTCTCACTGCACGTGTCTCTTGGTTGTAATAATGTGTACAGTCACAAAAGTAGCGGCCACGTATCAGCACTCCAACTCACTCAATAGTCGACCCAGACTATAAGCCAGCAAGTATAGGTAATCTTACCTCCTTCTGTATATTTTTCAGAATAGGCTGTTTTCAAGTAGTCCTAGGAGGCGAATAATACGAGTGGTATGGAAAGCGCTGTGGCGTCTCACTTCACGTGTCTCCAACTGGCAGTACCCAAGTATGGCGATGGATCAGGTGAGACTTTCAATTTCTCTTTTCTGGCGTAGTCCCAATGTTAGTAGATAGCGAAGGTCTGAGCAGTTGATTCAATGTTCGGATCCTATGAATTTAGGATTGCATGGCCATGCTTTTTCTTTATTTTTAATGGAGGTATTGCAAAGATATCCGATATGTATCTACCAGACGCGTTTCTGGATGATTCCACACCCCTTCCTCAGTGGTCATATTAGGATCTTTGAACCTCCTTCTTTTATATCCTTCTGGATCCTCTATAAGATGTGGTGGCTGGATTAGATTCCGGCTTTAACCTTCGTCTAAAAGACATTGCGATTCCCATGCGGCATTGTTGCGGTTTTTCATCTATATATGCGTTTTATTGGTCAATAAGTGTATCATATTGTGATAGATAACTGTATGTAATAAAAATTTAATAAAATATACAGAACTGTATTAATTTGTAGCTTTTCCCTGGAAATATAGAACCCTTTATTATATATATAAAAAATCTCTAAAATTCAACTCCAAAACTGTGCCAGACTGGATTGGATTCCAGCTTTAACCTGCATCAAATGAACGTTACGGTACCCATGCGGCAATATTGCGGTTTTTAATCTATATATGCGTTTTTTTAAAGATATGTGTATCACATTGCGGTAGATGACTGTATGTAATAAAAATTAAATGTGATATACATAACTATATTAATTTGCAACTGTTCCCTAAAAATATAGAACCTTTTATTATATATAAGATATCTCTATGTTATACTTTTAGAACTGTATTGGGCTAACCATTAAAATTTATAAAAGGTAGATGCTAATATTAATAGGTAGGATGTGTGTTGGAAGATAAATCACATCTTATCCTATTATTGAGTATTCATTCATAAAGTAAACCCTGCATCTATGGGGCAATATTGATACAATGTCCATGTATGTGTTTTGTATCTAATGAATGAAATATATTACTATAAGTGTCTCAATTATATAACTACGATATGATGTGTGGAATTCCCGAACCTATATCTACTTTCTATCTATTTCAGAAAAACCGTCTATTTCTTATTTGAATTGTCACTGGAATGTTTTTAATATTAAAAGGATAATAGTATTTTGAATATGAAAGAGACAGATATCATATAGGTGATACGTTGTTCACGTCGTATATCAAAGTAGGTGGATCGTGGAAGTAGGAAGAGGTCCCAAATCAGAGGGAAGATCACAGTGCCGGTAAACGGCCAGACATGTGATCCACCATCGGACATGGGGCGTTATATTGATGATGTTATTTTTATTTGGAAACAGGGAGAGTCACTACTTGAAGAATTTCTAAAAACATTAAATATTAATGACATGAATTAAATTTTCACCTCAAATATCAAAGATCAGACTGAGTTTTTAGATTTACTAATAAACAAACGCGGGAATAAATATTACTGCAGTAGTTATCAGAAACCTACGGCGACAAATAATTTTATTTTATTTTCTAGCTGTCACCTACCGTTTTCAAACCAGCACCTGGATCTGAATTCTTTTGTAATTGCATGTCATTAAAACTTTAGCATAGCCACTGAGTTATTAAATAAAATGTATCTGTATAGCGCCACCTGCAGTTTTTTTTTCTTACTGAGATGGCTGCACATGATAGGGAGAGCATGGACACGCCCCCTGAGCTACAGCAGAAAAGACACTCCCCCTGAGCTGTCAGCTTGATATAAATCTAGTAGAGCACTGAATGGGGAGATCTCTGGATCCATGTGAGGTACAGGGCTGGTTATAGCTTTGTTAGAAAGAGATTGTCATGTGCTGTATGATCATGGATTTTGATTTTTTACATTTTTACATTAGTCATGTGATAACCCCATTAGTCATGTGATAACTGGAGTACAAGGGTTAGTTTCTAGGGGTTAGTTTGTGCACTTCTTGAGGTAAATCCACACTTACTGGGGAAAAATTGTTATAGATTTCTTGTATTTGTTATAAGTGGCTTTTGCTGTTGATTTTGATGAGATTCACCACATATTTCTCTCCTGCTACATTGAAATGGATGAAAATCCGCAACTGAAATTGACAATAAAATCTACACCGCATTTTACTTGTTGCAGCATGTAAAATCTCCTACACTTGCTTGGTACCGTTATCCAATGTAATCTTGTCCCAAGTGGAGAAGAAAATGGACATACATTTTAAATTTGTCTAGTGTCTACCCTTCAGTCCTCTCACATCTCACTGTCTGTCATGGAAAAGCCCTTGTAGAAGTATTCCACTCACTTAAAGGGATCCTGTCATCAACTTTATGCTGTCCATACTTACGGCAGAATAAAGTAGAGACAGGTGAGATGATTTCAGCGGTCTGTCATTTATAAGTTAAAAGTAAGTGGTTGCCGAGAACCAGCATCACAATCATTGCAGACTGGGCCTGGAAAAGAGTCACGGCCTCCTGAGAAGAGTCCTGGTTATTCATGAATTCCTGCTCTCCTGCCCACCTGCTGATGACTGACAGTCTTCTACCTAGTTTTCTCTCTTTCTCTCTAGGAGAGAACTGCCAATCATCAGCAGATGGGTGAGAGAGCAGGAGATTATGTATAACCAGGACTCTTCTCAGGTAGATTTGACTCTTTTCCAGGCCTGAGCTGTAATGATTATGATGCTGGTTCTCGGCAACCACTTACTTTTAGCTCATGAATGACACAGCGCTGAAATCAGCATTTCTGTCACTACTTTATGCTGTCCTTAGTGAGGTCAGCATAAAGTTGATGACAGGTTCCCTTTAATCAGATAAAATGCTTTTACCAGCTATCATGTTATAGAAACTTTTTACTGGTCTATGTGCAGGATGCAAGATTTCGAGGGTATTTTCCTCTATCACAAGCACAACTTTAAATCAGATAAAGAGGTTTTAAAAAGCAAATAGCTGATTCTGAAATAATTTTCTCAGAAAATATTATTTTATGCGTATAACCAAGTGCATATATCTATTTATAATGTTTTTTAGTAATGTTATGAAAAAGGCATAAAAAATAATCTCAGAGACATAACTTGTAGCTCATGGGCAAAATCTGCAAGAGTACCCGGCCCCCCCAACTACCAATGCACCATCTATTATACTGTCTAACAATGTTGTAGAGATTTGGACCCCCTTATGCACCAGGACCATGTGAGAATGCTTTCTTGCATTAGCTAAATAGCATTGGCATCTGATAGGTGGGAGGCCTTATTACAGGTTTTGCATTTGAGCCCAGGAGCTTCAAGTTACACCTCTGACTTATGCCATGGGAATAATGGAAACATCAGAGTGTAAGAGGGGCCTTCGATCACATTAACAGTAATATGCAGCATCCCAGTGACTATTAGATTGGATGTAAGAGGCTGAGCTAATGAATTTCATAGTTCACAATTTCTGGTGAATTGTTGGAAAGACGTAAGCGGACGTTCTATGATGAGAGAGCAAGGTGCCCAAATACTGCTCTTGCAGTCTATATCTGCCCCTGAACTGTGTAATATTTAATTTCTCCTCTAGAGGCACTGTAGTTATATAGAGCATGTGCTTTCAAATTCCGTGGAATACTTATTTTCTCCTCTAAAGGCAGATGGGCCTGGGCCCCGATGCAAAGTTGGGCCTCCAAAATATCATTTGCTATTTATGGCACTGGTGCCCTCCTATAGGCCCCCTCAGGCTCCATGGCCTGGGTATGAGTGCAATCTCTGAATACCCTACAGTTACACCTCTGCTTGCTTTTGTACAGCTAAACAGCAAAGAAGGCAAAGTAACATAGCTTGTACATAAATGCTGTAAGAACCCAATGTTCATTGCATAAACTAAAGATCATCTGTCAGCATTATAAACCCTATTAAACTAGGCATACAGCCTGGTACGGTTGATCATGTTAATAAAAACGATACCCTGATTATGACTATCCGTGGCCCTGTGGCTGAGAAAAATTCCTTTTTTTTCATAAATAAATGACGTTACTAGAGCACCAAGGGGCCCTCCAGAGCCCTCGGAGCACTAGTTTGTTACGCCCCTTCAACTTTAGCCCAGAACCCCTTCCCCTGAATTGACAGGGCTAGACATCTCATCTAGCCCTGTCTTCTGTTGCCTGCTGCACTCCGAGAACCAAGACCTGTCATCTTTTTCCTGTGCTGCATCTTCCGGTCTTGGCACTTGCTCAGTTGAAATCTACACTACTTGGAGAGCAGCAGGATCTTCACTAAGCAAGTGTCGAGACTGGGTGATGCAGAGCATGAATGAGCTCACAGGTCTTGGCACTTGGAGAGCAGCAGGCACAAAAAGACAGGGCAAGATGAGATGTCTAGTTCTGTCAATCCAGGGGAAGAGGGGAAGGGGCTAAAGCTGAAGGTGTGTAAGAAACTGGTGCTCCGAGGGCTCTGGCTGGCCCCTCTGTGCTCCAGCAAGGTCATTTGCATATAAATAAAAATGTGTTTTTCTTAGCCATGGATAATCATAATCAGGGTATCGTTTTGTATGAGCTTGATCAACCCTACCAGGCTGTATGCCTGGTTTAATAGGGTTGATCATGTTAACAGATGCTATTTAATCCAGTGTCTATAAAAGGTGTGTCTAATTTGTCCCAAACACAATAGTAGAAACCAAAGTAAATTAAAAGATGGTGCTAACAAAAAACAGCCTAAACCCTCATTCACACAGTCATTGTTCGGTCAGTGATTTCCATCAGTGTATAACCTACACAGAAATGCCAGACCGCTTATGCTGATTAAATACTTTATTACAAAAAATCACAATTAATGTCACAATAGAATACATACATGATCAAAAGAATTGGTACAGGAGATAAAACCGACGACATCACTGGAGGAAACATACAGTGGACGCAAGTCCCATTGATCCTAACATAACTATTTGTTAAAGTGCATATATGATGTACAATTGAACATAGGACATAGGACAATTACCCATACTGTGTCTCCTCCAGGATGGTGCCAACCCCAACGCGCGTTTCAGCGTACCTTCGTCAGTGACTGTGAGCCAAAACCAGGTGCGGCTCTAAACACAGAACAGCTGCAGATTGTTCCAATCCTGGTTTTGGCTCACAATCACTGACCAAAACACTAACATGTGAATGGGGCATAACTGTGAATGATATAAAAAATTGGGTGATTATCTCAAAATCTTTCAAAACATCTCTTACATACTATATCCATGATCTTGCATAAGTATAGTGAAAGATAAGACAGAAGAAAAGGAAGAGGAAAGAACAGCAGGAAAAGGGGAAGAAAAAAGAAGAAGTAGGAAAGGAGAAGGAAATACTGGAACCTCAGGATTTTTCTGTGTTCTCATGCCTTCCATATTCAAACAGGTTGTCTGACTGATACAAATGATTTAGAAAAGTCTCACAATTCTGTGAAATAACCAGACAACCAAATTAAAGAGGTTGCCACATTTTATGTATTGAATAATGAAGGTTATGCAGTTCCTTTAATTTTCAGTTTTCCTGCGGTCAGTGCGTGGGAAAATTCCTGTTTTCATCCAGAAGATGTGAACCAGTACAGACCTAACAGCTGACAATTTACTATAGTTGTGCCCAGTCTAGCTAGCTCTGTGTCCTGTATTGCCTGGACTCCAGACTGATACATTTTAATTTTTGTGCCATGCCCATGATATACATCTTGAAGATGAGACTTTGATAGATTCCTGTTCCCAGAATAAAACAGGTTCCCCACTCACACCTGATTGTCATCCCATTGATTAAAAACACCTAAGTCTAATTTCACCTTATCTGCTAATCACAGGCATGTGGTGTTAGATCATTTTCCTGAATAAATAAATGACCAGGTCTAATATTTTTGACTCATTTGTTTGATTTGGTTATCTTTATCTACTTTAAAGACGTGTGTGAAAATCTGATGTAGTTTTTAACTCCCAGCCTTCCTAGAGCCATAACTTTTTTATTTTTCCATTCACATAGCCATATGAGAGCTTATTTTTTGCGGGACAACTTCTACTGGCACCATTTACCTTTGCATATGATGTAGTGGGAAGCTGGAAAAAATTTAAAATGGGGTGGAATTATAAAAAAAACAAAATTTTGCCACAGTTTTATGGGTTTAGTTTTTACAGTGTTTCATTTGCGGTAAAACTGTTACCTTCATTCTCTGTATTGAATAACACAATTACAATGATGCCAAATGTATATACTTTTTCTCATTTTAATACTGAAAAAAAAACTTTGTAAAAAACTTATTTTTTCTTGCATCGCCATATTAAGACTTTTTTACTTTTATATGTACACAGCTGTGCGAGGGCTCATTTTTTTGTGGGACGATCTGTATTTTTTATTGCTACCAATTGGAATGTGTATAATTTTTAATCGCTTTTTATTAAATTTTTGGGGGAGTTAGCACAAGCAGCATTGCCCATGATGTTTATTTTTTCAATTGTCTATTTTAATTTTAATTTTGGGGAAAGGGTGGGGTGATTTGATTTTCTATATTTTTTTATTTTTTCTTTCTTACATTTTTTAATAGTTCCCCTATTTAACTTGAACAAGCAATAATTAGATTGCTTCTCTCAGACTCCAATGCATTAGCATTGGAGTCAAGGAGAATTTCACTGTGTTCCTATGGAGTCCTGCCACAGACAGGGTTTTCATAGGAACCTATCTGAATCCTCGGTTCATTTTGAAATACTGAGGCTGCCCTGATCCCCACTCACTCCTGGATTTTTGAGTTCCCAGATGCCAAGATCACAGTGGACCACAGCAACCTTCAAACACTAGTTTCCAACAACCTGCTTGTGTAAAGGTGCAGTAGATCACTCACCTGATGATCGCTCGTTCATCAGGTGAAACTGTCATTCGTGCAGGTACTCAATTGATCATTTCTAGGCAGCATATCATGCTGTCTAAACTAGAGTTATTGCGGGTATCGAAATATAAATACCCAATCAATACTTTTATCCCGATACATTTATCGATACTAGACGACCTACTGCACAGCCTAGCATCACAGAACATGAGCGCGCTGCTGTCGGCGCGCTCATGTTCCCTCAGCAGCACAGGGGAGAAGGAGTCACTCTCTCCCTCCCCCTGTGCCACAGCTGCTGCCAATAAGAAGAGAGACGGGAGGAGGAGGGGCGGGAGCACTGCGCCACCAATGATAGTAGAGGACCTTTCATGGGTTCAAACATTGTAAACTAACTATCGGGATATGTAGAGCGGCACCAAAGGGATCTCACTGAACTTACTATTATTCCTTGGCGCCGCTCCGTTCCCCGGTATATTCTCCAGCTCTGTATGCTAATTACTAGCATCGGAGCAATGGGGAGGAGACCGCCCTTTTTTTCAATGGGAGTTCCATCTCCCTGGCTGTAGCTCTGTCCAATTAAAGCACAGAGTGTCACAGCCAAAAACTCACCTTCTCCCTGGCTGTGACGCTCTGCGCTTTAATTGGACAGAGCTACAGCCAGGGAGAAGGAATGCCCATTGAGAAAAATGGCGGTCTCCTCCCCATTGCTCCGATGCTAGTAATTAGCATGCAGAGTGGGAGAATATACTGGGGGCCACAGTGGGCGATGGAGCCGCGCCCAGGAATAATAGTGAGTGCAGTGAGATCCCTGGGCGCCGCTCTACATATCCTAATAGTTAGTTTACAATGTTTGGACCCATGAAAGGTCCTCTTTAACCTTTAATACAGGAGGCAGGTGCCGGCAGCAGAATGACATAGCTGCCTCTGACAGCAGCACCTGAGGGGTTAACTGCCGCTGATCTGCTGCCTCCACACGCCCCCTGTATTAAAGGTTAATTATCATTGGTGGCGCAGTGTGCCCGCCCCCCCTCCCCAGTATTAAAAACATTGGTGGCGCAGTGCGCCCCCCCCCCCCAACCCCCCAGTATTAAAATCATTGGTGGCAGTGGCCACAGGGTCCCTCTCCTTCTCATTGGTGGCAGTGGCAGTTCTGATCGGAGCCCCAGCAGTGTAATCCTGGGGCTCTGATCGGTTACCATGGCAGCCAGGACACTACTGAAGCCCTGGCTGCCATGGTAAACTCCCTGCTGCTGTGTGCACAAGGCAGCAGGTAGAGTGTGAAGTCCTATTCACCGTAATAGAGCTAACTGGATACATAGTCTGTAAGGAAAAGTAATAACTTAGAATAAGCATACAATGCCATCATTTACAGGCATTATTTAACACCACTAGTAGATTTAATACTGTTATTCAGTGAACATTGGGCCATGGTACTCCGGTGGTGCGGTCCATTCATTATTTACACAGGCATAGTGAAGCACATTGTGACTTTGTACTGGAGCTCAGTCTTATTAATTTGAATAGGACTAAAGCTCGGCAAAGCATGAATATGTAGCAAATGGAGACAGTGAAGAAAGTCACTGCCAGACTCTCCTGGCAGTGGATTTGGTGAGAATAGATTGGGCAGTTGAAATCCAACATGCATGATCCTTATCTCCACCAACAGCATTGATCAGGGGAAAGTCGCAAGGCCCCAACACATTAGTTGGTCAGCGGAAGCGAACCCATTGGTGGGTTTGACCAACATAGATCTAATGTATATGGCCAGCCTAAAGGAGTTGTCCGAGGTATTTAAAAATCTCGAACAGTGGCTTAAAATAAAAGTATACAGTAAGTGAATCAGGCTGAGCGGCATCTAGGCCATTGAACCTATGATCGTGACGTCACTGGCCTAGGGTAAGCAAAGACAAGGCAGCAGCGCTCACAGGAGACCTCTCAAAAAGCTGATTGGTGGGGATCCTGAGTGTCAGACGCCCCACGATCAGATGCTGATGACCTATCTAGATAGGTCACGAGTTACAAATAGTCAGATTATGCCTTTAAGCCTGTGTTTCGACTGCTAAGGTTTCTGGTTTGTATACAGCGGGTCCTGGATTCAAGACCTGGCAGTAGATGATCTAGGGAAAAAACTGAAATCAAAGTTTTAAATACACAGAGGTATCCTCAAAAACTATTAGAACACTGGTGGACTCTGTAGAAAAGAGCAGCAACTCCTAACTATGACTCTTCAAAGAAGTGAAGGGACTCTTCACACTGCGACGGAACTGCTTGTCAAATCACTCTGCCACAAGTGTGAAAGTAGCCTTAATTAGCTTTCTATTGCAGATAAGGATTGAGGTGTGTAATGGCAATCTCTGACTATACAAAATAAAAAAAAGATTATTAAAATTGAAGGCTAAATAAATTTGGAAATTTGAGCTACATGTATTTGGACAATTATTCAGGCATATGATTTGATATGATTAAAGTAATTTGATAAGAATAGAAATAAAATATAGAATATTTATATTATTGTATGTTTGCCATACACCGCAAAAACATAGGAAATCTAAGTTAAAGAATGAAAGGGTGTTTTGAAATATTATAAATCATTAATATTTAAGTAAAATGCTGTTTAAATCTAGAAGAATGATTTGGGTAGCTATACAGTATTTAGGAAGACTTGAATGATTTAATTACGAGCCTCACATTAGGCATCCCTTTTCTTGTTACATGGTTAAAAAGGAGTCCACTCTTACCTGTCTCTTGCTAACCTTCAACTGGCCACCGTATGGACCTGTGCAGGCCCCTTTTAATGTGTTAATAATGTATGAAATGGGCCAACTACATAAAACTACATTTTATTTTAACATGAAGATACTGTAACGGTCACGTCCACATACACAGGGGGAAGGATAGTGACCACTGCGCTCCACCCTCACCCCTGGCCCTGCCTACTTGCCTCACGAGTCCTGATGACAGGGGACAACTGGACAACAGTCCCTTACTTAGGATATGTGCAGGGAAGACAGACAAGACAAAATACGGAACGTGAACGGACTGGGTCAGAACCAAGAGAGCTACGCAGTACAAAGGATTAAGCAAAGAATGGTCAGGAGAAGCCGGGGTCAAATACCAGGAGAGTAGAGAAGTACCAGAGGAGTCCGCAAAGAGTAGTCAGGTGGGAGCCGAGGTCACAATACCAGGAGGGATGCGCAGTACAGGAGGAGCAGGCAAAGGATCGTCAGGGAACAGGATCAGGTGAGTATTCAGTAGTCCAACAAATAGCCAGGAACCTAGAATTAACAGGCAACCTGTGGCCAGCAGGCTGCCTGTATTTATAGTGGGGTCTGAGGGTCATGTGACGTGGCCAGCGTCACATGACCGACAGACAAGTCGAGCACCGAGTGATCAGCTCGGCGCTCAAGGCAGACCTAGGAGCAGGGAGCCTCCCAGCTAGCAAAGCCGCCCTGGGAACGAGGCCAAACACAGATCCTCGCTCCCGAAGCTAAGCAGCAGGTCTGCGGCTGATGGGAGACCGAGTGCGCCTTTGGTGCCCCGTGCCAGATACAGTGGATATAAAAAGTCTACACACCCCTGTTAAAATGTCAGGTTTCTGTGCTGTAAAAAAATTAGACAAAGATAAATCATTTCAGAACTTTTTCCACCTTTAATGTGACCTATAAACTGTACAACTCAATTGAAAAACAAACTGAAATATTTTAGGTGGAGGGAAGAAAACAAAAAAAAACTAAAATAATGTGGTTGCATAAGTGTGCACACCCTCTTAAACCTGGGGATGTAGTTGTGTTCAGAATTAAGGAATGACATTCAAAATCCTGTTAAATAGGAGTCAGCATACACCTGCCATCATTTAAAGTGCCTCTGATTAACCCCAAATAAAGTTCATCTACTCTAGTTGGTCTAGTAATTTTCTTAGTCGCATCCCACAGCAAAATCCATGGTCCACAGAGAGCTTCCAAAGCATCAGAGAGATCTCATTGTTAAAAGGTATCAGTCAGGAGAAGGGTACAAAATAATTTCCAAGGCATTAGATATACCATGGAACACAGTGAAGACAGTCATCATCAAGTGGAGAAAATATGGCACAACAGTGACATTACCAAGAACTGGACGTCCCTCCAAAATTGATGAAAAGACGAGAAGAAAACTGGTCTGGGAGGCTACCAAGAGGCCTACAGCAACATTAAAGGAGCTTCAGGAATATCTGGCCAATACTGGCTGTGTGGTACATGTGACAACAATCTCCCGTATTCTTCATATATGGGCTATGGGGTAGAATGGGAAGACGAAAGCCTTTTCTTACGAAGAAAAACATCCAAGCCAGTAAACATTTTGCAAAAACACATCTTAAGTCTCCCAAAAGCATGTGGGAAAAGGTGTTATGGTCTGATGAAACCAAGGTTGAACTTTTTGGCCATAATTCCAAAAGATATGTTTGGCGCAAAAACAACACTGCACATCACCAAAAGAACACCATACCCACAGTGAACCATGGTGGTGGCAGCATCATGCTTTGGGGCTGATTTTCTTCAGCTGGAACTGGGGCCTTAGTTAAGCTAGAGGGAATTATGAACAGTTCCAAATACCAGTCAATATTGGCACAAAACCTTCAGGCTTCTGCTAGAAAGCTGAACATGAAGAGGAACTTCATCTTTCAGCATGACAACGACCCAAAGCATAAAGCCAAATGAACAAAGGATTGGCTTCACCAGAAGAAGATTAAAGTTTTGGAATGGCCCAGCCAGAGCCCAGACCTGAATCCGATTGATAATCTGTGGGGTGATCTGAAGAGGGCTGTGCACAGGAGATGCCCTCGCAATCTGACAGATTTGGAGTGTTTTTGCAAAGAAGATTGGGCAAATCTTGTCAAGTCAAAATGCACCATGCTGATAGACTCATACCCATAAAGACTAAGTCCTGTAATAAAATCAAAAGGTGCTTCAACAAAGTATTAGTTTAAGGGTGTGCACACTTATGCAACCATATTATTTATTTTTATATTTTTTTTCTTCCCTCTACCTAAAAGATTAAAGGTGGAAAAAGTTCTGAAATGATTTATTTTTGTCTCATTTTTTTACATCACAGAAACCTGACATTTTAACAAATAACAAGTTCCAAATTGTCAATCTTACTTTGAGCGCTGCTGGTTACGGGTGCAGTGGGTCCTGTTCACACCAAGTTTTACTTCACAAGATAGAAACCGTGCTGCTCCTCAATAGGTACTCTTTCAACCATTCCAGCAGATGCAGACCTTTGATAATGCACCAATTCACTGTTTCAGTGCTTCACAATCCAATATTGCTAATTTCTCCTAAAAAGTGTTAGGACGAAAGGAGTGAAACAAAAGTGAAGCACCGCAAAGAACGTTCTTTATCAGATTTTTGATACTCACAGGATTAAAAGAATCATAGGCGTAACAAATACTAAAAACCGTCTTCCGGTCTGTCACCCGACCCGGGTTTCACCTTTGCTTCGTCAGGGGTGCATGTTCTGCCTCTCTAGGGCATACCTTTTATACAAAAAAATCGTTCCTCCCTTCACTTATATGGGTATCTAAAATACAATCTTGAAGCCATTAAAATACACATATGAAATTCCTTATAAACCCTCCATAAAGGGTAAACATTTAAATGAACAAATTTCCACAAAATTTATCTATCTCCATCATTCCTTTCACCAAAGGATTCTTTCACTTCATGATCACATGTCACTATATGGCCAATAGAAACGTACTATTCTTTCCATTCACATATATCTTTATCACCTCCCTCCCCGATCACATGTTAGTATCACCCAATCAGCACTCTCTCCAGGATCTTCATTTATATACTGCTGCCATTAAAATCACGCTTTTTCTCACTTATACAAAAATTTATATATTATCATCTGGACAAAGTGCACTAGAATTATTTCCCAATATTATCAATAACTCTTCTTCATGTTAAGCAGTGCAAGATGGGCTAATGGTTCTTGGAGAACAACGGCAAAAAAGAATATTTATTTGTGAGTAAGGGTGGGTACACATATTCTGCTATCCTGTCCCCTTATAACTGGAATTTAAGGACTGAATGCAAATGGAAACCTTTAAAGGCATTCCGTTTTGAACCGCCCTAAAAGAGTTCTATGGGCACAAATGATGGTTCCATCTTGTTCCGTTATGTAAGACGGAAAAAAAAGTAGTTCCTGACAAAGAGATTGCAAGGATTACCAAGCCAATACTGTATATGAGTGGAAAAGACGCAATGATAATGTGAACACACCCGAATCCATTCTCAACGACAAAGGTAAAAAAAATCATAGAAATAAAAATGGAATGTCAGCTTCAGCTCTACAGAGCCAGACATATCTGAAGGGTATTCTGACACTACGGACACAGACACAAGCAATCACGGTGCAAAAAACGACACAAGGCTGGAAGGAAACACCAACGAAAGAAAAGCAAGATATCCAAAGAGGAGGCCCAAATAATACATTTCCTTTAATGGAAGTCAAATGTAATTAATCTTTCATCTACAGTTCTCACTCAGGATCAACTAACTATATCATCCAAAGGTCTTTTTAGTACCAGATGTGCACTTTGATTTATATTCCACCTTACTGGATATTAACAAGCTCATACACCTGATTACAGTCAAGAAACACCTTTTTCGTGATGAATCGACCATCTGTAAGGAGGAAAAAAAGGAAAAACAAAGAAAACCATTCTAATACAACTAATGCTTTTCAGGGACTTAGTTTCCAAAAGCCACTGACTATACCAAACCTGTATGAATTGAGTGAAGAATCCACACCCAAAATAGCTCTTGATCAGGTAGTACCTGTAAAAACAGCTAACCCTGATTTCTATCCGATCCAATCTAGAACAAAAAGCATGAACACATTTCAAACAATTATGGAACAAGAACTGAAGATATTAGAAACAAACATCAAAAATAATAAAAAAGAGTTGAAGAATATGTGCTTTTCCCAATGCAAAGCGCTAAAAGAACTACAATGTAATAAAAAAAATCACTATCCGTAACTCTGATAAAGGAGGAGCAGTGGTGGTATTAAACAGTGAAGATTGTGAACAAGTTATTGCCAACATCTTACAGGACAAGGAAACCTATCACCAACTTACTACCTAACACAGGATCTTAGTGAAGCACTAAGAGGAAGGATTGTCTGCAGGAGCTATTAGCAATAGAGAAAAGGAATCTTTATATGTTGCCAACCCGTGCATTCCAATAATGTATGATCTTCCTAAAATTTATAAAAATGACCCTGTATTGTCATACCGCCCCAATGTATCCTTTTGGGGTCATTATTTGAGAAGCTCTGCCAAAGGCTGGACAGTCACCTTCAGCCTTTGGCTGCACGGGTTCCAAGCTTTTTGAAGGACAGTAAAGACATTTTGAATGCCATGAACAAAATCCATTGGGACTCTTCTTTTTGCTCGTGGGTTCCTGTGACATCCAGGCTTTGTATCCCTCCATTCCCCATTCAGCTGCCATCTCTGCTTTATCATGCCATTGTCATAAATATAGTGATTATCCTGAGACTAAAAGAATATATGCTTGAAGTCACTCATTTTCTGCTTATTAATAATTATTTTTCTTTTAATGATATGTTTTTTCTTCAGACAAAAGGCTGCCCTATGGGCGCCAGATTATCACCTACATTAGCCATTATGTTTATGGCATGGTTTGAGGAAGGCTATATTTACTCCGAGGGTAACCCCTTTTTGTCGTGCATAGGCTGGTACGGACACTATATTGATGACCATCATCATGGTCCAATGGCGTCTGTGCCAGTCTTTGTACAATACATCAACGATAACCCTTTTCCTTATGGTTTACTAATGCTACTCACCCCAACATAATTACCTTACTTGATCTAACCTTGATAGGTATGATAGAACTAAAAAAATTTATACTAAATTGTATCGTAAACCAACTTGCTGCGGATAGCTGTCCTCCCAAGCACACTATTTGCAGCATACCTGTAGGTGAATTTATCAGGGCACGCCGCACCTGTTCACATGATGCGGATTTTGAAAGAGAGTGCCACCATTCTCCATTAGCGATCGTCTCAAAGGACCCCGTTACCCCGAATGGATGATAAAATGTGCCATAAATATTGTACAAACCAAAAATAGGACTTTTTTGCTAATAAAAAATAAAAATAAATAATAAACATAAAACAATGAATGTATTACATTCTTCACTTATTTTTCCCTTGAGTATAATCACATTATTTCCTTGGTCACCAAATACTTACCTATATTAGATGATGACCCCAAGTGAAAGAAATATTATCTAATGGGTGTAGGTTTGTGGTGAGACGGGGTGTAACCCTAGGCAACCTGGTGGCACCCACTTTGTATTCCTCCCAGACTAGTAAACACACTAACTGGCTTTCCAGTAAAGCCTCATTCCCATGTCTGTGTCCATGCTTAAATCTGTGAAAAGGTGGTCAATGATGCCTCTGTGAAGATGTCTGTGATGGATCCGTGTGAGGTCTGTGTGTCCGTTTTTTGCTGCCCGTGTGTCATCCGTGTTTCACAGATACTGAACAGCTGAAAAAATTATTTTCAAAGCATCTCTTCCTAATGATTCGTGAAACACAGATGCAACACGGATCCATAGACTATAATGGCCGTGATGGATCCATGAACACGGACAAAATAGAGCATGCTTCTGTGCTAAAAAAAAATGGACCGTGCTAAAACACTGATGTGTAAATACACACATTAAAATGAATGGGGACGTGTGCATTTGGTGAACATTTGAACAGTATAGCCAATCCTGAACACAAAAGCCTGTCCGGTGCTGTATTGCACTTTGTGAATATGCACCAAGGAGATACAAGCTCACTCCAGGTGAAAGCAATTGAAAAGGTGCATCTACCCAAACGAGGAGGGGATTGGAGGAGGGTTCTCCTCAGACGTGAAGCCTTTTGGATACTGACTATGGGCAGCCGCTATCCAAATGGCTTAACCCTTAAAACTGATTTGGCTTATTTTTATTAATCATGTAATTATTCTTTATTATTTTTTATTAGCGTCTGTTCACATTATGTTACTGAAAACCATGTATTCTTGTGGTTTCTTGCATATTCTCTATACAGTTAGGTCCATAAATATTGGGACATCAACACAATTCTAACATTTTTGGCTCTATACACCACCACAGTGGATTTGAAATAAATGAAACGAACAAGATGTGCTTTAACTGCAGACTGTCAGCTTTGATTTGAGGGTATTTACATCCAAATCAGGTAAACGGTGTAGGAATTACAACAGTTTGCATATGTGCCTCCCACTTGTTAAGGAACCAAAAGTAATGGGACAGAATAATAATCATAAATCCAACTTTCACTTTTTAATACTTGGTTGCAAATCCTTTGCAGTCAATTACAGCCTGAAGTCTTGAAAGCATAGACATCACCAGATGCTGGGTTTCATCCCTGGTGATGCTCTGCCAGGCCTCTACTGCAACTGTCTTCAGTCCCTGCTTGTTCTTGGGGCATTTTCCCTTCAGTTTTGTCTTCAGCAAGTGAAATGCATGCTCAATCAGATTCAGGTCAGGTGATTGACTTGGCCATTGCATAACATTCCACTTCTTTCCCTTAAAAACTCTTTTGTTGCTTTTGCAGTACGCTTTGGGTCATTGTCCATCTGCACTGTGAAGCGCCGTCCAATGAGTTCTGAGGCATTTGGCTGAATATGAGCAGATAATATTGCCCGAAACACTTCAGAATTCATTCCTGCTGTTTTTGTCAACAGTCACATCATCAATAAATACAAGAGAACCAGTTCCATTGGCAGCCATACATGCCCACGCCATGACACTACCACCACCATACTTTACTGGTGAGGTGGTATGCTTAGGATCATGAACAGTTCCTTTCCTTTTCCATACTCTTCTCTTCCCATCACTCTGGTACAAGTTGATCTTGGTTTCATCTGTCCATAGGATGTTGTTCCAGAACTGTGAAGGCTTTTTTAGATGTCGTTTGGCAAACTCTAATCTGACCTTCCTGTTTTCGAGGTTCATCAATGGTTTACATCTTGTGGTGAACCCTCTGTATTCACTCTGGTGAAGTCTTCTCTTGATTGTTGACTTTGACACACATACACCTACCTCCTGGAGAGTGTTCTTGATCTAGACAACTGTTGTGAAGGGTGTTTTCTTCAGCAGGGAAAGAATTCTTCGGTCATCCACCACAGTTGTTTTCCGTGGTTTTCCGGGTCTTTTTGTCTTGCTGAGCTCACCGGTGCGTTCCTTCTTTTTAAGAATGTTCCAAACAGTTGTTTTGACCACGCCTAATGTTTTTGCTATCTCTCTGATGGGTTTGTTTTGTTTTTTCAGCCTAATGATGGTTTGCTTCACTGATGGTGACAGCTCTTTGGATCTCATCTTGAGAGTTGACAGCAACAGATTCCAAATGCAAATAGCACACTTGAAATGAACTCTGGACCTTTTTTTTTTAAACATATTTTTATTAACTTTTGTCACAAAACTACAAAGTTATCTGTAGTACATAACTTGCATAAGTTTACATATACACTTGTGATCAAGACAATTGTGTAATACAGATCATTTCAGTATTCCAAGCATCTATCCCTCCCCTCCCCCCTCCCTAAATGAATAATCCCACAGTGCAAATTAACAACCCAATTGGGTTAATAGAATACTATCCTTCTAAACTAAGCTCATGTTTCATACCATCACTATCACTTCAGTTAATTTACTTTGTGAATACAACCCTTGCGTTATCCTAGCCCCATGCCTTTGTTTATATCAAATCCCTAGTGTCATTTTCAGAAAAGAATGCCAGTATAAACGCAAGCCATTTTGCTTGATATCTTTTTGTGGCTTTCTGGCCTTCCCTGTCTGCCGCCCATTTATCTGCCAGTATGCACTTCTTTGTATGCTTTATTATTTCTTCAGCTGATGAGATCGTTGGCTGTAACCAGTGTGTTAGGATACACCTTTTTGTGGCTAGTAGAACTACCTGTACTGCTAAGGGAACCCGTGGGCCTGTATCTTGGAACAAGATGTCTTTTGGATCCATAGATAAGTTTGTTTTTAACTTTATATTTAATTCTTTGGTTATCTTTTGCCACAATTCCCCAATGTCCCTGCATTCCCACATGCAATAATACATGTTTGCATCTGGAAGCGAGCATTTAGGGCAAGCGTTCAGCCTATCACTAACGGCAACAGTACTGTTACCTTTGATATCAAAGCCATATATTGCTCTATGCATCAATTTAAAGTGGGTCTCTCTCCATATTTCACTAGAAACTGCTTTACGCACATTTTCCCATCCCCTCAATATATCTTCGGTTTTTGCTTTTATATTCATTCCTCCTGTCCATTTCTTAAAGAGAGTATCCACTATGCCTGAGGATAGTGTTTTCCTCACCCTCTGATATAGGGAGGCAATGGAAGGTTTACCATATCCAGGAGACAGTATATCATCAAAATCATTCTGAGAAAATTCAAAAACAGTATTTCTGAGTCTCTCCTTCAAGAATCCCATGATCTGATGATATGCTAGAAAGTGTTTCGAGGATATACCATATATTGTTTGCAGGTCCATAAATGAGTACTACTGCGCTTTCTGCTTATCCCACAAATCCGACACCTTATTTATCCCTTTACTTTCCCACTCTATAAATTGTTTGTTCAAAGACCCTAATTGGAATTCTGGATGTTTCCATGGAGACAGGTATTTTGACATCAGAAAAGGGAGTTTATACAGTTTCCTGACTACCTTCCAAGCTGCTACAGTGTCTTTAATTAGTACACTATGTTTAATCAATGACGGGAAAGCCGAGTATCTAGTGTATAATAAAGCATTAAGACTCCATGGTTTTGCCAATTGAGATTCCAAAGAGAAATTAGTAAAATAAGAGGATCGTCTAATCCAGTCTATTCCGTATCTCAATAAGCTAGTCACGTTATAATGCCTTATATCGGGAAATCCCAAGCCCCCCTCTTCCCTAGTAAGCATAAGAGTTTTCAGTGCTATTCTCGATCTTTTCCCGGCCCATATGAATTTGCGAAATGCACTTTGCAGGGCATTAATATCAGAGTGCTTTAGTAACACAGGTATTGTCT
Organism: Bufo bufo; assembly: GCF_905171765.1. Lineage (NCBI taxonomy): Eukaryota > Metazoa > Chordata > Amphibia > Anura > Bufonidae > Bufo > Bufo bufo. The sequence continues at coordinate 136,768,141 of NC_053391.1, read as the reverse complement.
GCAGTTGGTATAACAGTTGTGGGAAGCTTATCATTTTTATTAGGTGACATCTGCCCATCAGTGATAATGGAAGGTGTGACCATCTTTCTAAATCTGCTTTAATACGCTTGATTAAATCAGGGTAGTTTAGCATATACAAGGATTCTGGCGTCTTTCCAATGTGAATTCCCAGATATTTGATCGATGTCGGCACAATTTTTACCGGAACATCCTTTTTAACTACTAAGTGCTTACTGTTTGTAAGGTATAGCATTTCACATTTCGACACATTAACTTTGAAGCCAGACACTGTGCCGAAACTATTTAATAGTTCGAATAGTTTGGGCAAATCATTATTTGGGTGAGCCAAAAAGACTAGCAGATCATCTGCGAACAGTGCGTGTTTAACCATTTCATTTCCCACTTTAATTCCTCTGATGTCTTCATTACCGGCTATAACTCTGGATAATGGTTCGATGGCTAGATTGAATAATAAAGGGGACAGCGGGCACCCCTGTCGTGTTCCCTTTTGTAAGTCGATTCTAGATGACAGATACCCCGGCGTATATATTTGCGCGAATGGTGACTCATATAATGCAGTAAGGTAACGTCTAAAAGGGCCCCCTAGTTTTACTGAATCCAAAACCCGGTCTAGCCAGTCCCAGGCCACATTATCAAACGCTTTTTCCGCATCTATTGTCACAATGGCCGGCGACTGGCCTAACCTGGGCCTCATCTTCAATTCGTCCAGTATCGTTAACACTTTTCGGATGTTAGTTACCGCTGCCCTATTTTGTGTGAATCCTGCCTGTGCAGTGGACAATAGATCCGGCATTAGTCTTGCCAACCTACCGGCTAAAATTTTGGATATTATTTTTATATCCACATTTATCAATGAGATTGGTCTGTATGAAGCTGGGGAAAGTAAATCCTTCCCTGGCTTAGGGAGCACTTTAATGTACGCGGTTTTGGCCAAGTCCGACATCTTTTTTCCTGACATATAGTCATTTGCTAATTTTACTAAGATTGGGGCTAGCTTTCCTTTCAACACTTTGTAAAATTCAGCAACGTAACCATCTGGTCCAGGTGCCTTATTCGTTGCTAAGTGGCTTATAGTCTCTATGACTTCCTTCTGCGTGATTGGTTTATTCAGCATTTCTAGATCTTCCCCTTTAATCTTTGGCAATGTCACTTTTTGCATCCATTTCTCTGCTAATACCCTGCTTCTCGGACTGTCTGAATATAATTCCTTATAATAATCCTTCAAAACCTCGCTAATTTTCGACGGTAATGTATGAGTGACCCCTTTGTTGTCTTTTAGTGCTAATTTTGGGTTATTTTCATATGGGCCCTTTGCTAACCGCGCCATCAGCTTTCCTGCCTTGTTCCCATATTTAAATAACTGGGCTTCAAATTTCGTCTGGTATATTGCTTCTTTTTTACTTATCCATTCCTCATATTCTAATTTCGCCTGAGTCCAAGCCTTTTTATGTAATTCAGTTGGGATGGTTTGAAATAACGTATACGCCTCTTTTAGTTTGTGACTGCATTTGTCCAGCTTTTCCACCATCCTTTTCTTTAAGGATGCCGTGAATGCTATTATTTTCCCCCGTAGAACAGCTTTACCTGCCTCCCATAGTGTTTGCGTACTATCTGTTGTAGCATTGAAGCTCATATATTCATCCCACCAATTAGACAAAGCAGTCTCAAATTCTTCATTTCCTATCAAATTAGAAGGAAACCTCCATATATAATCTGATCCTCTGGGAATCGTGTCAGCCAGCGATAAGTACCGGCGAATGATCAGAGACCACCAACTCCCCTATTGATATTGATTTCGTTCTAAGTTGTATTGATGGGGACACTAGTATGTAGTCCAGCCTTGACCAAGAATCATGAGGATGAGAGTAATGGGTGTACTCCCTACCCTCAGGATTTTTTGCTCGCCATATATCACATAATTTGTATGAGGTACATAGTTGTTTCAGTGAAGTACATCTATCTTTTAATGAGGATTTTTTATCTCGTACCCTTCGCCTGTCTTCAAGAACGTTAGATACATCATTCATATCTCCCGCTGTTATTTGATTTGTATATTCATCCGCTTGTATTCTCGTCCCTAGATCCTTATAGAACGCCACATTATTTTCATTTGGCCCATATACATTAAATATGCTGAGTGAATCAGAGGGTGAGTCTAAATATACCTGTAGCAGACTTCCCTCATTATCTTTGTACCCCTCACGAAATGTATAAGGGATGTTTTTCCGAAGTAGCGTGATCACTCCTGCTTTTGTATGTACTGATGGAGAGCAGAATACCTCTCCCACCCATAGTTTACGCAATCTCATGCTTTCAGCTATGCTTAGGTGTGTCTCCTGTAATAAAGCTATATCAGTTTTCAACCGTTTTCTAGTGACGTAACACTTTCATTCTCTTTTGAGGGGACTTTAACCCCTTCACGTTCCAGGTTATTATTCGCATATTTCTATCCTATTTCCATTATTGTTTTGGCTCCAAGATAGTGTATTGCCCTCTAATACTGTGAAGGACGAAACAAGATAGCATCTGGCATGTAAGCGTGGTAGCACCCAACATAACCCGCCCCAACTCCCCTCCCTCCCAAGAACTTCCCCAACAAACTGTCTCACTAGACATATAAATTCTAACTGGTTTGGATTCTCTAGAAACCAGTCCAGGAAAGATAGTATGACCTCCATTAGTCCTACTTTCCCTTGACTGTCATCGACTTCACTTTTTTCCAACATGGTAAAAAATTTGTGATTTTCAACAATACATTTCTACTCTGCTATGTATTACTTCTTTTACATATTAGAACATGTGTTCATTATCATATATCTAACGCAATAGCAGGCATAGATAAAAGAGAAAAGAAAAGAAAAACAAATAAAAGTTGCTTAGCGTATGAATTTTCGTGGAGAGACAAAGTCCACTTTATCCCGCTGAAGTCAGGCAGTTGATCAGTCCCCTTCTTGATCCCAGGACGACTGCGACCTTCCTTGTCTGAATGTTCCTCTTGGAGCTTGCTGAGGATTATGTAGATCCAAGGCGTCTTTGGCGTCTTGTACTTTTGTAAATGTGAGCGTTTGGCCATCCTCCTGAAACACTCTCAAAATGGCTGGATATAGTAATGCAAATCTCGTATGATTTTCATATAATGCGGTGCATATTGCTGAGAACTCTCTCCTTTTCCTCTGTACCTCCATAGAGTAGTCTCCAAAAATTAACAGCCTCTGGCCATCTATCTCTAACGCTGTCTTGCGTCTCTTATATGCTCTTAAGATCGCCACTTTATCTGTAAAGTCCAGATACTTAACAATCACTGCCCTGGGGCGGCGGTTCAAGGCACCCTGGAGGTTGGTATTATTTTCATCTTTACCAGGCCTTAAATCTGGGCCCAATCTGTGTGCTCTTTCCGCTTTACATTTTGTAGGTATTCCTAGCGCTTCTGGTATAACTACTTCGCAGATGCGGATAAGATCCTGAGATGGCACGCTTTCAGGTAAGCCCACGATCCTTAAATTGCTTCTGCGTGAACGATTCTCCAGATCATCGACTTTATCTTTTAGGAATCTATGATCCCTGAGAGCCGACTCCAACTTTACTTGCAGTTTGTGGCACTTGTCATCCATCTCCTGCAGCTTATGTTCCGCCACATCTAGTCTGCTGCCATGTTCTGCGGCGGTATGCTGGAGTTCTTGTAGCTTCACCCCCACCGTGCTAGATAACGACTCCTGGAAGGATCCTTTTAGCTACTTCTATAGCTAGCTTTACGCAATCAATGTTACTGCCTTCCACTTTCGAGTCCTCATAGTCAGCAGTTGCGCTCTCAGCCAGGTCAGTGTCCTCTACTGTGGCGGGGTCTTCATCCGCCATTTCAGTTTCCCGCGCTGCCTGCTTCTGCGGCTTACTTTGGTCTTTGGTTTTGTTCCTGCTCCCCATGTTACGTATGTATCGCTCCATACGGAGCCGCTTGATCACTGGTAACGGTGGTCCCGAAAATTTCTCCGGTATGCAGGGGATTAAGGTTATGCAGAGTGTCTCTTCACAGAGAAGCGATCAGACACGTCTCACCATGTTGGCGCCGGAACCGGAAGTAACTCTGGACCTTTTATCTGCTCATTGTAATTGGGATCAGGAGGGAATAACACACACCTGGCCATGGAACAGCTGAGAAGCCAATTGTCCCATTACTTTTGGTTCCTTAACAAGTGGGAGGCACATATGCAAACTGTTTTAATTCCTACACCGTTCACCTGATTTGGATGTAAATACCCTCAAATTGAAGCTGACAGTCTGCAGTTAAAGCACATCTTGTTTGTTTCATTTCAAATCCATTGTGGTAGTGTATAGAGCCAAAAATGTTAGAATTGTGTCCATGTCCCAATATTTATGGACCTGACAGTATCTGTATCCAGTGATGTGCTAGCGTAATTTACTAATTCTGTACCTAGTGATGTGATAGAGTCTTGTCATAATTCTGTACTGTACTGCCAGACTGCAGTTTATTACATGAGGTGGAGAGGGAAAACCTATTTATCTAGTAGCCATAGCACAGAAGGAAGGATCCATTGAGGGTGCCCAATTCAACCCACAGCTGTCAGAGGCCCAGAAGCTCTAGCTATGGGTGGTGTTTACTACTTTCTTATCCACCTTTACAGGGAAACCTGGAAGAACCCAGCTAGCAGTCCACCACGTGAACACTGGAGATCACCTCCCTCTAAGGCAATCAGCCTATCGCATCTCCTTAGAGGTGCTGGCTGATGTGAAGAGAGAGATTGATGAGATGCTATGGCTGGGCGTGATCCAGAAGTCGCATAGTGTGTGAGCCTCACATGTACTCCTTATACCCAAGAAGGATCGGATGACCGGTTTTTGCGGGGACTACAGGAAATTTAATGCCATCCCCGTGTTTGATGCATACCCGATACTCTGCATAGATGAGTTACTGGATCAGCTTGCAGTGCCAAGTACATAATGATTATGGACTTGAGTAGGGGATACTGGCAAATCCCAATGTCCAAAGAAGCCCAAAAGGGATCTGCCTTTCTCACCCCTTTTGGGCTTTATGAGTACCTAGTAATGCCTTTTAGCATGAAAAATGCAACTGACACTTTTTAGCACTTGGTGAACCAGCTGCTTGAGGAGTTTGAAGAGTGCAGGGGCTTATCTGGATGACATTGCTGTGTTCAGTCATACTTGGGAGGATCACCTGCGAATCCAAACTTCAGGTCTGGCAATCAAGCCTGTGAAGTGTCAGATAGCCATGACAGAGGTACAGTACCTTGGACACAGAGTGGGTGGAGAGACACTGAAACCAGAACCAGGGAAGGTAGATGCCATATTAGCTTGGCCCACTTCCAAAACCAAAAAGCAGGTTATGTCCTTTTTAGGGACTGCGAGGGTACTATAGGAAGTTTGTTCCTAATTATAGCACCATTGCTAAACTTTTAACTGACTTCATCAAGAAGAAACTGCCTCAAATAGTCAATTGGACTACAGACTGTGAGCGTTCTCTGTCAGCTCTGAAATCTGTCCTTGCCAGCTTACCAGTCTTGCAATGTCCGGATTTTACTCACAAATTTGTGATACAGACTGATGGCAGTGCCTATGGCTTAGGCGCGGTGGTCAGCCAGGTAAATATGGAAGGGGAGGAACGTCCAATCATATACTTGAGCAGTAAACTTCTACCGAGGGAGGTGGATTATGCCACTGTAGAGAAAGAATGTTTGGTTATTGTGTAGGCCTTGCAGAAGTTGCAGGCTTACCTGTATGGAAGCCGATTTATTGTAGTGACTGATCACAACCACCTTAGTTGGTTACACAGGGTAGCCGGTGATAACTGGAAAAAGCTGCGATGGAGTGTGGTCTTGTAGCAATATGATTTCACTATCCAGCACAAGAAAGGTAGCAACCATGGCAATGCTGATGGCATCTGACCAGGGAGAAATGGCAGAAACTGTTGTGGGATATTGATAGATATATCAATAACCTATGCCATATCTAAAGGGGGAAGATGTGGTGGTTTATATAGCAAAATAATTTGTAGATATCAGAGCGGAGAAAACCCCCCTGACATTCATGTGGCTGGTCATAAAGTCATTGATGCCTTATTCCCAAAACCAGAACACAAGGGCTGTCTAAACAAAACCTGGGGAGCAGAAAAATTTCACTAAGCAAATATATGACCTATCATAAATCTTATTGTAGCCTTTGATATGTTCTCAGAGCCCCTAGTCCTGGTGAAGCCATTGGAAAGGTCAGGTAGATGATGATACGACCTGCAGTAGTGGTCAGGTATCAAAAACCATACAGATGGAGATTCATCAAAGAAATACTTGAACTGATTTATAACTTGACTGTGTGCTGCTCAGGATTAGAATAAGGCCATCCCCCAGCATCACCTGTGTGAATGTCACCTCAATCAGGGTTCTGCAAGTGGTAATAATTAAAGAACACAACTGATGGGTTGGATAAAAGTGGTATGAAGTCGCTATGATGCCCACAGGAAAATGTATCTTAGTGGACAGATTCTGAGCCAACCACTGACCTCATAAAGCCTGGTTGAAAAAGACCATTAGCATGCACACTAGCCTTGTTCTGACATTACAGAGGGGGGGGGGGGGGGTTAGTGGGGGAATTTTCAGACCTTAAGGTGTATGTGTTGCTGTAGAAAGTTGCCATTTCTTTGGAGGACAACTCATTTGACGATCTTGCCGACTTTCCTGCTAACCCCAGGCAACTGGACTAGATATTAACACTTCACTTTAATAAGAGCCTTCTTGTGTTCTAAATGATTTCACGACCTCAGAAGAAGCATTTTGTATATTGGAGTAGAAACCATGTGAATGCTAGAGAGAGTAGTGGGTTGGAGTGGGTAATTGTGAGTTACCTAGTTTAAGGTGTCTTGTCCTCTTAAAATGACAAGTGGTGGAAGCTAATATTCCTTAGATGTGGATGTTAGATAGCTAAAGGGGGAAGATTTTGCCTTGTGGCTCAAAGTAGTAGAATGGGAGGTTGACGTTAAAATCTGGGTGTCCCTTTAAGCTAACATCCTGAGTCTAAAGCCTGTATTACACCTGACGATTTCTCAGCAGATGATCGCTAACGAGTGTTTGTGAACGCTCATTAGCGATCATCTTGCAGTGTAATACTGCCGCTGATTGCCCGATGAATGAGCAAACACTCGTTCATCTGGCAAGCCAAATCTTTCAACGTGTTAAAAAATGGCAGATGGTGGTCCTGCACATATCTGACATTTATGACATATCCTAGCGATATGCCATAAATGTTGAGATGGGACAGCCTCTTTACACCGGGAGGGGAAGGAGGGGGTGGGGGAAACTATGCCAAAAGATATAAAGGCCATACACTTCAAGTTGGAACAAGCAACAAAGAAGAAACAGAGGCAAAACTAACAATAACTTCAGTTTTACTGGAACATGTCTCAGCAAGAGAAGCAATAATTACAGTCATCACAACATTGGGTTAGTAGTGACCTGGCACCCTCTTTCTCATGGATCAGTCTCTACCAGTTTCTAATTCACACCTGCACCATTTTTTCATTACGCCACTCGGTGGCAATCTCTCCACCATGCACTTGTCACTGGCCATTGCCCTACTAGCATGCACTGTGCTTAAGACTATACTGGTGGGAAATGGACTGTTAAATATACCCCCCCTGGCGGGTGATGCTGCACTCCTGCACTCCTGGGTTTCCACGCTGGTGAACCGGAGGTGTTATCTCCTCCTATAAATATGGCCTCTGGGACGTCCCTCCCCTTGACCTATTACATACATCGAAGGAGTCACACCACCACCTTTACAGATATATAACACATATTACACACATACTAATGAGAGTAGTGGTAGTCCTAAGGGGCAATGTTCTGACCTTTAGGCTTCAAGTGTCTTGTTCAGGGTGTCCTCTCACATGCAGTTGTTACATTTGCCTGGGGCACTACTCCTTCTCCAGTATTCCCAGAGGCTTCTGTATAGACTACAGAGTTGGCTACTCTTTGGTCTAGCGACAATAACCTATTGCCTCCTCTGAAGGGACCCAGTTTCTCACCTGACACTTTGGGCACTTTAGGTGTCACTGCAGTCTGTTGCGCGTATTTTACGCACTTATATAAGGCTACTACATTCCGCAGTTCTTTACAGACATTAGCATCAAGCTGTCCCCAATGGAGCTCACAATCTAAGTTCCAGTATGTATTTGGAGTGTGGGAGAAAACCAGAGTACCCGGAGGAAACCCATGCGAACACGGGGAGAACATAAAACTCCATGTATATGTTATCCTTGGTTGGATTGGAACCTGCTAGGAACCAGTGCTAACCACTGAGCCTCTGCACAGCATTTGCAGACATCTTGTCTCCAGGGTTATTGTCTGGTCAGTGCATTTCTACGCCTCAGTCAAGGACGTCAACTTGGGCCTCATGCTTAAACCCATAGGCCCCCTTAACATCTTGGGCCTTTCTTTGGTGCACCCTCCAGCTAGAGAATGTACTACTTGCCCCACATTTTTTTGCAGCATACACATTTGCAGGGGCCTGCACTTGACTGCTGCTGCAGCAGCCACAGCAGAAGCAGGCCTTTATTCAGTGCTCACCCCCAGCAGGGAGGGTGAAATCATGACACATGGCTCATGCCGGACTCTCCAGCATTGCAATCAGTCAGGCGCTTATATTTAGGCCCACCAAGCTGGTGACCTTCTAGGTGTGTCAGCGCTCATCCTAGCAACAGGGGTGGCTTTTTCTGTTACGGCCTCTGGTGCTGAGAGCAGTACATTCATTTGTGGTGCAATAGCATCATCTAATGGCTGGGCTGGGGCAGTGCCTCAGGTCCGGCACGTCTCTCTCACAAGCCATAGAGGTAGCGCCATTCACCTTTCCTCTGTTGGTCACCTGGCGAATACAGAGGCCACTCTTTGTAAAGTTGGTGTTGGGCCCTCACATTACATTTGCATGGTATATTCTCTGCTATAGCTCTGCAAATAGCTGAGACTTGAAACGTTATATACATTTCACTTTAATGCTGTTATTTTTTGTGAAAAAGATATTGTTTGCTTTACAAATAAGATAAGGGCAGCGAGAACACAATGGTGCAACAATCTTAAACAAACACTAAAAAAGTTCTTCACATCTAAAAGGAACTTATTAAACTTGAGCAAAAATATAACCGCAGGGCAGAGGGGAATAACAGACGTGTAGAAGTTGAAACGATAACAGTTTCTATGTAAGCTTATCTGCCCGAGGAGAGGGACTCGGAACAATGTGCAGACTTCACATAGTAAAGGGCAGCTGCACCGTCCACCAATAGGATTGTCAAATCCAGTGACACGCCCTAGTCACGACCATTCAACCTCTTATCCCTTGTAGTTTGATCAGGACTAATAGAAGGTTGGCAGTAACCTCTTCACTGCTATAGGGCTCAGCAGATAGAAGAAAGAACAACCAAAATCCTGCATACTTAGCTTTTTTAGCCCCACGGTAAACATGATGAGTTTTCTCAGAATGGGCAGCACAATGGCAAGAGTTCAAATAACATTATAAGATTCAGAAAGAGTGTAAATACTTTGATGATGACTGCGGCATATTTGATGTATACAAATCAGGACCCTGCTGGCAGACGATCAGCAAAATAGTAGTGGAACATAGTGATCTGTATCACTAGATAAACTTTATTGCATATGAAAACCTGCCTAACCGTAAATAAGAAAAGCAGTAGCTTCTGACTTTGGTATCAGTGCCAATTTAGATATGAACTCTGGAGTACTTAACCCTAATCATGCCCTACTTAATAATTCTAACATATAATTTCAGTTAATGTAATAATCTGTCAGTATATTTTTCCAATGCCACTCCTTACTGAAATTACAGAGGCAGTTAAAGTTATCAAGAGTCACATCTATAGACTGACCCATATACAGAGGTGAAAACTAAAGCGTCCAAGTTCCAGTAGGCAGGTTCTCATGTGCAGTAAAATACACTGATCAGGTGTATAACATAAAAAGGCTTTTCCAGGGGATTCATTTTATTTAAAAACAAGTTCAAAGTGGGTTATAGGGAACCTGTCACCGGGATTTTGTGTATAGAGCTGAGGACATGGGTTGCTAGATGGCCGCTAGCACATCCGCAATATCCAGTCCCCATAGCTCTGACTCATCTCAGGGACAGGACTCATGTCAGGTTAATTTGCATATGTATCAAATCATTTTTTTTACACAATAAAAGCACACAGAGCTATGGGCACTGGATATTGCGGATGTGCTAGCGGCCATCTAGCAGCCCATGTCCACAGCTCTATACACAAAATCCCGGTGACAGGTTCCCTTTAAAAAAGAATCAATATTCACCTGCCCCTACCTATTGTGTAGGTCTCCCTTGTGTCACCAGCACAGCTCTAAACCCATCAAGGCATGAGCTCTGCAAGAACTCTGAAGATGTCCAATGGCATCTGACATGAAAAAGGCCATATTTACAGCTCAAGCCTCCATAGGCAGCAAGGCTACTTTCACACTAGCGTTTTCCTGGATCCGGCAGGGCTCAGTAAAAAACGTTTCTGTTACTGATAATACAACCATCTGCATCCGTTATGAACGGATCCGGTTGTATTATCTTTAACATTGCCAAGACAGATCCGTCATGAACTCCATTGAAAGTCAATGGGGGAAGGATCCGTTTTATATTGTGTCAGATGGTGTAAGATTGTCTTGCTCCACATCCCATGACGGAAAGAAAACCGCAACATGGGAACGCAACCAAACGGAACAGAATGCATTGTGGAGCATTCCGTTCAGTTTTTTCCCCATTGAGACCCTATGACGGATCTCACAACTGGAAAATAGAAACCCTAGGGTGAAAGCAGCCTAAGCCTGAATATGTCCCCATTAAAGGGCCTCCAGTTAACATTATGATAACTGGGAAATACAGGGCACACTATGCTGTATCAGAATCTGGAATCTGTATACATAAAACAGCACTACCTGCTAATAAAATATAGTGCAGGGGCACTCATCTACTTTTTGTAAAGATCTACATACGGTACCTGGGTCTGCTTTTGGTTGAAGATCTAGAGCTATAAAAAGATGTAAGGAAGGACAACACCAGTGGCGCATAGCGCACTGCAGTAATAAGCCATGCCTCTATTCCTTTGTGCCTCCCTAGGCAGTAGTGATGCCTCTGAACCAGAATAATGCTCCGTTAGTGCCCCTGGGGGCATTTACTAAGCATGTTGCGCCAGAATTATGGTGTAAAATGTGCCAAAAAGAATAGTGTTTCGATTTGTGCCAAATATATCAACGGTTTTCTCCAGAATTTTTTTTACCAAAAAGAATGCATCGCGCCAGAAATTAGTTATAAATGTGGCCTGAGCTATCAAATTGGCGCGCATTACGCCATCCTCCTATCGGCAGAAATGGCTCAAATTGTTGCAGACAATTAAGCCAGCTTACGCTGTGGTGTTTTGTGTAAAAAGTCGCATTTATGGCAGAAAGATGTAACTTTTTGTCAAAATGACGCATTTATAAAAAGAAAAAGCAACTTGTCGTGGGAACAACTGATAGGTAAGTATTAAAACACGAAGCATTTATTTTTATCTAATATAAATGAGCTAAACAACAGGCTATGAGCTGTGCGCTATGATTGGCCAGCGCTGCAGCAAGGGACAACCCTAATACAAAAACTCCGCCCAGTACAACAGAGGGAGCTGCAGACACCGGAGCCTATACCGGGAGAACGGAGCGGCGCCCAGACATGCTAGTAAGTGCAGGGGGACCCCTGGGCGCCGCTCTGCCCACTGATATAGTTTTTAGTTTTTAAACTAGTGAAAGGTCCTCTTTAAAGGGAATCTGTCACCATGATCTTGGACTATTATCTGCAGTAATAAATAAGTAGGAATCACATATGGAGTCTAGATCGCCATTTTTCCTACTGCCCCGTTCAGCTGTACTGAAATACACAGTCAGGACTGCGCCCGCCCGGCTGAATACGCTTGATTCTCATAGGCAGACAGGCTGTCAGTGTATGGTGCCATATTCAACAATAAATACTTACATAATAAAATAAACACAAACCTCATATGGATAAAAAAGGCTGCGGTCTTTATTAAAATCTTGGGGGTTACATAAATCAACCAACTTTAAATCCAATATAAATACCATTTTGAATAAATATTAAAGTCCATTCCTGAAATAATTTAAGTCCACCCAGAATTCTGAGCGACTAAGCCCCCCCAAAATGAAACAAAGACCGCGACAAAATTGCAGGGAGGGCGGGCGGGACAAGCTTCTTCTCTGCTCTTGACACGCTGACTGAACTCCGCAGGTAAGCTGTCACAATAAAAGGGTGAGTTTCCCGCCACACCTCACCGCTAACCAATCCAGACACTAGATAAAAATAGCCACAAGGCCCAGCAACCGGACAGCAACAGATTTATCCAATGGTAACGCTGACCATTCCGCCAACTGACCAATCCTGAAGCTGTCCAGTTCTCATACCGGCTCACTTAACCTGAGGAGAAATAACAGGAGACAAAGAATAAAAGGGGGGGGGGGGGAAGAAAATACCACATAGAAAACCATATGTTTCAATGGCACCATGAGGTGCAAAGCCCATTCAGGCCATGCCCCTATCATTACACTAGTAATATATCGTATTTTTCGCCCCATAATGGAAGCGCTCATTAGTACTGGAGGACCAGGGAGCGGTGAAGGCTTTGTACTCACCGCTTTCTGGTCCTCGGCTGTTGGCTGCGCACAGCGTGAGGGCGCTCTGTGACCTCACGCTGTGCACGCTGGTTCACAGAGCACAGCCGACGGAGGAGGAAGACAGAGCGCAGGCAGTGAGGAGTGTCCAGGAGCAGGAGAGGTAAGTGATTAATTTTTTTGTGATCTGAGGCTGGGGGCTGCTTAAACATGGCTGGGGGCTGATCAAACATGGTTGGGGGCTGCTGAAAAATGGCTTGGGGCTGCTGAAACATGGCTGGGGGCTGCTGAAACATGACTGGGGGCTGTTGAAACATGGCTTAGGGGCAAAGAAATATGGCAGGGGGTTATGAGATATAGCACAGGGCTGATATGAGCCATGGGGTCTCATCTGAAGTCTGAATGGGGGGTATTCTTTATATTGGGCTCTGATCTGAGGTCTGATTGGGGTCTTATTAACATTGGAGTCTGATCTGAGGTCTGATTGAGGATCTTATTAACATTGGGGGTCTGATTGGGGCTGTGAGCTGAAGTCTGATTAATATTGGGGGTCTGATTGGTAGTCTGACCTGAGGTGTAATGAAAAATATTTTTTTCTTATTTTCCGCCTCTAAAACCTAGCTGCATCTTATGGGCTGGTGTGTCTTATAGGGCGAAAAATACGGTACTTACAACCAATGCATTACAATACGCATGTATTGTAATGCATTGTAGAGGGGATCAGACCCCCAAAAGTTAATGTCCCACAGTGGGACAAAAATAAAAAGTAAAAAAAAGTTTTTCTTAATAAAAAAATATTTAAAAAAAAGTTTTCCCTTTCCCATAATAAACACATATAAAATTGTAGAAAAGAAAACAATAGACATATTAGGTATTGCCGCATCTGTAATGCGGCAATCTGATCTAAAAAATCTGCTGCAAAACAGTCATTTTTTGGTCACTTTGCCCTTACAAAGGGCCCTTGCACATGACCGTATGCCCTCCGAGACATACGGTCTGTGAGCAGGCCTTATGTCACGGAGCAGCATTGATCGTGCGCACAGGAGCACACAGCATCATAGATTACAATGATGCTGTGCACTTTGGGCCGCCCGCGGGACTATTGTCCCGCACTCATAAGATCATGTGAGTACGGGACAATATTCCTGCGGGCTCAAAAAGTGTAGTAGCAAGTGATAAAAAAGTACAATGTACCCCACAATAGTACCACTGAAAAATAAGCCCCCAAACAAGTTGATTGGCAGAAAAATATAAATAAAATGGAAATGGCAACACAAAAACAGCATTAAAAAATAAATAAATTTGCTTTTAAAAATCTAAACTTTATAACGTCCTAAATAAATAAAATGACATTCACAAAATGATGCAAACATTAATAGACAGAAGGTTGATGTTAATTAATAACTACTTTATGAGATATCACTGTTCATCTTAAAAGCAGAGAAATTCAAATGACAGCTTCCCTTTAAATGTCCCCCCACACAGAGTGGTACCCCTTATTGCTTACACTCTTTATACTCACCTATTCCATGTTCCTCCTGACAAACAAGGCAGTTGCTCTGTTGTCACTGCATTGCGCCTGCCTGTGTTGAACAGCAGATGGCAGAAGAATGAAGAAGGTGGGAGCTGGTGGCTCCTTGCTTCACCATTGTATTCAACTGTACCTTTGTCCTGAGCATAACACCACCACACCATGACTGAATAATACCAGTGAGTTGAATACTGGAACCAAATTATATATTTTTGGGGTTATTTTTATTTTACCAAGTTTAACCCCTTGTAGGGCTCTGCCATTTTTCAACTTTAGGACCAGGCCATTATTTTTTTTTAAATCTGACATAATTTTATGTGGTAATAACTTTGGAGCACTTTTTACTTTTCCGAGCCATTCTAAGATTGTTTTCTCTTGTACTTCATGTTAGTGGTAAATTTGAGTCGATATGTTTCACCTTTATTTATTAATAAAATCCACAATTTATGGAAAATTTTGAAAAATTTGCAGTTTTCAAATTGTGAATTTCTTTGCTTTTAAGACAGATAGTAATACCTCATAAAATAGTTATTACTTAATATTCCCTATATATCTACTTTATGTTGACATCATTTTGTAAATGTCATTTTATTTTTTTAAATGTTAGAATGTTTAGAATTTTAGAAACTATTTTTAAAATTTTCAAGAAAATTTCCAAAACCCACTTTTTAAAAGACCAATTCCGTTATGAAGTCACTTTGAGGGGCTTATATAATAGAAACCATTCATAAATGACCCCATTTTGTAAAATACACCCCACAAATTATTCATATATATAACTAATATATATAACTAATTTTACAAACTTTATTAGCCCTTTAGGTGTTTCATAAGAATTAAAGGAAAATGAAGGTGAGACCTCAAAATTCACTATTTTTTTTGTGATTTTATGTATTTTAATAAATTTTTCCTGTAATGCAGAAAGGGTAAACAGCCAAACAAACTTCAATATTTATTACCATGATTCTGCAGTTTATACTGTATAAACACCCCATATGTGGTTAGAAACTGTTGTATGGACATATGGCAGGGCTCAGAAGGGAAGAAGCACCACCAGGGCAGATTTTGCAGGAATGGTTTTCAAGTGCCATGTCGTGTTTGAAGAGACACTGAGGTACTGTCACGTTCGGGTGTGGGAGGGAAACACCACACAGAACATAGGGGGAAAGGGGTGAGTGTCATGCCCCACTCTGACGATGTGCGGAGGTCGGCCAGGATTGCAGCACGAGTTTAGTGTTTGTTTTGGAGCCGTGCTGGATCCGCCTCTCATCAGGTACACTGGGTGGGGTCATTAGTTTAAATAGCTCACCAGCCCAGTGCTCTGAGCGGATTATACAAATCATTGTGGTCTTGGAAGCTAGGAAGGAAGGTTTTCTGTCTGTTCCAGCTCAGAGAGATAAGTGTGATTTCTGGTTTAGTTATTTTGTGTCATCTTGTCCATCCAGGTTCTGTGGGAGCAGGCTGCTCCCATTTCCCCTCTTCACCAACTCAGGGAAGTTAGGGTTTAGTCAGCCCAGGAATGGGGACACCTCATACCTACCTTAAAGGTCTGCAGGTGGGCTGAGCAGTGCAGGGAAAGCGGTCAGGGATTAGTTAGGAGGTGACCCTTCCCCTGTCTCTCGCCCAGAGCCTGGTTGGTAGGTTTTCTGTGATTCTGAGTGCACGCCCGCCGTGACATTATAATCCGCCATACTGTGACTGCCATCACTCAGCGGTTTTGTGATGGCGTCAATTGATGCACTGGTTGACCGCATGCAGGGTTTATCCCTAGAGGTTGCGGATCTGCGTAGTTCGGTCACACAGTGTCAGAGGGTTCTGGCATCAGGTACAGGTCCAATTGGTGGGGAGCCTAGAGTCGCTCTTCCCGAGAGATTTACAGGGGGTACGGATGATTTTTTCCGTTTTAAAGAGTCATGTAAATTGTATTTTCGACTGCGTCCATTTTCGTCAGGTAAGGAAGATCAGAGGGTTGGCATCATCATGTCTCTGCTTAAAGGGGACGCGCAATCCTGGGCTTTTTCTCTGCCGCCCGGTTCTCTGGCCCTCCGGTTGGTGGAGGAATTTTTCATAGCCCTGGGATTGATTTACGATGATCCAGATCGGGTCTCGATGGCAGAATCGATATTGCGTAACTTACTACAGGGTAAACGTACTGCAGAGGTTTACTGTATAGAGTTTAGGAGATGGGCTACTGAGTCGGGGTGGAACGACCCCGCGTTACGTAGTCAGTTTTGTCAGAGGTTGTCTGAAAGGTTGAAAGATGCCCTGGCTTTTCATGAGTACCCGGATACTCTGGAGAATGCTATGTCTTTGGCTATACGGTTGGATAGACGTATCAGAGAGAGGTGTAAGGGTCCCTCCGTGCAGGGGATCCCTCCTGCGTGTGGTTTTGTCTCACCTGCTGCCCAGGGGGATATTACTTATAACTCTGGGGTAGGGGAGGAACCCATGCAGTTGGGTCAGATATCTTGCCATTCTGATAGTAGAGACTTTAGGAAAGTGCACAATCTATGTTACTATTGTGGAAAGAGGGGTCATTTTATTT
Source organism: Bufo bufo (assembly GCF_905171765.1). Lineage (NCBI taxonomy): Eukaryota > Metazoa > Chordata > Amphibia > Anura > Bufonidae > Bufo > Bufo bufo. The sequence continues at coordinate 136,751,358 of NC_053391.1, read as the reverse complement.
TTTCTTGTCCTTATGTTAAACCACAGGTGGAAGAGAAAAAGAAAAAAGAAAAAAAAACTTCCCTCACACTTGGTAGAATGAATGGTGTGGTGGAGCAGACAGGTATGCAAGCTCCCTGCAGTTCCCGTTTTCTCCTTCCAGCTATGGTGGTGCTAGAGTCAAAAAGTGTGTTTGTTGATGTATTCCTTGATTGTGGTGCTGGGGTAAACCTAATTGACTTTCTTTTCCTTCAAAACCTAGGACTAAGTACTTGCACTTTGGAGAATGAGATTCGTGTTTTTGCAATTGATTCTTCCCCTCTTTCTCAAAGGAGCCTTACTCACATTGTTCATGGTATTCATTTAATGGTGGGTGATTCACATGCTGAAATTATTTCTTGTTTTGTCATGAAGGATTTGCCAGCTCCTATAGTTTTGGGGTTGCCATGGTTGACTAAACATAACCCAATTATAGACTGGCAAGAGAGACAGATCATCGGTTGGAGTGAGTTTTGTTCAGATAATTGTTTTGGCACTTCTATCTCTGGTGTGTCCACTTCGGCTTTACCTCCGTATCTTTCAGATTTTGCGGATGTCTTTTCGGAGGGTGGGGCCCAGGAATTGCCCCCTCATCGTGACTATGATTGTCCAGTCAATCTCGTCCCAGGGGCTAAGTTGCCAAAGTCTCAGCTTTATAACCTTTCTCAACCCGAAAGAGAGGTCATGCGAAAGTATATTGCCGAGAGTTTGGCAAAAGGGCATATTAGACCATCTAAGTCTCCAGTGGCAGTAGGTTTGTTCTTTGTAAAGAAAAAGGATGGATCACTGAGAACATGTTTGGATTTCCGGGAATTGAACCGTATTACAGTCCGGGATCCATATCCCCTTCCTTTGATCTCTGATCTTTTTGATCAGATTGTTGGAGCCAAGGTGTTCTCCAAGTTGGATTTGAGGGGGGCCTACAATCTGATCAGAATCAAGAAAGGGGATGAGTGGAAAACGGCCTTCAATACGCACGAGGGTCATTTTGAGAACCTGGTGATGCCTTTTGGGTTGACGAACGCGCCAGCAGTATTTCAGCGATTCGTCAATGACATTTCTCATCACTTGGTGGGGAGGTTCGTAGTAGTTTACCTGGATGACATTTTGATTTATTCTCCTGATCTGAAGACCCATCAGGATCATGTGAGACAGGTTTTGACGATCCTTCGGGAGAATAAGTTGTATGCCAAATTGGAGAAATGTTTGTTTGCGGTGCAAGAGCTTCCGTTCTTGGGATACATGCTTTCTGATTCTGGTTTTCGTATGGACCCCGAAAAGGTCCGGGCGGTTCTGGAGTGGGACCGACCAGAGAATCAGAAAGCTTTGATGCGGTTCTTGGGGTTTACAAATTATTATAGAAAATTTATTTCGAATTATTCTACCATAGTAAAACCTCTTACTGATATGACCAAGAAGGGCGCCGATGTCTCTGCCTGGTCGGATGAGGCATTGCAGGCCTTTTCGGCTATTAAGGAGCGTTTTGCGTCTGCTCCCATTCTGGTGCAGCCGGATGTGTCTCAACCATTCGTAGTGGAGGTTGATGCATCAGAGGTGGGGGTCGGGGCGGTGCTGTCTCAGGGTTCATCTCCTGGCAAGTGGGTCCCGTGTGCCTTCTTCTCCAAGAAGCTCTCGGTCACCGAGAGGAATTATGATGTTGGAGATAGAGAGTTGTTGGCTATCAAGTTGGCCTTTGAGGAATGGCGTCTCACCCCGTTACGGTGTATACTGACCATAAGAATTTGGCTTACCTGCAATCTGCCAAGCGTCTGAACCCTAGGCAGGCCAGATGTTTTTTACCAGGTTCAATTTTGTGGTTACCTTTCGCCCAGGGGTCAAGAACGTCAAGGCAGATGCCTTGTCTCGCAGCTTTCCTGGGGGAGGTGATTCAGAAGATCCTGCTCTGATTTTGGCAGATGGGTTGGTGGTCTCCGCTCTGTACCCTGAATTGGAGATGGAGGTGTTGGGAGCTCAGGAGGGGGCTCCTGGTTCTTGTCCCCCAGGGAGGTTGTTTGTTCCTGAGGGCCTACGATACAAGGTGTTCAAGGAACATCACGATACTGTTCTCGCTGGACATCCTGGTGGTAAGTCCACCTGTGATCTAGTATCCCGGAGGTTCTGGTGGCCAGGGTTACGTAAGAGCATTGAGAATTACGTGACTGCTCGTGAAACCTGCGCTCGGTCAAAGGTTGCTCATACTCGACTGCCTGGTTCGCTTCTTCCATTGTCTATTCCGTCTCGTCCTTGGACGCATTTGTCTATGGACTTTATTACGGATCTGCCGAGTTCCTCCGGGAGAACAGTGATTTTGGTGGTAGTTGACCATTTCAGTAAAATGGCTCACTTTATACCACTAACGAATCTGCCTAATGCTAAGACTCTTGCACAGATTTTTGTGGATAATATTGTGAAATTGCATGGTATTCCTTCAGACGTGGTCTCTGATAGGGGCACGCAGTTTGTCTCCAGGTTTTGGAGGGCGTTCTGCTCTCGGCTTGGCATTCAACTTTCATTCTCTTCGGCTTTTCATCCGCAGTCGAATGGTCAGACGGAGCGTACTAATCAAAACCTGGAGACCTACTTGAGGTGCTTTGTGGCTGAGAATCAGGAGGACTGGTCCTCATTCTTGTCCTTAGCAGAATTTGCGTTGAATAACCGTAGGCAGGAGTCCACGGGTAAGTCACCATTTTTTGGCGCATACGGTTTCCATCCTCAGTTTGGTACCTTTTCTGGGTCTGGTTCCTCTGGGATGCCAGAGGAGGAGAAATTCTCTTCTGCCTTATCCTCCATCTGGCGGAGGATTCAAGGGAATTTGGAGAGGATGGGTGAGAGGTATAAACGAATGGCTGACAAGAGACGTGTGACTGGTCCGGACCTGTGTGTGGGTGATCTGGTGTGGTTGTCCACTAAGAATATCAAATTGAGAGTGCCATCTTGGAAACTGGGTCCTAGATTTATTGGTCCGTATAAAATTTCTGCGGTAATTAATCCTGTGACGTTTCGGCTGGATCTTCCGCAGACTTGGAGGATCCATGATGTGTTTCACAGGTCTTTACTAAAAAAAATACGTGAGACCGGTGGAACCTTCGCCATTGCCTCCTCCTCCTGTTCTGGTTGAGGGAAACTTGGAGTTTGATATCTCCAGGATTCTCGTCTCGAGAGTTCTTCGGGGTTCCCTTCAGTACCTGGTGCACTGGAGGGGATACGGTCCTGAGGAGAGGATGTGGGTTCCGGCGGTGGATGTCAACGCCAGCCGACTGGTGAGGGCTTTTCATAGGTCCCATCCGGATAAGGTTGGTCCGGGGTGTCCGGAGGTCCCCCGTAGAAGGGGGGGTACTGTTATGCCCCACTCTGACGATGTGTGGAGGTCGGCCAGGATTGCAGCACGAGTTTAGTGTTTGTTTTGGAGCCGTGCTGGATCCGCCTCTCATCAGGTGCACTGGGTGGGGTCATTAGTTTAAATAGCTCACCAGCCCAGTGCTCTGAGCGGATTATACAAATCATTGTGGTCTTGGAAGCTAGGAAGGAAGGTTTTCTGTCTGTTCCAGCTCAGAGAGATAAGTGTGATTTCTGGTTTAGTTATTTTGTGTCATCTTGTCCATCCAGGTTCTGTGCGAGCAGGCTGCTCCCATTTCCCCTCTTCACCAACTCAGGGAAGTTAGGGTTTTGTCAGCCCAGGCACGGGGACACCTCATTCCCTGCAGTGCAGGGAAAGCGGTCAGGGATTAGTTAGGAGGTGACCCTTCCCCTGTCTCTCGCCCAGAGCCTGGTTGGTAGGTTTTCTGTGATTCTGAGTGCACGCCCGCCGTGACAGTGAGGGAATAAGGCCTGGAAACTAGGGAAAGGAGATGGACACCTCCTAGTAAAACCCTAATCAAAGTGCTGACTAACTACCAGTATGAACAGACCCCAGAGGTAGGTGAGTTCATACACAGGAATACCTAATGTCCTAACTCACCCTATAGGACCCTGGTACTAATGTCAGGACTGAGACAACCTGTTCCTCCAAAAGGAAGGACAAACAGGATCTCTCTCAGGCCTTAATACAAATTACAGGGAAATGCAACACACAAAATAACCCCAACAAAATACAAAAGGGAAAGAAAACACTTAACTTCAAGTAGCTATGGCAGCACCAGGAACTCAGCCGAGATCCACACACCAGCTATCCACAACTCAAATTGAAGCTATAAACCGCATAGCATAGTGGGAGAAACTACAATAAATAGAGAAGATTAAATGACCATAATAGCCACACCTGGGGAAAAAAGGTGTGGAAAGCACCAGAAGCAACACAGGCGTCATTTGATCCAAACAGAAAACATGTCAGATCAAACCACGTGTTGCCAGTCTCACCGATCTCCTGCCACCTGTCGCGGAAACATCCGTGACAGGTACTCCTACAGTGGAAACCCCCAAAATATGGTCCCCTTTTTTAAACTACACCCCTCATGTAATTTTTTGAGTGGTGTAGTGAGTGCTTTGATCCCACAAGTGGGAATTCCATGTTCAAACACATGGCTGTGAAAATGAAAAATGACATATTTTACAAGAAAACGTTGCTTTAGGTCCAATATTTTTATTTTCACAAGGGGTAGCAGGAGAAAAAGTGCAGTGTCCCACTATGTGTATATGTGGGCACTTTAAACTTTTGCTGCTAAATGTCATATTAATGTATTGTGGTATCAAGCTGTAATTCCTATTATCAGGCTGTTAGGAGTCTCATTTCATGTATTTGCCCCTAGATGTTGCTGGCACTACTCATACAGTGGATATAAAAAGTCTACACACCCCTGTTAAAATGTCAGGTTTCTGTGATGTAAAAAAATGAGACAAAGATAAATCATTTCAGAACTTTTTCCACCTTTAATGTGACCTATAAACTGTACAACTCAATTGAAAAACAAACTGAAATCTTTTAGGTAGAGGGAAGAAAAAATATAAAAATAAATAATATGGTTGCATAAGTGTGCACACCCTTAAACTAATACTTTGTTGAAGCACCTTTTGATTTTATTGCAACAGGAGGCTCTCATTGTGCATTAACTTTCTTTACTACTCCCATAGCAGCAAGAATAACTATTACAACAGGTGAAAGAGTTTTTTCAAACAGGTACTAAATATGTAAATGAGGAAGTCCAGGTAGCCAATCCGTGATCTTCCTAGTGTATAACAGGTGATGACAACGTAGACTCTGCCTCTTTCTTGCTGCTCCCAACTAAGAGAGATACGTATTAATGATTTTGTCTTTTTCCTAATTATTATCTGTGTTTTTCGATGCATAAACTGTAATAATTACTGCTATATATCAAATTGCCATTCTGTGCTGCACTTCAACTAGAGAGTTGCGTGTTTCTCGGTCAGACATCGTGACCGAAGCCTCCGCTTTTGTTTTGTCAGTGGTTGTCGTTTCTCCCCACTTTCCCCTGACTTCCGACGAGTTTTATCAGGCTATTGTTGCCTTCTTTCTTCCCCAACTTACCTCCTTCCCCTCTCCAGTCCTCAGACGCCATCTTTCTCTCCTTCAGCGCCGAAGTCTCATGTATCGCGAGACTTCGGGCGCTCCGCTCTACACAAGGTGAGGTGATTGCGCGCGCTTTTCAAATTACCTCAGCGCATCTAATCACCTCACAGAATTCCACTACGTCTCTACAGTTCTGCACAACTACAAAACATTAAATATATATCTTTATATATATCTCCTTCTTCTGCCCAATTGTAAGTATTCCCTGTACATCTACATTTACGTGCACACAGTCATTTTTATACTTATCTGTATATATTTTATATACTGAAAGTGTATATTACTTAAATGCGCGTATTTGTGTATGTATATGTATAAAACACTTTTTTCTTCTATACCACATTCATCTAATTTTCCCATTTTTCTCTTCTATTCATACTCATATATTTAGCAACATGAATCCTTCTGAAGAACAACCTAATCCCCAATCTATTCAACCCATACCCATTGGCTATGAAGTATTAATTTCGGATTCTATCCAGCAAATGGTGGATCAATCCGTCTCTAAATCAGTATCCGTAGCGATACAGTCAGCCATGGTATCTATTCAAGACTCCATTACTAGATCCCTTTCCTTGGTAGTAAACCAAAGGTCACCTCAAAATTACCCTTCTACTCCGACCGACAACTTCCTTTCAGCGGAAGATTCCATTACGAAACTAGCCAAAGGATTTAAAAAATCAGGCAAATCTGCCAAAAAAAGAAGGTTTACGACGACCCAAAATCCCACACCCTGGGAAAAGGTCAAGATACTAATGAACGGCAGTATAAACTAGGCGGTAATGATAATGGTGGCGAAAACCCCCACAAAAGACCCTCCACCCGGGAGGAGACTACCAATATCCGGGCTATGACAGCCAGTAAGAGGGCTAAGATCATCTCTTACAAAGATATATCTTCCTCCTCCTCATCCGATGACTCTGATTCTGTTTTGAAAGATGAATTACCATTTTACTATGAAAACAACTATTCTGAGAATCCTGAGGACTCTTCTTCAACTAGATCCTCCAGAAACAGGATAGATCCTCCAGAAACAAACTAAAAGCAGAATGTCCAAGACCTACTCTACCCCACAAAAAATCCCAAACTCCAGAATTAGACCCCATCATTTTTAAATACTTAAATAGAACAGGAAAAAATCCCAGAAGAGGTCTGGACAGATCATTTAAACTATGTCCGGATAAACTTTTAGACCTTTTAGGACCCCTCACTAAAATATTGGATTTGTCTGAACAAGCCGTTACTACAGGCCAACCAGTAGACACATCAATCCTACGTGGCTGGGCCCAAAGGGCCATCTGTTTCTTTGGAAACATTAATTCTGCCCTTAGTGCGGAGAGAAAACGTAATGTCCTAATGAAATTGGACCCACAACTTTCTCATCTGGCCAATTCAGACCCTGATGCGTCTGCTGAAGGTCTCCTCTTCGGAGACTCTCTCATTAAAGAGATGGGAAAAATTTGTCTGAGTATTTCCTCCCTCGATAAAAGCCAAAACATCCTTGAAAAAAGTAGGTCAACCCAAAATTTTTGGCAGGGCTGGGAAAGGCAGGGGCCGCTTTCCCAGCCGAACTTCACAGTTCAGACAAACTCAGCAGGCTCCCTTCCAATCAGACAGATCTACCACCTTTACACCATCCACTACACCATTTTTCCCTACCAGAGGACGTCCATGGAGAACCCGAGGCCATCAAGGTTTCCCTAGATCCAGACCATCATCAGGTAAGCTTTTTTATCCCAAACTATCCCCACATTCCTCTAGGGGGAAGACTGAAACATTTTTTCAAAACATGGTCCTCTCTAACCTCAGATTCATGGATCCTGAACACCATCTCAGGCTATCAGATAGATTTCCAATCCCCCCCCGTCACAGAACCACATCCCTCAACTAATACATTTATCCACTCTAGATTAAAACCTCATAGAGTTAGAGATACAGGATCTTTTCTACAAGAAAGCTATCATCCAAGTATCACCTCTATCTCCGGGTTTCATCAGCAACATCTTTCTAGTAAAAAAGAAAGATGGGGGTCACAGACCTGTCATAAATTTAAAAACCCTCAACGATTTTGTGACTTATCATCACTTCAAAATGGAAGGAATCCACCTTCTCAGGGACCTATTACCCCCTCAAGACTGGCTAATAAAAATAGATCTAAAAGATGCCTATCTCAACGTACCCATACACCCTTTACATCAACCTTTCCTACAATTTTTCTGGAACAACCAGAAATGGCAATTCACTTGCCTTCCATTTGGCCTATCATCAGCCCCTTGGTGCTTCACCAAATTAATGAAGCCAGTGATCTCATCCCTAAGATTCCGAGGTGTACGTTTAATCATATATTTAGACGATATTTTAATTATGGCACAATCACTCCCACTAATCCTTATTCATTCACAATGGACCATTTCTCTTCTAACCAATCTTGGTTTTCTAATCAATTACAAAAAATCCGTCCTATCCCCATCCAGAGAAATAGAATTTCTGGGTTTCAATTCAATACCGTCTCCGCTCTATTGAGTCTCCCTACCAAAAAACTCTCCCTGATTCGAAAAGAAATCCGTTCAGTATTAAACAAACATCTAGTATCACTATGGACCATTGCACGGATTGTGGGCCTCTTATCGGCCTCCATACAAGCCATCTTCCCAGCCCCATTACACTACAGAGCCCTCCAACGCCTAAAAACACAACATTTACGGGAAGGTCTACAATATTCGAACAAAGTTCCCCTATCTCCAGAAGCCAAAGAAGAACTTCTTTGCTGGCTTCAACATATCCAGATCTGGAATGGGAAAATGATATTCAATTCCTTACCAGACCTGGTACTAGAATCAGACGCCAGCCTATCGGGCTGGGGTGCTCGTTGCGGTCCTTATTCCACAGGAGGAAAATGGTCAGAATCAGAATCTCGTCTACACATCAATTGTCTGGAACTACTAGCCGCCTCTTTCGCCATGAAAAGTTTTGCGAAAGACAAATCACACTGCTGCATCCTACTGCGTATGGACAATATTGCAGCAGTTCAATACATCAACCGTTTAGGGGGCACCACCTCCAAGATTCTAACCGACAATGCCAAAGATTTTTGGCATTTCTGTCTGGACAGGGATATCACTCTAAAAGCAGAATATCTCCCAGGTTTGATAAACTCAGTTGCCGACTGGAATTCCCGATACCTTTCGGATTCCAGCGATTGGCAATTAAACCCTTTCATCTTCCAACAGATCAACAAACTATGGGGTCCCCTCCTCATAGATCTATTCGCATCACGACTGAACACCCAAATACCCACCTTCTTCAGCTGGCGTCCGGATCCAGACGCTTTAGCTCTAGATGCTCTTCGCCAAATTTGGCCACAAAAACGTCTCTACGCTTTTCCCCCCTTCGCATTAATCCCCAGTTCTACTTCAGACAATTGCACAGGGATCCACACTAGTGATCATCACTCCATGGTGATGATCACTCAAGCATTGTTTCCACACTACTCAGTCTGACGATAGATATCCCGAGAATTCTCCCTTCTCCCCAGGATCTCCTCCGAGACCCTTCGGGACACCTCCACCCTCTGATCCTATCGGGACACCTAACATTAATAGCTTGGCTGATTTCAGGCAATCAACAATCGATCTCGGCCTTTCACAATCTACTATCGACATCCTCTCTGACGCATGGGCCCCAGGTACCAAAAAGGCTTATAGATCAGCCTGGAAAATTTGGCTTCATTGGTGCACTCAACGGAATTTGGATCCCATTCACGCACCTATTACCCACATATTAAACTTCCTTTCTGAATCCTTTGATATGGGGAAAGCTTATAGGACCATAAACCTTTACCGTTCCGCTATATCATCAGAACATGCCCCTGTTAACTCCATTCCTGTTGGCAAACACCCAATGGTCTGAAAGGCATTCGTTTAAAAAAAAAAAAAAACCTAGATACCATTCCACTTGGGATGTTACATTCCTTCTAAATCTTTTTTCTAATTGGGAAGACAACGAACATCTTTCACTAAAATTACTCTCATTTAAAATCACGACCCTTTTTTGTCTCTTCTCCATCAAAAGAGTTTCAGACGTCAGAGCCTTGGACATTTCTCACAGATCCTTCACCCCTAACGGAGTAACCTTCCAAATCACCAGAAGAACCAAAACCAACCTACATATGGTCTTCTACCCAGCTTTCCCTTCTAACGATAAACTATGCGTTGTCCGCTGTTTAAAAACATACGAATCCATGACCCAATCTCTACGCACCCCTCAATCTTCCCAACTTCTTATTTCATTTCGTAAACCACATCTTCCAGTATCCTCCCCTACTTTAGCCAGATGTATTAAACTTACCATGCAAATGACAGGGATTAATACATCAATCTTTGGTCCCCATTCAATCCGAGGAGCAGTTTCCACTAAAGCCTTCCAAAAAGGAGTTTCTCTCTCTGATATTCTGAAGGCCGCAGACTGGTCTTCGGAATCCACTTTTAAAACATTTTATTGCAAACCTGACACTCATATATCTATGTCCATCCTATAAATTATAATTGCGGCATTCTTATACACATTTAGCTTTAAACTTGCACAATAAGAGCCTCCTGTTGCAATAAAATTGGAGATTTTCCTAGCTATTGTAACGGAAAATATAGATTTTATTGAAGACAGGAGGCGAACATTGTCCCCCCTATTAACCCAACCCTGATTGTACATATATATTTTCTGTCTCCATAGCATACTAGAATATCTTCAACTCTTCAATCCTCCATCCATCTTCAAACGTTCCTGTTAATCCGAATTTATATCATCTAGATCTACTTTGCATTCCTTTTACTTCCAAGATCCGGTTAATTCAAGCTACTTCATCTCGGGTCACCATCAAGAAAGAGGCAGAGTCTACGTTGTCATCACCTGTTATACACTAGGAAGATCACGGATTGGCTACCTGGACTTCCTCATTTACATATTTAGTACCTGTTTGAAAAAACTTTTTTCACCTGTTGTAATAGTTATTCTTGCTGCTATGGGAGTAGTAAAGAAAGTTAATGCACAATGTTCGCCTCCTGTCTTCAATAAAATCTATATTTTCCGTTACAATAGCTAGGAAAATCTCCAATTTTATTACGGCACTCAATCTTTTGGGGTATGAGTCAATCAGCATGGCACATTTTGACTTGGCAATATTTGCCCACTCTTCTTTGCAAAAACACTCCAAATCTGTCAGATTGCGAGGGCATCTACTGTGCACAGCCCTCTTCAGATCACCCCACAGATTTTCAATCGGATTCAGGTCTGGGCTCTGGCTGTGCCATTCCTAAACTTTAATCTTCTTCTGGTGAAGCCAATCCTTTGTTCATTTGGATGTATGCTTTGGGTCGTTGTCATGCTGAAAGATGAAGTTCCTCTTCATGTTCAGCTTTCTATCAGAAGCCTGAAGGTTTTGTGCCAATATTGACTGGTATTTGGAACTGTTCATAATTCCCTCTAGCTTAAAGGGAGTCTGTCACCCACATTTGAGCCTATTAGACAGATCCAAAGCGTTATATGTGCCACCCAGAAGTTTAAAACGGTACCTTTGTTGCATATACCGGAGTCTTGTTTCAGCCAAAAAATGAACTTTGTAGGTTTCTTCGTAAGAAAAGGCTTTCGTCTTGCCACTCTACCCTATAGCCCAGACATATGAAGAATACGGAAGATTGTTGTCACATGTACCACACAGTTAGTACTTGCCAGATATTCGTGCAGCTCCTTTAATGTTGCTGTAGGCCTCTTCGTAGCCTCCCAGACCAGTTTTCTTCTTGTCTTTTCATCAATTTTGGAGGGACGTCCAGTTCTTTGTAATGTCACTGTTATGCTATATTTTCTCCACTTGATGATGACTTCTTCACTGTGTTCCATGGTATATCTAATGCCTTGAAAATTCTTTTGTAACCTTCTCCTCACTGATACATTTTAATAATGAGATCCCTCTGATGCTTTGGAAGCTCTCTGTGGACCATGGCTTTTGCTGTGGGATGCAACTAAGAAAATTTCAGGAAAGACCAACTAGAGCAGCTGAACTTTATTTGGGGTTAATCGGAGGCACTTTAAATGATGGCAGGTGTATGCTGATTCCTATTTAACCACCTCAGCTCCCCTAGCTTAAACACCCTTAATGACCAGGCCACTTTTTACACTTCTGCACTACACTACTTTCACCGTTTATTGCTCGGTTATGCAACTTACCACCCAAATGAATTTTACCTCCTTTTCTTCTCTCTAATAGAGCTTTCATTTGGTGGTATTTCATTGCTGCTGACATTTTTACTTTTTTTGTTATTAATCGAAATTTAACGAAATTTTTGCAAAAAAATGACATTTTTCACTTTCAGTTGTAAAATTTTTCAAAAAAACCGACATCCATATATAAATTTTTCTCAAAATTTATTGTTCTACATGTCTTTGATTAAAAAAAAATGTTTGGGTAAAAAAATAAAAATGGTTTGGGTAAAAGTTATAGCGTTTACAAACTATGGTACAAAAAGGTGAATTTCCGCTTTTTGAAGCAGCTCTGACTTTCTGAGCACCTGTCATGTTTCCTGAGGTTCTACAATGCCCAGACAGTAGAAAAAAACCCACAAATAACCCGATTTCGGAAAGTAGACACCCTAAGGTATTCGCTGGTGGGCATAGTGAGTTCATAGAACTTTTTATTTTTTGTCACAAGTTAGCGGAAAATGATGATTTTTTATTTATTTTTTTCCTTACAAAGTCTCATATTCCACTAACTTGTGACAAAAAATAAAAACTTCCATGAACTCACTATGCCCATCACGAAATACCTTGGGGTGTCTTCTTTCCAAAATGGGGTCACTTGTGGGGTAGTTATACTGCCCTGGCATTTTAGGGGCCCTAATGTGTGGGAAGCAGTTTGAAATCAAAATGTGTAAAAAATGCCCTGTGAAATCCTAAAGGTGCTCTTTGGAATTTGGGCCCCTTTGCCCACCTAGGCTGCAAAAAAGTGTCACACATGTGGTATCGCCGTACTCAGGAGAAGTTGGGCAATGTGTTTTGGGGTGTCATTTTACATATACCCATGCTGGGTGAGATAAATATCTCGGTTAAATGCCAACTTTGTATAAAAAAATGGGAAAAGTTGTCTTTTGCCGAGATATTTCTCTCACCCAACATGGGTATATGTAAAAAGACACCCCAAAACACATTGCCCTACTTCTTCTGAGTACGGCGATACCAGATGTGTGACACTTTTTTGCAGTCTAGGTGGGCAAATGGGCCCACATTACAAAGAGCACCTTTCGGATTTCACAGGGCATTTTTTACACATTTTGATTTCAAACTACTTCTCACACATTAGGGCCCCTAAAATGCCAGGGCAGTATAACTACCCCACAAGTGACCCCATTTTGGAGAGAAGACACCCCAAGGTATTCCGTGAGGGGCATGGCGAGTTCCTAGAATTTTTTATTTTTTGGCACAAGTTAGCGGAAAATGATGATTTTTTATTTATTTTTTTCCTTACAAAGTCTCATATTCCACTAACTTGTGACAAAAAATAAAAACTTCCATGAACTCACTATGCCCATCACGAAATACCTTGGGGTGTCTTCTTTCCAAAATGGGGTCACTTGTGGGATAGTTATACTGCCCTGGCAGTTTAGGGGCCCTAATAAGTGAGAAGTAGTTTGAAATCAAAATGTGTAAAAAATGCCCTGTGAAATCCGAAAGTTGCTCTTTGGAATGTGGGCCCATTTGCCCACCTAGACTGCAAAAAAGTGTCACACATCTGGTATCGCCATACTCAGAAGAAGTAGGGCAATGTGTTTTGGGGTGTCTTTTTACATATACCCATGCTGGGTGAGAGAAATATCTCGGCAAAAGACAACTTTTCCAATTTTTTTTATACAAAGTTGGCATTTGACCAAGATATTTATCTCACCCAGCATGGGTATATGTAAAATGACACCCCAAAACACATTCCCCAACTTCTCCTGAGTACGGCGATACCACATGTGTGACACTTTTTTGCAGCCTAGATGCGCAAAGGGGCCCAAATTCCTTTTAGGAGGGCATTTTTAGACATTTGGATCCCAGACTTCTTCTCACGCTTTAGGGCCCCTAAAATGCCAGGGCAGTATAAATACCCCACATGTGACCCCATTTTGGAAAGAAGACACCCCAAGGTATTCAATGAGGGGCATGGCGAGTTCATAGAATTTTTTTTTTTTTGCCGCAAGTTAGCGGAAATTGTTTTTTTTTTTTTTTCACAAAGTCTCCCTTTCCGCTAACTTGGGACAAAAATTTCAATCTTTCATGGACTCAATATGCCCCTCAGCGAATACCTTGGGGTGTCTTCTTTCCGAAATGGGGTCACATGTGGGGTATTTATACTGCCCTGGCATTTTAGGGGCCCTAAAGCGTGAGAAGAAGTCTGGAATCTGAAAAAAAATCTGAAGTCTGGAATCTGAAAAATAATTTACGCATTTGGATTCCGTGAGGGGTATGGTGAGTTCATGTGAGATTTTATTTTTTGTCACAAGTTAGTGGAATATGAGACTTTGTAAGAAAAAAAAAAAAAATCAATTTCCACTAACTTGTGCCAAAAAAATGTCTGAATGGAGCCTTACATGGGGGTGATCAATGACAGGGTGGTGATCATTGACAGGGGGGTGATCAGGGAGTCTATATGGGGTGATCACCCCCCTGTCATTGATCACCCCCCTGTAAGGCTCCATTCAGACGTCCGTATGTGTTTTGCGGATCCGATCCATGGATCCGTGGATCCGTAAAACACATACGGACCTCTGAATGGAGCCAGCCTTACAAGGGGGTGATCAATGACAGGGGGGTGATCAGGGAGTCTATATGGGGTGATCACCCCCCTGTAAGGCTCCATTCAGACGTCCGTATGTGTATTGCGGATCCGATCCATGGATCCGTGGATCCGTAAAACACATACGGATGTCTGAATGGAGCCTTACAGGGGGGTGATCAATGACAGGGGGGTGATCAGGGAGTCTACATGGGGTGATCACCCCCCTGTCATTGATCACCCCCCTGTAAGGCTTCATTCAGACGTCCGTATGTGTTTTGCGGATCCGATCCATGGATCCGTGGATCCGTAAAACACATACCGACATCTGAATGGAGCCGTACAGGGGGGTGATCAATGACAGGGGGGTGATCAATGACAGGGGGGTGATCAGGTAGTCTATATGGTGTGATCAGGGGTTAATAAGGGGTTAATAAGTGACAGGGGGGGTGTAGTGTAGTGTGGTGCTTGGTGCTACTTATTACAGAGCTGCCTGTGTCCTCTGGTGGTCGATCCAAGCAAAAGGGACCACCAGAGGACCGGGTAGCAGGTATATTAGACGCTGTTATCAAAACAGCGTCTAATATACCTGTTAGGGGTTAAAAAAATTGCATCTACAGCCTGCCAGCGAACGATCGCCGCTGGCAGGCTGCAGATCCACTAGCTTACCTTCGGTTCCTGTGAACGCGCGCGCCTGTGTGCGCGCGTTCACAGAAAATCTCGCACCTCGCGAGATGACGCACGGATGCGTCCAGGAGAAATGAATCGACCGCCGCCAGGACGCATCCGTGCGTTAGGCGGTCGGTAAGCAGTTAACATGATTTTAAATGTGATTGCTTAATTCTAAACACAGCTACATCCCCAGTTATAAGTGTGCACACTTATGCAACCACATTATTTTAGTTTTTTTGTGTTTTCCTTCCTCCACCTAAAAAATTTCAGTTTGTTTTTCAATTGAGTTGTACAGTTTATAGGTCACATTAAAGGTGGAAAAAGTTCTGAAATGATTTATCTTTGTCTCATTTTTTTTTACATCACAGAAACCTGACAGAAAACTCCTCAACTTACAATTGCCAAGCCTGTTATAAGGAATACAGCTGAACCAATATTTGGAATTATTGCCATATACATGAACTGTACTGACTACATGAAAACAAGTGATTTAGTAAAAGTTCTGTTGTTTACTACAATTGACTCTTCATCCTTTCTACCAACTTCATTTGCACCTAACTGTGCTGGCGTCACGAACACCAGGACCCTGCCGCCAAGGCACTTTAAACCCATACCATCAAGGGCACCTCAAGTACCATCTGGCAGGAGTTCCTGGACAAATAGAGAGTGCCCTGGAGGATTTAGTGCTGTCTTCCCCATCACTGCATGCCGGCCCAGGGAGGCTCTGCTAACATTGAGTACAAACAACTTCTACCCCCATCGGCCCACCGTAGCTCACGTGTTGCCCCTGCAGTCCCGATCGCTGCAAAAGCACCCCACATTTTGTTACCCATTTTCTTCTGAATACGGCAACACCCCATATGTGGTAATAAACTACTGTATGGGCACACGGCAGGGCTCAGAAGGGAAGGAGCACCATATGGCTTTTGGAGTGCAGAGTTCATTGGAATAATTTTCAGCGCCATGCTTCATTTGTAGAGACTCTGAGGGACTGTCACGATCAGTGTTGGGGAAAAACTCCAGACTGAACACAGGAGGGAAGGGGAACAGTAACTGGGCCTGGAAACTAGGGAAGGAACAGGTCACCTCCTAAACAACCCTAATCCGGGCTCTAACTACCTATCAATATGAATAGACCTTGAAGGTAGGAATATTCATAAGCTGTATACCTGGGCCCTTATATCCCTATAAGGCCCTGGAATGAGGTTAGGACCAGAGACAACCCATTCCTCCCCAGATGGACGAATGGAAGTCTCTGTCTCAGGCCCAGATACAAACAACAGGGAATATAACAAACATAATACATAAAGAAAAGACAAGACTTAGCTGAAAACTAGCAACTCAAGAAACACCACAGAGTACAACCGACCAGCTGGTTAGAAGACAGGAAGAAAATCTATAAACCGAACCTCCAAAAGTGAAAAGCGACTGCTTATGGGAAAGGTACATTACCAACAAGCAACACCTGAAGCAAGGGGTGTAGCATTCACCAAAACACAGACACAATAAGATCCACAGGGAACTTGTCAATTTAACCCATGAGTTGCCAGTCTCTCCGATCTCCTGGTACCTGCCACGGGAACGTCCGTGACTGTACCCCCCCTTCTACAAGTGACCCCCGAGCACCCAGGACCGACCCTATCCAGTTGAGATCTATGAAAGGCATTCACTAAACGATTGGCATTAACGTCAGATACCGGCACCCACATCCTGTCCTCCGGTCCATAACCTCTCCAGTAGACAAGATATTGAAGGGATCCACGGAGAACTCGAGAGTCAACTATTTTCGCAATCTCGAATTCCAAATTATCGTCCACAATGACCGGAGCGGGTGGCAAGGAAGATGGCTGTAAAGGTTCCACATATTTTTGTTCAACAAAGACCTATGGAACACATTATGAATTTTCAGTGCCTGAGGAAGCTCAAGACAAAAATCTACAGGATTAATAATAATGGCTGTGATATTATATGGGCCGATAAACCTTGAACCCAACTTCCAGGAAGGTACCTTCAACTTAATGTTTCTTGTGGACAGCCACACAGAATCACCCACACTTAGGTCCAGACCATTCATACATTTCCTGTCAGCCACACGTTTATATTTGTTGCTCATATTTTTCAAGTTATTTTAAATTTTTCGCCATATCGATGACAATAATGACGAAAAACTTTCTTCCTCAGGGATACCAGAAGTATTAGAACCAGAAAATGTGCCAAACTGCGGGTGAAACCCATAGGCCCCAAAAAACGGCGACTCACCAGTGGACTCCTGACTACGATTGTTTATGGCAAACTCTGTCAAAGACAAAAAGGAAGACCACTCCTCCTGGTTCTCAGATACAAAACATCTCAAGTAAGTCTCCAGACTCTGATTAGTGCACTCCGTCTGTCCATTCAACTGAGGATGAAAAGTCGGAGAAAAGGACAGTTGAATTCCCAGACAAGTACAGAACGCCTTCCAGAACCTGGAAACAAACTGAGTGCCTCGATCTGAGACCACGTCAGAGGGAATGCCATGGAGTTTCACAATGTTGTCAACAAATACCTGTGCAAGGGTTTTAGCATTAGGTAGGCCTGGTAATACAATAAAATGTACCATTTTACTAAAGCGATCAACTACCACCAGAATAACTGTCTTTCCTGAAGAATTAGGTAGATCAGTGATAAAGTCCATGGATACATGAGTCCATGGTCTGGATGGAATGAGTAACGGAAGTAAAGATCCAGAATGTCGAGTATGTATCACCTTGGCACGTGCACAGGTAGTACAGGTTGACACATAGTCCTTCACACACTTACGCCACCCCGGCCACCAGAATCTACGAGATATCAGGTTGGCAGTGGACCTACTCCCCGGATGTCCTGTAAGAATCGTACAATGATGTTCCTCCAACACCTTGTGACGCAATTCCGGTGGCACAAATAGTTTCCCAGAGGGACACGAGTCCGGTGTGTCTCCCTGAGCCTCTAACACCTTCACCTCAAGGTCAGGGTAGAGGGCGGATATCACCACACCTTTAGACAGTATGGGATTCAAAATCACCACCTCCAGGGAAACTATGTGACAAGGCGTCCGCCTTGACATTCTTAATCCCAGGACGATAGGTGACAGTGAAATTGAATCTGGTGAAAAACAGGGCCCATCTGGCTTGTCTTGGGTTAGGTCGTTTCGCCGACTCCAGATAAGCCAGATTTTTGTGATCAGTGAATACCGTGATCAGATGAATAGCCCCTTCCAACCAATGACGCCATTCCTCAAAAGCCAATTTAATGGCCAGCAACTCCATGTTACCCACATCATAATTTTTCTCAATGGGGGATAGTTTTTTCGAGAAAAATGCACATGGTCGCCATTTATCAGGTGATAGGCCCTGTGACAAAACTGCTCCTACCCCCACCTCAGATGCGTCCACTTCCACAATAAACGGTTGTGACTCATCTGGCTGCACAAATATTGGAGCAGAAGAGAAGCATTCCTTAATCGCAGAAAATGCTTGCAACGCCGAATCAGACCATCCAGAGACATCCGTCCCTTTCTTAGTCATGTGTGTTAAGGGTTTTACTATTGTCGAAAAATACATTTTCGGTAATAGTTGGTGAATCCTAAAAACCGCATAAGTGCCTTCAGATTTTCAGGTCAATCCCAGTCCAATACAGCACGGACCCAAAGATGACACCAGATAGCCCAAGAACTGCACCTCGTGTACTGCAAAAACACACTTCTCTAATTTTGCGAACAATTTATTATACCTTAGGATCTGTAACACCTGTCTAACGTGATCCTTATGTATCTCCACGTCTGGAGAATAAATTAATATGTCATCCAAATACACTATCACAAACCTCCCCACCAGGTGATGAAAGATGTAATTCACAAAATGTTGGAAGACCGCCGGGGCATTGGTCAACCCAAAAGGCATGACCAGGTTCTCAAAGTGCCCCTCAGGAGTATTAAAAACTGTCTTCCATTTATCCCCTTCCTTGATCCTAACCAGATTATATGCCCCCCTTAAGTCCAACTTGGAGAACACCTTGGCACCAATAATCTGGTTAAACAAATCAGGAATCAAAGGAAGAGGGTAAGGATCACGGATAGTAATCTGATTGAGTTCACGAAAATCCAGACATGGCCGAAGACCTCCATCCTTCTTTTTTACAAAAAAGAACCCTGCAGCAAGGTCTTATGTGCCTTTTCTTCAAACTCTCGGAAATATATTCTCTCATGGCCTGCCTTTCAGGTTCAGAAAGATTATACAACCTAGATTTAGGCAATTTAGTCCCGGGAATAAGATTGACAGGACAATCATATTCCCGATGGGAAGGTAAATCCTGACATTCACTCTCAGAAAACACATTGGCAAACTCGGATATAAAAGAGGTTACAGCTAGAGTTGAGCGGGCACCTGGATGTTCGGGTTCGACGGGTTCGGCCGAACTTCACAAAAAAGTTTGAGTTCGGTACCCGAACTTGACCCTGAACCCGAACCCCATTGAAGTCAATGGGGACCCGAACTTTTGATCACTAAAATGGCTGTAAAAATGTAATGGAAAGGGCTAGAGGGCTGCAAATGGCATCAACATGTGGTTAAGAGCATGGCAAGTGCTCTGCAAACAAATGTGGATAAGGAAATTACTTTAAATAACATAAAATATTTAAAAATAAAAAAAAATAATCTTAATCTTGGAGGATGAGGTCCATATGGAGTAGGAGGTTGAGGAGGCGGTGGATGTGGCGGTGTAGGTGGAAGCGGCGGTGAAAGTAGCCTACACTGTTAAATTATTATTATTTTTTTAATTAGGGTACACCCCAAAACATTGGCAAACATAACCTGTGATACCCCCTCCAGTCGTGCTAAACACACGTTCAGACAATACACTGGCTGCAGGGCAGGCCAGCACCTCCAAGGTGTAAAGGGCAAGCTCAGGCCATGTGCCCAATTTGGAGACCCAGAAGTTGCAGGGGGCAGACCCATCAGTCAGTTCGTGTAGGCATGTGCACACATACTGCCCCACCATGTCGCACGTCCCCGTGATGTTCACGATCCAATTGGATATCTGCTCTATCAACTTTCGATGTTCTTTTCTGCGCCTACCATGGTGATCACGGTTAGCGGCGAATCAGGGTTCCACGCCGGAGAGGGAGCTTGAGAAAGGGATACTACATCCAAGGGAGGTCAATGGATGAAAGTATTGAATCAAAAGCTTCTAAGTTAAGGAGGGGGCGCGCAGTAATTACCCACTCCCGACTCGGAGAGGTAGTGACGATAAATAACAATACAGGACTCTTAAGATGCCCTGTTATTTGAATGATTAATAAAAAATTATAGGGAATGTCACTGGGGTATTTTGGATTTGGAAACATTAGCCAGGAGAGGCCTTGCTGCCGCTTTGTTGACTCTAGATTACTTCTGCCCGTTCGCACCTTCCTGTGACGTCCACCATCCATTTGGATATCTTCTCTATCAACTTTCGATGTTCTTTTCTGAGCCTACCATGTTGATCACGGTTATCGGCGAATCAGGGTTCCACGCCAGAGAGGGAGCGTGAGAAAGGGAGACCTCATCCAAGGGAGGTCAATGGCTGCAATGGGATGAAGGGGAAATGTGGGACAAATTATTAAAGCAGAAGGATCGAAGGAAAGGGCCAATTAAAGACGAATTTTTGAAATTTAAGTCCCTGTCACCTATGCAGAGCAGGGGTTTTTCATCGCCAGAAATTGGTTAATGTCACCCACCAATGGAACAGATAATTTTTCAAAAATTTCAGTCCCTGTCACCTATGCAGAGCATGGATTTATTCACGGCAAAAATTGGAAAATGTCAACCCAAGAATGTAACAGTGAAATTTATTAACCTGTCTACTAGATAGAGCAGGGGTCTATCACAGCCAAAGATTGTTGAATGTCACTCGAAAATGTAAAAGAAAAATTAGTGAAATTTATTAAGCTGTCAACTAGGTAGAGCAGGGGTATATCACAGCCAAAAATTGGTTAATTTCACACGAAAATGTAACAAACAAATTAGTGTGTTTTTTTTTAAATCTGTCTACTAGGTATAGCAGTGGTATATCACACCCAAAAATTGGTGAATTTCACCCGGAAATTTAACAAATGCTGTTATGGAGATATATAAAGTCCCTGACCATGCTTACTGGTCCATGTATCCGTAGTGAGGTGCACCTTGCCACAGATGGCGTTGCGCAGTGCGCACCTGATTTTGTCCCCCACTTGGTTGTGCAGGGAAGGGATGGTACGCCTGGAAAAGTAGTGGCGGCTGGGCACAACGTACTGTGGGACAGCCACCGTCATAAGGCTTTTAAAACTCTCTGTCTCCACCAGACGGAATGACAGCATTTCAAAGGCCAGTCATTTTGAAATGCTGGCATTCAGGGCCAGGGATCTCGGGTGGATAGGGGGGTACTTCCTCTTCCGCTCCAGTGTTTGGGAGATGGAGAGCTGAACGCTTCAGTGGCACATTGTGGAGATGCTTGGTGACCCTGATGGTGGTGTTGCTGGCAGATCCTTTGTTTGCGGGGTGGCAGATGGCACTGTCACTCCAGAGGTGAATGAAGAGGCCGAAACTGCAGCAGAAGAGGAAGCAGGAGGAGCCAGAGACCTTTCTTGGTTTTTGAGGTGTCTACTCCACTGCAGCTCGTGCTTTGCACTTATATGCCTGGTCATGCAGGTTGTGCTCAGGTGTAGAACGTTTATGCCTCGCTTCAGGCTCTGATTGCACAGCGTGCAAACCACCTCAGCACATTGTCTGAAGAACTGCCACGCCAGGGAACTCCTTAGAGCTGGCTTTGGTGTGCTTGGTCCCTTGCTACGGTGGGCAGTAGCAGGTGTACTGTCTAGGGGATGGCCGCTCCGCTTTTGCACCCTGCTCCCTCTTCTGATGTGCTGGTGGCTCTGTGCGACCATGGCCTCTTCCTCCGAACTACACAGGTCACTCGCATGACCTTGATTCCATGTGGGGTCGATGACCTCATCGTCTTCCACATCATCTTCCACCCAGTCTTCACCCCTGCCCTCCTTGTCGGTCTGCACACTTTCAAAAGCCCCAGCAGTTGGCACCTGTGTTTTGTCATCATCCGAGACGTGTTGCGATGGTCCTCCCATGTACTCATCTTGAAACATAAGTGGTTGGGCATTGGTGCACTCAATCTCCTCCACTTCTGGCGCAGGGCTAGGTGGATGGCCCTGGGAAACCCTGCTAACAGAGTCATCAAAAAGCAGAAGAGACTGCTGCATGACTTGGGGCTCAGACTGCTTGGCTGATTTGCAAGGGGGTGAGGTAAAAGACTGATGGACATCGACTGCAGGTGCCAACTCTGATCTTTCAGCAGGAGACTGGGTGGGAGACAATGTGAAGGAACTGGAGGCACTATCAGCAACCCAATCTACTATCGCCTGTACTTGTTCTGGCCTCACCATTCGTAGAGCCGCATTAGGCCCGACCAAATCCCGCTGCAGGTTCTTGTCGCCTACTCGCACCTGAGGAAGGTGTTTCACTTGTGCGTGTAGCTGGCACAGATCGACCATGTCCTCTCCCTGCAACAGGAGATCCACCAGCAGCACCACGACCGGGGACACGTCCCTTATTTGACGCTCTCCTCATATTTCTCAAATTTAGGATCTTGCCCTAAATGGGTGTTTTTTTTAATAGCAGAATAGAACCACAGTATCTAAATTGTGTATCTCACACGTATAGATGCAGACTAGGCCGAGATTTAAGATTTTTGCCATAAATGGGTGTTTTTTTAATAGCAGAATAGAACCACAGTATCTAAATGGTGTATCTCACATGTACAGATGCAGACTAGGCCGCAATTTAAGATTTTTCCCCAAGATGGGTGTTTTTCAAATAGCAGAATAGAACCACAGTATCTTTAGGGTGTATCTCACACGTACAGATGAAAACTAGGCCGCAATTAAAGATTTTTCCCCAAAATTTGTGTTTTATTAATAGCAGAATAGAACCACAGTATCTAAAGGGTGTATCTCTCACGTGCAGATACAGACTAGGCCGCAATTAAAGATTTTTGCCCAAAATGGGTGTTTTATTAATATCAGAATAGAACCACAGTATCTAAAGGATGTATCTCACATGTACAGATGCAGACTAGGCCGCAATTAAAGATTTTTGCCCAAAATGGGTGTTTTATTAATAGCAGAATAGAACCACTGTATCTAAAGGGTGTATCTCACACGCACAGATGCAGACTAGGCCGCAATTAAAGATTTTTGCCCAAAATGGGTGTTTTATTAATAGCAGATTAGAACCACAGTATCAAAAGGGTGTATCTCACAATGACATATGCAGCAAGGGCTGCAAAATTAAGATTTTTGCCCAAAATGGGTGTTTTTTTAATAGCAGAATAGAACCACAGTATCTTAAGTGTGTATCTCACACGTACAGATGTAGACTAGGCTGCAATTAAATATTTTTGCCCAAAATGGGTGTTTTATTAATAGCAGAATAGAACCACAGTATCTAAAGGGTGTATATCACACGTACAGATGCAGACTAGGCCGCAATTAAAGATTTTTGCCCAAAATGGTTGTTTTATTAATAGCAGAATAGAACCACAGTATCTAAAGGGTGTATCTCACAATAACATATGCAGCAAAAGCTGCAAAATTAAGTTTTTGCCCAAAATGGGTGTTTTATTAATAGCAGAATAGAACCACAGTATCTAAAGGGTGTATCTCATAATGACATATGCAGCAAAGGCTGCAAAATTAAGTTTTTGCCCAAAATGGGTGTTTTTTAATAGCAGAATAGAACCACAGTATCTAAAGGGTGTATTTCACAATGATATTTGCAGCAAAGGCTGCAAAATTAAGTTTTTGCCCAAAATGGGTGTTTTATTATCAGCAGAATAGAACCACAGTATGTAAAGGGTGTATCTCACACGTACAGATGCAGACTAGGCCGTAATTAAAGATTTGTGCCCAAAATGGGTGTTTTATTAATAGCAGAATAGAACCACAGTATCTAAAGGGTGTATCTCATAATGACATATGCAGCAAAGGCTGCAAAATTAAGTTTTTGCCCAAAATGGGTGTTTTTTAATAGCAGAATAGAACCACAGTACCTAAAGGGTGTATTTCACAATGATATAGGCAGCAAAGGCTGCAAAATTACATTTTTGCCCAAAATCAGTGTTTTTTTTATAGCAGAATATAATTACAGTATCTAAAGGGTGTATCTCACACGTACAGATGCAGACTTGGCTGCAATTAAAGATTTTTGCCCAAAATTGGTGTTTTATTATTAGCAGAATAGAGCCACAGTATCTAAAGGGTGTATATCACACGTACAGATGCAGACTAGGCCGCAATTAAAGATTTTTGCCCAAAATGGTTGTTTTATTAATAGCAGAATAGAACCACAGTATCTAAAGGGTGTATCTCACAATAACATATGCAGCAAAAGCTGCAAAATTAAGTTTTTGCCCAAAATGGGTGTTTTATTAATAGCAGAATAGAACCACAGTATCTAAAGGGTGTATCTCATAATGACATATGCAGCAAAGGCTGCAAAATTAAGTTTTTGCCCAAAATGGGTGTTTTTTAATAGCAGAATAGAACCACAGTATCTAAAGGGTGTATTTCACAATGATATTTGCAGCAAAGGCTGCAAAATTAAGTTTTTGCCCAAAATGGGTGTTTTATTATCAGCAGAATAGAACCACAGTATGTAAAGGGTGTATCTCACACGTACAGATGCAGACTAGGCCGTAATTAAAGATTTGTGCCCAAAATGGGTGTTTTATTAATAGCAGAATAGAACCACAGTATCTAAAGGGTGTATCTCATAATGACATATGCAGCAAAGGCTGCAAAATTAAGTTTTTGCCCAAAATGGGTGTTTTTTAATAGCAGAATAGAACCACAGTACCTAAAGGGTGTATTTCACAATGATATAGGCAGCAAAGGCTGCAAAATTACATTTTTGCCCAAAATCAGTGTTTTTTTTATAGCAGAATATAATTACAGTATCTAAAGGGTGTATCTCACACGTACAGATGCAGACTTGGCTGCAATTAAAGATTTTTGCCCAAAATTGGTGTTTTATTATTAGCAGAATAGAGCCACAGTACGTAAAGGGTGTATCTCACACGTACAGATGCAGACTAGGTCGCAATTAAAGATTTGTGCCCAAAATGGGTGTTTTATTAATAGCAGAATAGAACCACAGTATCTAAAGGGTGTATCTCACAATAACATATGCAGCAAAAGCTGCAAAATTACGTTTTTGCCCAAAATGGGTGTTTTATTAATAGCAGAATAGAACCACAGTACCTAAAGGGTGTATTTCACAATGATATATGCAGCAAAGGCTGCAAAATTAAGTTTTTTGCCCAAAATCTGTGTTTTTTTTTATAGCAGAATATAATTACAGTATCTAAAGGGTGTATCTCACACGTACAGATGCAGACTTGGCTGCAATTAAAGATTTTTGCCCAAAATGGGTGTTTTCATTATTAGCAGAATAGAGCCACAGTACGTAAAGGGTGTATCTCACACATACAGATGCAGACTAGGCCGCAATTAAAGATTTGTGCCCAAAATGGGTGTTTTATTAATAGCAGAATAGAACCACAGTATCTAAAGGGTGTATCTCATAATGACATATGCAGCAAAGGCTGCAAAATTTTGTTATTTGCCCAAAATGGGTGTTTTTTTAATAGCAGAATAGAACCACAGTATCTAAAGTGTGTATCTCACACGTACAGATGCAAACTAGGCCGCAATTAAAGATTTTTGCCCAAAATGGGTGTTTTATTAATAGCAGAATAGAACCACAGTATCTAAAGGGTGTATCTCACACGTACAGATGCAGACTAGGCCGCAATTAAAGATTTGTGCCCAAAATGGGTGTTTTATTAATAGCAGAATAGAACCACAGTATCTAAAGGGTGTATTTCACAATGACATATGCAGCAAAGGCTGCAAAATTAATTTTTTTGCCCAAAATGGGTGTTTTTTTTTATAGCAGAATAGAATTACAGTATCTAAATTGTGTATCTCACACGTACAGATGCAGACTAGGCTGCAATTAAAGATTTTTGCCCAAAATGGTTGTTTTATTAATAGCAGAAAAGAACCACAGTATGTAAAGGGTGTATCTCACACGTACAGATGCAGACTAGGCCGCAATTAAAGATTTTTGCCCAAAATGGGTGCTTTATTATGAGCAGAATAGAACCACAGTACGTAAAGGGTGTATCTCACACGTACAGATGCAGACTAGGCCGCAATTAAAGATTTTTGCCCAAAATGGGTGTTTTATTAATAGCAGAATAGAACCACAGTATCTAAAGGGTGTATATCACACGTACAGATGCATACTAGGCCGCAATTAAAGATTTTTGTCCAAAATGGATGTTTTATTGATAGCAGAATAGAACTACAGTATCTAAAGGGTGTATCTCACAATAACATATGCAGCAAAAGCTGCAAAATTAAGTTTTTTTTGCCCAAAATTTGTGTTTTTTTAATAGCTGAATAGAACCACAGTATCTAAACTGTGTATCTCACACATACAGATGCAGACTAGGCAGCAATTAAAGATTTTTGCCCAAAATGGGTGTTTTATTAATAGCAGAATAGAACCACAGTATCTAAAGGGTGTATCTCACAATGACATATGCAGCAAAGGCTGCAAAATTAGTTTTTTTGGCCAAAATTGGTGTTTTTCTAATAGCAGAATAGAACCACAGTATCTAAAGGATGTATCCCACAAGGACATATGCAGCAAAGGCTGCAAAATTAAGTTTTTTGCCCAAAATGGGTGTTTTTTTAATAGCAGAATAGAACAACGGTATATAAAGGGTGTATCTCACAATGACAGATGCAGCAAAGGCTGCAATATTAAGTATTTTGCCCAAAAAAGGTGTTATTTTACTAACAGAATTCGACAGCTGTATATAACACTTGAATTTCACACGTGCAGATGCAGCAAGGGCTGTAAAATTGTGTATTTTGCCCAAAAAGGGTGTTTTTAAAAACCCAGAAAATTATAGCTGTATTTCTAGCTTAAATTGCACACTGACTAATGCGGCAGAGGCCCAGGATAAAGGTTATTGCCAAAAATTGGTGTTTTTTCAAAGCCAGAAAATTATTGAAGTATTTCAAACTTGTTTTTAACAATCACAGAAGCAGCAAGGGCTGCAATATTAAGTATTTTGTCCAAAAAGGGTGTTTTTTTACTAACAGAATATGACAGCTGTATATAACGCTTGAATTTTACACGTGCAGATGCAGCAAGGGCTATAAAATTGTGTATTTTGGCCAAAAAGGGTGTTTTTAAAAACCCAGAAAATTATAGCTGTATTTCTAGCTTAAATTGCACACTGAATAATGCTGCAAAGGCACCAAATGTAGAATATTGCCAAAAAAGGGTGTTTTTTTTTAAAACCAGATTATTATTGCAGTATTTCAAGCTTGGATTTGAATGTCACAAAAGCACATATGCAGTGCTGGTGGACTGAGCTTGCATAAAATGGCCGCCGCCGCCCACCTAACTAACAGATGGATAAAAGTTATTTTTTTCTGTCACTGGGCTCAGGTCAGGGTAAAAAGATTGTGCACTGCACCCACACAACTAAATCTATGTAGATCGCTGAGTTCAATTGGAGTTCTGATTAAAGATTCTGTCCTATTCTCTCCCTCACAGCAGCAGCATCCTCTCCCTACACTAAGCACAGCAGAGTGACGTGCAGCGCTACATGACTCCAGCTTATATAGAGGCTGGATCACATGCTGCACTGGCCAATCAAAGCCATGCCATTAGTAGGCATGGCTGTGATGGCTTCTAAGGGTACACAGTTAAACGCTTGTTGATTGGCTGCTCTGCAGGCTTTCAAAAAGCGCTAAGAAATCGCCGAACACTGAACCCGAACTTTTACAGAAATGTTCGGGTTCGGGTCCGGGGTCCAAAAATCCTAACGTTCGGTACGAACCCGAACTTTACATTTCGGATTTGATCAACCCTAGTTACAGCCTTAGTAGTAACCACAGAAAAGGATGTATTGAGACAATTATCAATGCAATAGTCCCCCCAATCCAGAATCTGCCTAGCTTGCCAATCGATAGTTGGATTATGATTGGTAAGCCACGGTTAACCCAGAACCATAGATGCAGGGAGACTTTCCAAGACAAAACACAAGATAACTTCTTGATGAAAGTCACCCACTCTTAATCTGATATGCAAAACTTGCAACAAGCACCTCTGAGTAAGAGGGGCAGAATCCATAGCAAATACAGGAATGTCTTTTTTTTATGTACTTGGTGATAACCCGTGCATGCGGACAAACTGAGCATCAATCAGGTTCACCCCGGGCCCGCTGTCGATAAATACTTCAATTCCCACAGTTTTTTACTCTAGCGCCACCTCGGCAGTCAGGAGAAATCGGGTACTACCAGCAAAGGAAAAATGCACATTCTCTGACTCCCCACACTCACACCTCCGATAGTCAGATGGGATTTAGACGCCCCTTTTTGTTTCTCTTTTTGCCGCTGAATGCTTGGACATATATTGACAAAATGTCCCCTTTGACCGCATAAAAAACATACTCCCTGCTTGCGACTTCTACTTTTGCAAGCAGATCCAGGAGTCGCTCCCCCTAATTTCATGGGTTCATCCCCAGGTATAAGCTCAGGAGTCTCTTCACCCAAAGAGTCAAAGGAATACGGTACATTATGTAATAGAACGTCCTGAGAGAGCGGGCCCTTAGATCTTTCTCTCAATACGTACAGCCAAAGACTCAGGATTCTCATGAAAGGCCAAACAAAGAGTCCTTCAGCCTCTCTGATAATCCCTGACAAAACTGGCTACGGAGAGCTGGATCGTTCCACTCAGTATCCATAGCACACCTCCTGAATTCGGAACAATAGTTCTCTGCCGAATGCTCTCCCTGACGCAGGCCGTGTAATTTAGTCTCGGCCAGGGAGGTTCAGTCCGGGTCATCATAGGTGAGATCTAAAGCTCGGAAAAATGCAACTACTGATCGGAGAGACTGTTATCCGGTCGGCAGAAAAAAAGCTCAAGACTGGGCGTCCCCTTTAAGCAACGAAATAATCACACTCACACTCAGGCTCTCGTCCCCAGATGAGTGTGGACGCAGCTTAAAGTACCATTTGCACACACCCCTCAACCAAATAAAATTATCACTTCCGGGAGAACAACTTTTTGTGACAAACTCCATTTGCCACTGGGCATTGTAGAGGACTTATGGCTAGCCTCCTGCCCTACGACTATGGCCACGGGACATATTACCTTCTTCCATACTGAACTTTCAGTTCCAGGGACTAAGTCCCGTTCGAAGATGGGACTTAGTCGTTTTCTGCATGAAATTGACCGACCGCACAGCCCAAATCTATAAAAAACTGTTTTGGGCAGGAAATTGTGCTTGCGGTCGGTCATAAAGGACTTCCACTAAACTTTTGATCCGCTGGAGGGATTTGTGTGATTTTTGGAAGTGTTTATGTTTGATGTATGCTGAGTTTAAATATGTAATTTTTATGGAGATGGAATGTATGGTTTTAAAGTTACAGTGTATGTTTAAAAACTGTATTTTTACTGTCTGTGATAGTTATGTTAATCCATAATTATATCCCAGACAGAAGGGAGGATTTTGTGTATTCGGGTGGGGATTCCTCTCCTATTGTTCCCACATGTGTGTTGGTGATCTCCCTTTATCCTGGGAGATAATTGAATTGCACTTCGGGTGTCTCCAGGGCAGAGAGGAGGAAACCATGATGCATTGTGGGGACCTGCATAAATACGGGCAGGTAGCCCTCAATAAAGAGTTTTCAGCTCAGTTCATGTTTGTCTAACCCTTCAAAACGCAGCCTTGTCTCGTTATTGGAGGGAATTGCTGCATCACGCTGGGGATTGCTATGCTCTGCATATTCCCTGGAGGAGAGATCTTTCCCACACGGTCCTGAATGCTGGAGGTTCATTCAGGGTGGAAGGAAGACGGCGCGACTCCAGTTAAGCTACGGCGGTTGTGGAGTCTGCGGTGCTTGTGGTGTCCAGTGCGGTGCTTGTGGTCCTCGGCGCAAGCTAGGAAGCGTCCATTAACGGAAGTGGATCCGTTACACTTTTGGTTTAAGAATAGGTCAGGTAACCACTACTAGGATCAGCCAACAGTGGTCTCTGCATCTGTGAGATGGTCGTGCAGAGGTCATCCACCTCCAGAGACAGCCCCTGTAGCTGTCCGGTCAGTGCAGCGATAACATCCATTGTTGAACTGATACAGACAACAAAATGACAGTTATTCGGTGGTTTATAATGTCACGATCAGTGTGGGGAAAAAACTCCACACTGAACACAGGAGGGAAGGGGAACAGTAACTGGGCCTGGAAACTAGGGAAGGAACAGGTCACCTCCTAAACAACCCTAATCCGGGCCCTAACTACCTATCAATATGAATAGACCTTGAAGGTAGGAATATTCATAATCTGTATAACTAGGCCCTTATATCTCTATAAGGCCCTGGAATAAGGTTAGGACCAGAGACAACCCATTCCTCCCCAGATGGACGAATGGAAGTCTCTGTCTCAAGCCCAGATACAAACAACAGGGAATATAACTGTGGCGAAACCAACCTCGCCACTGGGTTTTGGAGGGGCCTGGCTACCAGCCTCTTGCCCCAGGATTATGGGCCCTCTCATCAGCCAGGCTTCCTTTGTTCACAAAGGACTTGGACTTACTTGAACCCCTGGTCTAATTCGTGCCATTTTGGGATGTTAAATGACTATGTGTATTGAAAAGGGTGGGGCATTGTATACGCTGAGTAGTGAGGTCTGTTCCATTGTCTCTCTGTGTGTATTGGCGATGTCCTTTGTCCTGAGAGATAATTGAATTACGTCTCGGTTGTCTCCAGGACAGAGGATATTGTGTATTCTCCTGCCTGTGATGATTGCATCAACCCAGAGTGAGGTAATTGTGCCACAGACAGAGGGGAGGATTTTGTGTGGGAGTGTCTGAGTGTATTGTACGTGGGTATTGGCTGTTTTTACAAAACCCTGTGGGTGGTAACCTTGGTGGAAAATGTGTATAAATCAAGGCTTGTGTGTTAAAATAAAGAGTTCCTGTTTTACCCTTTACCATGTTGAGGCTGGTGTTTGGGTAACTGATCGACACTGGGGGATTGCTATACGCTGAAGATTTGCTATACTCCCCTGGCATAACTACTAGCTCTTGTAAGAGCTGTTCCTGCTCTCGGGATTTGGGAGAGGTTCACCCACTGGAGCCTGGAGCCTTGTCGTAGGTCCAGGGTGGGTAGGAGACGGTGAGACCTCAACCAAGCTTCGGCGGTTCGTGGGGTCCGCAGCGCTTACGGTGTTAAGTGGAGTGCTTGGGGACCTCTGGAAGCACTAGGAGCAACTATCAACGGAGGTACCCGGTCGGGGTGCTAGGAGATCCGTTACATTGGTGGCAAGCAGTGGGAAGGTGTCCTAGTGAGAGGAGAAGCAGCTTGGAGACACCGTTCGTGGATTTACAAAATTGAGGACAACGCTAGTATCCGTACAGGGCCCCTGGCTACAGCAATATGGATGCTGTTGGTTCCTGCACAGCATTCCATGAGGAAGATCACCCGGATTACAGGGATGCCGAGCGGAAAGGCGTATGGCACTAGGCCCTGGAGGACGTGCAGCGTCGGAGGGGTGAGAGTCTTCCCAGTGAGGAGCAGAGATTACGAATGCGATTGGCGCTGCGACTACCTCTACTGGGAGAGCAACCATTGACGGAGTGGGTGTCAGAGCTTGAGACACTGGTATGGCAGGAAACCTGGCTGGATGACGCTTACTAAGCACTATGGTGGGACACAGTACGACAGTCTCCATGGATGGAGGAGTACGCCAAGCCCAAGGGTGAGGAATATAATGGCCCTGGTTTATTGTGGGAGTCTTTTGAAGACATTGACTTTGGGAGCACAGAAGAGTCTAGATTTTGGGACATTACTGACTACAGGGGGGACTTGCACAATTGGCCTACAACTAGTGGGGTGAGGACAGATCTGACCTTTCTGGTCCAAAGGGAGTAGGAGCTGGAGCAAGATTATCAACAGTTGTTTCGCTCCATTCAAGCCCAGCGCAAGATACAAGACAGTTGAATACCAGGCCCAGACCTGCAGACCTACCCCTGGCAAGTCACAGCTGAGGTATCCCCTACTTCCTCACCAACTGTGGAGGTAGGGGACTTCCTGGACTGGTACTGGGAGGAACCCCAGTCGGCAGGTGGAGATGGGACAGTAGTCACTCCACCGGCCCAACAGGGTGGCTGGGCAGGCGGCCCAGATCCCCAACTGTCACTGGGAGTACAGGGAGAGAACATTGTCAGTCCCTCATCTCTGCAACAACCAGAATCACTGGTAGTGGAGACAGTCGGTCTCACTACCCAGCGGCAGTATACTCTACAGGGAGAGGAGACAGTCGGTCTCTCTTCCCAGCGGCAGGTAGCATCCCAGGGGGAGGAGATGGTCGGTCCCTCATTCCTGCAACAACCAGCATCACTGGTAGTGGAGACAGTCGGTCTCCCTCCCCAGCGGCAGTGTACTTTGAAGGGAGAGGAGACAACCGGTCTCTCTCCCCAACCACAGGGGGACAGCACCCCTAACTCCAATGATGCAGATGGGACCGCCGTCTCTGCACCAGGCCTACCAGGATGCTGGACGGCCGGTACAGAGTCCCCACCAACCCCGCAGGAATGCCAGGAGGAGGAGGTAAGCGATCCCTCCTCTCCCCAGCTGACCCGCAACAAGGTCCTGGGGGTAGGATTCACTGACCCCATCCCAGCGGAAGAGCTGGCATCTGGGCAGAGTGCAGTGGGCCTCTGCCCTCCTCTATCCTTTTCTCCAGAGGCTGACTCCACACCGGCTTTCCCAGCAGAAGAGCTGGCATCTGGGCAGAACACAGTTGGCCTCTGCCCTCCCCTATCCTCTTCTCCAGAGCCGGACTTCCCACAGGCTACCTCAGCAGAAGAGCTGGCATCTGGGCAGAGCGCAGTCGGCCTCTGCCCACCAAGTACCTACAGCTCCAAGCTAGAGAACAACAAGGAAGCAAGGAGTAGCAGATGCCCCCTCAACAGCTGGGGACATACAGAACAGAGCCAGGCCCCAAAATTCAACAGGTCCAGTATTAGGTTGTGGGTGGACTGCCAGACTAACTCAGATACCGACTGCCGTGAGGTCAGGTATCTGGTTAGTCTTCCCTGGGAGGGGGGGTTTGTGTGGCGAAACCAACCTCGCCACTGGGTTTTGGAGGGGCTTGGCTACCAGCCTCTTGCCCCAGGATTATGGGCCCTCTCATCAGCCAGGCTTCCTTTGTTCACAAAGGACTTGGACTAACTTGAACCACTGGTCTAATTCGTGCCATTTTGGGATGTTAAATGACTATGTGTATTGAAAAGGGTGGGACATTGTATACGCTGAGTAGTGAGGTCTGTTCCATTGTCTCTCTGTGTGTATTGGTGATGTCCTTTGTCCTGAGAGATAATTGAATTACGTCTCGCTTGTCTCCAGGACAGAGGATATTGTGTATTCTCCTGCCTGTGATGATTGCATCAACCCAGAGTGAGGTAATTGTGTCACAGACAGAGGGGAGGAATTTGTGTGGGAGTGTCTAAGTGTATTGTACGTGGGTATTGGCTGTTTTTACAAAACCCTGTGGGTGGTAACCTTGGTAGAAAATGTGTATAAATCAAGGCTTGTGTGTTAAAATAAAGAGTTCCTGTTTTACCCTTTACCATGTTGAGGCTGGTGTTTGGGTAACTGATCGACACTGGGGGATTGCTATACGCTGAAGATTTGCTATACTCCCCTGGCATAACTACTAGCTCTTGTAAGAGCTGTTCCTGCTCTCGGGATTTGGCAGAGGTTCACCCACTGGAGCCTGGAGCCTTGTCGTAGGTCCAGGGTGGGTAGGAGAGGGTGAGACCTCAACCAAGCTTCGGCGGTTCGTGGGGTCTGCAGCGCTTACGGTGTTAAGTGGAGTGCTTGGGGACCTCTGGAAGCACTAGGAGCATCTATCAACGGAGGTACCCGGTCGGGGTGCTAGGAGATTCGTTACAATAACAAACACAATACAATAAGAAAAGACAAGACTTAGACGAAAGTAGAAAACTAGCAACTCCAGAAACTGTCACGGTCACTCCCAGGCTAGGTGTTAGAAGGTCTGAGAGGCTGTCTGCACGTGATGTCATCTGACAGCCTCTTTCAATTTCACTTTGTTGTTGATGGTAATGACCACACCTCTAGTCTGGTGCAGCATAGTGGTCATTACTATTTAAGTCTGGCTACTCCCTTCATTTCTTGCGGTGTATAGCTTCCTTTGCAAGTGGAAGAGATGGTGTGTGTTATCTCCTGTGATGTTCCTGCTCTTTCTTCTACTTCAGGAGTTAAGTGTCTCATTCCTTTGTATTTGTATTGTGTTGTTTCCCCTGCCTTCTGGTATCTGGTCTGAATCAAGACCCCTGTTCCTTCAGCTTAATGAACGGGTCTTCTTTGGGCCCTATCACTACCTCAGGGCATTACAGGGTAATTCAGGCTTTAGGTTCCAGTGAATGAACAGTCCTACCACTGAGGTCCGTTCATTCGGTTAGCAGTCAGGGCTAGGGTTAGGATTCATTAGGTGGTGACCTTTTCCTCTCCCTAGCTTCTAGGCCAGATACCTCCCCCCCTCTTGTGTTTGGTGTGGTGTTCCCTCCCACACCTCGTCGTGACAACCTCCCTTTATACCCCCACACAGTAGTAATTTTTCACTGTAAGTTCCCACCTAATGGTAATGTCTGTTTTTGAGGCCCAATACAGTAGTAATTCTCCCCTCTCTTGCCTAGCCCCAAGCCCCCCCAACCCCCTTACCACTGAAACTGCCCCTGGTAGCAGTGGGGAGCAGATCTTCCGATACCACACCGAGCATCAGTAACATCTATTGTTGTATTGGTGACTTCTGTTTCATCTAGCAGTTATCACTTCAGTTTCTCATTGTGCAAAATTGTGGCAACTCAGTACAATTTAACCTCATCCCCACAGGGTTAATCTTTTATAAACTATAAATCCCAAGAAATGTGCACACAAGACCGGAAAATATCAAAAAGTCACCACAAGGAATGCTGTGCTCTGCAACTCCACAAAAAATTACTATGTGTCCACTGGGTTTAACAGTGGTGGGCAGAGAGCCCTAACCCACATCACAGCAACTTTTTCAGACTGTGCAGCTGCCATGCGAGGTTGCCTGTGGCCCTTTGCTGATTTACTCCTTTACACGTAACCACAATATTGTATGCATTTAGTCTGTGAAATCTGCCTAAGTGTTATATATATCTAAAATTGTATGTGCACTGTCTTCCCCTTAAAGGGGTTATCCCATCATAATGATCACTGTTAAATCTGTTAATGATTTGACAGTGATCATTTTTGTAAATATACTTTATTAACAAATTCCCACCGATTAGGAGAAAATTCATTCCCACTTACCTTATTGTTGTGACTCGGTCTCCCCTGGTTACGACCACCGCTCTTCCGCAAAATCCCGATGGTCGCGCTTGCCCAGAAGACTTCTTCTTTTCTCCCGGCCGGGCCACTCGCTGTCCTGAACGCGCACGCTGCCGCGCATGCGCGACGGTGACTTCTTCCTGGCCAGAATAGTACAGAGCTGCGAACGCGCACGCCGGCTCTGTACTATACTGGCCAGAAATAAGTCACATTGCGCATGCGCGGCAGCGTGCGCGTTCAGTCCAGCGCGCGGCCCGGCCGGGAGAAGACTTCAATCAAGATGAAGCCCGCCCCCAGCCAGAATCCAGGAAGTGAACGCGCGGTGGCAGCAGGTAAGTATGAAACTGCTAAGTGGGATAACCCCTTTAATGTATTATGCAATATCTGCCTGCTGTATAGGTATGTGCAGACATTACGCTGGAAGGAGACGGCTGTCCATTGTGATTATTAGAAGGACCATATGTCAAGAAATTTGTAAACTTGAGGTACATTTCATTGTGCGTGGTACATATTGTTATGTGGTTACATACTATTGCGTGATATCCAAGATAATATATGTGTAATTCATTGGAAGGCTCTGTCGGGAACATTTGGTGTTGTGATTGTAGCATCTATGCTAATATGTTCCATTACATTATTTAAAAGTACTTTTCCTGGAACTTTAAATGATTAAGGAAGACATTCCCAAGTAACGTGTCTGCACACATGTGTCATAATTGTAGACTGGGTGTCTTAGAAGATCATAGGTATTGTAGATGAGTTAGGATTTTATATATATGATAATTGGATTATCACAGATGCACATTAATCACTTCAAGGGACAATGCGCTACTGAATCTGTTTAACTCCTCATGGAAGACCACCCAGGACTATTAATCTAGGTCTGATTCAAGTAATACATTTTATTATATAGCAAGATGATATTTTTATAACCTGTTTTTAGAGCCAAACCTTTCTAGGATAGATATGTGTTACAGTATTATTGGATAATGATAATGACGTACTATGCAGAGTAGATTATAAAGGATTTGGTGTTACTTGCTAAATGGACTACTGGGGCTAATACTTAGCCTTAGTTTACATACTCCAGGGGCGTACACAGATCTCATAGTGCTCATTCTGAATGCCTTGTTTCTCAATGTATCTACACCAGACACCTTGCAAAAATACATTGACAAATCTTCTTCCTTTATATTATAAAGCAGGCTGCCTGCAGCCACCACTAGGTGGAGCTTAGTGCACAGGAATTTTTATAGTTACCATTTACAGGACCATATTCTGAAATAATCTCTTTGAATTGAGCTCCCCCTAGTGGCTGCATGAAAATGCTGTGTTTTCTTGTCAGGAGAAGAAAGAATTCAGCACCACCCCTCCCCCCAGACCCCATAGCAGTTGTGTGGTCTGCCTCCATTAAAGGTACACCACTAATGTACATCTTAAATTTGGAGGCCTCTCTGTGCTTCACATTTTTGGCTTAATATGCTTAAATAATTATCTCCCAGTGTGTTTCAATGTCACTTAGTGAAATGAAAAGACTCATTTTGAAAGAAAAAGGAAATTACCCTCGTTATACTGTTAAAGTCCATGCCAACTCCATATTCCATATGGCAATCAGAATAAATACCTGAATCAACAATCCATGTCTGGTACTCTAGTTCATACTACTTTATAATAATACTGTAATATTTCTGTCAAGAAAATCATAGTCTCACTCATCTGAGGTCCCTTTGTATGGTGGTGAAGGGATGTATCTCAGCTGAACACCTACCAACAATCATAAACTGGTATCAAGGACATTTTAAGTTGTATCCACCATAGAGAAGCAGAGCTTTATCTGATTTTGTTATTCTTGCCATGGATGATCCAAGCTAAATTTTTGTTTCAACTTTTCTATGTTTCACGGCGGGAATCATAGATTGTCCAGTTACTGGTACTGTGCAAAGGGCCTGGGCGACAAAAAGTACTTTTGTTACTTTGGTTGACAGCAGACTTGAGCAAACAATAAGTTTAAGAGTATGAAATGTGAAAACATGGGAACTTTGCACCTGACCATGAATAATGAGCAGCAGTCCTACAAAATTGTAGGTTTGTTGAAAGAGACACAAGATGAGTTTTTACATCTTTCTCATAAATCCTACATCATTTACTGATGAGAGTGGTGAATTATAAGGATAAAGTCCCTGTGTTGGATCATACGTGGTTGTATGATGAATTGTCTAGTTCCCCAAAAGACATAAGGGATGCTATATCTTGGTAGATTAAATCTTGAGGGCAAGTAGTCTTAGTCCTACTATCAACAACAGTTTTGTGCTTACAGGATTGATGACCATGGTATATTGAGTTTTTGTTTGGTTTCCCTGCCCTATGGCTCAATTGTAACTTCAGCTGCTGAAGCATCGTCTTTGAGTCATCGTCTCTATTTTATTGTATCCTGGGATAACCATACAAAATGCTGAAATTAAAGGTGCAGTATATGACACCATTATCTTATAGTAAATTATTCTGATTCAAGCTAAATTAGTCTCCTGGATAGTGCTTCCCCATAAGGACCTACCTTTCAATGTGGTCTTCAGGCTCATTACTTTTAAGATGGTGTCCATCAACTGTATTGCATTTCATCTTCTGAGTAGGATTTCCTTTCCAATGAACTTGATCTTCTGATATGTCCACAGAACATAGCTTCAGCCATTTGGCACATAATATATACATGTCTAAAATAACCTAGTAGGGCTTTATGAGCTACTAAAGAACGGTCTTCTGGGAACTTCATCAATTACAGCAGCTACCAAAACATCTTTCAGTCTGAGGAGTTTGCCATGTCTATGCAGTTCAAAGGCCTGTTGATTTAAGTACGCAACATGCGCTGCTATATTTTTCCTGTGGTGACGCTGCAGGGAAATTGAACCTTAGTTGTTTGGTTCCCTGGCAGATTATAATTGATCCTTGGGCAAACTAGCAGTAGGATACCGACTTCATTCAAAAAGCTATTTTTGGAAACCAAAACCCCTTTAAAAACATATCAGTACAATCAACCAGACCACCTAGCAATTTAAACCAATTCTGGACCTTCATAGAGTGGTCTTATAAGCTTTCCAAACAGAAATGTGTCTTGACGGCAGCATTCTATCTATGTTTTTTCATATACAGTTTGGATATGGAGTAATGTGTGAGCAGAGTTTTCTATATGTGTGTATATATATATATATATATATATATATATATACAGATATACAGGGTAAGTCAAAAGTCGCAGGACACCCTTTTATTTCAGAAACGAAAAGGGAAAATGAAATATCTGAATACCCCAGCAAGTAATGGGTGAGGGGGCTTATCTTTCAGGCCATGTCCAGAACATGGCCACCATCTTGAAAGTCGCCATATTGGATCAAGGGAAAATTTTTCCAATGTGAAAGGGGTCAAGAAGACCATATTTTTCTCAGAGATTGATTGATTGCCACAATCAGATTTGCAATATCTCTTGTGGTTCAAAAGTTATCTACACAGAAAATTCAAAACTTCAAAGTTCTGTGTTCAGCACCAGGGACAACACATTGAACATGTTAAATAGATATGCATCACAGGGAACCTTCCCTGTTGTTGTTGCAACTTTCTGTGTTGATAACGTTTCAACCACAAGAGATATTGCAAATCTGATTGCAGCAATCGATTTCTGAGAAAATAATGGTCTTCTTAGATATGCCAAATGACCCGCTTACCAATTTGCCCTTGATCTTGAATATGGCGGCTTTCAAGGTAGCGGCCATGTCCTGGACATAGCCATGCTTAGGCTACTTTCACACTTGCGGTAGCTTTTTCCGGCAGGCTGTTTCGGCAGGCTGTTTCGGCGGTAAAACAGCCTGCTGGATCTGTGCTTCTGCTAGTCCACCGTGCCGCCAGAAGTCTGCTCCGGGTCCATTCACTATAATGGGGGCGGGCCGGAGTTACGGCCGCAGCGCGGAAAAAACATGCCGAGAGGCGGCTGGACAAAAACTACAACATGCTGCAGTTTTTGCCCGGCTACCTCTCGGCTTGTTTGCCATGCTGCGGCACGATCTCCGGCCCTCCCCCATCATAGTGAATGGAGCTGGAGCGGACTTCCGGTGGCACGGTGGACTAGCGGTAGCACGGTCCCGGCGGGGGAAATGGTTACCGCAAGTGTGAAAGTAGCCTTATATAATCCTGAGCAAGAGGTCACATTGGCATTGATCTAACGATCAGTACAAATCTCTTTGATATAGCGGTCTATATTGAATTGCCTTTGAGTGTGTAGACAGATAAAGGCATTTGATGTGCATCTATGGGAACTTCATATCTTTTGTATTCTCTCACTTTCATTCTCAAATGACAGCTGTGGGAAATTGAAAAGTTTAATAGTGGATAGAATTAAAGGGCAGTTCCAGAAAGATGATCCTAGCCTGATTGATGATATTCCTTTATGTGTTTTTTTAGTTTTAGTTTTAGCTTTCATTATGAAATTTCTTTACTTTTCGGCTGCTGTGTATTGATACAGTCAAAGCCTGGGAGAGGTGTTAGACTGCAGGGCATGAAACAATTACTTGGGTTTTAGTTCTTGCTGCCATTCATAATCATCTTTGTCATCTTCTAATTGTATGACTGAATATGGCCCCCACAAAGTATATGCTGCCATGTGCAGCTATGAAGGATGTTTTCTGTTACTTTGAAACCCAGGCCTTGATATATATAACCAAATTGTTACAATGCCACGTAAGTAATATGTATGTGTGCAAATGCATATACACGTGTGAATAACATTCTCATAAAGGAAGATCAAAGAAAGTTAAGTCTGCAGGCAATAGCGCAAAGTTAATCAGCCTCTGGTGTCACGCAGATTTTTTTTTTTTTTAGAAATGTGATTTTGAGCCAGGTGGGAAGAATGAAACATTGTTTTGTTCCACCCATGTCTATGGCAGAAAAATGCTAGCAGCACAGAGTGACCTAGTAAAATAGAAATTTGCCAGAAGCCAAGGCTCTTCAGCTTTTAAATTAACTGTGAATCTTATCACAGACCTATCTGTGTAGGGTATAGTACTGTGAATTCTCAGACTGCCGGAGTACACTGCATCTTACATAGCCAGACACCATTGGGCACCACCAGATCACCAGATCCCCATTTACTATAATGGGATCTGG
Source organism: Bufo bufo (assembly GCF_905171765.1). Taxonomy (NCBI): domain Eukaryota; kingdom Metazoa; phylum Chordata; class Amphibia; order Anura; family Bufonidae; genus Bufo; species Bufo bufo. The sequence goes on along the minus strand of NC_053391.1, from coordinate 136,710,683 downwards.
CAGGTTTCTGGTACAAGTACAGGCTTCCTGCCAAAGAAATGTCTTAAAAAGAAAGTCGGCATTTATGTTGGAAATCCACTGGATCCCATTATAGTGAATGGGGATCTGGCAACACCCTTCGGTGTCTGGCTAGGTTGGATACTCTGCCGAAAAAGATTACCAGAGTACACAACAGAGATGTGAACCTAGCCTAAGGTGGTCATAGACAGTCGGTGAATGATGTCCGAACACGTTCACAATTTCAGCCGACCATATATTGTTTATGGGGGTCTCCCATGGCTAAGGAAGAATAAACGCTCCCAGAGGTGTTTGGCAGTTGCATATTCCACTCTGCCTTTTTAAAACACGTATATAGGGTGGTTCGAAGCAATAGCAGTCAGCTAAACAAGGTGTATGTTGGTTGCATAGTATATTTACTCTGCTGCTGGAATTCCAGGTGAGGAAGGTAGTAGGGGAAAATACATACAATTTTTTATAACTTCTCTTCCTGGGTTTTGTTGTGGTCTACTGAAATTTTCTTCCTGCTACTAACTCTTTCTAATAGGGACCACCCCTTCCACCCCTTCTACCCTCATTTGAACTAGTCAACAGAGCTTTTGACTCCTTTGTGGGTACCAGACACCAAATATGTTACATACGAAATATTGGTTTGAAACAACCCAACATGCATTCCCAAATAACTTGTGGTCCCTAATATTTACTCAAATGGAGTATGTCCATGTTTCCTCTTATGGGCTCCTTCACTGTGACTGTGAGCATTCTTCCAGTAAGTTTTACATCTTTAGTGTACTTTGAAAAGGTGTTCTTATCAGTATATTATTGAACATGGATTACTAATAATCTTAATCATTCATTATGTTTTTCCAATTTGTCCATATAAAATGTTGGCTGTCCGTGATTTCGGGATAAGTTGTCCAGAAAAAAGAAAAGTTCTGGTTGACAACCCTGGATGGCCTCCATGATTCCCACCAACTGTATCCCCAGCAACACCAGAACTTCCATGATTAGTTTTGCCGATTGGACATGTCATGTCTATAAAGCGAGGGAGATAAGCAGGTTTAGGACATCTCTCATGCTAGATGGACAATGGGGCAAATCAGAAAGTCACAATGATACGTTGGGGCACACTTACTATTGAAAATGCGCCAGCTTATAGACACAATTTGCTCCAAAAAAACTGGCATACATGCTTTGCACTGCATTCATCAGTTTGTCAGATACTTTTCTAACTTTTTATACCTCTTCTTACAAGGGAGTGTATCTTAGCAACAAAGGAAATAACTTCACCGGAAACGGGCATGGCCTAAATGTGCCAAAAAGTACACCTAAATTTTGGAGGAAAACTAAGCCAAATTATAGCTGGTGTAAACTTAGGCCAGACAGTCTAAAATATAACAAATTTAAAGGGAACCTGTCACCTCCCAAAAACAATCCCAAGCCGCCAGCAGTATGTGTTTCTGATGATGCCTTTCTTCCTGAAGGCCGATGCAGCTAAAGTACTGAAAACGTTCTTTTATCCCCTGCCCGGTGCGCTTCTCCACACATGCTTGAAGTCAAGGAGGCAACGGTAACTGCGCCCCCTTCCCTGTCCCTTCGCTGTGACTGATAGCTCGCAGTTCGGCTGGCTTTGCCGAACTCTCTGCATAAGCGCTGTCAGTCACAGGGAAGGGGCAGGGAAGAGGGCGTGGTTACCGTGACTTGAAGCAAGGAGGCCAATGCCTCCTTGACTTCAAGCATGTGTGGAGAAGCGCGCCGGGCAGGGGATAAAACGTTTTCAGTACTTTTGCCGCATCTGCCTTCAGGAAGAAAGGCATCATCAGAAACACGCTGCTTGCTACACACAGGTACTGTTGGCGGCTTGGGATGGTTTTGGGAGGTGACAGGTTCCCTTTAACCCCTTAAGGACCGGGCTCATTTTCACCTTAAGGACCAGGCCATTTTTTGGAAATCTGACCAGTGTCACTTTAAGTGCTAATAACTTTAAAACGCTTTGACTTATCCAGGCCATTCTGAGATTGTTTTTTCGTCACATATTGTACTTCAAGACACTGGTAAAATGAAGTCAAAAAAATTTTTTTTTTTTGCACAAAAAAATACCTAATTTACCAAAAATTTGGAAAAATTTGCAAATTTCAAAGTTTCAGTTTCTCTACTTCTGTAATACATAGTAATACCCCAAAAAATTGTGATGACTTTACATTCCCCATATGTCTACTTCATGTGTGAATTGTTTTGGGAATGATATTTTATTTTTTGGGGATGTTATAAGGCTTAGAAGTTTAGAAGCAAATCTTGAAATTTTTCAGAAATTTACAAAAACTAAATTTTTAGGGACCAGTTCAGGTCTGAAGTCGATTTGCGAGGCTTACATAATAGAAACCACCCAAAAATGACCCCATCTAAGAAACTACACCCCTCAAGGTATTCAAAACTGATTTTGCATACATTATTAACCCTTTAGGTGTTGCACAAGAGTTATTGGCAAATGGGGAGGAAATTTGAGAATTTAATTTTTTTGTCTAATTTTTCATTTTAACACATTTTTTCCACTAACAAAGCAAGGGTTAACAGCCAAACAAGATGGTATCTTTATTGCCCTGACTCTGCCGTTTACAGAAACACCCAATATGTGGCCGTAAACTACTGTACGGCCACACAGCGGGGCGTAGAGGGAAAGGTGCGCCGTATGGTTTTTGGAAGGCTGATTTTTATGGACTGGTTTTTTGACACCATGTCCCATTTGAAGCCCCCTGATGCACCCCTAGAGGAGAAACTCCCTAAAAGTGACCCCATCTAAGAAACTACACCCCTCAAGGTATTCAAAACTGATTTTACATACGTCGTTAACCCTTTAGGTGTTGCACAAGAGTTATTGGCAAATGGGGATGAAATTTGAGAATTTCATTTTTTTGCCTAATTTTCAATTTTAACCCATTTTTTCCAATAACAAAGCAAGGGTTAACAGCCAAACAAGACTGTATCTTTATTGCCCTGACTCTGCTGTTTACAGAAACACCCCATATGTGGCCGTAAACGACTGTACGGGCACACAGTAGGGCGTAGAGTGAAAGGTGCGCCGTTTGGTTTTTGGAAGGCTGATTTTGCTGGACTGTTTTTTTGACACCATGTCCCATTTGAAGCCCCCCTGATGCACCCCTAGAGTAGAAACTCCATAAAAGTGACCCCATCTAAGAAACTACACCCCTCAAGGTATTCAAAACTGATTTTACAAACGTTGTTAACCCTTTAGGTGTTGCACAAGATTTAATGGAAAATAGAGACACAATTTCAAAATTTAAAATTTTTGGCAGATTTTCCATTTTAATATTTTTTTTCCAGTTACAAAGCAAGGGTTAACAGCCAAACAAAACTCATTATTTATGGCCCTGATTCTGTAGTTTACAGAAACACCCCATATGTGGTCGTAAACAGCTGTACAGGCACACGGCAGGGCGCAGAAGGAAAGGAATGCCATAAGGTTTTTGGAAGGCAGATTTTGCTGGACTGGTTTTTTTGACACCATGTCCCATTTGAAGCCCCCCTGATGCACCCCTAGAGTGGAAACTCCAAAAAAGTGACTACATTTTAGAAACTACGGGATAGGGTGGCAGTTTTGTTGGTACTAGTTTAGGGTACATATGATTTTTGGTTGCTCTATATTACACTTTTTGTGCAGCAAGGTAACAAGAAATAGCTTTTTTGGCACGTTTTTTTTTTTTGTTATTTACAACATTCATCTGACAGGTTAGATCATGGGGTAATTTTATAGAGCAGGTTGTCACGGACGCGGCGATACCTAATATGTATACATTTTTTTTTATTTTATTTATGTAAGTTTTATACAATAACTTCATTTTTAAAACCAAAAAAATGTTTTAGTGTCTCCATAGTCTAAGAGCCATAGTTTTTTCAGTTTTTGGGCGATTATCTTGAGTAGGGTCTCATTTTTTGCGGGATGAGATGACGGTTTGATTGGCACTATTTTGGGGTGATTATGACTTTTTGATCGCTTGCTATTACACTTTTTGTGACGTAAGATGGCAAAAAATGGCTTTTTTTACACTGTTTTTATTTTTATTTTTTTACGGTGGTCATCTGAGGGGTTAGGTCATGTGATATTTTTATAGAGCCGGTCGATACGGACGCGGCGATACCTAATATGTATACTTTTTTTTTATTTATGTAAGTTTTACACAATGATTTCATTTTTGAAACAAAAAAAAATCATGTTTTAGTGTTTCCATAGTCTAAGAGCCATAGTTTTTTCAGCTTTTGGGCGATTATCTTGAGTAGGGTCTCATTTTTTGCGGGATGAGATGACGGTTTGATTGGTACTATTTTGGCGTACATGCGACTTTTTTGATCACTTTTATTACCTTTTTTGGGAAGTAAGGTGGGCAAAATTTCAATTTTCTCATAGTTTTTATTTTTTTATTTTTATGGCGTTCACTGTGCGGGGAAAGTAACATGACCATTTTATAGATCAGGTCGTTACGGACGCGGCGATACCTAATATGTGTAGTTTATTTTATTT